>NC_137787.1:46998751-48451251 GCF_963383645.1 Muscardinus avellanarius | reverse complement strand
CATTAAATGCTCCTTTGTGTTTTGGGTCTCACTTGTATTGTCTCAAGTTTCTATAGTTTGTTTTGCTATTAAGTATTATTCCCTTGTATAAATATATCACACGTTTTTAAAACATTTTTATTATAGATACCTAGGCTTTATACTGTTGTTGACTATTATTCATTAAGCTTATACAAACACTCTTGAATGAGTGGGTTTTTTTTTTTCCTTTTTATTTTTCTTTTCTGTTTTCAGTACTGGGGATTGAACTCAGGAGCCTTCTATCCCCAAACAACACTACCAGCCCTTTTTATTTTGAAACAGGCTCTCACTAAGTTGCTGAGGCTGGCCTCAAACCTGCAGTCCTCTCTGATTCCCAGATACTGGGATTACAGGTATTCTCCACCATGCTCAAACAAAATTTTTATAGCTATATACTTTCTTTATACTTGGATAAATAGCTAGAAATGGAATTCTGGGTTTAAATTTTATATATATATAAATTTTTTTCCAAAATTTTAATTCCATTTAAAAGTGTACAGCATAATTTTATAAAATTTCTGGGTTAGTATATATGTAATTTATATACTGGTGAATGAAATTATGCTAGATTGGATTTTACAATGTATCTATTTCTAATATCTTGCCCATTTTTACTATTTTTTGTTTTATTTTGTTTTTTTGTGTGTATTTATTTTATTGTAGTACTAGGTATTGAATCCAAGGCATTCAACCTCTGAGCTATATCCTGAGCTCTATTTTATTTATTTATTTATTTATTTATTTATTTATTTATTTATTTATTTACTTTTGGTGATACTGGGGTTTCTAGAAACCCTTCTACCTCCAGGCTACACTCCCCGACCTGTTTTATATTTTTTATTTGGAAACAGGTTCTCTTAAGTCAGCGCGGCTGGCTTCAAACCTGCTTGATCCTCCTGTCTCCGCCTCCCAAGAGCGGGATTACAAGCGTGTGCCACCACGCCCGGCTGAGCCCTATTTTATTTTGAAAGAGGGTCTTGCTAAGTTTCTGGGGGTCTTGCTAAATTGCTGAGACTGGTTGCAAACCTGTGATTCTCCTGTCTCATTCCCTGGAGTACTGGGATTATAGGCATGTGCTGCTGTACCTGGCCTTTTTTTAAAAAAAAATTGAATTTTAGGAGATTTTTGTATATACAGGAAAGCAGTCTTTTAATATATATATATATATATATATATATATATATATATATAGTGAATATTTTCTCTTAGTCTATATCTTGCTTATTCATTATCTTGATGGTGTCATTTGGTGGTCAGAAGATTTAATTTTGATGTCTTACTAATTTTACTTTTATGGTTATTGCTTTCTTTGTTCCAAATAACTATTCTTATCATTTCTTTTACAATCCTTAAAGTTTATCTTTTACATATAGACTTGTCATCCATTTTAAATTTTGTGAAAGTGATTTGAACTTACTATTCCTGAGGTTTCCTTTTAACATGTATATTTGCAAACTCTAGCATTACTTGTTGAAAAGACTTTCCCATTTACATCACATTGCTATTGTGCTTTTGCCAAAAATTAAATACCCAAGTTTCACATGCAAATCACATACATGACTAGACTCTGGAGTTCATTCATTCTGTTTTCTTGATCTATTTACTTACATGTTTATCCTTAAGCAAATAACACACTATGGACATTATTGTAGACTCATAGTAATGCACAAAGCCAGGCTATTGAAATCCATAAATTTCTTTCTTTCTTTTTCTTTTTCTTTTTTTCTCTTTCTTTTTTTTGCAGGTCTGGGTATGGTACCCCTTATTGGTGGATATATTGCATACTCCCAATAGATGTCTAAAACTAAAACTGGTAAAACTCTCTTTACATATGTTATTTTCCTATACATACATACCTAGGATAAAGCTTAATTTACAAATTAGTACAGTAAGACATTAACAAAAATAATAATAAACAATAATAAAATAAAACAAATGTAGCCTATTTTAATAAATGTTATGTGAATATAGTTTCCCTCATTCAAAATATATTTAACATCATAGTTTGCTCAAAAGAAGTACTTTATTGCTTCTCTTTGGCATATCCAATATGGCCAACATCACGGTGCTCGCCCTCAGGAACATTGTTAAGTAAAGGAAGAGTCAGCTGAACACAACATCGTGATACCGACACCAGTCTACCTGATACCAAGACAACTACTAAATGACTAAAGGTTGGGTGGTCTATAGAGTATAGATATACTGAAAAAGATTATTTATACCTAAATTGGAACACAACAGGATGATGAATATTTAATCATACTTCTTAAAACAAGCATGATTTAAAATTTATAAGTTGTTTATTTTTGGAATTTTCCATGTAATATTTTCAGGCAGCAGTTGACAGGAAACTGAAACCCTGGAAAGAAAAATTGTAGATAAGAAAAAACTACTATTTTAGTTTCTTGTTTCTTTATGAAACTTTAGCCAAACTACCTGTTAGAGAACTCAGCACCATTAGAGGGTTGTCAATATTGACAATTAAAAAATTAAAAGCCCGCCGGGCGTGGTGGCGCAGCTTCTAATCCCCAAGCTTGGGAGGCGGAGACAGGAGGATCACACAGGTTGGAAGCCAGACGCATTGGTTTAAGAGACCCTGTTTCCAAATAAAAATATGAAATAGGTCTGGGAGTGTAGCCCGGAGGTAGAAGGGCTTCCAGAAACCCTAGTATCACTACCAAAAAAAAAAAAGAAAAAAAAATTAAAAGCCAAGCTGGGCATGGTGGCACACGCTTGTAATCCCAGCATTCAGGAGGCTGAGACCAGAGGATCGCGGTTTGCGGACAGCCTCAGCTACTTAGTGAGGCCCTCTGCAACTTAGTGAGACCCTGTTTCAAAATAAAGAATAAAAAATAGAGCAGGGGGTGTAGCTCAGAGGTCGAATGCCCTTGGGTTCCATCCCCAGACCCCCCCCCCCACACACACACACACAAAATTGAAAGCCCAAGCTCGAGCATGGCTGAAATAGGAGGATCACAGGTCCATGGCCAGTCTTACAACTTTGTGAGACCCTTGGCAACTTGATGAAATCCTGTTTTAAATAAAAAGTAAAAAAAGAAAAAGAAAAAGGCTGAGAATATAGTTCAGCAGTGGAATGCCCTTGGGTTCAATCCCTAGTATGAAAAAAAAAAAGTGAAAAAGTAAAAAGTAACTGGAAATATAAAATAAAATTGATTACCAGTCAATAATAAAAGCACACTTCAAAATGCAAACAATGACTTTATACTGGCATCAGTTCTTAGATAAACTTAGAGAAATCAAATGTGTTCTTATTCATCATTGAAAGTTGGCTAAATAAATAGAAGCTAATGATTCTCAAGGTATTGGAAATGGTGTGAAAGTAGGAGGGTGTTAAGATAGAAGGGGGTAAGACATTAGAACAGAGACATCAGTGTCATGAATTTCTTAATCAGATAACAAGCCTGGGTGAACAGAATGAGAGACATCTGAGATATAATGAGTGAGGCAGAAGTGAGGTCGCTTTGTATGATTTGAGCTGATTTTAACAGTTCAGAGTAAAGTGATTCCAAGGAATGATGAAATACTGTACCTTGGGTATAGAAACAGGTCACTCAAGTGGAGAGAAGTATTCAAGTTAGAAGTAACCCAAAACTAAAATACCAGATGTGTGAATGTTGAAGTCACTCAAGATAATGGAAAAACTTGAAGAGAAAATGAAGGTGGGCTCAATGCCAACCCGTCTGCAGCGGTTGAGAGCGCCCAGGTGGCCCTACGATGGCACACACAAGGAAAGGAAATGTGTGCACTTCCTGATTTACTGAATCTCGAAAACAAGGAGCTACTCATAGAATGCAGAAATAATTATTTAGAAGCAGAATTGCTATAAATTATCAAGTTTCTCTGTAAGACTGTTTCTACCTCACATACTTTCCTAGAACTATTGCCTACAATAATTTCTTATGGTGTTTCTAATAAAGAAGTAGACATACATCCCACTCCCTGATTGCAGTGAAGAGTAGAGGCCATGTATTTAAATTAACCAAATACGTGAATGAGCACAGTTCAGTCTTAGTTATATAATGAATTCCCAGTAAAATAAACATTATCTTGTTTCTATATCTGGACACTTGATTTTATGTTTCTCTTTCTACTACAGGATTTAATGTCAAATAGACAGAACTCAGCTTGAGGAAGTACACAGAACATGGCATGGCTATTATAATTAATGACCTTTGGTCTCAATGTTATTTTATATCTTGCTTCTAACAACTCTGGAAGGTTTTCCCAATGTAAGCCATGAACAAGAATGAAACTGGCTGCATTTGACATTTTATATCTAAGCCTCAATTAGCGGAATGACTTTCTTTGTGAAAGCTGTAGTGAGGGGTGACAACCAATCGGGGCTGACTGCTTGAGTGCGTGTGTCTAGGTCTCACGTCCAGCTTTCCAAGACAGGTAAAGCCATATGCCTAAAGGCTTCCTGATGTCTCCAGCTGCTGTCTTGAGTTATTACCTCTGAGAGAATCCATGTTGTGGCTAGGGAGCGATTGGCTGTGTTCACTATGCACTTTGTGTGAGAGCCAAAGTATATTTTCCTTTTTAATGTAGCAGTAATGGAATCAATTTCTGCTGTATTTTTTTTTTACCATACAACATATTTTCAGCATGTCTAGTGTTAGTAGTCCAAATCGGCCTCTAGGCTACTGTTTGCTTTCCTGAGAAATCAATAAAGTCAGGTAGTATGATGAAAATCCCATCTGTACAAATCTTTCAACAAAAGTCCCAAAATGGCATTAAAAGTAGAGAGTGACTTAATATCAGTCCCAAATATTATAGAATAACAGGTATTGGGGGGGTCAACAAATGAGGATGTAGAACAGCTAAACTTATGGAAAATAAAGGTTAAATACTGGCAAAAGATGGAGTGGAAATAACTGGAAAATTATTTTCTGAGTGTGGATGACTTGAATCAAGCATGGGAAAATCTGTGGTAATTCTGATTTTAGATTCTCTTGAAATTAAAAAGAAAAAGGACACTTGTCTAGAAAATATAAATCCAAACCTCACCCATAATTAAAAGGGATAAACATATTTTAAAGGAAATAGTGTTTATTTCTGGAGTTATCATCAATAGCTATGTAATGCAATCAGATTCAAGTAACATTCTGATTTTAAGCAGAATTTAAGCAAGAATGTCATGTTATCAAGCCTTTCCTTGAAGTCTGTTTGTACAATGCATATGTAAATAAATGTATCAACCACAGAATAGGTGGCATACCTCTTACTCAATAATTAGAAATGCTCAACTTTCCCACACATCCATAATTCTTAACCATCTCGTCCATTATTAGGCTAAAGTCACCTTTTCACTGCAAGGCCATGACTGAAATGGCCATCTGTAGAGTAAATTTGAGTTAAGATGTAGTTTTAAAGTGATGAGTATGAAAACAAAAGATTTCAGAAAAGAAGGACTGTAATCCTTTTGTTTGCATCCAACTTGTATCTAAAATATAGTATGAATTAATATACCAAATTGCTGGGTGTGGTGGTACATGCCTGTAATCCCAGTACTTGGGATGCTGAGGGAGGATCACAGGTGAGAGGCCAACCCCAGCAACATAGTGAAACCCTCAGGAACCTAGGAAGACTCTGTTTCAAAAATAAAAAATAAAAATAGGGCTAATACATAGCTCAGAGCTAGAATACCCCTGGGTTCAATCACCAGCAATTATCAGTAGCATGCGCGCGCGCACACACACACACACACACACACACACACACACACACACACACCTATATGTAATTTGCAATAAATATGACTTAAAAGCATATAGAAAAATTATACCCAAAACTTACAAAGTAAATTTTTTTTCAAATGTTGATAAAACTAGGGTTATAGGAGAAATCACCTACTCAAAATCTGGAGACATAGGCAACTTCAGAGGGGCAGACCAAGAGCTGATCCCCTGGAGTAGGAAATATAGAAGTTATACACTGGTGGGAATACTGAAGTGGTAAATTTAGTGAACTTCTGTAGGCTAAGGATGGAACAGCATGAGCCTATCCTTTGTTGGTCTCCTACCCTTTGTGAATTTTACTTCCAGGAAACCCATCAAGTTCTCATTTTGAATATTTGAAAAATAATCCCCTCTAAGCCAGGGGTGGTGGCACACTCTTGTAATCCCAGTACTTGCGAGACTGAGACAGAGGGATTGCCAGCCTCAGCAATTTAGCATGGTCTTCTGCAACTTAACGAGACTGTTTTTCAAAATAAAATAATAAAATAGGGCTAGGGGTGTAACTCAGGCTTAGAATGTTCCTGGGTTCAATCTGCAGTACCAGAATACAAAACAAAACACCTCTCTGACCCCTGAAAAGTAAAAAGCCAGATGTGGTGGCACATACCTGTAATCCCAGTACTTGGGAGGCTGAAACAGGAGGATTGCAGGTTTGACGCCAGCCTTGGCAAGGCCCTCAGCAACTTAGCAGGATCCTATTTCAAAATAAAAATAAAAATTTAGGGCTGTCAGTGAAGCTCCAAGGTACATATCTGAGTCCGTGGGTTTGATCCCCAGCACCACAAAAAAGCAGGGAAGGAATAATTACTATGAAATAGAATAATCACTTATGAAATACAGGCAGAACCTTCTCCATAACAAAGACTCATTCTTCAGGGAAAATTACTTTCCAAGGCTTTTGCCAATCTAGGGAAAGAATTCCTCCCACTCCTCTCTCTAGAATTCCTGCATCTCCAAAGAAATGGGAAAACTAAAATATGCAGAGATCAGGGCTTTGGGGGAATAGATTGAGAATGCATATATCCAAAGAAAAGAGTAAACAATAGGGAAAAAAACCATATTTTGAAAGCTATGGATCTGTTTTAATCTTGATTTAATTTCTCACTCTAGGGTTCCAATACGGTAAAAGTAATGCTAACTGGGCTGTTTGACATAGAGTTTCTGAGAAGTGTTTAGGGAAGCCCAAAAGAAAGCAAAACACAAACACTGATGCGATCTGAAGGAAACAGAAAGCATAGCTTGATTGCTAGACAAATGAGCATAGAGTCTCACGGTGAAGGCCGATTTATCAGATTGGTTGTTAGTACTGTTCAGGTCATGCAATATCTCATTGAATTTCTTCCTGTTGGTTTAGCAGTATCTAATAGAGCAATGGATATTTCAATCTCCTTGTCAGTTTGTCTATTTCTATCTTCCATTCTGAGGTAGGATAGAAAAGAAATAAAAGATAGATAAAAATGAGACAGCAGAAAGGATAAAAAATAACTTTTGTCTGAAAGCCTTGTGTTAAAGTCCCTGTATCATGCTATTGTTAGATAAAATATTCTAACAACAGTATACACATTCATGCAGGTGAGCCATAAAATACATCTTAACAAGTTTAAGAGAATTCAGACAAATTATTTTTTCTGGTTCTAATGTAATTAAACTAGAAAATAACAATAAAAAGTTAAC
The DNA here is from genome assembly GCF_963383645.1 of Muscardinus avellanarius. Taxonomy (NCBI): domain Eukaryota; kingdom Metazoa; phylum Chordata; class Mammalia; order Rodentia; family Gliridae; genus Muscardinus; species Muscardinus avellanarius. The sequence goes on along the minus strand of NC_137787.1, from coordinate 48,443,797 downwards.
TGGAAAAAACCTAAATTTTTGGAAATTAAGCAATATGCTTTTAAAGTAGTCCATAGGCCAAAGAGGTCTCAAGTGCAATTAAAGAATCCCCATTAGAGAAATAAGTAAGAAAAACAAATTAAGTTTAATAAAGTGCAGGGAAGATTTGATTAGGCAGCTCATTAGAAAGGATTTCCAAAAGGCTTATAAATATGTAAAAAAAACATACTCTTCAGCAAGACACAAATTAAAACCACAAAATTTAGAAAAGTGAGAATTATAGGTTGTAGAAAAGATAGGGGAAATTGGAATGGTAACAAGAGTCTAAGCCAAGTTAATAACTTTGGATCATTAACTGGGAATATCTGAACATGCATATTCTATAACCCAAGGCACTCCTTTTTAGGAATATACCAATCCACAATGTATGAAAAATAAATAAACAAAAGTTCATAACATTACTCATAATGCAAAAAGCAGGATATATCTAAGAACTCTTCAGTAGCAGAAAGCATAAACAAATTTTGTTAAGTAATATTGTGGGCATGACCAGCACAGAAAGTGAATAAACATGCTATATGAAATAACAAGAACAAATCTCACCATCAAAAATCTGAAAGAAAAGGTAATTCAAAGGGCATTGTAAGGCTTCTTTTATACAAAGAGCACAAAGGGGCAAACATAATTTGGTTGTTAGAATAGTAGATGTGTGGGAAGCAAGCACGTAAAAGGTGTTTCTGAGATGCTGCTGGTGTTTTATTTCTCTATTTCCTAGATGGTTACATGGGCATGTATGTCTCTTGTGACAGTTCATGAACCAGTAGATTTTGGTTTCATGTACTTTTCCATAAACATGCTTCATTTCAATAAAATGCCTGAAGATATAACACTAAATTTCACGGTATGGAATACAAACCTTATTCTAAGTTGATGACTTTATACTATCTATGTGTTCTTAATCTCTGCATCTAAGACATCAATATAATTTTAAAATATTCAAAGGGTAATTTTATCCGACTTAGTTTTTAATACATAAAATTTTACTTGTTCATTTTGAAAATTTGACTTGCATTCCAAGAAGTTATGTAATTTCCTGTCTGATAGAGGAAAGTTCTTTGTTTCAATAATGAATGACCTTTCTATGTCCTCGACAGTGTTATAAAAACATCCTTCTGTAAAATTCTTCTTAAGTTTTGGGTTTCTCTTAAGGTTTATTGATGCTTCCTTCAGAGTCTTGGAATAAGTTAAGATTCTTGTCCTTCCATTCTGGGTCTCACTGTAAGCTCAAGACCCACCTCTCCCTGTTGAAAGCTTAACCTCATTGCTTATTTTTCTACTTACAAGTGAATGTCATAAATCTTTGGGCATTAATATAACTTGACTACGCTTTATCATTAAATTTCCTTTCCTTTCCACACAGCAAATAAGAAAGTACTACAGAATTTTAAGGCAAGTTGCAATTTGATAAGTATACCTGCTCTTTGGTGATGAGATTATTGACAAAAAATTTACTAGCCTATTTTATTTAAAAGATTTTCTTTAGGTAGCCACACAACAAATTGTGTTCTTCCATGAACCTGTAGTCACTTAAATTCTAATTCAAATTGTCAATTTTTTTGTGTTTGTGGTACCAGGAATTGAACCCAAGGGGCATTCTACTTCCAAGCCATACCTCTAGTCCTATTTTTAACTCTATTTTGAAACAGGATCTCGTTAAGTTGCAGAGGGCCTCACTAAGTAGCTGAGGCTGGCTATGAACCTGTGATCTTCCTTTCTCAGCCTCCCAAGTACTGGGATTACAAGCTTACAACACCATGCCTGGCTTCAAATTGTCAATTTTGATGAGGATATCTTTCCTTATTTGGGGGGCAACGTGATTTAGGATATTTTATTAATTAATATTTTGTCTTATTTTATTTTCTAAAATCTGTCAGGTCCATCTTTAAAATGCAGAAAAGGAAATGAAAGTATGTGCATTAAATTATCAAGATATTTTATTCCTCTGGGACAAAACCAGTTCATAAAATATCACTTGAAAAGTACTAGACATACAGCTTATGTTTATGATTAGGGCATATGCAAGTGTGACTACTTAAATTTCTCATCGTAATGTAGTTGTGAGACATCAGACTACATATGACTATTTTTAGAAAAAGATGACTTGCTGAAGTCTCTTGGGCTACAAACTAGATATGGAAGAGTGTTAATTGTATTGCGGGAAATTGTCTAAAAGCGTAGGTGAGTTTTCCCCATGTAATCAGTTCTAGGCATTAGATAGTTTACCCATTGGTGAGCCAAGACCTACATCATCCTATACTGGTTTTCACTAGCTTCCACCATTTTTTTTCTTTTTTGAAATGTTAAAACCATTTCACTAATGTCTAACATGCTCCCCCTCCTTTCAAATTAAAAATAAGTCTGGGTGACTTTTGCAAGATGGAGAAAGAAGCAGCATTGAGTAATGGAAAAAAGAATAAACTTGGAATCTGGAAGCTTGGCTTCAAGTCCTGGCATTACCCCTCAGCATTTCTTGGTGCACATTAATCTTTGTGAGTCTCAGTTTCCTCATTTTTGAAGTGTGGATACCAACTGTTGTTCCACTTACCTCACTGCCTGTTGTGAGCAAGTGAGGTAAAACCGAGAGCTCTGTGTATTAGCAAGGTGTTCCTAATGTACTACTGCATTTGCAAGTTTATTGGACTAGATTTCTAGATGATGTAGTCTGACTCCTTCACTTAACTTACATTAGATTTATTTTCTGTTGGACCTAGAAACATAGAACTTTGTAAGCCATGGGGAATAAAGCTTTAGAAACTTTAAAAAATGCCTTATTTGGACAAAAGTGGTTTACAAAGGCTACCATTGTTTTAGATAGTTTTAAGGAGAGAGAGAGAGAGAGAGAGAGAGAGAGAGAGAGAGAGAGAGAGAGAGAGAGAGAGAGAGAGAGAGAGAGGAGAGGAGAGGAGAGGAGAGGAGAGGAGAGGAGAGGAGAGGAGAGGAGAGGAGGGGAGGGGAGGGGAGGGGAGGGGAGGGGAGGGGAGGGGAGGGGAGGGGAGGGGAGAGGAGAGAAGGGGAGAGGGGAGAGGGGAGAGGGGAGAGGGGAGAGGGGAGAGGGGAGAGGGGAGAGGGGAGAGGGGAGAGGGGAGAGGGGAGAGGGGAGAGGGGAGAGGGGAGAGGGGAGAGGGGAGAGGGGAGAGAGGAGAGAGAGAATTCATGCGGGAATGCATTTCCCACAGTTGGAATTACTGGCTTTAGTTTACTGGCAATCTCTGTATATTTAATGTATCAGACCAGAGCAGAGGAGGGCTATCCCTTGAAAATGTGCTAGGAAGGGGCACTCAAGGCCATTTGCTGAAAGCCACTGGCTCTGGTACAGTTACTTCCAAGTAACTTCCAGCTCTTTTTCCCCATGAACTTATAATTTGGCTCCCATTGCTAGTGGGCACCACTCTTTCAGGCTCTCCCTTTTCCAGGCCTTTCTGTGATGGCCTCTAGCTGCCAAAGCTTTGAGGTTTCCAAACAGCAAACACAGACTGATTCTTCCCCAAGTGGCTGATGTGAGTGTCACAAACCATTTTTTCTATTTATTGGACTTAGAGAAACAAAGAGAGAAAAGTCATGGGAAGCCTCCCGAAGTGTGTAAAGTGAGCTGACTCATGTGCTCGAGGTCAGGTTGACCATTCACAGTCCTCAGAAGTTTCTCCTTGTACCTCCAGATCTTTCTGACCCATGGCCAGCAGCATTATCAGAGGAGTAGCAGTCCTACAGTTCCCAATTAATTGGTTCAACTTACAACCACAGTTCAGAAATACAGCCTGGATGAGAGCAGAATCCTGAACACAGGTGGCTTTGTGAAAGAGGACAATTCGGCTAGTTATTCTACTTATAGATTTCCTAATAAGGCAAGAGAATTTATATTGCAAGATGAAATGGTTAGGTCTCTTTTTATCCCAAATATGTACATAACATGTACTTATTATTATACTAGATTTCATATACCTTTAAATTCTCTTTTCAATGGTAACATCAGGTGATTCCTGACCGTGTTCAAAAACTAATGGTATAATTGGGCATGGAGTATTGGCAATAAATTAAAAGAAGGAGAGATGGGGAATGATTGCCCAGAACACCACTAGTAACATGTTGGGCATAGTTTCTCCTTTCTTCCTCTGCAGGGTGTGATAATATGCTTCGCCAATAGAGAAATAGTTCAACAATACTACAACCAGGGAATGCTTTCAATTCTCTGCCCTGGCTTTAGCAGCAGCAATTATATATTAATGGCATTTTCCATTAGTTTCACTGATAGGAAAACAACACCTGTAAGGTTATTCATATTAATAAGCAGGTAGAATTGTCTACTAAATATTTTATTGTTATCTATATTTTAATTTTATAATCCTTCACATTATTTTAAATATTTGTCTTGTTCCAAATTCAACATGTTTTGGCTACTGCAAAAAATATATTTCCTTTGTATATACTGATCCATTATAAATGTTAAGAATGTCCAATTTTTTTCTAAATACTAATTCTTCAAAAAAATTTTTTTGGTATTGGAGATTGAACTAAGGAACATTCTACCTCTGAGCCTATACCCCCAGCCCTTTTAATTTTTGTTTTCAAAACAAGGTCTTACTAGGTTCCTATGAATTTCACTATAGTGCTGAGGCTGTCCTCAAACCTGAAACTATTCTTCCTCAGCCTCCAAAATACCGAAATTATAGCATGTACCAAAATGTCTGGCTAAAACTTTTTTTTAGATGTGATATTCTGAAAATTAAACACCGTTACTCCTCCTTCACCATGGCAGAACTTGAGCCAAACATTTTCTATATTTATTACCCTTCCTTGTCTGGCTGATTTTATTCTTTCAACCCTTAAGAAAAATAAATGTTCCTTCCTTAGGGAAACCTCCTTTACATCTAAAACTAGTTAATAGACCACCAGTAATGTTTAGGTCTTCGGGAATATAAACTCTATGAGGACAGATATACTCCTTTTTTGAACACTGCTGAGTTTCCTTTGTCTAATAGAGAACATGGTACTTGGTACTGGCTGAAACATATTTCTTTATGAGTGAAGAATAAATAAACCAGCTTCTCTCTGCATACAATTCTTGGTGACCCTGAAATCTGAAATTCTGGTAAAACATGGAATACATTCAGGAAATCTCTGTCCATTAGTTGACCTGAAGTAGAAGCCATGAAGATAGGGAATCATTCTGGCTTTGGTTGACAAACTTTTTATGATGAAGTAATTCTCCCAATCTTTCCAAGGTAATTGCAGAGTCAGAGGCTGTGTAGAGGTCTGTGTTTTTTTTTTTTTTTTTTTTTACCTTTAACACCTTATTATAGACCACCTGCTGATTCAGTAACAAAGCTTTAGAATCTAGCCCTAAGATATAGGTGGAAACTCAGTGGGCAGTTAGTTCAACAACACAGAGTCTGGTTGATTCACTGCTTCTTATCTAAAAGATGCCTAAGCAGAGATCTAGAAATGGTGCTCTCATTACTCTTAGAGACTGGCAATACATGGTTGGCAGTACATGAAGGATGGGGCAGCCCTTATATTATATGCTTATTTTTTTTTTTACCATTTCCACTTAAAGAGATGACCAACAACCATGCTTCTTTTACATCTCATTTTGACTTATTTCTGCTTTCTGATTTCTCAGCTACATCAAGGCAGCCTCAACTGAGTCTACTTACTTGCCAAACATTAGGAAGTGAAAAAAAAAAAAAAGCCAAAGGCAGGAATAGTTAAGTCAACAAATCCTTAAATCTTTGAGCCATCATATTAGGCACATAAACCATGTTTATGGCAATCTTCCTTTCCTTTAGTGAAAGCAGACTAAAACCAAATTCTCCATGTATCTTAAGAAGCTATTGCCTGTCCTATGTATACAAAGTGGTATTCTTACACATCCCTTCTTTAAAAACATGATATCAGCCGGGCGCGGTGGCGCATGCTTGTAATCCCCACGCTTGGAAGGCGGAGACAGGAGGATCAGGCAGGTTCGAAGCCAGCCTCGCTGGCATAAGAGACCCTGTTTCCAAACAAAAAAATATAAATATAGGTCTGGGAGTATAACCCAGAGGTAGAAGGGTTTCCAGGAACCCCAGTACCACCAATAAATAAATAAATAAATAAATAAATAAATAAATAAATAAATAAATACATGATATCAGAAGCTGAAAGACCCCAACGATTATCACTCAATCTTCCAATTCTAAATGAAACTAAAGCCGTCACATTTTTTTCAAACACATTAGACAATGTGAGGTCAGGTTGTTTATTCCAAGTGTCCTTGTTATTGTTTTGGATATAGGCCTTGTGAAGCATGCATGGAGCACACAATGGACATTCAGCTAATGTCAACTAAGAAATAATTGCAATCATAATCGTCTTATTCCTTAATTTAAAAACGTGAGGTTTGAAAGTTGATTTGAGGTGTGCGGAAATCTTTTGTTTCCCTCCACCATAGTGCTTGTGCTATCAAAACGAACATGTGGCAGAAATTTAAGGACGGATGCCAAACATATGGTATCCACAACCAGCCATCATAACCTTTGGAATGCTAATTGCAGAGAAGAGCCAAATGAAAATGCTTAATAGCACACATATGGCCAGCTGAGGATTTCCTAATGGAGTGACTGCTTTAAGGCCTTTGTCATGTAGAAAAGACACATTTTAATGTTGCAAAAATACCATGATTAAATGCAGTCTCTGAAAAGTTTTATTCTCCTTCCCTTCTTCCTTCCTTCCTTCCTTCCTTCCTTCCTTCCTTCCTTCCTTCCTCTCTCTCCCTTTCTTTCTTTCTTTCTTTCTTTCTTTCTTTCTTTCTTTCTTTCCTTCTTTCCTTCTTTCCTTCTTTCTTTCTGTTGTTGTACTGGGAATTTAACCCAGGGGTGTTTAACCTCTGATGTACTGATGTATACCCCTAGCCCTATTTCATTTTGAAACAGGGCATCTCTAAATTATTCTATAATATCCTCAAACCTGAGATCCTCCTGTCTCACCTTCCCAAGTACTGGGATTATAGGTATACACCATTGTACCCTGCCTTTATGTATTTTTTTAATAAGAAACTAAGATGTAATTTTCCCATTTGATTAAACCTATAAAATGTTTTTTTTCAAAACTAATCCTCTCTAGAAAGGACTTGCCATTACTCTTTTCATTTTTAGCTTGGAGCTAACAGAATAAAAATATACAAAAATTTTCCTTGAATTAAATACACAGCAATTCTATGAAAACAACAGCCACAGCAACATAAATCTACTATGTAGGTAATTCTTCATTTTTTAACTCCTGACCATGGAACCAAAAAGAAATTAGCTTAAATAATGCAGAGATCATCTAGCTTAAATGCTTCATTTTATATATGAGGACTTACTTGATTGTGATTTACAAACATTTACAGATGGTATATGACTTGCCTAGTGCATGCATTCAGCTTGGTAGAGGCTGAGCTCAGTTTGAACCTGTGATTTTATTAATGTATTCTAGTGTCATTTTCTTTAATTTACTTTTCAATATAAATATATTTTCATTATCTTATAATAAGAATTGTGTGTGTGTATTTGTGGGTGCATGTGCGTGTGTGTGCGTGTGTGTGTGTGTTTTACTAGAGGTTGAACCCAGGGCTCTTCTACTTCCAACCTATAACCCTAGCCCTTTCTCTATATTTTTTGTTTGTATTGTTTTGTTTTGAAGTAGGGTCATACTAGGTTGCTGAAAGTCTTGTTAAATTGTTGAGGCTGGTCTTAAATCTGAGGTTCTTCTTCTCAGACTCCCAAGTACTAGGATTACAGGTTAATGCCGACATGCTGGCTTATAAGAAATTGAATTGCTTGTGTTATGGTTTGAATGCGTCAACTAAATATTCAATGTGTTGAAAACCTCATCTTAAAATTTACGTGTGGCCCTCTTAAAATTTAAGTGAGGCACTCTGCAACTTAGTGAGCCCTCTGCAATTTGGTGAGCCTTACATAGAGAGGCAAATGTTGACTATTTTGTAGACAATCATTTGCATAAATGGTTTTTGAGAGAGAAAAACCACAGCTGCCTATGATGGCAGCTGTGTCTTTATCAGAAGAGGAAGAAAAATCCAACTATCACACCTGCTCCGTCTCACCATGGGATGCACTCCATCAGGTTGTGATGTACGATAACAGGTCTTGCTCAGCAACTAAGTGAAGCCCTCTGCAACTTAGTGATCCCCTGGTTCAAAATAAAAACTAAAGAATAAAATAGGGCTAAAGGTGTAACTCAGAGGTAGAATGTCCATGGATCCAATCCCTAGTACCATATACACAAAATTACCATAGACATTCCTCTTTACAAACTCACTGTCTCAAACATTATTTCTAATCTCATCATAAAGCTATACACTAAGTGAACTAAGACTTACTTGGGCCTATGACCAAATTTAAAAAGTGTAATTTGTTATTCTGCAAGCTGTCTCATTTGTGTAGCAAATTTATAAAGCTAAATAATTTTCAAAAATATATTTCAAAACTTCTAATTGTCACATCCAGATACATATTTATTAAACACCTATTAGTCTAAAACAATAATTTTTAAATAAACATGCTTGTTTGTTTACTTTGTGCTAGGAATAATGCTGGCTTTATAAACCCTTTGTAACAATTATCTACTGTTATATAACAAAACAAACTACTGGAAAAATTTTGTCTCTTAAATATTTATTTGTTCTTGGTAATAGAAATCACTTGAGTTCAATGGGTGTGGACCTGCTGTGGTGTTAATTGTTGATAGCTGGGGTGAGGATGGGTAGGATGGGGTCAACTGGGACTGAAAATTCCAAGATGGATTCATTCATGTATTTGGCACAGTAGTTGGAGTAGATAGAATGACGTAGCCTGGCTGAATGGCTGGAACTTTCTAGTCCGTTGTCAAACACTGAATCTGGGCTTACTTGTATGTCTGACTGGGACCTTGTTTTTTCTCTAGGTGACTTCTCTCTCTCTCCATAAGAATAATGTGGACTTCTCTTCATGGTACCTGAACTTCCACATGAGTGAAATCAAGTGCTGATTGATAGGTCCATTGAGCACTAGGCCTGGAATGGACAGAGAGCTACTTCCTCAGCATTACTAATGAAAACAAATATTTGTATACTTGACTAATATGCAATATTAATTAAAGTGAGCCAAAAGACTCCCCAGATTAAAGAATGGGTACAGTCTTTATGTCTTGATGATGGAAAAGTTGTATACATTTAAAGACACAGCTGTATGTTTATCAGAAGGGAAAGAAAAATCCAACTATCACACCTGCTCTGTCTCACCATGGGATATCCTTCATCATGTTATGGTGCACCATAAAAGGCCTTGCTCAGCAACTTAGTGAGGCCTTCTGCAGCTTAGTGAACCTTATATAGAGAGGCAAATGTTGACTATTTTGTGGATAATCATTTGCATAAAGGGTTTATATTTATGTCAAATATTAATTAAAGCTTGAAAATGTGGTTGTATCTTGGACTACCAATCTTCTTTCCCTGCAGCACTGTTGAAGCCCTTAATCAAGAGGAATAAGGAGCTTGATTTGGTGGCACATGCCTTTAATCCCATTACTAGGGAGGCTGATGCAAGAGAATTGCAGGTTTGAGGCTAGTCTCAGCAATGTAGAGAGACACCACTCTTTCAAGATAACAAAATAGGAGTAGGGTTATAACTTTGAGGTAGATGATAGGTTGGGTCCCTTCCCACTCCCCTCATGGGACCCTGAAGCTGGGGCAGGAGACCGTGGAGCCTGGGAAGCCAGAGCAGATATGAGGCAGACTCCAGATGGGGCAGACTCCAGATTTCCTGAGAGGACTGGCATTCCTCCATCTCACTAGTCCCCACTCCAAGACCCTGGCTACCCAAATATTCTCACTTCTTCTCTTAGGCGTGACTCTGCTGACCAATGGGTTTCCCAATATCGGTGGTCAGATCTCATCCCGGGCGTCTATTAAAAGTGCCTGGTCTCACGCTCCTTTGCTGAATTTTGCTTCCTTTGCAACCCCTGACTCAATTTCAACATTTCATTTGCTGCTGAAACCCAGGAAGTAGAGAGGAGGGCTCCCCTTTGGGGCTGGCAGGGACAATCCACCAAGGAGCCACAGGGGCTCAGGGAGGGAGAGGAAGACCTCCTCCTGAGTTTTGGCACCAGATGTAATGTTGAAATTAATTTAGGGATTGCAAGGGAGGCAAAATCCAGCAAAGGAGTATGAGACCAGGCACTTTTAATTGGCGCCTCAGGACAAGGTCTGCCTACCGACATTGGGAGACTTATTGATTAGCAGAGTTGCCCTAGAGAGAAGAAGTGAGGGCATTTAGGTAGCCAGGGACTTGGGGTTGTGGTTTGCAAGTCCTGGGAATGCTGGTCCTGGCTTCCCGGCCTCCAGGGATCTCCTGTACCAGCTGCAGGGTCCCATGAGGGGAAGGGGAGGGAACCCAAGATATCAATAGAATGCCCCTGAGTTTAATCCCCAGGACCACACACACACACACACACACACACACACACACACCAGGATATTAATAATTGCTTTGTTTTATCCAGGTTCTTTTTGTAATATGACAAGGTATCATCTTCTGTTCTACTGCCTTCATGTTGGTTCAGACAGATGTTCACCATCTCCTTGGACTGAGGTTAACAAATAAATGTAATACTATATAAAAAACATTTTTGTGTGTGGATTTTTTTTGGAGGGGGAGTGGAATTGAACTCAGGGAATTCTACCTCTGAGCTGTATCCCCAGCCCTATTTTATTTTTTTGAAACCTGGCCTCATTAAGTTGCTGAGGCTTGCCTGTAACCAGAGGTGCTCTTGTCTCAGCCTCCTAAGTACTAGGATAACAGGAACATATGCTTAATTCTTATACCAAGTAAAATCTTCACTATGCATATTGCCAGGCAGGGTGGGGCACACATGTAATCCGGCTACTGCAGAGGCTGAGGCAGGAGGATCACAAGTTTGAGGCAATCCTAGGCAGTGTGACAAAATTCTTTCTCAAAATATAAAAGGAAAAGTACTGTAGATATAGAGCACATTCCTAGCATGAGCAAGGCTCTGGGTTCAGTCCTCAATACTGACAAAAATAAACAACCAACCAAAAAATAAAAACAAACAAAAAGATCTCTGAAAGATGGAGACATTCTGGACTGATAAAAAAAATGTGAATCAAAGTACAAAGCAGGAAAATGGAGAGAATGTTTGGGAAATGGTAAGTGAGCCTGTGGGACCAAAGCAAACTTGAATGTGCACCGTGAAGATGAACTCCGATTTAGAAGATATTTGCATATGCTGAATAGTGTTGTTAAAGTGTCTTGACTTATTTCTCAATATTTAATAAGAAATCTGCACTGTTTCAGATTTCTGGTTTGTCTTGAAAAGCTAAGATGGAAGCCATGTACTTTCCACTTATCATGGAAACATACATCAATCAAGATAGGTTAATCCTGTAATAAACAAGGACAGATATTCAGTGGCTTAACATAATAGCTGTTTATTTATCCCCAAAGCAATAATTCAGCAAGCAAACTCATGATCTGGCACTTTCTCTGAATAGCTCCTCACCAGGTGATACTCCAAAGGCATAAGATCATTTCATGTCATGATCCTCTCTTCCTCCAGGTCCATGGACTTTCTGTTTCTTTTTTGTTACTGGAAATTGAACTTGGATGTGTGACAGGGGAGTGTTCTACTTCCAAGTTACACTCATAACCCTATTTTATTTTTCATTTTGAAATAGATCTCACTCAGCTTCTAAGTGCCTCACTTTGCTAAAAATGGCCTACAACCTGTATTGCTCCTGTCTCAGTTTCCCAAGTACTGGAATTACAGGTATGCACCAGCATCCCTGGCTTTTGACTTTTCTTTTTCTAATTAATCAGCCAAGGGAAAAAGAAAAATAATATAACTATGCAGATGATGTTTTCATGATTCAGGCCTAGATGTGGGGTTTGTCATTCCCATTAGCTAGAAGTCAATCCCATCTCACCTAATGGCAATGAAGTTTGGAATATACTCTGTAGCCATGTGTTCAAGAGGGAAAGAAAGAGCTTGTGAGCAGCTAGCCAGGGTCTGCCACATGAATTCTCTTTATTCTGGTTACCTATCTGGCTGTTATAAACAATTGATTTTAAAGCCCTTGGGATAGAAAATAGAAAAGTATATGTCTAAAAAAAGTGAAGAAGTGTTTCTTTTTTCTTTTTGAAAATGGAAAAGGATTTAGTAAACCTTACATCTAATAGACATTTTTTTCTATTTTTAAAAGAAAATATAATTCTCTCTTTAGGTCATTAAGACAGATAAGGAAATAAGAAGAGAAGCAATTATCTGATATTTCAGCCAATTGCACAATATTTGAATATTTTATAACTTTCAACATGGCTCTCATTGTATTTCTAAGTGAAGCTAAATATTTATGGCATTTTTATGGTGCCAATATTTTCTCATAGTAAGAGAACTCTGATTTATGGACTGTGATTTTGGAATACAGGAAAAGATTGAATACATAGGTCAGTTGTTTGACATTTTTCTTTTTACTTGTCAATTCCTTGATTGCTCAGATCAAGTTTACAAATTATGTTGGTATAAGCTAGCCAGAACTTTCTTAAAAAATCTTACTTTTACAGGCATAATCCTATTAAAACGTTGTATCTTTTACACCTGGGAACATCTTAGGAATTTCTAGTGTGGTCTACCTTTATGCATTTGTTAAATAGAAGTAAATATCTACCCAAAAGATTTGAAACCATATTACCATACCAACACATGCATATCTATGTTTATAGCAGCACAACTCATAATTGCCAAAATATGAAACCCATCAACAGATGAATAGATTACACAATTATTGGATATGCACAGAATGAAATTCTACTCAGCCATAATGAAGAATAAAATTATGTCTTTGCAGGCAAATGGATGGAACTGGAGAATATTTTGCTAAGTGAGATTAGTCACTCACAAAAAGTGAAGGATCCATGTTGTCACTCAATGTGAAAGTGATGGAGTAATGGAGTCACAGGAAGGACTCCAGACAAAGGGGAAATCTTAGTGAAGTAAAGTAGGGGGCCTAATGAGCGAGATGGGTGGAGGGAAGAAAACTCAAAGAGGGAAGCACTTCAGTGGATATGATGTACATATAATAATTCATCAAAGTCAATCACCAGTCATGGGAAGGGGGGAGGGGAAGAGCGTGGAGTAGGAACTGGGGCTCAGCCAGTGCTGTGTATGCCTCTGTCACCCCGAACTTCATCAAGATATATGATTATAATGCACCATTAAAAAAATCTACTATGCCAGGCGTGGTGGTGCTTGCTTGTAATCCCAGTGCTTGGGAGGCTGAGACAGGAGGATTGCACAGGTTAAAAGCCAGCCTCAGCTACTTAGTGAGACCCTGTTTCCAAATAAAGTATAAAATAGGTCTAGAAGTATAACTCAGAGGTAGAAAAGCTCCTGGGTTCCACTCCCTGTACCACCAAAAAAAATTAATAATCTACTCTATATTCAGATAGTCTTAAGTGATAGAAAGGAACTAAGTAGCCATTAACTTTGATTTCATCTCATTACAAACTGTCACTGAGGCCAAAGGAGTTAAACTGCTTTGTCCAAGTATTCAGCCATTTACATTTCAGATCATTCCTATTTTCTTTTGAAGCATTATTCTTTCATTTACCTCCAAACCATCATGTAGTATCTACTCCAAACACCGTTGAGTGGATGATTTAGGAGACATGGTGATTTTAGCAAAGAAGGGAAAGGCTTAAGGCAAAGCACAGAAAAATATAGGAGCGGAAATGTTAGCATGGAGCTGAATTAAGAGCAGATTTTATAGTACACATTTTTCCAAAACACAGTAGAAGTAAATGATCCCTGAGAGGCATTTTGAGTTGACAGAACATCCAAATACAGGTACAACAAATGATACTGTCCCCCTACTGTTGTGCCTTCATTTATCCAGCTGCTATTATCCTCCCTACCATGACTGGTCCAAGATCACACACAGCTGTCTACCGCTCTAACCCTGGGTGGAGAGAATAAAGGTGGGCCACTTTCAACGTCGGATCAGAAGTAAGTTTCCTTTGTGCTACTTATTTTTTATATTTCTCTATGAAAGAGTGTACTTTTCCGGGATTCTTATTCTTGGTTGATTGCATCGTTTTTCACCTTCACATTTCCCTTTGCTAGGTTAGCAATTATATCCCCGTACTTGTTTATTCTTCCTACTGGAGAGCCCTCCTCCTGCTTCCTGTTTGTCCTGCCTCTTCTGATCATGCTAATCTCACAATGATGGGCTTCCTCTCTCATAAACATGGTTCTACTTGCTCACAAAATGTCTCCAGACTAGAGTAGGCAGCCTAAACTTGTGCTATAGATTTAAGATAGGAATTATCTGGCCTCTGGATATATAAATTCCAGTGGCCTTGCATTTAAGGTTATCTATTTTTAAGAATGTACATCGCTGATTACTGTATTATTTCTTTAATTTAGTATTTTCACAGAAATGTGTACTAATTTTAATTTTTCTTCTTGTTCAGCCACTATAATGAGTCAATATGCTCTTTGTTAAGCTGGGTTTGAATTTGCTTTGTAGCTTTGATTTGATTTTCCCCACTATCCATTCAAATATTGTGGGGAGAGCAGTATTGGGACTGTATGTATACCAGGGTCTTAAATTTAAGTGTAAATTGGCTTCCAAAACTACTTGCTCCTGGCTGAGCTGCTAGCTTTCTGAACTGTGAGAGGGCTCTCGCTGTGTGCACCCTGCAGCTGGATCTCTTGCTGAGTAACTGCCTTTGCTCTCACTTCTGACCCTGCTCTTAGGAAATCTCTTTGCTCTTCTGCCCCAATCCTTTCTAGCTCAGCCAAACTCTCCTTTGACTCTCTGAAGGCAGAGGCTGTCTCCAAGGGCTTGCACTTGGTTCTCTGGTCTACCCTAGGGCTTCTGTGCTAAGGCTGGAGTGCCAGAGGGAGGGAGGATCTGATCTTCTCAGTCCTCCTCCTCCTCCTCTTCCTCCTCCTCCTCCTCCTCCTCCTCCTCCTCCTCCTCCTCCTCCTCCTCTTCCTCCTCCTCCTCCTCCTCCTCCTCCTCCTCCTCCTCCTCCAGTAATCGTTTGCAAAAGACTGTCATCTCTGGGAGTTTCTTTCCATTTTCTTTCCCACCCCTGTTTTCAGCACTAAGCAAAGATCAAAGGAAAAATCTTGGTGATTGTACAGTTTTGTTCTGTGTCTCAGGCTCCAGTAGACTGTAACCTGTCAGGTCAGCCACATGTAGCCACTCAAAGTGTCAAATTTGGCTATCTATCTATGGGAGATCCCCCTTCTCCGTGGCTGCTATCAGAAGTCTTTTTTGAGCGGGACATGGCACAAACCTATAATCCCTTGGAAGGTAGCTTTAGTGAAAGACCCTGTTTCAAAAAAAAAAAAAAAAAAAAAGAAAAGAAAAGAAAAGAAAAACAGAAAACATATTTTAAAAAATAGGAGGGGGGGAAGGGTGCAGCTCCAAGATAGAATTCCCGTGGGTGGGTTTTATTGTCATTCTTTCTCTCTGTCTCTCTGTCTCTCTCTCTCTGTCTCTCTCTCTCTCTCTCTCTCTCTCTCACACACACACACACACACACACACACACACACACAGCCTCTTTTCTTATTAAGGACTTGTTACTTTCTGTGTTTTAGTTTATTTGGGTAGTTTTTATTTTCTTTGTTCCCTGATGGGCTTTAAAAAAATCTAAAATTATGTATCTTTCCCAACACTTTGTTTGAAAGGACAAAAGTGAAAATATTTCACAACATCTAGCATCTGAACTGGAAGTGAAATGCCTACTAGAAGCTACAATGAGAATAAAAAAGATTACAAATGTGTTTTGTTTTTTTTTTTTAGCATATATGGAGTAGTTTCCAAGCTTTAGGTTTTTAAAATAGCCCATGAGCAAGCAACAAATTATCCTGGCCTCAAAATTTCTTATCTCAGGTAGTTCTAACTCCTCCAGAAGATTCTCATAATTCAAGCACAGTCCTTACCTTGAAACAGTAGGACAGTTGGCCCTCAGGACCAGGTGGGTCAACTTGGCCAGCCTTCTGCAATCTTACTGCATCTGGTCAGAGAGCACACATAATGAGGTACCTCTGCTGTGAAGTGCTCAATGGAGTACAGATTGAGACACCGCTCTGGTTATTGTGATAGAAAATGACCAAGCACAATGTTACAATAGGAAAAATTCATGGAAATATGTAACTTTCTTGAGCCAGAAATTCCTTCATGTCACATGAACAAAAGATAAAAGGTATTCCTTATATGCTACAAAAAGTTCCTTATATGTCATAGAGATAACACCATCGATATAAAGTACACAAACCCACAGACTGGACTTCTCTACCCTGGAAGATTATTTACATCTCATAGTCTAAAACTGACCAATAAATGCTAGGTGTCCCTCTATTAGCAATAAGGGAAAAAAACTAGGAACTGAGACATGAATTTCTATCCTTGGTAGATGTATGTTTAAAGTAAAGGTCTCCTGGATTATCTCTTGGATCATTAGCCAAAGTGAAAACAATCACGACCAGTCTCCAAGGCATAAGCATTTGTCATAACTCAGTGAATAATAATAACAACACTTAAGTAGTACTCATTATTTTCCTGTAATAGTCTAGTTCTCTATATTTAAGGCATACCAAGAAACAAACAAGCAAACGAAAAGGCAAAAACACTCCATGAGCTATGTAAAATTATTATCTTCATTTTACAGATAACCAAAGTGAGGGGAAAAAGTGACTAAGAAATGCAGAAAAGCCAAAAGTAATAGTGTGTTCCCTAGGTCAAAGGAAGAAAACTGAATTATCATATTATTTAATTAAAATTTAAAGTCATTAATCATGCTAATTTTAAAAAATATTTATTCCTATCTTTTTCCCCCACATCATCTTTGCCTGTTTTCTTCAGTGAAAGAAAAGATGTTGTTCTCATGAAAGAAACAGAGACCACAAAGTAACAGAAAAGAGAATCCTGCAAGTCTTTGAGTTTATCATTCTTGCTCATTGAAGAGAAAACACACTTGAATTATATTACATCACTTTCATCCTTTGTGTTTCCACCAACAAAAGAGCAGTGTTGTGAACTAGACAGAGATCTTTTCCAACAGTGTAGCGTGTAGCTATTTCTATTTTTTTCTATCTATCTTTCTCTCTGTCTCCTCCTCCTCCTCCTCCTCCTCCTCCTCCTCCTCCTCCTCCTCCTCCTCCTCCTCCTCCTCCTTCTTCCTCTTCCTCTTCTTCTTCTCCTCCTTCTCCTTCTCCTTCTCCTTCTCCTTCTCCTTCTCCTTCTTCTTCTTTACTGGGGGTGAAACCTTGGAGCATTGCACCTCCGAGCTATACCCCCAGCCCTATATTTTAGTCTCTATATTTTGGAAACAGTATCTCACTGAGTTGCAAAGGGCCTTGCTAATAGCTGAGGCTGTCTGAAAACTCTGGTCTCCACCTTCCAGAGTGCTGGGATTACAAATTTGGGCTACCATACCCTGTCCAATGTAGCTATTTCAATGATGAATAACACTGCATCAACCTGATCTGTGTTTATCAGTGAGAAACCCTTCCCCAACACAGGAGTTACCTATAAGTGTATTCTAACTGCCAGAGTACTCCCACACACAATCATTTTGTTGAAAATTCTGAATTCCTTTTAGTTGAGACCAGACATGAGTGTGATTAACATGAAGCTGAAAAACATGTTTGAAGAGGAAATCATGAAGAGAGAACTTCTGGTGGTGAACTTCAAAAAGGCACCCTGATCTATCTGATCTATATTTCAAAGGAGATATGTTTGAAATAGAAGTGCTGTGATAAGGTCCAATGAGATAAAATGAAAGGGGGGAAAAAAAAGGAAACTAACTCTGATCACATGTATACTTTACCCTTAAAATAGAATGCTGTATTGTGAATCATTTTAATAATGATCATCAGGTCTATTTAGAAAATAATAAACTTAACTCCATATTGCATGCCCAGTCTATTCTAAGATCAACAGTAGGTCAGACTTACAAGTGGTAATAATTTTAAGCATGCATACACAAACACAAATAATAACAACAAAACATGCTTCTTTCCAGAGGCAGTGAATTGTTATTTGTATAAAAGGTACTTAGTAACATATCCCCATAATGGCATAACACACTGAACAATAGTGTAATGAATTTAAGGCATCAGTCCAAGAAAACATATTTTTCAGCTGGGAGTTGTGGCGCACGCTTGTAATCCCAGCATTTGGGAGGCCGAGACAGGAGGATCGTGATTCGCAGCCAGCCTCAGGTACTACTTAGTGAGGCCCTTTGCAATTCAATGAGACACTGTTTCAAAATAAAGAATAAAAATTTGGGGCTCGGGGTATAACTTGGAGGTAGAATGCCCCTGAGTTCCATCCTTAGTACTGCACACACACACAAAGAAAAAAAGAAAATGTATTTTTCCAAATTTCCAATATACACATGTTCCTATATTGTTTTGTAAAGCACAACTCTGAAGAGGTAGCACAATCTTAAATTTATATTTCTTTAATGTAGTCATAGTACAAATCTGAATAACAAAAATTTTGAGTAATTATATATGTAGATATATAGTATGTTCAAAACAATTTTTCAATCAATCAGCAATTAGAGTGAGAGGTGGTAAAAAACAAGTCTAAATTTTATATAAGCGACAATGATAGTAAAAAATGCACTAAGAGCTAGCAATTTAATATTCATCTTCCCTAAAAGAACACTAACCTGCTTTCTAAATCTCTACTTCTATTCTTGCTTCTCTAACCAATTCTATTCTCTAACCAATTCTACAGCTGGCTACCAGAATAATGTAATTTTGAGAAAGTTAGTAAACAATAACATGCTCTGTATCCTATTAAAATTGTTCCAAGTTAGGTATTTTCTTACTAATTTCTCCTCTTCCTGTACTTTGCTACTTTACATTGTTTATTTGGTCAACTCATCTCAATTTTGGTATTCTTTGTATTACACTGAAGTTGTCTTAAAAGTCCAATCTCCATTTAATCTTTTCTGTCACAGTGGAATCTTGAGTCCCATAGGTGAATCTTTGCTGTGACCAAATATCTTTGTTTGCACCCACTTGTTTATGAATTCAACAAGAATTAGATATATTTGTTCCAAAGAGTATAGCAAGTTACATTTGATATTATAGTTATTGAATTTAACAAATGTTACAAAACTAGTAAAATATTGCAAAATAGCTACTTCTCAAAAAAATCAAGTTTAATATTTCATGATTGATACCAAAATGTATCTTTGGTCTGAAATAAAATTAAACTAATATAAACTGTGAAAAATTTTCATAGCAAATGAGATGAATTGTACACGCAGAATTCTTTGGATGAATTTTTATATTTTTATTTAACTACTAAAAACAAACTAGAAACCATAAACATTATATGTGTGATCTATATACATAAAGGAAGATAGAGTTCAATTTAAAAGATCAATAATCAAAGAAAGCCTGTCAACCTAGTTCAAAAATCTGAATTACTGTCTGTTTACACATTTAACTATGAAGTAAAATAGTTAGCATAAACATAAAACATCATGGATGATTATCCTGCCAACTTAGGGTTTGATCATGATAGATAAGAAGCCTCCACTCTATGTTTTACTTCATTATTCCTCTATAGTGACGGACTGAAAGACTTGTTCCTTATGCATTTGGGGCCAAGAAAATGAGACTGCATCTGTCATCTAAGAGATACTGTGTAACAGTTGACATCTCATCCTTCAAGTCCTAAAAGCATCCTGCCCTCATTGTTGTACTTAGGTAGATGTATTATTACCCACCCTCCACTTCTCTATTAAACTTTACCTGTCTGTCTTAATCCTGTGTCAGTGTGTAATTCTGTAACTCATCACAGTAGATTTGATCACTACCTGTTAAACATCATGAAGCTCGTGTACATGCTTTTTAATTCACTTATAGAACAGAGTGACTTATAGGCACTCAATAAATAATTGCAGAAAGAAATAATTGCCAATCTTTTTTTCTGTACTGTGTAAGTCATAAACTATCTACCTCCCAAAGAGGCCAGTACTTCTGTTCAGCTTCTTGAGGTGTGTATTTTTTATATTTAAGTTCAGGAGATCCATCTGAAGTATAGTTGTGGTTGACTGATAATTTCTTCCTTCAAAATTCTCTTATCTAATTTTTCCTGCTGACCCATTTCATCATCTCATTCAGGAAAAGATTCAAAATCTCCTCCTATAGGAAATTTCCTATCTCAGTTACTCTCCTCAATTCATGGTAGGTCTTCAGTTTGCATTCCCCACACACTTTAAGTGCGTTCCACTTTGAAGTCAAATAAGCGTGCATAAATTGTTATAACTATTTAGAGTTTAGCTGTATATCATAGTATGTATTCCAAATAACAAGTATAGAAATGTATAGTACCAGTTTTAAAGTATCTTCTCTCCCACTCCATCAATATACATATTCACACATATGTGTTATAGGTATACTCTCATATCCATTATCTCATTCATATGTATGTATACTGAGGAAAATCATAATACAGAATATACTTTTAATTTTTCATTTCATAAATTAAATCTGTCAAATCATTTCAACTAAAGTACATCCAATCATGAATTTGACAAGTCTCTCATGAAGCATTTTATTATGTAAAGGAAATACAGTATATAAAAAAAAATCAATGACTAGCTGGGCGTGGTGGTGCACGCTTATAATCCCGGCGTTTGGGAGGCAGAGACAGGAGGGTCACGCAGGTTCGAAGCCAGCCGTGCTGGCTTAAGAGACCCTGTTTCCAAAAATAAAAAAGTATAAAATAGGTCTGGGAGTGTAGCCTGGAGTTAGAAGGGCTTCCAGGAACCCCAGTACCACCCCCCAAAAAATCAATGACTTATTCATCTTTCAACAAGCACAGTTTTATTAAGCATAATTATATGAGGTATACTTTATAAGTCAGTCCAATTAAGCCAGCTTTTAATTGAAAAAAATTTATTTTCACTTTTTTCATGTAATGTATTATACAATACAATAAATAATTAAATAAGATTTTTATTCATTGGCTTTGGGATATTTAAAAATTATGTATTCAAGTCAGGTGTGGTGGCGTACACTTGTATCCCAAACATTTGGGAGGGTGAGACAGGAGGGTTGCGATTCAAAGGCAGCCACAGCTACTTAGTGAGGCCCTTTGCAACTCAGTGAGACCCTGTTTTAAAATAAGGATAAAAAAATCAGGCTGGGGGTGTAGATTGGAGGTAGAATGCCCCTGTGTTCCAACCCTGGTACCTCAAAAAAATTATGTATTCATAGCAGCTGTATTAAAGATGAACATAAAAAAATTATAGACATTTTCTTTTTAGAGATACATAAAAAAAGAAATTATCTTAGAAAAGAATATTCCCCTGAATGCAGGAAACTATTTTTTCAGAATTCTATGTTTCTAGAAATTAGTGAGATACTAGATTGTATTTGAATATAGGTAAGATGATAAATTTTCATAGGTAAGCTTTCTAATGCAAAAGATTATTTTTAAATAGTAATGTTCATTTTTCTCTTCAATATTTTTTGTGTGCTGGACCTTATCTCTTGAAATAGCTAGGATTGTTTAGAGAAAGACTGCTCTCAGATAGTGGTAATATGTTGTTTTTTAATGTCAAAGTTGGAATTTTGCAGCAGAGCACTGTGGACAGAGAAAGAATTTTCTAAATTCCTTTTTTTTCTTTTTTCTATTCCTCCCCTCTCTCATAGCTCTCAAGAGTGAAACCTAATCACTAAGCCATAGAGATAAGCATTAAGGAGTTACAGAGAGGAAGAAAAATGAGGGAAATCTACTTCCTACCTTCCATAAGGAATCCTGGGGTAAGAATGGGAACAGAAAGAGAATAGATGGGAGGATCTTATTTTGTCTCTTCCTCTGTGGCAGTGACCAAGTTTGATGGTAAGATGCCTGGAAATATCAAAATAAATTAATGGAAATAAAGGTAGAATGCTTTTGCATGTGCAGGGAATTCTCGAGTAAAGTTGTTTCCTGGATAGCTGACATCAGGCCAAAATTAAACTGGGTGTAATTTGTGAGGTCAGAAACAAAGGTTTCTGATATTTAGTCTTCTGAAGAGACGGGAGCAAAAAGCAGATGACAGTTTGGAAGGCTGGATTGCCAGAGAAGGCCTTCTATAGAGAGGGTGACAGAAATCAGGAGAATTATCTGAACCAAAATTCAGTGGGAGTCACAGACAGGCTCAAAAAAAAAAAAAAAATTCTGCTCTTCATAGCAGCTGAACTAGTTTGCACTCCCACCAACAGTGGAGAAGAGTTTCTATTTCCCCACATCCTCACCAACATTTGTTGTTATTTGACTTATTTATGCTTGCCACTCTGATTGGGTTTAGATAGAATCTCAGCATAGTTTTAATTTGCATCTCCCTGATTGCTAATGATGTTGAACCTTTTTTGCATGTATCTGCTGGCCATTTGTGTTTCTTCTTTTGTGAAGAGTCTATTCAATTCAGTTTCCCATTTATTGGTTGGGTTATTTGTTTTACTTGTGTAAAATCTTTTGAGCTCTTTGTATATTCTGGATATTAGCCTTCTATCGGCGGGTAGCTTTAGGTAAAGATCTTCTCCCATTCTGTAAGATTTCTCTTTATATTCTTGATGATTGCCTTTGATGAGCAGAAAATTTTAGCTTGATGCCATCACACTTGGTAATTCTTGTTTTAACTTCATGACCTTTGGAGGTCTCGTTGAAGAAGTTACTGCCTGTGCCTATATGCTGGAGTGTTGAACCCATGCCCTCCTCTAATAGCTTCACAGTCTCTGGTCTGATTTCCAGGTCTTTAATTCATCTGGAGTTGATTTCTGCAGGCTGAGATGTGATAATTTAGTTGATTTTTCTACAAGTGGATAGCCAGTTCTCCCATCACCATTTGTTGAAAAGGCTGTTTTTCTCCAGTGTATGGATCTACCATACAATCAGACTATACCATTACTAGGTATCTTTCCAAAGGGGTTGAAATCAGAGAACTACAATAACAGATGCAAACCCATGTTCATAGCAGCACAATTTACAATAGCCAAAATATGGAACCAACCTAGGTTTGTATCAATAGATGAATGTATTACAAAATGATGAAAAATACACACAATGGAATTTTACTCAGCAATAAAGAAGAACAAAATTCTGTAATTCATAAATAGATGGAAAGACCTGGAGAACATTATGTTAAGTGAGATTAGTCAAACACAGAAAGAGAAGGGACATATGTTTTCTCTAATATGTTCAAGCTAGGGCATGTTTGGGATAGCAGGGGGGACACCAGATAATGGAGGAGACCCTCAGTGGATCTACAGAGGAAGGGTAGGGAAGGAAGAAGGCTGAGGTTTATTAATGGAAATGTTACATGTGACTATGTGTATACATGGGGAATGTAACATTGTTAACCTGACAGTATCAGGAGGGGGTGAAGGACACCAAGGACTGTGTGAATATATGCCATGATTTACATTATGGTGTGAGACTATAATGCACCAATAAAATACATAAAATTTTAAAAAGTCTGCAGGCTAGGAAAAGTGAGACAAAGTTCAATGTGATGAGGAAGACTCTGTCCTTGTCTAAGATAATAGAAACCAAAACACAATTCACAGTAGATATTCACTTGTCCAGTTAATGGTAAGAAAGGCCAGAGCCATTTAGGAGCCAAAAGATTCAGAGACATAGTACAGATCTCAGGAGCCTTACTGGTCAATGCCAAAGTGTTACATAAATCTTTTCCAACATCAAAATTCCATCTTAATGAAGAACATGGGTGGCCATGGAGGTTTGAAGAAAACTGTTAAAATAACTAAAGAGACTGAAATTAACAATAAAAGTAAAAATCAAATAGTCAATTTTATCTTTTGTCTACCAACAGGTAGAGATATCTTATCTACTAGAGGTCAAATAAAGATGCTAAAGCTTTTTATTAATTTATGAGATCAGTGGTATTGTGCACAAATTATATACTCAGTATACTCATTTGGGGAGACCCATAATGTTTTTGAATTCAAGTCAATTGCAATATTCCATTGAGATGTTCTTTATACTTACATGAAAAATAAAGAATACAAATGACATTAAAACTTAGTAATAGAAAATAACTAATACTGCTAATGTTTTCAGTACTGTCCCAATTAATTTATATACATTATTTTATTTATTCACCTCAATAATCTTTTAAGAGTCAAACATAGTGGCACATATCTGTAATGCAAGTGTGTGGGAGGCTGAGATGGGAGGATAGCAGGTTCAAGACCAGCCTCAGAAATGGAGTGAGACTGTCAGCAACCCAGTGAAACCCTGCATTTAAAACAAAAGTAAAAAAATTCTGGGGGTATCTTGGAGATAGAATGCCCCTGGGTTCAATCCCCAGCATCACAAATAATAATTATCTGATGAGAGGACTGTCATTATTTCCATTTTTATAGATGAAGAAACTCCAACACAGTGAATGGTAAAATAATTTGTCAAAGGTGTAGAGCCAGGATTCCAGCCAGGCATTCTCTGACTCCAAAGCTTGCTTTTCAAGTGACTGGCCAAGGAACCCTATGCTTTCATCACTCTGCTCACTTTGATCTAAACTTACGGCCAGTAGCTTGCTTGGCATTGAGTAGTAAAGATGTCTGGATGAATAAGACAACTTTATACTGAGTTGACTGTGTCTATGTTTGAATATGAGAAATAGACTTTGGGTTACTCTGACGTGACATTAAAAAAAAAATTTGCACTCACCTAAACTATTGTATAAGAGTTAAAAAATTCTTTTTTTTTCTTTTATCATAAAGCCTCTGTTGGTCACACATCAACTAAGAAAAATTCATTTAAATTGTCAGGGAAGAATTGATATAATGATGAATATTAGGTAGTTTGTCTTTTTATTGTTTTACTTACTTTATATACAATGACTTCTGTATTTCTTCTTTCCTCCTCTCCTTCCCTCCATTTGTTTTGATCTCCTCTGTTTTCTTCATGTTCATCACTTTCTCTTCCACTCATATTCTTCAACTAGTTTCTTTTGGAGAATATCTTTTTTCCTTACTAGTCATTTGGCCTCTTTTATCAATGTTATGAACAGAACTATAGCAGAATAAATATTAATGTTGGAGGTAGAGATTCCAAAATGTCATTTGATGTTCGGCAAGTCATTTAAGTTTTTCAGGTCTCAATTTTCTCATTTATAAAATTTAAAAAAATTAATGGAAAAATCTCTAAAATTTAGTTCAGAAATTCTTGATTAGGGTTGTTGTGTTGGCTATTTATATTTTACATATAACATGATTACTTTAGGTTATTCCTACCCAATGCCAAACATTAAATCTATTGAATAAAAAAAATTTACCCATCTTCCAGACATTTTCTCTCCATAACACCAAACATCACCAAAAATCTCCTGGAAGAGGTGATTTTTGTACTGATTTGACCTGATTTTCAGCATCACTGGCCAGGCTCAGCCAATAGAAATAGTAATCAAACTGACTGTTTATATCTGGTTCCTAATAATTATTGCTATTTGTAAATTAGGTTCTTATGACTAATATCTACATTTGATTTGCCACAATTTTATAACTTGTTAAAATGGTTTGCAATTTGGATAAAACACTAGGAGTTTGGTGAACCTAACATCCAAAAAAGACACTCTTGTTAAATATTCCTATGAATATTCTACTGTGAACTTGCAGATGAGACAACCAACCTAGCTTTCTACAAGAACTTCAATTTTAATTTTGGAATCCTTGTTGGAATCAATTCTAGTGCTGCCAACAATTCTACCTGCTATTTAGTAATTTGTGGTACCTCTCTTCCACATACATGAATGCCCCCCTGTATTCCTTACCACCAGTTTTTTCATTCATTGTAATCATTCCTTGGTGGTGATGAAGCACATGTGGTTACCATCTTCCTTAAAATAGCTGAAGCACTTGAAGATGCTCTCTTTAGGATATCATTTTCCAGATGCATCGTGTAGAGGATCTCTTCTAGTTTTCAACTTAAAGTCTATTTTGCACTGTCACTGTAAAAAGCATATTTCTCATTTTGAAAATGATAAAATGAATAGTTATGGATGCAGGTCTACCTTGTTTTAGAGTTAATGTAGAGACTGGGACACAAAGAATTAAAGATGGAAGATTGGAAATGGAAATAAAGTTTAGTTACAGTGATTCATAGTAACAAAAACTGCTACTTATTAATTATATCACAGACACTCAAAAAGCACTACAGTATATTCTTTTTAAAAATTAAGAACAAGTTTCAGAAGGAATAAATAACTTTCCAGACATACAAGGAACTATCTGAACCAAAATTCAAACCCTGATTGTCTCTCTCCGAAGCCCACACTTTATCCAGTGCTTGATGATAACCCCATTCCCCCAAAAGACCATTATTTCACCTAAAATCCACAGATTTATTGGAACTGAAAGTTAGCACATTTCTTATAAAATCCAAATTTTCAACTTATTTAAGAAATTCAGAAGATCTAGCAACACTGACCCCATAATTAATAAGATAAAAATAAGTCGTGGCTATCCCTTTAAAAATAGGGACACACTATCCCATTTGCACCAAATACCACCATTCTCTATTGCACTCCCCAAAATATGTATGAATGTCAGTATTTTTAAATATTAAACATTATGCCAGTATTAAATAGCATATTCTTACTTATGTAAGTTACATTTATATGCATCATAAAACATCTAAATATTAAAACAAATAATAGAAAGCCAGAGCTTAAAAATAAGCAAATTTATTTGACAAACCTATAGGAGATGTGATGTGCTCAAATTCAGGTTCATGTAAATGATGAGGCAAAAGTCTCAAAGACCTTTCATGATGTGCACACACACAGAAGACAAGTAGTGCGTAGGCAATTTTGGTTTGCCACAAAATCCAGATGAAATGTATGATTCTATCTAGTAGATGAATATTTTTCCACTAGAAAAAATGTGAGCATAAAGACAACAGGCTTTTCTTTCCCTAAAAAGCAATGACATATATACATCTGTCACTCAGATGTGTAATCCAGATTTGCTAAAATAAGGGATACTATTTTCAAATAAAAGGTTCTGTTATTTTACTTTTTAAATATTTTATTGGTCCATTGTAGTCATACATCTTAATAGAGTGTAAGACGGTAGATGTATGCATGCACACATTACACATTTAGCTCTTCTCCACTTCTCACCCCATTTCCCCTCCTTGCCTTACTCTTCATGTTTGGTTTAGTGATTGACTTTGACATGTTTATGAATGTATATCATGTACATTAGGAAATTTCCCTCTTTCCCTCTCTGTTCCCCCTCACTTAGGTTGCCTTATTTGTTCATCTATGATTTCTCCTTCTTTGTCCAGAGTTTCTCCTATGACTTTTTTTCTCCCTAGATTCTGCATATTAGAGAAAGCATCCAATTTTTTTTACATTTTTTGACAGAATAATATCATTTAGAATAATGTTCTCCAGTTCCATCTATTTCCCCGCAAAATATATAATTTTGTTCTTCTTTATTGTTGAGTAAAATCCCATTGTGTACATATCCCACAGTTTTGTAATTCATTCATCTCTTGATAGACATCTTGTCTGCTTCCATAGTTTGGCAACTGTGAACTGTGTAGCTATGAACATAGATATGCATGCATTATTTGGCAGTTTGGTTTCCATTCTTTTGGGTAGATACCCAGAAGGGGAACCTCAACAGAGAGCTCACAAAATGGGAAAAAAATTTGCCAACTATTCCTCCAGTCAAGGACTAATACCTAGAATATATAGAGAAATCAAGAAAATCACTACTAAAAAATATAACCCAATTAAAAAATGGGCATGTAAATTCAATAGAAACTTCACAGAAGAAGAAATTCAAATGGCCAATAAATGTATGAAAAAGTGCCCAACATATTACCAATCAGAGAGAAGCAAATTAAAACTATCCTGAAATTTTACCTTACTTTAACTAGAATGGCAATCATTAAAAACACAAACAACTCCCTGGGTGTGGTGGCGCACATTTGTAATCTCTGTGCTTGGGAGGTGGAGACGGAGGATTGCGCAGGTTTGAAGCCAGCCTCGCTGGTTTAAGAGACCCTGTTTCCAAACAAAAATATAAAAATAGGTCTGGGAGTGTAGCCAGAGGTAGAAGGGTTTCCAGGAACCCCAGTACCACCAAAAACAACAACAACAACAACAACAACAACAACAACAACAAAAACATAAACAACAACAAATGCTGGCAAGGAGGTGAAGTGGGAACACTAATACGTTGTAGGTGCGACTGCAAATAAGCACAACCACTTTGTAAAACAGTATGGAGAGGATCCTCAGAAGAATTCAAACAAATCTACTCTATGGCCCCAAAATAAAAAGTTTTAGTATGCCTGGCACTGTGGTGCACACTTTTAATCCCAGCATTTGGGAGGCTGAGAAAGGAGAATTGTAGTTTGTGGGCAGTCTCAGCTACTTAGTGAGGCCCTTTAAACTCAGTGAGGCCCTATTTCTAAATAAAGAATAAAAAATAGAGCCAGGGGTGCAGCTCAGAGGTAGAATGCCCCTGGGTTCCACCACCAGTACCGCAAAATTAAATAAATAAATAAATAAATAAATAAATAAATAAATAAATAAATAAATAGATAAATAAGAGTTTTAGTGTTAGTTTTTCTATTACATGTTTCAGCCATATTCCATCAGATGTCCAGTCTTATCCTATCAGTTCATTATGATTTTACCATAGATCCAGAAGGGTTATTTCCATTATAAATTAGGAAATTTTGTTTGCCATAGTCTTTATCTAAATATAACCATTTCACAGAGAGTTGTCAGGAAAGTCTAGTTGCAGTGGGGGGGCGGGGAAGCACTATACACTTTAAACTTGCATAGTTCTAAAATCAACTGGAGGACACTTTTAAAAAATAATAATACATGATATTCAACTGACATTTTTATTTGTTGAACAAGGATTTTCTGTGTAACTACTATGTGATAAACACTGTAGCAGGAATGGTACCTATTGTATTAAAGAAAAGCAGACAGGAGGTCCACTTTTCTGACCTGTAAGATGCACCTGACTGTAATCCCAGTACTTCAGGGGGCAGGACAGGAGGGTCACAAATTCAAGGCCAGCCCCAGCAACTTAGTGAGATTCCCAGACACTTAGGGAGACCCTATTTCAAAAGAAAAAATACAATAGGTCCAAAGGACTGAGAACATTTCATTATTGGTTGGAAGAAAGCTGAGCTGGGTATCAGATGAGGCTGGGAGTATGGAGAGGAGCCAGACTGTGCAGGACTTTGTCTGCCATGTTAGACAGCAAGTATGAAGAAAATGGAAAGCAGCTGAGTTAAATGGAAAATTAGCTGATGTTTGTGTTATGAAAAGACCTCTCTGCCTGCCATGTAATAAAGCGATGTGGAGGAAGCCAGAAAGGACATAGGTGGACAAGCTAGTAGACCACCCAGGAACTAGATATGGTAGTTATTAAAGGCTGGATACCAGATGAACCCCAGATCCAATGGTGTCAAACAGCAAATACTTAATAATTTACAAGTCTGCTAGCATTATGTTATTGACTCTGTGGCTCTTCTTCTCTCAAAGTATCTATTAAGCTGTCATTTATTGCTGTTTTTATCTCAGGCTTGTCTGCAAGACATTTATGTCCAACGTCACTCAGGTGGCTGATGGTAGGTTTCAGCTCCTCATGGATTCTTGGATGGAGCCTCAGCTTAGCTGTGGCTTCTGCCCAGAGGTCTTGCTCACCTTCATGTCACCTCTTCTCTGTTGGCCAACTCACAAGAAGACAACTGGCTTTTATCAGAGCAAGAGTGAGAGCAGAAGAATAAGAGCAAGACAGAAGCTCAAGTCATTTATTTATTTTTTATTTATTTATTTATTTATTTATTTATTTATTTATGTATTGCGGTAGTGGGAATGGAACCCAGGGGCATTCTACCTCCAAGCTACACCCCCAGCCCTATTCTTTTTATACTTTATTTTGAAACAGGGTCTTACTGAGCTGCAAAAGGCCTCACTAAGTAGCTGAGGCTGTTCGTGAATTGAGATCCTCATGTTTCAGTCTCCTGAATGCTGAAATTACAAGCCTGCACCACCACACTTGACTAGCTCAAGTCTTTTTTGTAAACTAATTTTTAAAATGCCATTCCAGCTGGGTAGGAGATTGTGAGATCCTTAGGAAACCTTAGAAGTGACCTAGCCTGTGTAAAGGATAATGGTAGCTTGTATTAGGCAGGTATTAATTAAAATATGTAGATTCTAGAGGAATTTATTTGTAAAATATTCTAAGGAAAGAAAGAGGGGCCAGGGACAGATAATTTTTCCAAGGCCACATTCCCAGTGCCCAGATTTCTCTAGCCATGTACCTCTGCCTGCAGTTTTCACCACTTCCTTGCAAATTCATTCAAATTATTAATTCATCAAATGAATTAATCCACTGATGAGATAGATCTAATCATTTCACCTCTGAACACTGCCACATTATTGCCTAACTCAGAAATTGGAAAATACTTCAGGTCCAAACAATAGCACCATGGGAAGATAATATTTCAAAGAAGAGTCAGTGGTCAACAGAGTCCAGGACTAGTGAGAATTCAAAGGAAATGAGGGCTTAAAAATGTGAGTTGGATTCAGTGTCATCGAGGTTCATTTGTAAGCTTGGTGGAAGCTGAATGAGTGAGAGACAAGACTGAGTGGTGTGCTGCATAGAGAGTAAGTGGTGTGGAAATATACATAAGAATCACCTTTTCTAAGAAACACGGAGGAGTGGATGAGAAAATAGAAAAGATTTGAATGAATGAGAATAGTGCATGCAGGGTGAAACTACGCAGAAAGAATAGTTGACAGGTCATGTAGAGTTACTGAGAATAAGAGCATAAAACCCACATCACAGGTGATGGGGATGATTAGCCCAGAAAGGAAGTAGAGCTACATCATTATGTAGATGAGATGGAGAAGGTGCACAATTTGGTATTAAGAGGAGGTAATATGTAGAGTGATCAAAGGCATAGACTCACATTAGAATTTAGAGAATTCATGAGTGAGAATTTGATTCTGTCATGTGTCAGCCATGTGCTTATGGGCAAATTAAATAGTCTGTACCTAAGTTACCTTATTCAAAAAATTGTGATTAAAAGTAGTATCTGTTTCCTAAAGTAAGTTAAAGTTTTAAGACTAGTGCATGGCATATAGTGGCCATTATGTATGCACTTACTACTACTATCATTATTTCTCTGAGACAGAAGCAAAATCATTTTCTCTGAAAGAAGGAGAAGGAGGAGAGAGTAGGGAGGGTTAGGGAAAGGTACTGCTGAGAGCAGGAAAATGGTCCAAAGGTAGCAAGATTGTCTGCAAAGTTGAAAGCCCTTCTGAGACTGAGACTGAGTTTGGAGGAGATTCAGACAGTTGTATTATGTGAATTTTTCAGCAACATTTAGCCAGTTGGGAGCAGAAGCAGAAAAAGCAGATATGTGAATATAACTAGGTTGGGTTTTGCCATATACACTGGTAAAAAAATGGACTGTGAGAATATTTGCAGGTAAGTGTATTTCATGGACTTTAGTTTGGATGAAGAACATAAAGCAAAGAGATGGATGTAATATTGACACAGTAGAGAGATTATTTTGTAATGAGCACAGATAATACAGGTGGAACATCTTTCAAGTTAACATGAATATCTTTTAGCTTTAATTCAATCCAAATAACAATAGAATTTTATGAGATCTATACAAGCAATCACGGTATTAGGTAGAATAATTTAGTATTTCTTGGTCTGTTGAAAATATTAAGTGAAAGTGTATCCATTGAATTTTTGTAATCTCACTAAGTAATATTCTGGAGTGATAGCCCTTCAACATGATATTTTAGAATAGCAGACAAAAACTAAATTAAAGCTCTGATTTAACATTTCTACTC
Source organism: Muscardinus avellanarius (assembly GCF_963383645.1). Classification (NCBI taxonomy): domain Eukaryota; kingdom Metazoa; phylum Chordata; class Mammalia; order Rodentia; family Gliridae; genus Muscardinus; species Muscardinus avellanarius. Next base: position 48,411,828 of record NC_137787.1, on the reverse strand, counting down.
ACAGGAAGTGTAACTTGCTAGTAGGGAAATGAAAAAAAGTAGTCAGGCATTTATACAAGCTGCATCACCTATGAATGAAAAGTTGGGGTTTAAAACAGCCCTCAATGTTATTAAACAACAAAAAAATTATACCTTCACCTGAAATACAGAGATCCTTCTGGTGAATGACCCAATCACAATAATGTGACTATAATGTCTCTAACTTTTTTTTTTTTTTTTTTTTTTTGGTGGTACTGGGGTTCCTGGAAGCCCTTCTACCTCCGGGAGACACTCCCAGACCTATTTTACATTTTGAAACAGGGTCTCTTAAGCCAGAGCAGCTAGCTTCGAACCTGCGTGATCCTCCTGTCTCTACCTCTCAAGCACTGGGATTACAAGTGTGAGCCACCATGCCCGGCTTAATGTCTCTAACTTCTGAGACACTCAGATACTTCCTTGTCTGATCTCATGCTAGTTAATCAGTTGCATCCAAGGGATTTAAATAAAATAGAAGAGAACATTATTTTATTTCTGGAATAAGAAAATTTATATATATTACCTAAAATATTATAATATGGGGGTGATATCTGGGTGAGACTTGAGACTGGACAGCATATATGGAACACCAAACTTCAAAGTTTTGTAGCTATAAATTTCAAAAAAAAAAACTAGAAAATTTTTTGACAGTACCTATTGAAAATTGTTCATAAGTACATTGGGTAGCCATACTCAGGAGAGGACTTGGTTACTAAAGAGGAGTCTCTGGGGGTGTGACCTTTGGAATTATATATTGTCCCCTGTTCCCTTGCTCTCTCTTGCTTCAGGCCTCTTGATGTAAGAGCAGAGCACTTACACTCTTTTCTCTCTGCTCCCTGCATCATGCCCTCCCTGAGCTCCACAGACTTTACCTGGCCTAACATGGACTGAATCCAGAAAAACTCCAGAACTGTGATCAAATAAACCTTCTTCTTCTAAATTGTGGTAGTCAGGTAGTCAGCTGTTTCAGACACAAGTATTACACAGAAATAACTGAAATATATATTTGTGTCCAAATGATTCAGGTATCATTAGCAACTAAGAAGTGCTTATGAAACCTAGAAGAAAAATGTTTCCTCTCACAAATAGATCAGTTCAAAGTTGTTCTCATGACAAAAAAAAAAAAAAAGTCCTCTCAGATTAAAAAGTGAAAAACTGGGTTCAAAGTGGAAGTAGCTCACAAGAATATGTTTCCTAAGGTGAGAAAAGGGTCAGGGAAAGAAGTAAAGGGTAAAAAGTAATGAAAATCTATACTAGTATTAATTTTGTGTATCTAATATCAATTTGACATTATATGACACATTTAATTGATAGCATGGGATGGAAAGAGACACAATTATGAAAATCAGGAAATTTGCTGTATTAAATGTTTTAGCAATAGTTTCAGTAGGAATTCAGAGATTAATTAGACTCTGGCAAGTAACCAAATAGCAGAGACTCATTATGGTTTCTATAAGAACAGTGGGCAAAAATTCAATTCCTCTGAGTGTCAATTTCCTTAACTGTAAAAAGCTCTTGATTTTAATTGATTTATGTGACCATTTCCAATTCTGAGGTTTGTGATTGTGTCTTTTAGGGCTGCAGTTTTCTAGGTCAATTGTGACAATATTCCCTGAAGCTGGCCTATTAAGTTGGATGTATTCACAAGCAGATTGCTTGCTGGAGATAGAATCCAAGACTCAATTTCATGATTTTAAAGAGACCCAAGGAAGTGTATTTCCTCCATGTGGTTTTGGTTATAGGAATATGTAAAGTACAACTCTGACTCAACTTGTGGGTGGTCAGATAGGGGAAAAGTAAACAAAGGCTGATCCTGTCTATGTTAGGTCATTGCAATTTTGTGTTTGTAGAAGTTGGTTGAGAAAAGATTAACAAACAAATTTTCAAATAAAGTAGAAAAGAAAAACTTTTTGTTAGATCTAGCTATACACACATAGGATACACTGCTTCATAAAGTGGAGAAAGCTAAGGATGTGTCTTTGATTATTTTATCATTCGCTTCCACTCCCATAAAGATGCAAACACATATACAAAGACCATGCCTTGAATAATCTCCATATCATTCATTATCAGCAAGTTAACATCAAGGAAATGAAGATTCCACTTTTACAGTTTTTTCTTGGTGATAATTACAAATATTTTATTATAAAATATTAAACATATATGGGTTTTCTTTCTTTTTTCTTTCTTTCTTTTTTTTTTTTTTTGGTGGTACTGGGGTTCCTGGAAGCCCTTCTACCGCTGGGCTACACTCCCAGACCTATTTTATACTTTTTTGGGAACAGGGTCTCTTAAACCAGCGCGGCTGGATTCGAACATGCATGATCCTCCTGTCTCCACCGCCCAAGTGTGGGGATTACAAGCATGAGCCACCACACCCAGCCATATATGGGGCTTTTTTTTTTTTTTTTGTGGTACTGGGGGTGAAACCCAGAGTCTTTCTACCTCTGGGCTATACTCCCAGACCTTTTTTATATTTTTTATTTGGAAACAGGTCTCACTAAGTTGCTGAGAGCCTCACTAAGTAGCTGAGGCTGGCTTTGAACCTGTGTGATCCTCCTGTCTCAACCTTCCAAGTGCAGGGATTACAAGCGTGCACCACCACGCCCGACCATCTATGGGGCTTTAATATGGTAAAATACAATAGAAATTGGTAGAGGCCTGCACAAAATCTATATGTTTATTTAAAAGGAGATACACTGTTTATTGTTGAAGTTTGAGGAATGGGCAATCAAAAATATGGAAATATACTGTGGAAGTTTTTCCATTAAACTGATTATTATAAATTTTTTTTACCATATGACAATAAAAAGTGAAAATTATCTTTTGTAGAGATTATATTATTTAAAATTTTACAGAACATATTTATTGAGCCTCTGAGTACAAAAATCAAATTAAAAAAATAAATTCAATGTCATTTTCTGATAAAGAAAAATAAATCTGTAGTAAATAAGAAAATTATCTCATTCATGTGATCTGTGTTTTGAATAAGCATAATTTTTCTATCTACAATAATGTCAGTTATTTCAAGAGATTTTGAAATGAAATTATCAGGATAATTTGGAGTTATGCAGTAAATTCCACATTTGGAAGTACTTGAGTTTTCCCTTTTAAGGATGGTTTTATATATCCTTTACAGCTATTTTTTTACATTATTAGATACTTTTGGGGTGGGAGGGATAACATGCTCAAGTATACAAACAAAAGTATGAAAAGGAAGCATACAAACATCTTAAACATTTTGATCCAGTTTACTCATATTTTTATTGTTTGCACTTTTCTATATAATATAACCATATTTTCATTTGTGCATAGATGATGACTAAAACTTTAAAATAAACTAAAATAAGAATATTCGTACAATAGCTCTAGGCCTACATGGAGTTTTTCTGTGCTATTACTTTAAATTCTTAATTTTTACTTCAGAATTGAAAAAATTAACAGCCCATGTTATTAAAATATAAATATTTAACTTTTCATCAATTTTTAACCTTTTGAAAGTAACTATGTAATATTTTATTTACTTACTCTGAAAAAGGAGAACATGATTTCCATTTTAACTTGAAAGACATTTCTTTGAAGTTAAGAAACTTTTGTTTAAAGTTTTTACATTTTTTTTTAACTAGTCAACTCATTCCCTTGTCAAAGAGAGAAAAGTAGGGACTGAGGAGTAGATCCCAACACTCATTTAATGATAAAAGAATCTCACACATGTAATTAGGATCTACATTTACTTTCAAAGCAACCATTTTAACTTGCTTCTTTTTAAAAAAAATTATATATTTTAGTTCAAGATTTTTGCTGGAGTAATTATTTGATATTATTTTACTCTTTTAAACTCATGATCTAAATTGTTCTCAGCTTTAAAGAGTCCTGAGAATGCAAAATCAATTATTTTTAACATTTGTTGGTTGCTATTCTTTCTCCATCAGGTAAACAGATAAAATGTGGGAAGAACAGATTCATTTTTCCATGTATGTCTTAGAACCACATGTGGTCTTTGTTTGCCTAGATCTCATGAAGTTTTACAAAATGAAGGGCAATGAGTCAAACCCAAAATTCTATAATGAGAAGTTTAATTTTTCTTCTAAAAACCTTGTTATTATATGAAAATTCTCTATACTGGGGGAAAAAGTTTCCTATAACCACTGAATATATGAGTGGTTTGCATTTTGTTTGCTTTGAATTTCCACATATACTTGAAGAAAACAATAATTTCAGAGATTTCTCAGCTACGGAAGAACCATACGCTTATTCTGCTCACAATTATTCACTAAATGTCCATTACCTGCTAGTAACTACATTAGCAAAAGCAGGATAGAAAAATAAGACTTACCTTTCATCCGAAGGAACCATAAGTCAACGTGTGCTATTTGAAACCATAGCAATGGTTAAGATCATCTGGGGATAAACTGAAGATTAAATAGAAGAGAAGGCTAAGGAGAGAAGCCAGGTGACACTTGCATTTAATGGAATAGTAGAAGATCTCATAAAAAGCCTGGGAAGGAGTGGCCATGGGAGAAAGGGAGAATGGTGTCACAGAAAGGAGGGGACAAAGGACATTCATGAGGAGTATTGGCTAGATTAAACCAAGATGTCTTTAATTTTTCTTCTTTGTGTAACCAGAGTAGTAGTTTGTAAATAATCCCCACTTAACATTACTTGACTGAAAGTGAATTTCTCTGTTCCTGTATCCCATCTGACATTTTAGTTTCAGGGAAATGGAGAGAATATGATCTCAAAAGAATCAAGAGAAAATCGTAAAATTGCAGCAAAAGATGGAGGGGTTTGAATGGACACACAACTGGTGAGTGGAGGAGCATGGATCCAAGCCTCCCCTCTCTGGACATTGGCCTGGAATGTGGCAAATGTATTAGAAAAATTAAGGGGAATTCCAAGAGAAGTAACTGATCTGCAAAGTCAATTCATACCAACGAAGAGCCCTTGCCAGTATATCTATAATGGAGACATGGTGCAGTCAAGCAGGGGAAACTCTAGTTCTCATTTTATAAGAGGCATGGATGGAAAATTTAGAATTATTAGCTTTGACATGGGTCCTGGCATGATGTGGCAAAAACATAGAGGTGTATGGCACTAGCAAGAGTACATGAAGAGACAAATCAGGAAAAGAGGCAAACCAGGCCTGAGGAAAAAAAATAAGAAATAGGCCATGACCGGATCAGACAGACATCAGCAATCCCCAACAGAAGGACTGGTGTAGGGTGGGTCATCCACATCAGAAGGTAATGCCCCAGCACCAGCATGGAACAATCACCAATATAAGGTTAAGGAATCTCTTTTTCCCTGTTTCCACAAGCTCATAAATATTTCTTCCTTATACCACAAGTAACTTGGGAAATAACAAAGGAGGATGGGGAGAGATCTGAAAGTTCTGAGGTATTTTTCCAATGTGATGCAATGAAATCTAAAGAGATCCTTCAAATTATTATATGCTTTAGGTTTTAAACTAAAACGAATAATAATCCTGTTCAGTCTTCATACTGCAACTACTCAGTGGATGAGAGTGTGAGATCATAGCAACTTTAGAAAATAATAAAATTTTACTTTTCACAAATGAGTATGGTCTGGATAATGTTTCAACCAACTAATTATGCAATGTTTATTTTTCCCACCACTCAATAGAATTCTCTTTTCAAAGATGTCCTTTTAATTGAAAAGAAGATAGGAGTTGAATAAATATTTTAATCACATTTCATGTACCCTTGGATCCTCAAACCAAACTCAAGATGTTTTACTAACTCTATTTTAGCGTCCCTCACCCACACACACGCACATATACCCAACTCTAAGTGATACCACACTCACTGGAAGTAGCAGGCTTGAAATCCAAGTCTTCTTCCTCCATTCCTCCATGTGTCTTTATCTCCCCCTTATAGTCACAGAAACAACTTTATATATGTAATAATTCTGCACATGTCCAACTCTACATTTTTTAACAATCCTGAAAAAGGAAGCACAAAATCTTCACTGAAAAAATGGCCATTAACTTCAAGTAATATAAACATTTTATTAATATTTCTTTTTACTAACATATGCCTAAAATCTGGGATTCATGTCTTAGAAACGTTTGTAGTAAAAGTGATTTGTTTGTCCAACTAAAGTTAGAAGATTAAATGGTATATGAAGTTTCTTTCATTGTAGACTTGTTAGCATGAACAAAACAAATACAATGAAATAAGGCCTATCAGTTCATGAGGGTTTGGTATAATTCTATTGCATTTGAGCATGCGAAAATATAAGGTACACTGATGTATTCTAGCAGTAGTCTCTACTGTTCAGTAGAGATGCACACAAATGGCAAACAAGCATGTTTCCAATTGTAAAATGAAATGCTTCTGCCTTCATAGTTAAAAAGAAAGATTTTTATGGCAGTGAAATGAACATTTAATGGGAAATGCAATTGGAGGATATACCAGATAATTACTAAAGGGAAGGTCTACTCCAAGGAAGGAGAGGACATAGAATTAAGAAAGTTTAACAAGAGAGTTAGTTTTACCTGGTTGGTCAATGTGCTCACTATTTATACCTTAACAAGTGATCTGTCTAGCTACATGATTCTCTTGTACCTACTGTTTTTATGTATTTTTCTTTTTCCAAATCTTAGACTTTCTCTCTTTCTCTGTCATATATCATAGTTTCTCTCTCTCTCTCTTTCTCTCTCTCTCTCTCTCTCTCTCTCTCTCTCTCTCTCTCTCTCTCTCTCTCTCGTGGTACTGGGGTTTCTGGAAATCCTTTTACCTCCGGGCTACACTCCCAGACCCATTTTTATACTTTTTTATTTGGAAACAGGGTGTCTTAAGCCAGCGCGGCTGGCTTCAAACCTGCACCATCCTCCTGTCTCCCCCTCCCAAGCGCGGGGATTACAAGTGTGCGCCATATGGGCAGTTTATAGTTAGAATTTGTATTTCATCCAGTGTGATCATTTTTTACTTTAACTCGAGCATCTTTTTCACTCACAATGGATATAGTAACTATTGTTGATGTTACTGAAGATGTTAAAATTCTGACTGTCTAAATGTCACTACTTTAGCCAGACATGATGGCACATGCCTGCAATCCCAGTACTTGGGAGGCTGAGACAAGAAGATCACAGGTTTGAGGCCAGCTCTTGGTAAGTTAGCAACATCTGTTTAAGTAAAAAAAAAAAATATAGGGAGCCAGGTGTGGACATGCATACCTGTAATCTCAGGTTACTTGGGAGACTGAGACAGAAGGATAGCAGGTTTGAGAACAGCATAAGATAACTTCGTAAGATCCTGTTTCAAAATAAAAAATAAAAATTAGAGCTGAATGTGGTGGTACATGCCTATAAGCCCAGTATTTGAGGTACTCAAACAGGAGGATTGCAGGCTCTGGGCCAGCCTCAGCAATGGAGGGAACCTCGCAGCAACCTAAAAAAAGAGCTGGAGGTAGAGCTCAAAAGTAGAATTCCTCTTGATTCAATCTCCAGTACTGCAAACAAACAAACAAAAAATAAATAAATAAATAAAAGCAAAAGGGTTTGGGGGTATAGCTCAGAGGTAGAATGCCTCTGCATTTAGTCTCCAGCACCACAAAAATAAAAATAAAAATGAATAAATAAATATAGAACTGGAACATAGTGCAAATGTAGAGTGCCCCCAGGTTCAATCCCCAGTACCACAAAAAATAAACAAATGAATTAATAAAAGAAAAGTTTCTACTTTAACGGAAATATGTTTTTTGGCTACACTTACATTTTTTCTTTCTTTGGTTTTCTATTATTTATTTCTCTTCAGGGATTTATTTTATTGTGGGTAGGAGTCTGTGGCATGCTTTATCATATTCACAGTTCTTGTCTCCTATTTGAACATAATACGGTGTACATTGGACAGAGAGTTTCTCTGCTTTGCTTTTAATAAGCCTATCTATATTCTGTGCCTTGGTCCATGGAATGTAGGGGGAATGAGTGTGACCATACTTCACCGAAGACTTTTGAAATATGTGACGTTTCCATTTGACCCTCTTGTGCTACTCTCAATCATCATGAGGAATAAAATACCCATTACTGCTAGTCCCAAAGGGAGAGTCATATAGAGCAGAATCCAACTTGATCATCAACCACATTCAGGAACTGTGAGCAAGAAAATAAATAAGTCTTATTGTAAACTACTGAAAAAAGGGAATTTAACACAGAATGACCTATTCAGGCTTCTGAGTAATACATCATTGCTTATTGGTTCTGGAAAATTATTTTGTGAAAATTTATTTTCTTTTGCCTCTCTTTCTCTTTTCTTTAATTTCACCTATGTTACCTTTTTTATAGTCTATTAGTAACAAATAATCATCTTTTATTATTTTATGCTGTATTTTAGATAATTTATTCTACCCTGTGATCCACATCATGAACTTTTAAAATATCTATTGAGCCGGGTGTAGTGGCGCACACTTGTAATTCCCGCCCTTGGGAGGCAGAGACAGGAGGATCACGCAGGTTCGAAGCCAGCCGAACTGGATTAGGAGACCCTATTTCCAAATAAAAATATAAAAAAATAGGCCTGGGAGTGTAGCCCAGAGGTGGAAGGGTTTCCAGGAACCCAGTACCACCAAAAAAAAAAATCTACTGAGGAATTTTTTATAAAGATTTGTAATTATCTGTTAAAAAGTTATGTCATTTTAAAAGACTCCTCCAAATAGATGTGTTTTTGTTTGTTTGTTTGTTTTTCAGTACTGAGGATGGAACCCAGGGGCATTCTACCTCCAAGCTATACCCACTGCGCTATTTTTTATTCTTTATTTTTTTGAAACAGGGTCTAAGTTGCGGACAGCCTTACTAATGTATTTTTTTCTTCTTAATTACTGCCAGGATAGAGTTTTTTTTTCATATGTATCTAACAATTCCATATCCTGAAGACTTTAAAATTGTTTTTTCTTCCTCTTGTTTCTGCTAATTTAAATTTTTAATAAAATATAATAAAGTACATCAACTAATATTAGCTAGGGAAATATTCTTTTGTATCTGAATATATAGAAATATGGCATAACATTATCTTTTACTGCTGGTTACCTTCTAAAATTTTAAACATGGTAAAGGATCTTTTTAGAGAACAAGATTTATGTTTTTCTGATAGAAACTGGAGATACTACCTGAGCATGAAAATTTTAAGCTTTGTCTAAGTTTTCAATTCTTTGGAACCCTTAAGGAGTAGAAACTGTTTTGTAATTCCTTGCAAGATCTAGTTCTCTTCTGGTTTAGATTCATAGTTCCAGATAACGTGAGAGTCCCTTGTTCAACTCTTTACCTCTGTGTGACCTCAAGCTTTGAATCCTGTCTCTATTATCATAAGAAATTTATAAAAGTTTTCTACGATGTCAAATGCCTATTGAAGATAGCTTTAACACATGTCTACCTCCCTGGTTTCAAGAATTCCATTCATTTTGTTATTGGTAATTGTTTACAATCTGGTCATATTCTACTTCTGAGATACACCTCAGCCCTATTATTTTGAAACAGAGTTTCACTAAATTACCATGCACTGCTAGCCTTGAGCATGTGATACTCCTATTTCAGCTTCCCAAGTACTGGGATTATAGGTTTGAACCACTATGCCCAGTTTATTCTTAGATTTTTTTAAGAATAAATTTTATTACTTAAATATTTAGGTCATATTTTATATTGTTTTCAAGAGGATAACTTGTATAAGCAACTTATTTTATCATTACTGAACATAGAAAGTTCCTTTGGAATTTTTCTAGGCCTTTTCAAATATACTGCTCTATTTCTTTGTTTAATTTTCTTTTCTTCTGTCTGTTCTTTTCATGTTTTTATGTTTGTTTTTCTAGAATCAGTTCTAACCCAAGTTAAAGTTAATTTCAAAAATCTAGAACAGAATCAAATCAATTTTAGTTTGGCTCTTACATTTTACTTTTATAAAGTTGAGTACAATCTCTAACCTTGAGACCAATTTAATAGAGTAATTTTCTCTTCCTATGTGGAAGAACACATCTAGAAAGACTGGAAAGTTTTTTTTCTAGTGGTAACACAGTTTTACTCTTCTAATGCTCCTTTGCCATCACTATTATCTTGTCTCTTCTCTTCAATCCTCTTGACAAATGCTCTTAAGGAAAGAAAACTTGGTGAAAAAAATATTATGTTTATATTTGCATGTTGTTTTCTACAGTCCTAACTATAGGGCTTTGTTTGCCCTGCAGAAGCCTCGATACTATGTTGTTTTTGTTGGTGGTGGTGGTCATTTTCTTTCTTTTTTTTTTTTAATCTTTTTTTTTTGTACTGGGGATTGAATCCAGGGATGTTCTACCTCTGAGCTATACCCCAGCCCTATTTTACTTTTTATTTTGAAATGAGCTCTTGCCAAGTTGCAGAGACTACCCACAAACCTGCAATCCTGTCTCAGCCTCCCAAGTAGTGGTATTCTAGGCATGTGCCACCACACCCGGCCTCAGTATCACTCTTTGAACCGCTTTGAATACTAATGGAATCACCACCTTTAGCTCTACTGTCTGGATGCCAAGTTTTTCCCTGACTCACTTTATCCTGTTTTCCACAGCTAGATGTCTGGTACATCCACAGCTTTCATCCCTATTATACACTGAATGTAGCTCCATATCTTATTCCTTCTTTCATGATGCTATCAGCTACATGAACTTTTTTTCAAAAACTTTCATCATAAGACAAAACTCTTCAGCATTTTCCATAGAAAGGTAAAGAAAAGAGTTAAAATAAATTAATTTAATTATTTACATAAGCGAAGTTTGAATGACTGAGTTACCAACATTCTTTAACATAATTATTACAAATTTTGTGCCTACTCCCAAATCTGCTTACCTTCTTGACAACAGAAACACCCTTTCAGCCTTTGAAGCTTGATCAGATTGACAGATTCTCTGTCCCTCAATTAAATGTATTAAATATATTTCTCTTAACATCTTGGCTTACTTTTTTAACTTAACTCATGAAGGAAAGGTATCAGACATAAAAACTGAATTACAGCTGTGCTGTTTCAAAATGAATAATGTCTACTGGGTGAGACACTGAGTCAAGGGTTTAGTTTGCAGCATAAGGAAAATATTTGTGAGTGTTTCTGGAAAAGCTGACAGTCTAGCATATGCAGCCTCCCTTCTAAGATAGAGAAACATGGGAATGAGAGAAAAGTGCTAATTTGGCTAGAAAAGCAAATGGAACTTTTATAACTAAGTGAGTGGTATCTATGAGAATCTTTATTTGATTACAAGAAAACTTCTTCTGTTCACCTTCTTTGTTTTAAAAATAAAGTTATGAAGCTTTCAAACTTTAAAACAAACCTCCAATGTAGGGAGAACACATTTCCTGGAAGCAGGGAGTTAAAACATTCTTATTGCTCAACACAGAATGTTATCTAAAAGAGATTATAGACCTGAAAGTAATACGTCTACTAGAAATTGCTTCCATCGGCATATGTAAGTCATATGGTTATTGTGTGGATCTAAGCAAAAGGTAGGTTAGCTGAGGCTAACTGATGCCCTATTAAGATAATGCTTAAAATCTTTTTATTGAAAATGTGGGTTTTTCATCAATCATTGATCTCCACATTGATTATTTGCGGGAAAGAATGTTAAAAGTCAGGGAAAGTAGGTGTAGATTAAAAAACACTAGACAGTATGCTTTCATTTTAAAAAGACCTGACATATCCAAGTGTGGTGGTGTACACATGGAATCCCATTACTTGGAAGGCAAGTCCTTACAAGAAGGACTGCAGGTCGGAGACCAGCCTCAGCAACTTAGTGATATTCTCAGCACCTCAGCAACCTAGTGAGACTCCGTTTCCAAACAGAAATAAAAAGAGCTGGTAGTATAGCTTGGTAGGAGAATGTCCCTGTGTTCAATCCCCAAACACACACACACATACACACACACACACACACACACACACACACACACACATACACACTGACTTAAAGATATAAGCAAGAAATGGGAAGGATATAAGGATATAGGTGGGAAAGATTCATTACATTAAGGGTTATTCATTTGATTTCATTTTTGAACTTGTGTTTGTGCTTGCCTGTGAATATATATTAGCATATAATTTGGATATTTATATACTTGATGGAGTTGGAAGAATGCTCTAATAAAATTCAGAAAATCCATTTTTGCAACAGCATAAACTAGCTGTTTAACTAAATCAACAGCAAAATGCCTCCTGTCATGTTCATCAAAAGTATTAAAATATATAATAGGATGAGGACTAAGTCATCACAAGGACAGAACAAGCCTTTCCATAAATTCAATTATTTTCCAGAGTAATTAATAAGTGTACATTGACCTATAGAATTCGTTGGCATGACGTTGCCTCAAAGAATAGTCCATTTATGAAGACAACACCAGCTCAAAAGCAAAAGTCTAGGATAGATGATCTACAAGTTAATTTCCAGTAAATAAAAATTCAAGACGAAACTGTGTTCTATCTGTATGTGAAATAGGACCAAAGATTCAGAAAAGTTAGGAGAGAGGTGAAGTACACACAGAGTTAATTAAAGGAAAATGAGCTAATGAACTCCAGGGAGGTAACCATATTGCAGTCTAAAACATTTTCTTGGCTTCTAAACTGGGTATTGATTTAATAATGCAATAAATGAAGTAATATGAAAACAGAGCCAATATCAGTCAGTCAAAACCTGCTAGCAAGCTGAGGAACATGACCTCTTTTTAAAAAGCCATTTGCATGATGAACAAATAGGCTCTATGATCAGCAAAGTCAATATAATACAGAGATGTTTAAATTCAACAAGTACATTTTAGAAATGAGTTATTATTATTAAGAACAATTGGCAGTTTTAGATGTTAACTTCATGACTGGTCTGTTTATATGAAAAGCCTTATTGGTCAACTTTAATTTTTGCAACCAATTAGATTCATGGTCTCACTGCCCTTCCTAAATGGATCCTCATGATCATGTTTAAAATGACACGTCTCCTAAGTGTGATCTGAGGAAGTGTTTAAGTCAATGCATTTGGAACAATACAAGAGACCTGAGGAAACAAAAGGAGAAAAAACTGAGAAAGAAAAGAAAATATAATATGATGATTCCACTGGAGCTAGTTAAATCCTCAGGGATCACAAACACAAAGTCCTTTAGTCTTGCTTAAAATAACTGTTTTTTTTTTTAATTTGTCAGACATATGTGAATTAGATTAAAACAATGATGAAATCAGAAAACACTGCCAGTAACTTGCCCAATGTCTGCCCCAGCCCCGACTCCTCCAAGGGACTATGAGATAATATTCTAAGTTGGGAAAGAACATTTTATTGTACTTTTACCGGTATGATAAATAGGCTAAGAAATTAGAAGTACATATACATGCATTCTTCTTTCCCTCACTTAAGGAAGAAAATAGGAAAATACTTTTATGATGTAAAACAATCAAAGTATTAATATAATTGCTTTGCAACACTATAAATTCAAATATTAAATTTAATTAAACTTCTTTGTCAGTAGGGGTCAGCTACTATTATAATATTCTTGGTTAATTTTAAGTCATTTAGAACTGAATGTGGTACAAAATAAAAATTTGAGAATGTATTAAGGTATTTGTTTCCTGTGTAGACTAATACTGATTATTCCTCCTATACTTGATTATTTCAGAATTAAGTTGTTTAATGAAGCAAAACCACACATATTTTAAGAGAAAACTGTCAATTCTAATATATGAAGCATACATGAAGTCATTATTTTATCCATGTATGAAATTATCAAATGACATTTTCATTAGGAATACAATTATTTTCAATGTCTACCTGTTATAAAATATGTGTTCTTTAAAAATAATTTGACTAGTAAAAAGGAGACTATCAGTAAATATTTACTCTCCTGGTAAATATTCTGTGTCCTCCACCAAATGGCCATAGAGTTTATTGCCAGAAGAAAAATATTTGAGAGCTAGTCAATATTTACTATTATTGTATATTACATTATGTATTATGATTTGAGTTTCCTTTAATTTAAAAATCCTCCGCTAAAAAATATTACCTTTTCTTTAATTTATACAGAATTGAAAAAAAAAGAAGCAAAGCATTCAGGGAGAGGGGAAAAAGAAGAAAAAAATTAAAATCTGTGCTTTATTTTATTTTAACAGAGATGTTACTTTTATCAAATTTTCAATGTATTTATACATTTAAGCATTCTTATCCCTAAATGCTATGTATAGGACATAGAACTTTAATAGAAAATAATTTTCTTGGTCTAGTGGTTTTAGAATATTGTTGAATGAATATAATCTCTCACAGTACATGAATGTCTCCAATCAATATGGGACCTTTTCTTTCTCAAGGATGCAGAAATCAAATTGACAATAAGACATCAGTCCAAATAATAACAATATGGTAGTTCTTTGTATGTGGGTCACATTGAACATTGCATAAATGTTGTGTTGTCATATCTTGATATGCTAAATTTTTTCTGTTACTGAGTATCTGCCTTCTTACACACTAGCAAATTTAATGTATAGTGTTAAATCATAGAGTGAGTACCAAGTACATACCTTTGTTGGGCCAGTGACCACACTTTTGCTCATGATTTTAAAGCAAGAGTCCTAGAAAGAGTAGCCCCTGAGTCATATTGATGGTGGAGGGTTTGCAGAAGGTCCTTTGTAAACACCATTGCTCAGGTACCCTGGCTAAAACTCCTATCACCAGACTTCCCTGGATTTCTTCTTGATTATTCAACTTTTGCTTAAATTCTGCAAAATGTTTAAGTACATATATGCTTAAGCTAGGTTGAGTAGGTTTTTTTTTTACTTGGAACACTTGAAGATTGTAGCACATAGTTTATGTACTAGTCCATATACAAGCATGAAGAAAATTGTAAATTACATTTTTTGAAACCTATCATAGAACTTCGGAAACTGATTTGTAGATCTTTATATTTTCTATTAAAAGTTGAACCTGGCTATATACTTTGAAGAGAGCCAATTGTCATTTATTACATTGTCTAAGAATTTATTTTCCTAAAAATTTTTTAATTTCTAGTCTATACAAATTTTACCAAAAATCATGAGCCTAACACAAGGAAGTACTAATTACCAATTAATCCCACGATGATAACATTTTTTATTCCATATTCATTTTTTTTTGCAGTATTGGGGATGGAACCCCAGCCCTAATTTTTATTCTTTATTTTGAAACAGAGTCTCACTGAATTGCAGAGGGCCTCACTAATTAGCTGAGGCTGTCTGCAAACCAGGCACACACTTGTAATCCTCGTGCTTGGGAGGCATCACACAGGTTCGAAGCCAGCCTTGCTGGCTTAAGAGACCCTGTTCCAATTAAAAATATAAAAGTAGGTCTGGGAGTGTAGCCCGGAGGTACAAGGGCTTCCAGGAACCCCAGTACCAAACAAAACAAAACAAAACAAAACAAGCGTGTGCCCCCACACCCAGCTTGTATTCCTTAATTTTGAAAGCCAAATACAAACCACCAACAAAGTAAGTTTCTTACTGTCGTTTTAAGTGCATATAATTTCCCACAAATGTGTTTATTGGCTCAAAAAGCTAAATATTTCTGGCCATTCTAAACATGTTAGCACACTTTTATAATCCCATTCACTGGGCAGCTGAAGCAGGATCACAGGCTCAGCAATTTAGCAAGACCCTCAGCAACTTCATGAGACCCTGTTTCAAATTATAAAAATTTTAAAAGGGCAGGGGTATAGCTCAGAGGTTGAATGATCCTGGGTTCAATTCCCAGTCTGAGAAAGACAGAGAAAAAGGAGAGAAAAGCTATATATTTACATCTGGTTTTATTAATACTTGATATAATTTTCAAGGGTAATGATATAATGGAATTTTTACTAAGTTCCAGAAAATAAAACAAGACATAGAAATACACAGGAATTGAAGGAACATGGACTGTTATACCACAGAGCCACTCCCTGTGGGCACACAACCCCCTACAACCTCCACCAATCTGACAAGAAAAATGGTTTCAAAGGAGGCTTTTGCTTAAATAAATACATTCTCAGCCACCCAAGTGTCTGCCGATTTCTGAAGGTCCAGAAACATTGGCGAATGTTTTGCATTTCTGGTTTTTGACCTGGATTGAACTGGACACACTGAAATAATGTGAGAAAGACTGCTTTTGGCCCAAACTGGAAGTAAATCTGCCAGCATTTCTGTGAGCCTTTCTTCTGTCCAATTTTGACTGTTTGAGAAGTCAAGTTATGTTAGACCTAGTCCTTATTCTGAACTAGAGCTGGACTAAAACTATTTGCGACTGATAGAAATGTTTAGCGCAAATTGTGAGGGAAGAGCTCTTAGGAAGGATGTTATTGTCAAAAGTCAAAACATTTGATAAGGGAGAGAAATGAGTTGTTGAAACATGATTCTAGGGAGCTGTTGCCCCACCCAAGTAAGGGGGCTTGAGCATGGCATCTCACCTTACATGTAACCAAAATCTCTCCAGACAGAGGTTCGTAACAGAGGATTTGAGACTCGTTAGGGATGGTCCATCAACCATGTCCAGTGGGAAGAGGTCGTAACAACAGTTAAATCTTTATGTAAGCCACAACATACTAAGTTGATATATTATTAGATTATTGGAGGGGGTCTAATCTTGTAGTTAAAAGTAACTTTAAACTTCATTAATCTTCAAATAGGTCTCCAGTTACTACACACTGCTTTTTATATCTAGAATTACACATTTTCCAAAGGCAACACACAGCAAAAACTCTTCAGATGCTGAATGCTCTTGTCCACATACTAAGAGGGGGTTCTCTCCCTCTTCCTTCTCCTTTTATCTGATTCAAGCATAACTTGATTCTCTTTGGATCATGAAATAGAGTTGAAAGTCTTGATGAAAGGTCAAACATACCAGAAAATCCTTTTGAAGAGAGGAGTGACACATTATCCCCTTTTCACAAATATTAGGCTTTGTCTACGCCTATGTCCGTTCACAAGATAATCACAACGAAGCCCATTTTTGCCTTTTTGGTCACCAGTGGCAAAGGAGAACAGCTGGCTCCTCTCCTTTGTATATTCATCTTTTATATACTGAGAGATCAGGCTCATCTCTTAGTGTTTAACAAAGACTAAACAAGTAAAAATCCTTTGGACTTACTAATCACTTTTATTCCCAGCTCATTAATAATCGTATGGATAATCCTTGAAACATTCCAGTTTTTCCCCCTCTAGTTTTAGAATTTTAAGTGGACACAGTAGTCTTGAAAGGATTTAACCATTTCTGAGGGACATATGTATAAAGTATTTTTATGATTCTTAAAGTTTTGTACAATACTTTCATTCTAAATTAAGCATGACACACAGTTGACTTATGTACTAAAAATGGGTTTATTTCACTCATTTCCAACAACACTTTTTTAGTGTATTGATGGTATATATTTTTTCCTCACATATGCTATTTTTAGCCTCAACCCCAATCAGGAAACTAGGTTATTTATATTTGATGCTAATAGTCAATCTATTTATAAACACTTCATATCTACTAGCCTATCTAAACTTGATGAGTGTTAAAACATTACCATTACTCAATGCAAAGCTCCCCAAATCTTCTATATCCACTTTAAGAAGACAGAGCATTTTTTTTTCAGTAAAAAAACATGATTCAGAATGCAGAGATGTGACTACTGCTTCAAATCGAGATTGCACTTTGCAATGGGCTCTACTACTAGATAAGTAGTAGATGAGTATCTATACCAAATCTGAGCATTCAGAACCAGCTCTCTTCTCGGGTTGTTCTTGTTTCACATAACTTCTGTGCTTTATAGCTAAATTGAAAAAGTAGGGTGTATAAATATGCTTATCCATGAGAAAATTACTATTAACAACCTTGATTTGGGGAGGGATTTAAAATAATATGTCAATACTCCTAACAAATATTATTTTTATTTATTTTTAATTTTTTATTGTTACACTGGAGTCATACATCTTAATGGGGTACAAGATGGTAGAGGCATACATGTACATATCAGTCATTTAGCCCTTACCCAGTTCCCTCCCTATCCCCTCCCCCTTCCCTCCTTCTCATGTTTGGCTTAGTGATTGACCGTGATATGTTTGTGAATGTACATCATGTACATTAGAGAATTTCCCTCTTCCCCTCCTCACCCATCTTCTTCAGTTAGGTCATCTTATTTGTTCATCTATGGTTTCTCATTTTTCATCTAGAGTTCCTCCTATAAATGGATATATTTGTTAGAAAAATTGGCAACCAGCAGAATATCTTACTGATAGCTGATTAAATAATAAAATATTTCTTTACTCAACAAAAACTCAGTTCTGATCATCATCTCAAGATTGTCATGTAGAACCCAGGTTATTTATACCTGATCTATCACATTTTTACATTTCTCTTTTATATTCTAATTCCAATGAATCTGGGTATCTCAAGGTATGTTACATCCTTATTCAGAGCAGACAGAAGGGCTCATCTAAAATTAATCTTTTACCCATCTCTGAGAAATTTTTTCCAGAACAAATTTCACCCAGCAGAAATTTTTTCTACTCACTTGGTCACTCCCTGGCACAAAAAAAATTCTAGAGAAAAGATTGTTTAATCATGTGAAAATAAAATTACTATATTTGGGATCATAATTACAGCTCATTTCCTAGTTTGGCAGATTGCCTTATTTTCTGGAGATCTTTTGCTTAAGTCAAATGGACTCAGCAGAAAAGTAACTTTTGGGGAGACGCTCTTGATAGGCCACCAGATGTGTCTAACTAACTAGCAATATCTCCTCAGACATTTTGAGCTTCAACAGGCACAACTTATAACCAAACACCATAGGAGGGATATGTTTCAGAAAGTAACATCAGTGGTGGTGTCTCAAAAGTATGGAGGCAATATAAAAGGCAAAACTTTCCAAGCTGAAGAAAGATGGAAATGTAAACGGTTTATTGTGTCTTAAGGTCTCTTGACAATGTTTCACCTGAGGGTAGGGCTACTGAAATCTCTGGATGGCTAGGAATTTGCAGAGAGAAACCTGGATCCTGTCATCTCACTTCTAGTATCCCTTTTCCCACAGTGATCATTACTTCCTCTAGAACTCCTCTTTTAAATCCAATTATCATATGTGAGCAAGACCCATCCCATCCCATCCTGAGAGAATTAAATAGCACATAGACATTTCAGATAACCCTAACCCTACGCTGAGTCCTAGGATGAAGGCATGGCTGCATCTCTTTAAGCCTCACTCCTCTTATCTATACAATAGAAATAATACCAGATCTTCATTGATTAAATAAATTAGATATAGTCAGAGCTCAGTAAATGTTATAGTACTATGCAAAAGGACCTAATCATATGAAATAAAATTTGATTATGAATGGCTGCTACTCAGATATTGCTGGTGAAAAATTGGCGTTCTAAGGTAAAAATAATACCAGATACTTCACTAAAAATAAACTTTATCTACAAAAAATAAAAATCATCTTACTTTCCTTTCTTACCACATTCAATGCTGGGAGATATTAGCATATAATCTACTTTCAGGGGGAAAGTTTATAGCCAAGATATTTTTACTCATGCAGTAAGCACAATAGAAAGTCTCAAATGCTTAGCAACTCAAAGTATAAACCACATAGTCTTCATGAACAACACAAAGCTATTCAAAACATACTTTTACCAAGAATAGCAGCTGGCATCATGCTTTTAAAAACTAGGTCAAATCTTATCATTCTTTTTACTCAAAAATCTGTAGTCACTTACCAATCACCAAAGGTTGACCCAACAATGTTCAACAGGGACCCAAAATATTTAGTTTCTCACTTCTTTTACCTCATATCTAAAAACTCTCACCTTCAGCTACTCAGCTCCAGTTGAAAAGATTTCTTTGTTATTCTTTAGAAGAGCCAGGGATCAGTCTCCATCTGAGGGCCTTTGCAGGAACAGTCCTCTTCATCTAGGATGCTTTTCCCAGAGTTAACTTGTTGCACAGTTACCTGTTCTCTCCCTGGCCTTCCTGAATTACTGTTTCTTTATCTTTGTTCCAAACAATTCTACTTTGTTTGTTCTTGCCATTTGTAATATGTTCCAGGATATGCATTCTCTGTGCTCTATATCTATTAATTTTTAATATTTTTCTCTTTTTGCTGTGGTTTGATATTTTTCAACTTTATTTCCACATTTTAATTCATTTTTAAAAAATATATACATACGGCCAGGCGTGGTGGCGCACGCTTGTAATCCCCGCGCTTGGGAGGCGGAGACAGGAGGATCGCGCAGGTTCGAAGCCAGCCGTGCTGGCGTAAGAGACCCTGTTTCAAAAATATAAAATATGTCTGGGAGTGTAGCCCGGAGGAAGGAGGGCTTCCAGGAACCCCAGTACCACCAAAAATATATATATATATACGTACGTATCATTTTAAGCTTCTGTTTAATAATTTTATTTTTAAAAGCCCTTTGTTTTATGATTACATTTTTCCTAATAAATTGTTCTTTTGTTCTTGATTTGTGAATGATGCACTGACTTAAATATTCATTAGTGTATTATTAATTTTTTTTAATTATATACTTTCTCCCATATTATTTCTGTGTCCCAGATCTACTCTTCTTTTTACTCAATTTGGTCTTGCTCTTCTAAGCTATTAGCATTCTTCAACTGTTGAACACAAGAACTTTACAAATGTCAAAAGAAAGTATATGTTATTTTGGAAGTAGAATACTTTTTCATAATTACTTCTGGCAGGCAATGACTCTTTCTTACCATTGTAGAACTATTTAAAGTTCTTCTGTATTTCCCTTACCTCGCTATATACATTATGATCAAACCATTCCCAAGTCTAATTCTCATTTGCTAGATAAAGGTATTTCTTGGGTGTATGTCTGTGAACAAATGTTGTAGATGCTGATTAAACATGCACCCTAAGACCACATTCAGTTCTGTGACTCTTTATAATTCTACTCTCTTCTTTTTCAGCTCAAAACTTGAAATATCTCTGGAGTTCAGCTAGGAAGAAAATCTCATATGCCACATTTAATTCCTGCACCCTGTCAAAGCTGCAACTTTTTCTGCTCACTTTATCAGGACAATTCCTTTTACTTTAATAGTTCTAAAAATTCACCAAGTCTCCAATTTACTGGAAGAATCATCTCTCATGTCCAGTTATTTCCAGGGACTGATTTTCTGTAATATCTTCCTTGCCATTCAGTGTCATGGATAGATGAGCAGAAGGCGCATAAATATGCACCATTTGACTTAAAGACTGAAAGGGTGAAAGTGCTAACTGTACAGTGGAATTCAACATATTTCAGATAAATAAACTGCAAGAATAAGTGTAAAATGTCAAACAGGAATCTTCCTTAAAAAGATTAGCATGGTATTCTTGATTATTCAATTTTTAAACACTAGTAAAATAAATTTTAAATATTTTTTTTTCTGTGCTTACATCTTAGCTCCCTTTTTTTGTAACTGGCAATGGAACCCAGAGGTATTCTAACTCTGAGCTATACCCCCAACCTCATTTTTTATTTTTTATTTTTGAACAGGGTCTCACTAAGTTACAGAGGGCATCAATAAATATCTGAGGCTGGCAGAGAACTGTTAATTCTCCTGTCTCAGACTCTCAAGTACTGGAATTACAAGCATGCGCTACCACATCCGGCTTCAACATCGTTCATTATAGTATAATTCTAGGAATTTCAGAAAAGGTAAATTTGAATGTCTGCCAAAAGTTCCAGGTTCTAGCCATAGATTCACAAAATTGGTTATACTGAGCCCCTTGGAGGGATGCTAGAGCAATATAGGGGTATGATAGTAGTATCAGGTGCAATTAGGGATCCTTGAATAAAAATATGGAAGTGGTGGAAATACCTAGAGGAACTCTGAATGTTTTTTTCTGAGGAGGTAGTAAGCCAATACGTTTGAGAATCTACACAAGTCTACACTTGAGTTACAAAGCAAATATGGCAATAAACCATTTTGAAAGGGATGGCCTTTGTCCTAAGAAAATTATGTGAACATGACATAAGTTTTGAAGAAAGAAACCTAGCAAATTTCACAACCCATACTTCTCTCAGTCTTATTTAGAGAAGAATCTTATCCTTATTCGGACTCTTCTTTCTTTGCTGATTTTGATTTGATCATTTGCTTTGTTCTTTATTCTTTCTATCCCCATCTCTCCAAAAACAGTCCCTTAAGAAAATAATTCAAGATGGTAGAAAAAGAAACATCTTAACTCCATTATGTTTTCCATCCCTTAACAAAGATCATGACTAGAGAATTAATAATACAATTGGCCCAGAAGCCTAATACTAAAACTGAGCTTTTAAAAACAAATGTCAAGACATCAAAGCTACCAAGACAAATGAGACAGCACAAATACACTGCATTCTCCAATTTAAAACTAAAGAATACAACTTATTTTTTATTTTAAATTGATGACTCAAGTAAAAATCAGAGCACGAGAAAGTAGAATGAAATAGGCGTGTCCATCATTCTGTTTCTAATGTTAATTTATTAAATAACACTATTTTTATATTCATCTTAATAATTACTGAAAGGTACATATGTTGATGGTTGCTGTCCTTTATAGCCCAATGTTGCTCTAGATGGTGGAAAATCTCCTCTAGGAGGCCTTATAATTAGCATAGACAATCATCATCTGTTTTGTATGATTTTGGAGACAGAATTTTTAGGTCTTTTCCAGTTCTGATCCTTTGTCTGGGTCTAAACAAAATGATTCATCCCCAAACAATGTCCTCAAATGTACACGTCAGCACTTGCTTTTCTGAAAGGCTCAACGACAAGCAAGGATTTGTAAACATATTTCACTGCCCTGTACCTTAATGCTGCCTACCCCCCCACACTTTTCTCAGATGTCTTTACACTAAAATTTATTTTGCCTTCTTGCACCTGCTCACTCTCTTTGCTTAAACCCCACACACAGACCATAGTCAAGTACACATATGTCTCTGACTCTTTCTAACTGGCCTAATCCCTCATTTCCCTCCAAGTAAGACTCCCCAGCTGCAAGAAGCATCAATAAATCACAGTTTGTATATTTTCCTTCCTACTCTAATATGAAGTAAATGTCTGTGTCACAAAGCATGTTTCTCTGAAAAATTTCCTTCTGGTAGCAAAGAACTACATTTTACACGGTATAAGGAATTTAATAGTTTTAGTGTTAGTAAGCATACAGGTACTTAAATCTGTACACGATGATACATCATTGAGCAAAATGACTGTTTAACATATTCCATCTTTCACTTGTAAGTTATGCCATTAACCACTCGTGTTAAAACAAAATTTTCACAGCTTTAATCTAAAAGACCTGACCACACAACTTAGAGGAAGAAAGATTTATTTGCTCATGGTTTGTAGTTCAGGCCATGTAAGGCCAGGGATTGTGGATCTCGGGGCATGGTGGCAGGAGGAGAGAGGCAGAGCACACGGGCTGTGCTCCTCAGATCATGGAGGCTGAAAGCAAGAAAGTGAGCAAGAGAAGGAGGAACCTTATATAATCTCCAAGTCTGCAGCCCTAGGGATCCACCTTCTACAGCCACAACTTACCAGTCTGGGCCACCACCCAGATAAACACATTGTAACTCTCATGATTTAACTACATCAGCCCTGAGTATAGATGAATGAGCTCTTTAGGGTGCCGAGCTATATCTCACTATAACGCCACTGTTACTAATTGACACTTGGAACTTATTTTTAATTCTCATTTTAACTTTCCTATTCTAAAGCCATATATTTAGCTCCTTATGCTTGAGTGCAGTGTATTGCTTCCCTTCCTCTAAATGACTACTTTATATGACCAATCTTCTTCAACCTCCAATATCTTCTCCTAAAGGCACTGCTTCCTGCTTTACTGAGAAAATAAAAGAAAGCAGTTAAGAAAATCAGGCTTTTATGTCCAAATCTATTTATCAAATATAATCGATACCAATGTATTTTAACTTAGAGGCATACTAATAAATTAACCATTGCTAATCCCATCTGAAACCAATATCATCTGTGTACTAAATCTCATTTTTCTCCACAATTGAAACTTATTACCTCTATCATGTAGCATTCCATTCAGTTATAATAGCATGCTCTAATTACTAAAAGGTAAAATTAGATAATTTTATTACCTCTTTGTCTCTGTCAACATAAAACTGAAAGATAGCTTTTAAAAGTGATCAGAGTGAAGAGACAATAGATAGTACAGGAGAAAATACTTGAAAACTATACACCTGACAATGGATCAACATTCAAAATATATAAGGAACTCAATTAAGCGGCAAGAAAATATCTGAGTTAAGAAATGGATAATAGGACTTCCGGGAAGATGGCGACCGAGAAAAGCGGGGCTTAAGAGCCCCGCTAACAACAAATCTCCATTACCACAAAATCAGCGCCTTTCATAGCCAGAAAACACCATCACCAGTGAAACAAAAAATCACCAGGCTCCAGAGAGAAAGCGGACTGAGAACAGAGCCACAGAGGAGATAACCGGCCTCACGCCCGAGGACACGGCAGACGCGGCAGCAGCGCCATACTGCCGGCGGCACCGGCGAATTCATGGGACGGCTACAGCAAGCCAAGGTGAGCCACTGCGGAACAGCCAGATGGGATTTCTCCGCACAGAGAGCATCTAAAGCTCCCAGTGGCCGAGCTCAGCACACGCTGCAGGGATTCAGAGTGGAAATCAAAACCAAGAAGAAAAACACCAGCCCCACAGCCGAGGGCGTAGCAGCGGCGCCATATTGCCACCGGCATCAGCAGCACCGAATTCAGCGAGGCCAGTACAGCTACATCTGCGTACTCAAGAACAGTGAGTCAAATTGCGGGCCACAGAGGAGAAATCCCAGTACTGTACTCCCTGGGACTTGACCCAGTGGGGGAGGGGCGGTGGCAGAGATACCACACCATAGGAGAACGTGCAACCTGGCACCCCCCACAGTCTAAAGCAGCCTCTATCGACTCTCTGGGTCGGAGACTCTGTGATAAAACCCAGTAAAGGAGTAGTGGGGTCTGAGATACTACTGACTCGAGATCCAGAACACGTTAAGCGAAGTCATAGTGACCCAAGGGAAGAACCCAGAGAAGGCACAAACATCGGAAATCATGGGAAAGAGGAATAATACTGGAGCAATAAATGCCCACAACCCCACAACATCAGAACCCGATAAAACAGAAAATCAGAGATTTCTAGAAGATCAAATCAGGAAAATAACTGTAGAAATAATAGAGGTGCTTTGAAAAGAACTCAGAGAGAGCCAAAAAAAGATAAAGGATGCAATTAATGAAGTATAGGCCTCAATTCAAAGCACAAACAACCGATTAGACCACTTGGAGAACAGAATCTCGCTCTTAGAAGATGAGCAATCCAAAAATGAACGCATAGTTTCTAATCTAGAAAAAAATATCCGACAGCAGGAATCTGATATTGAAGAAATATGGGCCCATTTTAAGAGAGCTAACCTAAGAATAATTGGAATAGAGGAGGGAAAAGAAAGTGAAACCAAAGGGATCAACAATCTCTTCAAGGAAGTAATAGCAGAAAATTTTCCAGACATAGAGCAAGAGGTCGATACACAGGTCCAGGAAACTTATAGAACTCCCTTTAGACAGGATCGGAGAAGAGGATCCCCACGCCACATAATTGTCAAAATGACCAATGTGGAAGCCAAGCAGAGAATCTTAAAGGCAACAAAAGCAAAGGGCCAAGTGACGTTCAGAGGCAAACCAATTAGAATCACTTCAGACTTCCCAAACCAAGTCATGAGAGCCAGAAGGGCTTGGAGTAACATATTCCCAATTCTGAAAGAAAACAACTTCCAGCCAAAAATCTCCTACCCAGCAAAACTTTCTATCAAATTAGATGGAGAAATAAGAAGCTTCCATGACAAACAGAAACTGAAGGAATTTATGTCTTCAAAACCAGCACTAGAGAAAATACTCAAAGAGATTAACTACAAAGAAGAAATAGGTAACACACTCCAGAACTAGAGAAACAAGATTTTCCATCCAACAGACAACTAAGATTGGTTATCTGTGGAGATTCATTATTTATGTTAGTCTTTTACCTATCTCCAAAGGGTATTGTTTGCCTTTATTGTTGTTAATTTCTAGGACTTCTAGTTGGAATATTAATATACCTTCAGATATAGCATTTGGAAATATTTTATCCCATTCTATTAGTAACTGTTAACTCTGTTTACATTGTCTTTGGATATACAATAATTTTTTTATTTTTTAGGGAGTTTGTATACTCCTCTGTTGCATGTGCCATTGAAATCATAACCAAGAAATCACTGCCAATTTCAATGTTGTGAGGTTTAATGACCCAGATTTTCTCCTAAAAGTTTATAGTCTTAAGATTTATATTTAGGTCTATTATCTATTTTGAGTTAATATTTGTATATGGGATTAGGTAAGTGTCCAATTTTATTCTTTTCCATGTAATTATTTTTAACAATATTTAGTTAAAAGATTAATATTTCCACCACCAAATGTTCGTGGAAACCTTGTCAAAAATAACTTGACAATATAGGGAAGAATTTAGCTCTAGGCTTTTATTTAACTCCAATGGTTTATATATCTGCCTTTAGAATAGTACTACACTGTTTCAATTATTGTAGCTTTATATGGTTTGAAATCAGAAAATATATATCTTCTAGCTTTGTTCTTTTTCAAGATCGTTTTGGGTATCATATTAGAGTCCATATTCCATATTAGGATAGATTTTTTTCTGAAAAGTAAATATATAAATATATGATAGTTTCACCTAAAAAATAGCAAAAAAATATTCTCTGGTAAGAAAGAAAGCAAAAAGAAATATTGAAATGTTATCTTTAAGTCATCAAAAGCTTGGTATCAGACAAATGAAACTGTTATGTGAGATTATCATTTTTAATTTTAGATAAATTGCCATAATACTAGATGTCAACTACTAAGCCAAGCATGGGAGGGAGGGATAGGGAGAGAATGGGGTGGGGATTGGGTGGGAGCTGACTGGGAAAAGTGTGCATGTATGTCTACAAAAGCATGTATCCTACTATGATGTATGAAGACAGTGCACCAATAAAAAAAAGAAGAAAAAAAAAAGAAATGGATAATAAACCTAAATAAACATTTTTATAAAGGAAACACGCAAAAGACTAACAGGTCTCTGGAAAAAATTCTCATCATCACTAATCATCAGGGTTAGAGCTACAATGAGATAGCATGCCATACTTATCAGAATGACTATATCAAAAGACAGAAGATTACAAGTCTTGAAGAGCATGTGAAGAGAAGGGACCCCTTCTACAATATTGACAGGAATATACATTAGTACAGCATTATGGAAAACAGTATGAAGAGTCTTAAAAAACTAAAAATGTGACTACTTATGACCTAAAAATCCCATTCTCCTGCCTTCAAAACAACCCAGTCACTGACAAGAATTCTATTCTTCAGTCCTATGCTGTTGTTTTCTTTAGATTCTCATTGAGCGAGACCATGTGGCATTGGTATTTCTGTGCCTGGCTTATTTCATTTAACATAATTGCCTTCAATTTTATCCAGGTTGCCACAAATGAAATATATTTTAAAAGATGTCTAATATCTTATTGTGAACACATATTACATTCTCTTTATTCATCCACTGATGGACACTTAGGTTGGTTTTATATCTTGGCTGTTGTGAATAATGCTGAAATAAATGTCAACATGCAAATGTCTCTTCAACATAATGATTTCATGCCCTTGAATATAAACTGAGTGGTAAGATTTCTGGTCTCAGCTGCTCTAAATCCATCAGACTATTTCTCACATTCTTCCTGTGTCTTGGGGAAGCTTTTTAAAAACATATATCTTTCATAAGTCATTTCCCAATATTTGTAAATTTCTGTTTTAGTTTTCTAACCCCTAAACAGGAAGCAATATCTATTTTCTTCTAGATTTCTCTCATTAGCTGGGGGTGACTTTGTGCCATATGAAGAGTGGTTTTTGTGAATCACAAGTGTTATGGATATACAGTGTTTCCTGAAAAGCTTATGTATTTATATTCAGAGTTGATGTAATCAAGTTCTGACTGCTGCAATTTCATCCGTGGCTAAATTCAACTAATACATTTACAGGGACAGGGGGGTGGGATGTGGCAAGAAAAGGTAGGTCCCTGAGGGTGTGGCCTTAAAGACTGTAATTTTGTCTTTTAATCTCTACTTGCGTGTGCTTTCTTACTTCAGGTCTTCATGATGTGAGAGCAGAACCCTGCACCCTCCCTCTCTTTGCTTCCAAACATCATGCTCTGAGATCAGTTGACCCTGGCTTTACATAGACTAAACCCAAAATTTTCAAGGAAGTTGGGAGAAAATAAACCTTCCTTTAAATAGTGTGGTTAGTGTTTTTGGATTATGTCAGTGAGATGTTGACCAAGACAAAAATTGGTATCAGAGGAGTAGAGTCACTGCTATATCTACCTTTGACCCTGTGCTTTTTAAGTCTTTGGAATCATTTTGTGTGCGGAAGTTGGAAGGGACAGAATGTGGCTAGAAAGATTGATGGTAGAGACTGTGCTCAGAAGATTCTGGAGAGCAAAGAGGACTTCATAGAAAAATGTTACATTCTGGCAGAGAACGTATTGGCATTTTGCCCATGTCCTGCAATTTTGTGTGAGTTCCATTTAAAGATAATGGGCTACTCAAGCTGGTGGAGGAAATTTTAAAGCAGCAAAATATCCAATCTGCATTGTGGACATTGTCTTCTTTTGGCCAATTGTACAGTGAATTTTAGAAGCAGAAAGGAAAGCACAGAGACTTTATAGATTTGCAGTTTGGTCAGAAAGACAAGTATAAAGCTGGAGCCCAAAGAGATGGTGTTATGAAAGAAAACGAGATTGCTGAGGGAGGTTGAATGTTTTGCAAAAGAATAAAGAAATAAATGTATTTAGAGCAGGTCAAGCCCAGTGTTGAACATGGAAACAAGGGTCCAGCAGTGGTGGAGTAGCTAAGATTGAAAAGTGCTGGGTGGTGGCCAGAATTAAGACACAATCAGTGACAGCCAGAGTTGAGACAAATCCAGCAGCAGCAAGGATTGAGACAGGTCCAGTGGCAATGAGTAAAAAGGTCTCATATCAGAAATTGAAAAGAATGTGACTACCTTTTCTGCTCATGGACAATGTGGATGATCACCTAATGCCAGCTTTGTTTAAAAAAAGGAAGTCATTGAATCTTCCCTTCAGATTAAAAATGAAAAAAAGGTCTTGGAAGCCAGGCAATGTGTGGTAGGGTTGAAATCCCTGTAAGCAAGCCCAAATGGGGAAATTTGTGAAGCTATGAGGTGAAGTCAAGGTTGCAAGAAACACCTCCGTGATTTAGAAATGCCAGAAATATGGAATGACCAGGAAGAAAGGTTTCTAGGTGCAGGCCATGGGGCCTTGTGAGAAGAGTGAGGACACTTCTTACTGCAGTCAACCAGGCCTCAGACGTGGGACTAACAAGGCCCCTTGGAGCTCATATCTCACCGCCACATGCTCCGGATGCCAGAAAAGGAACTGCAAGATTGAATGCTTGCCCTGCTGGATTTTGATCCTGTTTTGGTCTCCTTCCTTCTTTTGATGTCCCCATTCCTCCTTTTTGGAATGCAAACATTTACTTTGTGCAATGTACATTGGATGTATATAACTTGCTTTTGACTTTGAGTTTTATTTTTCTTTACATGAGCTCGCAGCCAAGAGTTCACCTTGAGTTTCAGAGAAGACTTTGGACTTTGGGAATTTTGTGCAATCTGAAACAGTAAAGACTTTGGAAACTCTTAGAGATTGACTAAATGAATTTTGTATTTTGAAATAGGCATGAGCTCTTATTATATTATAGATGATACAGAATGTCCCCTAGAGAACTCATGTATGAATATTCAGAGTTGATGTAATTCAGTCATGAGAATTGTAATCTCATCAATGGATAAATCCAATCTGCTGGACTTACGAGGAGGCAATCTAGGCTGGGTAAGTATGGCTACAAAAGGTGGGTCCTTGGGGGTATGGTCTTAGAGACTATGATTTTTATTAGGATCCTCCTTTTTGCTTCCAACATCCATGCATGTTTTCTCTCTCCTCTCCTCTCTCTCTCTCTCTCTCTCTCTCTCTCTCTCTCTCTCTCTCTCTCTCTCTCTCTCTCTCTCTCTCTTTGCTTCCTAATGCCATGCTCTGAGATCTAAAGACTCTATTCAAATAAATCTTCCTTCCTCTAAGTTGTGTGGTCAGTCTTTTGGACATTATTAGTGAGAATGTTGACCAAGATAAAAAGGCATTATTTCACTTCCAATATGATGTTTGGAAATCAAATACTCTTTTAAGCCAGGCGTGGTGGTGCACACTTGTTATTCCCGCGCTTGGGAGGTGGAGGCAGGAAGATCATGCAGGTTCGAAACCAGCTGTGCTGGCTTAAGAGACCCTGTTTCCAAAAATAAAAATGTATAAAATAGGTCTGGGAGTGTAGCCCTGAGGTAGAAGGGCTTCCAGGAACCCCAGTACCCCCCCCCCACACACACACACAAATACTCTTTTAACTATTTACCGGTAAAATAAAATCCTAATATACATCTTAAAATCACAAATAAACAGTAACAAAAAATACCTATATAAGGCTGTAAGTAATATTCTCCTGCATGTTGCCCTACTCATATCCATTTCACCAAACTAGTGTCTTGTATGCAAATACAGTTTAGAGCTTATTTTTTTCTTGGCTGTGTAAAAAAAAGAAGAAAAAATTAAGATATATGAAAATAATATTTATTATTGCTAGGTACTACTTTAAGATCTTCACAATTTTAGCTTTGTCAGGATTTACACACACACTGGGCACAGTGGCACATGCTTGTAATCCCAGCATTTGGGAGGCTGAGACAGAAAGGTCATGGTTTGAGGACAGCTTCAACTACTTAGTGAGGCACTTTGCTTCAGTTTGATTGTTTCCAAATAAAGAATAAGAAATAGGACTGAGGGTGAAGCTTGGAAGTAGAATGCCCCTGGGTTCCATTTCTAGTACAGCAAAAAAAAAAAAAAATTACACATATACAAAATATATGTAATATATTTTAACACAAAGATATATCAAGATTTTCATATGAGCCGGGCATGGTGGCGCACACTTGTAATCCCCGCACTTGGGAGGCAGGAGACAGGAGGATCACATAGGTTCAAAGCCAGCCTCGCTGGCTTAAGAGACCCTGTTTCCAAATAAAAATTAAAAAAATAGGCCTGGGAGTGTAACCCAGAGGTAGAAGGGTTTCCAGGAACCTCAGTACCACCAAAAAAAAAAAAAAAAAAAAAAAAGAATGGAGGCTGATGTTTATTGAATCTTTTTTTTATATATATAATAGTGATTGAACTCAGGGACATTCTACCTCCAAACTATGCTGCCAGCCATATATTTTATTTTATTTATTTATTTATTTATTTATTTATTTATTTATTTATTTTTGTGGGTTTGGGGATGAAACCCAGGGGCATTTGACCTCCAAGCTACACCCCCTGCCCAATTTTTTATTCTTTATTTTGAAACAGGGTCTCACTCTGTTTCAGAGGGCCTCACTAAGTAGCTGAGGCTGTCTGCGAACCGTGATCCTCTGGTCTCAGCCTCCCAAATGCTGGGATTACAAGCGTGCGCCAGCACACCCGGCTTATTCTTTACTTTTGAAATAGAATCTCACTAAGTTACAGAGGTCCTCACTAAGTAGCAGAGCCTGGCCACCAACCTGTGATTCTCTCTCAGCCTCCCATTTACTGGGATTACAAGCATGTGTCCTGATGTCGGGCTTAATGAATGCTTTATTA
Source organism: Muscardinus avellanarius (assembly GCF_963383645.1). NCBI lineage: Eukaryota > Metazoa > Chordata > Mammalia > Rodentia > Gliridae > Muscardinus > Muscardinus avellanarius. Next base: position 48,380,073 of record NC_137787.1, on the reverse strand, counting down.
GAGTGCAACATTTGGCAATGTAATTACTTGATTTTTCTCCTTAAATTAATTATTATTGTAAATTTTTAAATATTGAACCATCTTAGAAACAGAAGTGCTTGGACATTGGGTATTATACAGCAATTTATCCACTTTGTAATAAACATAGGGTTTCTTTAGGGACTATAAAAAGTATGGTTCTATTTCTATTTGACTATATGGGCATAATGGGATAACATAAAATTTTTATTCCCAGTGTTTTGGAATAAAATTTGACTAAATGGACATAATGGGATAACATAAAATTTTTATTCCCATTGAGTTGGAATAAAATTCTAACCCCATGATTTACTATTTGTGTGAATTGGGCAAATTAGAATACCTGAGTCTCAACTTTATTATCTTTATTTTAGAACTATTAAAAGTTGCTTAAATATCTTTATTTTAGAACTATTAAAAGTTGCTTAAAGAGCCGGGCATGGTGGTGCAGGATTGTAATCCCCGCGCTTGGGAGGTGGAGACAGGAGGATAGCGTAGGTTTGAAGCCAGCCACGTTGGCTTAAGAGACCCTGTTTCCACATTTTAAAAAGTATAAAATAGGTCTCTGGGAGTGTAGCCCAGAGGTAGAAGGGCTTCCAGGAAACCCAGTACCACCAAAAAAAAAAAAAAAAAAAAAAAAGTTGCTTAAAGAAAATTTTAACAGATGAAATGTGAGGCAATATATATAAAAACCTAGCAAAGGCTTAACTCTACCTAAATCTTAATTTACCTGTTCTATGGGTTAACAAGGATACTAGAATCATGCACAGACATGCTTTCAAGAAATCAGGGTAGCCTCTCTCCTGAGTTACAGTAAAAATTTTCAACTTTGTATCCTTATATAGCAGCTGTGATATAAATATTACACTAAGTAAAATATTTTTGACCATTACTTTTTTAATAACAGCAGCCTCCAGTGAGTGAATCTCCTGGCTAAAGTACCTTTCCAACAGTCTGTCTTTTGCATAACAGGACTACTAGATCCAAACATGTGTTTCTGTCAAACGTTTCCCAGGAATCCTTATTTATAACTACACCATGGCCAGTGTAGCTCTACTTACATATAATTTCTAAAACATATTTGCAGTTGAATAGTTATGAGTATTTCCTTCTCTGAATTTCTTTCTAGGACACATGGAAAGGAGGAAAGCTACCATTTGTGCAGCCAAACATCCTCTGTGTCTAGAAATGTCTTTTGGCAGTCTATGAAGAAGGTTCCTAAGTGTGATCAGCATACATACTACACTGGAAATTGTAAAAGCAGATACCAGTACTATGACTGGCTCAGAACAAAATTTAAATAAACCAATGAATAAATGAAAGGATAAGAATTCAATTAAAAAAACTATTGTACTTAGTCTTAAATACCTCAGGAAACTGCGAAAATGATTTCACTGTAAAATACAGCTATTCCTCTGTTCACTCATTCATAAAAATCAATATTGATTGAGCATTTTCTATTTTCCAGATATTGTTACTGTGATTACTGTGCTCTGTACGACATCCTAGCCAATGTGGGCGTAACCATCTGTCGAGGAGATGAAAGAGGAGATGAATAGAGAACACAAACTCAATCCGAAAGTTACTGAGTATAATAGCAATATCTGATTTTGAAATATATAATACAGAAGATCATATATATATATATATATTCCATGTTTTATCTATGAAGTTATAAGTTTCAGTACATTGAACCCTTCTTTAACTATATTTATGCTACGTTTTTTTTAGCACTGGGGATTGGACGCAGATGCATTCTACCTCCAAGCTACAAGCGTGTGCACCATGCCTACTTTATCTATACTCTTAATATTCAAGAATAAAAACTGAATATTTGCTGGATGTGGTGGTACACACTTATAATCCCAGCATTTGGAAGGCTGAAACAGGAGGATCACGGTTTGCGCACTGCCTTAGCTACTTACGCCCTTTGCAACTCAGTGAGACCATTTCAAAATTAAGAATAAAAAATAGGGCTGGAGGTATAGTTTGGAGATAGAATGCCACTGGGTTCCATCCTCAGTAATGAAAAAAATTACAGATGAGCCGGGCATGGTGGTGCAAATTTGTAATCCCAGCATTCCAGAGGCAGAGACCAAAAGATTGCGGTCCACCCACTGAGAGCCTCAGCTACTTAGCAAGGCCCCCCACAAATTAGTGAGACCCTGTTTCAAAATAAATTTAAAAAATAGGGCAGGGGGTATAGCTCGGTGGTCGAATGTCTCTGGGTTCCATCCCCAGACCCGCAATAAATATAAATAAATAAATAAATAGATTAAAATAAATAAATAATATAAAATACTACAAAATGGGGCTAGGGGTGTCAGAGGCCAAAATGCCCCGGGTTCCATCCCCAGTACCACAAATAATAATAATAATAATAATAATAATAATAATAGTTATTATTATAGATGTATTTTAAACAAGATTGAAGACCCTGAATAGAAAATTAAGGAAAGGATACACCTATACCAGTCTGTGCCTACAAATAGAACATGCCTAATTTTTACTTCTGGCTAAATAAAGAAAACCAAGTATCATGTCATTTGCTCGTTTTGATGATAATTACCCAAGTCCTTTGCCATCATGTTCCCATAACCTTTTGACAGCAGTCTATAGGATCTGGAAGATCCATTAGCTTCTACCCAGACAAATTTTACTATGATCACATGAGAAACTCTTAATACAGCTTCTAAAAGCAACACAGATCAGCCATATGAACTTTTCTCACCCTCTCCCAACTGTAATATATTAGATGTAGCCTTCTCATTGCTTTTCACTTCTAGAAAAAATTGCCTCAGGGAGTTCAGGTTTCAGAGAAAACAACATTCTGAGAAGCAGAGTCAACCTTCCTCTCTGCGGTAACAAATTGTCAAAGGCCGGCTTCCTCCTTAGAAAGAGTGATGGAAATATAGGGTGAGCAAAGCATGAATATCAATATTCCTCTCACATAGATCCTTCTTATCAGAATTTCAAATCATTAATAATATCCCATCAACTTAAAAATAAAGCCAGGCATGGTGGCACACGCTTGTAATCCCAGCATTTGTGAGGCTGAGACATTGAGAGGATTGCAGTTTGCAGCCAGCCTCAGCTACTTAGTGAGGCCCTTTGCAACTCAGTGAGACCTGGTTTCAAAGTAAAGAATAAAAAATAGGGCTGGGGGTGCAGCTTGAAGGTAGAATGCCCCCGGGTTCCATTCCTAGCACCAAAAAAAAAAAAAAAGAAAGAAACAAAAATTCTCACCACCAATGTTATATTGATATTGGTGGTCAAATTACTCAGTCTTTAGAGTCATTGATTATTTTATATTAAAATAAGCTTCTATAAAATATTTGTCAACTTACACTCAAAACTGATTTTTCCACACTTTTATTCAGCTCTTTTATCTTCAAACATTCTCTTTCCTTTGCCTCTATAAACAAAACCACTCAATTATACTAACTCTTTGATCAGCTCAGAACTTCCACAAGCTCAGCATTAAGATAGTGGAGTTTTTGAAGGCTAAACTATGAGTCCAATTCCAGTTCGACCTTCTCATGTGAGTTTATAGCTTCTGTTAACAACAGATACTAGTGTCTTCCAAATCTACACTTTTGGCCTTCACATAATTTCATTGGGTCCCACTCCCATATGTAGAAATATTTACTTTGTAGCCCTACTTAGCTATCCTATGTGCAACTCAAACTCAATATGGCCCAAACTAACCTTCTGATTTTGTCACAGACCCATATATGCACTTGTATGCATGCACATACATACATGCACACACACACACACACACACATACACACACACACAGAAAAAAAATTAATAAATACAACTAATAAATCTTTACAATAGGTTTTCTATCTCCATACATTTATTGTCTACATTCTAGTTATATGAACTAGGAACCTAATGTATTTCCTTACTCTCAAATTTAATTAATTAGACTCCAATTTCCAAATGTCCCTTAAATGCATCCGCTCATCTTTATCTTATATTTCACAAAGACCAGGAAATTAGACCAGATACTTTGAAATTACTAAAGGAGGCACAGGAACCAACACTTCAACATATAGGCAGTGGTAGAAACATCCTCAGTAAGACCTCAAAGCTCAGACAATTAAAACAAGAGTTAATAAATAGAATTGCAGTAAATTAAAATTTCTGTTCAAGAAAATTATTAAGTCTAAACAGAAAACCTACAGAATGGGAGACAATATTTGCCAACTACTTATCTCATAGATGACTAATATCTAGAGTATACAAAGAACTTAAAAGACTTAACACTAAAAACAAAACAAAAAAATCAAGAAATGGGTAATTGAATTACATAGATACTTCACGAATAAAGAAATAAAAATGGCTAATAAATATATGAAAAAATATTCAACATCACTGGCAATCAGGGAAATATAATCAAAACTATACAGAGTATATTTGTCTCCATTCTTACAACTATGATCTGAAAGACTGACCATGTAGCAGAATAAAGACTATTTTTTTCCTAGAGTTTGGATTTTGTCCATGTGAGGTCAGGGACCACGGATTTCAGGGCATGATGACAGCAAGCAGAGAAAAGTTAGAGCATATGAATTGTGCTCACATCATGGAGGGCAGAAGCCAGAGAAGGAGCTAAGGGAGGGAAAACCATATATATATAATCTCTAAGGCTGCACCCCCAGGCACTACCAGGTAACACCCAGATAAATCCATTGCAATGGATTATTTATCCACTTCTGGAATTATAATCCTCATTTCTTAATTATGTCAACCCTGAATATTAATAAAGGAGCTCTTTAGGGTGCATTTTATATCTCACTATAATATTGAGATTCCATCTAACCCTAATTAGTATAGCAATCATCAAAAATACAAATAAAAATAAGTGCTGGTGAGAATGTGAGGAATAGGAATTCTTCTATACTGTTGGTGGGGTTGCAAATTAATGTAGCTGCTGTGGAGATCATTGTGGAGATTCCTCAAAACACTGGGAATGGATTGACTATGTGATCCAGCCATACCACTCCTAAATATTTTTCCAAAGGGATTGAAAACAGACTATTATAATGATACGTGCATATCCATGTCTATGGCTGCACAATTCACAATACCCAAATCATGAAACCAAACTAGGTATCCATCAACAGAGGAATGATTACAAAATAATGGGATATACACACAATGGAATTCTATTCTTCATTAAAGAAGAAAAAAAATTATGTGACTTGTAGGAAAATGAATATTTCTAGAGAACATTGTGTTAAGTGAGATTAACCAGTCACAGAAAGTGAAAGGTGGTCATATATGGTTTCTCATGTGGGGAAGCTAGGAAGTAATTAAAATACAAGAAGGACTTTAGATAATGGTGAAACCCTAGTGGAGCGATGGAGGAGGTCTAGAGGACAGGGGGGAAGAATGAGAATCAATGAAGAAAACACTTCCACTGATTTTATGTACACATGTGAATTACTAATGCCAGTCTCAATATTATGTATGAGAAAGGGGGTAAGGGAGTGGGGAGGGCGATGGAGGGAAACTCACAAAGTACTGTGTGTATCTATATACCTATCACTCGGAGCTATGTTATGATGTTAGACTACAATGAACCATTAAAAGTATATATTTTTAAAAATGGGCAAAGTACCCAAATAAACATTTTATCCAAGAAGACACACAAATAGCTAGCAGGTATCTGAAAATGTGCTAAATGTCACTAATCATCAGGGAAATGCATACCAACGAAAAAAATAATTCCTAGGAGAAAAATTTCCTAACACAACCCGGGTTAAGAACCTATGTTATATATTCTGTTAGCACAACATACCAGTTTTTCATGGTGATCAACATTGTTAAGTATCAAATAATGTGCAAGCTGGGCGTGGTGGCGCACGCTTGTTATCCCAGAAGTCAGGAGGCTGAGACCAGAGGATCACAGTTCGCGGACAGCCTCAGCTAATTAGTGAGGCCCTCCGCAACTCAGAGAGACCCAGTTTCAAAATAAAGAATAAAAAATAGGACAGGGGTGTAGCTCAGAGGTCGAATGTCCCTGGGTTCCATCCCCAGACTCGAAAAAATAATAATAATCTGTGCAGTAATTTGGTTAATGTCTTTCGCAATGCATTTCCATGATGGCAGGCACCTAAGTGTTTTTGTCACAACTGTATCCCTACAGTCTAGTACAAAGCTGGACATATGTAATTAATATTTAGTAAATTCTTATGAAAAAAGAAACTAATTTTGAAGAGTTGAGATTTACTTTATTATATATAAGGAAGCAATTAAATGATTTTTCAATTTGATATCTTTGATCTACGTGGAAACATCTTGACCAACTAAGATTGTGTTTTGAAAATTGACTATTAATGCGTAAATGAGTGATGTGTGCATGTATATCTCTACCATATTGTACTCCATTAACATGTATGACTACAATGCACCAATAAAAATACAAAATTGACTATTACTTTTGCATGCATTAATGATGTTTTCAGTAACTGGCTAACAGCAGAGTAAAGGGTAATGTAGAACTTTGTACTTTTTTATTCTTTCATTTTCATAATGCAAAATTCTGAATATATTTTAAAATTAATTGTTAGTATTGACACATAGATATAGAATATATTATAAAATATTATGATAAAATATTTAAAGGAGCTAGGCCCTCCCCATCTCTGATAGCAAAATTTGGAGTAATATATTTTATATTTAAGAACAGATATTTTTCACATCTTGATACCAGTAGGTGCAAAAGTAATAATGGACTTTCTATAGGCAGTGACTGATTAAACACTTGAGGAAGCATTTTACTTTTATTTAACATGGTGAAACTTGAACATTGCTGCTATATTACTGGTTACTATGATAGAGGCAAAAAAAAGAGGAAAACATCATTTTAAGTAGTTTGTACTACATATGGTAGTTTTTAACAACTCTGAGTCATTTATAGGTCTTTAAAAAAATTGAAGACTACTGATCAAAAATATATATCCACAAGGTTATGTAGCTAATATGCACCTTAAATAATTTTTTGGATACTGACATAAAATTCAATTATATCTATTAATATATACATATGTATAATTTTTAAATGTCACCCATTATATTTACATTTATTTTAGACTCATTTTAAAATACTTATTAGGTGTTCAGTGTAACACTGAGTGACCATTAGTCATAAAATTCTCAACTAACATGTAATAAATAAATTATTATGTGCCACTTCCCTGCTAATATCATCAAATCAAAGCTTAAGACTCTCTCCAACTTCCTTTAAAAAACTATAAAAACTATTACACAGAAATAAACACTATAACCAGATTTTGAGTACTATACTTTAAAACGAGAAAAATGACAAACACACATTTTGTTCACCAACTGAAGGCCTCTCTTCATTCATTCAACAAGTAAATCTGCCGGATATTGCACTGGTAGCTAAGAATGTTTCCTCCCTGACTGAGCTATATATAGTTCTCTCTTCAAGAATTTGTATGAGAATTTTAGTGAGGCCCATCATACAGAGAATCATTTTTCACTCTCAACCATGAAGTTTATGATTGTTATAATATTTAAATAGTAGGAAAGGTTGATATTTAATATATAGTTTATATTCTATACACCAAATAGATAAATTAATGTTTTGATTTCTTACTGATTATGATTTTTAACGAATTTCCAAATATTATGTCACATGCACATCAAATAAAAACTGAAAAAGGTACTGTCCATGAGGGAGATTGGTTTTTCAATTCCTTTTATTACCAAGGACTTTATATTTTAAATTATTCTATGTCATTAATGAAAACAAATGTTCTCATATGTTTCTCATCATTCTTTATACACCTCCTGGATCCCACCCCACAGGCTGGCAAGAATCTGCATGGTTATGTTGTTGGAGGGAAGTGTTCACGCTGCTGGGAAGGAGCATGAATGGAAGGGGTGTGTTCCAGGATCTGCACAAGTATTTTTCTTGAACCATATTCACCGTTCTTTAATGCCAGTTGACTCATGAAAGATCACTTATTCCCAGCACAATGAAGGGAATAAAATGTCTCTTCTCCATCCATGGTATTTGAGCAAATTTGGAAAAACAGTTGTCCTTCCCAAGACTGGTAGGCTGTGTGTGTTCATCACAAAAGGATATCTTCAGATTGCATTCAGATGAGCTATACCTGGATGGATCTAGAAATGATTTGTATACAACTATCACAACCAATGAAGAACTCAGTGGGCAAAATTAGCCTCATACGCCTGGTCATAACAGTCCTCCCTTTGTTTTCTAATTATCTATTACGTAAATGCTTCCGAATCTGACCTCACCATGACAGAAAGTTCCTTTAGAAAATAAACGAGTGTTTAGCAAACTTTTTGACATTTAGTATGAACTTGAAAAACGTGAGAGTGGGAATAACATATGCCAATTCTCCACTTAAATAATCTGATACGTTAATAAGTAAACCTACGATGTACAGAAAAACACATTAGAATTATGTCACTGACGAGGTTGATTTTACTAATTCTGCTTCCTTTATTGTCTTTGCAGTGTTTCACCGTTTTGACTGCACAATGCAATCACCTAGATAGTTTTTTAAAATATTGTATTTAGATAACATTTCAGACAAAATACATCAAATTCTCTGAATGTGAAATGAAAATCTATTTTTAAAATATTTTCTATTGATTCCAGGTTACAGCTAAAGTTATAAAACACTCATACAGAGGGGCCTGAAGAAAGCAGTTATTCCACTGATGTATCTTAAAAGAAAAGGCTGGTCAGGTGTGATGGCACATGCCTGTAATCCAGTACTTGGGAGGCTGAGACAGGAGGATAACAGATTCATGGCCAACCTCAGCTACTTATTGAGGCCCTCCGCAACTTACTGAGCACCTGTTTCAAAAAAAAGAATACAAAATTGATCTGGGAGTGTAGCTTGGAGGTAGAATGGCCCTAGTTTCCATTCTCAGAACCTCAAAAAAAAAAGCAAAAATAAAAGGCTGATTATTTTTGAGAGCTAATAATAATGAAGATAATTACTTTGAGAAAACTTGGAATTTTAAGGATGATTAATACTTCACCTCTTCAACCCTGATAAATTGGAAGATATTTTCAGACCAAAAGGTGAAATTATATATGCTAGAAAAGTTGCATGCCTGATGTGACAGAAAATATATTACATCTGAAATTTTTCTAGGTTTTATAGACATCCACTCATAACTTAAACTGTGCATCTCAGTTTTTTTCACCTATTAAAATAATTAGATTATATTAGATAATCTGACAATTCTGTCAAGCCTGACTCTCAATTAATTCTACACAGTAAATGGTTTAATGAGTATCATGATTATATATATATTTGGAAACAGGTTCTCTTAAGCCAGCGAGGCTGGCTTCAAACCTGCACGAACATCCTGTCTTTGCCTCCCAAGCGTGGGGATTACAAGCGTGCGCCACCACGCCCAGCTCATGATTACTTTAAACAGTTTCTAAAATACACAACTCTTCATTTTAGGGAACATTCTTTATACTTATGATGAAAGGGGCTCTTGGTGGCATTCAAAATTCTTTGTTTTATATTTAAGGGCTCTATTAAATAAGAAAAATAAACTTTGAGTCCTTTGGTTTGATGAAGAGTTTTTCTTGGCTCAATTCTTAGAAGTTGGGACCAGATACCAAGATTACTGTCCACAGTTCACATGAATAATTCCAAAGCTAACATATTCTATAAATCAGAGTTAATGGAATAAAGTTGCGCTCTCTCTCTCTCTCTCTCTCTCTCTCTCTCTCTCTCTCTCAGGTGGTGCTAAGGATTACAGCCAAGCTCATTCTACCTTGAAGCTACATAACCAGCTCTTTTAGTTTTTATTTGGAAACAAGGTCTCACTAAGTCACTGAGGCTGGCTTTGAACCTGTGATCCTCCTGTTTCATCCTCCTAAGTACTGAGATTCCAAGCATGAGCCACCACTAGCAAGGTTGGCTCTTTCTGAGAAGGATCTCTGACAACTAAAGAGAGACATAAGGATTAGTTCTAGCTGCCACTATTTTGAGAGAAATTAAATGGAGCATATTCATGTTCAGAGTTGGTATTAAAAGCATAAAATCCAGTCTACTTCAAAACCTCACTCTAGAGTTTAACATCATGTTTAATCTTCTATCTTTAATCTTCTATTTTTCCTTATAATCTTGCCAATGTATGTGGGCTAATTGCCCAGTAGCAATGCCTTTGGGGTTTTTTTTTTGTTTTGTTTTGTTTGTTTGTTTGTTTTGTTTTTGTTTTCTTGTGTCAACACGGATTGAATCCCAGGGCATTCTAACTCCGAGCTACACCCAAGTCTTCCACCCCTTTTTAAAAATTTATTTTATTTTTATATTTTTATTGGTGCATTGTAATCATACACCTTAGTGAATCTAGTTGTATATTTTCAGAGTGATAGCGGCATACATGCACGCAGCACCCTTTGAGCCCTCCCTCAGTTCCCACTGCGCTCCCTCTACCTCTCCTAAGTGTTGCCCTTCTTTGGGCAAACACAATCTGCCTTATCCCTCCCCCAACAGTGATATGCTGGAGCATTTCTAAAACATGCTAGAAATTTCTTTCCCAAAAAATTTTGGTGCTAATTTTTTTTAACCTTAGAAAATTTATTATTAATTCCTATTTTCCCCAAACTTTGGTAGTGTAATTAATACACGCTACCTTTTCCTACTCAGGCACATTGCACCTTGCATGAAAATGTATACGTGCTGTTTAAAAATAAATAAATAAACTTTTAGACTGAATGTTAACCAGAATGGCGGTGAGGTTCTCAGTAGTCTTAACAATCATCCTATTTCTTTCCTCTGAACTGCAGGATTTTTCTCTTAAGGTATTTCTTTGATTTACAACCAATTTCCTCTGACTTTTCATAATTTCACCTCATTTTATTATAATATGATTTGCATGAATGATTAGCATTCTTTCAAATTCCTCTCTTCTTCTTAATTGCAAATCATTCCCAAACTTTGGATTCAGAGTTGTAAAAGGGAGAACCTAACTGGATTAGCTCAACCTCATTCATTTACTTTTAAGGCTAGTAGGCAGCATAAGTGAATGCTTCTAGATTCATGGGTGAAAGAGGGGTGAGATTTTAAACCCTACCCTTTTTTCTCTTCTTTTCTCTCTAGCTCCACATTTGGGAGAAAACATAGAGTCCTTGATTTTCTGGGTCTGGCTGATCTCAGCATTATGTTCTCTAGTTCTATTAATTTTACTGCAAATGATACGATTTTGTCGTCTTTTTTTTTTTTTTTTGGTGGTACTGGGGTTCCTGGAAGCCCTTCTACCTCCGGGCTAAACTCCCAGACCCATTTTTTACATTTTTATTTGGAAACAGGGTCTCCTAAGCCAGCACGCGCGGCTGGCTTCGAACCTGCGCGATCCTCCTGTCACTGTCTCTCAGGCGCAGGGATTACAAGCGTGCGCCACCACGTCCAGCCCGATTTTGTCCTCTTTAATAACTGAGTAAAATATCAGTGTGTTCACATATCACATTTTCTTTACCCATTCATCTTTTGGAGGAAACAGATCAAATAATGTCAAGTGCATACATGAATGTATTACTATGAACCTCACTGTCAGGTATAACTAACAACGCATTAATTAAAAACAAAACAAACAAAAGAAAAACCATACCTATGCAGGCAATAGAGGTAGAAGCACCAAAAAATAAACTTTTGTCAGTGATCGCCAGCTCTAATCTGAATTTATACACTAAAATTTGCTTTTCCATCTACTACTGAGATAAGAGGCTAACACTTGCCCAACCTTCAGTTAACTCCTATGCCAGGAACTGTTCTTTACTTTTATGAGCTTTTGTAGTTCCCACAAATATCTGTTTAGATAGATGGTATTGATTTTTGTTATTTTTACAAAGAATTGTCCTTTAATTAGATGCTATTGTGTTTTCATTTCATTAGACAAAAGTGGTCAATTGACTTGCCTAAGATGAAATGAAGACTTAGAAACAAAAACATTTTATATGCTAATATCTAATTTTACTCAATCTACTTTCTCCCATGTTTACTTTTCCCTCTTGTATGTTTCAAGAAAATTGGCTATAGTATATTAAAAAAAACCCACTACATATATGTGTATACATGGGGATCTAGATAGGTATATTTCTGTATCATTACTTTAAGAGCAAATTGAGGGAAATTGATATAAGCTATCCAATATTTTCTTGGTTTGGATCAAGTATAAACCTTGTGAACTAAAAAAGTATTAATTTTCAAAATCATTTGGAAAACAAATAAGCAGTAATTGTTTTTTGGGCAGATCTGCTTATAGGCCATATTAAACCCTGAATATAACCCTGTTTTAAATATTCAAGGCAATATTTAATGTGCCATTTATTTCAAAGAGCATATCATTTATATTGTGGCCTCAGCTTTATCACTAGTTTCTATCATTTATCATTTAAATATCAAATTTGAATGCTTTTTATGGAATTTAGCTCCATTTTATTTCATCGTTTTTTTAAAAATTTGAGATCAGTAGGAGTGTATTGTTAGTTTTTCTTTCAGATCAACACTTTGTGATATTAGCCACAAAAAAGTAAAAATATCACTAATATAAAATGCAATCATTTCATGTTATACTTGCATAGAATTCAAGTTTAGCTCTCCTGACTATAATTCAAACTCTTAGAAAAGAAGTCAAGTTGATTATTAGCAATTAGCGATTTTCTTAATCTAAACTTGCACTTAGCTACTATTTTGCAATGAACTTGCCCATTTTTCATTAGTCAAGAACACAAAGCTAGAGAAGCATATTTTCTGACCATTCCACTTATCCTCAGTTGCCACTATTATATATCATTAATGTTTATTCTTCCAATAAAAGTCTTATACTTTTTGTTGAAAAGTATTTATCAGCTATTTATATTCTGACTTAAAGTGAGGGCTTAGAAATTGAGATGCTAAGATAAGACTACTGCACAAAATGTAGAGGCACTGACCTATTTAAATGACAATGGTTTGTAATAATAAGTTACTATTATTATTATTATTATTATCATTATTGTACTAAGGATTGAACCCAGGAATATTCTACCTCCAAGCTACACTTCTCCCCCTTTATATTTTGTTTTTGAAAGTGTCTCTTCAGGTTGCTGAGTCTGGCTACACTGCTGAGACTGTCCTCAAACCTGTGAACCTCCTGTTTCAGCCTCTGTCAAGTACTGGAATTATGAGTGTATGCCATCATGTCCAGCACATTTTTTTTTAAAGAAAAGGTCTATGATGTGGGTGTGGTGGCACATGCTAGTAATTCTACTATGTGGGAAGCTGAAACAGGAGGATCAGAGGTTTGAAGCTAGCCTCAGCAATTTAGCAAGACCCTGCCTCAAAATAAAAATAAAAAGGCTGTAGGTGTAGCTTGGAGGTAGCATGTTCAGTACTCCCCCCTCACCCTGCCCCTGCCACACGCAGTCTTTGGGAATAAGTAAAATCTGAGCCCTTGATTTGCATGTCCCAAATGAAAGTTCTTTGAACATGAAAACTCTACAACTTAGTGAGCTATGATGGTTTTCCTTTGACTCAGAAAACCACACATAAGAGCCTTACGTTTTCATTGTCTCCAAGTTCACTCTAGAGGTCTCATTAAAGAACTCAGCAACTTTGGAAGAAACCACTGAGGTCGTCATTAGACATTCCGCCAAAGTAATTTTATTTCAAGCAAATTTAGCTGTATACAGTCTTGAAAGGCATATTATATTTCTTTTCCTTTTTCTCTCTTCTCAAAGCTCTCAACAGTTTTATAAGATAAATATCTGATGTTTAAATTGCAACCCAACATTTAAAATGAAAGTTGGAGAGTTTATTTATTTATTTTGGTGGTACTGGGATTCCTGGAAGCCCTTCTACCTCCGGGACACACTCCCATGGGCTACACTCCCAGACCTATTTTTTAACTTTTCTATGTGGAAACAGGGTCTCTTAAGCCAGCGAGGCTGGCTCCGAACCAGTACGATCCTCCTGTCTCCACCTCTCAAGCGTGGGGATTACAAGCTTGCGCCACCATGCCTGGCTAGGTTGGAGACTTTAATACTTTATGCTTTCTGTCTCCTGTTATGATAAAAAGTAACTAAATATTAATTTAAATATTAAATCTTAATTTTAATATTAAATATTAACACTAAATATTAGCATTAAATAATAATTTTGTATATGCTGTGTTTAATAAACAACATCTAAGTAATGTCTCAACTATCTGTGCATTGAAGTAGGGTATTTACTGGTGCTCAGCAAAATTTCCAGCTTTATCCTACAAAATTTCTTCTATTTTTTAATGAGTTTCATAGCTTAACATTTTACATAATTAATCCATTTTAGGTAATTTTGTGTAAGATGTGAGAACTATGTCTATGTTCGTATTTTAGCATAATAATATCCAATTATTTCAATTGCACTTATTGAAAAGACTACCATATCCCCAAAGAATTGTCTTTACACCTTTATCAAAATCTTAATTTATCTGTGTGAGTTTACTTTTGGGGTCTGTTAATCATTCTATCTATTCTTTTGTAATACCAGACTACTTATAAGAGTTTTCTAATAAGTCCTGAATCTTGATAAAACTTTAATGTTTTTTTAATAATTACTTTATCTCTTCTAGGCCATCTGTCTTTTCATATAAATTTTAGAACATGCTTACAGATCTCCAATATTTTTTGAACCAAAGATATCTTATATGCTAGCTGGGCATGGTGGCACATGCTTGTAATCCCAGTCCTTGGGAGGCTGAGACAGGAGGATCACAGGTTCATGGCCAACGTCAGCTTCTTAGTGAGGACCACTGCAACTTAGTGAAAACTTGTTTCAAAAATAAAGAATAAAAAATAGGGTTGGGGTATAGTTCGAAAGTAGAATGTCCCTGGGTTCCATGCCCAGTACTGCAGAAAGAAAGAAAGAAAGAAAGAAAGAAAGAAAGAAAGAAAGAAAGAAAGAAAGAAAGAAAGAAAGAAAGAGAGAGAGAGAGAAAGGGAAAGAATGTCTTCTATGCTAACATCTGTTCTTTGTCACTCAATCTAATTTGACTCATGTTGTGTTTCTTCTTTGTATTTTAAGAATATTTGATATAGATGTACAGAAACCCATTAACATGATCATTCTGATCCTAATGAAACAAGAGTTGAATTTTGATTAGGATGTTTTTTAATCTGTAGATCACTACAGGAAAACTAGTATCTTTACACTGTTGAGTCTTTTAATACATGGACATGAAAATATCTTTAATATCTTTAATTTAGATTTATTTTTATTTTAGACTTATTATTTGATTTCTTTTAATAATTTGTAGTTTTTACATCCAGATAAGCCACAGATTTTTAAAGATATGTAACAAATTATTTTATTTGGTGGCATCATAATGCTTTTTTAAACTTCACATTCTAATTGTGCATCACTGACATAAAGGAAAACAACTGTCTAGCACATCTGTTGCTTTAAACCATTGAGATTTGACTGTTAATAATCTGCTTTATAATGAACCTAAAGCATGCTGATTCCCTAAAAGAAAACTCTAAAATGTCATGCTCCCTTAAGGACCCAATAACCAGTGATAGAAAATTTATATTGGGACCTGAAAAGGTGACAATCATGCCTTCCAGCCTACTGACCAAACATTTGCTAAAGCCTATAATAGCATTGAAGAAGCTAATGTTTCCTGGGCACTTGTAGCTCTAGGGAAATAAGCTGGAAAGCAAAATGTTGCTTGTGTGTATTGGTTGCCACTGGATAGTTTTGCAATAAATTGCAAGAAACAGATGAATTCAGGAAAAAATTATCCAGTTTCCAAAGCAGAGGACCAAAAAAATAAAATAAAATAAAATAGAATACAGAAACTTCTTTTTCTTCCCAAACAACAAAAGATAAGATTGAGTAATATTTTGTGGCATCAAAATACACTAGAACCTTTCACCTAAGTAAATTATCTCTGGACATGGAGTTGATTAGGAGTCTAAACTCTGTAAGACTGTTCAGTTAGTTTAAAGAAAATGGCTAGTTATTAGAGGGTAAAGTCCCAAAGTACCTACCACAGAAGAGTGAGAGCACAAGAAAGTGAAGGAGAACATGGGAGAAAAAACATAGAAATCTAACAGTTTGAGGAATTGTCTCAAAAAATATTGTCAGTCTGGTTACTATTCCAAGGAACTGACTGAAGTCACACAATAATCTTACTGGGTTTCTTACTGGATTAGGTTCACAAGAACCAGGAACCTGTTCATCAAGTCTTTAAATGATCTTCAAGTATCCAACCATACATAAGCAGGAAATGAGTTAAGAACATAACTTGGAATACTCCCCAGTGCCCACGTAAGATGTGGCCAGAAAATATATTTTGAAAAGGAACATTTTCTTTCCCAGTGCATAGACCTAGTGATTTGAAGAACACTGTTTGAATCAACAACAGAGTTCTTCCCAAAGAACAGAGTCTAGGCATAACCAAGGAACATTCCCCATCTCTTAATGTTTTCCCAGTGGAATTTTAGAATTGCTGTGAGTCAGAGCTTGTAGGTTGTAGGAAGTCCCCCATCCTCCCGTCTTCTGAATGAGTGCTTACTGTCTTCTTTTTCCATTGTTACCCTCTGTGTGTGTGTGTGTGTGTGTGTGTGTGTGTGTGTGTGTGTGTGTGTGATTAGGGTGGTGGTTCATTTTAGCTGTGTGTGTGTATGTGTGTGTGTGTGGGGGGGTACTGGGGTTCCTGGAAGCCCTTCTACCTCTGGGCTACACTCCCAGACCTATTTTATTTTTGGAAACAGGGTCTCTTAAGCCAGCACGGCTGACTTCTAACCTGCGAGATCCTCCTGTCTCCGCCTCCCAAGCGCCGGGATTACAAGCATGCCCGGCTCATTTTAGCTTTTTACTCACTGTTTGCCAGATCAAGGCACACCACATTCACACCTATAGAGATTAAGGGATCCCAAGTTACATTCCTTAACTACATAGACTTTTGGAATTTTTCTTTTGAGGTGTTGAATATGTTTATCTGTGGAAAGGTGCGTGATCAGAATCATTGATGATTAAAAAAGGTAAACTGATAGATGTAACTATTAGTTCCTAATGTTAGTCAGTTTCTTCTGTGCATATTACCTCTTGATGTTTAAAATAACTATGTGACTTTTTTGACCAGTGAAATGTGAGCAAAGGCAAAGTGTCTTCTAAGCAAAAGCATTTAAGAAATTTGATTCTCCATCTTTTATCTTGTTCTTGCTCAGTCTGAAATCTCATGTTCAGATGACAATGTCAATATCAAGGTGGTCCTTGAGCAACACCATTGAGCATCCTCTCCAACCCAAAGAAAAAAAAATATATATTTTTTCGGTACTGGGGATGGAACCCAGGGTCATTCTACTCCTGAACTACATCCCCAGCTCTATTTTTTTATTCTTTATTTTGAAACAGGGTCTCAATGAGTCACAAAGGGCCTCACTAAGTAGCTGAGGCTGTCCATGGATCACAATCCTCCTGCCTCAGCGTCTCAAATGCTGGGATTACAAGTGTGCACTATCACACCCGGCCAGAAAATTTTATCTTAAACCACTGAGATATGGTTAGTTTTTGTTTTACTGCTTATTGCATTTATTCCCATTGCCCTACTCTGCTTATTGCACCAGAGGAATGACTTAAAAAATTTTACACTTTGATGCATTAAAACTCAACGGTTTTGTAGATAATTTGAAAATTCATATAATGTTAATTCTCTGCGAAAAAATTAAAATCTCCATGCCCTTCCAAAGATCAGTAGTTATAATAAGCATACAAGAAGAACAAGACACATTAACTTGAGTGTAGTCAACCATGTGAGTCTGTTGCTTGAATCCTTCTAATTCTTTTTTTGTGTGGATAAATATTTAGTCTCTAGAGATCCCTAATCTCTACTCACCCACCCCAACCTCTAAAAATATAATTGTATACAACTTAGAATATGATGGGTTTGGAGGCTATGTGGAAATGGTGGTGCCGTTTGAAGTAAGTAAAAATCATCTCTTAATTGGTCTGGAAACCTTGGATAAAATTTATATGAAATATGAAAAATAATGCTGAGGTTATAAATATTTACCCAGAAGCAATATACAATCAAGTTCCCTGATCTTTTCTCTTATTTTCTCTCTTCTGATATTCTCTTTTTCCTATTGTTCTCCTTTCACTTTGGCATCTTACTATATTTTTAAAAGGACGGTTTGAAGGTAAAATGCAGCAATGTGATAATATAAAACATATAAAATAGTAAGTCTAAGGTACCTTTTATCTCAGAAATACATAGTTTAAGATGTCTGGTCTATATATTATATCAGAAGCAGAAAAAATTATTTTTAGAACTTGACAATTAAACAGAAGTTCATTATGTACAGGTTCAGATAACAGGGAAATTCTTATACTCTAACTGGTGGAAACAATAATAACAAATGGTAACGTAGTATTTCAAATTACATAAGCATGAGGAGTACTATTTATTATTCTGAGAATTTTTACTAAATGTTAGTATTACCAAACGAAGGCAGATGTTTTGTGGACTACATCCTTGTTCTCCTAACCTCAAAGACAGTATTATAGTTCAATAAAACAGTTTCTTGATATTTTTAGTACCTAGGTATGAAATATCAACTTGTTCATAGCTTATTTTAAATATCAATTCACTGTTAAATGGAGTGCATACTGATGCTGCTAAAACATGATTTAAAAGAGTATAGCTGTATAATGCTATATAAGGCATCAATATAAAGTAGACAGGACAAATGAATCTGTCCAAGTTAAGGCATTTGGGTCCTCTGAGAAATATATTCCTAGGATCAGACCATTCTCTGAGTGCTTTTTTCCATGGCTGTGATGAGACTCAGCTGGGCCGCTCCTCCGGGGAGCTGGCAAGTCAAATTGGATTACTGAAGTTGGCTTCCCTGCTCCCCACCCCCACCCACTGCCCCCAGTGAAATTGACTGTCTGGGAAGACAAAAGTATACAGACAGAGAACTTGACATTGAGCTTAAAGCAGTGCCAAAACCCACTTTATTTAATGTAGACAGTGAGTTTCCACCCACAGCTTCCATCTCCTCTGTTCCAATCCTGTTGGCTCGTGAATAGTCTTGTCCTGTGGACAACTGCCAGTTACTTGATTATTATATTTTTCTTTCTGACTTTGAACTTGAACTATCTGCTGCTGGTTGAGTCTTTTAGAAATGTTTCCCAATAAAATTAAGCTATTCTTTTAACCTTACCCTTTATTTATGGAAAACTTAAAAATATGAGCCCAGCTAACACTAGAGTGAAATTTGGAAAATAGAATAGACTCTATACATTTTATTGGCATGGGAAAAGGAAGTGGTTTGTGAATAACATTTGATATCATGTCATTTCTTTCAACATGCATCTTAACCTCTGATGACATAATTTTTTTTTTACTTTTTCACAACTTACATTTATATCTATTCTCATATCATTATCATATCCATATGAAGACTGATTTTCTCCAATCGAATAATTTGTCTTAGCATTTATCACTACAGCTTATCTTGCTTAAATAGAAGGTACTGCATATGGCTTTATATTTAATTCAATATGGCTATGATTAGGAAAATAGAATGCAAAAACTCTGGTGAGCCTTATTTAAATCTTATTACACCAACATTTTTTGTTAACAAACATGATAATGAGGACGTGGGAATGGTAATGAGGGGCTCAAATGTTAGGATAAATCAAGAGATAATATGTGAATGTTCCAGAATTCTCATCCTGCATGAAAAAGTGTAAGAAATATTAAGCACTAGGTCTTATTTACAAGTGAATTTTTTATACAAAGTAAGTTTAAATTTTTATAATATATTTGATTAGGAAAGTAATTCAGGCCTAAATCTCATGAAGTATTAGTAAATGACATGTATGTATATATATGCTGATCTATATGTAAATATAAAATAACAAATATAAAAAGCACTATAAAAGTTTCTTACATTTTACATAAAAATTTTCATGACAATGTTATAATACTGAAGTTTTTTTAATAAGCAGTATTTCCTCCCTCCAGAACATCTTTGTCACATGTAATGACACAGACCATTTTTCAATTCTCATGTAACTGTTTCCGTTTCATTTGAGGACAGGTGGCATATGAGGTCAAGAGGAGGGGAAAGGATATGCAGCACATGTTGGCAACAGAAGACATGAGTTATGAAATAAAAACATGAGAAGTTAATACATTTCCATCCAAAGCGTCTCCTGAAAACTTAGCCTTTAATGCTGATGGTGAGTGGATGGGAAGGCCTTATATGTTTTTTTTTTCTCTTGTTATTTTTCACAGTTCTTCAAAATGTATACACATTTTCAAAATAAAACCACATAGTTTTCAGTATAATTGGTAGCTTTTATGAATGGTGTTTTTTTATTTTGGTTTAAAATTTTGAAAATAAACTATGGCTTCTTACAGAAAATCATAGCCATTAAAACGATAATAATTTTAATTGTTTTATTTTTTCAAAGAAAAGCACCTGTGAAAGTCCTAAACAAATTGCAGTTTCCATAAGAGCAAATTTCTATTCAGTTAAGAGGTAGTAATAAGATTTATTTCTCATTAAAATCTGACACTTCTTTCCATCAAAATCATTTTAAGCAATTGCAATAGTTATACATTTTCTCATCTTTTGGCAAATAAAAAATCTTGAGTTTATACTGATTCTGGAAGTTTCATCTCCTCTTTAATTCATAAATTTTAATTTCAGATAGTTTAATATGAAGAGAAACTATAGAAAGTATCTAGTTTATTATGTAATTTGAAGAACACTGTCTTTCATACATTTGTTCATGTAACATGAAAGTCCAGTATGGTGTTCTTATGGTCTTGTAAATTCCTGGCAATCAAAGCTGTTTTTATATTTACTGAAAGCAGAAAGTGTGTATTTGTCTTTCCGCTGCTGCTATAACAAGTTACCACAAGCTTAGTGGCTCAAAACACCATATATATATTATTTAATTCTGAAGGTCAGAAGGCCATAATGGGTCTGACAGACTAAAATCAAAATGTCAACACAAAATGTCAGCTATATTATTTTCCGTATACTTTAGAGCAAAATCTGTAGACTCATCCTTTTTAGCTTTTAGAGACCGCCCACATTATTTGGCTTCTGACCTCTTTTTTGTCTTCAAAGTCAGCAACAAAATCAGGTTGAGTCTTTCTCATATAAGACTCGGATGCTAACACTTCTACATTTAAAAGTCCTTGAGAGCCAGGAATGGTGGCGCACACTGTAATCCCAGCATTCGGGAGGCTGAGAATGGAGGATCGCGGTCTGTGGCCAGCCTCAGCTACTTAGTGAGGCCCTCTGCAACTCAGTGAGACCCGGTTTCAAAATAAAGAATAAAAAACCTGGGTTCCTGGGTTCCATCCCCAGATCCGCAAAAAAAAAAAAAAGAATTACAAGTTTAGAGTTCATACTCAAATACTTCAATAGCGTGAAAACAATCCAGTTTTGAAAATGTGCAAAGCACCTAAGATATTTCTCTATCAAAGACATACAACTTCCGGGAAGATGGCGACCGAGAAAAGCGGGGCTTAAGAGCCCCGCTAACAACAAATCTCCATTACCACAAAATCAGCGCCTTTCATAGCCAGAAAACACCATCACCAGTGAAACAAAAAATCACCAGGCTCCAGAGAGAAAGCGGACTGAGAACAGAGCCACAGAGGAGATAACCGGCCTCACGCCCGAGGACACGGCAGACGCGGCAGCAGCGCCATACTGCCGGCGGCACCGGCGAATTCATGGGACGGCTACAGCAAGCCAAGGTGAGCCACTGCGGAACAGCCAGATGGGATTTCTCCGCACAGAGAGCATCTAAAGCTCCCAGTGGCCGAGCTCAGCACACGCTGCAGGGATTCAGAGTGGAAATCAAAACCAAGAAGAAAAACACCAGCCCCACAGCCGAGGGCGTAGCAGCGGCGCCATATTGCCACCGGCATCAGCAGCACCGAATTCAGCGAGGCCAGTACAGCTACATCTGCGTACTCAAGAACAGTGAGTCAAATTGCGGGCCACTGCGGAGAAATCCCAGTACTGTACTCCCTGGGACTTGACCCAGTGGGGGAGGTGCGGTGGCAGAGATATCACACCATAGGAGAACGTGCAACCTGGCACCCCCCACAGTCTAAAGCAGCCTCTATCGACTCTCTGGGTCGGAGACTCTGTGATAAAACCCAGTAAAGGAGTAGTGGGGTCCGAGATACTACTGACTTGAGATCCAAAACACCTTAAGGGAAGTCATAGTGACCCAAGGGAAGAATCCAGAGAAGGCACAAACATCGGAAATCATGGGAAAGAGGAATAATACTGGAGCAATTAATGCCCACAACCCCACAACATCAGAACCCGATAAAACAGAAAATCAGAGATTTCTAGAAGATCAAATCAGGAAAATAACTGTAGAAATAATAGAGGTGCTTCGAAAAGAACTCAGAGAGAGCCAAAAAGAGATAAAGGATGCAATTAATGAAGTAAAGGCCTCAATTCAAAGCACAAACAACCAATTAGAACACATGGAGAACAGAATCTCGCTCTTAGAAGATGAGCAATCCAAAAATGAACGCATAGTTTCTAATCTAGAAAAAAATATCCGACAACAGGAATCTGATATTGAAGAAATATGGGCCCATTTTAAGAGAGCTAACCTAAGAATAATTGGAATAGAGGAGGGAAAAGAAAGTGAAACCAAAGGGATCAACAATCTCTTCAAAGAAGTAATAGCAGAAAATTTCCAAACATAGAGCAAGAGGTTGATACAAAGGTCCAGGAAACTTATAGAACTCCCTTTAGACAGGATCGGAGAAGAGGATCCCCACGCCACATAATTGTCAAAATGACCAATGTGGAAGCCAAGCAGAGAATCTTAAAGGCAACAAAAACAAATGGCCAAGTGACATTCAGAGGCAAACCAATTAGAATCACTCCAGACTTCCCAAACCAAGTCATGAGAGCCAGAAGGGCTTGGAGTAACATATTCCAAACTCTGAAAGAAAACAACTTCCAGCCAAAAATTTCCTACCCAGCAAAACTTTCTATCAAATTAGATGGAAAAATAAGAAGCTTCCATGACAAACAGAAACTGAAGGAATTTATGTCTTCAAAACCAGCACTAGAGAAGGTACTTAAAGAGATTAACTACAAAGAAGAAATAGGTAACACACCAGAACCAGAGAAACAAGAGTTTCCATCCAACAGACAATTAAGATTGGTTATCTGTGGAGATTCATTATTTATGTTAGTCTTTTACCTATCTCTAATGCTATTGTTTGCCTTTATTGTTGTTAATTTTTAGGATTTCTAGTTGGAATATTAATATACCTTCAGATATAGCAATTGGAAATATTTTATCCCATTCTATTAGTAACTGTTAACTCTGTTTACATTGTCTTTGGATATACAATTTTTTTTTTATTTTTTAGGGAGTCTGTATACTCCTCTGTTGCCTGTGCCAATTAAATCATAACCAAGAAATCACTGCCAATTTCAATGTTGTGAGGTTTTATGACCCAGATTTTCTCCTAAAAGTTTATAGTCTTAAGATTTATATTTAGGTCTATTATCTATTTTGAGTTAATATTTGTATATGGGATTAGGTAAGGGTCCAATTTTATTCTTTTCCATGTAATTATTTTTTAACAATATTTAGTTAAAAGATTATCATTTCCACCACCAAATGTTCGTGGAAACCTTGTCAAAAATAACTTGACAATATAGGGAAGAATTTAGCTCTAGGCTTTTATTTAACTCCAATGGTTTATATATCTGCCTTTAGAATAGTACTACACTGTTTCAATTATTGTAGCTTTATATGATTTGAAATCAGAAAATATATATCTTCTAGCTTTGTTCTTTTTCAAGATCGTTTTGGGTACCTAGACTCCATATTCCATATTAGGATAGATTTTTTTCTGAAAAATAAATATACAAATATATGATAGTTTCACCTAAAAAATAGAAAAAAATATTCTCTGGTAAGAAAGAAAGCAAAAAGAAATATTGAAATGTTATCTTTAAGTCATCAAAAGCTTGGTATCAGACAAATGAAACTGTTATGTGAGATTATCATTTTTAATTTTAGATAAATTGCCATAATACTAGATGTCAACTACTAAGCCAAGCATGGGAGGGAGGGATGGGGAGAGAATGGGGTGGGGATTGGGTGGGGGCTGACTGGGAAAAGTGTGCATGTATGTCTACAAAAGTATGTATCCTACTATGATGTATGAATACAGTGCACCAATAAAAAAAAAGAAAGAAAAAAAAAGACATACAAATGGTCAATGAGTACATGAAAAAATATTCATCAGTATTTGCCAAGGAAATGTGAACTTAAATCACAATTAGACACGCTTTTTGAATGTTAGAATGGATTTGTATCAAAAGGATAAAAGATAACAATTATTTGTATATAGAGAAAAGTAAACACTAATACACTATTGGTGAGAATAATAATTAGTACAATTATTATGGTTTTTCAAAAAATTAAAAATAGAAGTACCATATATTCTAACAATACCACTTCTGGCTACATAACAAAGTATGTTAGAGAAATGTCTGCATTTATATGTTCATTGCATTGTTATTCACACTAAACAAGATATGGAAACAAAGTGTCCATCAGTGGATGAATGGATAAAGAAAATGTTCTACATTTGTACAACAGAATACTATTCGCACGCCGGGCGTGGTGGCGCACGCTTGTAATCCCCGTGCTTGGGAGACGGAGACAGGAGGATCACGCAGGTTCGAAGCCAGCCGCTCTGGCTTAAGAGACCCTGTTTCCAGATAAAAAAAAAAAAAAAAGAGTGTAAAATAGATTTGGGAGCATATCCCAGAGGTAGAAGGGCTTCCGGGAACCCCAGTACCACCAAAAAAACAAAACAAAACAAAACAAAACAAAACAAAAACCAAAAAAAACCCTACTACTCACACTTAAAATAGAAGGAAGTCCTGCCCTTTGCACCAATATAAATGAACCTGAAGGCCGTTGTACCAAGTGAAATATCCTAGGATCATTAAAAAAGTGTTGTGCGATCTCACTTACATGTGGGATCTAAAAATATTCACTCTTATGAGCAGAGTAGAATGGTAATTACTAGAGCTGGATGTTGGGAAATGAGGAGAGGTTGGTCAAATGGTACAAAGTTAGAGTTAGGAAGAATACACTCAGGAAATGTATTGTAGGGCAGGATGACTATCGTTAACTGTAATGTTCTGTACACTTAAAAATTGTTATGAGAAAAATGTTTTAAATATTCTTACTACAAAAAGATGATCAGTTTGTGTGTTAGTGAGCTTTCTGTTTCTCTGACAATATAGGGGGATTTTTAACAAGTTAATAGGAGAAAAGATTTAACTCACAGTTTTAGAGGTTTCAGTTCCTGTTCACTTGGCCCATAGCGTCTAGTCTTTGGTGGGCAGAGTATCATGGCAGAAACCCTATGGTGAGTAAGAGTTGGTCACTACATGATGGCTGGGAATCAAAGAGAGAAAAAGTGAAGGAGGAAGGGCCAGGGACAAGATGTACCCTTCCAGGGCACTTCCTCCAAGCAGCCCTACCTCCTACACCTCCCATAGTTCTTTCAATTATGAACACACCAATGGATTAAACCACTGATAAAACCTGAGCCCCCACACTGCAGTCACTTCCCCATAGTCCCACCTCTGCAAATGGCTACACTGAGGACCAACTCTCCAACATGTAGGCAGTTAGGGGATATTTTAAGGCCAAAATATAACAGTTTATGAGGTTATTAAATTGCTTGGTTTATTGCATATATAATGACATCAATAAATTATGCATATATAATTTTATTTTTATTTATATATGCACAATTTACTATGAAATACATAATAACATCAATAAATTATGGATTTATAATTTTAATTTTACTGTATATGCATAATTTACTATAAAATACATCATAACATCAATAAATTATGCATATATAAGCTTTATTTGTCAGCTGAGGCTATCTGCATACCACAATCCTCCTGTCTCAGCCTCCCAAATGCTGGGATTACAAGTGTGTGCCACCACTTAGTTTTAATTTTGAAGTTGCTATGACCAAGCCCCAAATCTATGTTTTAATCATAGTTATATCTTTCATGGTCTGTCTGAAAATTGACTGAAAGCAAACATTATGATGAGATCGATATTATACATCAAAGAACCCAGGGAGCACCGTGCATACTGCCACAAACCTGTTATCCCAGTACTCGAGAGACTGAGACAAGAGAATGGAGGGGTGAGGACAGCCTCAGCAACGCAGCAGGGCTCAGCAACTAAGCGAGACCCTGGTTCAAAACAAAAATAATAATGTTTGGTGGTGTCGCTTGAAAGTAGACTGTTCCTGGGTTTAATCCCCAGGAACACGAACACACACACACACACACACACACACACACACACACACACACACACAAGAGTTTAATAGAAATGTGTCTATGTATATCTTCCTCTGTAGATAAAATTTCAGGTACATATGTGCATATAGATATCAATGTGGTAAAAAAAATAGTTCTGTTGCTAACTCCATTACTTGCTCTTTCCATTACTACTTTCTAATTTGATTCATAACTTTCTGGTACAGCCTTCTCTACTTCTTGGAGTTTTAGGATGCCTTCATATTTTTCTTATTGGTAACAACAACGTGTCTGGATTGATCTTTAAATTTGAGTTCTTCAAGAAAATTGCCTCAGCCTTCTAAGCTACATGCAAATTTGTGTAAAAATATAAATATAGCATGATTGACCTGGAAACTCATTGCTGGGTGGGGGGGAAGGGAAGTGGAGGGAAGAGGGCACCAAGCACAGACTGAATGTATGCCATTTTCAATATGTTCCACATAAAAATAAAAAAAGAAAATTGTCTCATTTTACTAAAGACATGTCTTCGACAAGCAACAATTTTGCACAAACACACACAGACACACACAAAATCCTGAATTATTCTTCCTAACAGTAGTCCCATTTATGACTCCCTTCTTTGTATCTGTAAACATTGAGACTGAATTCTCACTGGAACACCCCGAGGACTACTAGATTCTTATCTCCACAACATATTCAACCTTATTTGTGAAACCCTGGCCAAGATTCTAAATAGACCCTAACATAAAATATAGTTAGATACTTAAAGGTTGTAAATCAAGTTAACAAATTGCTAGCAAATTATGCTTTATCCTTCATCCTTAGCAAATTGATTCATTTATGAATTTTAAAATGTTGACAATTTTTTAAATTATAAAAACAATTTTAAAAATTATATAAAATTATTGTTTGTATATAACTAAAAGTCAAAATACTGTCAAGGATATCTGAATTATGTCATTACATATCTAGACAGTCTGTCAGTGACCTAACATTTTTTGACAAGAGAAATAAAACCAAGATATGGGCAATTTACATATTATTATGCACATAGTCCATGAAATTTCCTTTAATTTATGTATGTTAGCATAATATATATTATATAATAAGATAAAAAGTACATAGTAAAATTTACTTGTATTTTAATACACAAAATTTATAATTTAAGTTAAAGATTAAAAATTTTTAAATCAAAGCCAGTAAATTACATTTTTGCATTTCTGCAAAATATGTGTATCTGAATCATTCAAAATTATGTATTAGGATTTAGAGACAAAGAAAAGACTGATGTTTGCTTCCAGAGCACAGGGATATAGAAACATCAGAGTCTCCTTGTGACCTAAATGGCGTTTGTCTGTACTGCGGATGCTTAGAGTAGGTGGCTCTTGAGCGCTAAGAGCTGGATTCTGAGGGACAGAGAGACTCATGTGTTCCTCATCTATAGTGAAGAATTAACTACACCTAAAAGAGGTCTGGCCTGTGCCCTCAGCTGCTGGGAGGCAGTCTCCAGGGCCCTCGGGCTGCCCAGTACGAGCATCTTTGTTTACTGGGGCTTTGCCAACTGGCGGTCTAACTAAGTTAACTTCTGGGTACTGGAGATGGAATCACCTGTGTGAGCACTACAGGAGCAAGCCAAAGAGAAGATGAGGGCAGCAAAGACCAGGGTGAACTTTGCTGTTTGGCAGTACTCTTTGGGTATCATCACACATCAGTACTGGATGGTAACGTGTCCTTGAGAACAATGGAAGTTTCATGTTTGTATGTTTTTTAACCTCTTCTTGTGTATTTCGTCCTTGGACTGGTTTTTTACTAAGCATATCATTTTAAGTACAATGAGTGCTTCCCTGTGTTCTGTGAACTGCTCTAGCAAAGCACGGAACCTGAGGATGGTTGTGGGAACAGTCAGATCTGTAGCCAGTTGTCCTGCAGTGAGGATGGTCTTGGGGATTCCCTACCTCGTGGCTGGTATCTGAGGTGAGGACAATGGTATATAGAGTCTCTAACCTTCAGACTGTGCAGTTAGTCTGAATTCCATTGCACTTAGCAAACAGATTTTGTGGTCTGGAATATATAAGCTCTATGAAGCACAGTGCCTGTGGCAGGGTTTCTCGATTCCGATCAAAGTGTAGCCCTATCCCCAGAGCACTTCACTTTTTATTTGTGAAGTCCCTGAATAATGTTTATCTACATTTCCTCTCTCAAAAATTCTATTTTCTACTGATCATTCTCCCCATTTTTCTCACTATAAGTGCTTTTTCCTTTTTTTCTTAAATGACTTTATTTAGGTATAATAAACATACAGTAGACTACACAGGATTAATGCAAATTGGTGAGATTTGAGATCTAAAACCCCATGAACCATCATCACAATCAAGGTAACTTTTGTCACCTGCAGTTTCTTTGGGTCCCTTTGCAGTGCCTCCTCTGCCTCTCCTGATTACCTACATCTCGGAAGCTTAATTATTTGCTTTCTAACACTACAGGTGAGGTAGCATTTTATAGAAATGTATGTAAGTGGAATCAGAGTAGACACATTTTATCTGTTTTTTTTTCTCCCGGCATAATTACTTTGATGGGTTACTACTTCAGAAGCTCCTTGATTTTATTGCTGAGTGGTGTTCTATTGTACACAAATTCCAGAATTTGCTAGCCATTGGCCTGTCATCAGGAATATGAATTGTTTCCAGTTAGGCTGTTATTACAAACAAAGCTGCTATTAGCTCCCATGAACAAATATGGATCTACACTCCATTGCTGTTGAGTGTATCACTAGTAATAGAATGGATGGGTCGTATGATATAAGTATGTTTAACCTCTTAAACAGGAAAATAAAAACAAGCTTTGCATCATGGTGCATGTCTGTAATCCCAGTATTTGGAAGGCTGAGACAGAAGGATCACGGGTTCAAGGCCAGCCTCAGCATCTTAGCAAGACTCGGTTTTAAAAATAAATAAAGGGCTAAGGGTATAGCCCAGAGGTATAATGCCCTTAGGTTCAATCCTCAGTATCAAATAGAGGGGGGAAAAAGAAACTGAGAAATTGTTTTTCAAACCAGTCATACTAATAATGCATGAGAAATTCAATTTTATACATCCTCAGCATTTTAATTTGAGACTTTCTGTTACGTATGCAGTGTTACCAAATTGCTATTCTAATTTACATTTTTCTTTTCTGGTGACTAATGCTATGGTGCATCATTTTATATACTTAATTATATCTTTATATATTATTTTATAAGTTGTTCAAATATTTAGATTTTTTTATTAGGTTGATGATTGTGGTCTTGCTGAGTTCTATAGACATTTTCTCTGCATGATCCTAATTAGATAATGTGGTTTGTTGAGGTCAGTGGGGTTGGGTAACCTTTGGTATCTGTATTGCCAGAGGAGAAGAGTGCTTACATATTTTCAAGTGAAAGCTTAGATAAGATAACAGAGTTCAGTCTTTGTGAAAAAATAAAAGAGAGTGAACTTTAAAATGCAAGGGGCAAAGGTTAAGAGGATGAAATGAGAAGGGGCATCATACTGAGAGCGACCCACGGTGCCCAGTTCAGGATGTTTGGCCAGTATATGTCCCCAGGTACTAATCGATTCCTTCTGGAGTTGGGCTACTCTTTTCCTTTGGTCAGTGTCTTGCAGTGGTTGACACAGAAACAGCACTTTTCCTGTAAAGAAAATCAGAGGCTGTTCTCTTTGACAGTGAGAAGATCTAATCCTTATTAAGCCATCGGTGGGGGAAAATTTGGATTGATGGGAGGCAAGTGGGGCACTCAGTATAGGGCATCCAAGGAAGTGCTTTAGTGTAAGCACTGGGGCACCATATTCAAAAGGAGGGGCCCAAGTCAGAAGGTATCTAGTTAAATTACATGGGGGTCAAATGACTCCATGAGTATAGCTCTTTCTTTACAAACCAGAATAGTACACTTGCTTCTGTTGAAACTTTCCAGGTGGGTATTCAAAACCAAGTAGGTGGCCCTAAAACCACAGGTTTCATCCCAGTAAGGCCTGTACTGTCACTGGAAGAAAGAAAGGAAGAAAGGAAGAAAGAAAGAGAGAGAGAGAAAGAAAGAGAGAGAGAGGAAGGAAGGAAGGAAGGAAGGAAAGAAGAAAGGAAGGTAAGAAGGAAGGAAATATGGTTTGCAAAAGTTTTCTTCTAATATGTCATTTCTCTTTTGAATCCTTTAGCAGTGTTTTTCATAGATTCATAGTTCTTAATTTTTTTTTTTTTTGGTGGTACTGGGGTTCCTGGAAACCCTTCTACCTCTGGGATACACTCTCAGACCTATATTTTGTATATTTTTATTTGGAAACAGGGTCTCTTATGCCAGCACGACTGGCTTCGAACCTGCAAGATCCTCCTGTCTCCGCCTCCCAAGGGCAGGGATTACAAGCATGCGCCATCATGCCCAGCCATAGTTCTTAATTTTGATAAGAAGTTCTATTCATCAAATCTTTTTTTATTGTATCATGATTCTGATGTTGATTTAAGAGATGTTTATTCAATCCAAGGTCAAAACGATTAACTCCAACATATTCCAGTAGTAGTTTAATGGTCTTGGTGCTAATATTTAGTTATGAAATTAAAATAAAACAATATCTATTTGTTTCAATGTTCTTTTAGACCTTTAATTATATTTCCCCTCTTCAGTTTAGATTGATTTATATTTTAAATGTGCATAATATTATATACTTTTTTACCTTTTAAAAAGTATTTTTATTCCCAGTTAAACTGACTGTTAATACCATTATTATTTATCCACAAAAATACAGAAATAATATAACTATTAAGTGCAGCTTACAAAGCTGGCATATTTATCTGTAATTCTTTTATTTGAACAGGAGAAATTCAATATTTTATAGTTACTGAAATAGAAAAAAATAGAAAATGTTTTCTTTTCAGACACACTATAGTTTATTCTTATTCACAGGCTCTACAAATTAGAGTGTAGCAGTTGGCTCTTATTTTATTGTTGTTGTGTTGTGTTGTTGTTGTTGTTACTGTTAGGATGCACTGCCACATTAAAGGTGAACATATACATCTCTGTATATTCACTTCTTTTAATACAATAGTATAACAGGTATTTACATGTTTATGCTTGTGTTAGTTTACTAGGTTTCCCCATAACAAAGTAGCACAAACTGTGTTGCTTGAACAAAAGGTAGAGGCCCGAAGTTTAAAACCAACATACCATGCCGGGCGTGGTGGCGCACGCTTGTAATCCCCACACTTGGGAAGCAGAGACAGGAGGATCGCATGGGTTCGAGGCCAGCCTCTCTGGCTTAAGAGACCCTATTTCCAAATAAAAATATAGAATAGGTCTGGGAGGGTAGCCCAGAGTTAGAACAGTTCCATCCCCAATACCACCAAAAAATAAAATAAAACCAACATACCAGAAGGGTTGATTCCTTTGGTCTGTGAGCGAATGACCTACTTCTGTACTCTCATTTTGATTTTGATTTGATTTTTATAATTATTTTAAATGTATTGGTGCGTTGTAACCATAGATCTTGATTAGGTACAGGGTGATAGAGGTATACATGGACAAATCACTCATGTAGCTCTTCCCCAAGTCCCATCCTTCCTCTTCCTCATGTTTGACTTAGTGATTGACTTTGATATGTTTGTCAATGTACATCATGTGTTTAGGGTGTTTCCCTCTTTCCCCATTCCCATCTCCTTCAGTTTGGCCACCTTTTTTACTCATTTAAGGTTTTTTTCTTTGTTTGGAGTCCCACCTATTTCCCATTTCCTCCCTAGCTTCCTCATATTAGAAAGAACATTTGACTTTTCAGTTTTTGTGACTAATTTCTCTTAGCATGATGTTCTCCAGTTCCATCCATTTCCTGCAAATGACATAATTTTGTTCTTCTTTATGGCTGAATAAACTTCACTGTGTACATATCCCATAGTTTTGTAATCCATTCCTTTGTTGATGGACATCTTGGCTGGTTCCATAGTTTGGCAATTGTGAACTGTGCAGCTATAAAGATAGGTATGCATGCATTTTTCTGGTAGTTTGGGTTCCATTCTTTTGGGTATATTTTCAGAAGTTGAATAGCTGGGTCATATGTTGTTTAAAGTGGTTGCACTAATTTGCAATACAACTAACAATGTATTAGAGTTCTCACTTTTGCACACCCTCCCCAGTATTTGTTGTTGTTTGTGTTTTTAATGGTTGCTATCCTAATTAGGATTAGATGAAATCTCAGGGTAGTTTTGATTTGAATCTCTCTGATGCTAAGGATGTTGAACATTTTTTCATATATTTATTGGCCATTTGTATTTCTTAAGTGTCTACTTAGTTGACTTGCCCATTTTTTATTGGGTTATTTGTCTTCTTAGTGCTGAGTTTCTTGACTTCTCAGTATATTCTAAATATTAGTCCTCTATCAGAGGAGTAGCTGAAAAAAATCTTCTTCCATTCTTTTGGCTTTCTGTTGAGGATAGTTTTCTTTGCTTCACAGATGCTCTTTAGCTTATTGTAATCCCACATATTAAACCTTTTTAATTTCTTGGGCTTTTATACACATTATGAAAAGGATATGATTAAGAAATTCTCTTTTTCTCTTTTCTCTCTCTTTCTTTCTCTCTCTCTCCTCTCTCTCCACTTCATTCTCCCTTTATGTTCTCTTACCACTCATCTTTTTGAACTATGTTGAAGATTGGATTCATATCGCAAGCCATAACAGCATGCGAACTTGATTATTGTTTGGCAATACTCTATTATAAAAGTGTCATAACACTATCCAGAGTATAAATATATGTGGAGGTGTATGTTTATCATTAAGATGAAAACAAAAATATAAAAATCTCATAGGGAATTTTTGTGTGTATGTGTGTGGTACTGGGGTTCCTGGAAATGCTTCTACCTTTGGGCTATACTCCCAGACCCTCCCCCCACACACACACACATTATTTTTTTATTTGGAAACAGGGTCTCTTAAACCAGCAAGACTAACTTCGAACCTGCACGATACTCCTGTCTCTGCCTCCCAAGTACAGGGATTACAAGCGTGTGCCTCCACGCCCGGCTCTCATAGGGAATTTACTGACTTCTGAGAATGACTCAGTGGATGCATGGGCAAGAAATACAATTTAACTAGTTCTCTCGAGAATAATACCATAATACAAAAAAGGAAGAAGAAAGAAACAAAAAAAGGAAAGTTTCTGTGAACCTCTCTCTCATGAATTTATTTATAAATCATTGTTTATAAGTAAATCATAAATGATTTATTTAGAAATCATTTTTATGTATAAATGAACATAAAAAGTATGCTCATACATACTTTTTTTTGGTACTGGATATTGAACCCAGGGGCACTCTACCTCCATGAAAACGTTGCTATTGTTTCGTTTTTGAATGAGGGTCTCCTTAGATTGCTCAGAGTCTCACTAATTGTGAGGCTGGCCTAGAACCTGTGATCCTTCTGTTTCAGCTTCCCAAGTACTGAAATCACAGGCATGGGCCACCACTCCTGGCTCATATATAGTTTTAAAAGCATACACAAATAAAGAGTTATAATTTGAAGAAAATAAGTAGAATTTGAGCCAGGAGTGATGGTGCATACCTATAAGCACAGTACT
The DNA here is from genome assembly GCF_963383645.1 of Muscardinus avellanarius. Taxonomy (NCBI): domain Eukaryota; kingdom Metazoa; phylum Chordata; class Mammalia; order Rodentia; family Gliridae; genus Muscardinus; species Muscardinus avellanarius. The sequence continues at coordinate 48,346,073 of NC_137787.1, read as the reverse complement.
TTGGAGACTGAGGCAGGAGGATTGCAGGTTTATCACTCTCTTCAGCAACTTAGCAAGACCCTGTTACTAAATAAAAAGTAAAATAGGGATGGGGTTAAAACTATGAGGTAGAATTGCCTAGGTTCAATCCACAGTACCACACATACATGCACACACACAATGCACATACATGGTATTTGTAAGTTAAACTACAAACACAAATTGTAAGTAAAGTACAATCTACATGTTCTTCTTAATAGTATAAATATCTACATGTATGATAAAAGACTAAATTTAACTGAGTATTTTATACATTCTTCATTCAACTTTTTCTGTAGTCTACTCACTATATAGGAATATTATCAACTGAAGAATGAGGTGAGATTTGATGGTAACAAGTTATGGGTATAAAATAAAGTATGATTTAGCCCGATGCCTGCTTCTCACATCTCTGCCCCCTTTCCTCTGTCCACTCCTATCCAGCCAACTCTTCTAGCTTCTGCTTCACAAACTTGCTCAATCCTTTTCAGCTCAGAATATCTCTTCAACTCGTTTTCTCTTCCAAGTTATGTCATATATTAATTTTACATTCTTCCTTCTTCTCATATCTCACTTTTATATGTTGAGACTTGTCAATTGCTACATAATTCTAGAAATCACACAGCAGTAAACTGACAATATTGTAATGAATTAATGTTCAACAGATTACTAAATTATTTTGGCAATTATAGCTATAGCAGCAAAGTAGTCAGTAGTCAGTAACAGCTTTTGACTTTAAGTAATAAAACTTGTTTAACTCATTTTCTGAGGTTAATATAAGTCCACTTTCTCACATTTTACTTCTTTACTCAGTTAGGAAAAAATTGTCATAATTAGAGATGTCTTATTTAAGTAGAAAGACAGAAAAAAACTATTACAGTAAAATGCGATCTGAGATATTTTGATCCTGACCAAAAAAAAAAAAAAAAAAAAACAATAAAGCAAATAAGAAATAGCATGTTCCTACGTCATGTTTTTGTGTTTTTAAAATTGCTTTTGTCACTGTTGTTTTTGCTTGCTTTGAGTGTGCATTTAGCTTTGCTAATGTGACATGAGAAAGTAAGAGAGTTCTAGTTAGTAATATATGGAAGCTCTTCATCAGCACATTTGTCTTAAGCCTGAAGACCCAGTTTAGCTTTTCAGTGAAACCAGATGTTCTACTATCCTGCTACATTAGATCATGGTCTGACGAGAATTGTAACGCGTGGCAGACCAGCGAAGAGATGATACCAAATCCTCAGCAGAGTTCTGAAAGATGGCAATAATATTATGACAAGGAAAAATGACACACATGGTCTTGGCAGCAGTTTCTTAAGCTCATGCGGTTCCACCCTTTTTCTTCATCTACATTTTTAGCATTGTTTCAAAAGGGTTTTTTTTGTTGTTATTTTTTGTTTTTGTTTTTTAAGTTTTGAGAAGAATAAATAAATGAAAAGCCTCTTATCAGGCTGCAAATCCATTGAGGGATCTACCCTTCTTGTCTGGAGCTTCACTCCATGATCTCCACAGATAAATAATTTTGAATATTTGCTTCTATACTCTTGAAAGACCAAAGCAGATAAGAAATTTATTCAAAGTAGAGAAGATAAGAGGGGAGGTTGAGGAATTTGTTTTGGAGTTGTTTGGGCATTTTGGAAGACTTGGAAATACTGGAGATATTCAGCATCTCAAAAAGTTTTAAAGAGATAGTTTTAGAACAATTAGGAACATCCATTTAATGTAGAATCTACAGCCTGGGGAACTGATTGGCCAAGACTTGATGTAGGCAATTTAATAGTGATTCTCATAACAACTGATCAAGGTAAAAATAGCTTCGAAATATTTGATTAAAACTCAGTCATACTGGGTGTGGTGGCACACATTTGTAATTCCAGTACTTGGGGGGCTGAGACAGGAGTATTGTGGGTTCACAGCCAGCCTCGGCTACTTATTGAGGCTCTCTGCAACTTAGTAAGATTCTATTTCAAAGTAAGGAATAAAATATAGGGATGGAGGTGTATCTTGGAGTTAGAATGCCCCGAGGTTTCATCCCCATTATCATAAAGAAAAATAAAAAATGAATTAAACAATAAAAAAGGTATACCATAGAATAGTCTTAGGTTATGTACAAGTATATGTAATTTATTTTTGGTGGTACTGGGAATGGAACCCTTCTTGGGCTACACTCCCAGACCTATTTTATATATTTTTTATTTGGAAACAGGGTCTCTTAAGCCAGCGAGGCGGGCTTCGAACCAGCGCGATCCTCCTGTCTCCGCCTCCCAAGCGTGGGGATTACAAGTGTGCGCCACCACGCCCAGCTAAGTATATACAATTTTTTAGAAGCAACTTGAGCATTTCCAACCTTTGGCAACTGCTAAGTCCTGGAATCAGTTACCCACAGATTACTAGAGATGACTCTACATACCAGAATTTACAAGGTTGTGGTAAGTCTTAAGAATCTACATGTGAGCAAAACAAGATTACTCTCTGCATAACAGACTCCAACAACACACATGGAGGAATAATCAGCATTAATAAGATATTATGACACATTTGAGAAAGTTCAAGTACTAAGTAGATGTGCTTTATTTTATTATTTATTTATTTTTTATTTTTTTATTTTTTTGGTGGTACTGGGGTTCCTGGAAGCCCTTCTAGCTCCGGGATACACTCCCACGGGCTACACTCCCAGACCTATTTTTTAACTTTTTTTATGTGGAAACAGGGTCTCTTAAACCAGCGAGGCGGGCTCTGAACCAGCGCGATCCTCCTGTCTCCGCCTCCCAAGCGCAGGGAGTACAAGCTTGCGCCACCACGCCCCGGCTCTGTGCTTTATTTCAGGGAAAGTTTTTACCAGAACAAGGCCACATTCAATGAAGGTTGGATAGAGTTCTCCTATGGAGTGTGTCACGAGAAGGATATTCCAAGCAGAAAGCACGTGGTAATCTGAAGAGTATCATAAAGATGGGAGTTGGAGAAACTTAATGTCATTTAGGATGGCCAGAATGAAGCCTGGAGTGTCGGGAGTTGAGACAGGAAAGTGAGATTTAAAAAATGAAATAATCCTTCTTAAGGTATGCATTTTTATTCTCAGGGGGGTGAATTGTCATTGACAGTAATAAATTGGCAAATGGCAAAATAAAATTTGTATTTTAGAACATTTTCTTGAGAGAGGGTATAGAGAATAATTGTAAAATGATAAAAGAATGAAATCAGGACCAGAAACTCAGAGAATCTACCCAGATAATCTCTGGGGTAGAGGAGTGGATATATATGAAATAGGGAATAGAGTTCTGCTAACACAGAATTCAAGTTGTTTGTGAGACATCCAAGTAGATGTTTTAAACAGGCAGTTGGATATATGGCTTGGCACTCAGGGAAGAAATCAGAGATAAAATAAAGGTTTGGGCTTATTTATTCATTTGAAAATATTTATGGATGACCTATTATGTCTAATACTTGGGACTTAGTACTAGATACTAGTATTACAAGAGAGAACAAAACAGACAAAAGCCCTTGTCTTCATGGAATTTATAATCCAGTTGTAGAAAGAGGAACATAAAAATTAAGTAAAATGTGCTATACCCAAGGATTATAAGTGATAAGAAGAAAAATAAAACAAGAAACAAAAAGAAAGCGCTAAGGAAGTGCTATTTTTAATGTGCAGGTCCGATAAGTACATAGATAAGGTGCTATTCAAGCACCTAAAAAAGTTGAAAGGGAAAAACATGCACGTACCAGGAAGGAGTGATTCAGTGAAGGGACCAAGAAATTCAAAAGCACCAAGACAGGACAGTGTGTGCATCAGTATATGTTGGTAACTTAAATCATAAGATTTATAGAAAAGGTGAAAAGCGAGAGAAAGATCAATAAAAGAGAAGAGAGGGAGAGAAAAGAAAGGGATGAAAGAAAGTCTCTTTTATCTCAGTATAAGACACCCATAAAGTAGCCTTAAGTGCACTCTACATAGGCAAGGGTGACATTATTTTCAGCACTTTTTAAGTCTGTGAAGCACTTCATTAAAAATGCCAGAAGAATATATGGAGAAACCTTTGAACCTTTTCTAGAGTTTGAATATGGTTTGTTCCCATCTAAACACATGTTGGGGCTAGGCCCTGCAACCTAAGGGTATGCGTTTGTGGTCAAGAGTCCACCTTCATGAATGCATTAGTGTTTTTCTCTTGCAGGACTCTAGCCTTCTTTCCCTCTCTTCTTCTGCCTTCCTGGCATGCATGAATCAGCACCTGGCCCTCATCAGAAGCTCAGTAGATACTTTGGAGTTCCAGAAATGTGAGCCAAAATAAACCTCTTTCCTTTATAAATTCCCCAGTCTCAGGAATTCTGTTATGGCAACAGAAAATACACTACTCATTCTGAAGGGCAATGTAAATGAGATTCAATTGTTATGTTTGAAAAATGAAACAACATAACAGCTAGGTGAAGATTATGACTGTCAAAACTCAACAAATAAGTCAACAATACACTAATCATCTCACCTCTGAATTATAAATATTAACAATGCTTATTATTTTTTGTGTTTTGGAGATGGAACCCAGGGGCATTCTACCTCTGAGCTACATCCCAGACCTAACTTTTTATTCTTTACTTTGAAACAGGTTCTCACAGAGTTGCAAAGGGACTCACTAAGTAGCTGAGGCTGTCTGCGAACCGTGATCTTCCTATCTCAGCCTCCCAAATGCTGGGATAGCAAGTGTGTGCTACCACGCCTGGCTAACAACACTAATTTTTTAAGAGGCTAATTTTTAAAAATACTCCATACTTGTGCCGGGCGTGGTGGCGCACACTTATAATCCCCACGCTTGGGAGGCGGAGACAGGAGGATCGCGCAGGTTCAAAGCCAGCCGCGCTGGCGTAAGAGACCCTGTTTCAAAAATATAAAATAGGTCTGGGAGTGTAGCTCGGAGGTAGAAGGGCTTCCAGGAACCCCAGTACCACCAAAAAAAAAAAAAAAAAAACCCTCCATACCTTATATGACTCACATTGACTGTTGGTATAAAAAACATTATGATTGAAAAGAGAAATTTTTTTATTTTTATAGCCTTATTTCACTAAATTATACAGAATATAGGGTTGGATGTTAATTTCCAATAGCAAGTCTTTAAGTGTATTGCCTCTTTCTGAAGTATACAAAAGCTTAGCAATTAATCAAGTTACTCCAACAGTAAGTAAAAAATGAACTCAGCATAATAAGATAACCAACAACAAATAATTAAGTCAGAGTGTTTATTAATTATTAATTTTTATTGTGGTAAACATATCCACACACATGAAACTTACTCTCTTAAACTTCCAAATTTGCAGGATAGCATTGCTAACTTTAAGCACCAATTTGTACAGTAGATCACTAGAATTTTTATCTTCTATTTTAAAGTGCCAAACTTCTTAAAGTATAGCATTTAAGTGAAAAGCATCCATATATGAGCTTCAGAAAGAAAAAAAAATAAGGTGGTCCAATCACTTTTTCATTTCAATGGTTTAACAACTGAGAAAATACTTCATGGAAATGTTTTTAAAGCCAGTTTTGCTTTTCTTTATTTATGCTTTAAAATAGCAAGCAGTAGGGAAAAGGGTGATATTGTTTTAAACTCAGACAACAGACATATCTGTTTGTGTGGGTGCTGGTTGGAAAACAGGGAAGAGAAAAAAACTGAAAAAAGTAAGTGTAACTTCTTTATAGTTGAAAAAACAAAATTGTAGTTAATAGAAAGTCTTGAATCTTTGAACTAGAATAAGCCATAAATATTATCCAGGCACATTCCTATAATCCCAGTACTTTGGAGGGTGAGAAAGAAAGATCACAGGTTTGAAGCCAGCCTCAGTAACTTAGCTAGGCCCTCAGCAACTTAGTGAGACCCTATTTAAAAGTTATAAAAAGGGGTATAGCTCAGAGATAGGATTCTCCTGGGTTTAATGTTCAGTACAAATATATACCTATATCTACTTATGTATGTATATATATTATGTGTATAGTATACTATTTCATAATTAGAGGATTTGTTCCAAAGTGGCCAAATAATTATGTTCAATATTAAATAGATTACCATCTTTTTAGGGCTTGGAATTGTGCAATACTTTTCCATTTATACCCTGTCAAACTCAATGTGGTATCCTGTACACAGAATGTATTTAAATAGCATGATTAACTAACTGATTAAAAACGGTTTGAACCATGAATTAGATGTCAGTATGCAACCAGAGGCATTTACACAAATGGTTGGAAAGTCATTTGGAGGCAGAAAGTGAATGGCCTCCTTGAAAACTCAGATCCACAAAGCGAGAGCAAATAGCATATCTTTCAAATGAGTAATGCGAAAAAATAAATGAATAAATAAAAATAAAAATTTGGTTAGCTTTCTTGCTTTAACTGTTAATAATCCAAACTGTCGCTGGGCGTGGTGGTGCACGCTTGTAATCCCCGCGCTTGGGAGGCTGAGATAGGAGGATCGCACGGGTCTGAAGCCAGCCTCAGCTACTTAGTGAGGCTCTCAGCAACTTAGTGAGACCCTGTTTCCAAATAAAGTATAAAAAAGGTCTGGGAGTATAGCCTGGAGGTAGAAAGCCTCTGGGTTCCACTCCCAGTACCACCAAAATCAACATCATCATCATCATCATCATCCAAACTGTCCCCATGTTTTACATTTTGCATGCTCTTCAACTCCTTTTTGGCACTGATTAAAGGTTTACATCACAATAAAAGTGTTATTTGAAGAAAAAAATCTTTCTTTAAAGAAACTTGAAATTGATCAAACTTATTTTTTTTAACTGATAGAGAAGACCAAACTGATAAACTTTAAAACTTCTAGGGAATAGTGTTATAAGAAAAAACTTATGATCTTTTTGAAAATATTTGCCTAAGTATGTCATTTTGGGACAGCTCCCTGCCACATATGTGAGCTTTGTTGGAAAGTGTGTTCTTTTCTGCACTGTCAGGATGGATCATTTTGTGCAGTTTACAACATGGACAGGCCCTGAGGGAAGGGAAAGCCTAATTTTTCACTTTCTGCTTTGACTTGGCTAATCTAATTTTAATTCTGACTTACAAGAAAACTTGGGTTATCCTAACAGATTCTGAGAAAAACAAAAGGAGTATTAAAAACATGCGTTAGTAGAAGAATGAGATGCTACTCGTATGGATGGTGTCTGCATGCCAATGTATGTGTATGCCATTTAAATTCAAATCATGTCCAGTACTGAATATTTCCATTTTCTATTATTTACTTTTATTTTTACAAACACATCAGAAAGAAAGTATCTTTGACTGGGTCCTCATAGTATATTTTCAAAAACACTTTTAGACTTATTTTGATGGAATTGCTTTTAAAATAATTTTATGAGATGGAAGAAAATCAGGATCATTACTTTATATCACATTTTGTTTGTGATGTAGCATCACACAATTTGTTTAATTAATTTATTCACTAGAAACTATAACAAATTGATTTTAGCTTTAAAAATATAACCTGATACTCACAATCGATTCACCAACAAAAATATTCAAAAGTTTGGAACAAATATATAACTGAGAATAATACTGGACTACATATAGTAAATATGCTCAAATTTTTCCATTGAACATATATTTTCTAATATATTTCAAAGCAATTGGGATTACTAAATTTAATATAATACATAAGGATCAAAAACCATAAATTTGGAGAGGTATGATAGTAACAACTATAATCCCAGCTCAAGAAGCTAAGACAGAAGGATCTCAAGTTGAAGGTCAACATGGGCAACTTAGCAAGACCCTGCCTCAAAATAGAATTATAAAATAGAAAAATGGAAAATTAAAAAATAGAAAAATAAAAAAGAGATATAGATGCAGTTCAGTGGAGTGTCCCTGGGTTCAATCCCCAGTACAAGAAAGAAAGAAAGAAAGAAAGAAAGAAAGAAAGAAAGAAAGAAAGAAAGAAAGAAAGAAGAGAGAAAGAAAGAGAAAGAATAGGAAGGAAGGAAGGAAGGAAGGAAGGAAGGAAGGAAGGAAGGAAGGAAGGAAGGAAATGAGACTCTAAGAATCTGTTTTGGAGCTTGTCTCTACCATTTAATAGCTGTGTAATTTTGGAAAAGTCAGTTTACTCACTTTTAGAACTGATATAAAAGTACTACATACAGAATTGTAGTGAAGATTAAATAAAATGTTTGTATATTTAAATATACATTTCTTACATATGATACATTAGAAATTCCTGTTTCTTGTGTATGTGTATACAGTGTGTGTGTGTGTGTGTGTGTGTGTGTGTGTGTGTGTGTGTGTACATATGTAGTGCTTACTATGTGCCAGCCCTATCCTAGGTTAATATGTATATATATTTATGGAAACTTATGCTTTATAGCATATACTTAAACTTAGACCAGGACTACCATGTAGCAAATACTGCATAAGAATATCTCTTGCTATAATTAAGAAAGGCCCTATTATCATCTACAATTGCTTTGTCATGACAACAGCTATTTTTATACTAATAAAATAAAACTGTGTAAACCATTCTCTAATTGATTCCTTAAAGATTCACCGAGCACCTCTCATTCTAGAAACTGTACCAGATGTTAGATATTTAATATTTTTCATATTTTATTTTGAGTTGGCTGAAGTTTATTAAGTAACACTTTTTAGGGGTCATTACTTAAATTACAGAGTCAAAAATCACCTCTGAGACTATTTTAATAGTGGAATGTTCTCTTCTTCACTAGATCCCATTCTTTGCCTTTATTATACAAACATATTTACAGGCTAGGGTTTTACTTATAAGCTTTTGAGAAAAAGAAAATTATCTCTCTTGGATAGTGATCCAAAATAAACAGCTCAAATAAGATATGCTTTGGAAAAATGTTAATAAGCTTGCCTCCAGGAAATTATTTGGGTTTCCCTTGTATTTCTTTCATTTGGCAGAGGTTCTATTTGGGGATTAAATAACAGAAAGAAGAAAAACAGCATTAGACTTTATAGATAGATATTTTTATTTTAAAGTGATAATTTTCTTATAAAACCACTATTCAAGATTAATCATTTGGAGTTCTTTAAATTTTAGTGTATTTTGTTTAAGTGATATTGGAAAAGTTACAGCATTGCCAGTAAATGTTGAATCATTGATAAGTGAACTAGAATCTCAGCATCGCTTCAAGCCAGCAGGTCCTTCCTGTGTGTCTGCTCCTTAAGACCATATGCTGGTTACCAGAGAAATGGTAACACCAAAAGAAATGTAACTCTTCCCCCAAGGAGCCTATAATTGTGCAAAAAATACAAACTAACAATAGTGAGTAATCAAATGTATTATCATAACAAATAAATACCCCAAAGTAAATGAGACATGTTAGAAATATGGCTCCTCAGTATAGTCCATGCTTTGACATTCTTTAGTTTTGAAAATCTTCAGGTTTCTTTACCCCAAATTCTCGATTCCCATTTCCTCTAAGTTCTAAGCTGTTAAGAGGACAAAAGGAGAAATGTTACCCTTATCTTTTTTTTCCATCCAAGGAGAGGGAAAGTTAACACTGCTAGTGTAGTTCTGGGAATAATATCAAAGCTAGCTAAGGGCAGGATGGATACACATAGACAACTGGAGGTGTTGATTGGCTATCATTATTACCGTTGTTTCCTTGGGCTCACTTGTCACCTTGTCTTCCTCATACTAGCTAGGAAGAATTTTGCTAACCGATGGAGTGGCAGTCATTAATGATTTGGTGGCATTCCAAAATCCACAACCCCTAGGAATTTTCCTGGATCCCCTACTTGGAGAAACATTGCAAGCAACTTACAGCACACTAAATCAGAAAGGTTGGCCTGGAAAACCATTTATGTAATTTCTCTGCTTTTCTTTTGGGGAATCTTCCAAAAGAAGTGTCGAGAGAATCAGATAGAATTTGAGCCGGGTTTGCTAACGTGGCTTCAACAATGATCTTACTTTTCTTGTAATTTTGTACTCGACAGTCATTTTTTCCAGCGGTGTGTCATGCTGTCCCAATTGACTGTCTGGCCTTATTTTGCTCTGGTGTTTGCTAGAACAAAAAAGCACAGATATAAAATTGCCTTTTTCAACTTTATGTAAAATTCAGAGAACTCTCCCAAGATGTATCCCCATTCTCCCCCCTAAGCCTGTATGTTTTCAAAAGATTCATCAGTTCTTGGTCATATTTTGGATGGAATATAATAACACTTTGGTATCTTAAGAAAAGCCTTATTTTGGTGATTAGTTTCTTTTTAATTAGTGAATCACCATTGCCAATAACTAGCAAACGTAGTTTGGTCTTTCTTTCTTCACTTCCCCAGCATAAAAGTGTGCTGCTGGTACATTTTAAGTTGGGGGATGGGCAAAGTCAGGAAATTCTCACAGAATCCTACCCTGTTTGAGAACATGTTGTATCCAACTGGTAACCATCAGCTGTTGGACTACTGCTGCTGGCCACACCCAAATTAAAATTTTAGGAGTGATTGTTTCAGCTGTACACCAGACAGTCCAGTTGTCAAGAGTGACACAACCCCAGTGCTGAATCTAGGTCAACGTGGCTGCCCAATTTGAAGCTAACTGTTCCTTAACAACAACAATAACAACAAACTATCCCAGTTCATACACACAAAGGACCGTTATAGAATCTCATTCCCTGACCTGCCTGTACCCTTAGCATACCGAATCAACTCAATTGACGATTCTACAGGTCTCCAGGGGACGTAAACCTGTAAAGAAAGCAACAAAAACAAGCTTGACACATTTGTTTCCCATTATGTGTAGAGTGTTTGCATTTGTGGCAAGGTAACATAATTTCAGTACTTTGATTTGACATTTTGCCTCTTTTTCTTCTTTGAAAAAATGCCAACCACAAGGAAGTTGAATCAAAGGGAAGGAAAATAATTTGAATAAAATGTGTAAGAACACATCATTGAAAACTCATTTTATGCTCATAATACCCTTTTATGCTATTTTTACTATTTTTACCCATAAAGTAAAATAGAGTAAAATTATGAGGCATTTTATTTTAATTTTCAATTTATTTTAAAATTAACCTGTGGTCACACTCTCTGATAATCCTTGGTGAAATACCTGTGTTTCACCGGGCGTGGTGGCACATGCTTGTAATCCCCGTGCTTGGGAGGCTGAGACAGGAGGATCACGCAGGTTTGAAGCCAGCCACGCTGGCCTAAGAGACCCTGTTTCCAAATAAAAATATAAAACAGGTCTGGGAGTGTAGCCCGGAGGTAGAAGGGCTTCCAGGAACCCCAGTACCACAAAAAAAAAAGAAAAGAAAAAGAAAAAAAAGAAATACCTATGTTTCTTTCCACTTCAATAATTAAAGCCAAGCATGGTAGTGTACACCTGTCCTAGTACTTGGGAGGCTGAGACAGGAGGATAGCAGGTTCCAGACCAGCTTCAGCAAATTAATGAGACATTTAGCAGCCTAGTAAGATCCCATTTCAAAACAAAAATTAAAAAAGGCTGGATGTTCAGCTTAGAGGTAGAACACCCCTGATTTCAATCCCCAATGCAACCACACACACACACACACACACACACACACACACACACACAATTGGGTTCTTTTTAGCAGTTTTTTCTTGTGTTACTCCTGGTGAGCATAGAGTTTGACTTCTTTTAAACTCTTTGCTAACCAGGTTTGTTGTTTATTTTTTTCTATCTTAGAAATAAATTTATAATATTTAGTAGTTTAAGAAATCCATTATAAATCCAAATACTTCCTACAGTTGAATGAGTGATTTTTCTTTTCCTTAGGATAGACATTCTTGGGAATAAATAATTTATTGAGAGTTAGAAGAGTTCCTCTTTTTGTGTGGTACTGGGATGAAACCCATGGGCCTTCTCCAAGCTACACCTCCAGACCTATTTAAATTTTTTTTTTTGAAAACAGGGTCTCACTAAATTGCTGAGAACCTCATTAAGCTGCTGAGGCTGGCTTTGAACCTGTGATCCTTCTGTTTTAGCTTTCCAAGTACTGAAATTACAAGCATGTGCCACCATGCCAGCCTAGAAGAGTTCTAAAAGATATGGAGAAAAGATTACTTTAGATGTTTTTTTTAGTATTTTTCATTTTATTTTTAAATTTTATTATTTTTATTTTATGTGGATAATATTGAAATTGGCATGCATTCAGACTGTGCTTGGTACTCACCTCCTCCCTTCCCCTTCCCTGCTCCCAACAATGCGTGTCCAGGTGAACCATGCTATGTTCATACTTTTACACATATTCGGATGTAGCTCCTCCATTAATCAACCTCAGCCTTATTCATCTCCTATTCTTCCATTTCAGCTTTGCTAAGGTTTTCCCTCCATTACCTGGAGTCCCTCTGGTATTTTTAATAGTCCCCAGTTTGGGCATATTAGAGAAAACATATGTCCCTTCTCTTTCTGTGCATGGCTGGTCTCACTCAACATAATGTTCTCCAGGTCTTTCCATCTTCTTGCTAATGACATGATTTTGTTCTTTATAGCTGAATAGAATTCCATTGTGTGTATTTCCCATAATTTTGTAATCCATTCATCTGTTGATGGAGACCTAGGTTGGTTCCATATTTTGGCTATTACAAACTGTGCTGCTGTGAACATGGGTATGCATATGTTACTGTAGTTCTCTGATTTCAACCCCTTTGGAAGGATACCCAGGAGTGGTATAGCCAGATCATACGGTGGATCCATCCAAATCTTGATCAATATGATGAAAGACCTCATGTATTTTGCATTTTAAATCACAGGCTATTTTATATTTATTAATTGCCTATTATATGCCATACCATGTAATAACTACTCTGGGTTTTAAAATGATGGATAAAACTCAGTCTTACTCTGGAGTAGCTTTCGGTCCAGTAAGAGAGATAAAAAGCTAAAAGTCAAGGGAAAGGTAAGGGAGACGAGAGGAAGAGGAGAATCACTTTAAGAGGGAAAGTCGGGTTTTTTTTTTAAATTAGACACATCAGAGTTTTGAAAACAGATTTGAATATATAGAGATGAGGAAAAATCCTTTCAGATGGAAAGATTACAGGTGCAAAGTCACAGAAACTAATAAATGTAGATTAGACAGAAACTAATAAATGTAGATTAGACATTGGAAAAAGGGAGGTTTGTGATTCATTAAGAAGATGTATCTGAATAAGAATGAATTACATTTCAAGGATTATCTATAATACATTTTGTATCTTGTTGGGGTGGGAGTAATAAATGGAGAGAATAGCTGGACATGAATGAGTCAAGTAATATTAATCTGTTCAGTCTAATCATCCTAAAATTAGTACTTTGAATAATCCAGGTGGCATAATTCTTAGGCAAAGACATTATATTTGGATTGGTTTCTTTTCATTAGTCAGATATTTTGACTCAATAACTTCATGAAATGCACCTAACATCTATAAAGTGAAAAGTGGAAGGTAGAAACTGATTCATGATCTTAGTCTTATAATTTTTAAGAAAATACTTATAGTATTAAACACCAAAATATTTAAGATACTACTATTCCAATTCTATCATTTTATTACATTTTTCAAAATCTGTGCCTGACTTTAAAAAGTATATGAGGTTAAGAAATAAGAAAGATCTATAAGCAGGACTACTATAAATACATAAATAATTTTTTTCTTTTGCGGGTCTGGGGATGGAACCCAGGGGCATTTGACCTCTGAGCCACACCCCCTACCCTATTTTTTATTCTTTATTTTAAAACCGGGTCTCTGAGTTGCAGGGGGCCTCACTAAGTAGCTGAGGCTGTCCGCAAAACGTGATCCTCTGGTCTCAGCCTCCCAAATATTGGGATAACAAGCATGCTCCACCACGCCCAGCCATAAATAAATATTAATGGAAAGTAAAGCTACCAAAGTTGGTATTGTTATGTGAAAGCAAGAATCCAGAGGGAAATGTTAGTATCCATAAGAGCCAAAGATATCCATTTCACATATTCTCCTCTCAAAATCTAATGTTGGTGTTTTATAATATGCCCAAATCACACCTAAATATACACTTCTTTAATCATGAGCTAACATAAAGAGAAAAATCAAGTATTTAGACAATTAGGCAGAATATCTTTACATAGATGTTAATACCAACCCAAAGAAAGGTTAACTGTAAGAAGTGATTATCATATGTTAAATATAAAATGATCATACTTATTTAATTTTGGTGAGGGAGGCTAAAAAGGGTTTTCATTTATGTACTCTTAAAAATTATTTATTTTAAAAGACCCTAAATCTGGGAATCCACTGAATATCTGAATATAAAGAACATTGATAAGAATTAAGACGAGTTTCCATTTTAAGAATACAGATTGAGTGTGTTTGGCTTTGGCCTATCTCATACTTCTATCAAGAAGATCACAATTTGGCCCTTCTTTTTATCTTCAGACAGGATTGGCTGCACTTGAAGAGCTATTGCAGCTGTGTTGGATACTGCTAAAAATTCCTAAGGATGACTCAGATGACAAATTATATTTGATAGAGAGTCTGGAGGGATTTGCAGAGGGGAACTTCAATCTTAGAATGATTAAGTTAACTCAAGACCCAACAGGGAAGTCCTGAACTCCTGCAAGATGCTATGTTCCAGCCTCTGCCACTCTGGCAAAACTCAAAGTAATATCACTGTTCGGGGTCAATCATCATGTTAGTTGGAGAGATGAAACTCAGTTTTCTATAAATTTTCAAGTATAATCACAATAATAATGATAATAGAAAACAAAGCCATATTAAAACATAAGTATATAAAGACTGTGATCAGCAGAACATACTTTACTACTTTAGAAAGTTTCGTAGTTCAAACTGCCCAGAAGTTTCTCTTTTAATGATTAAATGTCTATTAATTAAACAAAAGATTTATATTCACATATGAGAAAACTTAGATGTTTATCTCTATGAGTGAAGAAAAATGAACAAAACAAATACCGTTACATTTCACTCATATTAAAACCATGTTTAGGAATATTATTTGCTGAATTTTTGTCAACTTTAAAGTATATACATATGTATTTAGTTATACTAGAGTATATAAATACATACACATTCATACATCAACACCTACAAACACATATGGAAATTATTTTTTATTTAAGATTGAACTTCATCATTAAGATTAAATTAGTGAGTATTTACTTGAAGTTACTTAAATATAACAACTAAAAGATTAATAAAACAAAAACAGAAGAATAGTAATTAAAAATGATCATTAACTATACAACTTTATCCTTTTACAATACTCCATTAGAATACATACAAACTTGTGTGCCACATTTATATTTACCCAATTCCTAAACTGCATAAAACATCATTACCACAATCAGTGACTAATTCAAATGGAAAATATAAAAAATGTGGAAATTGTGCTATGTAATCCCAATTTCAATGAGTAATTTTAAGAATCACATAACCTCTTTGAACCTTCTTTTTAACCATGGGGTAATTTTCAGCTCTGAAGTACAAAGAATGACCTTTAGGCTCTCAGATTTAATAGCAAAGTGAATAAACAAAAAGAACAGATATAAATATTTAGTGTTTCCAAACTGACTGCATTGTGGCACATAATTTTACAAAAAGTGATGGGAATGTAAGGCTTAGACAAAAGTAAAATTTCTTGGGCAAAAATTGTTAATATAGCCATATAAATACAAAGATAAGAAGACAATAAACTCTACCCTGGGAGCTAAGAGGAGTGTAAAGCAAAGGGCTTGAAGATTGGGTCATAGTTCTACTCAGAATTTTGATTGTCATGTTCCACAAATTCTTGATTATCATGTCCCAAAGTCATTGTTTCACTTTTGGAAGTCTCTATGGTTAAATATGTTCACATTCCTCAACTGTACCTGACATATTTCAACCATAGGTTTGGCTTTATTGTACACATATTAATATTTGTACTAATTCTGTTAAAAAGAATACTGAACACTGAGTGAACCTACCCAACTACTTAGGAATAACAAAGATGACTTGCATTGCATTTCATGATTGCATTTGTTATTATCTTATTCCGGCTTCAATTCTTCTATAGGTTTAGATTTTGTTTGTGTTGTTTTTGTTTGTTTTCTTCAAGTACAAGAAATTGAACCCAGAGGCATCTGCGAGCTACATTCCCATACCTTTTTATATTTTTTGTTTCAAAACAGGACCTCATAAGGTTACTGAAAGTGTTGCTGTGTTGCTAAGGCTGGCCTCAAACCTGCAGTCTCCTGTTTCAGCCTCCAAAGTACTGGGATGATAGGCATGTTTAGTATATTTTTAAGTGAATATGATCACATGTACCTTTTTAGAGGGATTTCCCATGATTTGAAAAACAAGAAAGGTCTACCCAAACTAAACTGTCTCTTTAGTTTAAAAGGAAAATCACAAAGAAAACAGTACAACAAAGGAGAGGCAGAGAGAAACTTTTGTCACATATGTTTTTCATGATGAGGATAATTGATTTCCTTATTGCCATTGTAGAGAGCACTGCTGACATTCACTGGCCTACTGAGTTCATCACAGCTGTGCTTATGTCTTTCTCCCAAGCTCCACTTTCCACTGAGCTGGAAAAGATTTGAATTTTTGTTTGATAATCTGCTACACCCTAGCTTTGCCTCATTTTTCCAGCCACTCTCTTTGTTAAAAGAGAGCCAGATTGAGCAGTGCCCTCGTGGATGCAGGTGGTTAAATTTGTGTTAAAATTCCGGACACAATCCAGAGAGCTGCATGACATGTTTATGTATCCTGGTTAACGTCAGCAAAGTCAGGGAGGTATAGAGAGAAATGTGTATCTAGAGTACATCAGCTCCTGGATTGCATAATGGGATTCGCCAGTGTTTCACCCAGTGTGGATCCAGGCCATTTCACGTCATCTGAGATCTACACCCATCTAGACACTGTATTAGGAAACACTTTGATACAGGAAGGAGGAAGAGTGGGATCTAGGACACAAAACCCAAGGATCCTTCTATAGGACCTCCAAATATGATCAAGGGAGTAAAGAATAATAACTGGAAAATGCAGAAGATGAATTCTCCAAGTCTTTCCTATAGGCTTTAATATCCAACTATGTTTTCTGCAAAATATAAACTAGCTTTACTTAACTAATACATTGACCAAAATTTTTCATATATGTGTATATATATGCATATATATGCATATATATACATATATATGTATATATGGCTTTTATGTGAATGTCCAAGAATTTAAATATGCAATACAATTTTGCATGCCATGCATGTCAAGGATCCAGTATTAAAGCTTATATTCATGACCACTCTCAAGAGCTAGTCTTCTCCTCAACATAAAACTGACTCTCTAATCTATAATTGACTCTCCAACCTAAAATCTACTATCCAATCTAAAATCATAACATGCACAAGAGATTGGTCTTGTTCTGCATCTCTTTACCTATAATCTGATGATGTCATCTACACTGAGTTATCTTAGTTTGTGTTCCTGTGACTAGTAATAAAAGAAGACAAGTATACCATTACTCATGCTTAATATACACACAAATATGCATGCATAAATGCATATATATACATCACAAACAGCTGTGTAAATGTTGAGTAACATAAAATAGAGGGAAGAGAAAGATAAAACAGAGGTAAAAGAGATGGTTTTTCTAAGAAGAAAAATTTTGACCAGTACCATTGAGAAGTGATTTCTCTAAATTGGTGTGTGTTGGGAAGAATTTTATCTGCATGTGCATGTGCATGGAGATGGGAATGGTCAAGTTAACATAAAAAATAAATCCAGGTGGCCTTGATGAGAATGAAATCTCTAGTATAGATTATAGAGATAAATGGAATAACGGAGAAGGGTTAGAGCATCAAGAAGTATCTTGAATGTTAGAAATAACTTAATATTGTGAACAAATATATTTTTTCTATGGACATTCATCATGGCCTATAAATAGTATCTGTCCTTCCTTCAAATAAGTCCCAGAAGTTCTCCTTAGATACATCCAGATAAATATTGGAAAGCTACATTTATGAAGACTTGGAAAATAAACACATAAAAGTCTAAATGCAGAAATATTCATACCAATCTTTATATCAATGAGGACAAAATGAGAATTTTTTCTGACACTCTTGTGCTATTCAATGTGATAAACTCTTTCCCTCCAAGGCTTTTACAAAGTCAGGACATGAAAATCCTCCAGAAAAATCTGTTCTCTTTCCCAATCAGCATATAAGTTGGAAATCTCACAGAAAAGCACTCAGGTTTGCTAAAGACATTTGTAAGAAATATAAACAGCTACATATAAGTGTGTAACTGTTAGGATTAGATTCAATCATAACTCAGTTGCTTAGTCTTTCTACGATAGTTGAAATTTAACATGGAGGACCCAGGGTGGGTGGATGAGTAGAAGGAAAAAAAACAAAGGCATTTCTTGCAGTTGATTTCTTACAGTTTCATATTTAAAGTGAGTTAGTGTGGATTCTGGCAAAATCCCAAAACAAAAATTTTCTAGGAAGATAAAGTCTGCAAAATTAGCCATGTCTAAGAATGATCATCAAGCAATTTTTCAAAATTATGCAGTTGGTAATGTTATAAGGAGAAATAAAAGACCTGCATTTAATTCTTGTATGATAAACACAAAGCACAGCAGTTTTATATATGCTAAGTTACTCAAATGTGTATCTAAAACTATTAAGTGTGTAACAAACTTATACTTAAGCAGATGCATACAAGCTCCAGATGTGTTATTTTTCTAATTCTGTGGGTTGTGTCCTCTATAAGGGAAAAAGAAATATTAATCATTTCTTTTACTGCTAAGGGGATGGGTGCTGCTCTCATATTTCAGAAAGGGGCTGGAAAGTGAGGGAAGCCAAACTTTTTCCTATTTAAGGCCAAAGCAAAGGAATCTCAGTGGCTGTGTTTTATGACGGGCCCGGTGCTGAAGGGCAGGGAACAACTGATGGTGCTACTTTGAACTGCTTTTCTTTTCTCCTTTTTGCACAAAGAGTCTCATGTCTGATATTTAGACATGATGAGCTTTGTGCAAAAGGGGAGCTGGTTACTTCTTGCTCTGCTTCATCCCATTGTTATTTTGGCGCAACAGAACCAAGCCGGTGAGTAGGCACTCATTTCAGGAAACTTTAAGGGGGTTTTGTCTTTACTTCTCTCTACAAAGAGGCATGCAGGGGGAAAATCAGCCTCCGGGAAGATAATTTCTCCTGTAAAGTCCAAATTGTGAAATGTTAAACTGACCCTGATTTTGCTTATTTGCATTTGTATCAAAAGAATAATATCATGCATGTTTTTAAAAGTTATGGATGCTTAAGATAAAGTTTTTTTGTACTAACTTGTTTTCATGTTAAAGGCACTGGAAACTTTTTAAAAATGGCTTTAAAAGGCTCCCCTTCTGGACTGTTAATATCTTGGAATGCTTCCCTAGGAGTCTGGAAGTTGTTGGTCTCTTGTAATAATTTTATGTTTTCTTTTGTATGCTGGACTTTTTGTAAGGATGAAATATACAGTACTGTTTTTTCCAATAAGATAACACATTTTATAAATGTTATGCATTAAGAACAAGCTAAGGGAAGGTATTATGAATCATTAGAATAGTTTTACATATTTTTAAAAATGGTAACATAACAATGGAATCTCTATTAATGCTCCTTAAATGGGTTTAGACTGTTCACCATGCTTAACCATTTCCGTATTTATTGTGTTTCAAGCACTGGTGTTGTAGTTTGATGCATATTTTTACTAGTTTGTAGTTAAGGGTCTAGTATTTAAAACATGTTCTGCAATTTTGCTGCATTTGCATTAGTGAAGAGAATATGTTCTAAAAATGTTTTCAACAGGAATGTTTTGACTTTTTCGCAAGCAAGGTAATGATACAAGTTCTCTTTCACTTCAAAAAGCGGACTTACTGTATTTTCTAGTATTTGCATAGAGCAGTTTCATGTAAAAAATATTCATCTCTATTTATGTGAAAGTATTTTTAATTAATATATCTCTCTAAGCCATAAAAATACTAGAATAATTGGAATATAAGCTTTCATAGAAATAAATATTAGCTACTATACTTATGATTTTTAGAAATTATTAAACAATAATTTTTATTTGCTCATAATTGAGCATACTTATATTTTAACCTCTAATTTTTGAAGCTGCTGTATGAGCATCCATTTTTTACTTATTCATATCAAGAGAAATACCAATGACATTTCTTTAGTTATATTCATACCTTGGACACAAAAGAAGAGAAACACCCATGTTTCTTGTTCTTTAGTTTTCTCTTCCCCTTAAAACTTCTCTCCCTTCCTTTCCACTCCTTCTTATCTCCCCGCCCCTTTTGGCTGCTTAAGATCTCCTCCCCCTTCTCCTTTCTCCCACATCACCCAGACTCCTCTAGCCTAGGCACAGCCCCTCAGTCCCCCCCACCTGCCTGTCTTCTTACTCCCTCCTGTACCCCATCTGTCCTCCTTCTTCCTCCATCACTTTTTTGTTCTCTCTCCCTTGTCTCCTCACCTTTTCTTCCTGTTGGACACTTGACTTTCCTTTGTTTCTTTCCTTGTTCCTTTTACTTCCCTATTCCAAGGAGATGCTAAATTTCCCGGTCCTCCCCTAGGAGACCAAATGACTAACACCACCCCAACATTTATAACTTTTTTTTAAAGGGCTCTTAAATTGTACTGATTTCTGGGGGAAACGTCACTGAATTGTCATTTATTGGAAAGACTACAAACTTTTGTACTTGAGCTCAAAAGATTAACAAATATTTAATTGCCTAGTGGTTATAAGAATTTTGAAAAGTAAGCATTATTGTTATTTTTCTTCTGAATGTCATTTTCAGAAAAAAACAGTGTTGGATACCTACATTATTTCATGTCACATAAGTTCTTTTGGTCCTTTACATTATTTGAAACTCAAAAGAAGATGAAAGGGGTTTTGTATTGTGCATTGTTTCTATGTGACGAAAGAAAAATGTTTAAATGCATTTAAGACAGTTTATCTTATGTTCCCTACAGATCTTATAAGACAATCGTGATGGTGGGTAAGCTTGGGGAGGTTTCAGGAATGACTTGAGGAGGTAGCATCCTGGGAGTGATCGTGTTGGTCTGGGTTGGGGGTGCCATAGATCCCCAGCAATCTCCAAACAGCAGGGAACAAAAGAACACTAACAAAAGTCTACTCACAAGAGTGTTCTTCAGCATAAGACATCTCCCCCCCCAAAAAAAATTGGTCTTTTTACAAATTCGTGAAAGTTTTATTTTATCCATGTGTTTTAGTCCAGCAATGGAAAAAACGTGGTCTGTTTTATATTTCCTGTGGTTTATAAACATGCCAAATTTTAAGTGCAAATATGCGCCACCTACTGGCTGATGAAGATACCATTTATATAACCATTGCCAACTTTCATATTACATGGAATTCAGTATTTTATAATGAGATTTTTAGAAATTATATATGTAAAATTTAAATATTAAACATTTCTCTTCTAACTAAATAAAATGTTGCTGAAAAATGTTGCCACAAACAAATATAATGGACTCAGTAGTCAAAGGAATTATCAGAATTGAACTAAACATTTTTGACCATTTTCAAAATTTCACATAAGATTAAAAAAATATATTATTTATGTTGAAAGACTATGATGTAGCCTTTTATTGATGTATTTTACTCCATGCCTAGTAGATAGATGTATATGAAAGTATGTGACATATATTTTCTTCATTAGAGCAGGGAGAAAAACAGTTTTAATTAAATTTGATCTAAAATTTGAGCATCTATATTTTGGTATACAGATAATTTCACTAAAATGCTCTGTGGACCTTTAATTGTTTCTGATTTCAAAACTGTAGGGGGCCCTAGAGATTCAGTTTCTTATTTCATGTTATGAGAGTCCATTTCCCATTACCTTTACAGAAAAAATAAATTTTAACTGATCAGTTAACATTCAAGCTCTCTGGTTGGTATTAACCCAATAATTAAACATATTGAACTAATTAAAAACAATATAGCAATGTTACATAAAAACATGTACCAATATAACAGGAAAAGCAATGTAGCCAGTAAAAACTACCATACTTTTAAGCAGACCTCTCTTCTCACATAATTGTCCCCATTTCTCACTGTCAATCATCTAACGGACCTCACTCTTTAGCTAAGATTAGAAAAGTAGAAAAGAACAGAATTAAGACTGGAACCAAAATTATGTTAAGTCCTTGTAATTATAAAATGAAAAACATAAATTCATATTATCTAGATTTTGTTATTTTTGTAATTCTCATTGAAATGATACCACGATTACATATTGTCTTAGAAACATATGAGTTAATGCATTTATAAAAGTGAGGAGGAGTATTTATTTTTCTTTTTAGTACTCAACTTTGAACTGGTCCATCTGTTTTTGAACAAGAGGCTCCGAAGCTTATACTTAAGGCAGAAATTATCATCAGTTCTGTGGAAATGTACATGGAAAGTAAATAAAGTATTATTGATACAACATTTTGTGATTTTCATTTATGATGCCTTGTATTTACTTATCACTCCAGAATATTCAACATTGGGTGATGTAAAGGCCTATAAGTAAATATGTTATTTGTTTAAATTCCAGAATTAGAAAACTCGGCATTATAAGAGAAAAGAACAAAGATACTTAAACTGTTATGGAAAAGAAGAAAAGATTGAGAGTAAATGCCTTTTCACCAATTCAGATTCCAGGGCTGATGTCTTATCTGTGGGGTTATTTTAAAAGATCAAAACTATGTCTGTGTTTTAACTAGGAATATAGTTATCACCAAAAGATTGTTCCACAGGAAAGCCTTCTGCCATGCCTACAGTCTTACCAGGCCTTGAGCTGTCACTCAGAAGAGGGATATATGTGGAAACTCCACAGTTCTCTTTGAGGGCAATGCTAACTTGGTGCAGATTCTTTATCCAAGGACCATGTAGATCAGTTTGTTTTCCCTTTATAACATCAAGTAAGCTAGGCATAGTGGTACACGCGGGTGATTTCAGTACTTAGGAAGCTGAGAAAGGAGGATCGTAGGTTGGAGATCAGTCTCAGCAAGTAAGAACCTCAGCGACTTAGTGAGACACTTTTGAAATAAAAAGAATATAGGGCTGGGCGAGTAGCTCCGAGGTAGAATACTCCTGGGTTGAATTCCAAAAATTACATCACCAGCTTGAAGTGATTAAAGTGGGTTGTTTAGGAGTTACACTTTAAAGATGAAAGGTGCCATTGCTTTTGCTGAACTAGGAGGGGGCATCTGTCAAGTTTTCATGTCTACAATAACTTTCTGGAAACATCTGAACTATTTCTTATAAAACCATTTCTCTGGGAACATTTTTATCTCAGTCACATTGTATTGGGGAGGGGGAAGAAGTCATACAGTCTTTTTAAAAATCTAGAATTGTCAGAGGAGGCAGCACTGTCTGTTTTATGTCAGGATCAGAGTGGAAAAAGTGAGATAGAGCTTCTTCTACAAATCATTTGTTAACTGCAGTTTGGAGAGTTACATGAACCACTAGAATTTCTGTCTGCGCCTAATGAAAACACAGCCAAAGTGGATTCCTTTTAAATTAACTCATAAAACCCTTGTTTTTCCATGACTGAGGTCGAACACTGCCACTTTACAATTTACACTTGATGACTGAAAGGAAAAGTTCAAAGAGAGCAAAAGTCAAAAGTGCCCAGAAGATGTAAAATTCAAAAATAGAAGGTCCAGATATTATTATAAGCTAAATTTGAAAACTAACATTGAAAAAATCTACTGCTTCAATAAAATGTCAAATATTTTTTGAAACATTTCCCCCTCCTATAGTAGATGGTTGTGGAGGATGACAAGCAGAGACTATATTTCTCAAGTAAGTTAAAATGGTAGAAATACTCTTTGGAGGGGATGGAATGTTTATAATTCATTAGAATTCAAGGGAGAATTTTAATGAAGTTAGACGTCCATTGATGTGAGTCACTTAGTAACCATATTTTCTGAAAATTAGCATCTATTGAGACATTCTAAACACATTTTGCATTAGATACAGATAGCTTATCTGTTTGTTTTGTTGTTAGAATCCTCTTCACAGCATGCAGTAAAATGTATGTTGTGCTTCTGAATCACATGCTTATCCTGTTGGTGGTCTGGATGCCATCAGGATGGCCTTGGAGATACCACTTTTCCATAAGGTCAAGAGAAAATAAACACTGGAATCCAACTCCAGATGGTATCTTTTTGTTTTGAGACCAGAGAGAAAGGATGTTTTGCAGAGAACTGTTTTCCCTTAAAAATCTGCTTTTTTAGACTCTTAACCTTTAAGGTTTATAAACCATAAAAGAAAGAGTTCTGAATCTGGCCTCTTTAATCCTACCAAATCTTTGAAAGCAGAAAGGGAATAGAATGTAGTATTTAAAAATAGTAAATTTAAGAGAAAGCCTTCCCAGATTCAAATCATACCTTTTACCCCTGACCATACAATCTTGAAGAAGTTGCTTAATATTTTGGCTACATTCTTCATCTGTAAAATGATTATATATATATATATATATATATATATATATATATATATATAATAACAGAAATTAGCTCAAGGGTTGTTGAGAGTAAAATAGATGCAAACCACTCAGAACAAGGCCTAGAACACAGGAATCACTATAGATGTTCTGCCTAGCACCAGTAGTACTAATACTGACAAATAAAATACTCAAGAGGAAATTACTTCATGGCTTAGTGATAAGGAAGGCAAATATAAGCTTTTTGTCACCAATGTGTAAAATTTAAAGATGTTTGCTAATTGCAGTAAACTAACTGTAATATATTTTTCAGTGTTTTCATAATTTGACATCAGAATATATTAGAGATGCAATTAGCCATAATAGTTTCTAAAATATAAAGTATTTCTTATTTCCTAATTCTCTAACTCTGCTGTTTAAAAGGATAAAATATTAATCAGTTTACCGAAAGTTCTTGTTGGAATTTAAAAACAGAAATCACATAGATATAAAAAGTAAAGCAAGGAAACACCTACAAATGGTGATTCACAAAGTATACTTTGTGTAAGGGTTTTTTATTCTGGTGGGAACAAGAATGAGAAGAATCTAGATTGTCTATGCAATCCTCTTATAAAAGCTACAGACTTTTTTTCAGAATAATTTGTTACCTTGTTTCACATATTTTAAGGTAGCCTGGAATATGTAAAAAGCAAAAACACGTCTACTTGTGACTTTTCAGGAAAGTGATTGCAATAAATAGGACTGCAGCAATTTTTGTTTTTAAAAGTATTCTGACTTTCTTTTTTTACTTAGAATGACAACACACACACACACACATCATCATCATCTTAATTGTTGTGAGCATGTCAGAAGAAAAATAGCAGCAAAACGTTGATCTCACTGAAGTTGAGAGAAGAATGGGGGTTTCTAGAGGGGGGGCATGGGGGAAAGGAGGACTCCGAGCAATGGGGTCTGAGCTGCTGTTAGGTAAGGGAGAAAGAACCCTCTGGGGTGCTGTTGTGCAGCTGAGTGTCTACGCATTACAATGATGTCCTCTCCACTTTAAAAAAACTAGAATGAAGAACTTAAAATATTCTCACTTTAAAGAGTTTATAAATATATGAGGAAATAAATATATAGCCTGAATTAAACATTATGCTATGTATATATGTATTGACATATTACATAGTATCTATTAATATGCACAATTTTTATGTTTTATGTAACCATTTTAAAATAGGTTAAAAGAAATATATTAAGAGAAAAAAGAACATTATTAAAGAAAAGGGGACTAAGATCAAATAATCTTTATATTTAGGCTTCTGTGTTTTAAAAAGTTAATAAAGCTTCTAATGAAATTTGGAAATAAGAAGCTAAATGGTAATATTCATGTATGTATCATTCCAAAATAGCCAGGAAAGAAAGAAAAATGAGAGTGAGTATATGTCACAAGGGGCTTCATTTTGTTTTATGGCGTAGGTCTCAGCAAAGAGTTGATTTAGTATAGTCCATTGCTTGTGTGACTGATAATAAATCTAATTCTAACAAATTCATTTAAATATTTAATTAGTCAATATTTTTTTAATTTAATAGCTGTCAAAACAAATGTAAAATACTGTATATCTAGTGATGTGAGAACACACCCAATGCACCACCATGCCCAGCTTGAACCTATTTTTAACTGTTATCTTCACGTGTCTTTAATATGGCACGCAGTAGCTACTTTTCATAGTCCACATACTGCATTAAATGTAGAAAAATATTTCTAATCCAGAGGCAAAAAGTTGAAACAATCATTAACACAATCCAGTAATATTTTCAAGGAATTGGAAGGAGATGACATGAAATCCAGGTTTTTAAAAAATGTTTATTGGTGCACTGTGGTCATACATCTTGATGAAGTACAAGATGGTAGAGACATACATGCACATATTACTTTAGCCCTTTCCCAGTTCCCACCCCATTTCCTCTCCCCTCCCTCCTTCTGTTTGGCTTAGTGATTGACTTTGATATGTTTGTGAATGTATATCATGTGCATTAGAGAATTTCCCTCTTCCCCCCTCTCATCACCTGCTTTCCCCCTCCCATCACCCCCAGTTAGGCCTCCTTATTTGCTTAGCTACATTTTTAATGAGAAAATCTTAAATTAAAACTAATCTGAAGGGATATTTTAAATAAAACTGAATTTTTTTTTTTTTTTTTTTGCGGGTCTGGGGATGGAACCCTGGGGCATTCAACCCCTGAGTTACACCCCCATCCCTATTTCTTATTCTTTATTTTGAAACAGGGTCTCACGGAGTTACAAAGGGCCTCACTAAGTAGCTGAGGCTGTCAGCGAACTGCAATCCTCCTGTCTCAGCCTCCCAAATGCTGGGATTACAATGCTGACCACCACACCCAGCTCAAAATTGAAGAATTTTTAAATGATTCACTTTAAGAATAATGGACCACTGCAAAGTTCAAAGCATGCATTTTGGTTCTTCCATCCCAGCATTTTCAATGGTTTTGTAAACCAGTGAACTTAGTTCTTAAATATAATAAGTCAGTTTTGTTTAGAGAACAAATAAGTTTAATGTTATCCCCACTGATAATGTGAAAAATATTTAGTCGTAAGTATATTTTTCATGATATCATCCAATTGTCTTACTTCATTTCCACTGTATAAACATTTTGGTTTTCATGTTTTATATTCACCAAAAATAAAGCAATGTTTCTTAGCTGAGCATGGTCATGCAGGCATGTAATCTTAGTAGTTGGGAGGCAAAACAGGAAGGATCACAAGTCCAAGGCCAGTCACAGCAACTTAGCTAGACTCTCAGCAACTTAGTAGACCTGGTTTCAAAATAAAAAATAAAATAGAGCTAGGGTTGTAGCTCAGAGGTAGAATGCCCCTGATTCAATTCCTGGTACCAATAAAAGAAGAAAATAAAAAAAAATGTTTCTTTCAAACCTTAGAAATTATAAGTTCCCCATGTCTTCATGTATCTGTTTCAAGCATGAAAGAGGAACTATAAGAACTTTTTAACATAAACTACCTGTTTTTCCTATTTAATACCTGAATAAAATTACCATGCTTTCTTTTATTAGCTGTATACCACACCAGGACATTATAAAATCTTGGGAAATATTGGCACAAAGTAAGAATGAATATTTAAACTTCTTGAATTGATCAAGAAGTTTAGAGGTGTTTCACAGGATCATTAAATTTATATCGCATGCATGTGTGGAAATGAGAAACTTAGTACTCTGTAGAATCTTTATATTCTGGAATTTTCCATTTTAGTGAACTTTTAGCTAAACCTCTAAACTCAAGATATTCAAAAAAGAGCCTAACATCATTACTTTAAAAAGGCAGATATTACAGAAGCAAGAGCTTTACAAGGTCATCTTTAGAACTATATGTTGTGTTCAAAAGGCACAGTCTCAGGACCACTGAAAAGCCTTTTGATCATTAGGCAGCACAAAACGCAACTTGAAAATACTTGCCTCCATCGAAATGTGGAGCTGCATACCTGTAATCTCAGTACTTGGGAGACAGAGAAAGGAGGATTGCAGGTTCACAGCCAACCTCAGCAGCTTAGTGAGGCTTTGTAGCAAAACATAAAAGAAAATTAGCTAGGGATATGGCTATGACATAGAATATACCTGGGTTCAATTCCTACCACCAATAAAATAAAATAAAATACTTGCCTCCTTTTAAGCAGGCCTCCTTCAACTGAAATTTTTATCAACATTGGCTTTAAGAAAGTGAAAATTTTACTGTCTCACTAAAGTTAAAAATTACTGAATTATACATTGTTTTCAAGCATTTTTACAGATGGTTAGAAACCTATTATTATTTATTCAACTACTGGCAAACTCTCATGGTAATCTTCATGAACTAAAGTTGTATTTAACCACAATCCATAGCTAAAGCTTTAAGAATTGAGACTAGGTTTTATTTTGGCACCTACTAAGCTGATTCATCATTAATAGCAGTGAAATGTCAGTACCTTACATATAATTAGGAATTGAGTCTAAAATTTTGGTTGAAGCAATTTTTTTTTTACCATTTTAAGCCACATATAATCCTGGTCATGATTCATGTTTTTTCCTATTATTTTTACTTATTCTTTGCCAATATTTGTTGTAAAAACATCTCTCTTTCTCTCTCTCTCTCTCTCTCTCTCTCTCTCTCTCTCTCTCTCTCTCTCTCTTTCCCTCTCTCTCTCTCCCTCTCCCTCTCCCTCTTCTCTCTCCTCTCTCTCCTTAGAAGATTCTTTATGTCCATATGGCATATATATACATACATACATATATATTAGTAGGATATATATATATCCTACTAATGCTCAACAGAACTACCGGTGCCATTTGGTACACACAATAAGCTTTGTTAAAATTTTCCCAGATAAATCTGGAAGAGTTTTATGTTGCCAGGATTAGCTCAGTTTTCCCTTTAATTTCTCAACTAGGTTAATAAAATCTAGAAGATCTTAAGATTTAATAACAAATCATCAATCATCTTTTAGTTTAATGCTCCCATCTACTGTTAAAGTAAAGAATAGCAACTGGGCATAAAGGCTTATTTTCAATTGTATAATTAAGAAATAAATGTTTAAATTCTTGTGTGATATGACATTGATGTTAACTTTCTTAAATAGATGAAACTAAAATACCTGGCACTTTAAAATTGACTGGCATTTTAAAAGAAGTTGACTATGATGTACCAACTTTATATTAAGAATCAACTGATTTTTTTTTCTTTTTTTGTGTGTGGTACTGGGGATGGAACTCAGGGCCATTCTACCTCCAAGTTATACCCCCATCCCTATTTTTTTTATTCTTCACTTTGAAACAAGGTCTCACTGAGTTGTGAAGAGCATCACTAAGTAGGTAAGGCTGTATGTGAACCCACATCCAGCTCAACTCTGATATTTTGAGCACTTTCTTATTAGTAACTTATCTGGGTAAATGTGATTTTTTTAATGAAAAGGAAAAATCATTTGTTTCATACTATATGAACTTTGGGTATTGTAGGTAGTCATGACTGCATAACAACAAAGCAGATTTCAACAAAACATAAGGAAACATCACATTCTTTATCTTGTTTTTCTCTTGCAGAATTAGGATGCACCCATCTTGGTCAATCTTATGAATCTCGAGATGTCTGGAAACCAGAACCATGCCAAATATGCGTCTGTGATGCAGGATCTGTTCTCTGTGATGACATAATTTGTGATGATGAACATTTAGACTGCGATAACCCAGAAATCCCATTTGGAGAATGTTGTGCTGTTTGTCCGCAGCCTGTAACACCTGTAAGTTTTAGGAAAGTTTGTTCACTCTCAAGATTTATATTTAAACTTATAAATAGCTCCTGTTATAGGAGCCTGAAACAAAATACAAGTTATGTTTGTCAAAAAGCCATGTTATATTACAAGTAAATGGCAAAATTCCAATTTAAAGGTGGGTCATTAGTTATAATTCAGATTAACAAATAGACGTGCATTGGGACATTCTTTATGAAAAAATTCTATGTCTAGTGTAATCTTCATCTTTTCCATTTATTAGACTTCCCCCACTCCTAATGGTCAAGGACCTCAAGGCCCCAAAGGAGATCCAGTAAGTAAACACCTCAATGGTATAAAATCATTGCTACTGAAATTGAGCTGAGGAATCATTAGCTTCTTTTCCTTCCCATATCCTTTCCATATTTCAATTTTAATCTTACATTTATTTAGTACCTCATATTTAAATACTGACACTGGGCCAGGCATGGTGGCGCACACTTATAATCCCTGCATTCCGGAGGCTGAGACTGCAAGATTGTGGTGCGCAAACAGCCTCAGCTACTTAGTGAGGCGCTTCACCACTCAGTGAGACCCTGTTTCAAGGATAAAAACTAGGGCTGGGGATGTAGCTCAGAGATAGAATGCCCCAGGGTTCCATCCTCAGTACTGCAAAAAAAAAAAAAAAAAAAAAAAAGAATGATAATGACAACAAATGACAGACTAAAAATCCATCATTGTACATATATTCTGATTTCCTAGACTTCATGTAGGGTTTCAATCCATAACCAGTTTGAAAAAATATAGGTCAATATGCAAAAGAATACACTATACTTGTTATTCACAAGATTCGGGTACCATATATATCATATATGTTATATGTTATACCAAATCATATATATACCAAATATATATATTTGGATCCCATATATACTACATATACATGCATATACATATATATAAAATCACTTGCATTGACTCCTAATGTTATAAAGCAGAGAAGCAACCATATGCTAATGATTATGAATCCTAGGGTGTTTCATTGTTTCATTTATTTTTACCTCTGAATTTTTTTTAGGGCCCTCCTGGTATTCCTGGGAGAAATGGTGACCCTGGTATTCCAGGACAGCCGGGTCCCCCTGGTTCTCCTGGCACCCCTGGAATCTGTGAATCATGCCCCACTGGTCCTCAGGTAATCAATTACAGGACTATAAATCATCTCTCCTAAAAAACGGAACCTAATTTATTTTCTTTCTTTAGTCTATGTTACATCTATCAACTGTTTAAATCTATTCTCTGATTCATGTATTTTTTCTGATTTATATATTTAAGAAATCTTTATTTAGCCCTGTATGTATGTATAGGTACTATTCCTTATATGCTAGTGATACCTTTGCAATTTTTTCCAACTTCTCAGTAGGTATTTAACATATTATGTTTGAGAATAAATAATTCTCAAAATAATTCACATAAAATAGAGGAAGTATTACAGTTGTCCTTTATTCTTCTTCTAAATTCAATAGAAAAGTCTCTGAATGCTTGGATGAAAAATAGAGCTATAAACATTGATCATTGACATCAACTGAAAAGGATTGTTCATACCTATGCAGCTGCTCTTTCTAAGCCTTCAGAGCACATCCTGCTCCCTTGAAGTATGGCAACCAACTAGTTTTGTACCTAAAACCAATATCCAAACAAACATGGCATCATTTCTGCTGCATGGATTTAAGCAAAATTAGAAAACATATATACAAAAACTTATCAGTTCTAAAAAGTGTTCTTGAAAGAGCAATTCAGAAAGAGGCAAAGAATATTACCTAATATTCTATTAGGTAAGAATATTCTATATGATATTAGGTAAGAATATTACCTAATATTCTGGGAACCACATAGGATCTATCTCTAGGCCTAGAATTTAAAATAAGCTCCAAAGAAATTCAATAAGCATTTGAGCCTTTTTAATATTATTTTACCTATCTTCTATGAGGATGCTTATTTGGGGATGCAATTTTTAGGCATATTAACCATAAAGCAAGGGATATAAATTTTACTTGCTTTATTAACTGTTTAGGACTTTTTCACTTTTCAGTTCCAAGTGGGAGATTGTGTATCTCAAGACTCTTTTAGTCTAAATAATATATGATTCCTTATCTGTATCTTAAGCTCCAAAGAAGCAAGATAATTAGTGCATACCCTGTCTCCTCTTGTGCAGTAACTTCTATCAGTCAACAATAGAAGTTGCATGCTCATCTTCATAATGCTTTCGAAATTAACTATGATCTCTATAAAAATAATTATGTATCTCTGGTCTCATTGCTACAGAACTATTCCCCCCAGTATGACTCATATGATGTCAAGTCTGGAGTGGGCGGAGGAGGACTCGGTGGATATCCTGGCCCACCTGTACGTATGATCCTTTCTCAGCATTTTAGAGTATTATTTAGCCTTCTAGTTTCTCAATTTTTTTTCTTTTTTTTTTTTTGTGTGTGTGTGGTGGTACTGGGGTTCCTGGAAGCCCTTCTACCTCCGGGTTACACTCCCAGACCTATTTTATGTATTTTTTTATTTGGAAACAGGGTCTCTTAAGACAGCAAGGCTGGCTCTGAACCAGTGTGATCCTCCTGTCTCCGCCCCCCAAGCGCGGGGATTACAAGCATGTGTCACCACGGCCGGCTAGTTTCTCAAATTTCTAATGATGTTCTTCTAAAAATGAAGTTTTATGGCAGCATATGAAATAGCTTATTCTTTATTAAGTTTGCCAAAGAAAATGGTAGCACTGTCATGTGCCTTCCATCCTAACTCATTCCTTCCTTATAGCCTCTCAGGTCTGGCCTTAATGCAAATCCTTGCAGGGCCACCTGTAGGGGCAGAGGGGGTTCACCTGCATTCATGCTCAGGTCTTACACTCATATATTCTTCAGTTTTAATCAAAGTGTGCTACTTTGGCTTCCACTTTTCACCTTTCCCATCCAAGTTGGTCAGAGATTTTTTTTATATCTTTTCATTCAGTAAATACTACGTTTTAGTTGGAAGTCCAAGTAAACAATGTTTAAGATCACAATCCCTCTTGCTTTCAATTCTCAAAACTAACATAAATATTCAAGGAATTTATTGACTCTTTAAGGTTATCTACTTTAAGTAATAGCTATTCGCCTTGTACCTGAAGTACTTTCCTAAAGAAGATAATATCAAAAACCACTGAAGCCTGAGCACGTGGGCACAATAACCTGGTGACTCATGTAATTGGCCCTTGTTTTGGAATAGCCTCTCAGGAGAGCCAGTAGTACACAAGGTTATAATTTTACTGCAGATAACAGGCACATAAGTAAAAATAAAGCATAACATGAATTCTTTGGGATTGTAGAGAATTGCTGGCCACATCACTAGATTTCATAATGTGACTTTCAAAACTGAAGAACATAAAAAATTTTTGCCAATAGACCCAAATGATCTGTTAAGGAATGACCCTTGGGATTGGTTGAGAGTAAACTGCAATAAAAGAGATGTATACAAACCCATAAAGTTTTAGGGTCTGTTATCTTTCTATCTTTTAAAGACACAAGAATTATATTAATTGATATGAGCACTGGGTCTTATTTTTTTTAACCAGACATACAAAACTAAATAAAGTACCACTTATTGGCATTCTAGGAAAGATATTATAAGGAAAATCTAATTACAATCTTGTTTTCTAAATATATTACCAATATCTAAAAACAGCAGACCGCAAAGCTGGTTTTCTTATACGTCTGGATAATCCCAAGTCTATTTGTTATCACTGGTTTAGATATAATGATTCTCATGTGCATATTTAAATTTCCATGTAAATATAACTGTGATATCTATGTCAATAGAATTATGAAGTTTTCAGTTGATTTATATTATTATTTTAGGAACTTGTATCATTGGATTTATATTAGGCAAATAAATATTTTTCCACACTGAAAAAAATTATATCTTCTCTGGTACAGTATATCCAAATACTGCAAGGATAGTGATAGCACTTTGTACTGATTTTTCTAGCTTTTGAATTCCTTTATTTAAGGAGTAAGATACATTTTATAACATTTGTCAATAGTTGTTATTGAATCTGGGATAATTCCATTTAGAATATCTTTTACTGATATCTTCAATACAGATCACATAAAATGAATCATATACATGAATAGATATCAGATAATATGATAGAGTTCTTTATATTTTTAAAGATGTCTGCACCTTATCTAAACAGCCATCTCTCTGATGTACAGGTAAAGTTATTTCTTATTTTTCTACTTTATATTGACATTCACATTTACATTCCAGGGACCCCCAGGTCCTCCTGGCCCCCCTGGTACATCTGGTCATCCTGGCTCTCCGGTAAGTATGGTAGTGCTGCTTTCTTTCTCCTAAATGTACAAATTAAAATACACTCTGCTATTATGTGGGAATTCTAGCATGTAGAGCCCCAATGGAATGAGAAGTCACAACCAAGAAGCTCATGCTTTTTTAAATGTTGGAATTCCATATTTAATTCTTTTACATCAACAGTTGCTAGCTATTACAACCATGGTAAAATTAAATCACATGTTTAATTTGCTTGTAATATGACTTTGAGTTTAAAACAATTTAGTTTCAATGAAATGAAATGAATGGACTATATTAACTTTATTCTGATCTGAAAAAACAAGTTTCACTTCCTATAAACTTTAATAAAATTTGCTGTTTATATCCACAAATCCTAATTTCTTACTAACTTCAAACTTAATGACTCATTTAAAGATTGTTACTTTAAAAATATTGACATATTATTCTACTCACCAGGGTTCTCCAGGATATCAAGGTCCCCCTGGTGAGCCTGGGCAAGCTGGTCCTGCAGTAAGTAAAAATTGTTCTGTATTTAATAAGTTGGTAATTAAATATATATTAATTCAACTTCTATTTAGAAACTACCTTAATTTTCTAAAGTAGCCATAGATCCCTACAGAGTTCAGATTGCATTTATGCTTCCATTTTATACAATAGACTGCATTTTTATTTTACTTGAACTGGTTTCAAAGATCTTAGGGATTCCTTGAGTAATTCATTCACAATTGTCCACTTGCTATTTATTAAATACAGATTTCATTTTCTTGCAGCTACAGTTTACCTTTATAGATACTCTATTGGGGTGTTGTGTGTGTGTGTGTGTGTGTGTGTGTGTGTGTGTGTGTGTTTGTTAGAAATAAGTATAATCTAAAGAGTCCAGCAGAAGGATATGCCATGTAAATAAGAAGCATAGTGGAGTTATTTAATAAAATATTTTTAAATATTTAGAAATAACTTAATATCTAGATATGTTTACTATCTCAAAAATCATAAAATTATTTTGAATTTTTAAATACATATGCATAGTATAAAATGTAGACACAAGGTACTTTTAAATTTAGTTAAAATGAGTTTAATATGCAGCAAAAATTGGATATAGTACATATCCAATTAACTCAGTGTCATTTTCATGATGAGAAACACTGAAAGCATTTTCAAATAGGACTTTTCTTCCACGTTTTATTATGTTATAATAAAATGTGAAAGAAAAATGTATAATATATTTATCTTTTATTTTCTTATTTTAGGGCCCACCCGGACCTCCTGGTGCTTTAGGTCCATCTGGTCCTTCTGGAAAAGATGTAAGTTCTTCATGATTGAATAAGAGAAAACAAAATTCAACTTGGAATATTACAAATGATGGGTGCCATATTAGAAATGTCTTGGAAGATGCCAGGCGTGGTGGTGCACACTTGTAATCCCTGCCCTTGGGAGACAGAGAAAGGAGGATCACACAGGTTCAAAGCCAGCCTCTCTGGCTTAAGAGACCCTGTTTCCAAATAAAAATATAAAATAGGTCTGGAAGTGTAGCCCATAGGTAGAAGGGTTTCCAGGAACCCAGTACCACGAAGAAGAAGAAGAAGAAGAAGAAGAAGAAGAAGAAGAAGAAGAAGAAGAAGAAGAAGAAGAAGAAGAAGAGGAGGAGGAGGAGGAGGAGGAGGAGGAGGAGGAGGAGGAGGAGGAGGAGGAGGAGGAGGAGGAGGAGGAGGAGGAGGAGGAAGAGGAGGAGGAGGAGGAGGAGGAGGAGGAAGGGGAAGGGGAAGGGGAAGGGGAAGGGGAAGGGGAAGGGGAAGGGGAAGGGGAAGGGGAAGGGGAAGGAGAGGAGGAGGAGGAGGAGAAATGTCTCAGAAGAAATAAAGTTATTAAAAATGATTTATAGCTTGACATTTCAGCTCATACTAATAGTTGATAATTAATACTATTTTACATAGCTATATATATAGCTATGTATATATAGCTATGTATATATATATGTATATATATATATATATATATATACACCATTTGTTGAATTTAATACAATAAACATTCAGATGTGCTTCTTGATGATAATGAAGACTCATGCAGAGAATATACCACTTAACTGGAGAAGGAGTTTTTTTTTTCTATTTGTTTTTTGTAATGTAAAAATTAATAGCAGTAATTTATGAACCATGAACTTAAAGTTTTATGAATGCCTTTGGTATTATGTCCTTCCTTATTTACCATTTAATTTCTAATAGAAAATTCTTCTTACTGGGTTGAAGAAAAAAGGTCATAATATCTCAGTGATGAAAGACACTTCTATTATCTCTTCATATGTTCATGTCAGGTTGGGAGAAGCCCTCCTCAATCCTTATTCTAAGAAAATTAATCTCATAAGTACTTGTTTAGTTCAATTCTTCCTGTAAAAAACATGGCTAGTAAGCAGATCATTCACTGGTACCATGTTTTTTCTCATGCTCTCCATTTCCCCATCTAGGGAGAGTCAGGAAGACCTGGGCGACCAGGAGAGCGCGGATTGCCTGGACCTCCAGTAAGTGTTCAGCACCTAATAACTCAATCACAATTTTCTTAGCTTAACTATGAAGCTCAATTAGACTTAAAAAATTGAAGACACGTTCCCATTGGATTGTGACTTATTTGAAGGTCTGTTAACATCTTTTCCATTCATTATTTTAGGGTCTCAAAGGCCCAGCTGGCATGCCTGGATTCCCAGGAATGAAAGGACACAGAGTAAGTAGAGTGTCTGAATTGCCTACAAGGTTTCCTTCGGTTGTGTTTACTTGCTTAACCAATAATAGTGGAAATTTGACTATATTCCAAAGATAGTTGATTCTGAAAATTAATTGGTTTGATATTTTTAAAGTATTTCAATCTTATCCGTTAACTAAATTAGGTATTTTATGCAAAATTATTGAACTTTCTTTAAGTGTACAGAAAGGCATGGTAAGGAATAGTTTTACTTTCCTTACCACCAGTATAAGAAAAAAATTAAAATATGTTTTTCACTATCCATTATTCATTGATGTAGTTAATCTATATTAGTGAATTAAAAACCTTTATTCTATGGATACATTAGGTAAATTAAACCAAGTGTAAAATGTTTAACTAATGTAAATAAGGTCTATGAAACTACCGTCATAATCTATAGTTAAGGCAAATTTCTGATCAAATTGTACCTTTTAATTGGTTTTAGATATTTTGTGATAAAGTTAGATGATTTCAACTTAAGATACTTTATATTATTCAATTTAATGTTGTAAATAATGCCATGTAGTAAAGCTAATAATAATAATTCAATGTAAAGTTTGCCAACCATTCCTGTTATGAACAGATTTTAATGTATTTACTATTTTTACACATTTCCTAGGGCTTTGATGGCCGGAATGGAGAAAAAGGTGAAACAGGTGCTCCCGGATTAAAGGTAAATCACAACAAAATCATGTTTTTATGAGTAAATAAATCTTAAAGGCATACTTACTATTTACATTATGAAGCATAACTTTTCAGACATTTATCAGAACTTTATATATTAAGAGCTAAGTAATAGTGACTACTTAAAATAGTTTATTAGAGGTTTTATAAAGCTGAAAACTTGAAAAGCCTACATTTATAATGGGTAATTTATCAATTACTTAAGTTTAGTAATTATGTTTTTAAACTCAAAAATTAAGATTTCTGGTAAATAAAATGCTAACATAAATTTGTTATTAAAATGCATGTATTAATTAGGCTCATAGTATTTTATGTAATATAACATTATGCAAAATAAAAAGTCTTTTTCTTATGTAAAATAGTAACATTTGTCACATGATTCTAGGGTGAAAATGGTCTTCCAGGTGATAATGGAGCTCCTGGACCCATGGTAATTCTGTTTCTTATCATACGATTTTCAGTATTACTATTAGCCTCCATCTAATCCAAAACTCTCTTTGCTCCCTCCCAAATGCTGTTGTGTATGTCAAGTTGAAAGTAAGATCATATTTTTCAATTTTACTTTGCAGGGTCCAAGAGGGGCACCTGGTGAGAGAGGACGGCCAGGACTTCCCGGAGCCGCGGTGAGTACCTTTTCCAACATCACAGTTATACTCCAGAGTGACTGGTAAGAGTCTCAGGCATTGAGATTGTGAACATCTTCACAAAATTGTCCTTTTCTTTTTTTTTTTAAAAAAAAAACTACACAAAATGACCTAAGTGAAATTTTAGCTATAATTATATGGAAATGAGTCAGAGTTTTACAATTGTCAACTGGGTTGAGAGTAGTTCTTTTGTTGTTAACTTTGGATATGTGCATTCAATTCTGAAAAAAGAATCTAATGCTACATTTACTGTATATAATGTAATTTTAAAAATTTGATTCTAAAATATATAATTAGAAGTTATATTTTAATATGCTTGAGCAAAACCCAATTGAGTTTGGATTTTAGTTAAAAGTTAATTTTGACCATACTGCCATAATTAAGAAGACATTTGAGATCAACCTTTTTTTTTTCAGGGGGCTCGAGGTAATGATGGTGCTCGAGGTAGCGACGGTCAACCAGTAAGTAACTGCACGTAATCCCCACTCATTCTAGAGTAATAAGAGATCCTGAACTGTATATTATTCTATAATAGATATTGCTGATATCTATATTAGCTTCTAGTTCATCATTTTATCATTTAAAAGTTAAAATAAATTAATTTTTTGGTAGGCCCAGTACATGACCTTACTCATAAACATCTGATTCAAACTAACACTGAGCCTACAAACAAAATCTATTTTCTGACACTTCTTATACCAGACCAATTGCTAACATTTGTATGGTGCTTTCAGTGTTAGTTAATACTCAATATTGAGCCGGGCGTGGTGGCGCACGCTTGTAATCCCAGCATTCGGGAGGCTGAGACCAGAGGATCTCGGTTCACAGACAGCATCAGCTACTTAGTGAGGCCCTCTGCAACTCACTGAGACCAGGTTTCAAAAATAAAGAATAAAAAAAGAAATAGGGAGTGGGGTGTAGCTCGGAGGTCGAATGCCCCTGGTTCCCTCCCCAGACCCGCAAAAATAAATAAATAAATAAATAAATAAATAAATAAATAAAACTCAATATTGGATATTACTACTAAAAAAACCCCTGCAAAATAGATAGCAATATTACCTCCATTTGTCAATGAGACTGACAAAGTTTAGGGCTAATTAACTTGAAAAAAGTTGAAGAATTTATAAACTAAGTTGAGAGAAATTTATCCTAATTTTAGATCTCACTCTTCTCATAGAACCACATTGTTTCTTTATGTAATATTCATTCATGAATGATGAGTACTATTTTAATTTGCATGTCTTCTGTGTTATATATGTCCTTACTTATTGCATTTATTTGACTAAGAGCTCTTAAAATTTTACTTAATCTTTTCAGGGTCCCCCTGGTCCCCCTGGAACTGCAGGATTCCCTGGATCCCCTGGTGCTAAGGTAAGCTTGTATTTCCATAGAAGAAAATAAAAATCTTGTGTAAACAAAATAGAGCATTGGAATGATTCTTGTAAATGATTTTTAACCAAATTGTTTTTTATCTATATATAGTCTTGATGCTCTATTCTTGATTCTCAAAGAAGCATTATCCTCAGCACTCAGTTATCCTAATCTCTCCTCTGATACCTTTGGTCTTTTCCCAAACTCTTTCTGGGACACATATAAAATAGTCATACACATTTATAATTTTTCTCTGCTTTCATGATTAATGATTCTTTGTTTTATCTATAGCCTATAGTTATAAAGTACTACATCTTTTTGGAGATGGGTTAAAGATTGAAAGAAGTAATTAGGAGTTGTATGCAAAACTTACTAGTTTGGGTGTTATTCCTTAGGGTGAAGTAGGACCTGCAGGGTCCCCTGGTTCAAATGGCTCCCCCGGACAAAGAGGAGAACCTGGACCTCAGGGACATGCTGGTGCTCAAGGTCCTCCTGTAAGTAGCAAATATGCAATAGAGAGGAAGAAATGCCACTGCACTGCTCTGGAAGACATAGGATTCAATTTTGCTATTATCAAAATTGCTTCTTTAAAAGAAAGAGGTTGCTTAATGCTCTACAATAACTCTGCTGTGATAACCATTTATATGATTAGTAGTAGAAATGGTAGTGTTTTGGGTTTGCTAGATTCTGGAACTAATGAAGTTGACACGGACTAGATAGAGAATAGTGTAGTTATCTGATACTTTGAAGAATGTTCCCAAACTAGACATCAATCAGAAAATTTCTGAAGAGTAACAAAATCAAAACCATTTCTTATTTATTTATTATTTAATAATTTTGACCAAATGCATATTGCTTTTATTTTATTTAAATAATGATAACTCTGCCGGGCGTGGTGGCGCACACTTGTAATCACCGCGCTTGGGAGGTGGAGACAGGAGGATCACGCAGGTTCAAAGTCAGCCTTGCTGGAGTAAGAGACCCTGTTTCAAAAAAAAAAAAAAAAAAAAAAAAAAATATATATATATATATATATATATATATATATATATATATATTAGGTCTGGGAGTGTAGCCCGGAGGTAGAAGGGTTTCAAGGAACCCCAGTACCACCAATAAATAAATAAATAAATAATTATTCTCCTTTTATGTTGTACTGTAGTTGGGGAATCATCTAATATCTACAAAGCATAATGCTTGCCAAAAACATATTTTATAAACAATATGTGTGTGTGTGTGTGTGTGTGTGTGTGTGTGTGTGTATACACATGGCCTTTTGAATAATTAATATGGTTTTTTTCTGTATGTTATTAGGGCCCTCCTGGGAATAATGGTAGTCCTGGTGGTAAAGGTGAAATGGTAAGTTGCCACCAATACTTATATCTCACACTTAGCTCAACCACAGACATATTAGATATTCAAGTAAGATATTCAGAAAAAAGTTCAAGTTTGACTAATGAGAATGTACTTGGGTTCTTCCTAGGGTCCCGCTGGCATTCCTGGGGCTCCTGGCCTAATGGGAGCCCGAGGTCCTCCTGGACCACCTGGTACTAATGGTGCTCCTGGACTGCGAGGTAATGCGGTAAGTTAACTTGATTTTTCCTTTGTTTCTTGAAATATGCAGCTTAATTGCCACATAAAAATATTGCTCACACTTATTTTCCTTCTATTTAGGTGGATTTATATAGGTTTCACTCTGGTTTTATAACTGTCATGTCCTGCTGGTGATGGTTTTGTTAGTTGAATCCTCCCTGTTTCTAAATGAAGATTTTGTTTCACTTTAGGGTGAACCTGGTAAAAATGGTGCCAAAGGAGAGCCAGGAGCACGTGGTGAACGTGTAAGTATTACCCAATGAAGGAAATTGAAACAAAATTAGAAAAATGAACAGGTAAAAAAAAATTGCAGCTAAGTTCACTGATAATTCCTTTATTTTGCCATCATGTTTTAGGGGGAAGCTGGTTCCCCTGGTATTCCAGGACCTAAGGGTGAAGATGGCAAAGATGGCTCTCCCGGTGAACCTGGTGCAAATGGACTTCCAGGTGCTGCAGGAGAAAGGGTAGGTTTTCAATGGGTCTTCAAAAAGAAAGCATCATCACTATCCTCCAAATAAAACTTGACCTTCAGAGTGAGGCAGCCACTGGTTTTCTGGAGTATCAATCCCAAATAATGTTATGAAAGCATTTCATAACAATGAGAATATTTATATTGCCACTCAGAAATTATAAAAAAAATTTCAGCTCAGACTGAAATATTTGACCTTCATTATTTCCAGGGTGCCCCAGGATTTCGAGGACCAGCTGGACCAAATGGCATTCCTGGAGAAAAGGTAGATAACTTTAGTTTCTATTTCGCTAAATTCACATACTACAAATAGGCCTTTCTTATATATGGTTCCCCATTAATGACAACCTACATATATGAAATAAACACATTGAAGTTGAAAACCTTCCCAGCATCAAACAAGGCCCTGCTTGTCCACTTTCCTGACTTTGTAACTAATGCAAGTCACTTAATCTCTAGGAGAATACTTTATCTTTGACTTGGAAATAACTTGTCTCAGGCTATGATAAAATAAGATAAAAGTTCTTCAGAACTCCAAAGTGATATAAAATGTGATTTCAAAACTTCAAAGACACTCAACTTTAAATGCATAGAAATGAATTAAGTATGTGATGTTTGTCATAGTTGTTTCAAAATTTTTTTTCAAATGGAAATCCAAGATAAAAATTTTTATGTAGAGAATGTCAGCAATGAATCAACTCTAAAAGACCATATAAGTCCTATAATTGTAACCTAATTACTGTTGATGTCTAAGTCAATGAAGCCTCTTTTAAAGGTGTGTTTATTTATTTCATTATTTAGGGACCTGCTGGGGAGCGTGGTGGCCCAGGTCCTGCAGGGCCCAGAGGAGTGGCTGGAGAACCTGGCCGAGATGGAGCCCCTGGAAGTCCAGGAATGAGGGTATGGAGGATCATTTGTTTGAATGACACTTTAGCAAGAAGAAAGGAAAAATAAATGACTTTCTGTAAGGCTCAAATCAAAACAAAGCAACATTGTTTTAAGAAAATTTAGAGCTGGGTAGATCAAGAAAGAATAGAAAATAGAACACTTGACTAAGATGTTTTATAGACAGAAAAATAAAAGATGAACAAAATGAGGCTACACATGTAAGAGGAAATCTCCCAGTTATAAAAACGGTATCCTGTATGTTTTAATTTTCATTTTAAGTAACTTGAAAACTGACTTTTCTTTATTTAGGGTATGCCCGGAAGCCCAGGAGGACCAGGCAATGATGGAAAACCAGGGCCTCCTGTATGTACTTTTACAAAAATCTCATTTTACAAACCAAATTAAAAAAAAAACAGAATGTATATTAACTAAGTCTTGAATATATATATATATATATATATATATATATATATATATATATGTCTGTATTATATATTTTCATCAGGTACCTATCAAAGTTTGATAATATAATTGCTTTTTCCATTAGGGAGCTCAAGGAGAAAGTGGTCGCCAAGGTCCTCCTGGGCCATCTGGTCCCCGAGGTCAGCCTGGTGTCATGGGTTTCCCTGGTCCTAAAGGAAATGATGTAAGTTATTTAAGTTCTCCAAAGAATATAAAGCATAAAGCCTTTTATTTTCCATTTGAGAGCACAGAAATGCCCAAAACTCAGTCTCTCCTTTAAAGAATGGAAGACTATGAGAATCAAATTGTGTGTGTGTGTGTGTGTGTGTGTGTGTGTGTGTGTGTGTCTGTGTGTGTGTGTGTGTAGGAAGCAGAGCAAACATAGAAAGGAATCATGTCATGTGATTACTGATGTATTTTAGAATTGGTAAACACTGGCCACTCTTTTTTCAGGGTGCTCCTGGCAAGAAT
Organism: Muscardinus avellanarius; assembly: GCF_963383645.1. Taxonomy (NCBI): domain Eukaryota; kingdom Metazoa; phylum Chordata; class Mammalia; order Rodentia; family Gliridae; genus Muscardinus; species Muscardinus avellanarius. The sequence continues at coordinate 48,302,746 of NC_137787.1, read as the reverse complement.
GGAGAACGAGGCGGTCCAGGAGGCCCTGGCCTTCCGGTAGGTAGCTTCCATCTCCTTTCTAGCCCTCTGATAGATACATTCCTACTCATCTTAGAACTTCTCTATGTTATCTGTACTAACCCTGCTTCCCTAACTGTCATTGTTTTTAGGGTCCACCTGGAAAGAATGGTGAAACTGGACCTCAGGGTCCCCCTGGACCTACTGTAAGTCCCCTCATAAAAATTAGAGATGGAAGTAGGGTGGAGTCTGAGCAGGAGGAATATGTTACAAATTACATAATCCCTGATAGCATGCCTTTAAAATTTCCAAAAGCAACTGTGAAATGTATTTACTTAATTATCTAGCTAAATGCTCACAGTAAGGGTATATTAGAGCTGTCTGCTTTGGGTCTCTTTTATCACCCAGACTATACCCTCTTCACATCTTTATATTTTAAATTATGCTATGGGCCTGCTGAAATGTCAACTGTAAACTAAGATGAAATGACATTTTATAATGAGTGTATCTTTATATTTTTCTACATAGGGGCCATCTGGTGACAAGGGAGATGGAGGACCCCCTGGCCCCCAGGGATTACAGGTAAGAACTTTAAATGTTACCATGTGCTTGCTTTTAGCAGGCAACTTTATACTCCCCTTGTATAGCTACTTTTTTGAATAAATTGACTTTCAATCTTTATGTGACCCTAACAGATTATATTATTATATCATATTACTAATTATAATTCATTTGAAGCCTAATTTGTGGGATTGTCTCCCATTCTGAAAAAAATGTTGGTCAACACTAATGTTTTCAATGAGTATTCCAGGATGCACACATTTAGTTTTTAAAACAGAATTAAGCTCAGCTGAATGCAATGGTGCATGTCTTTGGGAAGCTGAGACAGGAGGGTTGCAGGTTTGAGGTTAGCCTCAGAAGTTTAGCTAGGGGTATAGCTTGGAGGTAGAATGCCTCTGGGTTAAATCCCTTGTACAAAAAGATATACAGCTTTTCATTTCATATAAATACATATAAAATTTTTTTGCCACTTTCATGAATTCATTTTCATACATAGCAACAAAGCAAAAATTAACACAGGCTTGTAAGATATGTTTTTCCTGTCTCTGTCATTGGCTTTTGAGTAGCACAAATTTTCTACATCTAAAAGAAACATGAAAATTATTTTTGAATACCTTACAGAACTATGTTTATATGTAAGAATGTTTCAAGTTAGCAAACTTTGGAATAATCATATACTTGATTCTTTGTAGGGCATACCTGGTACAACTGGTCCTCCTGGAGAAAATGGGAAACCTGGTGAACCAGTGAGTGGATTTTCACTTTTAAAAATTCAGAAAACAAAAGAATACATGGCTATCATTTATCAATTATGAAAAGTTGCATTTTATGCCATAGCATCTGAGTTTTGGCATTTACTTTTGAAGTATTCATTATCAAAACAAAGACAAATCATTTAACATGTAACTACTGCCTAGAGAGTTTGAATTTCACTGCAAAATAAAGGAATTGAAGAAAAAATACACAGCTTCAAGATTTGAACACTTGTGTTATATGTAGAAAGTCAGATGTATATGTTGCTGTGATTTACATCATGTATTCTGATACAGGCCTGATCACATAATGTCCAACTTCTAGGGTCCAAAGGGTGATGCTGGTGCACCTGGAACTCCTGGAGGCAAGGTGATATTTCATTTTCTTCTCTAACTTCTTCAGCATATTACAGAAAAATTCATGAGAAAGATATTCTTAGTTTATCAAGCCCAAAAAGTAGTTCTTTAGAAGAGCAACATTAACAGTATTCGGTGAATCTACTTAGGAAAGTTCGGACATTTCCAAAAATTAAATTGGCTTCACTTGAAAAACCCAGTTTCCTAACAGTAATTATAAGCACTATCGAATCAGCCAGGGTCTTTAAATCTCAAAGGTAATGGCGTGGTGGCACATGCTAGTACTTGGGAGGCTGAGATAGGAGGAGCACAGGTTCAGGATAACCTCAGCAAGTAGTGAGACTATTATTAACCTAGTGAGACCCTGTTTTAAAATAAAAATAAAAGTAAAATCTAGCTGGGGGTGTAGCTCAGAGGTAGAATGTTCCTGGGTCCAATCCCTAGTACCACATAAAAATATAAGATAATTTGTATTTAATTAACCTTGTAATTAAAATAATAAAATGTTTGTAATGAAATGTGAAAAAATGAAGTTGCAAATAAAATAACAGTAAGCATATTAAAGACAGCTAATACGTAGGCAGACCAAGAACCTGAGTTTTCTTGTTTAGATTCGTCTAAGTTTCTAGTTCACACACAACTCATCAATGTTTTTTAGAACTATAAAAATTTTCAAATTGCTCAGAATTACAAGTTAAGAACCTAGTGGCCTGTATTGACATTATACAATTCCAGGTGAATTTGGTGTCTTTAGCATTTGGGTTTTCTAATGTGGATATTGCATATTCTATGGCAGGGTGATGCCGGTGCCCCTGGTGAACGTGGACCTCCTGGATTGGCAGGGACCCCAGGTCTTAGAGGAGGAGCTGGTCCCCCTGGCCCTGAAGGAGGAAAGGTAACTTCATGGAACTCCTTCTCCTACATATTAGAAAGCCCTTTCTTTATCTTTCTTGCCATTAACCACTTGCCCCTTAATTTCAGGGTCCTGCTGGTCCCCCTGGGCCACCTGGTGCTTCTGGTAGTCCTGGTCTGCAAGGGATGCCTGGAGAAAGAGGAGGTCCTGGAAGTCCTGGTCCAAAAGGTGAAAAGGTACTGACTTATTCTCTCTTGATTATGTAATAAGACAGATATTATGAATGAAGGAAAAGCCATACTCATGGAGAGTAATCTATTTCCAATATTAATGTTATAATTTTAGAGTAAGTGAAGTTTGAGATGGGTCCTAGAGTGACTATTAATCAACAACTGATACATATTCCAACAAATCATAATGGTTGCTCCCCTCTGGTCAGATTTTCACAAAGATATAATCTGATGACATTGTTTTTACTTGACAGGGTGAGCCAGGTGGTGCAGGTGCTGATGGTGTTCCAGGGAAAGATGGTCCAAGAGTGAGTATTCACCCATGGGAGAAATGAGCTTTATTTAAATGTGATTTGGGGCAGCCTTTACTTCAACTTTTAGTGAAAACTACTCATGACAAGTTAGACCATAGCTTACCACCTTTTGGCCATTAAAAGGACCCAAATAACTTAATTATTTAAATTAGAAGTTTGTAAATATCATTAACTTATAGTTATACAATGACCTAAAGATAGAAATTCTCAAAGGTATGATAAATTTCACCAGCTGGCATCATAATGAGTCACTCAAATTTTATTTATTTTTTTGTTTTAAAAAACATGATAATATGATGATATATGTACACCATGGAAATTTAGTTACCGATAAATAAAATAAACTACTGATTCATAAAACTTACACAAACCTCTTGGAGGTTTGTAGAAAACCTCAAGGAGGTCTCCTTGAGACCAAGCTGAGTGAAGAAAAGTCAGCCTCATACTCCGTGATTTGACTTTTGTAACATTTGTGAAATTACCTAATTGAAGAAATGTAGAGAACATTTATGGTTGCAAAGAGTTAGGAATGAGAGAGAGGGAGATGGAGATGGCTGTGAAGAGGCAACATGAGAAGGTGGTATGGTGAATGCATATTTGGGTACCTTGATTGTTGTGGTGGTCATGCAAGGCCTCATATGTGATAAAATTGCATAGCACTATCTACACAACACACATGTGTAACTAGTTAGGTCTGTATGGACAGGGCCAATGCCATTTTCTTGGTTTGATACAGTACTATGGTTCTGTATCAGTTTAACATGGGGAAGGCTGGGAGAAAGGTTCACAGAAATTCCTCTTTGTATGCTCCTGTGAATCTCTATTTTAATATAAAAGCTAAAAACAAAAAATATATTATTAAAATTCTACTCATATTAACAAATATCTAAATATGACTATAGCAAATAAATATAAGCCATTTCATAAATATTTTATTTTTTGTAGTAATCATAAAGAAATTCATAAATATTTGACCTTGGACAGAATAGGTAGATAAGCTGTCATCCTATTTTTCAAAAAGATGCCTAATACTTTATTTATAAATAAAATTAATATATAAAAATTTTAAATTTTGATATCTATAATGAACCGTTTAGTAGTTAAACACTTTAAATTATCAACAGTTGAATAAAATATTATAGCTTAATTTTATGTGGAAGCTAGAGAGAAAATACAAAACACAAGTGACTTTAAATGAAGAGAGATCTGTAGTGGAAGGAGTTTGGGGGAAGGGACTAGGAGGAAAGATGGAGGACTGATGAAAGAGAGTGCAAATAATACTATGGCATATGAGAAGGTATCACTACCAATCTCATGAACATATGTGGGGAGGGGAGGGGAGAGGAGGGTTGGGTGGGGAAGGAAATATGCTGACAGCTGTGTGCATGTATGTCTTTATCACACTGAACCTATGATGTGATTGCTATGCACTAATAAAATAAATTTTAAAATATAGTAAGATTTTACATCACATCCCATTGTCTTCTACAACTATCAAATTAAGGGATGAATAAACTGTTGCTGAATCCCACTGTCTTCTAGATCACCCCCATTGACTCTTGCATTCACTAAACTCTTCAGTATTTACACACTGATGAGTATGTCACTCAAGCCATGAAAGAAATCATATTATCTAGGTTGCTACATGACCATATGTCTAGGCACTTCATTCTAATAGTATAAAAATGAGGGCTTTTAAGTCAAATATATTTTTATTTTGTTTAGGGTCCTGCTGGTCCTATTGGTCCCCCTGGCCCAGCTGGTCAGCCTGGAGATAAGGTACCACATCACACTATTTGGAAAACAGAGTAAGTTTCTTTGATTTCTGGATGCAGGACGTGGCAATATTAAAGTGTGTTTGTTTTCTCTTTTCTCAGGGTGAAGGTGGTGCCCCTGGACTTCCAGGTATAGCTGGACCTCGTGGTGGCCCTGTAAGTGTTAAAGCATTTTCAACATATTTTTAAACTTCTCATGACACATAGCTACTTATGCTGCTCATTTTTTTTAGCAATTTTGCCCCAAGTACTCAACTTTGGGGTTCTCTCTTTAGGAACACTTGACATGCATGCAAGGGAATTTTAAATTTCTTAAACATAAAATCTGAAAGAAATCATTTTAAACGATACCTTCTTTCCTGAATAACCCTGGGGAAAAAATAATTAAAACTGCACAAGTGATATACATTTATAAATATTCTTAAACTCAAAGGATCTATGCCTGAAGCTTCTTCTAGATCCAACATTCTCTACTTTGAGGGATTAAGACTCAAAACTAGTAAACTTGAGTAATAATAGTAGTAAACCTTTTAAACCCAACTATCAGAGTTTTCAATTGAATCATGTTACCATGTTTTAGGTACTTACATTTTTGAAAGTTACAGAATTAAATGTGTTAATTATTTCAACATTTTAAAACTATGATTTTGGAAATAATTGCAGGAAAAATAAATAGTTCTTGTATTGTCTGCCTCTAGTTTTGTCAAAAAGCAGAAAAGGCTTCAGAATTTAAGCTCTTTTATCTTTGCATATTTCTAACTTAAAGAAAAGATAAGATGAAATAGTGAAAGATGTGCACTGCCTATTGGAAATGCCTTTGCTGTGACTAACATGGATATTTCTCTTCTCAGGGTGAGAGAGGTGAGCATGGGCCTCCAGGACCTGCTGGCTTCCCTGGTGCTCCTGTAAGTCTACATATAACACGAAAGGCACATAGCAGAAAAATAGTGAAAGTCTAAGCCACTTTGGGGGTCTAGTCCTTCTTTGGACACTTACTCCCTGGGAGGTTATTTTTCCCTTAATGGTTGCTTAATTTATACCTATTATTACTCTTTACAAGATGAAAATAAAAAACACCTGTCCTACTTTTATGCCTGGTTATCAAGGCTAAAGCAGCACCATAGATTTAATAACACTGAAAATCTTAAAGTTCTTCCATTATCAGATGATAGTAATTAAAATTGGCACTCTATCCAGTTTCTCCCAAAGAAATTTATTGATGCTCATATTCAAGTACACAGTCCTTAGAAAGACTTTCTCCCTAATGGCAGATATTATATGCCTATGTTTTGATAAATCTTTTTCTATTGTGGCAACATTTTGATGGATTGTTTTGGCATGTCTTCAGAGAACTTTTTATTCCTGTTTTATTTCAACATTTTTCTCTCTAAAGAATTCTATATTTTGGCTTGAAGTAAGAATAAGCTAGAGTGTATTGTGAAGGATGTCAACCAACAGGCCTTTGTTGTTCCCGCATGCAGGGACAGAATGGTGAGCCTGGTGCTAAAGGAGAAAGAGGCGCCCCTGGTGAGAAAGGTGAAGGAGGCCCCCCTGGAGTTGCAGGACCCCCTGGAGGCTCTGGGCCTGCTGTAAGTGTTCTTTATAACCTTCGACAGAAAACAGTTAGCTTTATCAATAATCTACTAGTTTATATTGTAATAGCATGTCATAGTGAGAAAGTATAATCTTCAGAGAAATCTAATTATGAATTTGATTCTTGGCTCCAGCAGTTCAGATAAGAGAGCAGTCAGATTATTTTAGTTTCTTCTTAAAATTTCGGGTTTCAAAGGTTTAATGTTTTTCTTAAATTTTCATTTTGGCGCTATGCTTAGTAACTTTCTTCCCTCCATTTCTTGCAGGGTCCTCCGGGTCCCCAAGGTGTAAAGGGTGAACGTGGCAGTCCTGGTGGTCCTGTAAGTATTTATTGATACTCTCATTATTTACTGAAAAATATTTATTCATTTATATTAATCTGAATAAAATTTTGAAATGAATTGGAAGCATAAATATAGTATAAAAGTTATAGCCACTCATTTATGAATTATGAGTAAATTACAAAGAGAAAAAGCTAACCGGGTAAGACTCCTGTAGAATGCAGGTCCTATCACACTTCTTAAGCTTTAATTATGAAATAAAGTTTGTAGTGCACACTTGTCTGTTCTACTTTTGAAATTCAAAAATTTACTATTATTGCACAGGGTGCTGCTGGCTTTCCTGGTGCACGTGGTCTTCCTGGTCCTCCTGGAAATAATGTAAGTTCTTTGTAAGTCTTTGTGCATTATGTATTTCAGAAAGAGCATTATGTATATCTATAGAATGAGAAACTTACACATTACTATTTATGTATTGAGTCTCATCTGAAATTACTCAAAATAAGATGGTAAAAGAGGGAGAAAATTTCAATTTATTATGCATATTTAAATTATAAATAATTTTTATAGGGAAACCCAGGACCCCCAGGTTCCAGTGGCGCTCCAGGGAAGGATGGACCCCCAGGTCCTGCAGGTAACAGCGGTTCTCCTGGCAGCCCTGGAGTGTCTGGACCAAAAGGTGATGCTGGCCAACCAGGAGAGAAGGGACCACCTGGTGCCCAGGGCCCTCCGGTGAGTGAATTCATTGCTCTATTGATTGATTATACTATTTTGGTTTTCATCACAGATTCAATACAGGAAAACATAGTTACAGAAAGATGACCTGGGTCTTCATTATCTGTCACAATAGGGAGCTCCAGGCCCACTTGGAATTGCAGGGATTACAGGAGCACGAGGTCTTGCAGGACCACCAGGCATGCCAGGTCCTAGGGGAAGCCCTGGTCCTCAGGGCATCAAGGTGAGTGCAGTGCTCTCTCTCTGGACTCTTGCAACCTTTGATAGCATTCAACGATCGTTCGCCATGTAGAATGGTGAATGAAAAAGTCATAAGTACAAATTATTCAAGAGATGACCTTTCTGATATTTTCAATTTTCAGAGACAAAATTTTATTACACCGCTCCAGAACACAAAGCAAATCATAGCCACATCTTAAATATAAGCACAAATTGGTATCACAGAAAAATAATCTTAGCATCTCAGATGCCTCTGTGAAGAAACTTGTGAGCATTCTCCACTTTGCTGACTGTCAATCTTGGAGGCAGAAAGGCTTATAAATTTATAAACATAAATTTATAAAAGCCCCTAGATTCCTACTCTCCATCCACTCAAGTCATTTCTAATTCCTAACTTTTTCACTAGTATTGCCATACATTCTGTGCTTAACATTTACACAATTCATTCAGCAAATTTTATTTTATTCTGGCTCACATTATAATGGAACGCCTCTTTCAAGAAATGTCAAGTAATTGTGGTCATTAAATTAAAATGTTATGTTAAGTATATTCAATTTATATGACACATCTACTTAGTGTGTATTTAGAATTAAAGAATGAAACTTGTTTTCCCCCAGTTTTTCCCTGTGGATGCATATTTAAGCAGAAAATTTCAATAGAAATTTAGTACAATAAGATTTTTCTCCGATAAATGGGTAGATAAGATAATGACATGTTAATTTTTACTTAAAATAATATTTTTTTGTACTCAGGGTGAAAGTGGAAAACCAGGAGCTAGTGGCCACAATGGGGAACGTGGTCCTCCTGGACCCCAAGGTCTTCCTGGTCTGGCTGGTGCTGCCGGTGAACCTGGGAGAGATGTAAGTAACAATTCTTGGAAAATGTTCAACCATTCGGGTAGAATTTAATAACTTATTTTTTAAAAATCACAATTGAGCCTTAATAGCTAATAATATAAATATTATCAAGTAGCCAAGTTCTTCTTTCTCTAATAACATATTCTTCCAATTGCATCTTATATCAGCCTTAAAGGCTTGTGGTCATTAATATTTATCCAATAGATAATCTTGAGGAAATATGATCTCTAGCTGAACTAGGAAACAAGTTAGTAGGGAGACCCCCCCAATTTACAAATTTTTTATGTATTTATTGGCTTGTAGTTATCTATGATTTGTCTTTCCTTATTCACTTATTTTTATTTTTAACTTAATATTTTAAAATGATAAATCAAGATTATATATGATACAATACCATAGGTACAATATAATTTGTTTTGTTTTGTTTTGTTTTGTTTGGTGGTACTGGCAGGCTACACTCCCAGACCTACTTTTTTTATTTTTATTTTTATTTTTATTTGGAAACAGGGTCTCTTACGCCAGCACTGCTGGCTTCGAACCTGCGTGATCCTCCTGTCTCTGCCTCCCAAGTGCGGGGATTACAAGCATGTGCCACCACGCCCAGATAATATAATGTTTTGATATTTGCCTGACATGTGGAATGATTAACTAAAGCTAATTAAACTGTAGATTCCTATTATCAATTTAGATCAATATTTCTCAAAACAACATATTAGCTTCTCTGTGTGTACCATATTTTAGATATTCTTTTCCTACATTTCTCTTATCACCTATTGTAAAATTCTAGTAGCACAGATATACCCAGGTATTATGACTTTTTGAAGTCCAGCTCCATTGTAATATCTCAGACTTCCTGCTCCCAAGAACCAATTATCAACCTCATTGAGAACTATATTGCTTTGTTTATAATAAGTGGCTTGTATAGTATTTAGATTATTTCAAGGTAATTAATTTTTCTCTTTTTCTCTATCTATATCTCTGCAACTATCTCTATCTCTATCTCTTCTTTTAATCAGGGAAACCCTGGATCAGATGGTCTGCCTGGCCGCGATGGATCTCCTGGTGGCAAGGTATGAAAAATGCATGTATACTAGGTATGTGCTATTAAAGCAAATAAGCACCATATTTATTTTGAATCTATTGATATTTTTCTAGGGCGATCGTGGTGAAAATGGCTCTCCTGGTGCCCCTGGTGCTCCTGGACATCCAGGCCCTCCTGGTCCTGTTGGTCCTTCTGGAAAGAGTGGTGACAGAGGAGAAACTGTGAGTTCTGATAAGCACCACCTCTCTGTCCTTGTCTTTCCCTTGATAAAGAGATTTGTAAGGAGAAGATAGAATGTCAGATCTGCCAACCAAAATATGTGTTCTCATTCTTCTTGCGGGTTTTAGTACTAGTCATTCATAAACAGATGTGACTGTAAAAATATATCAGAAGTGTCCAGAAGTAATCAATGAAGAATTTGTCACTAAAATCTGAAATAGCATTAATCAAACCAACTATCTGTATGCAGGATAAATACAAAGTTAAATTTTGTTCAACTTTCCTGTTTAAGGCCCTTAGTAAAATATAAACAGGAAAAGTACTTTGAGATACAAAGCAATTTTAACTTCCAATAATAGTGTGCACACTATCTACAACAATAATTATATAATAATAATGCTAGTATGCATACTATGATTCTATGAAATTAACTTTCAAAAACAAAATTTTATCAGTGAATATGAGCAATTCTATGTGTATATAACCATTTGTTTTCATATCAGGGCCCTGCTGGTCCTGCTGGTGCCCCTGGTCCTGCTGGTTCACGAGGCGCCCCCGTAAGTATTGTTTTGTTTCTTATTAACTCATTATACTCTGTAGAATATTATATATATTCTGGAGATTTTAGAAAAATGTACTAACAAAATATATAAGTATTGAACAGATATAAATTCTCCTTCAATGGTACAGAAAGCAATTGAGATTCTAAAAATTCCTTGGGGCCAATGATATAAACTAATAGGACAAGTTTTCTTAGGTGCTTCTCTAGTCATGTGATAACCAATTATAAAACTAATTCACTGTAAAGAAATATATTGTTCCATTAGCTATTGTTCTATTAGCTAATAGAATGCCATAAAATAAATGTAATTATTATAAATTATTAATTTTTCAATATGTATGTTCATGTATGACTTTAATTTGGAATGTATTTCCACAGGGTCCACAAGGCCCACGTGGTGACAAAGGTGAAACTGGTGAACGTGGTTCTAATGGCATTAAAGGACATCGAGGATTCCCAGGCAACCCAGGTCCTCCAGGTTCTCCTGTAAGTACATCTAATGTTAGAAAATCTCCTTCAGGCTAGTGCATTTTAACTGACGAGCGAGGCCAATTTGAGAGACTAATAATAGAGAAGTTTCCATCTCTGAAAACATATGCTAGAAGAGATGAGAAATGAATTCAAGAGCTTATTTGAAATAACAGCATGAAACAATAAGGAAATTAAAGAGAAAACCATCCCTTATCACAATCACCTTCATTCTTGATCAGATCTTAAATGTATAGTGTTCTAAACCTTCTTTTAAGCCCTCACTTATATTTTTACTTGCTTTCTTTTCAGGGTCCTTCTGGTCATCAGGGTGCAATTGGTAGTCCAGGACCTGCAGGCCCCAGAGTAAGTAGCAAAGATATCCAGGGGAAGGTCCACATTTATAAAATATTTGCATCACAGGAAGATGTTCTAACATTATGATACTATGATCATGTATTAGGGACCTGCTGGACCCAATGGCCCCCCTGGCAAAGATGGTACAAGTGGACACCCAGGTCCCATTGGACCCCCAGGGCCTCGAGGTAACAGAGGTGAAAGAGGATCTGAGGTAAGACAGCACTCATACATGTGTGTTTTTAATTTGATGTATTCTCCAATTTTTCAGAAACACTGTGCAGTATTAGTGAGTTAAGTAATCATTTGATTTAGAAAATGAACAATGAATGATTTTAAAGCATTCTTGACCACACTAATACTTTCTCCACTACACTATAGGGAAAGAGAAAGAGGGGGAAGAAGAGAGAAATTTTTCTTATGGTTTGATAACAACTATATCAAAATGACATCTGATCAGCCCACCAAATGGACCATACCAATTTTAATTCACACTTGAGTTTTCTCAACTGTGATATGCATTTATGCAGTTCATTTTACTTCTCAATAACGTCCATAATTCCTATTTTGCTACTGATACCATCATTCCTACTACCTACAGCTTTGGGGTAAATGGGATAAAAATATTATCTCTACAAATTACACCTGTGACAATTGAAGCAGAAATGACTTAAGTAATAAGCTCAGTGATTTAAATTTGGGGTCAGAATTTAGTTTCTTTGATTTTATTTACTCTTTCATGTCAGTATTAGAGCTGTGCTGCATGAGCTGTTTACATACATTGTTTATGATAGACCAGAATTTGTCTTCAAATATTACTTACTTTTCTTCAGTGGAACAATATATTTCTTTACAGTGAATTAGTTTTATAATTGGTTATCACATGACTAGAGAAGCACCTAAGAAAACTTGTCCTAAAATAATTATGACACAATATATGAACTGTTTTTAATTATTTTTTTGGATTAGTAGCACAATGTTTCAGTGGGGGCCAAGCAAAAACACTTCAGTGATGCAAGATTTTACCCATTCTAGGGCTCCCCAGGCCACCCAGGCCAGCCAGGCCCTCCTGGACCCCCTGGTGCTCCTGGTCCTTGCTGTGGTGGTGGGGCTGCTGCCATCGCTGGGGTTGGAGGTGAAAAATCTGGTGGTTTTGCACCATATTATGGAGATGAACCAATGGATTTCAAAATCAACACTGAAGAGATTATGTCTTCACTCAAATCTGTTAATGGACAAATAGAAAGCCTCATTAGTCCTGATGGTTCTCGTAAGAACCCTGCTCGGAACTGCAGAGACCTGAAATTCTGCCATCCTGAACTGAAGAGTGGTATGTGTAACTCCAGATGGGAGCAATGGCACTTATGGCAGCAGGATTACAGAGAAAAGTGCTTATCTTAGAATTTGACAGGAAACCTTCACTGTGAATAGAAAATATTTTGAAACCAAAACAATATTTAAATAACATCGAGTAAGAAATGCTTGATATTGTTAAAAAATAATTTTTGTAGATTCACTCAAGGTATAACATAACTTCAAAATATTACAAATACAGAAAATTTAAGCCTTTGCGCATAATGGGTTAATTATTTCTAAAAATCAAATTTAATTATTAATTAATTAATTAATTCTAGAAAGCTTTCAAATATCTTGACATGGAGCATTGCCTTTTCTCAGAGTAATTTCTAAACATTACTTAAAATAGGAAAGAGACATTAACTAGACTTATATATATTGGTATATTGCTGGATTAGACAGCCAGCTTACATTATTAAGCAAAATTACATTAACTATTTAGTCATCATTAAAAAAGAAGAGATTTAGCTGGGCGTGGTGGTGCACGCTCGTAATCCCAGCATTTGAGAGGCTGAGACAGCAGGATCGCGGTTCGCGGACAGCCTCAGATAATGAGGCTCTTTGCAACTCAGTGAGACCCTGTTTCAAAATAAAGAATAAAAAATAGGGTAGGGGTTATAGTTTGGAGGTCGAATGCCCCTGGGTTTCATCCCCAGGCCCACACACACAAATAAAGAAGAGATTTCAACAAATATTATATACTAATCAACAGTTCTTGGCTTAGAATATCATCATTATTCAAATCAAGATGTTATATTTTATTTCAGGGATTTATGTAGTTATAGTAACATTTTTACCTTGGCAGTTTCAGGCTAATCATTTCTGTATATGCCATACATAAAACAAACGCATTAGCAATCAGCACTATGAATGCTTTAGCAGGTAAACAAAATCATTCTTGTCCAAGTTTCATTGCTGAATTTTATAACCAATTCCCATTGTATTTTTTTCTGACTATTCAGGAGAATATTGGGTTGATCCTAACCAAGGTTGCAGGATGGACGCTATTAAAGTGTTCTGTAATATGGAAACCGGGGAAACATGCATAAATGCCAGTCCTTCCAATGTTCCACGTAAAAACTGGTGGTCAGATTCTGGTGCTGAGAAGAAACACGTTTGGTTTGGGGAGTCCATGGAGGGTGGTTTCCAGGTAAGAAAGGATACACTTTTTGAAATAAGTCATCTCTACTTACTAGATATTTTCTGTTCCTCCTATCTGTTCATCACAAAGCTAAGTTAATTAATAAGTAGTAGAGCCCAAATTATTTCATTTTTTAAGTCACTATACTTTTATAACTTTACCCGCAATAAGAGCTAAGCTAGATTGAATTACTTTTCAAGCATTTTTCTTTTTAAGAGTTTTTTTTTAATTTGGCATACAATAAGAATATATTCATATACAATATCTACGAATAGCCTGTACTGCAATGTCCATACTACTGCTATGTGAGATACTTACAGACAGTTTCAACTGAAATGTTTGATCTGTTTTATTTGTTCCCTACCACAGTTTAGCTATGGCAACCCTGAACTGCCTGAAGATGTGCTCGATGTACAATTGGCATACCTCCGACTTCTCTCCAGCCGGGCCTCCCAGAACATCACATATCATTGTAAGAACAGCATTGCTTACATGGATCAGGCCACTGGAAATGTAAAGAAAGCCCTGAAACTGATGGGGTCCAATGAAGGTGAATTCAAAGCTGAAGGAAACAGTAAATTCACATACACAGTTCTGGAGGATGGTTGCACTGTAAGTAACAATACTTTTATAAATATTGGTCAGAATGCACCCAACATGTATTGTTTAATCATGCTATTTTGAAAGGAAGGCAAAAAATAATATAATGAGCTACAGATAGCATTTGGTGTGAGTTATATAGCATCTACTAATTCACTGAAGAGAATGTTAAGTATTGCAAACGCTAAATAGGTCTTCACTTCCAGATGAAATGAAAGTAATGAAATTTAATCCATAATATAAATTCTATCAGATAACTGTGCTGGTTATTACACCTTCTGCACATGAACTCATTCTGTGATCTATGTTTTATAAAAAAATTATCCTTGTTATTTTTTATGAGCAAAAGGAAAACTCACTGCTAATGCTAGCAAATGTTATTGGGAGTGACCTATCCACTGTTAACAAACTATATCCCTGGTAGCGGTGACCAGAATCAGGCCCGCTCAGGCAATCTCCCTGTTGAGTTTGCTCACAAGTCCCACAAGGCTGTTGAGGAAGAATATTGTTTAGCAAATGAAAGGATTACAATTTGAAATATAGCAGGTCATATGTATGGAAGAACAGAGGTCATACTGATTATTCAGAGGAAAATTAAATTATTTTCAACTTGATCAGTTGGAGGAATTGTCTAAATAATTGAATAATTGCATGGAATTGTCTAAATAATTGTTAACATCATAAATACTTACATCTTTGCTTTTATTTTACAGAAACACACTGGGGAATGGAGCAAAACAGTCTTTGAGTATAGGACGCGCAAGGCCATGAGACTACCTGTGGTAGATATCGCACCCTATGATATCGGTGGTCCTGATCAAGAATTTGGTGTGGATGTTGGCCCTGTTTGCTTTTTATAAACTAAACTCTGTCTGAAATCCCAGCAAAAATTGCCACATTCCATATGTGTTTTTCTTGTTCTAATCTTGTCAACCAGTACACACGACCAACTAAATTCCAGTTATTTATTTCCAAAATTTTTGGAAAAAGTATAATTTGACAAAAAAGAATACCTTTTTTGCTGTTCCACCAAATACAGTTTCAAATGCCTTTTGTTTTATTTTTTTACCAATTTCAATTTCAAAATGTCTCAATGGTGCTATAATAAATAAACTTCAACACTTATGATTACACTGTGTTACATTCTTTGAATTCTAGTCTATCTGTGGGGGAATAACTATACTCACCAGTAAAAGATAATCTTTCTGAAACAGACATGAAATTAGAAATGACCTCCCTATTTCAACTACCTCAACTGGTCAGAAACATAAATTTTGTGAGCCCCAGAAGACTAGATAATTTGTATAAGTTGGCAAACTTAGAAATTCTATTGATTAGTTTCCTAGAATATCGGTAAGAATAAAGTAGAATGTAGTACAAGAATTTAAACAAATAAATTTAAACAAATATTTTTAAAGCCACAATTATTTTAATCTTGGATAGCAACTGCTTTTAAAGGTGCTTCTCCCTTTTCTTGTCATTGCTGGTGAAGATGACAAATATTTGGGAAATCTTTCAAGACACATGTTTTGGTGCTAGTGTACTTTCACTTTTAAACATCCACAACAGAATTGTTGACCTGCATTCAAACCATAAACTCACAAAATCAGTACCTGTCTCCCATCAGAAAGATTAATTCGTGTACCACAGGGGAATCTCTCTCTTCATCCTGTAAAAGAAAACAAGAAAAATTACGGGGCTGCTTTTGTCACAATAACATAGACAATGTCTGAAATTTTCTTTTGTAAGCTTGTATGTGGTTGTTGATCTTTTCTTACAGACATGCATAATAAAATATCGTAATGAAACATTCCTGGTTCTTGTCACTTTTCACAGATTTAACAAATACTTGTCAACATCCAGGAACTCCAGTGATTTTCTTGAAAATACAGATTACATTCCAATTTTGAAGCTAACAGTACAATGGTTTGGAAATACAAACAATTTGTGCAGAATAGAGATAACTTTCAGTAGGGAATCCAGCATGTTTTAGATCAAATTTAGTGTAACCCCTGAGGCATATTGAAACCTGAGAGTTTTGTATGAGAGGATCACCCCCTGGAAAGTAACATACACAATTGGGATGTCCTCAGAGTGGGAGTAATTAAGGAGAAAGATGCTGGTGATTTATCAGAAAGTAAGATGAGTTCAACAAAACACACAAAATTAAGAACAATTGGCAAATATAATATGATTTCAACTATATGTGGAATTTTAAAAAGTTGAATTCAAAAAAAGGAGCAAAATATTGGGAAGGTATATGGATGAGATGAGGGTGAGGAGATATTGGTCAAAGATTTCAAAACTGGCCGGGTGTGGTGGCTCACGCCTGTAATCCCTGCTCTTGGGAGGTGGAGACAGGAGGATCGCGCTGGTCCACACTGGCTTAAGAGACACTGTTTCCCAAAATAAAAAAGTATAAAATAGGTCTGGTAGTGTAGCCCAAAAGTAGAAGGGCTTCCAGGAACCCCAGTACAACCAAAAAAAAAAAAAAAAAAAAAAGATTTCAAAACTTCACCTAGATAACAGGAGTAACATGGTAACTGCAGTTAATAACAATAACTTGTTTCCTTGAAAGTTGCTAAGAGTAATGTTTATATGTATACCTATTTCACAACATCATGTTGTATATGAGAAACACATGCAATTATTATTAGTAAGTTAAAATATTGATCTAAAAATATTAAAAGTACTTGCAAGATTAGGCATTTTCTACTTCCTTTTCTACCATCAAGTTCTTATTTTTTATTTACCATAAGTAAAAATAGTACAGTCATACACAGTTGACCTAATAATTTGAAATTTAGTCACTCTATATTACTATGAAAAATAATTATGCTTTCAATATTAAAATTCCTTCAAACAAACATCAAGACTTGTAGTCCCATTATCTTCTGACATAGAGGCAACCAATATTTATAGTCTCTGGGTGCCTGTTTCAAAAACTATTTTATTTACATTGTAATAACATATTTATTACATAATATATTATGTTATGTAATATATCATTTATATATAAATTATATCCAAAAACAATTTTATATTTATACATATGCACAAAGAAAATGCAAAAGCCAATCATATGAATTAACATATCTCTTGGAGTTTTAACCAGAGAAAAACATATGAAATATAATTTCTGCCTTCTGCATTTCTAACAATATATTATAGACAATATTTCATCCTATTACATATAACATTAACACATTGCCTGTTATTGATCACTAATATTCATTTTAGTGAATAGAATTAAAATGGTTCACTATTTTTGTTCACGTGATTCTTTAGTTGTTACAGAGCATCTAAATCCCTATCTTCACACAAGAAATATTTTGGTTATATAGCTTTGAAGCCACAAAGACACTTGTTTATTTAGCCTTATGTTGTTAGGGCTTGGACATGTGATTTGAACTTGGTAACTCAGAAAGACACACCAATTCTAATTTGGAGAGAGTTGTATTAGTTTCATATTACTGCTATAGCAAGTTGCCACAAACTTAGTGACTTACTGTACCAGCAATCTTTTGTTTTATATGTCTGGAAGTCAAAAAATGTAAATTAGATCTTTCTGGGCTAAAATCGAGGTGTGAAGCAAGGCCATGTTTCTTTTGTGAGACTCTAGAGAGAAGCCCTATTAATTTCTTTTTAAATTTTTTATTCATGCAGTATAGTCTCACATCAAAATGTATATCATGTTGACAATGGCATATATTCACACAGCACTTAGTGCCCCCACCTCCTCATTTCCCTCCCTCTCAATACCAAGTGTCCAGGTTAACAATTCTATATTCACACGTATGCATATAGTCGTAGGTAGAATTTCCATTAATGAGCCTCAGACTTCTTCCTCCCCTCCCCTTACCCCTGGCTCCACTGAGGATCTCTTCCGCTATCTGGAGTCCCTCAAAGAACAAAATTATGTCATTTATAAGAAGATGGAAAGACCTGGATAACATTATGTTAAGTGAGATTAGCCAAGCACAGAAAGAGAAGGGCCAAATGCTTTCTGTAATATGTTCGAGCTAGGGAGTATTTGGGATGCCCCAAGGAACCCTGTTAATTTCTCTTCCCAGTTTTTAGAGACCACCCAGATTCCTTGGCTCGTGATCCATTCTCATCTTCAAACCAGCAATATTTGGTCAAGTCTTTCCCACATTGCACCATTCTCACACTGGCTCTTCTGCTTTCTCTCTATTTAGTAGGACCTTTATGATAAGGTAAAGCCCAATTAAATAGGCCAGGATAATCTCCACATTTTAAGGTCAGCTGATTGGCAACATTAATTTCAACCTGAAACTTCAATTTCTTCTTGCCTAGTGCAGTGTAACATTCAGATTCTAGAAATTTACATATATATAAATATATAAATATATATTATTTATTTATTTTGGTGACACTGGGGATGGAACCCTTCTACCTCCGGGCTACACTCCCAGACCTATTTTTTATATTTTATTTGGAAACAGGGTCTCAAGCCAGTGAGGCTGGCTTCGAACCTGCGCGATCCTCCTGTCTCCGCCTCCCAAGCGTGGGGATTACAAGTGTGCGCCACCACACCCAGCAGATTCTAGAAATTTAAATGTGGATATATTTGGGGAGGCATTATTCTACTACCATAATAAAAATGCAAAAGTAAATAAGAATAGAAAATCATTTTTGTGGTGGTGACAGATACAACTGAGGCAGGAATAGCCACATTGCATTTTTATTCATCTTTTATTGGTGTGTTGTAATTATTCATCATAGTGTGACTCATAGAGATATGCATTTATATGTGCACACAGTGTGTCACTTGGTCTTTTGGCCTCCCATAACCTCCTCCTCTTCCCATAACTAATAGGGAGATTCATAGTGATACATTCATATATCATTTAAGATTATTTGGTCTGTTTCTCTCCCCAAACCTCCTTTCTCCTCCCATCCCCAAGTTGCTTTCCACTACTCCATGGGTCTTCTAAATTATAGGTCCCTTTTCTTTCCTATTATCTCTCTAGCCTTCACATCTGAGAAAACACATGTGGCCTTTGATTTTCTGCATCTGGCTGACCTCATTTAGCTTGACATCCTCCAGTTGCACCCATTTCCCTACAAATGACAAAATTTTCCTCTTCTTTATGGTCCAGTGTGTGTACATGCCACATTTTGTTTACATTTATTTGTCAACAGGCACCTAGGATGGTTGATTTCATAACTTGGCCGTATTAGCCAGATGACAAAAGGAGCTTGTCCAATACATAGTGCTGGATACACATCCAGTAGCAAGGGTTATGATGGCTTCACCAGGACTTCTATGGCATATGATTTTGGTGATGGCCCTGAACATAAGCATTCACTTTGTTTCTTTCTATTCTATAAACCTGAATTCTATAGCTTTCTCTGAATTCTTCTGAACTTCAGAAAAAGTATGTTAATTACAATCATCATAAATCTGCCAAAGTTGCTTTAGGTCATTTGTAGATAAGAATCTTGATAAGGTCAGCAGTTGCTATCTGTAGGGCTTGTAGACAGCAGAAATAAAAGAAAATGGAAATACTCTGGGATCAACTGTTTATATTTGTTGAGGGAAAATGTAGAAACACTTGTTTACATCCAAGGATGAGAATTTTGAAGTCTATGAAAATAGGGTTAATCATCTTTGAAAATGAAGAGTGATCTTCAATTTAAACTTAAAGCTTAAGGAGACACATGGCCTCCTCTACTAAATGTATGTTTGAATTTAATAAGAAATTGTTGGACTGCATATGAATGTGGCTGTTTATATTTGGTGATGCACATAAAAAGAATAACAAATTCAAGTCTCTAATTTCTTGGCTTAAGGCATAGAAAGAAATGATATATACTTCCTTTAACTATGCTAAGTATATAAATATTTTTAAAAATTAAGCCAGGTGTGGTGGCACATATCTGTAATCCTAGAGCTTGGAAGGCTGAGATAGGAGGATTACAGGATCAACGACAGCCTTAGAAATGTACCAAAACTCTCATCAACCTAAAGAGTCTCTCGTTCAAAATAACAAAAAATGAAAATGAGAATTTAAAAAGGCATGTAGCTCAGAGGTAGGATGCCTCTAGGTTCAGTCTCCAATGCCTTGCATACAACAACAAATACATAAACGAGTAAGTAAATAAATAAATCTTTGCCAAATGGTTCAGATAATAAAGAGCCAAATATAGATCTTTATTCTGAAAATCACATCATTTAAATCAAAATTTCTCACCCTCCAGTTGATTACTTTATGACTAGAAAGTAGCAGGACCCTAGAAGTTTGAATGTAGTTTCTAAAAGAATTCTTTTTAAACATTCTTTTTTCCCAATTAGTCTTATAAAATAGGAACCTTAATTCCTATGTAGTAATATTTCTGCTATTTGTAAAATGCAAGATTCCTGTAAGAAAAGGCCAATGTTTAACATACCTAATTCCCACCACTGCTTATTGTCTCTGGATTTATAATTAGAGTCAGATTTTAGAATGACCTTCTAGTACTTTAGCAACTAAAAGGTCAGTCTCAGTAGGAGGTTTACAAATAAAAAGAATGGAAAATTTTAACTAATTTATATCATCTAAAATCTGGACAATATATGTGAGAATAGGTTCTGAGATACTAGAAGAAGAATTGTGCAATTTGGAAAATAATAATCAATATAAAATATAATGGAGGCCTCTGGGAATAATTATTAACAAGGTTGAATAACTGAAACCAAGCCTCCAAGATATTCCAAACTAAATTAAGACTCCCAAACTTCCTGGAAGGTGAAGAATATAATACCAGAACTTAAGAAGATAGAAATAAAGGATCTGACTTAGCAAACGTGTTAGTGAGGAGAAAACACTATGATAATAGCTAGTGTCCTCTGGCTTCAGTTTTAAAGTATTTCTGTGGCTGTGATTTTGAAATAATACTGTATTAGAAGAAGAAACCATACATTAGAAGTCTATTGCATAATCTGGGCCAGGGATGATGGTTTCCTGTCCCAGGGTGGTGGTAATGAAAGTATGAAAAGTAGTTGTGTTCCAGAAGTGTTTTGAATACCGAGTTAACAGGAACTGCCAACAAATTGGATGTGCTATCTAGAAGAGATGTCAAGCATAAATTCAAGGATTTTGCATAAGAAACTGGAAGAATAAAGTTGCCAGAAACTATCAAGGTAAAAAACTTGAGGTGTTTGAGATTTCCGGCTGTCCATGTGATGTTTTGAATACCTGTCAATTCTCTAAGTCTAGGCTAGAAAGTTAAGTGTAAGAGTTTCAGTAAATGTGTTATTTTTACACCCATGGAAACATACAAGATCATCAAACAATTAAGAGTGGAGAGAAGGAAGAAAAATATAGAAAAATGAGCTCTTGGGTACTTCAATATTTACAAGTTGTAGAAATAAAGAGAAAGCAGCAAAGGAGAGAGAGAGAAGAAACAACAGGAAACCAGGAAAGTGCAATGACTTCAATGCCAAATGAAAAATAAAAGTTTGTTGTTTAAAATTTTGAAACTATGAAGCCGGGCATGGTGGCGCACGCTTGTAATCCCCACGCTTGGGAGGCGGAGACAGGAGGATCGCGCAGGTTCCAAGCCAGCTGCGCTGGTTTAGGAGACCCTGTTTCCAAATAGAAATATATAAAAATAGGTCTGGGAGTGTAGCCCGGAGGTAGAAAGGCTTCCAGGAACCCCAGTACCACCAAATAAATAAATAAATAAATAAATATAAATAAAAATTTGAAACTATGGTATATGAAGAACAAAAGTAAATTTAGATTTTATGCAGTCCAAGGCCACTAAATCTAGATTTTAAAAAGTGAAATCAAGTGATATCATATCAATTTCTCTGTGTCCTATAAAATATGAGATGTTGTTGTATTGATTATACATGTTGCCTTGGAGTGGACATTTTCTTCAAGTCTCCCATGTACATCCTGACGTAACTGTGAAAATACTGTGTATGAAATTTTGTACATTGCTTATTTCTTTTAACATGATATCACTTTATCTATGAAGGAAGTATTTACTTGACTTTGGTACTAATTAGAGGAGATTAGTATTTTTGTTAATCATTTATTAATTTCTGTGCTTTTATTGGTACATCAGTCTCACATCATAATGTGAATTATGTTGTGAATTATGTTGACAATGACACACGTCACACATTCTTGATTCCCCCACCTCCCCATTCCCTTCCTCCCAATATAAAATCACATCAAAGAGATCTTACTTCAAAATCTTTCTTGTCTGGATTCTTAGAGGAATTTTCCCACTTGATGAGTCAGAAACTATGACAAATACTTTACTTGCAGACATAATTATCCACTGAGTCATAACTCACTAAGAGAGCTTGATACAATATTGGTGAAAGCACTCTTTTTGAGGGAGCATGTATAAAAGTTCTCCCCAAATCTTCATGTTCTCTAGTCAACTGTACCAAAATTGCAGAACTTTCATGAAGAATCACTTGCTGAGTCAATGTTAAAATAAAGTTTCAAAATTGCATTCATGGCCAGTATTTTTAAAACTAATCAATTAGTTATATAAATAGGGAATTAAAGATAGCACCTGGATCTTTGTCTCCTTTGAAACTTATGTTCTCCTAATGGGAATTTAGCATGAGTTTCAAAGGAGACAAAGCATATTTTTATTTTTTTTATTTTTAGTGGTACTGGCGATTGAACCAAGGGGCATTCTACCTCTCAGCTACACCCCAAGCTCTATTTTTTCATTTTTATTTTGAAACGGGGTCTCACTAAGTTGCAGAGGGCCTCACTAAGTAGCTGAGGCTGTCTACGAACCTGCTATCCTCCTGTATCAACCTCCCTAGTACTGGTATTACAAGCATGTGTGCCCATGTCAGGCTAGACAAAGTATATTTAAAGCATAGCAGATACTTATTGTGGAAGAAAGAAGTAAGAATGAACATTTTAGAGAAGAAGAAGATGAAAATAAAACATCTCAGCAAATCAGTACATTTTCTTCAAGCAGTAGACTGAAGCATCACAGCACGTAGATAAACTTGCTGGGAAATTAGGCTAAAGAGGGAAAATGGGGACAGCTGAAGGAGAACTTCAAAAGTCATGCGAGATGTTTCCCTTTAGTAAGGACTAAATGGAAAGTTACACAACTCCAGCATTTCTCACAGCTTCCTACGTGGCAGTTAAACACGACAGTGACTCATTTGGAAGGGTGGCTGAACATGATAAAATATGTGCCTGATTAGCAAGTACTAGGTCAGGGGCGGCTAACTAGATTTGGAAAGTATCCTTCTACAGATGGCCGATGAAATCATCTGGCTCCAAAATCATCATTAGGGAGCAAAACTTGCAGAGGAAAGGGGAAAAGGCCAGCATGTCATGTACACGGTGAGAAGGAAGATGTGCAGAAAGTATCACAAGGAGTTGGATTTGAGGGCCTGGAGCTTTTAATGCTTTAAGGAAAGGACGATTTATCTTTGAGGATCAACAAGGGCAATAAGAACAGAGACGAAACTGAACAGGAGGTGGTATTGCTAAAAATGATTTGGGTCTTATTTCCAAATTTTGTCTTGTATTTAAGCACATGAAAACCATGTTTGTCGGATTTAGAAAATCACAGTTTGAAAGAGGAAAGGCGATCACTATCTAAAGGAACCCACAAACCAGAGCATTATGCAAGGAAACATATCAGAGGTCTCAGAGGTTTTGACTTCAGGGTTCCCGTGAATCTTTAAAGTTCAAATTCTGACTACAGATGTTTTCAATTTATGTTACATTTTTTTCTCATTAAATTGAACAACAATTGTGATCATTCTCTATCTACAGCTGCCTTTCATTATAAGATCCACCTCATAACAGTTTCAGCTGCTGGGAAAATTGTTCACATTACTTTCCCCTATTTATTACCATTTGAATCTCCTTTACTCTACTTCACAAATGTCTTTACTAATTTATTGCAATATCAATGGCATTTAACCATAATTGTTCCCATGCATATAAGTTTGATATGTACCCCTCAACTTTTGATGAATTATGTTATTTGATGACAATAAATGCAATCTTCAAGGTTTTATTAACTTAAAAAATAGTCACATGATAAGGCATAATGTAAATTAGGGATCATTCAATGTTTTTATTTATGCATCAAAATAAACTCCAGCAGAGAATTATAAGCATAAATGATACTAAATTTTGCTACATTTGCACAGTTTCATCTCTGAGATTTCCTATTATAACAGTGCCACTGTTGTTTTTATTGAGTTAGATTTTTAATCCAGGGTTTTCATCTTCCACTATATTTTCTTTTGTTGTTTTCCTTGAGATTAATCATGAAACTATGAAAGATGCATTATAGCATCAAAAGTAGCTTTAAGCTTTTTTTCAAAGTTTAATGTCATCTTTAATAACTTTCAGGAATGTATAACTAATAAATAACGCTACTAACATTTGTCTATCTGTATAGTTTGCTTTCCTCAATTTCTCTTAAACATCGGCGTTCCCCTGTGATCTCTTCTCAGCTCAACATTCTCCTTTTACAATCTCTGTGAGTAATTTCATTAGCACCAAAATGCCCAACAACTATTCCATGTGATGGTGTGTGTGTGGTGTGTGTGTGTGTGTGTGTGCATTACTAGGGATTGAACCCATGTGCATTCTACCTCTGAACTACACATAACTAGCCCTTTTATTTTTATGTTGTAACAGAGTCTTACTAGATTACTGAAGGTCTCAGTAAATTGCTGAGGCTGGCCTCATACCTGTCATCTTCCTATCTCAACCACTCAAGTACTGGGATTACAGGCATGCACCACAATGCCTGGTTCACCTATCTCCAAGTGTAAACCTAACCTACCTCCCAATGGATGGTCCCAGGAACAGAAACATAGAACATAACATCTCTGGCCTGCCCCTTTCTTTATACTCTATCTCAATAAATGCCATCCCCTTCCTTCCAGCTACCTAAATAAGAAATTTGTGAATAATGTTAAAATCCTTGCCTCCTCAACTTCTCACTCACTCATTAGATTCTGTTGACTCTGTTAATTTTTTTAATTTTTTTTTATTTTTTGTGGTAGTAGGGGTGGAACTCAGGGCTTTTTACCTCTGGGCTATCCTCCCAGACCTATTTTATATTTTATTTGGAAACAGGATCTCACTAAGTTGCTGAGAGCCTCACTAAGTAGCTGAGGCTGGCTTCGAAACTGTGCGATCCTCCTATCTCAGTCTCCCAAGCGCTGGGATTACAAGTGTGTGCCACTATGCTCGGCCGACTCTGTCAATCTTAAGTATCTCCCAATACATCTGACTTTCTCTGTGGTGACACGGATTTTGTCATTCCTTGCTTCTTTTTCTCAAACATTTTTTAACAAATCTCTCTGCTTTCAGTCTCACTCACATTAAAATTGTCTGCCAAGGTGATCTTTCCAGCATGCCAATCACAACATGTACCCCAGTTGCTTAAAAATAACTCAATATTTTGCAGTGGAAGTTATTGATATTTCTGGTGG
The DNA here is from genome assembly GCF_963383645.1 of Muscardinus avellanarius. Classification (NCBI taxonomy): domain Eukaryota; kingdom Metazoa; phylum Chordata; class Mammalia; order Rodentia; family Gliridae; genus Muscardinus; species Muscardinus avellanarius. The sequence goes on along the minus strand of NC_137787.1, from coordinate 48,277,019 downwards.
TTTTGATTTTGTTGTAAGGGATGGGCTTGCCTACAAGATCTCCATCATCCTTAGCCCATCTATGAAATGTGGAAAATATTCACCAGTGAGAGCCACAAACACTCAGATCACCCATTCCCAAAGGTCTCTAAAACTCATGATTATACTCTCAGCTGAAAACCACATATAGTTTCCTCAAAACATCTTCAAAAAAATGTTCAGTCTCTGTAGTTTTACACACATTTCCACTTACGCTATTCTTCCTATTTCTCTATATCTCCCACCAACACTTTGCCTGCAGTCTTTTGCCATGCCAGCCCACAATGAGTTCCCCAAACAAGCCATGTTCTTTAAGAATTCTATGCCATAAACTATTTTGAAATTTTTTTCAGGATAATGAGACAGCTTTATTTCATGATTCAAAATTGATTTTGAAGGCAATTTCAAAAGGATGGTTCACTGGAAATGCTGTAATTGTATTTATTTTATGGCTGAGTAAAATTCCATTGTGTATGGAGGGGAGATGGGGAAAAAAGCTCTCTGAGGCACATGATGCATTTAGACAAACGTATTGATATCAATCAATCACTAAGCCAAACATGGGAGGGAGGGTTAGGGAGGGAAGGGGGTGGGGACTGAATGGGCGCTGACTGGGTGATGTGTGCATGTACATCTACACAAGTCTTTTTTATTACCCCACTACGATGTATGAATATAATGCATCAATAACAAAATAAAAATAATAAATTTTTAAAAGGATGGTTCACAAAAATGATTTTAGCAGCGACAACACTATATGTGAAATACTGAGAATTTTAGAACCAGAACACTAAGGTATGAATCACAGCTGTGAACAGTTTAGGATGAGAACATTAAGCACCTTAAACTTCAAATGCTTCATTTAAAATTGGTGATCCTACTTGTTTCTTAAATAAATGCATATTTATTTATTTATTTATTTATTTATTTAATTGGTGCATTATATTCTCACATACCCATGTTCATAGCAGCCCAATTTGAAATAGTGAAAATATGGAACCAACCTAGGTCTTCAACAACAAATGAATGCATTGCAAAATTATGAGAACTATACACAATGGAATTCTACACAGCAATAAAGAACAAAATCATGTCATTGCAAGAAGACCTGGAGAACATTATGTTAAGTGAGATTAGCCAAGCACACAAAGAGAAGGGGCATATGTTTTCTCTAATATGCTCAAGCTAGGGAGAGTATTAGGGATACCAGAGGGACTCCAGATAATAGAAGGGAAACCTCAGCAAAGCCAGAAAAGGGGGGTAGGGAAAAAAAAGGCTGGGGTAATTAATGGAAAAACTACATTCGAATATGTATATACATATGAATATAACATTATTAGCCTGGACACTCAGTATTGGGAGGGAGAGAAAAGGGGAAGCAGGGGGCTAGGGCACAAGTACTGTGTGAATATGTTACAATTTTATATATGGCATAATTCCTTAATTGCTCGAGATATTTTCTTTGTTCTTCATTAAGAAAAACATTTCCCAAGTAGTCTTCTTTATTTCCTCTTCTCTTCAAATATCTGACTATGTTAGATAGTCAGAGCCTCTGCTTCCCTTGTGCATTTCCCATTCATATCAGTTAACACCACTTATTTACTCAGTTCAGATGGCATCTTGGCTGGTTTACCCACTAAATGGTAGAAACAGCTTATAAAGCATAGACTTTCTGTAGCATCATCAGGATAATAATTTTCCATTCTGAGGCAAAATTATCAATATCAGACATGATATATGTAGGGAAAACATAAATCCACAACTGCTTCATAGGCCGCAGTCTAAATCAACTGCCATCATCATGAAATTTTTTTTATCATATGAATTTTAAGTTGCCCTGTACTTACACTAATAGATAGATAGATAGATAGATAGATAGATAGATAGAGGGAGAGGGAGAGAGAGAGAGAGAGAGAGAGAGAGAGAGAGAGAGAGGAGAGAGAGAGAGATTCAAATGATTACTTAAGTTGCTTGAAATCATGTAAAACTGCTAGACCTGGAGTTCATGCTAGTATCCTTTCCTCTATCCCCAATTAACTTCTGGCACCAGGACCTTCTTATATTAATGTGAATTCTGAATAAAGCAATTTGAGAAGATAAGTATACTTTTCACAATCCAATTGAAAAATGGAAAAAAAGACAAAAATTGTTTTGTGAGTGTTTTTGCTATATCTTCCTTACACCTAGTTCTACTAGGCATTTTAATATTTGTGAAAATCTGATAAAATTTATTTTTTCTGCTTTTTTTTTACTTCCTATGCTATTAAGTGTCTATTGCATATTTATTGGCCTTTATACTAAAGCTTTTGTGAATCATCTATATAGAATTCATGTATTTATTGCAAAAATTTCCTATGGTTGGGTCCAGGCCTCTGGCCCCGACCCTGGGCGGGTGGGCAGGCGCTGGCGGGGCACCCCTAGGCGACCCCCTTTCCACCCGGAAGGACCCTGTGGTCCAGGCCTCTGGCCCCTGACCCTGGGCGGGTGGGCAGGTGCTGGCAGGACACCCCTAGGCGACCCCCTCTCCACCCAGAAGGACCCTGTGGTCTGGGCCTCTTGCCTCGACCCTGGACGGGTGGGCAGGCACTGGCGGGGAACCCCTAGGTGACCCCCTTTCCATCTGGAAGGACCCTATAAAAAGGAAAAGAAAAAGAAAAAAGGAAAATATCGGAGAGGGGTCAAGAAGGCCGTGGCAGATGGCAGCATACTGGAGATGCAGACAAAATTTATCCAAATGAACTGGAATTATTGGAAAAATTCCCCACTAAGGAGGACTGCTTCTTCTCTACATTGTTAAGAATCTTGGACATCACCTGTAAGGAGAGAGACTTTAGCGGAGACCAAGGAGAAAGGTGGTGCTGAAAGCGGTCTTCACTTGGCGGTAGAGACTTGTATGCAGGAGAAGCAGAAATCAGAGCCTACCAACCTTATTATTTTTTTGGAGAAATTACACCAAAGGTCAAATGCTACCGTTGTGCATGCTTAGGAACACTGGACAACATTCAGAGTGGAAAAAGAGCTTGGGAAAGATTTGAAATGGTGGAGGCAGTGGCAATGGCAGTGGCCAGTACTCAGGGGAGGCAGAGATCTGATGCATTACACCTGGAACTTTTGAAGTAATGACCCCAGAGGCAGAATGCTACCACCACGCACCCTCGAGAACATGGGACAAATGGTTGGGCGAAGAGGGTGCTCGGATTAGAGCCTGCCGAGGGGTGAGGCCGGTGACGGACACAATAAAGCTGGGATTGGAGCCTGTCATGAGGCAAGGCCGGTGCTGGAGCCTCTGAGGCCGGGATTGGAGCCTGCCAAATGGTTAGGCCGGTGCTGGGGCCAGTGATGCTGGGATCGGATCATGCTGTGAGGCAAGGTCGGTGCTGGGGCCTTCGAGGCCGGGATCAGATCCTGCCGAGGGGTTAGGCCGGTGCCGGGGCCAACAAGGCTGGGATTGGAGCCTTCCGTGAGGCAAGGCCGCTATTGAGGCCTCCGAGGCCGGGATTGGAGCCTGCCTAGGGGTTAGGCCAGTGCTGGGGCCAACAGCCGGCATCGGAGCCTTCCGTGAAGCAAGGCTGCTACTGAGGCCTCCGAGGCCTGGATCGGAGCCTGCCGAGGGGTTAGGCCAATGCCAGGACCATCAGCTAGCATTGGAGCCTGCAGTGAGGAAGGCTGGTGCTGGGGCCTCCAAGGCCGGGATTGAAGTCAGCTGAGGGGTTAGGCCGGTGTCGGGGCCAGCGAGACCAACCAGAATCGGGGCCTCCCATGAGGCAAGGCCACTGCTTGAGCCAGCGAGGTCTGGATCAGTACACCGGGTAGCCAGGCCACAACTGGGGCCGTCAAGAGCGGGATCGGTACTTGCAACGCGGCATGCACAGAGAAATATCGCAGAAAATTAAAACCAGATGCTTCCTCTAATCAGCAATAACTAGGAGGAAAGGGGCAATAGGAAGTGGTCGAGCTATAGAAAGGGCCCTATAGTGAAGCAATTAAGGTGACCAATCAGAGGGTATGGAATAGGGGAGAATGGAGCCTCTTTAAAAAGCAGGAGGTACATAAACATATGTATCAAAGTTAATCACCAAACAAGCATGGGATTGAAGGAGGGGGAGGGAATGGGACAGGGACTGGAGGAGGGCTAATTGGATGATGTGTGCTTGTATATCCTCTCAAGTCTTGTGTTCCAATGTGATGTATGATTACAATGCACCAATAAAAATAAATTTTAAAAAATTTCCCATGGTTCAATATGCTTTAAGCATACTTACTAAGAGTTTTATAATAGAAATTTTAAATTGCATTTTGGCTCAGTTACAGTGGTGCATGCTTGTAATCCAAGTACTTAGGAAGGTGAGACAGGAGGAACCCAGGCTTGAGAATAATCTCAGCAAATTAATGAGGCCCTTAACAAAAGGAGATTTAATAATCTCCAAGATTACTTAAACTACTTGATAATTTATACTAATGTGTTTAGAGATTTTTAATATTAAAACATTGATTTTCATTTCAAAACTGTTCTAATATCAGATTAAGAAATAAAATGTGCCTTGAAATGATACATGTCTAAAAAGTTTTTCTAATAGCATTTACTGAATTAGTGGAAACTAAGTTAAATTTTCATATGGATATATAAATTCTGAATATCATTTTCCCCCATGACAAGTAGTCTTTTATTGTTTTAGTAGAGCCAGTCCCTCACTTGTTTAAGTAATTTTTGATTTGAGAATAGAATGAATCCTTTTTCTTCTATATTTTTTATTCCCATAATTTTCCAATAATTTCATCATGTTTTATGTTTTTAAGATTCTATAAGGATTTTGAGTGGCATCATATCTAATGTACCTGCTAATTTAGGAAAGAAAATTACATTTTCAAGCATTGATCTTCTATGTGGAAGAATAAGATATGTTTATCCTTAATTCTATTTTATACATCTCAGTCAAGTGTTGTAGTTTATTTCAATCAGCTTCTGCAATTTTTTGGGGGGTCATGCTTAGTTGTATGTTGCCACTAGCACTATATAAAAGTCATTTCTTTTATTGTGCTTTCCATTCAGTTATACTAGTAGACACAGTAACAATAAAATAATCATAATAATAACTTATGGTCCACGCTAGTACATAAATCAAGTATAAATACTTTGTGAATGTAGTTCTCTGGTTACACAGTATATAATTTCTCATTCATTGAATAAATGTATGATAAACTAGCAAAAATACTAAAAAGTCTTTTCAGATTCTGTATAAACAGCCCCTGCCTTTGTAACAAATATAATTAATATAAAAGGCCAATTATAATAAAATAACCACACAACTATATAAAACATTATACATTGTGCTATAAAGAAAAAGTACAGGGTGCCAAGAAAATTTATGAGGGAACCATATCTAACCTGAGTGAGAACCCATCAAGGACCTCGTGAAAACATGGCATTTCACAGAGTGCTAAAAAGTTAGAACAAGTGAACTGAGTAAAGGGGAAGGGGATACTTGGATCCATATACAAATGGCCTTTGGCAGGAGGAGGAATCTTAGAAAAAAACCCTTGTGAGTGGAGCAGACTAAGACATGGTGGCTCCTGAACCCCAAGGAGTCAAGTCATACCAGAACCTTGTTTGAGGACATTTTCCTTCAGATGCCATTAAAGCTTTTTGAGATTTAGTGTGTTTATGTGTGCATTGTATTGGTGGAGTAGGAAGAGAGATAAGCAACATATGCAGATTTGCATTTCAAATTGGTCACTCCGGTTTCTGTGGGAAGAATGGGTTAGAAGAGGGCAAGTCAAGCTGGGGAAGGTGCTGCATATCTGTAATTCAAGTACTTGGGAGAATGACACAGGAAGTTCCAGGCTAGCCTCAACAACTTAGCAAGGTTGTCAGCAACTTAGTGAGATCCTGTTTCAAAATAAAAAATAAAACATGGCTAGAAATGTAATTCAGAGGTAGAATGCCTCTGGCTTTAATCCCCACTATAGAGGCAGGAGATATAGAGGAGGAGGAAGAAGAGGAGGAAGAGGAGGAAGAGGAAGAGGAGGAGGAGGGCAGGTTAGACCTGGGTGTGGTGGTGTATGCCTGTAATCCCTGTACTTGGGAAGCTTAGACAGAAGGATCACAGGTTTGAGGCCACCCTTGGGAATTTAGCAAGACCCTCAGCAACTTAGCAAAGCACTGTTTCAAAATTAAATAAGAATAATATTAATAATAAAAAGGGGTGAGGGGTACAACTCAGAGGTAGAAAACCCCTGGATTCATCTCCAGTACAGAGGAGGAGGTCATTGGAAGGCTATTACAAGAGCCCAAGTGAGATAATTATGTAGACTGGGATAGCAGCAGTGAAGATGGAGAGAAAGCTGACTTAAAAAAATGTCTAGGGAGCCGGGCGTGGTGGCGCACGCTTGTAATCCCCACGTTTGGGAGGCAGAGACAGGAGGATCGCGCAGGTTCGAAGCCAGCCGTGTGCGCTGGCTTAGGAGACCCTGTTTCCAAATAAAAATGTAAAAATAGGTCTGGGAGTGTAGCCCGGAGGTAGAAGGGCTTCCAGGAACCCCAGTACCACCAAAAAAAAAAAAAAAAAAAAAAAAAAAAAAAAAAAAAAAAAAAAAGTTGGCAATACCTTTACTCTAGCATGAAGAGAATGATGGACAGGTCCCCAGCCAGCCCAAGTGGATGGGTTATGAGTCTATTGCCTGAGAGATGGAACAGAGAATGTAAGCCTTCTTTGAGATAAAAATATATCATGAATTTGTTTTGGAATCATAAGAGGTACACATACGTCTGAATACCAAGTGAACGTGATGAGCTTAGCACTGAGATATGCATGTCCTGAGCTCAGGGTGGGGGGCTATGTTGCATTTCGATCTACTGACATACAGATAGTAATTAAAGTCATGGGCATGGATAAAGGCAGGCAATGAGATAGTATTGAGTGTGAGGATAAAAATAAATAAAGAAAAAAAGACCCCTAGGAAATGCCAACAGTTAAATAATTGGAGAAAATAATGCATTAACAAAGAAGACTGAAAAATGTTGCTTTTGAATGAGCTGGCCATTTTGATTAAACAAAACAAACAAAAATCACCTTATTAGTATCCCCCATACTCTATAGGTCTTTGGTTTGTTATTGCTGTATCATTGCTTAGTTTTCCAATGTTGAATCAGCCCCCAAAATTGACTTTTAAGGGCATCATTCCTGAAATTTTCATGATTTCAAATAGAAAAATTATCTTGAGATGCGTTTACTCATTGTGGGATAGGGACTCTAAGTGTGATAGTTCAAATCATTGCTTTTGCCATATATTTTATACTGTTTTCACATTGTAGCGCTCCCTTGAGGAGAGATGGTTCTATCATTTTCTTGAATCTCCTTTCACTTTTGAACAAATTACATTGAAAATGGCCTGAATTTATCAATTTTTGTATTAATGAATTTGTAAAATTTTATATTAATGAATTTATAAAAGTTTGTATAATGAATTTGGAACTTCTTCAGCATTGTTTGTGCTTTCTTTTTATTTTTCTTCTTTCTTTTCTGCTAATTTGAAGAATTTTCATTGGTAGTTTTAGTAAATTTACAACAGATTTTCTAAATTTAATTTTTTGTTTCACTTTGATAATGTAGAGTTTGAGGTGCTTCATCAAGGCAAAGAAGCCCACTAGTCTAACAATATGTATAGATCTAGATAATAGGTTTGAGGTCTTTGAAATTATATAAACAGACTTTTATTTGTAACATTTCTGAGCTTCCAATAAAAACTGATATTTCTGAGCTAGAAATTGCTAGTGTTTTTATAGAATCACTACATATTTCTGGCTCAATTATTTGAACTTGTATAACTTCTACAGGCTGTAGAAAGGCCAAAAATTTACAAATATCTTTAGTTGCATAAATATCCAAATTCAAGATATAGAGCTCAAATAATTACTAATTTGGAAAAAAGATGTGCAATAAATATTGAAAATAAAATGGAACATTTAAACTAAATTCATGTGATGCACATTGAGACATTTTTAACACTGTTCAACCATGAAAAATCTATATCTTTCCCTTTTTGACAATAATAGTACCCTGACATATTTGAAGTTATAGACAGTGATAGTTATTGTTGCATTATCTTGATGGGTAATTTTACAGATAGGTTTTCATTTATAAACCACTATATACATGATGGAAGGTATGTTTTGTATCTTCTAAGCAAAGGGCAAACAATGAATACCACAGCATCTTTTTACTATTGGAAATAAAATTGATCTGATATGTTCAAAGGAATCCCCCAAAACAAAAATAAATAAATAAATAAATAAATAAATAAATAAAACATTGACATGACAAAAGCGTGCATTTAATTGATGCTTTGCAGAGATACATGACCAAAGTTGTGTGCATGGTTTGTCCTTTGGGATGGCCCCAGCTGTTTATTTTTAAATAAGAAATAAAAATGGAGCCAACAAATGCAGTTAAGGAAAAAAATATCTTGAGACGCAAGGAGACTCACATGTTCTGGTCTAAGAAACATGCGAGCATTACAAGCATTCAGATACAGTATGACGGAGGAACAGAGCAGGCACTGGAACAATGTTATTTCTTTCAGAAATGGGAAGTCTTAACAGTTCAGTTTTCACAAATGGTATTGAGGAAACAATATTGATTTTTAAAGAATTTCATAGAGAGAATTTTAGCACCATCATTAAAGGAAAAAAATAATATTTTTTTAGCCCTGCCTATCTCCATTCTTGGAATAATAACAGAAGCATAGCACCTTTCAATATCTAAAATATAAACAAGAATAGTAAGTCCATCCCAGCTTCTAGAGATGAGGTAGCTCATACTAAGAAATGTTGGGTCATTTTTCCTTTGAGAAGTTCAAAGGCCAAATGGTCTAATTCCAATCATCACATCTGTGGTCTAATTCCAAGCATCACATTTGATTAGAGTCAGCTTCATGACTCTGGGTTTCTAGACCTTTTTCTTCATTATAAGCTTCAAGATGATGAAATTGTACATGTGGAAGTCTCAACTTTGGGTCCTGGATATGTCTTTATGAAGTTTTTTGTGTAAATTATTTTATATTCAATGTCTTCTTAAGTAAGAAAATGCAAATGTATTAAATGAGATACTTATGTAATTTCTATTTGGATTGATAGATGTCACAAAGGAAAGACATTTTTAAGATAGAGTGAGAAATAAGTCTAAACATATCAGCCTTTACAAAAAATTGAGAACTTGAAATTTCATCGAATATATATTATTTAAAAATCCCATTTAAGGCAGGGGAAATGGATATTTTAAAAAGATTCTCTTTAAAGAATCTCTATAATCATTGTACAACATCAATATATGCATATGAATTTCAACCACAAGGTTAAACATTTTGATTTCATTTTTCACTGATGGTCTGAGAATGAGAGGTCACAAAAGAGCACTAATTTCTATATCTCAAACTGCAGCCAAGCAAAATAAACATGTGTTGTGGTTTTATGTACCCCACTCTTTAAGCTACCTGCCAGGAAGAAGAATTTTCTCATAAATACTAAGCAACTTTTTCACTGTGTTGAAATAAATTGAAGAAAACAGTTATTTATTTATTTATTTAATCAGTTTACTTTTTTTAAAAAAAAGGTGGTCATTGTCATTGGTGATTTTAATCTTAAATTTCTGCATTGAAAAATATTTTAAGTCAATTAAAAATTGAGGATTGTAAGTAAAATAAATATTCTGAAGGATAAGGAGGCCAGGCACTTAAGACCGTATATACAGTGCTGATGCAGGATCAGCCATTACTTCAAGAGTCTCAGGATCAACTTCAAACAGTCAAAGTTCTTGTGAAGGGTGGTGGTCCTCATTAATGGTGGTGCTCCTTGTCGATGCTCTGGGCCAGTGTTACATAAAACAAACTGGCCCGATTTCAATGCCAAATTCCTGGTCTGTGCTGCCAATATCCACAGGGGCAAGATCTATGATAGGCAAACGTGCCACATTCTGTGTTCTGTATTCAAAGACTGTCTTGCCCACATTTCCGTTTCGCTTCTGGAATCAAATGATGCAATGGATTAAGAGTAGATTCAAATTTATCCAAGAATGTTAGACATAAACCTCCCCAGCCAACCTTTACAATGTAAAAACAATGATTTTTACAGCCCTACATAAAAATCAGAGCACTTGGTAACAGAAAGTATGGTATGAGCACATACAAAGAGAACTTTTTCTAGACAAATCCCCTTCTTTTTTTTCTCTAGTTTCTCAACAACATAAATTAATGAGGCATGTTTTCCTTTCCATAAATGAAACTATGTCATTATCTAATATTTTCCTTGTTTTATATTAGGTATGCAGGTGGGGAAAAGAAAATCAATGACTGATAAGCATTTTATAATAAAGAAATTTTATGCTTGGAATCAAGATTCTCTAAGTTAAATAACTTGTAAAAGAGCCAAAGAGAATTGCAGATGAGTCAGATCTTTCTTTCCGGTTTTGTATTAATACTTCCATAAAGCATCATGTGCTAGCTAACACATATGCAAGTTTTTACTAAAGAACAACTATAAATGAAATGCTGCTGAGCTTATATACAAGCTAAAATTTCCCCCACTTTTAGTGCCCTGGAAGTATTCTTAACAAAAGCCTAATTAATGTAGATAAAAAAGTACTTACAGAGCAAGTATCTTCAAGAACTGTGTATCGGAATCTAACATTTCCTTCTCCTTTGATTTCTAAGTCATTTGCCCCTTTAAGAACCACAGCTTTCTTAAGATTTTTGGTTTGATCATCCATGTAGCCTATACTATTTTTACATATATAAGTAATGTTCTGGGAAGCTTCTTTTGATAAAAGGCGCAAGAAGGTCATCTGTGTAATGGCTGTATTTGGTGACTGGTAGTCTCCATAAGCAAACTAAAAGAAGCAAACAAAAAGTCTTTTTTAATATGCAGTACTAAAGTATTTCATAATGCATTACAGATAGATGGATAAACTGACTTCATAAAATAAATTTTGAAGAATATTGCTTAAATTATCATATAAAAAGCTAGTTTAGATACACATATAAAACTATCTTATAATTTTTATCATATTCACAAGAACTTTTGTCCTTGTGGATATGTCCTCCTGCACAAGAGGAGATGAAACAAATAATATAATTTTCAGTAAAACATTAGATATTTAAAAATTTGCTTCAATTATGTATCCAAAATAACTCATCATTTTATCACTAATTATAACAAGAATTAGGAATTGGTTTGGGGGATTAAATCTTTTCTTTTTTTTCAATATGGGACATGGAACCCAGAGACATTCTACCTCTGAGATACACCCCAGCTCTATTTTTCTTCTTTATTTTGATATAAGGTCTCACTAAGTTACAGAAGGCCTCACTAAGTAGCTGAGGCTGTCTGTGAACCACAATCCTCCTGTCTCAGCCTCTCAAGTACTTTTTTATTTAAAAATAGAATCTTTTCTACCAGACTGATATATACTTATAAAAAATAAATGACTTAAATTTTTTCTGTTAGTCAATAAAAATTTTCTATTAGCCACAAATAATTTCCCACATGATCTTTCTTATTCATCTCTTACTATAGCTTTGTTGTCAATGCTTCCATCTAAGATTTCATATAATATAACAGTAGTTAAATTACATTTCAACTGTTTATGTTAAATCTTAACACTTCCTGTTCATTGTATAAATTTAGCATATCTGGCACACACCCACAGAGTGTTTACATAATGTTTATCCTGAATATGAATTTGGGGAAAGCTTAAGAACAGAGATGAGAAGAAAATCTCAGAGTTGGCTGTCATAAGGAGATATAAGAAAAATATTCATATTATAAGAGAAAGTAGCCAGGCCTACTGAAAGTTTGAAAACTGGACCATGATGAAAACATAGTAACAGAAAAATACTCAAAAAATTTTGAGAGTACTTATGTAATTACAAAAATGTGTTAAGTTTGCATATACTAAAAAGTTTACCACATAAATCTATTGTCTAAAATGACCCAATATTCATCACCTACCATGTATTAGAAGTTATATTAAGCACTAACATTACCGCAGTCACACCAGGATCAATGTTTCCACTCTAATTTTAAACTTACAAACCTGAGAATCCAAAAATCTTATTCATTTAGTTAGGCCTGATGTGAGTAAAAGATTTAGCTAAAAGTTACTTGTGTCTCCTAAAGCCAACTACAATGACTGTCTTTCTACTGTGGCAAGATTCTTTCACATATATTCTACAGTCAGTGCCATAGAAATGAGAGGAACTGATACTAGAAATAATTACTTCTCTACATTTCATCATCTTTAAAATTAAAAATCAAAATTTATGTTACTCTAACTTATAGTAAACTTTATGCAGTGGTATTACTATTGTAATGAATGAGCAACACACACACGTGTGTATATATGTGTATCTTATAAATAAATACAGTAAAATAAACCTGGTCAAAAATAATATCATAGTTTTAAGTAATTACAAGAATACAATAAACAATGAAAAATAAACAATACAACTTTGAATAAACCATTAAATTACCTGAGCTCCTCTATTCATATCAAGACCATACCAAACGGGCTTATTGTCAGGAGATTTGGTGCCCCACCAGGTTTTACGTGGCACACTGGATGGGTTTGCTGAAATACATGTTTCTCCTGTTTCCATATTACAGTAAACTTTGATTGCATCTTCAACAGATCCCTGATTGGGATCAATCCAGTATTCACCTGTTTTCCAATATAGAAACGTTTGTTAAATGCAGAGAATCTCAAATATGATTATGACTTTACGAAGTAATTATTTCAGGGTTCTAAATTTTATTTTATTTTCATATACTCTTATTGGTGCATTATAGTTTCACATCATAATGCAGTTCACAATTATATTGACTTACATATGCACAGCACCTGGGGGCTTTCCCCCAGCTCACCCCCTGCTCCCTTCCACATACAGGATATTAAGATTGACAATGGTATTCTCATGTATGTGTATAATGTCAATGAAAGTGATTTCTTTATTGATTTTCCTTCTCCCTCCTAGTCTTTCCTTAGGCCACCTCTCTGGCTCCACTGGAGTTTCTCCTCCGTTATCTGAGGTCTCTGATAACACAATTATTCCCTACCTTTCACATATGAAAGAAAATACATGACCTTTTTTTTCAACACAAGTTTGAAAATCTGAAGCTTCTAACTCGAGACTCATTTCTTTGTTTGTTGGTTTCGGTACTGGAGATTGAACCTAGGGCCATTCTACCTTTAAGCTACATCCCCAGCCCTTTCTATCTTTTATTTTGAAACAGAGTCTCTTACTAAGTTGCTAAGGCTGGCCTCAAACCTACATTCCCCTGGCCTCATCCTTCCAAGTACTGTGAAAAATTTCCAATTACTTCCAAGTACATGGTGGAGTGTGCCATCATGCCTGATAGCACATTCACCGCTTATCTCTTATGTCTATCACTAATTAGAAAGTTGATAAAATGCAGTTGAGAATGTAGATAAGGATAACACAACCAGAAATAACACACTTTGCTCCTATGGGCTGTAATCTACTCACCACTCTGCTTTGTGGAATGGCAAAGCTTCAGGTCATCACAAGTCCGGGCTGGGTGCTTCTTGGAGCCATCAGGGCTGCGCATGGTTTCAATCTGACTGCTGAGTGCCTTCAGGGTAGCATGGACCCCTGGGTCAGTTTTATTATTATCATCAGGAGCTGCCTGATCTTCAGTAAACTCTGGAAGTGGATCTGGCATGCTCTCATCGTAGTGGCCCATGATATCACCAAGAGCAGCGGTTAGATGGCCGGGGGGACCTGGAGGGCCAGGTGGCCCAGGCTCACCAGGAGGACCCTAATTAAACAAAAATTAGAAACACATTTAGCATGTTGTTTTAAATTTGACTTCCTACACTCCTGGGATGTGGTATGTAGAGAGTTATGATATGACATTCCAGTTTGACAGTACTGCAGGATCTGAGACTCATGCCTTGCTGTAAACCAATAGTGCGGGCTCGCCAAGCTATCGCATTCCACTGATGAGGAATGATGCCTGGTTTTCAGGCAATATATCTGCAAGTCAGTATCTGAGATAAATAATGAATAAAGTACAAAATATTTGTTTTGATGTCTACCTTGAAGATATACTATATTTTATATTAGTAATATGCACATATATATGTTAATTTAAAATAGTGTAGCAAGAGACAACAACAATCTTTTAAAGGAATTTATGGATAGAAGCTGAGCTAATGCTGCAGAGGCATTATGGGAGCTGGCTCTACAAGGTTCATCAATACCAGAGAAACAATTGCAGGAAACACCCACAAGAGAATTTTACCCTACTTCCAGAGCAAGGTTACGCATAGGAAGTCTTTTGTGTATGTTGGGGCGGGGGTGGTCCTGGGATTGAACCCAGGGCCATTCTACCTCTGAGATACACCCCAACCCTATTTTGTATTCTTTATTTGGAAACAGGGTCTCACTAAAGTGTGGAGGACCTCACTAAGTAGCAAGACTGGCCACGAATGAACCTGTGATCCTCCTGTCTCAGGCTCCCAAACACTGGGATTACAAACATGCACCACCACTACTGGCTCCAGAAAGTCTTTGTATGTGCATTAATTACTGTGTACATAAAAGTTCTCTGAATTTAACAAAATTGAATAAAATTCTCACTAGCCTTTTAATTGTCATAAATAAAGAGCTCTTCTGCTCTGTTGTTGAATTAGAATAGTGGAGTGAGAGGGAGATAAGCATAAATACATAGGAAAGACTGTCAAGTAGGTCATTTCTATGAATTGCCTTCTGCATTTCCCAAGGAATAACTCAACAACTTGAAAAAGTGAGGTGACAATCCAAAGAGACACAAAGCCCACTTCTTTCCTAGTGTGCACAGCCTGGGAGTCAGAAGGCTGGAGTTGTCACCCTGGCTCTATCCCTCTTTGTATGTCTCTGAAATAAGTAGCTTCAACCTTCAGTGACAATAGGTTTTCACTCTTAAAAAGCTGTGATACCTATAGTCTCTAAGTTATCATGATTCCATGCACAGCTTTATGCTAATCTTGAGGAGGATTTTTCTTTTCTGTCTATCAAAGACCACTGAACTACAAAAGAAAGTAAATCAAGAGCTGCAGAAGTCAAAGATATTCTATCGCATTTCTATTTCCAGAGAAATAAGTAGGAAACCATCTTTTTGACCATAGGAAATGCAAACTTACATGAACCACATAATAAATAATAAATATTTGATTTAATAGGATTGCCATTGAGGAGAAAGGACAAAATTTGAAAGAGAAAATAAATATGACTAAAAAATACCAGAGAGAGAAGCAAAAGCTCATATATGTATGTATATATATGTAACTATACATATATATGTAAATGTATGTGTATCTACACACATGTATAGTAGTACAAAGATGCATATGGAAAATATATGATGCTTTCTGAAGGTCTGAGAAGGTAGAGACTAACGCAGTTTATACCTTTATATCATCCTCAAGTCAATACTATTAGAATTTTTAATGAAAACATCATTGAAATCCTTTCAGCATGTCATTTTCAATGAAGAAAAACTTCAAACACATATAGTTCATTTTCCAGCATTTTCATGAATAATTTCATCTCATAGATATTCAGGATATTGAAATTTTAAGCAGAGCAACATCTCTGTAACTTTAATTATACATATAATTATAACTTGTTCTTTTCTTACATTGGTATCATATTAAATAGAAGACTGGGTTTCTTGGGCCCCTATTGTATATATCCTAAATCTATGTCTAAATATTTAAAATAGTTACTTAAGTTCAAGCTCTTGTGTGACTTAGGGTTTGTTTTAGGGGTCCTTTAAGTCTCTCGTCTAACAGGCTACACAGACATCACTGTATGGTATCCAAGCTATGATCTCCAGAGCACCTCCAGCATGCAAAACCCCAGGACCTTACCTCTGGTCCTGCTTCTCCTACACTGCCTCGCACACCAGGGGGTCCAATTGGCCCAAGTGGCCCAGGATTTCCTTCTTTGCCTGAAGGACCAACTGGGCCTGGAGGTCCCTGGTGAAAAAAAAAAAAGACCATATTTTAGATTCTCTTATTTCCTCTTTTACAATGCCTCTCTATAGTCAAAGAACCCTTACCCAGATGGAGCTATTAAAGTAATATCTCAGATTCATTTTCTTCAATGACTAATAAATGGGCTGCTGGCACTTTAAAGCATTTACAATTACATCACACATGAACTGCCCATCATCCATATATGGGAAAAGAACAGTATTAGTTAAAAACTTCAACAAACTAGTCATCTACTTTTATTGTTTCATCAAATCTCAAATAAGCATAGTTGGAAATTCAATTACTGTAGAGTAATAGCAGAAGTTGGAGAAGAGTTTAAGTGAATGTTGGGTGCTGATTCAACAGAATCTCCTCACATTATAAGTAATTTTCCTATTATGGCTCCTAATTTTATGTATAATGTATTTATACTAAATTTAGACAGAATTAATTCCTAATTAGTTTTTAATTTTTTCTTAATTTTTTTCTATTTCCCTGAATAATTATCTGTCATTTGCCTTATGACATTAATGTTTAATTTTATTTGTGTATGTGTTTATGGTGCTGGAGATTTAATCCAGGTGTATTCTACCTCTGAGCCACACCCCCAGACCTATTATATTTTTTATTTGGAAGGAAGGTCTTGCCAAGTTGCTGAGGTTCTAGTCAAGTTGTTGCAGCTGATCTTGAACCTTCACTCCTTCTGGTTCACCTTCCCAAGCACTGGGATGACAGGCGTGTGCCACCACACAGTCTAATAAGTTAATGACTTATTAAAGCCAGAATTAATATGAATTTATAGCTTCTAGAAGCTTCAGTACTGGTTTCATTTTATGATGTGCTTCCAAATTAGTCCTATGTAAACTACTTCTGAGGAATTCTTACAATTAAAGAACAAAATATAGCCAGCTTCAAAACTCTGTCTCTACATAATGAGTAGGTCCAATTATATCTTCTCAAACAGTGCAAGCTCAATAGAAATTTAAATGAACTCAATGTGGGAAAGTGAATGTATATGAACCCTAAGGAAGAGATTTTAATGTGGGCCTATATTATGATATATGAAATGACATATTAGAAGATATCTATTTAACATTAATTGCTGAATAGTTTGTATCATGCATTTGCTGCCAATTTCAAAGAACCAGAAGTCACTCCAGTTTTGTACCATGATAATGATACTCAAGCATTACCATTGCATCACCAAAGCTGTTACTATTTATATCTGCAACTTACTCATTTTCGTTACTTACTCTTGGGCCAAATGGACCAGGGATTCCAGCACTACCTTGCTCTCCATTTGGACCCTAAGTAGAAATAAATTTTAAAATGCTGTTAAAATATTTACATCATGACATGATAAATTTTTTTAAATATGCTATCATTGACTTCAGCTGTATAAACTAAATCACCAGTCTCTGCAATGTCATGAGGTGACCAATATTAAAGACAACTATAAAAGTAAAGGTGCAACTAGCTGTGTGCTTTATATCTTCCTCATAAAATTACAGCTTCTATATGGACAATTACATTGTGTACCAGGGTAATCAAATACTCAAGACAATTTTGAAATTAAAATGAGGTATAAAAGCATTCATCTATTCTATGGGAAGATAAATGCTAATATCCAGATATGTATATTTTTGAACATGCAGAGAAAAGAGAACACTTAAAAGAAATAACTTACAGGAGGGCCTGGGAGTCCCTGAAGACCAGTGAAGCCTCTGTGTCCCTTCTGACCTCGGTCACCTCTGTCTCCGTTATCACCTTTGTCACCGCGAGGTCCTTGAGGTCCCTTGAAGCACAGTCATAGCATGAATATTACCTCTTAAGACTATAATTTATTTTCATTTTTGGTACTGAAGATTGAACCCAGAGGCACTATACCCTCTGAGCCATACTCCCAGAACTTTTTAATTTTTTTTTTTTTTAAACAGAGTCTCCCTATGTTGGTGAGGCTGGCACCCAAACTGTGATCCTCCCATCTCAGCCTGCCAAGTACTGGAATTGCAGGCATGTGCCACCACACCCAACATAAACTTTTCTTTTGTTATCTCCTTAGGGTGCTAGGGGTCAAACCTAGGACCTCATGGCTGTTAGGCAAGTGCACTATAACTGAACTATCCTTCTTGCCTGAAATTTTAATTTTACTGTTATATTTACTATGCTTTTAAATACTGTATTTATTTGTATAAATATATTTACTTAAGTGTATCAGATCTAGAATTTTGTCTCTTTTGCCCAAGGAATAGTAGTTTGTTAGTGGAACATAGATTTATAATAATGCTTTTTTGAAGCTCACCAAGTGCCATGTGTATGTACATCACTATCACTATTATAATGTGAGACTATAACTCACCAGTAAATGTATAAAAATAATAAAGCTTTTCTTAAACATTCAATTTTTATTTTTATTTTTTGTGGTACAGGAGATTAGCCCCAGAGGCACTCTAACCATTGAGCTGCCCCCCCAGCCTTATTTCTTATTCTTTAATTTAAAACAGGGCCTCACTAAGTAGCTAAAGCTGGCCATGAACCTGTGATCCTCCTGTCTCAGCCCCCAGGTACTGAGATGACAAGCATATGTTACCATGCCCAGCTAAAGATTCAATTTATTTATTTATTTATTTATTTATTTATTTATTTATTTATTTGCGGGTCTGAGGATGAAACCCAGGGGCATTCGACCTCTGAGCTACACCCCCTGCCCTATTTTTTATTCTTTATTTTGAAACCGGGTCTCACCGAGTTGCAGAGGGCCTCATTAAGTAGCTGAGGCTGTCCGCGAACCGCTATCCTCTGGTCTCAGCCTCCCCAGTGCTGGGATTAGAAGCATGCGCCACCACGCCCAGCTCAATTTTTACGTTTATTCTGTATGAGGTATTTAAATTTGTATAACCTATCCGAAGAATTTTTTTTAAAAATTGTTACAAGCCGGGCGTGGTGGCGCACGCTTGTAACCCCAGCATTTGGGAAGCTGAGACCGGAGGATCGCGGTTCGTGGACAGCCTCAGCTACTTAGTGAGGCTCTCTGCAGCAACTCAGTGAGCCCTGTTTCAAAATAAAAGAATAAAAAATTGGGCAGGGGGTGTAGCTCGGAGGTCAAATGCCTCTGGGTTCCATCCCCAGACCCGCAAAAAAAAAAAAAACATGTTTACGCATTTAATATCATTATATAAAAATGTTGCTGCCACGAAGAGATTTTTTGAATCTAAAAAATTTCTTTGAAATTAAAACATAACAGTACTTTTTTTACTTATCATATTTTCTATAAGAATATTTGAATACATAAAGAATAAATGTTCGTTAAATTTGCATATGCAAATAAACTAACCAGATATGACCACTGGACTGTATTAAGAAATGGGCACAAATTTGACCAATTGAAAGCAAAATATCATTAAATTACTGTCCTCTAATGAAGATGCAAATAAACCCTATGTTATCGTCATCATAACTTCAGTATCTATACCCAAATCCTGAGTTCCTGACTCTAAAAAACTAAAGAACGCCGCCCCATAGCAAGGTGTCTTACTTTTTTATATAGAAGCTGCCCGCACCCATAGAGAGGAGGTGAAAATTTCATGTTCATTCACTTTGTTTTTTTTAGATCTTGAAGAATAAAAACAGCTCCAGGAGTTTAGTGGTCCATAGTACACTGGCAAGTGTCAAATACCTATTCTACAGTCAGCTTCTGTTGTCTTTCGTGTTTTTATAGAAGATAATTGAAGCCCTATTAATCTAACTTAAAAGACAAATGGAATCACCATATCCACTAACCCCATCTCAGTTTTATGTTTTCCCTTATTAGCTTTTTGTGGTGTGGGGGGTATTCTTGTTTTTTTTTTTTATCATGGATTTCCTAATTTGTTGGACAGCTTTTTTTATAAAACAAAATTGGATTTTAGTATTTTTACATACTTTATATACTGATGTAATTTAAACATCAAAATCAGTCTAAATGTTTTCATGTTAGAGACGTTCTTTTATTTTGGGAAAATTTCCTAACCAGAGAGCATCTATTTAACTTAACTAAAATCCATTTATTCATGAAAAATATTACTACAGTGTTTCTGTATCTTGTTAGAAAATAATTTCTCCAACATACTGTGCAACCATGAAACCTTTATCAGTCACGCAAAGCAGAGAAACATAATTTAATAACATGGTCATAACTTTGAGGATATAATGAATATTAACATTGTCTTATAGGTGTAAGAAACATGATCTATTAGACTGCCCACAGGGATAAACAATAAAACATCTGGGTAATGATGACTAATAAGTAACAAAATGCCAACAACAACAAAAAGATCAGAACATAGGCAAGAAAGTATAGTTGAAAATAAATCATAATATTTAAATAATGCCTTTCAAGTTTATAAAGAGATTTCAGACTCAGTTTTCTATATGATTTTTAGGACAGCTCTGATAGAAAGGCACTATTTTTCCAATTATTTGGGGGAAAAACTGTGCCTCCGAAAAGTCTTCATTGATTATAGAAATAATTATAAATAAAATAATGTTTGATATTTTAATTCATGTGTATATGATATAATATTTAAATTACATTAAGTATATCTTTCTTCTTAAACATTTATCATTTTTTCTGTGGTACTGGGGATTGAACCCAGGGGCATTCTACCTCTGAGCTAGACCCTCAAGTCCTGTTTTATTTTTTATTTTGAAACAGGATCTCACTAAGTTACCATATGTGCTGGCATCAAACCTGCAATCCTCCTGTCTTGGCCTCCCAGGTACTGGGATTACAGGCATGTGCCACCATACCCAGCAAACACTTGTCATTTCCTTATTGTAAAATTGTTCATAATTCTTCACTCTACCTGTGAAATATACAATACATTCTTGCTATCTACAGTTACCCTCTGTGCAATAGCACACCAGAGCTTCTTGCTCCTCCTATCTCACTTAAACAGAGTACCCACTGATCAATCTCTTTCCACCATTTATGGATATTAAATCATCTCTCTTTGGGAGTATATTTTATATAAGAAAATATGTATTTAAAAAAAAAAAACAGAGGACTTACGGGTAACCCACGTTTTCCAGCTCGACCAGGTGGTCCTATAGGACCTCTAGAACCCTAGAAAAAAATTCACACAAATTGGTATGCAAAAAGGATACGTGTGTGTGTGTGTGTGTGTGTGTGTGTGTGTGTGTGTACACTCGTATGGCTGATTTATTAAAATCTGGTGAATCTATACATGTACATTCCCCAGTGACATTTTTGAAATACAGGTAGTAAATTTATACATGTAGTAACCCCAGTAACATTTTTAAAGTCAATTTTATTAATTGGCTTTACTAAATGAAGATCAGTTTAGTTGATTTTATTTGCTTAATTTAATGCCTATTTATCGTATTTTCTATAAATAACAGCTATTCAGATAATGGATATCAATGCAAATTTGGGTCTTTGAATCCAAATTTAAAATAAAATTTTTTGCAGTCCTGGAAATTGAACCCGGGAGCATTTTACCACCAAGCTATACCCCCAACTTTACTTTTCATCCTTTATTTTGAAACAGGGCCTCACTAAGTAGCTGAGGCTAGCCACAAACTTGCTCCTGTCTAAGCCTCCCAAGTACTGGGATTATAAGAATGAGCCACCATACCCATCTTGAAATAAAATATCTTTTAAGATTAAAATTATATATTAATTTGTAACTGGTTGTTTATAAATCTTTGTTCAGAGTCTGTAACCCAGGACACATATGTGACCATTTGCATGTGTACACATAATACAGTATGTCAATGTACTTAATTGTCAGTGTTAAATTGACTCCCTTCTTACCGGCTCTCCTCTTTGTCCTGCATCTCCTGGGGCACCAACAGGACCAGGAGTTCCAGGGGCACCTGAGGAGCCTGGCAGACCTGCAGGCCCAGGGTCTCCACGGTCACCCTGGTAAGAAGAGCCATAGTATGATTCTATTAATATTTATTCTAAAACAGTATTCTCTGTGTTCATGCTATTCACAATATGAAACAATATGGCACTGACTGACTGACTGATTGATTGAATGAATAATTGATCATATTAGAGATTGAACCCAGGCACATTCTTCCTTTGAGATACACCCCAGCCCTTTTTATTTTATTTTATTTTTGTTTTGAAACAGAGTCTTGCTAGGTTGCTGAAAGCCTTGCTTCATTGCTAAGGCTGTCCTCAAACCTACGCTCCCCTGTCTCAGCCTCCCAAATGCTGGGATTACAAACGTGCACCACCACACCTGGCTAGAAAATTTATTTTTGAACGTCCTTCTTCACTTCTCCTTTAATAATTAACTTCTCTCATTTTGTGAAAGAAAAGCAGACATCAAACCATCTGCAATCTCATGGTGCAATGTCCCAAAGAGTTTCTACTTCCAGGCACCAAATTAAAAGGCCATTTCCAGAATATTTAATTGTGTGATAATGAAGCTCATATGGATCTGGAAAGGAAGAGGCTGCTCCTTATTTTATCCAGACAGCCCAAGTGTGAAAAGGCTCTAAATATTGTCTGATTAAGAAGTCAGAAATGAGCCAGCGTGGTGGAGCACGCTTGTTATACCAGTACTTGGGAGGCTGACACAGGAGGATCACGGGTTTGTGGCCAGCCTCAACTACTTAGTGAGGCCCTCCACAAGTTAGTGATATTCTGTTTCAAAATAAAGAATAAAAAATAGGGTTGGAGGTGTAGCTTGGGTGTAGAATGCTCCTGGGTTCGATTCCCAGTTTAGTCAGAGATGGGATAATTGTGATATAAACATATGTGAACATAATTATTCAACTTGAAAACAAAACGGAACCAGACTTTATTTTCTGTCAGAAATTAGGTCTTATCTGATTAACTTAGCAGCCAGGATAAACTTTGGCAATTAGGATAAAGAGCAGACACATAATAAATTGAATAGGCTAAATTGGAAACTCCAAGATTTTCAAAACATAATTTAAAGCAAATATGCATTTGACATACACCAGGGATTACCTCCATTACAACTATTAAAAATTATGACTTAAAACAAAATGAGACAGCAACTTTAAAAAATACACAGGAGTTCATAGATTTCAAACTCTTTTCAGCGAGTACATCAGCAAAATCTATGAAGGCTGCTTTACTACATGTCTATGTCTATACTAACAAAAGGAGCCTCAGAGGTTACAAGAATTTGAAGACACCGAGGTTATAACAGATGAGAGGAATGTTAGCCCTAAGCTCCCTACAGCTCTATCTTCCCCTTAATTTCATCATGAGGGTATTGTAGTTGTCTACCTTGTGTTAGTTTTTAAATATGATATTTGGCATACATATGACTAATGGCATAGGTATTAATCATACCTAAAATATTTGAAAACAAGTTTAGAAAATTTCCTCAGGGCCACATGGCTAATTACTTAAGATTACAAATCAGGTCTCTCTATTTCCACAGTCAGTTCTGCTCATGAGGAATGCTTAGAGAGGAGAAGCCATCCCACCATAATACACTTTGGGGTCAGGAGGGAATCTTGCCTTTAATGACCTGATACCTATGCAACTGCCAAAAGGGACTGGTGAAGTCAGGCAGATTTCCAGTTTAGCACATGTCTAATTAAATATATCATGAATACATCGTGTTCAGAAATCATTCCCTCTGGAGGAGGGTGAGGTGAATGGAGAATTTTAAATATCACACAGCTCTAAGTTCAGCTCTTGTGCTTTTGTGAGTCAGTTTGAAATTTAGAACACTCCATACTTATCTCCATACAAAGTCTTCATGTTGCATCAATGACTAAAGCAATCTACTTTCTGGCTCTTAATAGAGTGCCGCCTTACTTTGCTTGCATTCAAATGTCATTTCATTTACAAGAGTTTCCAAAATTATGACCTTAACTACCAAAAGATTTGTAAGGTTTGTTAATATGAAGAAAGTCAAAGCTACATTGGAGCAGTGAAGATAAAGAGAGGGTTTTTTTTTTAGCATAATACTAAAATTAAAAAGCAGAAGGTATGGAGCAAAAGGGTCTTAGGAGGAACTCTTGACAAAGAAGAAAAAACCATAGATGAGCAAATAAGACAAGCTGAGGGAGACTGAGAAGGGAGAGGGAAGTTCCCTAATGCACATGATGTACATTCACAAACATATCAGAGTCAACCACTAAGCCAAACAAGGGGAGGGAGGGGGAGAGACTGGGATGGGGACTGGGGAAGGGCTAATGGGTGATCTGTGCTCGCATGCCTCTACCATCTTGTACCCCATTAAGATGTATGACTACAATGCACCAATAAAAAACTTAAAAGTATTTTAGATTTATATGAGTCTAGATGTTGTGATCAGTGACATTGCTCTTACACGTTCTCCCACAGCACCATCCCGTCCTGGAGTACCATCATTACCAGCTGGACCCTAAAAAAATAATATTTGAAAAAAATTGATTACAATAGTAAAAATAATCTTGTCCCAATAGTCAAAAAAGGCATTGGGTTTAACACCTCCCTTATATAAACTATGAATTAGCATTGATGGGAATCTCGGTAAAAGAAAGACTTCTACCATTTTTTCTATTATTTTGAATTGTTTGTGAAATTAGCAGAATCTTTCTAAATTGCTCATGACTGTTCTTTTCTTTTCTCCTTCCTTTCTTCTTTCCTTCCTTACGTTTGGTACTACCTCTGCACACCCCCAGTCCTTTGTGTTTATGTTTGGAAACTGTCTTGCTAGGTTTCTGAAAGTCTTGCTATGGTGCTGAGGCTGTCTTTGAACCTGTGATCAACCTGTTTAAGCCTCTCAAGTACTGGGATTGCAGACATATGCCACCACACCTGGCTGCTTCTTTTTTTTTTTTTTAAGAAGAAAAAAAATCATCAAATCCCTTGAAAGAAGCAGAAAATTACATTCTTGTCATTTTATATTATTACCAATATACTTTTTTTTGCTATTATTACCCATAAATAAGGGTTTTTTTTATTTTTATTGCAGTACTGGAGATGGAACCTAGGGGCATCCTACCTCAGATCTACACCCCCAGCCCTCTTTTTATTCTCTGTTTTGAAACCGGGTCTCACTGAGTTGCAAAGGGCCTCACTAAGTAGCTGAAGCTGGCCTCGAACTGTTATCCTCCTGTCTCAGCCTCCCAAAGGCTAGGATTATAAGTGTATGTCACTATACCTGCTTGAGGATTTGTCTTACTTCTTGAGCTTACCTAAATAATCTCAATGTTTTGAAATCAAATGACTTTAAAGGACATATAATTATCTTTTAAATGTATATTTCTCCCGTATTTTATTTTAATTTTTTAAACCATATTTTTGTTATTTGATAAAAACAAAGCTCTAAATTCTATTATTTCTTTCAGAAAAACATAATTGGTTATTCATTCACTGAAGTGCTAAACAGAAGATATGCCAATTTTATCTTCTCAAAATGCCTGTGTAAAGTTGATTACCTCTTTTAAAAAAAAGTTTAAAGGAACATGGCATCCACAGTGTTACTTTATAGTGATATTTAAGTAAAATCATACCTACTTGCTTTGCCCTTTTTACATGATGTGAGTTATATTAATCTTATCACCATAAAACTTGGCAATTCCATTATAGAATGAAATAAAAACAAGGAAAGAGATGGATGGATGTGTCCTTTCACCTTCAAAACAATTTGGCAAAAGCTAAATTAACTAAAATGCTTAGCTCCAGACTACGGGAAGGTCAGTACAAAGTCATTGGGTTTGTTTCCTTTTGTTTATGTAACCAGTTAGCCAATTTTGTAGGAGAGCAGAGTACATCAAATAACATCTCTAGAAAACTTAAGGTCATACGTGCAATCAATTCTAAGTTTCTAAGTCAATTTCTAAATGGAAGCACCATCTCCATGACACCCGGTTAACAAAGAAGAGCTGTTTTCTCCACAGCACTCACTTCTGGGCCAGGCTCCCCTACAGGACCGTTGGAGCCTGGGGGGCCAACAGGCCCAGGTGGACCTTTATCTCCCGTTGCTCCAGTTGGTCCTACTTTTCCTGGCGTGCCCTGAAAGTAAAATATAAACATGTCACCACTTCTGAAAAAATTTAAGGCTACCAGTTCCCATCAAGGCTACATTTATTAAAATGGTGCTTTGGTTTCTTCTATAGAAATACTACAGTACCCGCATCCTATAATACCAGCACATCAGAAATGTCTGGTTATAGCTGTACCCACTTGACATCACTTTCTGACATATCAAAGTGACTGAAAGGCATCAGGTGAGCATTTTGGATTTGAATCCCAGGTAGTTAATTCTGGCTGCTCTTCTAGATTCTGCATGATTAGTAGAAACACAATCTATTTCACTCCTGCCTGTCTGATAATTCTAGTATTACAGTACTTTAGTATCACTATGGAAAGATTTTACTTTCTGCCCCATGGCTCAGATCTGATAATAAGAAATTTTTTAACTCCTAATTTGCTGGTTTCATATTTCTATCCAGATGTCTTCCCGTTTCAATATCCCAGAAGTGCTTCTCTTTGTCTATATCCCCTATGAAAACATTATTAATTTCTTCCTCAAGCATTGCAAATGTTTAGTGGTAAAACTCAGTCTCTTCAAAGCTAACATTGAATTAAACATTCATTCATGCTCCAAAGGAAATGAGATTTTTAAGGCATCAACCCCAAGGAAAGAAACTATCTTCAGAGACCTTCTTTCTAGTTCACCCTTCATTCACCTCTAGTATTATTATATTACATTAGCTCCACTATGTCTTCCCTTTGATGGCTATCTGTGAAGTATGTATGTTTTCGTTAAGCATGTTTATTTAAAAAAGATGCTACCTGCTCCCGGGGAGATTGCCCTCTTCCCTAGCTCCGTGATCTCTCTTAATCTTTGAAGAAAGATTTAAGAGTCATCAAATATCTAAATCCTTATTTGCCTACTTCTCTAAACCCAGGGTTAAACAAATATAATTTGCAAAGACTCTGCAAGTTAGTGAGGCATTTGACATTTAGGATCAAATCGTTTTTTAAAATGCGCAGAATTTACGTGTCAGTTCAAGATTTTTACAATATATTCATTAAGAAAAAAATCAGTTTTCTCTGCACACATTACATTGCATATATCAGATGACATTTCGACCAACGCAGTGACTCACCGCAGGTCCTGGCAGGCCAGGCATGCCACGCTCTCCACGTTGCCCAGGCATGCCGACAATGCCTCTTTGCCCTGTAGTTCCAGCTGGACCAGGGGGACCATCTGGACCCTAACATTAATAAAAAACTGTAATTACAAATTCTATAGTAAACAAAAATATCCACGGAATTTACAATAGAATGATTGTAGCTTTATAGGTTCTTGGTATGATAAAAAGTTCTGTGTTTCACAAAGCCATGCTATATATGAGCAGTCATAAGTTATAATTCACACAGAGCCTCTTCCATTATTTAAAGGTGAGCAGCTCATCAGTTGGAAGTGACCTTTAAGAATAACATAAATATTGACTGATAAAAAATAGATAACGATTTATAGAAATATTTCCCTTTTAAAAAGAAAATTTTAAAAGAGACAGTATCTATTTAAACACATTTAGAGGCCTAATTATAGATGTATTACTGTATGTAATTATATATTTAAATTTTTTTCATATAATACAGATAATTAACAAAGAATTTGTTTTAGATTTAAAATCATGCCCGGTATATATATATATATATATATATATATATATATATAGAGAGAGAGAGAGAGAGAGAGAGAATCTATAGGGCATAATGTACTTAAAGGATTTAGAAATGTTCCTAGAATAGTATTTAACAGTTTCTTTGTCACAATGAAAATTATAGGTTTCTGTTCACAAATATCTCAACTGGCAGTGGTCTGAAACAAAGAGGCCACACTTACAGGCTGCCCATCTTCTCCTGGGTCCCCTTTGTCTCCTGGGCCACCAGGGGGGCCTGCTGGTCCTCGATCTCCCACTCGCCCATGAGAGCCGGGGTCTCCTCGAAGGCCCGGAGGTCCCTCTTTCCCTGGTTCTCCTATGGGCCCTGCAGGTCCTGGAGCACCCTAGAATAACACAGAAGGGACACCCGAGAGAGCAAAGTGGCGCTATGGGCTCCGCCTAGGATGCGGATGGCTAATCCCCGCAGGTTCATTTTCCCTGTTAGGTAATCAGTCATTGAGAAAATAGAAGCAAAACAAACAAGACTAAAGAAAACACAGCTGTACATTCATTCCACCAGGAGATAATGTAAATACCATTTGAAGATGATTCTCTTTGAATCTTTATTACAAAGGGGCTAAAATTAATTTAAAACTTTCAAACATATTTAAGGCTTTGTTCCAACTATGAATATATAATATTTGGTGTATCTGACCTGACCTTATAATGACTATTATTTATTAAAGAGAATTTCAGAGATGCTTCATAACTGAAGACAATGATTATTAGCACATAATACCATTGGTATTTAGTACTCAGATGAGATAATAATCAACAGCAGGATCAAAAAAGACTTGCAAACAAGCTCCTCAAAGTAATACTGGGTTATTAAATATAAATTTGCTTTGCTGAAATATCTGGATGGATTATCACAATAAGAGTTGTGAAACTGGAAAACAAACCATTAATTAATTAAATAAAAATAACTGTGTGTGTGTGTGTGTGTGTGTGTGTGTGTGTGAGTAATTACTCCACTACCAATGACTTGATTCATTAAGTTGACTTACAGCTGGGCCTGGAGGTCCAACTCTGCCAGCAGAACCAGGGAATCCTGTAGCACCCTAGGGATATAATATCATATAAACAATTTTAAATAATGTTATTATTTAATTAATACATATTTAGTTAATTAAACATTTTCCTGATCTCTCTATTCTACAGTAAGACTTAAAACTTTAGATTCCCTTCCATGTTGTGATCATATATTTTGTTGTTCTCAAGCATTGAACATTTTTTAGAATCTAAATTAATCGGTAGGTAGGGTATTAATATTCTTTTCACTTTTCATTTATACTGAATATATATAAGTAGGGCTAAAATCACAAATATTTTATGTAATCAAATTATATAAAGGACCTTTACATTATTCATTTGCCCCTTTACTTAGATAATACATTTTTTTAACCCAGAGGTATTTGTCCTCTGAGCTACAACCTCTGCCCAATTTTTTATTCTTTATTTTGAAACAGGGTTTCACTGAGTTGCGAAGGGCCTAAGTAGCTGAGGCTGTCCGCGAACCACTAACCTCCAGTCTCAGCCTCCGGAATGCTGGGATTACAAGCGTGAGCCACCACATACAGCTAGGTAATGCATTATTTATGTTACATATTTTTCAGCTGTTTCTCCAATATTGAAAAATTTATTTTAACTCAGCTCTCCATCTAAGTCAAGTATCTTGGGCATCCAGAATTAGCTTTGCCTAATTGTCAAACTAACAAACCTAAGTGTCAAACTGACTTACAGGAGGACCCTGGGTTCCTCGACCACCTTTCAATCCAGGAACACCATTAGGACCCTAAGTAGAATGACAAAGAAAAAGCACTATAATAAAGCAAAATAGGCTTCACACACACACACACACACACACACACACACACACACACACACACCACACACACACACACACACACACACACACACACACCCCAAACCCTAGCCTCTGGACTCAAGTTATGGCTTTTCTTTTAAACTTACATGAGGGCCAGGGGATCCTGCTAACCCTTGTGGCCCAGGAGATCCTGCATCTCCCTTCTGTCCTGGCTCACCAGGTTCACCTTTTACTCCAGGCTGCCCATCAGGACCCTGTGCACAGTTGTACAAATGAGTGACTGCTTATAAAATCTGTGGACAAATTATTTCATAGCAACTACAACTAAGGTATACTTTAGTCATTTATTATTAAATGATGCGTTATAATCAATTATTAAAGCATACTTTTAAAAAGCCTTGATGAGATCTTCAAAAACAGTCCAAAAGTAAACTATCAACACATTTTTATTGTAACAAATCATTTTATAAGTTCAAGTCTTGCACTCATCAGCTTTATTCCAGTCTAAAAAAGAAATATAAAAAAACAAGATAGCCTAAAAACCTGTAAAGTCTCCAGAATTTTTAATAGACCCTCAAACCTTATAACAGTGATACATAAACTAATTGCTATAACAACAGGTTTTCGGGTTATATTTTGAAAAATATTAATTTGTAAATTAGAAATATTTAGAAATAATACCTGAGGTCCAGCAAAACCAACAGCCCCAGTTGGACCATTTTCACCACGAGAACCCTAAAAGAAGAAAAAGATTATTGAAGCTTCACATATTCTAGATAAAAATATTTTAAAATATTTTTTATAAATTTGGTTAGAGATATACATTAAGAATTAGTATGCTATAATAGAAATATGCTATATATTAAAGTATACTATATATTATAAATTAGAGGTACTACCTGAGGAAGGTTCTTAAAGATGATACAAACAAGCCATAGAATAAAATTTCTGAGTTCAAAAGTCTCAAGGAGGTTTCTTAATTAGTAAAAATCTGTTTACACACACACACACACACAAACACAGCGTGTATATATATGAGAAAATATAAAACAGCGAATTATTACTCAATCTTACATCATCAAAGGTCATCAAAATATCGTCACTTACAGGGTTACCACGGGAGCCAGGGGGGCCAACTAAACCTCGAGGACCAGGTTCACCCTGGAAAGCAGATTTTAGATGATCATTGTCCAAAAGAGTAGCAAAACACTTGGGCAAGATGTGTGGGTAGATAGTGGTAGAGAACTATGAGATGATCTATCTCTACCATAGTTAATGAAAAAATATGACAAAAGTACCAGCGTTCAGGCCATATGCTGTTAAGCGCACAAAGTAAGAAATTGTGCCTTACCTTTTCTCCTGTAGGACCTGCAGGACCTGGAGGGCCCAAGGGACCTGGAAGACCCTGTCAATGAATAGATATTGAAGGGAACAGTGTATTTAAAAAATCTTTATTTACGAAAACAAACAAACAAAAAAGAGACTACTTTGTTAAAGCTTGGTTGCTTTTAAAAATCATCTATAATAAGTGACACAATCTATATATTTCCAAGCTTTTTTGTCTGTTCCAATATCATTCCACTAGATTTTCTCTATAGAATGTTTTAATATCTTTCACCCACCCCAAATCATGCACACATAAACTGTCTTTAAACATTAGTTCTAAACTAATGCTACTCTTCTGCCATGTTTGTTTCGTAGTATCTTTGCTTGCTTGCTTGCTTGTGCTACTAGGGGTTGAACCCAGGGAGGCTCTACTACTAAACTATACTCCTAGCCTTATTTTAATTTTTATTTTGAAACCAGATCTTGGTAAGTTACCAAAAATGCTGGCCTGAAACCCTCGATCCTCTCTCATCCCAAGTACTGGAATTACAAGTGTGAGACACTGTGCCCTTTGTTTAATTTTGAAATTTGTGTATAGGTTGAAAAGAGGTTTCCCTTCCTTCATGATATTTTCTTAAATTATAAGATAATGCCTCAAAAAACTCTATTTTAAAATGTGAAATTGTTCTTATTACTCTATTTTAAAATCAGAAATTGTGCTTAAACAATATTTTTACATAGCTTGGAAATGAAAAAGAGGATTGCCACCCAACTACACTAAAGTTGATGGAGGTCTTTCTGTTTAGCATGAAAGAGTCATGACCTGGAACACACTGGGCTCTTCCTGACACAGAGCGACATTCTTTAAACGATTGGGCTTTCTAGGAGTTATTTCTAAAATAGATTCTCAGCCAGGTGATCCTTGTGTTTATGTTATGTTTGCTATTTCCAGAGCACTGCATCACAAATAATAGCAAACCATGTCTTACTGAAACAGGAATAATTTATGAACTATCAGGAGCTGTTCCAGAAAATATTCAGTGTTTGAGCCACTGAGACTAACCACTCTTCCATGAGGAAATCATTCATTTCTGACAATATATTGTCCTACTATTCCGATTATCCTTGGAACTGCATGCACAGTCTAAGCTTAAGATCTAAATCTTGTTAAATGTCAATTTCTAACATAACAGTAAACAGTGTTTTCCTGTCCATCATCATTTTTATAGTCCACCTGTTCAGCCTCTTTATTGATGACAGCTTTGACAATCTGTGGTGCAGTGATTTTCTCACCCCTTTTAACCATAAATTGATAAACCCTTAATGAAATTTTGCTGACTGTAAAATTTCACTTGCTCATGCTAAACTGTAGTCTAGACTAGCTCCTTAGATCGGCATTTGAACAGAAATAAACATTGTGCATGAAATAAAAAGATGACAGAGAAGAATAAAGAGGGGCCTCCCCCACTCTCTAAACTACCCTTCCACAAAAAGAATGAATTTATGTTTATTCATTATTTCAACAACAACTACATTTTGTCTTACAGTAATTCAGGGTAAGCAACTGAGTACCATGATTGATCCACATCAAATCTCAAATGCCATTTCATTCTCTATAATCTGACTTCCAAGGAAATGTGATTAACTTTTTTTTTTTTTGGTGGTGGTACTGGGGTTCCTGTAAGCCCTTCTACCTCCAGGCTACTATTTTGTACTTTTTATTTAGAAACAGGATCTCTTAAGCCAGTGCGGCTTGCTTCAAACCTGCATGATCTTCCTGTCTCCGCCTCCCAAGCACGGGGATTACAGGCATGCGCCACCACGCCCGGCAAAATGTGATTAACTTTATTTTGAAAAACCATGGCAAATTCACATGATCATTATAATGTTGGTTCCCAGCCCAGGTAGGAAAATATACTTGCACTTACTCTTGCTCCATCATTCCCAGCTGTGCCTTCAGAGCCTTTCTCTCCAATGCCACCCTGGAGAAAACACACAATGCTCCCTTTAGTTGTCTCTTTCCCACACGCACCTGGAGGAAGCTTCATGAGGACAAGTCATAGCTGTATTCCTCAGAGCCTACAGCAGTGACTGGCCCTATTCATTTTCTTGATAGATATTTACTAGAGAATAAATGGATGGATGAAATGTGACTTAGGATGGCTGAAGGAAAAGTTTTCTCAAGATATCATTTTCAGCAGAGAGTCCAAAGAAATGAAGTAAAATAAATAAAGAATTCATTAACTAAACAAACTTACTCGGTCACCTTTGGGACCAGGCGTTCCAGCAATTCCTCTTTCTCCTGGCATACCTTGAAGACCTGGTGGACCTGTGTCCCCAACAGTCCCAGTGGGACCTGGACTGCCCTAAAACAAACAAATAATAAGTGGCCATATTAAGACTGAACCATGTGAAATTGCTGTTTTAGTAGGGCAATAATAGTTGAATGTCATCAATTTTATACAGTTTAACTTACTGTCCAAAAATTTCATTGAGGAAAGTTGTCTCTGAGATGGATTTTTGGAAATTAAATCAGATATAGGTTTTGATTTTTGGTTTATGTTTTCAATTTTTTTTCTTTAGAGAAAACTGAAAACCAATTCAAATTAAAATGGTACAACTGCCATTGGCTTTGTCCTTTTTTTGGCAACATCATAGATGTATATAAAAAAAAATATTACATTTAGAAAAAAGAAAGACTTCATTCTCTCTTTAGGGATCTTATGATATTAAGTTGATTTTCCAACTAATATAGCTATTAAATTAAAGATGACCTTATTCAATTACTCTGTACCCTGAAGATGATAAAGACTCTCATGCTATAAGATTATAAAAAATTTGCCTCAACAGCATGTACTAAAGTTGGCCACATTATCTTCTAGCAAACATGGAATGGCTTCAAAAGAAAAGGCTATTAAATTTGCTTTATGATGTATTATATTTACAGATTTCAAACAAAAATGTATTTTCAAATATGTAGAAAGCAAAACTATAAAGCCCAAGATAAGGAAAGTGGAGCATTTAATTAGGATTATTTTCTAATAAATAATGTGATCTTTATCTTGCCTCTGCTTATTCATGGAAGTTATATAAATAAACACTGAAGCATGTTCATGTGCAAATGTATCTTCATGTACCCTAAGTCATAATCCCCATCATAGAAGAGTCTTTTTTTTATCTAGCTCACTCTAGTTTGCAATAAATAATCCTAGTAGTCACTCATTAAATATTTGTCAAGGAAGAAATTTATATAACCAAGTTATCTTACAAAAACAAGAACACACATTCTAGTACAATCAAGAAGACGGGAAGAAAATAATTTTACAGCGAATTTAAAAACCAAGGGCACTGCTACACTTACTTTTGGCCCATCAGGACCATGTCCTCCAGCCATCCCCTTTTCTCCAGGGAGTCCAGTTATTCCAGGTTCTCCTCTTTCTCCAGGATTTCCTCTCTCTCCCTAGTATAACATTAGAATGTTAAATAGTTGCAATACTTGGTCTAAAAATGGGTTAAAATGGGCTATTTTTTTTCTCTGAAATGGCTTCTACTAAAGAAAAGTTTAGAAAATAGAGCCTATTATGACTCATTTTTTTCTAATTAAGCCCTAAGAAATGAACTTGAAATGAGGATGTGCTAGTTTCCTAAGACAGAATATTTCTCATAAAATAGATTTTCATCTAATAGAGTAATTTAATGATTAGAATAAAAACCTTTTTAAGTTAAAAGATGCCATTGAACCTCACTATAATGTATACTCACAATGTACTAGTAAAATATTTTTTAAAGGATAAAAGATGCCTTTTAAACCAGGGTTAATGGAAAACAAATTAATCATGAAACAAAATACTTACTCTGGGTCCTAATGGGCCAACTGCTCCAGGATCTCCAGGAACACCCTATAAACACATTTTTTTAAATGGAAGAAAAGCTTTGAGCTAGCTCTTAGGCATTTGTTAGATATATTTCCAAATCACACAACTAATCTCTTTTAGTGTCCTATTAGGAGGCTGAATAAGAACACAGGTATATTTTTATAAATGAGATACTCTCATAGATATTAGATAAAAGCATTTTTCAAAAAAAATTATACCTGAATGGTATTTTTTAGCAGTGAGTATTTTTTTTTTTAGAGACAACAGATTATATTTCAAATGCCTTTTTTTTTTTTTCCAGTACTGGGGATGGAACCCAGGGGAATTGAACCTCTGAGCTACACCCCCAGCCCTATTTTTTAGTCTTTTTATTTTTGAAACAGGGTCTCACTGAGTCACAAAAAGCCTCACTAAGTATCTGAGGCTGTCCACAAACCATGATCTTCCAGTCTCAGCCTCCCAAATGCTAGAATTACAAGCATGCACCACCACACCTGGCTAAATGCCTCTTATTTTCTAATGAAATATATAAAAATTTAAAAGAGAGAATTAATACAAAAAGTAAAGAAGAGTTGATTTTTTAAATAGAACCAATTTACAAGGTGTGGTGGCACATGTCTGTTATCCCAGTATTTGGGAAGTTGAGACAGGAGAATCATAGGTTGGAGGACAGTATCCAGCAAGTACTGAGATTCTCATCAACCTAGTGAGACTCTGTTTTAAAAATAAAAATAAAAATAAGAGGGTTGGGTGTGTAGCTTGCAGGTAGAATTCTGGGGTTCAATCCTCAATACTATTAAGTAAATAAACAAATAAATAAATAAAACCAATTCAATTTTATTTAACCTAGTACATATCTTTGAGCGTATAATATGGACAAAGCACCTGCTTGGGACTTTTGGGTTCAACATTAAAAGTCTCAGTTTGTTCTACCCTACAGGAAAATGTGCCATTTCAAAACTCCTTTCTTTGATAAAGATGGTAACTTTATGAAGTAGGCCAACTAATATAGTTTTATATTCTGGAATGGACTGTCCTCACCATTGTATTATTTTTTTAAAACTAAAATCTGATTATACTCAATTTAAAAGCCCATCATCAGTGTTCCATTACCCTAATGATGAAGAAAAATGGGGTTCTAATTGAGACTCCACACTCTGAGCCCTGATTCACCCCTCCATCCTCATCTCCGGCCTCCTCAGGTTGGACTGCACACTCATGACTTGCTCAACGTTTTCAGTGTCTTAAAGTGTTCAGCAAGCCTTTGTATCTACCATTCCCTTTAACTGGAGTATTTTCTTACCTTCCTTCTTCTAACTTTGCATTCATTCATCCTTCCGATCTCATACAAGACAATACTTTGTCTCAGAAACTTTTCTTAGACCCTCAAGTTTGAATGAACTGCATCTTTAATGTTGCCATGCCCACAGGACATTCCTCATAACATTTAGAACATGCTGCCATCTTAACGGTCATCCTATCGCTTTATTTCCCTCTCTTCTGTAATATAAGAGCAAGGTCCATGTCTGCCTTGTTCAGCCAAGGAAGATGAGTGCATAGCAGAATCAAGTACATAGAATGCTTAGCAGCTACTATTGAAGGGTAAAAACCAAGTAGATTATTCGAAGAAAAATTAAGTAAGGCTGTGTGCCAGTAAAATGAAATAAATAAAAATTTTACACCTATTCATAATGGTTTATAATCCTCCAGAAATAAGATATTTTAGTGGCTAAGAACACAGTCTAGAGAAGCAGACAACCTAGGTTCAAATTATGTGAGCTGTGTCACTTTGGAGCCTTATCTAACATCTTTGTGGCTCATTTTCCTCATCTGTAAAACACAGATAATAGTAGTACAAGGGACATAGGATAATTTTAAAGACTCAGATAGTATGTGCAAGGAAAATCAGAACAGAGCCTCATTCATAAAAAGTGATAATGTAAGCCAGTCTTTTATAGTGCTGCTATTTTTATTATTTTAAAACTCACCTGGTCACCTGGTTTTCCACCTTCCCCAGGAGGCCCTGGAGGCCCAGGAAGCCCCTTAAATGAAAGTAAGAAAACAAAACTGTGACCCTGTGAAGATCTAACAAGCTACCGGTGTCAGCAATTCACCTTTGACAATTATGTAGTCTCCAAGACTCTATATCCAGCAAAAGATATTGTGTAGACATATTAAGCAAAAGTTTAAGAAAAAAAATGGTCAAACACATTAAGAAAATTATTTCTATGAAAACACAGGAACTATTTAATTTATATGATTAGATTTTTATTTATTTGCACATAAAAAACATGAGAATATTACAGGAGATTCTTCATGTTTGTAGAATTTTTATGGCTCTGACATAATATTTGAACCTGCTAGAATATTATTAGAAACCAGTTTTAAATTTTATTCACAAATTATGATAACTTGTTTTATTAAGTAATGAAAAATATATTTAGATAAATCTGAAAACTTATTCAATAAGAAATTTTAGCGACTATGCCAATACAACTAGAGAAACCCTAAAATACTTTAGTGAACCTTGTTAGATATCAGGAATATTTTACTATATTTGTATGTTAAGAGTGTGGTGTTTAATCAATTTTTCAGGTTAAATTCATTCATTTTCTTTCAACAAAGAACATTTGATATTATCCAAATGTCTACCCTATCTATTAACATTCAAAAAATTCCCTAATTTGAAATTTTTATATTTAAAAAATCTTTAAAATTACTTAATGGAAAGAAAAATAAAATAGAAATCTGAATAAATGCATACCTGAAAGCCAGTGGGGCCTGGTGGTCCCTGTTCTCCTCTTTCCCCAGCTAGACCCTAAGTCATGAAGAAAAGAAAATCATAAAATAGGTAAAAATTTCTGTGTGCTTCCTGTTTATGTTAAACACTAGAAGTATTGGTATCTCTTTATATTTCTTTCAACCACATATTTTTCCCTTTAGCCATATAACAAACAAGTATTAAGAATCATCAAATGGTATTATCTGAAGTCTCTGCTGGTGAGAAAGTGTCTTCTAAAGCCAATTAGAAGACTGATTTCTGTTTTGATCTGAACAAAAAATGTCTGGAATCAACCATAAAATTATAGGAAAATTAGATAAATTGAATGTGGAAAATCTCATTGCTTTCATATATCTAATCTAAAAGGGTAATAATTTCTATTGCAGTTTATTTCCAAGTGTTATAAGAACTTTTCATCAAGACTTCAACTAAAATGACTGAAGAAAAAAACTAGTATTTTGGAAAGATATTTAAGATGTTTTGCCTCAAAACAAACAAATATGTCAAAATACTTTTCATACACACTTAATTTTAAAACCCTAGGATGAAAACATTACCTTAAAATATAAATATTATTTAATTTCCCATTAAAAAGCCAGCTTAAGTAATTATTTGAGATAACATTGTTATTGGAAAAAGTAGGTATAATGAAATATGTAAATTTTTTTAAACCAGTATAAGCTGGGCGTGGTGGCACACGCTTGTAATCCCCGCGCTTGGGAGGCAGAGACAGGAGGATCCCACAGGTTTGAAACCAGCCTTGCTAGCTTAAGAGACCCTGTTTCCAGGGTCTTATATTAGAAAAATATAAAATAGGTCTGGGAGTGTAGCCCGGAGGTAGAAGGGTTCCATCCCCAGTACCACCAAAAAAATTAAAAATAAAAAACAATATAAAATATTTTACACTTTTTCCTCAGTTGATATATTCTTCAACTGTGACATATAAAGATGGTGAGGTTTTTGTATCAGATTTTTTAAAGTTTGAAATGAAAAGGCTAATCATTTTAATTCATTTTTAATTTTTTTGGTGCATGTAGTCATACATCTTAATGAAGTTCAAGATGGTAGAGGCACACATGCACACACCACTCATTTAGCCCTTCTAGAAATCTTACCCATTCCCTAGCTCGTTTCTCCTTCTCATATTTGCCTAGTTATTGATTTTATGTATTTGTTTATATAAATAATGTACATTAGAGAATTTTCCTCTTCTCCCCTCCCAACACCCCCAACTAGGGCTTTTTTATTTGCTTATCTATGGTATCTCCTTGTTCACCTAGAGTTCCTACTATGAGGCAGAAAACACAAATTATAAGGAATCAAATGAAATGAGATCATTGGAATTCCTCAATCTCATACATTCATATTCACTTCCCTTGAAACTTATATTGACTCTTGAACAAAATACTGCCCAAACATCACTGAAAAATGCAATATTATCACGATAACATGAATATCACTAAAAGATCACATACCGGGGGGCCCACAGGACCAGAGGGACCAACTTCACCATCTTTTCCAGGAGCTCCCTAGTAATAAAAAGAGATAATTTGTGAGGTAAGGCCATAAGAACTTGATATTTTTAAGCATAAAATGGATACTTACCCTCTGCCCAGGAACACCAGCATTGCCTGCTTCTCCAGGTTTTCCAGGATCACCCTAAAAAAAAAAAAAAAAAAAAAAAAAAAAAAAAAATTGAAGCTAGCCTAAAAGTCAATTGGTTTTCTAAAAACATATTTTGGTCTTTGACAGAGGATTCTGGAGAAATGGCAAACATTGTACACTGTACTCACACTGCTACCTTTGGGGCCTGGAAGACCCATACTTCCAGGCTGCCCTCTGATGCCTATGGAGCCCGGAGGACCTGGCCGACCATCTTCCCCTGGAGCACCCTGAGGATAGACAGGAGCCATGTAAGCTGTATACAGGTTCTCTCAGAATAACACATTGCTCAAATGCCATTTGCCTTTGCTTACTATAAGAGTTACACAAATTTTAAATTATCCTGTTTTACCTTAGTGAAGCAGAACAGTCAAATCGTTTTAGTGTGTGTGTGTGTGTGTGTGTGTGTGTGTGTGTGTGTGTGTGTGTTTCTGGGGATTGAACACAAAGGCAGTCTACCTTCGAGCTACACCTTTCCAGCCCAATTCTGTTTTATATTTGGAAATAGGTTCTCACCAGGTTGATGAGAGTCTCACTACTTGCTTAGGTTGTCCTTGAACCTAAAATGTTTCTGTCTCAGCATTCCAGGCCCTGAGAGTGAGGGCATACACCACCAGCCCGACAGTAGAATGAGTTTTAGAAAGTCACTGGAATAGTTGAAATACTTGGAATAAACATTTTATTCTTACTATATTCATAAATATCTTCACATCTCCTGACTCTCTTATGTTCATAAAGGGAAATCATACTTCTTTCATTTACTCTGGTTTGTGGTAATGAAAATTCAGGATGTTTATCTCAGTATAAGGGAAGGACTCATTATATATCAACTGTCAAAAGTCATATCATACCTACTATTTCTTTGTGTGTGTGTGTGTGTGTGTGTGTGTGTGTGTGTGTGTGTGGTACTGGGGATTGAACCCACAGGCATTCTACCTTCGAGCTACACCTCCAGCCCAATTTTTTATCCTCTATTTTGAACAGGGTCTTACTGAATTGCAAAAGGCCTCACTAAGTAGCTGAGGCTGTCTGTAAACCCTGTTCCTTCTTTCTCAGCTTCCCAAATGCTGGGATTACAAGTGTGCACCATCATGCCCAGCATACCTACTATTTCTTAAACATGCAAAATTGCAAGGACATTACCAGAAAATAAGGATATTGCTAACAGGTAAATTTCACCAATATGGGAATGCATCATTACAATTTTTTCACTGAAGCAATTTCAATCTCAGTTATCTCAATGAAATTTGATCTATACTTTGCTCAGTTTGAAAATACAGACTCCCTTTGCAACTCAGTGAGACCCTATTTCAAAAGTAAAGAATAAAAAAATGGGCTGGGTGGTAGCTCAGAGGTAGAATCGCCCTGGACTCCATCTCCTGTACCACACACACTCACACACACAAATACACAGACTCAAAGAATTTGCTACCAGAAAACATTTTTAAATATGTAAATATGATTAACATCCATATGATTAAAATCATTACCCTCAAATAAATATCTTAAGATGGGCATGGTGGCACATGCCAGTAATCCCGGTACTCGGGAAAGATCACAGGTTCGAGGACAGCCTCCACAATGCAGCAAGACTTTAAGCAAACTATCAAAATCTTGTTTCAAAACAAAAAATAAAAAGAACCAGGTGTGGTGGTGCACACTTGTAATCCCAGTACATGGGGGGCCAAAACAGGAGGATCATTGGTTCACAACCAGCCTTAGAAACGTTGTGAGGCCTCCACGACACAGTGAGAACCTGTTTCAAAATAAAAATATTAAAAATAGGGCTACATGTGTGGCTCGGAAGTAGAATGCCCCTGGGTTCAATTCTCAGTACGGCAAAAACAAAACAACAACAACAACAAATGAATAAATAAATAAATAAATAAATAAATAAATAAATAAGTAGATAGGGCTGGGAGTGTAGCTCAGAGGTAGGCTGTTTCTGAGTTCAGTCCTTAGTATAAAAAATAAATAAATAAATAAATAAATAAATAAATAAATAAATAAAATCTTTTAAATTGCATATATTATTGAAAATGTCAAGATGACAGACTCTAAAATAAGTTACATACCAAAGGTCCAAGTTTTCCTTCAGGACCTTGAATACCAGGATTTCCTGTCAGACCCTGAAAATGAAAAGCAACTGTCAATTTGTTGCTGAACAAAGTAAAGATTCTAAAGAGAAAAAAATAGTGCTTCATTGTTGACAACTAAATAGAAGGTAAATTCCAGAGTCCAAATAATTTTTCAAGTGAAATTCTATTGAAGTTATCAGGGATTCTTTGTGCCAAAATCCAAACAAGTTGTTTTTTAGTAAGAAATAAAACTTATAAAATTTATAAGCAGGAAACTTTTCTCATACCAAGTAGAAACAACTACTAATACATATTTCTTTGAGAAAGGGAGACTATTTTCTACACATGACAAAATAACAAACAAGTATTTTAAATAGTGAGTCTGGTCAAAACCTTCAATGAAGGTAAAAAGCCTTCAATGAATGTTCAAGCCTATTTTGTTTTGAGTTGACTAACAAATAATTCAGTGTTCTTACCCGAGCACCTGGAAGCCCAGGTTCACCTGGACGTCCAGGGTCCCCCTGGCCTCCTTTAGGTCCTGAAGAACCTACAGGGCCCCGCTCTCCTTGAGCACCCTGTTCCAAAGCAAAACAGACACGTTAAAATGAAAACAAAGTACTGGAAAATGAAAGCAAACAGGTATTAAGTTCTTATTTTATAAACCCACACTAATATACCAGTATTTTACCGAACAAGTTACAAAGACTTCATTGGAAAAAATGTTGCTGAACATTTTATTCTAACCTGTATTCCTTATAAAATAGTGGGTTTTTGAACATTAACTAATGAAAACTTCAGTTAAAGCCTCCAATAATTGAGATATTTTAAGGTAAATTTTTGAAAGAATCTAAATTTCTGAGTAAAAGATAAAGGATATGTTAGCTAAAGTAAAAATCTATAAACTTTTCTTCTCAGAAATGTGGCTGGAAATGAGAAAACAATCTCGTATGTTATTTAAAACATTATCCCTCTCCCCTAGAACTCTTACTGAAAAAATAATAATAATAAATTATACAACATGGGCCTGATGCCTGCATCCATCTCCTTTCTGGGTCTGGGACTCAGGCAGGTCAGAGCTGCATCACACACTGGGAATGGCATCTTCTGAAGTACCACCCACACGAATGTTAGCATGAGTGGATGGTCTCACCTTTGGTCCAGGTAAACCATCAGATCCCGGGAAACCACGATTACCGGGAGAACCCTACAAAGAACCAAAATGTGA
Source organism: Muscardinus avellanarius (assembly GCF_963383645.1). Lineage (NCBI taxonomy): Eukaryota > Metazoa > Chordata > Mammalia > Rodentia > Gliridae > Muscardinus > Muscardinus avellanarius. The sequence continues at coordinate 48,234,533 of NC_137787.1, read as the reverse complement.
TTTTAAAAATTTTTCATTGACAATTTTGAAATATAATGAGTAATTTTTATTACAAGTATTGTAAAGTTTTAGGAGTTGTGATCAAGCCAACACAGCAATTGATACTTTTAAGGCAAAACATCTGACTAAAAAGAATAAATTGTAAATTTTGAAGACTATTTAAGTATTGAGCCCAATAATTCTTCATATCAAGGAGCATTCTAACAATGCATTGAAACTTAAGCACAGAGAAAAGCCAATACATCTATATGAGAGGCAAATTCATTACCCATAGAGATTAAAATGTCAACAATAACATGTATTCGTATTGTGTAAGACATTCTCTGATGCTTTACAAATGTGAGATTATTATTGGCCCTTTCAGATCTATTTTATTAGGCTCCAGTCACAACAAACTCTTGTCATCTTTAGAACTACCAAATCCTTTCTGGTTTCCTGGCTTAGCAGTTGCTTTTTTCCCTCTGCTAAGAGTGTCCTTTCTATCAAATTTCCTCGTTGGCTCAACCTTTTCAGGTCTTAGCCAAAATTTTATCTTTTCAGTGGACCCTATTTTCTAACCACCTAATCTTACATTATTTCACTCCCATTTACCCAAAGTTACTCTTTACTATGTCACCTCATTTTATGTGCATGTGGCCCTTATTAAAATGGATTAAAATGTTTGTATTTATCTGTGGACTTGTTAATTAGATCTCCCCACTACAGTAAACTAGCGTTCACACAAGGCCTGGGACCATGAGCTTCTGTGCACTAACATATCCCAAGTACTAAAAGCTCAGATTGGCATAGAGTAGTAGAACCAATGAAAAGTTATTAGCTATTTTGCTCTTTTCATACACAAATACACACACACACACTAAACTGTGCAAGGCACCTGCAGTACATCTCTCAACTATTTTCATTGTTATTACTATCCCAAAACTTACTTGTACAATTTCCCCACAAATGTAAGGATTTATTTTATTATCCAAATTTACCCTTTCTCCCATTGGGCCTGGAGGTCCAACTGTCCCTGGATCACCTCGAGGACCTCTTTTGCCTTCTTCACCAGGTGGGCCTATTGGACCCTGAATACCATGTGGCCCCTATTGAAAAGAGAAGGACAGTTACCGGGAAGAGCTATTTGAAAAGTGAGCTATCATTGGGAAACTTATTTAATAAATCCAGTCACAAATTTTAAAGCATAACAAGTAAGCAAAGTATTTCCATTTCAAGTTATTATAGTTATTGTTATTTTAAACCCTGAGAATTTTGAGCTGTGCACTTTTAAACCATATTTTTGTTCATCTAATAATTAAAAAAAAAAAGAAGACCTACTGGTTCCCCTTTTGGGCCAGCTTCTCCTTTGAAACCTGGAACTCCTGGATCACCCTAAAATAAAATATCAATAGTTGTTAAAACCCTGAAGGGCATTTAGCTAGTCCAACCTACTCTAATTAATTACAATGAATGGACCTTTTTCAGCAACTGATTCCACATTTAATTAGTTATAATATAATATTTTTAAACTTTGTAAATTTTGTAGAACATGTGTGAATTTTTATTGAACTCAGTATAATTTGATAATGGATTCTTTATTTATTTTATTTATTTATTTTTGCAGTACTAGGGATAGAACCTAGGGGCATTCTACCTCCAATTTATACCCCCAGCCTTTTTTTTTTTTTTTCCGTTGGTACTGGGGGTGGAACCCAGAGGCTTTTCAATCTCCAGACTATACTCCCAGACCTATTTTATGTTTTATTTGGAAACTGAGTCTCACTAAGTTGCTGAGAGCCTCACTAAGTAGCTGAGGCTGGCTTCAAACCTGTGCAATCCTCCTGTCTCAGCCTCCCAAGTGCAGGATTACAAGTGTTCACCACCATGCCTGGCTTAAATATTGAGTGTGTGTGTGTGTGTTGCTGGGGATGGAATCCAGGGCATTCTACCTCCAAGTTACTCCCCCAGCCCTATTTTTATTCTTTAATTTTTTAATTTTTTAATTTTTATTTATTTATTTGGTGGTGCTGGGGTTCCTGGAAACCCTTCTACCTCTGGGCTACAGCCCCCCAGACCTATTTTATACTTTTTATTTGGAAGCAGGGTTTCTTAAGCCAGCATGGCTGGCTTCGAACCAGTGCGATCCTCCTATCTCCACCTCCCCAAGTGCGGGGATTACAAGCGTGTGCCACCACGTCCAGCTTATTCTTTATTTTGAAACAGGGTTTCACTGAGTTGCAAAGAGCCTCACTAAATAGCTGAGGCTCTCCTTGAATCAGGATCCTCCTGTCTCAGCCTCCCAAATGCTGGGATTACAAGCGTGAGCCACCACGCCTGGATTCCCAGCCTATTTTTAATTCTTTATTTGAAACAGGGTCTCACTGAGTTGCAAAGGACCTCACTCAGTAGCTGAGGCTGTCTGCAAACTGCAATCCTGTTTTAGCCTCCTAAATGCTGGGATTACAAGCATGTGCCACCACATTCGGCTACTTTCTTTTTACAATAGTCTTCAAGAGATATACTTTCTATATTGTGCTTTTGTCAAACATACTAGAATAATTAAAATTATTTGGTTATTCAGATTTGATCATTAGAAGTAGAACTAACTGGTAACTGCTATAGGTAACATAGGATTTATTTTAGGGTATAGATTTGTTTACTAGAATCAAAATAATTTATTTTTATGCCCTATTTCTTGATAATCTGGCAACCTCAAAACAGCATTTCACCATGGGGGTGTTCACTTGGGGGTGTTTGTGTATATGTATCTTTAAGTATTAATTGTAGTTTATATTGCAGAAACTAGATTGCCAGATTTATAACGTGGTAGATTAAAATGTGGTATAACAGCAATACTCATATTTTAATAGATCTGTCACCAATATTTAAAAAGAGTTCATCAGCATGACAACATTACTTGGAAGAGAATCTAAAATATTTGTTAAAAGAGTACTGAGAAAGAAATATTTATTTTTACATATCAATATAAAAGCCATATATGTATGAGTTCTCAATGTGTTTATTTCCCACATACTCATCACAATATTTTTCCTAATTTCTGCAAAATATGAAAACTCATTCAATATGAACTTGTCAGAATCATTCCTCAAGGAGAAAAATATCTGTTGAGCCCAATTTTAGCCCAATCATCATTATAAATTCGTATTAACCCCCCATATTTTCTCTTTGTTTCTCCTAAAATATTTCTGTAATATTTATTACTCAACCATTCATAAAATTCTATGAGGTAGACCATGAGGTTATGATCTTACCGCAATAATGTTCAACTGAGAATTTAAACATCTATATTGTACTTTGACTTTTTGCTTTCACTTTACAAAGATCCCAGTCTTTGCTGCCTGCTTTTGGAAGTCAGATGACCCATGTGTCATTGCATTAAGTTACATGTTGTTTCTCTAGGCACAGCTAGTTGAATTAGAGTAAAGGTTGATGGGTTGTTTCAAAAGACAGTACCGGTTGTCCTCGAATTCCCTGAGGTCCAGTGCTTCCCTGAGGGCCAGGAGATCCAGGGGGACCAGACAGGCCAGGAGGACCAGAAGTACCTGCAGAGCCCTGTAGGACAGCAAGAGCAACATGATGAGCAGAGTGCTAAGTAGATGTATAAGGCCAGTAGCTAAAGGACTGTGCCCACTGGAACTTCACATAATAGAAATGCAGTTACTTACTGTGGGGCCCTTGGCACCAGGTGTACCATCAGTTCCCATAGCACCCTGAAATATAAATAAAAATATTTATCTGAGCACATGTGGGTTGGTATTCAGATGTCCAGCCATCTTCCGAAAAGAGGCATAAAAATTGAAAAAAAAATCATCCACCACAATAGCATAAAAATAGTTTTATGACTAATCACCTTTTCTATAAAACAGAAAAAGCATGTAGGGTTGATATAGGAAATGTTTTTTACATGAATTTTAAGCATTCACTTAGAATTCAAAAAGAATGCATGAAAGCCGGGTGTGGTGGCGCACGCTTGTAATACCAGCATTTGGGAGGCTGAGACCGGATGACCGCAGTTCGGGGACAGCCTCAGCTACTTAGTGAGGCCCTCTGCAACTTAGTGAGACCCTGTTTCAAAAGTAAAACTACAAAATATGGCAGGGGGTTAGCTTGGAGGTCAAATGCCCCTGGGTTCCATCCCCAGACCCACCAAAAAAAAAAAAAAAAAGAATGTATGAAATGGGTTGTATTTGTCCTGATATTATAATAAGGGTCTATCTTTCTGCAATAGTTCTTAAATATATTCTGGACTTACAGGAAGACCTTGAGAGCCAGCTGGACCCGGTGGCCCAGTTTCACCTCTCTGCCCCTGAGGACCTTCAGGGCCTCGAGCCCCAGTAGGACCTGCTTCTCCCTAAAGGGGTGCAAAAGGAAGTGTTAACTGGAGAAAAATATAATAGTGCCATGTAACAATGCTCATTGCATATTGTAGTTTTCTATTTTAAACCCAAATATTTTAATAGGTCAAGATCTCAAAGGTTTATCAGGACTGTGTGCCTAACTAGTTTAAGAAAGTTGCTTTTCTATCCTCTGCTTATGAGATGATGCTGAGAGATTCTTCACTGGGAAATTCTCCACATCTCGATGTGCTGTTATAGAATTTCTACCAATCTATCAGAGCCAACATAAATCCCCTTCCCGTGAACCTCTACAAAATCTGATTATTTTTATCTGATTTTTTAAATTTAATATAATCTAGATTCATTTAAAAAACAGACCTATACAAGGTACCACCAAGCTACTTAAAGAATGATAGTAGATCCCCAAATCCTACACAAATTAGTTTGTTCTTTGATAAATACTCAGGTGCTTCAAAACCATCTCTGTGTAAATAGCTAAAGCACATTTGGAGGCTTAACAACACAATCAAACAAAGAAGGATAACTGAACAGATCCACTGTGTTGTTTCTATATTTTGTAAAGCTGGGCATTTTAAGTCCAACAATGCACCACATAATTAAAGCTTGGTTTGACCATCAGAAGATAAAGTATTTTGTAATCGCTCTAAAATGACCCAAGGTAGGCTGAAATGTGCTGGAGGGCTCAGAGGACAGCTTTCTAAATGAATGAGTGAATCACACTGTAAAAAAGTCTTTATAAAATTTCTTATTATCCTTGTAGAATAAGAAACTGCTTCCTTGCTATATAAGCAATATAGAAGAGTTGTGTTTCAGAGTATAAGATATGATTTGATTTATAAAACCTCAATGCCCCTGACATTCAAGAAAGCACTTATTTAATAAGATGGAAAGCGCCTGGGCTACAAATGTCTAATGAATTCAACAGTATGTGTCAACATACAAGCAAAACCTCACTCATTTAAAAAAATACCTCTTTCATAAAAATTAAAGGACATTTTTAAAAAGCAGTATTATGAGCAGAGCAAAGTGGTCAAGGTAACCTTATAATTATTTTAATCTAAGATAATGGTTCTAGTAGCAAATAAAATTCAGGATGCCTAGTTCATGTTTAATTTAGACAAATAAATATGTTTTCCATGCAATATTTTGGACACATTTATATTAAAATCTTATCCTTTGTTTGTCAGAAATTCAAACCTTGTCTCTATATGTTATTATGTACCTATGTGGATCTAATCCTAGATTACCAAACAAAAACTGCAGGGCCTAAGAGGCTCATCAGAATCAATAAAATATATTAAATATGTTAGGTGCAAATTACTGGCTGTGGAAGTTATTCATCCCGAAAACATACAGGCAGGAATAGCAGAATTTTGTTCAAAACACAGACCCAGGAATTTTGATGGTGGGAGGTGAGGAGACAAAGATAGGGGAACAATTTCTGAGAGAGACAGCTTTGCTAGATGTTTTAATTTTATTAAAGGGTGCACAATTATTAAATATAACCATTCCAGGAGGCGAGAGATGTGTTCAGGGACTAGCTGCCCCAGCTGTGACTGCTACTGAAGTTTAACTAGCTTCACTGCTACAGGAGGAGCAGAAATCTCTTTCTGCCAGTTCAAAGAGCTAGACTTTGTGAGTGTTCTTTCCTTATTTCCCTCGCCAGAACTCAATTTGAGATAGAGGGTTTCACATGAAGAACAGAGGGATTCTGTGTATTTTAGTAGGGGTCGATAGGGAGGTAGGTGCAAGTGTCAGTGGTATTAAAATATGAACTTCAGGGCTGGGGTATAGCTCAGTGGTACAGTTCATGCTTAGTGTGTAGGAAGCCTGCCACAAAAGAAAAAGATTTTGACATCAGGAAGCAGATCATGGGAGCAAAAGGTTCTCAGGAGAAACATGGGCTGATTCGTAAAATGACAAGACATCACTTGAAGGCGCACTACCCCTGTGCAGAGATTAAAGACAGCTCTAAAGAGCCTGCTGGATAATTTGACTTGACGATTCTCCTACTTCAAAGACAACTTGATATATCAGGTTCTTTTAATTTCTTTGTAAATCCAAATCCAAATTGAGTAGCACTACTAATAAGAACCATGAGTCTATATTGAGGGCAGTATGCCAAGGATTAACATAGATTACCTCACTTAATCCTAGACAAAATTCCAGGAGAACACAAGACTTAGAAGGGCCAAGTGGACTGCCCAGGGCATTGCAATTTTTGCAAGGCTGAATCTTGTGAGAAAAATCCCCTCTTCAAGAGGAAGAAAATTATTATGATAACTTCTTTTTTGCACTGATATTTATTTACTTTAAAATTTTTATTGGTGCATTGTAGTCATACATCTTAATGAAGTACAAGATGGTAGAGGCACACATGCACACATCACTCATTTAGCCCTTCCCCAATTCCCACCCCAACCCCTCCCCCGTTCCTCCTTCTCATGTTTAGCTTACTATTTGATGTTGATATGTTTGTGAATGAACATTATGTTTATTAGGCAATTTATGACTTCTTAAGGCAAGTGGCAAGCAAACATTTTCTTACAATTTGAAAGTACTGTTATGAATTGATTCCCTGATTTAGTTAATATGTTAATATCCTGCTACTGTAATCTTTTAATGTCTTCCAAAGTGCTGCAAGAAGAAAGAAATTAGGACTAACTGCAGATATAAGTCATCCCAGAAGAAAACTTTAATCCATTCCCACAGGGACAGCCAAATTCCCTCTGTGCCCATTCCTTCGGTGGCTGCAAGCGGTGGCAGGGTGAGTGCCAGCATCGTGTGAAAGAACAGCCTTTTTTTTGACAAGTTCTGATGTGTTTTAATCTCATATGATTTAGAGCGTTCTATGGGTTTATTACTCCCCAGCACTCTATCCAAGAGCAGGGTCTCATTCAGGTCAAAGTTCTTTCTTCTTTCTTATGGCTGTTAGTCAAAAGACCCAATACAACAGATTCCTTGATATTTCAATTGTAGGATTATAAGTAACTCTCCTTTAATTACATATTACATAGTTTTATTTTACTTATTTTTCTACAATAATAAACAATAGACACACTATTCTAGGCTTTTCCCCCCTCAGTTAAGAATCACTTCTAAAAACCAAAAAGGAATAACTTCTATACTCTTCAATTAATTAAATTATATTCATTACTTTGGGACTTATGTAATCAAGCAGAGTTAAATATATTTGTATCTTACCTTCATTCCAGGATTTCCTGGAAAACCTGAAGAGCCAGGTATCCCAAGAGGACCCTATTAAAATAAGCAAGAAAACTAATCAACCAGTGTTTAATTAATACCTAATTAGGTCATTTTTATTCTTTGTTGATAATCAATATATATATATTGGAAGTACTGGGGATGGAACTTGGGGATATTCTACCTCCGAGCTACACCCCAGCCCTATTTTTAATTCTTCATTTTAAAACAGGATCTCACTGAGATGCAAATGGCCTCACTAAGTAGTTGAGGCTGTCTGTGAATTGCGATTCTCCTGTCTCAGTCTCCCACATGCTAGGATTATAAGTGTGCACCACCACACCTGGTTGATCATCTGTATTTGATACATAATATAGGAATAATGTGTTTATGCTTTAAAATCATAGGTAATAATGTAATTTTATTATAAGTACCTTCCCACATTGATGTAAAATAGTATTAAAAGATATACCCAATGTTATTAAATGTAATAGGTGCATCCCTAATTATACTACCTAAGATTAAGTCTCTTACAGTTGCAAACTGTTCTAAACAATTTCATCTTGAGACATCTATTTTCTCTAAGTTAACCAATTATAGTTTTTAGAAAGTTATAATTTATACCAAAATCTAATACTTCATTCTATATAAATTATGCATAAGAAGCATCTGGATATTTTAGATGATTTGTTTCAGGCTATAATCAGTGGGTTTTTTTTTTTTTTTTGGTGATACTGGGGTTCCTGGAAGCCCTTCTACCTCCGGGCTACACTCCCAGACCTATTTTTACATTTTTATTTGGAAACAGGGTCTCCTAAGCCAGCGCACGTGGCTGGCTTTGAACCTGCGCGATCCTCCTGTCTCTGCCTCCCAAGCGCCGGGATTACAAGCGTGCGCCACCACGCCCGGCCAGTGGTTATTTTTTATTACTTTATATTTTGCTTTATATTTTGAAAAGACAAGTACAGAGTTCAAATCATTGATTTAAAATCTAGATTTGAAAGAAATGCATTTAAGAATAATTCTATTTTAAGTTATCATGATTCTTCTTAAAATGTATTTTAATTCCAACAGTTCTGAATCAGTGAAACATTTTCGAACTTTATTTGGTGTTACATTTTGCTTCCTTTTCTGAACAATAATGGATAAAAATCCTTGGTAAAATTATTTTTAAAATAGTAAAACAGTAGGATTTCTATTCTACTTTTGGCATATGGAAAAATCTAAAAACTTTATAACTTTGTTATCATCTTTCAATATTGGCCCTTTTGATCATGAAATCATGAATTCTCTCTCTCTCTCTCTCTCTCTCTCTCTCTCTCTCTCTCTCTCTCTCTCTCTCCTTTTCATGGTGTTTTACTAGAACAATTTACCTTTGGGAGCTCAACTCTTACTGTTTCAGTAAGATAAAATTGTCCTGTGGATGATTCAGTTAGGATGCCTATCCTGTTGGTATAAAGATTGTACTAGTACTAGTCTTAATTGTATATGAAATTATTTCTTTCGATTCTATTCTATATTCTTTTTGAAGATCAGGGCATCACTATTTTTAATTTTTTGACTGCTTTATATTTTAAAACACTTTTTGTGGTACTGAGGCTCCTGGAAGCCCTTCTACCTCCGGGCTACACTCCCAGACCTGCTTTTTTATATTTTTATTTGGAAACAGAGTCTCTTAAGCCAGCGCAGCTGGCCTTGAACCTGTGCAATCCTCCTGTCTCTGCCCCCCAAGCATGGGGATTACAAGCGTGCGCCACCGCGCCTGGCTATTTTAAAACATTTAAAAGGTCTTCATTTTGTTATTTGTGCATATTGGTTATACAGAATGGTGGGCTTCGTTGTTATATATTCATACATGTATATATCATATTCTAATAATTTATACCCCTCACTACACACTCTTTCCCTCTCCTCCACCTTCCCTCAGTCCCCACCACTATTAAAATCATGTTCTTTGTGGGGAAAGCACATGTATGAATCAATTGCTCTACAGTTCAGAAAAGAACTTTATAGTTTTAGGCTATTTAAAAGCATTTATTTAATTCTGTTTTGTTTGTAAAGTTGTAATTTAAGTGCTCTTGAAAAATAAGAGACTTTGATCCATTGGTTCCTACTACATGTACTTTATTTCCATAGGTCTCTTGAAATTCTTTACAGCTCTGGGTACTTCAGTTAATGGGCAACAATTTAAACTATATACTTGACAAAAACAAATAAGAGTAAACACAAGCAATATGTTAAAAATGTGTCAAATTATAAACTTTATTTTTGTTTGTATTTTACTGACAGTAGCTAAATATTGACAAGCTTTTCATCTTCAAATGTGAATGAACGGCTCATAACTTCATTGGGCATCTTAGAAATAGTGCAAAGCTATCCAGAGCAAAATACAATAAACAGATTCGCAATAGTGGGCATCAACAGCACTCTGTATGAAAAATTGAACCTATTTCTTTTCTTCCTAAACCCAAACACACAAGCAGTAGTCTATTTCTCTTGCCATATTTTCAATATCATCATCTACCAGACTCCTTAAACCATAAAAGGAGTAAGCCAGGGCCATTTGAGTTTTTTAGCCAATTGCTATCTAGTCCGTCTCTATTGCCACTGCAGTTCATATCTTTCTAATTTCTCTCTGGGGTTAGGCTTATAATATTTACACTCATTCTTTATTCTCCGCCATCTTTATTTCATCTCCCACATTACTAACAGGTGATCTTTCTGGTCTTCACAATCTTACTTTGAAAATTCTGGAATGGTTTCTCAATAAGAGGAAGTACCTCAAAAACTTTTTCACACAATAAATACAGACCTTTGTGATCTGGTTCCTACTTGCCAATCTAAGTTTACTTTCTTAGCATTTCCTTATACTCAACATGTTTTGCATCTGTTCATCCTATGGACTATATTCTTTCTCGCTTAATATATTCATCTTTCAGGACTCAGTCAAAAAATGATTATTTTTAAGTGTAGGTACTTCTCTATCACACTATACTTCAAGTTGTAGTCCATCTTATAGCAAGTAGTTATGATGACATTAATAATGACATTAATACATCCAATTTTCAAAGACAAGAACTGTGTACTTGTCATCTTTTTCTTCCAATTTTTTTGGTACACAGTTGGTGCTCTATAAATGTTTGTAAATGGATAAATAAAATAATAGATAGATTAACATGAAAGTAATTCCACTCACCATTGGTCCAGGTTTTCCAGGCATACCATGTGCACCTCGTTGTCCCTTATTAGAGACAAGGTAAGATTAAATTTTATAGTATTTTGCAACAGTTTCCATGTTAAAAATTAAAAAATAAATATTAAGGTTAACTGATAACTGTTAGTGGGTAAACAGTAATAAAATATTCATTTATACAAAGCTGATAAGATAGCAATAAACATATCTATCCTTACAGCAATAAAAATCAAGATTGAGAAAATTAAACACAAAATTTATCCTTTTCACTTTACATATCACCTTCTATCATAGTAGCTTAGAGACAATGAGAATTTGAACTTATTAGCCGTCTCAATCGGTAGGAGGAATGTCTTCCTTGCAAAAACAAATGATCAAAAAAATTTAAAAAATAAAGTTATGTCGATCCTCAGTAAACTTTCCAAGCACAAGTCAATCCTTTGAAGTCACTTCCTAGGAAACTTGATCTAACATCCTAAGACATCAGCACCAGAAGTGGCCAGCTGCAGACTCCAAACTGGAAATTTGAAGCTGAGTTTCCTACTGGCCAGCTGGTGGGGGAGTAGGGATCACTCTTGGCATATGGTGGTAGATAAGTGGTAAATATTGTCTTCAGGGGTGAACTGAGATAAGGTATAAGTGTAAGGGAATGGGCTAGCGGTGTAATATCTTGGGCATTTGAGAAAGTTTAGGGAAAAATGGGAACTATGAATTAAATGACATTTCATGGATCTTGTTGAGTACCTCCACTAAAAAAAGATATTGAAAGAATGATTATGATTGAGCCTGGGTGGGGGGAATATTCTTTCAATTTTATCCTCAGATCTTGTAATGTCAAGCTATTATAGCTACTATTTCAAACTTGCAGCTTATTCCAAAAGATTTTTTTAATTCTATAATAAAAGAGAAACAAACAGATGACCTATTGTTACTCTCATTTAAAAGATGTATTCTTTGAAGCAAACCAGAAAAGGAGAGTTGAAATACACATTTCAGGCATATAGACAAAAGCACATATACTTACAGGAGCACCCTGGGGCCCAAGTCTCCCTCTCTCTCCTGGCATTCCCCTTGGACCCTGTAGATGAGAGAGAAAAACATCTCTAGAAACATAACTTGAATTCAAGGCTGGTTTGACTATATTACTCCATCATATTTAGAGTCAATATAATTTGTCCCTAAACAGCAATATTGTTAGGAGTAATTTGAGGTGCTAAAATTCTACATCTGTGGAAATAACTACCCTAGCACCCCCAATATAATTAGATTTCACTTAACCTAGATTTAATAGGCCAAATATACAAGAATATTGATCTGATCACTGTGTACATAAAAAGAGAAGTACATTCAACAATTAAAAAAGCAAACAGTGAATTTCAGGAAGGACCGTTTTCTATCCAAAGGCTCCAGTTCTCTAGATTTTCTTCTCTATCAGTGGCTAATCAAAATGATCTCATTAGTTAACATATTTTTCCATATTTTATTATTTCTTTTACACATTCTCTTAATATAATCTAAAAAGCAAAGAAACAAAGAAATTGACACATACCAAAGGACCCATGGCACCCATTGGACCAGTAGGACCAGCTTCACCCTAGAGCAAAATTGAAGTTATACAATATTAGAAGCATAAATTCACATCCATAAATTCCATATATGTGCAATTTTTAAAGATATATTCTGAAAGAGAACATATGAAAGGTATACTTTAAATGAAGGACCTCAGTGTTATGCTTTATTACATTCTTTAAAATTAAATAAAAATTTAATTTAATTTTAGAAACAAGTCTAAAATAAAATTTGGGATTTAAACAGGATAGATGGAAACTATCACACCTAGCCAAGAAGAAATAAAAAATAGCAAATAGAAATAACAATATAAGAAATAAAAACAGCCAATAGAAATAGCTATAAGAAATAAAATAGCCAATATAAATAACTATATGTCTATTTTTGATATGTATAAAATATAACTTTATGAAGCCCAAGTTGACTAATATTCTCTTAAAAATCTATTACAGAAAACTGAAAAATAAAAGTTTAAGACCAAATGTTTTCCTAAACATGTACTTCATGATGATTCTCACTAAAAATTTCTCTATAGTTTCTTTGTACTTTGTCTCCATACACAAGTAAATAAATTTTGGGAAGTAGCAATTCCTTAGATCATCCTAAAGTGAAAAAGATCAGAAATAATGGAGGAAACATTATTTACCCAGCCAATTTTTTATACCCCTCTTTTCTTCAGAATTATTTAAGGTAGTTTTGAAAAAAATTTATAGACACAGGCCAGCGCTGCAGTGCTGTACTGAGGTTAAATATAAATATTGTATAATTACCTTGGCACCAGTAGCTCCAACTTCGCCTTTTGGGCCTTCAAGACCTTTGTGTCCCTGAGAAGAAGAAAAGTATAAATTTGTGCATATATCCTGCTTTATCCCAAAAGGATAAGAGAAGAATTTAAAAAAAAACTCCTAGTGCCATGCAAAAAATTTGAGGTTAGTACTCAGATATTTCCAAATTCTCCACCTTTTTCAAGTTTATTCAAAAGCAGTTGAAGCAGGGTTTTCTCATTGAAGTAATATTTCTGCCTGGCAATTTTACCAATCATCAAACATTTATGACTTTACAAATGCTATACAAAAATATTATGACACTGTATTTAAGGAACTTCAGCATCTATGGATTATGGTATCCTTGGCAGCGGGAGGTTTTCTAGAATCAATTCCCAGTGGATAAAAATGAACAATTATATTTAATAACTAGAACAGTAGCAAACATTCTATTCAGAAGTTCAGCTACTCAAAACCGGAGACAAGTCAGTCTCATTCTGACTAGTTAGTGTATACTGATTGTCAATCTTGCATATACATTATATATGTATATACCATACATTATATAATAGTTCCATGCAAACTTTCCTGAGTTATAAAAGAAGTATTCTATTGCCTTCTAAGTCTGGGTTGGCATCTTCTGATGTTGTGCACTCTCTACTAAAATCACATCCCTTATTCTACTGTGTAGTAATTACCTATTTGTTTAGCTGTATCTCTTACTACTTGAAGCTGTAGGCTAGAGAGACCTTTCTACCCCATTTCTGTGTCCTCTTTTGAATCTCAGAATCATTACAAAATACAAACTCAACCTATATTTCTTTACATAGTCAATAAAATTCAAAGGGAATGTAAGAGAACTGTGATTTCAGTAACCACAGATGAACAGTGCAACTCCAGCCATTTAAAGAAAATTGATAAAGAGAACTGTAAAACTTTGTAAGTAATGCTCCCCAAATCCTGCTCAGTAAACCATGATATCTGAGAGGATTACAAGGGATTGAACTCACCCGGTGACCCTTCAGGCCTGGAAGACCAGGAGCCCCAGGAAAGCCTCGAGCTCCCTGGGAAGAAAAAAGTATTTTAGAATGATTGATACATATATACTCTCCCCCCCCAAAAAAAAATCTGAAGGACAGTTTTTCACCAATATACTACAGCAGAAAAAACAGTAACTCTTACCTATCAAATATATTTGAGTGATCAAAAGTTAGCAAAGTAAATGCACTGTTAGAATTGGTAATGTGAACATATCCACATGGTTTAATGCCAACTATTGATATGATGACATTTTCAAATGATGTCACTATGATACAGTTAATGGTGGGAAAAAAAAGAACCACAAGAATATACATAAGTGTTCAGTGTTTGAATTGACTAGATCAAGGTACAGGGGAAAATTTAGGGCAGGAATTTAAGGAAAAATATTGTCACTCTCCTTTATGCATTTTTTTTATTAGTGCACTATAGTCTCACATTATAATATGGATCATGTTGACAATGGCATATATTCACACAGTACTTGGTGCCCCCCTGCTTCCCCTTTTTCCTCCCTCCCAATACTGAGTTTGCTGGTTAACAATGTTATATTGTATACACATGGTCACATATAGCTTTTTCCATTAGTAAACCTCACCCTTCTTACTCCCCTCCCCTTCCTTCCTGATTTCACTGAGGTTTCTCCTCCATTATCTGGAGTCTCTTATGTTTTTCATAGTTTATTTAAGATAATTAGACCAATAGACAAATGAATTTTTAGTGAACCAATATTTTTATTCTCTCTAAACTTCTGAACATTGGCAATAGAATATGATGGGAAATATGGTATTATAATGTAATGAAGAATTTTTAATGAAGTATTCAGGATAAGCTTCATAGATCTGTGATTGCATAAAAACTAAATGAAGAAATAAAATATCCAACAGAAACGGATGTCAGGAACTATAAAAATGACTTTGCGTCTAGACTCAGTAATTTATAAATTTCTATTAATTCTATGTATGGAATCTTCTACCAAAACACATTAATTATTTTTCTTTTTTGGTGGTACTGGAGGTGAAACCCAGAGGCTTTCTACCTCCAAGCTATACTCCCAGACCCATTTTATATTTTATTTGGAAACAGGGTCTCACTAAGTTGCTGAGAGCCTCACTAAGTAGCTGAGGCTGGCTTCGAACCTGCATGATCCTCCTGTCTCAGCCTCCCAAGAGCGGGGATTACAAGCGTGTGCCACCACGCCCGGCCACATTAATTTTTTTTAAATGCCACTAGAAATTCAACAAAAAAATAAAATCTAGTCACATGACTATTTTGAAATGATGCTTGAGACTTTTCTTTTTATGCTCTTAAATTTGATACTGATCTTGCTGGGAGTGGTGGCACATGCTTGTAATCCCCCCACTTGGGAGGCGGAGACAAGAGGATCACGCTGGTTCAAAGCCAGCCTCGCTGGCTTAAGAGACTCTGTTTCCAAATAAAAATATAAAAAAAAATAGGTCTGGGAGTATAACCCAGAGGTAGAAGGGTTTCCAGGAACCCCAATACCACCAAAAAAAAAATTGATATTGATCTAATTATTTATTTTCATTGCCTACATTCTTTGGTTTGGCATTGCATCACAATTACCACTGTTACCAACAGAAGAGATTTTGCACCTTCATAGCAAAGAGCTATCAAGCAAAGAGCTATCAAGGTAAGAGAATAAATGCTCTCAAGTATGATCAACTTTCATTTTTATTGGTGCATTATAGTTATACTTTGTAATGAGAAGCAAAGTAATGCAATCCCTGAAACTTAGCCTTATATTTCATTGGTGGGCATTCAATGAGTAATCATTGGATAAATAACTGAATAAAGAAATCGTTTAATATTTCAGATTTTCAAAGAACATTACCTAAACCTTTTCTAAGGAATTTCTCCTGTCGTAGCACAATCTTACATCTATGGAAAAATCCTTTGACTTTGCATTTCAAAAGCTTCATTCATTAATGAATGATATAACCAACCAAATCAATAAATGAGATCCATACCACAAGATCAAAGCAATAATTCCGCTGTGACCTCCTGCAGGGGAAATATGCCTTTAGTGTATCAAGGCTATCGCAGTAAGGGCACATCAAACCATGCTCTCTGCACCAATGAAGTCCCACTAATTCTTCTGTTTACATAACCCTGCTTAGAAAATTCTTTCACATCAAGATCTCCCTTTAAGTTTTCCTACTAAAACCCCCCCTTTTCCTGAAATTCATCTCTGTTCCATCCAGAGCAAACACTTCAGTACACGCCCATCTAAGCCTATAGGGGAATGACCAAGCGATGTTATTTCAAATAATTAGTCCACTTCAGCTTTTACAGTTTGTGAGGGAAATTCTCCTGTGATTACATATCCCTAATATAACAGGAAAAGGAACCAGATGTACTAGTGCTTGTAAAGAATTCTCATGCTGTTGACCTAGGACTGTCATCACAGCAGTCACCCGAGGTTGCTCTGAGCTTGCAGAGCGCATCTGTGATATGCTGGCAGGCACCTCTCCTCCCGCAGAGGGCCCAAGTTGTGAGGATGTGGGAGAGTGCAGGAGGCCGCGGGAGGGTCAAGCCTGGGATGGTGAAGGGACATCTGTGTGGAAGTTTCAACCTCCTGTCTTTGCGATCACTGCCTAGGCTAACTGAGGAGCAAAGGAAAGAGCAAGGAGGTGGAGGATTGGTTTTATATTTGACTCTAAATAATCCTTTGAGCCCTGTAAATCTCTCTTAATAATCAGCAAACATTTGTTTAAAAAATTCTATCCTTTTTCAAAAGTCATCAATTTTCAAACATCAATGCCGTAACTGATGGTTCTACTGAGTGGTAGAAACATTAGGAAATTAGAGGAAATACAATAGGCAACAGGCTGGTTCTGTGTAGTGGCTGGTGGGCAGGCAAGACCTTGTAAAAATGTTAGAGGAGGGTTTTTTCAAGCTTATTGCTCTCTAATCTCCCCCATTGCTGTGTAGCACATCATAAGGGAGGCCTGGCAAAGCAATTAAGGGTTGACAGACAGGTGGGTTTAGAGAATTTTCAAGTGGTCCAGGTTCTGAATTCTGGTGCGGTGAGATAGCTATGGAATGTTTTTTGTTTTTTTTTTTAAATAAGTCTATGGGAAAGAAAACAGCTGTGTTAGAAGGCCTGACAATCAGTGTATCTTGTCATGAAATTTTAAAATTCAGAATATTAATCAAGACTTTCAGCCAACACTGAAGCTTGGGAAACAGTCTAAGAAGCATCCTGTCCATAATTTATTGTTCCAGCTGATAAAAAAAAAACAGTCAATAACCTTTTTCAGGCTATTGCTTTAGACATGTGGAATAATATAAAAAATTACTTGAAAAGATAAACAGAATTCAAGTGTTCTGTATTGTAAACAGGTAAGGCTAGTGACTTTCAAAAAATATCCTATTTTCTACAAACTGGACACACAGTTTGGAGAGTATCCATGTTCAGTTATGATATAATTTTCTGGCTCTAGGTAGCTTATTCATATGGCACCAATGCAAAGCAGGAAACTGGAATTAGCTATAGTTCTGGGAAAATGTCCTTTGACTTTTACATTTTCAAAGGAGGGAACATTGCTTGATTGCCCACGTTTGCTTAATGTATAATACATGTGCATACAATGAACTGCAAGTTCATTTTAATAGTCTTTTTTTTTTCAGTACTGAGATTTGAATGCAGGGGCATTCTACCTCTGAGATATACCTCCAGCCCTATTTTTTATTCTTTATTTTAAAACAAGGTCTCTAGGGCCGGGCGTTGTGGCGCACACTTGTAATCCCCACACTTGTGAGACAGAGACAGGAGGATCACGTAGGTTCGAAGCCAGCTGCGCTGGCTTAAGAGACCCTGTTTCCAAATAAAAAAATATAACAATAGGTCTGGGAGTGTAGCCCAGAGGTAGAAAAGTTTCCAGGAACCCCAATACCACCGAAAAAGTAAAATAAAATAAAATAAAAAAACAAGGTCTCTAAGTTTCAGAGGGCCTCACTAAGTAGCAGAGGGTGTCTACAAATCTGCCAACCTCCTGTCTCAACCTCCTAAGTACTAGGATCACAAGCATGTGCCACCATGCCCAGATATGGTTTTTTTTGTAATTCTTGAAGTTTATTTTTACGGCATTATTTTGTTAAGTATAAACTTACCGGAGATCCTGAAAATCCCACTTCACCAGTATTTCCATTTCTACCAGGTTCACCCTTTATGGCAAAAACAACAACAACAAGAAATGAGTGATCTATTAAAAGACTAAAATCTTCTCTTTTGACACAAGATGACAAATAAATTTTAGATAAATGTCTCTTTAGAAAATTCACGTGTGAGTTGGGCATGGTGGCACTAGCCTGTAGTCCTAGTGCTTTGGCGGCTGAGAAAGAAGGATCAAAGGTTTGAGGTCAGCCTCAGCAATTTAATGAGACACTCAGCAACTTAGCAAGAACCTGTTTTAAAATAAAAAAGATCTGGAGTGTATCTCAGAGGTAAGATACCCATGGGTTCAGTTCCCAATGCCAAAACACAAAAAAAGAAAGAAAGAAAATGTTAATGTGTGAATATGTGATGCTCTAAACAAAAATAGAAACAAAAATCTAGACAAAATAAAAAATCCTAGGCTCTATTTCTGATTGTGCCTTCTTCTACAAGTCAGTTTGTGTACTTTTGATTAATTTGTCCAGGAAAAGAAAGGGATGTAAATTATCCTGGTCTGATATTGCTGACCAATTTATGATCATCAAAATTTACATACATATATAACCTATAAAAGTATGCATTACCACATGACACTAAATTAAAATATTGCTTTTCCTGCAAATACCACTAACTGTTTCTTTTCTTGTGAGGAAAAAAAGAACTACCTGAGATAGTTTTTTATGACAAAAACTTAATACAATCTGACTAAATTAATATCATGGCTCATCAAGATATTTACTTGGTTTAGTGTCACATAGAAATTAATGGCCTAACCTAATTTTATTCTCAATTTTGTCCAAGTAAAAAAAAAAAGTCTAGAAAATCAAATCTATTATTGTGCACTATTATTTGATCACATACCGTTAATGTTAAAATCTATAACTGAATCCTAACCTTAATTAAAATTAAATTGAATAAATTACTTTTGAAGCTTGGGAAAGCCATAGTGGAATTATACTACCAACACAATTTGAAAAAGCCACCTAATTAAGGCCTCGACATTATATATTGCCTTCAGAGTTATGTATTTTGTCATTTTAGTTGTTCCACCGCAAAAATTATATCTATTACAAAAATAATTCTACGTAATGTAAAAATCTTAACGGAAATCCTCGATGATGCTGGAAAGAGACTGTACCAAACAATATAATACCCTCAGAATTAAAAGTCCTTTATATTTTTGTAAAACTTTATTCTGCATTCTCCGATTTTAGGCTGAATTTAGTGGAAGATATGAGGGTAGGGAAAATAAAATTAATTAATCAGAGCATTCTTGTAGCTCCTTCTTAGCCTCTTCAAAACTTCAAAGCAAAATGAAAAAGGAAATCTTACATCTTCGCCGGGCTTCCCAGGAGGGCCCTCTGGTCCACGTGCACCAATAGGACCCTGACAATGAAGTATAACAAAATGAAAACTTAGTATTTACCTCTTCATGCCAATAACATAATCCAAAACAATGTGAAAATCATAAAAATATCAAATAAAACAGTTCTTTTACTATTTTGACTTTATGCTGTATCCCTCAGGACACATGCTCAACAGTTAAAGGTTTAATCCAACAAACGGTCATATCTCTGCCTTGTTTGCTGACCATGTTCAGAGCCTCTGAATTTAAACATTCTGCCACAAGGAACATATAGATTAAGTATAGTCCATAGCACAGAGCTCCCAAACTGGATTTTCATTTCTTAATCACCTTAGAAAAAGCTTGGGGAAATAACTCATGACACCATTGTGAGAGCGGACCCGCACATAACTGGGTCTACATGCTTACTTAATATTTACCATTGGTCCAGGTTCACCAGGTTCACCCGGAGGTCCTGCTGGTCCTACACCACCCTAAAATGGAGAGTAAAAAATGATAGAAACAAAATAAAAACAGAATGCTAATTCCCATACTCTCTGCAATATATAATGTAGTTACTTAGATTGCTCCCTGCCGATTTCCAGCTTTATGACTCAGAGCAAGTTACTTAATCCGTCTCTAACTCAGTTTCCTACTCTAAAACATGAGAATAATAGTAGTACTATTACAAAAATAATTCTATGTAAAAAATCTTAACGGAAATCCTAGATGATGCTGGAAGAAGACTATACCTAATAATATAATACTCTCAGAATTAAAAGTTCTTTTATATTTTTGTAAAACTTTATTCTGCATTCATTAGTCTGCTTAAGCAGTAACTAATGTATATTAAGGACTTAGATTAGTGCTGACACAGAGTGAGTGCCCAGTCAACGGTAGTCACCATCATTACCATCACCTGCATCACCACCTTTTAATTCACCAATGGCTTGAAGTAAAACTCAATATGGTAACTGTGGTTGAGCTACAGATGTTCTTTCTTTCCTTTCTTGAAAAATTATTTCTGATGCTTGTTAAATCATCTCAAAAAAAAAAACAGCCCTGCACCACAATTTTACTAGCATTTGATAGACTTAGAAAGAAAGTATATAGTAGTACTATGTTCTTTTCAAAGATTTTATAGAGTTATCATCTTGATTTTTATTTATAATACTATCACATGGTAGTGGCCTTTTATTATGATCAGATTTTATAGCCTCAGAGCTGGCACAGAATCAATTATGATAATTTTCATTAAAATATGAGATAATAATCTATTATTTCAAAAGCAAAGGCACATAATTTCTGATACTGGAGCTCAGTCAAGTAAAGAAATCAGATGGCATTTAGTGCTTTGAAAATATTTTTGAAAAACATACACATATATTTCTCAATAGATGACACTCATTTGGTATAGCCCATTCAAAAATATCATTATGAAATTTAAAAGCATGCCCCCCAAACAGTAATGGCACAACAGATCTTATTTTTCTCTTTTTTATTTTAGGAATTTAATTACAAAAAGACTTACTTGCTGCCCTTGCAAACCTTGAGGTCCCCTTGGGCCAACAGGACCCTTAAAAACAAATAAGAAAAATTGCATATTATTCATAATGATTAATATTGTTTAAACGTAAAATCAGCTTTAGAATCTGGAAACTGAAGAGTTCACAGAGAAGGGTGATGACACTATCCATCTGTACTCATCTGGAAGCAGATAAATTCAGGGAGATTAGAGTTTGGATAACACTTGGGATGGTTTTATACATATCCTCACTGTCATAAAGAGAAATAAACAACATGCCTGCACACACCCAGTGTCTTCAGGACAAGAACACTCACATATTTAAAGGGTGGATCTCTTAAACCAGAACATCTGGAAAAAAATCTTGGCAGGCATAACAGTTATCAAAATGCCTGTTTAATTCTTCAGTTTTACAGAAAATAAGAAGATAGCTCTTTTAGTACAAATGAACAAGTTGAATTAAAAGTTTCTCACACCAATAATAACTAGATTATTTTCAATGTCAGCGTAAAACTATCTAGGATTGAGCTTTCTGGGTTTTTTCTTTCTTTTACCACACACATTGAAATATCAACACAGACTTCCCTTGTTCAAACAGGAAATGATTACACTAAGGCATAATAAAGGAAGTAAAGAAAAACACAATTTAAGAAATTTTAATGCTATATATGACTGTGTGTGAATGTGTGTCACTACCCCCAGCCTTATTTTAGTCTTTTATTTTGAAACAGTGTCTCACTAATTTGTAGAAGGCCAAACTGTGTTGTTGAGGTTGGCCACTGGCCAAGAATTTGCAATCCTCCTGTCTCAGTCTCCCAAGTACTGGATTATAAGCCTGTGCCACCATGCCCAACTGACAATATAGTTATTAAATGTTGGACCTTAAATTAAAATTGACTGAACTAAAATTAAGTCTATTCTAAAAATCTTAAATTTGATTCTTAATTGATTAGATTTTTAGCTCGTAAGAAAATAATACACCTTTAAAAATAAATCATATGTAATTTAAACTTCAAAAAATAAAAACTCATATAATTATAAAAACTGAGACAGAAATCAGAAAAACAGTTCAACTCACAATGGCTTCAAAAATAAAATATTAGAAATATGTCTAACCAAAGAGGTAAAAGTCTTTACATGAACAAAAAATGCTGAAAAAAGAAACTGAAGAATAAACTAGGAGATGGATGAACTCCTATGTTCATGGATAGGCAAAATTAATGTTGTTAAAACCATTGTTGGTTTTAACATGTTGTAAAAGCCATGTTTTCAAAAGTTATATATAAAATCAATACAATCCCAGCAAAATATTAATGAAATACTTTACAGAACTAAAAAATAATTCTAAAAGTCATATGGAAGAACAACAACAACAAAAAAAAAAAAACAGAATAGCTAAAGCAATCCTGAGCAAAAGAAATGATGCTTAACACATTACAGTACCTGACTTCAAATTGTACTACAAAGTCATAGTAACAACAATAGCCCAGTACTGACATAAAAATAGATACAGGGACCAATAGGATAGAATAGAAGACAAAGACAAACCTACACAGATACAGTCATCTGATTTTTAACAAAAGTGTCAAAGCAAATGTTAGACATAAGACACCCTCTTTAAGAAGTGGTGCTGATATTATTGGATATATTATTGCAAATGAATAAAACTAGACACCTATCTCTCTCACCTTGTATAAAAGTCAGTTCAAAATGGGTTAAGGACCTAAGCATAAAGTGTGAAATTTTGCAACTGATAGAAGAAACAAATAAAATAGGAGAAACACTTCAACAGGTTCAGGCAATGACTTAGTAAGAGCCCTATATATCATGAAATAAGAGCTAAAACTGTGTAACTGTTAGAAGAAAAAACAAGGGAGGCAAGCATAGTGGCACATGCTTATAGTCCCAGTACTTGGGAGGCTGAGACAGAAGGATTACAGGTTTGAGAAAAGCTCAGGAATTAATGAGACTCTCAACAACCTAGCAAGATCCCGATTAAATAAGTAAATAAAATAGGGCTGGGGATGTAACTTGGAGGTAGAATGCCCCTGAGAACAATCCCTAGTGCCACAAAAGGGGGGAAACACTTCAACATATAGATTCAAGCAATGACTTAGTAAACAATAGCCCTATAACTCAAGAAATAAGAGAAAAAATTAAATCATAACACTTCTGCACAGCAAAGGAAACAATTAACAGTATAGAAAAATCTTAAAAATGGAGAAAAACTTGCCAGTTACTCTCCTGATAGATTAATATCTAGAGTATACAAAAAATCAACATTAAAAAAATTAATAACCCGCCGGGCGTGGTGGCGCACGCTTGTAATCCGCGCTTGGGAGGCGGAGACAGGAGGATCGCGCAGGTTCGAAGCCAGCCGCGCTGGCTTAAGAGACCCTGTTTCCAAAAATAAAAAAGTATAAAATAGGTCTGGGAGTGTAGCCCGAAGGTAGAAGGGCTTCCAGGATCCCCAGTAACACACACACACACACACACACACACACACACACACACACACATACAATAAATAAATAAATAGCCCAATCAATAACTGGGCAAAAGAACAGAACTTTATCTAAAAAAGTACAAGTGGCTAAATGATGTGTGTGTGTGTGAGTGTGTGTATGTGTTTGTGTACTGAACCTAGGAACTATACTCCTAGTGTAGTTTTTGTTTTGTTTTTATTGAGGAACAGTTTCCATGTGCTAGCCTATAACCTGCAATGCTCCTATCTCAGGCTCCCAAGTACTGGTATTAAAGGTGTGTGCCACTGCGCCCACCTGACACATGTTATTTCTTGATTGACTCAAGCCTCCCTTCTTATTATTTTTCTACATGCTCTTTTATCATCAGTAAAATGCATGCTTACCACAGAGCCAGGCATCAGTCCTACTTGACTCCCGAGTCCAGATTTCTCATCCAACCCAGCCATCTGGGCTGAAAATGGCTGTAAAAGCAATGTTGTCCACATTATTTCCACATTAAGAGATACGCAGAAGCATTCTTTTAAAACTGAGAGATATGCACTCACTATATGTTTTATACAATGGTGCTTCTAAAAATCATTTTAAACTTTCACCTTAAAGCTTGGAAACAGATCGGGGCTGTGTTTTATTGTTTGTGCTTTTTGTACACCATTCTTCCCCAGAGGATCAAACGAGCACGCTGCTTCAGAACCTCTGCCGTCATGAGACAAAACTCTGATCTCTGATAAAGCAGGAGTCATTGTGATAAGGACTAAGTCTAATCACTTTCAGGTTTAAATCTGTTTATCTGATCTCCTCCTGTGGCTAGAGCATGCCAAGTAGCTAAACAAAGTCTAAAAGCTGACTTTCAAACATTTGTCTGAAAGATGCCAGAATCCATTTCAGACTGTTTTATGCAGATGGTATTCTTTCATTGTTCATGGCAAGTAAACTTTAAATTGCACTTATGTAAGCTGATAAAAATTTTATAATCCTTTTAATGAATCTGTTCCAAAAATTGGAAGCAGTTTTGCCTGTTCTCTTTCACATTAAAAAAAAAACCTCTGACACCAAAATTGTTCATCTTTATTTCAGTACTTATATTAATTTCCAGACTTTAGTGGGGAAAAAAACTTGTGCATATTATTTAAAAAATAAATTGGCAATTTCTTCTACCAACAGTTAGGAAACAGATGTATAAACTGTCATAAAACAAAAATGGTATTTAGACTCCATATGGCTCCATATAAGGAGTATAATCTACTCCCGAATCCCTTAGGCTGATCACTAAGAGTCAAAGATGCAGATGGAGAGACATGTTTTATTTTGTTTTAGATAGCAAACTAAAATTTAAGGAATAATTAGGCATCATTTTTAGTGTCATCTCAATGGCCTCTTCTTATTCAAAATCAAAGACGTGTCATCCTGTCTGGGGCAGGATGTGGTGCAGATCTTGTCAGCCCTCTGAGCATAGGGACAGCAGAAGGTTAAAGATAGATCCCTTTTAGTCTATAGGAAGAACAATACTAGTGGTCATTTAAAATTGACAGAAAGAAAAAAGTTTATAAAGTTCAGAACTAACACTGAGTAAAACAAGTTACTTGAGATAGCTCTTTAAAAGATGCAACTCGGAGTTTCCCAACAATACATTGGGGATTTTTTTTTAGTTTTATTGTTCATAGCACTGTTACATTCACTTAAGGGTTTTCACTGTCAATCATCAATATCTGAACTAAAAGCATTACAAAATCTCAGTGGTTTAATATATCAACTAAATGTGACACTGAACAGTACACACAACTCACTCTGCTCATGCCATCGGGTCCTGGGTGAGATGGATGTCCAGGAGGCCCCGGAGCACCAGGTTGACCAGGAACACCTGGTTCCCCATCGATTCCCTGAGGACCACGAGGACCCTGAAAATAAAAACTTGGAAATTAAAACCCATTGCCAAATATGTACTTACTATAAAGCTATAGGCACAGACTTGTCGATGGCAATTGTGTCCTTGATTTTAAAAATATATGGCAAGATAATCACTTATGGTAATTTTATCAACTACACTGACACTGTCAATTTCAGCCCTGGTCAGGGCTTCCACCATCATTCCACCATCAGACGTAGTCTGGATAAGAATATTACTAGATGTGTTAAGTGCCTAGCAATCGGTCTTGGAATAACCATCAAGCCGTTTTCATTTCAGCCTCGTTCTAGAATGAGTTTCCTCATATGGTTCAGTTTTGTCACTTAGGGATATTTAAGCAACAGTTTCTTAATTAATGCATTTGTCATAGATTACAGTGAACTCTGCATATGCCTACTTACCCTATCTCCTACCCACCCTCGAAAGTGAGGGCCCCTTGATTGGAGCTTGTGGCTGTTTTTGTTTTTGTAATTTTTGGATGCTTTACATAGTTTCTAGCACATAGTAGACACCTGTTTATTGGAAGTACATGAGAATTACACTTTCACATTTCAGTCTTTAGTGATTTCGGTCTGGCACCCCCTCTCCCCACTGTGAGAGGTAAACTCTAGATCACTGGGAAATTAGAGCCAAAGTCACTGTGCTCTGGCCAAGCCTAGTTCTCAGAGAAATGAGCAAAGGTTTTCAGCTGCCAAAGTCCACCCTTCTTCTAACCCACACACCGGTGACAGCTTGGGGGATGGCCACGTCCTCAGTTCTGGAAAAGCTCTGTCCTCTAACCTCATCATTCCCACCCGTCTTATTAAATATTATCTGGCTCATAATCCTAAAAGAATATTAACAAGCTTTAATAGGAAAGAAAGGAACAGAGGAGTTACAGGACAATATACTTTTGAACATTAAAAGCAAGGCTTGAGAAAAATATGATGAGTTAGGATTTCATAGCTTCTCAAAACTTAAGTAAAAGAGTAGCTCCTGGCCCTCAGTGAGAAATTTGAGCATGAGCTGATACGACAAGAACAGTAAACACAGGACCAGCTGAGGCAGGAGAGAGTGCAGCTTGTGTGTGCTGGTTTGGGGAAGGTGGTATGATAGCTATTCATAGTTTAATTCATGCATTTTAATATATTTAGATGTTCATATAGGCATGCTTATTTCTTGTAGTATGGTAAATAAGCAATTTTTTCTTTTCAAATAAAAGTAAATAAGTTAGACTTAAAAACAGTAATTAAAAAAATAATTCCTTAAAAATTATTCTCATATTTTAGAAATCAAACCCCTTCTGTCTCCTAAACTATTGACAATTCATGTCATTTTTTCATTACATATAATAGAGGCTGATTTTAATTGCTACCTAGGATATTTTTTTATTTACTTATTGTGATGGTGGTAGTGATACCAGGATTTAATCCAGGGACATTCTACCTCTGAGCTACATCCTTAACCCTATTGTTTTTATTTTATTTTGAAACAGGGGCTCACTAAGTTGCAGAGGGCTTCACTTAGTTGCTGAGGCTGGCCATGAAAGTATGACCTTTCTGTCTCCGTCTTCCAATAAACAGGCACTACCAGGCCCAAATTATCTAGGACTCTTAAGTCATATGAATGTGGAGTTTACGGAAGTGTGTTTCCTCAATGGCAGCATAAACACAATAATAGTCTGGCTTCTTCATAGAGCCATGCAGGGAAAAATCTTAATGTGATTTCGGGATGTTCAACTGCTAAATGATAACCAGGTGTTATACAAAAAGTGAGCTAAAACACAATTTCTGCTCTGAAAGACATTTTCAAAGACAAAATATAAGATTACATTGGCTTTCTTCATGAGCAGAGAAAAGTTTGGGTGGTATTAGTTCTTAAAAACTGCTTGTGTATTTCTCCAGTCCTTCATAATTAATTCTTATCACAGCCGGGCGTGGTGGTGCATGCTTTTAATCCCAGCATTTTGGAGGCTGAGACAGGAAGATCACAGTCCATGGACAGCCTCAGCTACTCAGTGAGGGCCTTTGCAACTCAGTGAGACCCTGTTTCAAAATGAAGAAAAAAAATGTCTGGGGGGGTAGCTTGGAAATAGAATGCCCTGGGTTCCATCCCCAATACCGCACACAAAAAAAAGTTTATCATATTTCAGAGTCTGATCAAAAGACAACCCACATTTTCATTGACTTCAGGATCCATTCTGTGCCTTCATAGGAAATTACTTTAAATATGAGTATTAATCTCATACAAATTAAGATTAAAATGAATAAAAACATAATAAAAGTGATAAAAATTAAGTGAACATAACCAAGATTGCCAATAAGAATAAGGAAAAATATTATAATGCAGAGTATTTTACTCATAAATATTGCAAATAAATGATATTTTTTCAAAAACATGAAAAACATTAACACCCCAAATAAATACTTTTTGAAAACATTAAAAACATATTTTTATATTTTCAAGTGAATAGAATCAGATAATTTTAATATTAAGTCTAATGATCATTAGATGATTACTTAATCATCATTTCCTCCCATCCCCCAGGCTATCCTTGGCAGAAATCCACAATAAAAAGTACTTATAAATGGCCACTAGATGGCGACCTTTAAACGTTCACAAGTAGCAAACAAACTAATGACCCAGCATTGTCAAGAAGTTTCCAGCTGGTTAATAGTATCACACACAAATGCATGACCACCCACACATTATACAATGTTGAGCTGGAAATAACTAGTACATTTCTTTTTTTAACAGACAAATAAACTGACCTCTTAAAAGGATAAGTGTCACATACAATCAGAACTCAGCAGGCTATTGGCTGCCTATTTCCGAATTTGCTGCTAGTTTGTCACTACAAAATGACGTGGCCAGTACACTAAAAACTGAGGACATATGATGAGAGACAGTCATGATGACAATTACCTAGTACTACATGCTTCATGAGACTCTCTCTATTATCAATAATTCTCAACCCAAAACAATCTTGCCGGAATTTGGCAATGTCAAGAGACATTTTGAGTTGTCACAATTAGATGGGGGTTGGGGGTTACTACTGACATCTAGTGGGAAGAGTTTCATCTGCCTGGATGGCATCTCTCCTACAATGCAAAAAGAATCATCTGAGCCAGAGTATCTAGTGTTGTGGTTGATAAATTGTGCTGAACATTTTAATTCTTCTGAACTGTTTAATGGTAAACAAAGTAGGAGAAAAATGAGATTATAAAAATCATATTTATGATTCTAATTCCATCCTGTATTGTGACAAGGACAATGACAATCTAGCTAAGCAGCTCTTGGGAGGCTTGGGACCTGAAGCAAAACACTTTACCTGGAAGTATTCTGTGGAATGCTGATAGTTGGAAATCGGTCATGAAAAGAATATTTATACCAGGGAAGTCAGCAAAAACTACAAATAATTTTTTAAAAGCAGTCCATCACCCCACTGCTTGCTAGCACTGATAGAGGACCAGGTTTCTTATTTGGGTATTTGCCAGGAATATCTTGCCTCCTCATAAATAAACTACTTTCTGCTCTTCTCACCCAAACACACATAACACACGCGCGCGCGCGCACACACACACACACACACACACACACACGCATACTTGTTTACAATTGACTGCCTCAGGCCTAACCAAGATAGGAAATTAATTAATCAAACACTAAGTACAGAAGAGAATAGAAGAGAAGGGAAGGAAAGGGGGAGGAGAGGAAAGGAGAGAGGAGAGGAGAGGAGAGGAGAGGAGAGGAGAGGAGAGGAGAGGAGAGGAGAGGAGAGGAGAGGAGAGGAGAGGAGAGAAGAGGTGTTGTAGAACATATTTACTAAGCCCTAACCAGGAGTTCTAAAGTCTGCCACTCTTCACCTATCAATTTCCACCTAGACTTGGACCTACAATGTAGGAGTATAGTAACTCAGAATCTTTGGTGCATGTTCAGCCACTTCCACCTAACTGAATGCATATTCTCCCTGTCTATAATTCTGAACCCAGGACAGACATCCAAAGAGCTAGCAGTGTTTAAGCTGCCAACCCTGGAGAGGTAGCTCAGTAGGAAAGCAACAAGAGTGGAGTGCAAAGGATTCTGAACACAGACTTGCTGCCCCTCACATGGCTGTGCCCAACTTCTTGACATACTGAAATTTATTGGCATGCCTACAAACACCATCTAGAACTCCAGCTCCATCTCAGAGAAAGTATTGAAATCACCCCATCCACGGTAAGATGTGTAGAAGCATAGAGTAGTAACAAAGATGAAGCTAGCAGCAAGAGTTTCCGGGGTATAATCCAGAAGGGGTTCTGCCTGCATTGATACTGACCAACTGGTGTTTTGCTTCCTTTCTCATATGTTTCTCCCATTTACATGCAGATAAGTCTGTATTTGTATGAGTAAAACCCAGTGGGAGTTAAGTTTTAGTAAGTATTATTAGAGAGAAAAATTAAGAACCACAATTATTTTCTGATTGAGACGTGGAATCACGATAGCAATACATAAATCAATATGTGAAACACATTAGATTTTAGGAATGAGATATAAGAAAGAGAAAGAATCCTACTGCTAAGATTTAAGAAGAATAACTACTCTATATAGGTAGAAAACGAGAGAAAAGTTTGGTTATGTCATAGAATACCCTCATGTTTTATCTCGAGGATATGGAGATATTTATTTCAGTTTAAAGATATCCTGTGTTCAGGTAATAGAATGGTTCATTTTTAAAATGACTCCTTTCGCATCTCTGTAGTAGCTATTCAGTGAAAAAGGTCGAATGCTACTTGAGACAAATTTTTTGTGCAGCCACTTCAAGGTAAGTTTTATCCTCATTCACCTCCTTTTCTTCATCCAATTCGGTTATTCATAGATCAACCAGCCCACGGAATCTGGGGGTCTCATCTCAACTCTTGGCACTGTTAACTCATGAGTGACAACTGCTGAAAGCCACGTGATGTGTTCATTATGTTTTCTTACATTTTACTTTCTTTTTTGACTTCATAAAGATCAAGGAAATAGCACTTGTGTTATCTAACGAGATAAATGGGCAATTAACACATGATGATTTCTTCTGAATTAGAGAGCTGCACGATGACTTCATGACCTGAATTCTCTGGGACACTTGAGGTGGGTGACAGAGGAAGAGCCAGGCTCCTGGCCGCACGGCGGACTGGCTGCTCAGGCCCCAGCCGACCTACCGGCCTCCCTTTGGGTCCTCGCTCTCCTCTCGGTCCTTGTGATCCTGGAGGTCCCTAAAGCAGGAAATATTAATTATACTCATAAAGGTTTATACTTTAATATTTTTGTTTTAAATACTTTTTGATAAAATGAAGTTAGAAAACAGAAATATCACACTTTTAATTCAGTGTAGCTGAAGAACTATGAAGAACATGATTGTGTGCATATTAAAGTTATTTTAGCATTGGAGTTTGAAGGCCTACAAGGAATTTGATGCCAGATTAAAGCATCACGTATATAAATATACAAACTAAATATATTAGCTTGCCTGGAAATCACAAATCTTTTTTTTTTTTTTTAATTTAGGATTGAACTCAAAGTCATTCTACCTCTGAGCTACATCCTTAGCCCTTTTTATTTTTTATTTTGAAACATAGTCTCACGAAGTTGCTGAGGGTCTCGCTAAATTGCAGAGGCTGGCCTCAAACCTGCAATCCTTCTATCTCAGCCTTCTGAGTCCTGAGATAACAGGCAAGCACCATCTCCCCCAGTTGGTAACTGTGAATTTTTAAGTATCATTTTTACTGGCTTATCTGAGGTAAAGTTTTGGCCATAAACTCTGGGCACAAACACTGATAGTTCAAATTTGTCTAAATTGTCGATTATTTGGGAGAATATGTAATTTCATCATGCTTTTGATGAAAGCATCTGATGTACTCTTTAGCCTATGGCTGCTTTATGTATGCTTAAGCATCATTTTTAACTTGGCTTAAAATATTGTATTATTTTAATCATAGTTGCCATAATTTCTCCTTAAAGTAAAAATAAATGGCAATTATGCTTCAAAAATAAATGGTCCTACTTTGCTAATATCTTTTTTTTAGGTACTGGGGATTGAACTTAGAGACAGGCATTCTACTTCCAAGCTACCACCATCTCTATTTTTTATTCTTGATTTTGAAAGAGGGTCTCACTAAATTGGGGAAGGCTTCACTCCCAGACCTATTTTATATTTTTTATTTGGAAACAGGGTCTCACTGAACTGCTGAGAGCCTCACTAAGTAGCTGAGGCTGGCCTCGAACCTGCGATCTGCCTGCCTTAGCCTCCCGCCTCCCAAGTCCTGGGTTAACAAGCAAGCACCACCACACTCAGTTTGTGCTATTATCTTAAATGTTTTTTTTTTTTTTTTTTTCATTTTCAAGGGCTCTGGGAAATAGTAACTGCCATTTTCATTTCTTTAAAAAAGAGAACTTCACCTGGTGTGGTGGCTCACAGTTGTAATCCCAGCACTTGGGAGGCTAAGACAGGAGGATCGGATCGCGCAGGTTTGAAGCCAGCCTCAGCTACTTAGTGAGGCTCTCAGCAGCTTAGTGAGACCCTGTTTTCAAATAAAAATATAAAATAGGTCTAAGAGTGTAGCCCGGAGGTAAGAAGCCCTTGGGTAGCATCCCTAGTACCACACACACAAAAACAGAGAATTTCAATTGACTTATTAAGATTAGATTACACATTTACCCAATCAACAAGCGGCTTTAGCAATTGTTATATTGTTTTATATTTTTTGAGTTTTTAAAGTTTTATTATTTTTTATTTTATTTATATGTGGAACATATTGAAAATGGTGTACATTTAGATTGTGCTTCGTGCCCTCTTTCCCCCCATTCCCCTTTCCCCCTCCCAATAAAGATGTTTTATATTTTTTAAGAGTCAGATTTCTTGCTATATGGCCCAGGCTAAACCCAAACTTCTTGGTTCAAACAACTCTCCTGCCTGAGCCTCTTGGGTAACTGATACTATATGCCCACAACATCCCTCACTCAACAGCACTGCTTGAAAGCAAACAGTTCCAAAG
The DNA here is from genome assembly GCF_963383645.1 of Muscardinus avellanarius. Classification (NCBI taxonomy): domain Eukaryota; kingdom Metazoa; phylum Chordata; class Mammalia; order Rodentia; family Gliridae; genus Muscardinus; species Muscardinus avellanarius. The sequence goes on along the minus strand of NC_137787.1, from coordinate 48,201,970 downwards.
GACTAAAAAAGGTTTGTTAAAACTGCATTGGTATTTTATTTAAGTTCATTTGATGTGTTTTATAATTTACATAGGGTGGGACAGAATTGAAAAAAATGGAATTCTGAAATATAATTTCTCAAATTCTACCGCAACGTATGATTTAAATAGATTTTAAAAAGCAGTCCGTCCTTAAGCATAGTCAAACAGCAAACAGGTATGCCTTAATTTCCATGATCAAGGTTAATCTAAAATTAAGAATGTAGCAATGGATTATTTTGCTTTTCATAAAACCAATAGCCAGTAATGACACTAACTCAAGAGAAAAATAAAACTCATCATTTCCAAAATAAAATCATCTTCTGTGTGTGATTCATTGCTGCAAAGAAATGCCTAGACTTAAAGATGGTTCAATGCAAACTGTTTAAATAAACCAACATCATTGTTTGGCATTCTGTTTTCTATTTATGGAGATCAGGTCTGTAAAAATTTCCAGTATCTCAAAGAACACAATACTACCGAAGAACATAGTATCTCAAAAAAACACCAGCCAAGGAAAGTACTTACCGCAGGTCCTGGGCGACCACGTATGCCTGTTACCTAAACAATAAACAAGAAAATTTGCTAAGGTGAAGTTTCTACAGATTCATAAAAGTTAATAATCAGATTAACAGAAATAACAAAAGTGCAAAAGCAACAGTAAGTTAAAAAAAAAATACAGCTGTAATCAGCTCATGCCCCCCGCCTTATGAGTGAAGATATAATCTAATTTGTAAACTATAATATAGGGAGTCAGTAACATGGGAGCTGAGATGGCTGAGTTCAAATCCTGGTACTCTCTTCACCAGTTGTATGACCTTGGACCAAGTACTTATTCTCTCTGTGCTTAGTTTCTTTAAATGGTATATTAAATGTAAAATAACAGTGATTATTTTGAAATGATCTCTCTCGTAGGATTGCACTAAGGATAAATATTTATAAACCATAAGGCGCCTAAGACATAGTAAATAGACGTAAGTGTAAAATACAGTATGAATGCTTTACCTTTTAGGTAAGCAAAAAAATGCAAGTACTGCCTAAAAAACAACATGTATAATCTTTTGATAGACTAATGACAACTTCTTTAAAACCTATGAGAATGTTGATTGAAGAACTTTCCTCCTATTTGACAATATACTATTTCATCATCTACAAGTCTATAGTCTTAAGAACTCATATGTAAGATAAAATTTCAGCCAGGTTCAAGGCATGACATATTCCCCAAAGCATGAAACATCAAACTCCCATGTTAATACTATCAATGTGTATCCACATGAAATATATTTGAGTAAACCATGATTCTGTACCTTTAATCGTGGGACTATAAAAAGTAGAAATACAGAACCTTATAAGTAACTAATCTATTTTCGCTTACTTATGGTAAAATTTTGGTCATAATATAATTAATTTTCTTTCTATGAGGAGAAAATAATATACCATTATATTATAATTAGTTTGAAAACAATGTATATACATATACTTACAACAGGCACTAATCCCGGTTCTCCTTTTTGTCCCTATAATAAGTAAAAAAAAAAAAAAAAAACAAGAGCTCAATTAGTAAAATATAATGGCTTTGAGAACACCTAACACTAGAATACACTATTTATAAGAAATGGAAAACATGAGAAAAGAAAGTTAACAATCGGTTCTTAGGATATTTAGTCAGACATTATCCATATAAAAACTGTTACTCAGCTGAAAGATATAAAAAAAATATTGATCCAACATGTGGAAAGTGGAAAGGTGTTTCACCTCAGTTTTTACAGGGATCAAATCTAGAGCTGACACAGCAAGACACAGTTGTGATGAAAAGATGAAAAAAGACAAAGAAGCATTGAAAAAACTAGACAAAGATTAAAAACACAAAAGAAAATTCAGAACTTCTTGTCTATTTGAATTCCACACTCTTACTACGTGACATGTACTTTTAGTAACTTATGAGTTGTCATGCCTTGGCCATTTACTTTCCTTGTATAGAACCCATGGGAAAATATTAAATGACAAGAGATAAATGTGCTCATTTTATAAAAATAAAAGGTATAATAATTTTAGTCATATTTCTCAGTATTTAAAAAAATTGAAAAAGTTGATTGAATAGGTAAATAAAGAATATGAGAGATTTCACCACAATTTAAAGTATATAAAGGCCGGCGTGGTGGTGCACGCTTGCAATCCCAGCATTCAGGAGGCTGAGACCGGAGGATCGCGGTTCGCGGACAGCCTCAGATACTTAGTGAGGCCCTCTGCAACTCAGTGAGACCCGGTTTCAAGATAAAGAATAAAAAATAGGGCAGAGGGTGTAGCTCGGAGGTCAAATGCCTCTGGGTTCCATCCCCAGACCCGCAAAAAAATAAAATAAAATAAAATAAAATAAAATAAAATAAAATGTACATAAAGCCAAGTCAGCTTATTTGTTTTCATAACAGATGGAGCCAAAATAATATAGATAGAATTTCATCTAATTCTTAGAACGTTTTTTTACAAAATTTATATGCTTATTGTTTGATATCATTGCAATAAAATAATATTGAATTAATAATATTGAAAATTTGCACCTTATTATATTTCTCTTATCACATGTTAATTCCTACTCTTTACTTGAGGATTTGTCTTCCAACAGATTTTATTCTCCTCAAGGCCGTCATTTTGTCTTACTCTACTTTAAATCTAAAGTGTGGCTCACAGAAATTTTAAATAAATTCTTGAGCTTACCAATTCCATTATAGAATGAAATAGTTTCTTTTCTTATACAATTGAAGAAAGTGAATATGAGTCCAAAAACTATATATTCAAGGTGTAGGGAGTGTAAGAGGAATAAATTCTAATTTATTTAATTTTTTCACAAATATTATTCATTTATTTGATTATAAAGTAAAGGAAGAAAAAAGTAAATATTCTCACCATCACAAAGATAACCACTATTCACATTCTGGCGTTTATAAGTTTCCATAACTACATATACTCTGATTTATCCTTTTTTTGTTTATTTCTTTCTTTCTTTACTTTTTCCTATCATTTTCTTAGTGCAATATAATTATACACTAAAGTGAGATTCAAAGTGATACAAACGAAGCCGGGCGTGGTGGCGCATGCTTGCTTGTAATCCCCGTGCTTGGGAGGCTGAGGCAGGAGGATCGCGCAGGTTCGAAGTCAGCCTCAGCTACTTAGTGAGGCTCTCAGCAACTTAGTGAGACCCTGTTTCCAACTATTCTTCCTAGCTATTTCTTTGAAATGCTGAAATTTTTTATTTCCTTAGAAAGGGAATATTAATTGTGTCCAATGAATAAAGGACTTTATAAGAAAGATATTTGGGGAAAAAATGATCCTTCTGGAATAAGTTAAGAAAAACAAAAAGAAAGAAAATATTATTTTAGCCAAAATAATAGCCTGCTAAAATAGTTGTAAATTTTCCATTTTATGAGACCCACAGCAAAATGCAGATTTTACTTCTTGCTTGTATTTAAAGGTATGGGATTCTCTAATATATGCCTGAACTAAATTGTAGGGTTGTTGATATCTTATGTAAACACGCTATTGCTCCACAATATTTGAGAAGAGATTAACTGTTCATTTATCAACTTTAAAACATAATGTGTATTCATAAACATATCAAAGGAGAAAATACACCAAGTGATGTATGTATGTATAAATATATCACTTTGAATTTCACTATTTTGTGTAATTACATTGTACTAGTAAAAATATAAAAAGTAAGTATTTACAAAGAAATAGATGCACATAGCACTCCGTGAGTGTCTCCCCACTACATTATGATAAATAAAGACTCCACCATAAAAAAGAAATAGGCATATGAACAAAAATTAACTATACAGTGAAAAATAGAGGTACCTATAATCTCTAAGCACAGAGTGAAACTGTGCTCAACTATTTTTTCACAACCTATTTGCACAGCACTTTGTACTTTACAAGAGCGTTCACACATTCCAGAGCACTGTTCTCTGTTGACAGCATTACAAAGAATTCTATTTATGAAAATGGAACAATGCAAAGTAAAACGTACCTTTCTTCCTCTACCTATAAAAAGAAGAGAACAAGTACATTATTTTATGGAGAAATGATTATTGAAAAACATGCTTAACATTTACTTTCAATAATGGGATTCTTGTGCAGTCAAAATTTAATGTCAATAAATTGCCCTCCAACCAGTAGGCAGAACTCAAAGGTTGTTTTGAATTAATATGTCCATAAAAAGCAAAATAATGCATCCTTCTGAATAATTCTGATATGATCTTATTATTTTCCCCATTATTTATAGTTAATTATAAAATTAACTATGAAAATTATAATAAATTCTCTTTAATCAATGTTCTCAATTGTTTTTCATCTTTTTAATGAGTAAAGCTGTTCATTCATATGGCTCAAACACAAAAATGTATTAAAAGTGAAATTATACACTGACAAACCTCCTCTATTCTGTTTTTTCCCGTTTTGCTCCTAGCAGATGACACTGTTAGGTTTCCGAGTTTCTTTTTGCATACAAGAACAAATGAAAATACAGATTTTTATTTTCACCTTTTCCACACTGACTTTCACTTGTTTGTATATCTTAATCTTAGATATCTTTTGCATATAAGTAAATGACTTGCTTTTTTAAGAAATTCAGTATTCTGTTATATGAATCTACCACAAAGTTTTGAACTGACATCCCCATGATGAACACTTGTGTTATTTCTAATCTTTTGCTATCACTAGGACATAATTTGTTACCTAAGCAGGACAGTTTGAAGTATGACAGCAAGAGCTATTGCTTACTATACCAGAAAACTTGTAATATGGTGTTTTTATGGGCAAACTAGGATGGATGATCACTGTAGCTATTACAAATAGTGCTGTTGTGAATAATGGTTATATACATGACTACATGAAAGTATATTTGTAGGATAAATATTTTGAGTCAAAGGGCATAGACATTTTCAATTTAATATATTACCAATACTCCTTCTATAGCAATTTAACTATTTTATACTTCAATAAGCAATGCGCATATTTCCTCATAAGCAATAAATACCCAGTGATAAGCAGAGCTGGTAAATTTTAATTTTGTTCAATCTTATATGTGAAACCTGGATAGGTTAATGTAGTCTTAATTTGAAGTTATTTGAATATGAGGAAATTTGGCAATTGTTATACTGAAGAACTACTGCATTTTATAAAAAATGTAGCTACTTTTCTGTCTTATTTTAAAATATACTAGGGTGTATATAGGTGAGGGAAACAGCATTGCTATTTTATTGATACCTAGGATCCCTTTATAAAAAGATACTCAACATTTATTAACTGAGTCGCAAATATTTTTAATTTGCTTAGTTTTTACATCATGCAGATTTTTATGGCTTCTGAATTTGAATTCGAATTTTTAAAAACACGTGCGCGCGTGTGTGTGTTTGGTGTAGTTTTGAAGTACAGGGGAACAAACCCAGGGCCTCATGATGCCAGGTAAGTGCTATGCCCCTGAGTTACACTCCCAGTCTAAGAAAGCCTTCTGTATTTCAGGACTACACACACACACACACTTCCATGAAACTATTACAATCTGATTTTTCCTGCTTCAGTCAGTGATGTTTTTGAAATTTCCCCTGAGATAGTATATATGATTATTATTCAACATTTTTTTTCCAGGTGCCTGCCCAGCCATTCCAATAAGACTTAGAAAATATTTCTTCCTTTCTTCACTGCTAAAATGCCATCTTTATCATATTCAAACTGATCAGGTTTGAAGATATTTGGTTCTACACCAGGGCTTTTTTATTTAATTCCATCAAACTCTATCTATTCATGTACCTTAACCATAATTATTAAACAAATAAGTCCTTACTATATTTTGTTTGTTTGTTTGTTTGTTTTTATTGGAAGTGGTGAGTAGTACTCTAGCACTGTGCTATGTCCTCAGCTCTAGTGTATTTTAATATCTTGCAGAACCGATCCTCATTTAATTACTCTTCTTTGTAAGGGTTTACTTTTCTTGTTTATTCTATGTAAATTTTTATTTATATTTCAGATTTTAAGAGAGTATTCTATGTTTTATTGGAATATATTAAAATCCTTAATCAACTTATAAAGAATTGACATATCTGCAATTTTTAATATTCTTTGTCAAGAACCTACTAGGACATTCAATTCTTTAAGTATTCATTTTTATTCACATATTTTAAAGTTTTATTTATAAACTTCTTTTTTTGGATTTTATTATTTTCTTTATGGAAATATCGGTTTAAAAACTGCTTTAGTTTTTTTGGTGCTTGCTAAAATGTGGCAACCAGCACAGGAATATAAACTTCTTATATATTTTATGTTAACTGTATCCTTAGGCATCTGTTGCCATGTTAAATTAAGTGCTTTTTATTTTCATTATTTATATTATGATGCAATTTTATGCATATTAATTCCTGCTGCCTAATTTATACTATAATGCTTTATTAAATCTTCATAGTTTTATAGTAATCTTGTACTCATCTTTCTTAGGTTTTATAAATACACAAATACATTTTCTACAAGTAGATGGTTAGGGTTATCTCTTGAAGTTGCTAAACTTCCAGTTTCTTATTCTTGTCTCTTTGTTCAGACACATTCAGTACTGTTAAGTGGTTTTCTTATTTTATGCCATTACTTGTTCTACTGCATGACACTATTTTCTGTTGGGGGGGAATCTTCTGAAGGCTATTCTCTGCCTGTTTTCTACATCTATTACTTTATTTCTAAGTTCAAAATTTTCTTTTTAAATTTTATTATTTTTCTTATTTATATCATTTATATCTCTCACTATATTTTATGCAATATCAACTCTCAGTATACTCTTCTATTTCCTCTTCATTTTCCTTTGATAGTTTTCTTTTTCCTCCTACTTCTTTCCACAATTAATCTTTTATTTTGCTTAATAGTCATTTTCTTTTGAGGCAATTATTAAGTTTTATTTAGTTCATGGTAAATAATTAGTTAAGATTTTTATTTGGTATATGGCAGCATATTTACCAGTGTTATTCCTTATCTCATAAATTTTGCTGAACTCAGTTACCTTTTATCTGATAGTTCATTTGCATAAAGCTACTGCTAGGTCCTTTTCATGATTCATCTTGGAATGAGTTGCACTTTCCTAGACTGGCTATTTTAAGAGAGCTGTATATTTTGCTGTGATTTCTGATATTTGCCACCATTATTCCCACTTATTTTTTGCTTATCCCCACAGATTGGGTTTTACTTCATTTCTGGACATCTTTGAAGACTGCATCTGCTTCAGGACACATTTCTTGTTTTTCATTCTTGCTACACATCTTATAACATTACTGAAAATAGAGTTTAGGTATTTAAGGCACATTGTGACTGTTGAAGGACATTCCAAAACAGAAGTAAGTTTCCATCTAAAGTTTTTATGCATATACTGATAAACACTTCATTTTGTTTGTTGTTATATGCAATAGAATTTTGAAAAAAACAATGAAAGTTTTGATTGTTATTGACAATGATACATGCAAGTTTTCTTGAGGACTGATAAAACACTAAAAGTTGTTTTTTGTGTTTTGTTTTGGTTTTTTAGTACTGGGATAGAACCCAGGGGCCTTCTACATCTGGGTTACATACCCAGACCTAATTTATTTTTTGTTTGGAAACAGGGTTTCACTAAATTGCTGAGAGCCTCACTAAGTTGCTGAGACTGGCTTCAAACTTGCAATCCTCCTGTCTCAGCCTCCAAGTACTGGGATTATAAGTGTGCATCACCACATCCGGCTCCTAAAAGTTTAATTAAAACACATAAAATAAACTCACTTTCTTTATATCAAGTCTAATTAGCATATGCACTCATACTCAAATACATAATACCTATTAAACATAGACACTTTTTCTTCAAAAATGTTTTTAAAAACAAGTACCTTGCATCATTCTTTTCACCTAGAAATCTATTTCATTCTCTTTATCTTACTTAGCCAACAAAAAGCATTCTCATATAAGCCAATGAAATAGAAGATACTGTGTGACTGTTTCTATGTAATAAGACTGTAGATAAGCAAAACCCCAGAGACCACTGAATAGCTGTTTTAAATTTTCTCTTAGGTTGCTGGTCCCTGAAAGCAAAAACACTGCAACTATGAAAGTGAATCATTGATTCACTTCTGGGCAGGCCCTGAACATCTTACCAGTATTGGTGGTGCCACCTCCAGGTGTTTGTGGACAGACAGGACAGCACTCCCCGGCAGGGGTCACAGGATCAGCACAGTTAAGCACTTCCTGGCACTCTATCCTGTCACAAAGAATGGCTCCATTATCACAGACACAAATCTCACAGGGGGCAGGTTTCCAAATGTCTCTGTTTAAGTACATCTGGCCATTCTGAGTACAGGCTATTTCTTCACCATATCCATCTGAAAGGAGAAGAAGAAATGAGGTTAGTCGTCTGAAATTTGGGAAATATTTAAGATGATGTATTATCTTATGGATTCTTAAAAAAAAAACATAGTCTAAGAAGTAACCTCTTAAGAAGACAAAATCTAGATGAATTTATTCCATTTCATAGCCACATAAAAATAACATGTAATTTATCATCAAATGATCATAATACTTACATCCTTCCATGATAAGGGAAAAAAATAGTGATCCAAAGTAGGTGCACTTGTTAGCCAAAGAATGATCAAACATTAGAAGATTAAAAATAAACCATTTGGCTGGGCGTGGTGGCGCACGCTTGTAATCCCCGCGCATGGGAGGCAGAGACAGGAGGATCGCGCAGGTTCAAAGCCAGCCGCGCTGGTTTAAGAGACCCTGTTTCCAAAAATAAAATAGGTCTGGGAGTGGAGCCTGGAGGTAGAAGGGCTTCCAGGAACCCCAGTACCACCAAAATAAATAAATAAATAAATAAACCATTTGAAGAGGGAAAGAAAGAGAACATTTTTAAAGAGAATATATAATTTTAGAATGTGATTACAGACATGTCCTACCACGCCTGGCTTAACTTTACAATTTTTTAAAGGAGCTGTACTTGGTATTTTAATACATAAAATGGGTCTTATCCTGCCCACACCCTTCAGAAGCTTCAAACTCCTTAAGTTCAAAACTTGCCAGGGCCTTGCTTTCCAGTCCTTGCACAAATTGATGCCATTGCCAGGAAACACTTCTCTCTCCTTCATCCTAGGTTCTCATTGCCAGTTGCCAGGATCTTCCTGAGCACCCTCCATGAATTAGGGTTCCTTTCCCCAGCTGCTGTGCTCTCCATGACTTTGTTTGTTTGTTTGTTTGTTATACTAAGGATCGAACCCAAGGACATTCTGCTTCTGAGCTACATGTAGAGAATCTCACTAAGTTGCTGAGACCGGCCAAGAACCTGCAATCTCCCGGTCTTACCTTCCCAAGTGCTAGGATTACGGCCATGCACCACTATGCCTGGCTCCCTATAACCCTTTAAAGGACTCATTCAGTCACTGGCCACTCATTCATTCCTAGTGTGTATTATAGGCATAGTAATTGAAGAGATACTAGTGTGTATCTAATATATTAATATTAACTAAATAAAATTGATATATAATTTGTTATAACAAATGTATACATTGTTATAATAAAATACATATTATCACTGGGTAGATATTATATATGGGAATATATGCTGTCACTGATGAAATAGATATTGGGAAGTAGAGAAAATGAAGAATAAAATGGAGCACAATTAAGCTGTCAATTAGATATTTAAAATGAGGAACTCTTCAGAGGCAACTTAACCCTGTTCTCTATGGCTCCTTCGGGGTTAGAATACAAAGACATGCTCTCTCAGGCCCTATTAACACATGGAAGGGCCGTTTCTGCCAGAAAATTCAAGACAATGTGACCTCAACCCAAGAGGCAAAGAACTGGGTCACAGTATGACTTTCTTTAAATGGCAACGTGAAAAGCTAGTTTTATACTCTGATTCATCACTGGTCTCTTTCCCCCTGAGGAATTATAATTAAATTGAAGCCGATGTGGAAATTTAGTTGGAATGCTTTTAAATGGCAAGTAGCTGAAAAACCACATTCACTGCTTACTCCTGCCTTCTCTTCAAGGGCACAAGAATCTACACACATCACAGAGGGCTTGAGCGCTCCCTGTTCATGTCTGGATGAAAGGCACAGGCAAGGCAGCAGTGGGCAGAACGAGGAGGGGGCCCCGCAGTTTTCATGCTTCTACTTGGAAGCTGTACACCATATAATTAGGTTGTCCTTCTGTTTTCTACGGAGGCACTTACTTAAATGAAAAAAAATCAAATAAAATAGAAAACAAAATTGCAGCCAATCTGTTGAAAAAAATTTCAGAGAAAGTTGTATATCTAATTATTGAATTGATGGCAGTAAATAAAGTAAAAACTAAGAATTTTCAAATGACATTCTGAGAAATTTAATATTGTTCTCCTAACTCTTTTACCCAAATCATAAAGCCAACCCAAGCTGACATCCAAAACCAGAACTTAAAAAATGTGCTTTATGAATTATGTCATAAGGTACTTGAGTAAATTTTCATATGATCAGAAAAAGAGCTTCAAAATTGTAATATTCTGCTACCTACACTTTTGCTACCTCTTTAGCTTTCCTAAGATTTAGGAGGACTGGTAGAATCTAATAGTATTTATTTTGTCTTATAATTTCTGTGATGTTGATTCTTTTAGTTTACTAAATATTTCAACAAACTGAATCTATTATGGAGTCTTTCACAGCAAAGTCTTGTTACTGGTATCTTAGAAGAATTTTTTTATTTTTCTTATGTTTTTGTTTCGAAACAGGGTCTTTCAGGTTGTTGAGAGTCTTGCTAAGTCCCTGAAGCTTGTCTTGAACCTGTGATCCTCCTGTCTCAGTCTCCCAAGTACTAGGATTACATGCATGTGCCACCACACCTGGTAGCACAGGTGTATTTTATCTGATCGCATTTTATTTGAAATTAATCCAGTTGTCCTATATTTCTCATATGTTCTCAAAGTATGTCTGTTCATAAATCTTTTGTGCTTTTAAATTTAATCATAAAAATTCAGTTCTTAATCACTAGATGGCAGACCAAATCCATCATCTTATAGTAATTGACAATTGGAAACTGAGTTCTCAGAGCTGTTAATTGTCAGCTATGGGCCTGCCTCTCTCCATTTCCTTCATATACAGTTCTCCATTGCATGCCAAAAAGCCTACATAGAAAGCCGGGTACTGCCGGGCGTGGTGGCGCACGCTTGTAATCCCCGCGCTTGGGAGGCGGAGACAGGAGGATCGTGCAGGTTCGAAGCTAGCCTCACGTGCTGCCTTAGGAGACCCTGCTGTTTCCAAATAAAAATAATATAAAATAGGTCTGGGAGTGTAGCCCGGAGGTAGAAGGGCTTCCAGGAACCCCAGTACCACCAAAAGAAAAAAAAAAGCCGGGTACTGTAATCCTAGTATTTGGGAGGCTGAGACAGGAGGATCACAGGTTTTAGTTCAGCCTCAGCAACTTAGCAAGGTCCCTCAGCAACTTAGTGAGGCCCTATTTCAAAATAAAAATAGGACTGGGGATGTAGCTCAGAGTTAGAATGCCTCTGGGTTCAACTCTCAATACAAAAACATAAATAAGAAAAAAAAGACTGCATAGATTTGCTCATATTGAAATCGTTTGACTGCCCAAGAGATATATGATTCTAAATCATATAACTGAAGTCCTCCCTTGCAAAAACTAAAGGAAATATATATATATATACATTATAACTAAAATATGGAAGTATTCCAAGTGTTATTAACTGAAGTTAGCTAAAATTCCCATGCACAAATAAATGAAGAGTGTTCACATGTTACTAGAAATTTAAATAATCTCATCCAGACAAGTTCCCGTTCAGATCATCTCTCCACAGGACTGTGAGTTCCTTTAGAGCCAGAAGAGTGTCCATCTCCATAGCATTTATACCCGATGTTATGTAATTGATATATAATTTGCTTCTAGCAAATGCATGTGTTACATAGAAAAGTGCATAAGTGAATGATGGAAGAAAAGACTTTACTGCTCCACTTATTTGAAAGACAGCACTTTTATCTCTTTCTTCCTTCCTCTCCTTCCTAAACTCCTCACAGAGGATGTGCACTTAGGACTCCTATGTAGAATGAAAAAGAAATAGGTCATATGGTGATTCTTGACAAGTGTCTCTCTTGATGTCCAGACCTCTGTGTGACCAGAAAGGAAGAAGACTGTGTCAGTCAGAGAAGCTCATAGTTCAGGACAATTGCCTCCGCGACCCAGCTGACCCAAGTTCTTTTGGGCATTGTGAAGGTCTGGGCTGACATTATTCAAAGTTTCTCTGACTGTAAAAATCTTTGAAGGACTGTACTCATGATGCTGTCAGCCAGTGGGACAGAGGAGGCGGCATCTCGTGTGAGTCTCTCTGGACCGGGCCACAGAGCTGCCTGCAGGGTGCACAGCAAGGCTCTGGCTGCTGCATGGGTTCTGGGCCCTTCCAAGGAAAACTCTCCCTTCCCTATGCTCTCATCCAGTTTATCACTATAAGGAAAAATTGCTGAGGGAGAATACTTGTTACTTTTTTTAGACTTGACTGAGTCAATTCCAACAATTCCACATCCATCATTTCTCTTTAATCCTCAAGTTTTATAAGTTAGAAACATATACAGTAAAGAAGGATAGGAAAGCAATCTGCTACATATAGTGCCAAGGGTTTTTCTGCCTCATCCTCAAGGTTTATGGATGGTGGATGGGGAGGTAGTGATGGAGAATACCTGTGGGGTTTTATATCTTCTGTTCTTTGATCTAACGCTAAGTTTTACTTTCTAATGAGCCTTTTGAATTTAAATCTGCTTTGGGGGTATTTATTCAAATTATGATTTTTGTCCTCTTTCTTTCATTGTACGAAGAACAAGCATTCAATAATTAGCTTGAGATAAATTTCTATTACACTAAAAATAATCAAATTTTATATTATAAAACAATATAATAACAATTAAATTTTTGTTTGTTTCTATGGTACTGGAACTCAGGAACATTCTACCATTGAGCTACAGCCCAACCCTTTTTATTTTTTATTTTGAGACAGAGTCTCTCTAAATTGCCCAAACTGGCCTTGACTTTGTGATACGTCTGCCTCAGCCCCCAGGATAGCTAGGGTTACAGACATGTGCCACCAAACATGGTTTAATACCAGTTAACTTTTAAACATTGTATTGAAATTTAAGAAAGTCAAAAGAAGACAACTCAGTATTTCAGTGCAGTGTACACATAAAATAGGTTTAGATCAACTGTCTTTGAAGGCGGTAGTTTCTTCAATGCAACTATTAAATGTTTTTCAATTTCACATACAAAGGCCTTTTGGTTAACTGGTAAAACTGCTGTTTTTACTTCAAAAGGAAAAAAGAAAAAGAAAAAATCTCATATTAAATACTACTTAAGTTTCTTTCTATGAATCATTAGGAAGTATAAATGATTGTGGCCAAAATGTTAATATAAAACTATAGCCGGGCGTGGTGGTGCACGCTTGTAATCCCAGCATTCGGGAGGCTGAGACCGGAGGATCGCAGTTCGAGGATAGCCTCAGCTACTAGTGAGGCCCTCTGCAACTCAGTGAGACCTGGTTTCAAAATAAAGAATAAAAAAAATAGGGCAGGGGGTGTATCTCGGAGGTCGAATGCCCCTGGGTTCCATCCCCAAACCCGCAAAAAAAAAATAAAATAAAATATAAAACTACACATATTGCACATGCAATGTTCATCTACAATCTGTCTGGAAGAACCACTTTCAGGCTGCTAATGCATTTGACATAGATCTCCCCCCCTCAGACACACAGCTCAAACTCCTGAATAACTGTAAACACAATACAAACAGAATTGGGTCCACCTTATAGTCTATGCACTAGAAATCTCAATGGTAAATTTGACAGCAAACCATAGACTAGTGTTTAAATATTAATCCTCAATAAATAAGTTAGGTGCATGAACCGTGCCAAAGGTATTTTAAATACATAAAAATTTTGAAATTGTTTTGAATGCTTATTTGATTTCTCTGTGGCACAGTATTGATTGACATCAAGAGGAAAATAAAATATCTCCTTAATGATTTCTCTTTCATACAGGAAGCATCAAAGCGTCCATGTTATCTGGAGATAAATTATGTAACAATAGTATAATTAGCATTATATAGTATCCACATCCCATATATCCTTCATCTTAGCCAAGTCTAACCTCCAGTGTTATCTTCTCAAAATGTCTGCTCTGACCACCTTGCAAAAATTGCAAATTCCCATGTGTACAACCAGAACAATCTCAATCTGCTAATTCTTACTCTTTTTTTCATTTTTAATCTCTCATTTTTGGGATAAAGGGTATTTGAGGTTAAACCAGAGGTATTCTACCTCTTAGCTACAGCAACAGCCCTATTCTATTTTTATTTTGAAACTGGGTCTCTCTAGGTTGTTGAGTCTCAGTACTTGTTGAAGCTGGCCTAAAACCTGTGAGCCTCCTATTTCAGGCACCTATGTATTGGGATTACAGGGGTATACCACCATGCCTGGTTTCTTTTTTCTTTTAATATTATAGTTATCTTTTAATGTAGTAGTATGTTATTAGATTTGTTATATTTATCATTTGTCTCCTCATTATGAAGTTAAAACTTTATAAGAACGGACATTTATTTAACATTTTATACTGACATATCCTGATATATGTGAAGATCAAAGCAGATACTCAAAAAACACTTACTGAATTAACTTAGTGAATCATGCCATTTTAGATAGTAGAATCATTTTTACTACTCGTTGGTATATAAAAATGGAACTATATATCTAAAGCAAATTGTAAGAATATCAATAGAAAAACAGATCATATTAGATGCAAACTGATTTGTTTCAATTCTACACTATTACAAGATTTTAGAGTAACTTTATTTTTAGCTTCTTATGTAAATGAGGGTTATACATATCTACAGGAACAAAAATATTTGAGACTGTGGAATATATATATATATATATACATCATATATATGACATATATATGATGTATATATGACATATATATGATGTATATACATTACTATTATTCAGTCCAGTTATTTTATCTTAACAGGATCATATATTTTACTCATTTTTATGATTTAGTGGAGATAATATTCAATATGTGATACTCATATAAGTATAAAATTAAATATTTTACATTAGAAGACATTATCAACTCTGTATCTTATGGCTTCTTTGTAGGTGCATTTTGTCTTCTTTTCCCGTCTTCCTTGAAAGAGAAATTTATTTTGCGTGTCTAGAGAAATCTAGATATTGTGGTCATCTTATTTACTTATTTGTTCATTTATTTATGTACTTATTTTTGTACTGAGGATTGAACCCAGGGGCATTCTACCTCTGAGCTACAACTCCAGCCCTACTTTACTTTTTTTTATTTTTAAACAGTGCCTCACTAAGTTTCTGAGGGCCTCACCAAGTTGCTGAGGCTGGCCTTGAACCTGCTATCCTCCTGTCTTGGCTCCCTAAGTACTAGGATTATAGGTGTGTGCCACAGTACCCAGTATAGTCAGCTTATTTTTTTAACCCAATGTTTACTCACATATTCTTTATTCGCTGACCCTGCCTTGACCAAATTGAAATTTCTTTTACAATCAACTAAACTATCTATAATTCTGAATGGCTCTCTGATCTCATTCATCTTATTACCAAATGTTCTAAAATATCTTGAAGAAAATTTCTGAAGAGAACTTAAAGGGTTGCTTCTTTCTTCTCTGTTCACTCTGGTGCCTGGATCTGGAGAGAACTGGTACTTTTATCCTGAAGATACAATTTATAATTTTATTCGCTTGGATATATCTAGTGATCTAAACTAGTATTTGTTTTTTTCTGATCTATAGAGATGTAATTTGAGTCTCTTTTGTAATAACTAGAAAGTAGGTGATTTCCTTAAAGAATTGGAATAAAAATAGATTTTTTCCCTTTTTCTGTCACTTCCAGAGAGAAAATTGACTTTAAATAAGACTGTAATAATTACTTGAGAACTTAAATCTATCTCTGAATCTTCATATTAAGTTCATCCTTTATAATGTACATACATGACTATGTAAAACCCAACTTAGTTATTATAGGTTTAAGTTCAAAACTCAATGTATACTGATCTCAAAATCAGTTAAACATCATAACATTTGATAAAGAAAAAATTATCGATTAATAACTTTCTAAAGGCACAGCTAAGCTATTCGTTGGGAAATTCCTGTGCTTGTATAGAAAACAAAAAACAAGGAAACAAAGAGAGGAGGAGTGGGAGGAGGGAGAGAGCCAAGGGAAGGAGGCCAAGAAGACCAGCAACCAAGACAATCCCTGTGGTGAGCCGCCATTGAAAGATGGCGCCGGCTTCCTGCCTCTGAGCTTGATTAGGCACATGGCTGTGCAGGAAGCAACTCCATATTTGGAGGCTAGGGTTGCGTAACACATGACGTGGTGGTGACCTGACGAGCGTGAGCCAGTGAGTGAGTGAGATGTGGCAAGAAGTGATTGGGTGAGTTAATGTTTATAATGCCCTGCGCGAGGCAGATCTTTGCCATTCCGCCATTACGAGTATCCTGAATAAACGGCTTGCAAGAAGAGCTTCGTGTCGTGTCTTAATCGCTGGTCGAGGGACGCGACAACTGGTGGCCCGTACGGGGAAAAAATCAGCTCCCGTGCGTGAAGCTCAGAACTTGCTGTCGTCAGGGAAGGTGCACCGGTAAGTCCCCTGGTAAGTTGGGGGGTCCGCGAAAAATGCGGGTAACCGCTCTCACCTGTGGATAAGGGGAGAGCAAATCCAGTAGAGCTGCGATCAAAGCAGACGGGAAAGTGACAGTAGAGCTGCGATCAAAGCAGACGGGAAAGTGACAGTAGAGCCGCGATCAAAGCAGACGCGGGAAAGTGAAAAGTAGAGCCGCGGTCAAGCAGACGCGGGAAAGTGAAAAGTGGAGTTGCGGTTAAAGCAGACGCGGGAAAGTGAAAGTGGAGTTGCGGTCAAGCAGACGCGAAAAAGTGAAAGTGGAATTGCGGTTAAAGCAGTCGCGGGAACGCGAAGGTAGAGCCGCGATCAAAGCGGACCATTTTTGAATTTCATTTTGAGCTTAGTTTTGGGATGGGGGCTTCGCAGTCTCATCCAATTTTTTTTGGCTCTCCAGGAGCTACTTTATTCTAGAAGTTTAGAATTTAGAGAGTCTACTTTAGAGAAATTTTTAAATGATTGTGACAGAGCTGCTCCATGGTTTGCTGTCTCAGGTAACCTGACAGTTCCTAGTTGGGAAAAGCTTGGTCGAGATCTTGAATATGCCAAGCAACAGGGAAGCCTTAATCCCTGTGTTCTACCTATTTGAAAATTGGTCAAAGGTTGTTTAGAAGATCAAAAATATGATGATGCTATTAAGGAAGGGCAAACCGCCCTCGAGTTACTCAAAGAACAGAAATCTGAAAAGCATAAGTCAGAACGGGCAGTTAGTGAAGCAAAGGAACCTGTCCGTTCCTCACTCTATCCGAATTTGTCTGAATTTAAAGGGCCAGACTCCTCTTCTGATTCTTCTGATGAAGAAAAGGGTTCGTTAAAGAAACAAATGGCCTGTGTGTCAATTCATTCAGCCTCGAAAAAATCTCGTTTGCCTAAATTAGATCCGGACTTTCCTATGCCCTCAGGTTTACAAGATCCTCCTCCTGGGCCACCGCCATCCTTACCATCCTCCACTCAGGGATCTCATAATTCCTTTTGCCCTCAAGTTTGGTCACGTGTTAGAACTGAGCTCCCGTTGGCCTTTCCTATTTTTCAAGATACACAGGGTGCTTGTTTTTATGAACCCCTTGATTTTAAGGTCATTAAGGCATTAGCAGAATCAGTTCGCATGTATGGGGTCACAGCTTCCTTTACATTAGCCCAAGTGGAAGCTCTGGCTAGAAACTGCATGACGCCAGGGGACTGGAATGGATTAACACGAGCGTGCCTCACCCCTGGACAATTTTTGGAATGGAAGGCCTTTAACATAGAATATGCCTCTGATCAGGCTGCTGCTAATGCTCTTGCTGGAAATCCTCAATGGGATCGAGATATGATTTTAGGACAAGGGCTACATGCCCAAAACCAAACCCGACTTCCTTTGGAAGTTTATAATCAAATAAATTTTTGTGCTATTAGAGCATGGAAATCCCTTAGGAGCTCAGGGGAATCTGCTGGTAATCTAACCAAAATTAAGAACAAGTTGAGGTATTATGGCAGCTTGCACAGCTTGGATGTGAATGGAGATATCCTGGTCTCTGTGTTACCAGCGTTCAATATGAAAATTTTACAAAAGCCGCTAACCTGTCTCGGGAGTTGTCAATTTATCTTTTAGGCAACTGGACGGGAGAATTTGAAACCCAACTAGAGAGATTACGCACTGCCGTGGTCACCGTCAACTCGACTCGTGTGGACATCAGTTTGGCTGAAGGACTGTCATCTTGGATAACTCGTGCCATGAATCATCTAAAGGAATGGGCTGAATTGGGGGCCTTGATGGGATTATTGGTTGTGGCTGTGTTTTGTGTCTGGTGCATTGCTCGTCTTCGCCAAAGTTTTAATCATAATACAGCCATGTTTATACAGGCCTGTGTGGCTATCGAGGCAGGACAATCACCCCAAGCCTGGCTCGTGGCAGCTAAGGCATAATGGCTCAGGTTGCAAGGCAAAGCACTGCAGCTGAGGGCACAAGTTTGGTCCTCAGGAAGAGTACGCTTGACTGCACACGGGTTAGGCACCCAAGTACCCGTCCCTAGAAAAAGGTGCCAGTGATTAATAGGGGTCAAACCTCTGCTCTTACCTGTTGCCTATAAAAACAAAAAGGGGGAATTGTGGTGAGCCGCCATTGAAAGATGGCGCCGGCTTCCTGCCTCTGAGCTTGATTAGGCACATGGCTGTGCAGGAAGCAACTCCATATTTGGAGGCTAGGGTTGCGTAACACATGACGTGGTGGTGACCTGACGAGCGTGAGCCAGTGAGTGAGTGAGATGTGGCAAGAAGTGATTGGGTGAGTTAATGTTTATAATGCCCTGCGCGAGGCAGATCTTTGCCATTCCGCCATTACGAGTATCCTGAATAAACGGCTTGCAAGAAGAGCTTCGTGTCGTGTCTTAATCGCTGGTCGAGGGACGCGACAAATCCCTCTCTCCTTTATAACTTCATGACATTGATGAGGATTTAGAAGTTTCTTTGGCAAACAACAGAAGTAAAGAGTACCATATCCAATGATTAGACAGAAAAATGCAAATAATAAATTCTAATATGCTGACTTGTAAATTCATGTGCTTCTGAAGTGTTCTGTTTTCTTTAAAAACTAAATAAATGAAAACCAAATTAAAACTCTTTCAGAGAGGAAATGTGAACATTCACAAGCTTTATTAGAATTTAAAAATTTGGGGTTATTAATAATTAATGTTTTTCCTTTTTAATCTTTTTTTTTTTTTGGTGGTGGTGGTACTGGGGTTACTGGAAGCCCTTCTACCTCCGGGCTACACTCCCAGACCTATTTTATACTTTTTTATTATTGGAAACAGGGTCTCTTAAGCCAGTGCAGCTGGCTTCAAACCTGCATGGTCCTCTTGTCTCCGCCTCCCAAGCGTGGGGATTACAAATGCGCGCCACACCCGGCTAAATTTAATAATTTTAATGTCTTAAAATATGGTGAGTATGAGGAAACTGTAAAGAAACAGAAAGCTGGGCATGGTGGCGCACGCTTATAAACCCAGTGCTTGGGAGGCTGAGACAGGAGGATCGCATAGGTTCAAAGCCAGCCCCAGCTACTTAGTGAGGCTCTCAGCAGCTTAGTGAGGCTCTCACCAGCTTAGTGAGACCTTGTTTCTAATAAAATATAAAAATAGGTCTGGGAGTGTAGCCCAGAGGTAGAAGACCCCTGGGTTCCATCCCCAGTGCCAGAAAGAAAGAAAGAAAGAAAGAAAGAAAGAAAGAAAGAAAGAAGGAAAGAAAGAGAAAACACATATAATTTTCTTTAAATATTTGTGAGAAGATTTAAAGTTTTCAAAAATTAAGTGATGTTTTATTCCAACTAGCTGTAGAACACTTACTTATGCTAATGCAGTGTTTGCCAACTGTGAAAATGTTAGAAGATTATAGAAGATTTTGCTAAACTGGAGTATAAAATTCAGACTGAACAAAAAGACTAACTAGACTGTTAAGAAGTTAACTACTTGACTACTTCTTATTAAATTAGTAACATAAAATATGCCTCAATTTCTCTGCTTATTAATGTGTAGACAAAGATAAAATATAAACCTTCACCTTATAGGTAAAAGAAATATTAAAAATATTACAAATAAGTTTGCCTTAAACGATTACCATAAGCTAATCCCAATAAATTAGTCAATCTGGCAAAAGAGAATAGAGACAGTAATTATTTAATGGATATTTATTTTCTCCAGCACATATTATTTAATAATTGTCCACTACATGAGCAAACTTTTGATCAGGGAACAAGACATTTGGAGTCCAGCTTTCTTGCCAAAAACAATCAAAACCTACAAAAGATAAAAAAGGTAATGTAACTTTCTTGTGTATGAATAGGTTTGCACATAATCTATAATTTAGTAGGGCATCCTGGAATTTACATATACATTGATATTAGGAAACTCACTTCTATCTTCTCATTAACCTGTGTGTCTTGGGGTCTCTTCTGAATTACTTGTTTTTATCTGAAAATCTTTCTCTGTGTTTTGAGAAGTCTTTACCTATGGCTGTTTATTTCTATTAATTACAACTAAGTTTTGAGTAACACCAGCCCGAGGATTTCCTAAGATCCCAAAAAAAAACCACCTCCAGTCATTTGGGGAGAGGGAATGCTTTTATAAACCAGAACCCATGTCACGTGTGGTGGCACATGCCTGTAATCCCAGGACTTGAGAGGCCAAGGCAAGAGGATCTCAGCAACTTACTGAGACTCTGTTTCAAAATAAAAAATAAAATAGGGCTGAGTGTGTAGCTCAGAGGGAGAATGCTCAATCCACAGTAAAAATAAATAAATAAATAAATACATAAATAAATACCTCAAATAAACTAGGAGTGAAAGGAATACAGAATTTCAAATGACATTAAATTATCTTAACATTCAACTATTTAATTCTTTCCATGTCCTAGTTGGTAACAGAACATATTTCAAACCCCAGGGCAGCAGGACAGGTCTGAACAAATAGCAGGTAGAGAGTAGAAGCCCCCAAAATGTACATTATCCAATGGGCCCTCTAGAATGGCTAAAACCACAGTATTGAGATAGCCTGTGTGGTTCTAGTCCACCACTGCCTTTGGAATTAATTAAGAAGGTTTCAAATTAAAAAAAAAAAAGTTGCTTACTCTTAAAGCAGACATCAAAATAACCTCATGCATGCACTTTTATGTCTTGTTTTACTCAATAAATATTAATTATCTATTATTTTTCCAAGCACCAAGAATAGAGTTAAGATAATAAAGTCCTTAAAGAGTAATTAAAGACCCAGTGCAGCCGTAGACTATTAGAACAACGTTCCTTAAATATAAGACTGGAGGCAAACCCAGGATTTTATGGGAATACTTAGGACAGGCATCTCACCTCGGCTAGAGATTAGACACCTCAAAAGAGTTTTGTGATTCAAGTTCTGTAATTTCCTTATATCCTTTCTTTAATTTACTGTTCAGAGGGTTACCTTTTTAAGTGAGAAAATTACAGTACAAAGTGATTTCTTCCAAAAATTCACTTCCAAGCTGAGTAATATTGTTATTCCTGGCTCATTGGTGGTAGCAGGCAATGGCTCCTCTCTGTCAGGTGGCCAGAATGCACTGAAGAAACAGGGGTACTTCCTCAAACCCATAAGTTCTACTTTAATTTCTTTACCATGTCTTCCTTTGCCTGAGGGTAAAACAAGGGCACTTTTGTTTCTAAGTCAACTGGTATGCCCACAGTAGGTGCCTCAGAAGCAGAGGGTGTGGCTCATCATTGGAGCTGGCCAGCCTTCCAGAAGCCAGGACGGCGGCGCAAGGTAATATGGGGAGGGATGCTTGGTTGCCGATGACTAACTCTGGCAATGTCAGGATAAACTATAAATGTGTTTTTCCAAGTTCAGTGCCACCGAACTTTTTCAAAATTAGATACAGAATTCTGGATTACACCACCTTGACATTTTAGGTAGTCAAGAAAAAAAAAATGTTGCACAATGTCTAATTGGAAAGAAGCTGAGTTTGATCCATATATTAGGCATTTTGTAATTTAGTTAATACTAGAAAAATATAATATATCAAATACCTGCACTAGAAGTTCACTTTTATTTTATATTTAGAAAATCAGTCATACCCATTTCTCTTTTTCTGTACGGTGGATTGAACCCACAGGTATTTACCTCCAACCACTTCTCAAGTATTGGAATTACAGGTGTAGGCCACCATGCTCATCTCATACCCATTTTTATAGATCCTATAAGTACTTCTCCAGAGTCTTACTGGTGGCCACTTGATTGAATTCCATGCCAGAAAAATAGAAAAGGAAAAGACGCACAATCTACCCCAGAAGTGCTTTCAGTTGAGAATATATGAGATCTATATAAAAAATCATACTTTTTTTTTTGGTGGTACTTGGGTTCCTGGAAGCCCTTCTACCTCCGGGCTACACTCCCAGACCTATTTTATTTATTTATTTATTTATTTATTTATTTATTTATTTATTTATTTATTTTGGAAACAGGGTCTCTTAAGCCAGCGCGCGCAGCTGGCTTCGAACCTGTGCGATCCTCCTGTCTCTGCCTCCCAAGCACAGGGATTACAAGCATGAACCACCACGCCCGGCCAAAAATCATACTTTCCAAATGCAAAGTATTTTCATCCAGTTATTTCTTAATGTCTATAATTAGTAAAGACAGCAAGTAGCTTATAGAAATACTAGGTTTGAAGAGTTGTATATAAGAATTCTGAAAAGATGATATCACTGTAAGCTGAAATTGCCCCAGGAGAGGTGACCAGAAGTGGCCCCTTCATCAAGCCTTGAAAAATGTGAGGAATTGGAGATGGTAGAGATGAGGAAGACTCCGCCTGGGAAGAAGGAAACTATGAGTTGAGAAGATGGAAAACATGTCATACATATAAGATTGAGAGGGGTTGGTTTAATTTAGAGGAAATAAGAAGTGATGGGAATTCTTTGTAGAAGTCATATTTTCTCCTTTAGTTAGGGTTTTTTGTTTTTCCATACAAAATTTGAGTACAATCCATTTGTGCCTGGATCTTACCTTGTTTTATCACCCCACAAAGTAGTGGTAACTTTCTACTGTATTTATTTACATGTAAACTCAACTGGACTATACATTTCTTGAGGGTGAAAATAATTAATTTATTTGTATATCATGAATGTAGACAGGAGCCAGATATGTGGAAGACATGCAATAGATGCCTATTGAATAAGTGAAGTTAATACACTATAAAATGTGTAAATATCTTTATAACACTACTCTAACAATGGAGTTAAAGAAATATTGTACCAAAGGCCACTATTTAAAATGTTATACTGGAGTTGAGAGGGTTAGTACTTCTAGGAATGAACAGAAAAGATAAACCTATAATATAGCAGATGGAAAGTATGAAATATGCAGAGATTGATTAACTCAGAGTGGGGTAAGTTATTAGGAAAATTAAAAAATAACTTCAAAATTCCAAAAATGATTGGGGGAAAGTAACATTTGTTTGGTACTGTTTGGGATTAAATTGTGTTTTCCAAAAGATATGCTGAAGTCTAAACTCCCAGTATTTCAGAATGAGGTTTCATTTGAAATGAGGTCATTGAAGATATAATTGGTTAAGATGATATCACACTGAAGTATGGTGGGCCCTTAATACTATTACTGGTGTTCTTATCAGGACAGAAGAGACCCAGAAACCAAGACATACATTTTGCTATTTTAAGCCACCTAATCTGTGACATTTCTTTTATAGCACATCCCTAGGAAACTAGCAAATACCTACAGCATAGGAGCATGGTCTAGACATTGAATGAAATAAAAATTCTGGGAAGAAAAACAAATCTGATTATAAAGGTTCTAAACCCAGTCAGGTGTGGTGGTGCAGCTTTGTAATCCCAGCATTTGGGAGGCTGAGACAGGATTGAGATTCATGGACAGCCTCAACTACTACTTAGTGAGGCCGTTTGCAACTCAGTGAGACCCTGTTTCAAAATAAAGAATAAAATACAGGGCTGTGGGTGTAGCTTGGAGATAGAATGTCCCCGGTTTCATCCCCAGATCTGAAAACAAAAAACAAAAACAAAACAAAAAAAGTTCTAAACTCTATTTAAGGCATATATAGGTGTATATTAATGAGGAATAGCTCAATAAAATATTAATAGCTGGTATTTATTCTGTTCTAAGTTATACTAAATGCCTTAGAAAAACTTTAATCCTAATAACCATCCATCCTTGTGGAGACTTAGAGTTGACCAAGATCACAAAGCTAGTGAATGTCAGAGCAATGGTAACAGCCATGTCCACCCAACCCTTACACTTTACCCTTGACCATCAGATCTACTTTAGAGAGAGATTAAAGAAAAGACTGTTTAGCATAGGTAAAATTTTGAAGCCAAATGCTGTGCTCATTTTAAATAAGTGAAAATGATAGAAGGATGTGGACCAAGAACCTGGATTAATTTCACAGAAAAGCAACAAAAAGCTAAAGCATGGTTTACTTTAGCGATTAGAAAGGGAAAAAATTAGAATGATTTCTTTTAATGAATTTGTTACCAAAGCAACTGAGACACACTAAGTATGTGAATGTCATTCTTCCTAACTGGATCCTAACTCTTACCAGTCAATATTTCATTTCCTGGTGCTATGCCTGTGTAGCCACCAAATGTTACCCTCCTCATATCCGGTGATATTTCTCTCAGCTTTCCTGAGGCCTTTCAGGATATTGATGGGGAAACCATCTCCATGAGATGAATAAGACTTCAGGCATTTTAATAAGTATGGATAGTAAATGATTGCATACCAACTATTATTTTGTTCTTATTTAGAGAGGAGAGGAAATGAAATTTTTCCTCAGAATATTCAGCTTACATTGCATAAACGTGACTCCTTTCATAGCAAACAATATATGTTATGCTTTCTATTTTATTTTTATTTTAACTAAGTAGGTAATACTGAAAATATATTAGGGGGAAATTCAGTAAAGTTTTAACATTAAAAAGTATAACTTAAGACAGACCATTGACTACCTACTTTTTAAATTACATCATATTCAGGTCTTTTTTTTTCATTTTCAGTACTCTTAACTAGCCTATGTAAGTTATTAGCTGTGTTTTCCTTTGTCTTATTATTTAATATTTCCTAAGAAATTTCAAATGAGAAACTTCTTTCAAGGGTCAAACTGCAACTTTAATTTTTTTTTTTGTAAGTATCAGGTTAGTAACAACAGATTTAACTAATTATAAGGATTAAAAATAGAATGAAATGATGGAATAAATATTATGCATTTTCTTTTAAAATAATAAAAAAGAACATTGCTATAATAAAATATTAAAACTGATAATTTGAATATAAATATTATGAAAGATAATTGGGTAAAATTGAATATTATTATGGTATCGAAATTAAAATGACTAAGAGTTTTTAATGAAATTTTACTAGCTGTCAATTATAAAGGCTGATAGGATTTACTATGAGCTCAATCACACTTTTATGGCTGAATTATATTATCAAATGAGGCAAAAAATGTTCTGGGTACAAACAGAAGCTTAAGTTATGGCTCCATAAACAGGTCTGATGCTGTAGAATAGAAATAAAACTATATGCAGCATCTGGATTGCCAAGCAGAGCAGTAGACTTAAGGTTATTATCACACTTATACATTTACCAATGACCTCTTAGGAATTCTAAGAAACAAAGTTATTCTCCCTATCATACCACATTGCATAGCACTATACTCATTTTTTAACATTATTCTTATAAAATTCAAAGAAAGTTGCTTATCCCTATGGGTTCTGTGCTTCAGAGTCCTTGAACTGTACACTAAATGATAAGATTAGCCAGTACTTAAAAGAATAGAAAACATGCAGCAATAACCGATTTCCAGCCATGATTTAATGCCAGTCCATTTATAATAAATTACAAACTCCACTATTCATAGTTTTATAGTTTTCTAAAAAGCTAAAAACTTAAAAATTTATTTTCATAGGAACTAGGTTATAGTTAACTTTATTGAGGATTAATTTAGCTTACTGATCATTATATATCTTGAGTTAAAATGATTAGAAATTAAAAAGTAAAAAGATCAAAATGGAATGATAAGAGAGCAAAACATTATGTTATTAAAAAATCAGTATATTTGACTTCTTCACAATGACAATATTTTGTGTAATGGAAGATTATTGGAAATTTTCTTTAGTTATGATTATTAACACCAAATTAATATTTTCTTTTTGAGATATTAATATTTTTATTAAAATTTATTCTTGTTCCTTAAAATTAAAAAATTATAAAAGTTTATTTCTTCCCATGTTTCTAAAGAAGACTGAATGTTGTAATCCGTTAATCTGTTGATGGACATCTAGGTTGGCTCCATAGTTTGGCTATTGTGAATTGTGTTTCTATGAACATGGGTATGGAATTCTACTCAGCAATAAAGAAGAACAAAATTATTCGTAAGAAGATGGAAAGACCTAGAAAACATTATAAGTGAGATTAGCCAGTGCAGAAAGAGAAGGGACATATGTTTTCTCTCATAACTCTAGCTAGGGAGTATTTCAGATAGCAGAGGGATTTCAGATAATAGAGGAGACCCTCAGTAAAGCCAGGGAGGAAGGGTAGGGAAGGTAGAAGGCTGAGGTCCACTAATGGAAATGCTACCGGTGACTATGTGTATACATGTGAATAAATCATTGTTAACCTGGACATTCAGTGTCAGGAGGAAGGGAAATGGGGGCGGGCAGTAGGGTACCAGGTACTATGTGAATGAATGCCATCGTCAACATGATCTGCATTATGATGTGAGACTATAATGCATTGATAAAAAATATAAAAAGACCGAATTTCAAGAAAATGATACAGCACTTAGAAAACATCAAGTGAAATATTCTGAAGAATGTCTTAAGAGGAAAAAGGAAATAAGCTCTTTGGCTCCTAAAACTCAAGAGAAATAAGTTCTTTCTTAGAAGTCAAATCTAATATTCTTACAGAGGTAGCATTAAAATGGAATAATTTCCAAACCAACTGCAGTACTAACAGAAAGAACAAAAATGACCTCACTTAACAAATGAAATATATACAATCCAATGTGCTGCGTAGGGTCCTTGAGAAGGCATTGGCAGTCGGGTGTGGTGGCGCACACTTGTAATCCCCGAGCTCGGGAGGTGGAGACAGGAGGATCGTGCAGGTTTGAAGCCAGCTGCTCTGGCTTAAGAGACCCTGTTTCCAAATATAAAAAAGTATAAGATAGGTCTGGGAGTGTAGCTCAGAGGTAGAAGGGTTTCCAGGAACCCCAATACCACCAGAAAAAAAAAGAAAAGGGATTAGCATAGTGAGAGAACAGGTTCAGATCTCCAAAGAACTCTCCACAAGAATTAACCAAGGAATGCAAATTTATCAGAAGAGAGAATAGATGATCTTTCTCCATCCAACAAAGTTGAATACCTACTGCACACCTTCTCTCCATTACGTACTAGAGCTGATCAAAATACAAGACATCATTCTAGTTCCAAGTAGCTATAAGCCTAGCAAGAAGGAAGTAATCAAGCAACCAAAACAAATAATGACAAGTATTTTAATATAATTAAATTCAGAGTGTTAAGGGAGCATATATCAGCATTGTTCAAGCCATTTTGTAGGGAGATTGCTTTTTATGTGATTTTGCTTTTTTATCCTGGCACTGAAAATTACTTTCTAGGTGAGCTCTAACAAATGGCTTTCTTGATCTCAAATTTTCCAGCTTAAAAATAGGGATAATATCCTCTCTTAAGGTGAAAATAAAAAATACACGTGAAAGTCCTTTGGTAAATCAGTATATCTTATTCAACATAAACCATTATTATTTGGTACAGTTTCCCAATTTCCTCTTGCCTACCTCAAGCCCATTTATATGTGTAGATACCAAATGACAGTCCATACGCACTTCTCACTCCCTTAACTGGGCCGATCAAAATCGGGAGTAAGACAGGGGAAGAGAGAGAGATCACACATTACATTAAACTGGCAGAAGCCCATTTGGATAGGGTTATGATGACAGAAAAGGAATCTTGCTTCTCCCATGAGTTCAAGTCTGCCCACATAAATAATATCACAACACAGATTTCAAGAATGACAGTGCTAAAAATAAAGAAGGAAAATGTGATTTCCGTAGCACAAGAGGAATTTTTTTCTGAGTTACCATATGATAATGAACAAAGCTATTGTAGCAATTAACTGGGCTCATTAATACCACAAACACCTTGAGTACCTGCCCAGAGCAGTACACCTGTATTTAATGTAATCGCAGACAGAAAGTTGGGAAGCTAAGTACATAGCATCTTGCCAAGAGCTTTTTAAATCACAGAAAAAAATGTTTTGTGAATTCTGCCAACATAGCCCATATTTTGTCAGTTATAATTTTAAGAAGTAGGTGGCATTGTGCTTGCAGGATCGTGAGGCAAATCTCAGTATTATCTTTCAGAGCCCTGTAAAGTTTCAGGTTATTTTTAAGACCATATATTTATAATCTTTCAGTTCTTCTTTAATTGAAAGATTTTACCCAAAATCAGTCCCATAAAAATTATATGTGTTTTGAGATTTTAAATACTGTGTATCTTTCAAATTGAGGGTTTTAAATTTTGTTTTAAATATCAGCCTTGATTTTAAGTTGGTTGCTTCTCAAACCTAACTTTGCATCAAACATACTCAGAGAAGTGTGTGTGTGTGTGTGTGTGTGTGTGTGTGTGTGTGTGTGTGTGTGTTGCTGTGGATTGAACAGGGGAGGATTATACACCCCTAGCCCTATTTTATTTTTAGTTTTGAAACACTGAAGGATTGTGTTGCTGAGACTAGCTGTGAACCTGCAATCCTTCTGTTTTAGCCTGACACCACCATGCCCAGCTCAGAGGATTTTTTTTTTTCTTTTCGGTACTAGGAATGGAACCCAAGGGCATCTACCTCCGAGCTACATCCCCAGCCCTATTTTTTTATTCTTAATTTTGAAACAAGGTCTCACTGGGTTGTAAAGGGCCTCACTAAGTAGCTGAGGCTGTCTGTGAACCAAGATCTTCCTGTCTCAGCCTCCCAAATGCTGGGATTGATGACAAGCGTGCAGCCACCATGCCCAGCTATGGTTTCTTAAATACAGATTCTTACATCCCAACCTCTAGTGATCCTGATTTTGTTTTGAAACATTTTAGAAAATTCTCTACTGTTTTATTGTCATATTTGGGAACAATTTTACTATCCTTGCAAGCTTCCAGCAATGCATTACTTTAAATGGAGAACAACAACAAAAAAAAAATCTGTCATTCCTTAGTATGATCACATTTTGGGCCTTTCCTTCCTTTGTTCAGTTGTTAGAGAAGAATGTGTTTTCTTCCTAATTTTCATAACAAAAAAGATAAAACTGGTATTCTCCTTAGGAAACTTTACTACTGAGAGCTACTGAAATCCTGAAATCTTCCCACACGAATCATCAGTCTTAAGCTACAAAAACGATTTCTAATCATCCTCTATTTTAAGGTACAAAAATTTTAAAACTATTTTGACCATTAGGGCCCTTTGGTATTTTAGTAATGAATATCCCAGGGGTGGATTCAATTTGGGTCAGTTGAGTGAGATTTGGGTGTGAATATAAGAGGTTGCAAAGCTCTCTCAGAACCTAGTTGTGCCTTTATGGTCCCCTAGTGAATTTATCCTTGGGTAGAATTCACAGACTAAAAGAAGAAATCACAAGAAAAACATTTCACACAGGGAATTTAGCAAGAAAAAAACAACCACCTTATAGAAAACAGATGGCTAGAGTTACTAAAACTGAAAGGCTATCAGTTGGGTCTTCAGTCCATTTTTCTCTGCTTTTATAACTTGGCAGGAAAAAATCCTTTACATTTTACCAAAAGAATCCCAGCCCATACCTGATTTGCTAAAGATATCTGAAAAATGTGTTTTTTAAAAAAATCTGTAAGATGATTGAAGAATGATTTTTTGTTTCTTTTGAGAGATAATTATCACATTCCTTAAATTATTCAAGAGTAGAGAAAGAAAAAAAATAGTGTAGATAAACTTTTTTCCTCATTTTTAAAAACTTTCTTCATACTTTTAGAGTGTTTTTATTAATCAAATTTTATTCACAGGAGTGCAGTTGTCATCAAAGTGAATCCCAAAATAGAAACACTGAAGAATTCTGTGTATGAATTAAACATGTTCATTCTCCCCAGAAATAATAAAAAGATGCCTTAGGTCATTAAATCAGTTTATTTCCAATGTACTTTTTTTTTAATACCTGTCATTGTTTTGTTTCATATGAATTTAAACTATTTAAGCTATGGTTCTTATTCCATTTCCCAAAGGTACACATGTTAGAATCTAATAAAACTCTAGTAATGCATTTGAAGGTAAAAAAAATATATTGGGTGATAGGAGATGTTTACTTTCATAAATTGTCTACATTATTTGTTTTCAAAAAGAACAACCTAGGAAACTAAACTAAAAAAAAAAAATCCTAATTTCAAATTAGGAATGAAAGATCAAAATACATTTATTCAAACTTTGTTTATGCTAAGAATTAAGTGAAGAGGTTGAATTATAATTTTGTTATTTACCAAATAAACATATTATCATTACAAGAAGAAATGACATCTTGATAAAAAGACTGTCATCATGAAAAGTGATTTCAAATTCTTTAGGGGGTTGTAGAAAATGACTCTGACAGGGCAGAGAATTGTAAAGTTCATATCATGGGACAATGAGCTGCTTTGCCTATGAAATTTCCCAGGAAATTAAACAGCAAAAAGAGCATTTAAAAAGTATTCCTTTTTGCCCTTTAACCAATGTGTCCTTCGAGTCATTTAATTTTTTTTATGGAAATTCTGCGAGAAACTTTAACTTTTGCTAAAAGAGTTCTAATTTGAAAAAAAAATTAAAATGAATTGGATTGCTTAAAGATAAAATGAGAGTCAGTACTGGATAATTTATTGAGCTGATAATTTGAGGTCAAAGTTGGCTTTGAGCTGCCATTGGATATTGAAGATTTCTGCTGAGAAAAACCAGCAAAGGGCCCGGAGCTCATAACAAAACTGTCTGTACCAGGGGAGAGGAAAGATGTAGTGAGTTTTTGTGCCACTGGGCTCCAGGAAAACACACTGATGGTACTCACTTTTGTCTAAAAAAAGGCAAACTAGCAACTCTAATAAAGTGTGCATTAAAGAATTGATGACAAGAATACCGAGGTGTGATCCAATACATTTTATCGTCCCTTCAAGAGAATGTCTTCATTGATGAATATGTAACTTTAGATTTACCTCTTATATTTGGTAAAATGAAGAGAAGAAAGGGAGAAAATCATAATTGCATATTTTTTATAATATTGGAATATTTCAAGTAAGTTGATTTGATGTAATATGATTTAAAAATAAATACTGATATTAAACTTTGGATTAATTCAGAAGACAATAAATTATGGTTATAAATAATCTATTAATCTACTGAAGTTTATATTTTGATTTTTGTATATTAAAATGACTGTTATTTAAAAATATAAGTCATTGAAATATAGAAAGATGTGATTAGACATACTCATGGTGAAGTATATTACCTCAAGTAGCCAGAATAGCCACGTTTTGCATCTATTTTTATGATATGTAATCATAACCTAGTTTTTAGAGACATAAGTAGAAGTTTCCTACCACATCAACATTCCAGAATAACAGTATCATTTTGGTACAGACAACTTCATAAAATCAAAGAAAAAAGAGGACTTATTTTTAGAAAGATTACAAGCCTAATATATACAGAATTTTAAAAAGCTTTCTATAAATCAAAGAAAATGAATTTTGGGCACTTAAAAGAATTGAAAAATAGCCTTATAGGTAAAAACTATCTTACATTTCTAATAATTCGTGCTTTTATTTAAACCAAACCATTAATAATATTTGAGAAGAATAATAAAATTGAAAATGCCAAACTCAATATCATATATGGAGAAGGGAAAGGAGTGAAGAAGCAGCCTGGGGGAAGTTCACCAAGTCCTGTACTGTATGTCTCTATCACTCTGAACTTCATTATTATATGAGACCACAATGCACCAAAAAAGTAAACTAAAATGACACAAATAAAAACCAAAAAGCTTATGGAACTGATCAACAAATTCAGCAAAGTGTATGGATACAAAATCAATGTTAACGAATCAGAAGCTTTTCTGTATGCCAACCATAAATTCACTGAAAAAGAAATTCAGAAAACACTTCCACTTGGGATATTCCAAAAAAAATAAAACACTTAAGTGTAACCTAATCAAGGAGGTAAAGGACCTCTACAAAGAAAATTATAAAACACTGAAAGAAGAGATCAAAGAAGATATTAGAAGATGGAAAGATCTTCCATGGTCTTGAATAGACAGAATAAATATCATACAGTGTTATGGGAAGGAGGTAGGAAAATGAAGTATCAAATTTCCAAACCTGACTTATTTCCAATACATTTTAATGTCATTTTATGCATTTCATGTGGTATTTACTTATTTTACATCATACTTTATTGCTTTTTACATTTGGAATTTGTACTAAATTTGTTCTTATTCAGGCAATTTACACTCCCTTTACTTCTACTTCTTTATTTATTTATTTTAAATTTTTTATTAGTGCACTATAGTCATATATTTTAACGGGGTACAAGATGGTAGAGGCATACATGTCCACATCTCTCATTTAGCCCTTCCCCAATTCCCACTTCATTCCCTTCTCCCTCCCTTCTTCTCCTGATTGGCTCACTGATTGGTGTTGATGTGCGTATGAATGTATATCATGTATATTAGGGAATTTCCCTTTTCCTCCCTCCCATCACTCCCAGTTAGGTCACCTTATTTGCTCATCTATGATTTCTCCTTCTTCATCTAGGGTTCCTCTCATGACTCCTTTTCTTCCTAGCTTTTGTATATTAGGGAGAGCATACAGTTTCTTACTTTCTGTGACTGACTGATCTCACTTAGCATAATGTTCTCCAGGTTCATCCATTTCCCAGCAAATGATGTAAGTTTGTTCTTTAGGGATAAATAAAATTCCAGTGTGTACATATCCCATAGTTTTGTAATCCATTCATCTGTTGATGGACATCTTGGCTGGTTCCATACTTTGGCAGTTGTGAATTGTACAGCTATAAACATATATATGCATACTTAGGTAGTTTGGTTTCCATTCTTTTGGGTAGATACCCAGAAATGGTATTGCCAGATCATATGGCAGCTTGATTCCCATTCTTCTAAGGATCCTCCATAATGTTTTTCAAAGTGGTTGCACTAATTTTCAATCCCACCAACAATCTACTAAAGTTCTCAGTTCTCCACATCCTTGCCAGCATTTATGTTTGTGTTTTTAATGACTGCCATTCTAATTGAAGTTAGGTGAAATATCAGGGTAATTTCTAACATTTTGAATTTTAACTTCTGTTTGAGGTAGTGTTTGTTCTTTTCTGCTTAGTCTGCTTCTTTCCCTGTCTTGACAAATATATTTAATTTAGTTCAGTCAGTAAAACACAGAAAGCTACAAGATTGCTTCATTTCCAGTTACTTACAATTCTGAATTTTATTTTCATTTTAACTGCTGATGATCCAAATATTTTATTGTCTCATAGTAATCATCATTTTGAAAAACAGAAGTCAAAGTCAAATAAAATGCTGAATTTATATTTTATATATTTAAAATACTAGAATTCTATATTATATAATTAATAAAAGTTTTATTTATCCATATTCCTACTGAATAAAACTAATTGGACTTGTCTCCACAAGCAATAACATAGTGCTTTAAATATATAAGTAGAATGTTTGTTATAGATATTGACTAAATTATGAATTATTGGCCTTTTACATAAAACAAAGTGGTTCAAGATATATAGACAAAACATCTATTTTATATGAGAGATGTCTAAAAATTTTTGAATTTAGGTCATATAGTACCAGCATATTTATCCAAATCCAAATGTTATACTGGATCATATTACTTAATAAATCATTTTATAGAAGTGGAAGGAAGGCTGACTTATGTTCTGATCACCATTGGAGAACTAAGGATTAAGGCAATTTAGTCCAAATTTTGTGGGCTGAGTTTATTTTTGCACTGGAATTTTTAGTGATATTATTTTAATGTAGTCATACTTTGTGTATTAAACAAATAGAGTAATTTTTTCACTTACACAAAGGAAAATGCTTTATCTCATTTTCCAAAGTTGTTAACCATGGGTTCAAGAAATATTTTCCTTCCTCCATGACTAGATGGAAAACAACAGTCCAGATGCCATGGAGCCTGTGCTGGCTCCCGGTGCGCAGGATACAGTGAGGCTGGGGTGGGGATGGGGAGACGGAGCTACTGCAGTCCTGGCTTCAGTTTGCAACCTCATTCAGAGCAAGGCAACTGGCGCATAAATAACCTGGGTCCAGAGTTGCTCAGACCTGACAAATTTTAAAGAGAATCTAGAAATCAATATTTTCATTTGCCATCTCTCATTTTTCATGCTAGCGACTTAATTCAAATGTTTTTAAAACACTCTGTGAGCCAAACAAAATATATGCAGACCGAATTCAGTCTGAGATCTCCAGATGGGAATTTCTGGTTTAGAGCATGTTTTTGTATTATATTTTTAATATTGTTTTATTGATGCATTGTAGAAATGGCTCTTTATAATGCCAGCTTCAAAAATATTAACAAAAATAGGCTCCACTGAAACATTTATAGATATGTATATAAAAACCTATTAGTATACAAACATATATCCCTTGCTCTGCCAGCTGGGTAGGTGCAGAGCATTGGTCCTGATCAGTAACAAATGCACTTTGGTCCCAGATTGTGGTTTCTGACACCACCCTCTAAATCACAGAATGAGTGCCCTTCAAAGAAATGGTTGGTTCTAGACGAGGCTAAGAAATACACAGCATAAGACTGAAAAATTTTACTTATAGAACTAGAAAGTAAGAAATTGCTTAATGAAAAAAAGCCCATATAATGGGAGTTATATCAAAGGGACAAGAGAGCAAATTTAAGGAGCTTTTAATGGTAAAAACAACTAGAACAGTTTGACCAACAAAATAAGCAAAGTGGCACTGGATTATAAGCAAAAGTAGAAAATAAATACCTGAGAGTCAATAACATTCAGAATAAGTAAATACATAAATCTCCTGTGCAGAATTACAATTTAGGCAAAGGCTCAAGGAGGTAGGAAGTGCCTCCCACTCTATGTGGGCTGCACATAGTGACTTCCTTCCAAGAGCACAGTGAAGACACCTAACAGACACTGTCATATCCAGGTGGTCAATTTAGCACCATTGGTGATAAATCATGTTGATAGTTGAGAATAGCACGTTGCCTATGAGAGCTCTCCCAAACACCCAGCCAATTCATGAAAAAAATACACATTCTAATTGAGGGACATTTTACAAAATAGATGACCACTACTCCTCAAAACTTTCAAGGTCATAAAAAACTAGGAAAGCCAGGAAAATTGTCATAGCTTAGAGTAGCCTAAGGAGACATGCCAAATAAATGTAGTATTAGGATCTTGAATGAGATTCTGAAATAGAGAAAGGTAATTAGGTTAAACCAAGGGAATTATAAAAAGTATGGATATTAATTTACTATAAAGTATCAATGTGGGTTCATTAGTTTTGAACAAAAGATGTTAAGAAGAAGGAAAATTGTGTCTGGAGTATTTAGGAACCTTCTATACTATCTTTAAATTTTTTTGACAGATCTGAAAATTCTAAAATGAAAAGTATATATTTTTAAATGGCCAACTATTAAAAGATGTTTAAAGCACAATTGGTTATCATTTTAATAATTACCCAGTTATAAAAAGCAAAAATAAAAATAAGTGTCACAATTAAAATATTTATACCAAAATTAATGTTACTAACTTTAACACATATACATATTTTACAAATTACCACAAATTGCCATATGTAGATATTCCAGTACTTCTAACCCCAGAGAACATGGCCAAGGCCTCAAGACAGAACAGAGCTTTTGATTCCTTCTCCAGAGCCCTTTCCTGTAAGATACAGTGCCTTTTTCTTTTATTCTGTCTTAAGCAGATTAGAGAACTATTCTTCACATTAATACATATTAATCCTGAAGGCACATTTGGCACTTTCTTTTGAAACAAAGATGTTTTTATAGAATAGAAAACTAAACTTAGAGATAACCACTGTGCTTCAACAAAGCTAGTGATAAAGATAAAGAAAATTTATGCATATGTGTGCATATGCATACATACACAAAAGCAAGAGAATGACAAACTTTATCTTTGTCATTTATAGCATTTGTATAATGCTACAGTCAGAGCTTTCAATTCAAAACTACTTTCCTTTTATATTTTTATCTTGACTTCCTCCCCTTTTTTCTTATTAAGTATTATTTCTCATTATAATGTAAAGGCAGTAAATCTCTTTCTGGCACCAGAAGACCTAGCTCTAGTTAATTACCATACGGGAAACCTGGAGTAGGTCATTTATTTTTCTAAAGTTCTTCCAATTTAAAAAAATAGGCTTAATAACTTTTTTATCAAATTAAATGGGGCAAATTACATAAAGAAGTATTTTAAACTACTAAGCAGAAGTATTTTAAACTACTAAGTTTACAAATATTCCTTGTTAGATTATCTTGGATTCAAATATTCTGTTTTAAAATGTACTAAAGTGTCTTTGTCTTTTGCCTGGAAGATTGATATAGTGTCATGGGTAGTGTTTTGAAGTGTCCTAACATTACTGTATTTGGATCTATTCAAGACCTGAAGTTCTGAAGAGTTTTTTTTTGTTGTTGTTTTTTCTTTTTTTTTTTTATAAAAGTGGATGCACCCATATTTGAGGCATAAGTGTTTACTATTATTATATCTTCTTGTTAGATTGTTCCTTTTATTAATAAGATGTGACACACTTTGTCTCTTCTAATGTGTTTTAGCTTAAAGTCTGTTTTGTCAGATATGAGCATTGCTACCTCTACTTGTTTTCCATCTCAATTGTGTGGTATATCTTTTTCCATCCTTTCAGCTTAGAATATGGATATCTTTGGCTATAAGGTGAGTTTCTTGCAAATAGTATGTAGTTGTAAAATAGGTCAAGGAAATTATAGAGTTCAGTAGTAAAACCATCTCTTTTTAATTTAATTTAATTTATTTATTTATTTGCGGGTCTGGAGATGGAACCCAGGGGTATTCGACCTCCAAGCTACACCCCCTGCCCTATTTTTTATTCTTAATTTTGAAACAGGGTCTCACTGAGTTGCAGAGGGCCTCACTAAGTAGCTGAGGCTGTCCGCGAACCACGATCCTCCGGTCTCAGCCTCCCAAATGCTGGGATTACAAGTGTGCGTCACCACGCCCGGCTAAAATCATCTCTTTTATACTTAAACAGTCTGGTTGTGTAATACATTTCACTTGCTTAATTTCAAACTGAGGTTTAAATCAAGGATCAAGGATCAAATATCAAAAGTTGAGTTCATCAAGATAAAGAATAAAAATTGAGATATTTTGTGGAATATTTCATAGACACCATCCATCCAACTTTTCTGGAGTTTTTTACATTAATGATAAGAGATAATATAAATTTTATACAATTAGGAACCAGATTTTTTCTATTCTATGTAAATATCACAAACACTGCATAGACTTGATAAACTACAATTACAATGTGTGTAAACTATTCTAAAATATTTAAGTTAAAACTATATGATTTGATGCTATGATTAAATAAAAGCAATTTTAAGCAAAAAATTATTTAATAAAATAATTTTTAATTTGAAAGTTTACTCTTCACACTATAAACATTCACAATCCCCCTAAATCCTAGCTGTTTCTTATTTTAATGAGAAATCCTTAATATTTAAGATATACATATACTTTAGATTACTATTTCCATACTGCAGTTAACTAGCTCACCAGGCATATCATTATTTTATGTGCATTTTTTTCTTTTTTTTTAAATTTTTTATTGGTGCACTGTATTCATACATCATAGTGGGATATAAACTTTTGTAGACATACATGCACACATCACCCAGTCAGCCCCCACCCGATCCTCACCCCATTCCCTCCCCATCCCTCCCTCCCATGCTTGGCTTAGTGGTTGACATCTAGTATTATAGCAATTTATCCAAAATTAAAAATGATAATCTCACATAACAGTTTAATTTGTCTGATACCAAGCTTTTGGTGACTTAAAGATAATATTTCAATATTTCTTTTTACTTTCTTACCAGAGATTATTTTTTTCTATTTTTTAGGTGAAACTATCATATATTTATATATTTATTTTTCAGAAAAAAAAAATCTATCCTAATATGGAACAGGGACTCTAGATACCCAAAACGATCTTGAAAAAGAACAAAGCTAGAAGATATATATTTTCTGATTTCAAACCATATAAAGCTACAATAATTGAAACAGTGTAGTAATATTCTAAAGGCAGATATATAAACCATTGGAGTTAAATAAAAGCCTAGAGCTAAATTCTTCCCTACATTGTCAAGTTATTTTTGACAAGGTTTCCTGTACATTTGGTGGTGGAAATAATAATCTTTTAACTAAATATTGGTGAAAAATAATAATTACATGGAAAAGAATAAAATTGGACCCTTACCTAATCCCATATACAAATATTAACTCAAAATAGATAAAAGACCTAAATATAAATCTTAAGACTATAAACTTTTAGGAGAAAATCTGGGTCATAAAACCTCACAACATTGAAATTGGCAGTGATTTCTTGGTTATGATTTCAATGGCACAGGCAACAGAAGAGTATACAAACTCCCTAAAAAATTAAAAAAAAAAAAAATTGTATATCCAAAGACAATGTAAACAGAGTTAAAAGTTACTAATAGAATGGGATAAAATATTTCCAAATGCTATATCTGAAGGTATATTAATATTCCAACTAGAAATCCTAAAAATTAACAACAATAAAGGCAAACAATACCATTTAGAGATAGGTGAAAGACTAACTTAAATAATGAATCTCCACAGATAACCAATCTTAGTTGTCTGTTGGATGGAAAATCTTGTTTCTCTGGTTCTGGTGTGTGTTACCTATTTCTTCTTTGTAGTTAATCTCTTTGAGTATTTTCTCTAGTGCTGGTTTTGAAGACATAAATTCCTTCAGTTTCTGTTTGTCATGGAAGCTTCTTATTTTTCCATCTCATTTGATAGAAAGTTTTGCTGGGTAGGAAATTTTTGGCTGGAAGTTGTTTTCTTTCAGAGTTTGGAATATGTTACTCCAAGCCCTTCTGGCTCTCATAACTTGGTTTGGGAAGTCTGGAGTGATTCTAATTGGCTTGCCTCTGAATGTCACTTGGCCCTTTGCTTTTGTTGCCTTTAAGATTCTCTGCTTGGCTTCCACATTGGTCATTTTGACAATTATGTGGCATGGGGATCCTCTTCTCCGATCCTGTCTAAAGGGAGTTCTATAAGTTTCCTGGACCTGTGTATCAACCTCTTGCTCTATGTTTGGAAAATTTTTTGCTATTACTTCCTTGAAGAGATTGTTGATCCCTTTGTTTTCACTTTCTTTTCCCTCCTCTATTCCAATTATTCTTAGGTTAGCTCTCTTAAAATGGGCCCATATTTCTTCAATATCAGATTCCTGCTGTCGGATATTTTTTCCTAGATTAGAAACTATGCGTTCATTTTTGAAATTATCATCTTCTAAGAGCGAGATTCTGTTCTCCATGTGGTCTAATTGGTTGTTTGTGCTTTGAATTGAGGCCTTTACTTCATTAATTGCATCCTTTATGTCTTTTTGGCTCTCTCTGAGTTCTTTTTGAAGCACCTCTAATATTTCTACAGTCATTTTCCTGATTTGATCTTCTAGAAATCTCTGATTTTCTGTTTTATCGGGTTCTGATGTTGTGGGGTTGTGGGCATTCATTGCTCCAGTATTATTCCTCTTTCCCATGATTTCGGAAGTTTGTGCCTTCTCTGGGTTCTTCTCTTGGGTCACTATGACTTAACTTAAGGTGTTCTGGATCTCGAGTCAGTAGTATCTCAGACCCCACTACTCCTTTACAGAGTTGTATCACAGAGTCTCCGACCCAGAAAGTCGATAGAGGCTGCTTTAGACTGTGGGGGGTGCCAGGTTGCACGTTCTCCTATGGTGTGATATCTCTGCCACCGCCACTCCCCCACTGGGTCAAGTCCCAGGGAGTACAGTACTGGGATTTCTCCTCTGTGGCCCGCAATTTGACTCACTGTTCTTAAGTATGCAGATGGAGCTGTACTGGTCTCGGTGAATTCGCTGCTGCTGCCACCGGTGGCAATATGGCGCCGCTGCTATGCCCTCGGCTGTGAGGCTGGCGTATTTCTTCTTGGTTTTTAGTTCCACTCTGAATCCCTGCAGCGTGTGCTGAGCTCAGCCACTGGGAGCTTTAGATTTTACCTGCGGCGAGAAATCCCGCCTGGCTGTTCCGCAGCGGCTCACCTCGGCTTGCTGTAGCCGTCCGGTGAATTTGCCACTGCCGCCGGCCGTATGGCACTGCTTCTGCATCCTCGGGCGTGAGGCCGGTGTTTCTCCTCTGTGGCTCTGAGCTCTGTTCTCAGACCGCTTTCTCTCTGGAGCCTGGTGATTTTTTTGTTTCTCTGGTGATGGTGTTTTCTGGCTATGAAAGGTGCTGATTTTGTGGTAATGGAGATTGGTTGTTAGCGAGGCTCTTAAGCCCCGCTTTTCTCGGTCGCCATCTTCCCCTTTATGTGCATTTTTATTAAACTTTAAGTTCACTTTGTTTCATGTGTGTTTGTGTGCATGCACGTTTGGTAATGGAGATTAAACCCAGGGAGCATTCTACAACTGAGCTACATCCCAGGCCCTTTTTTTATTTTTTTTGTTTTTGAAAAGGGTTTCACTAAGTTACTGAGAGTCTTGATAAGTTGCTGAGGTTGGTCTTGAACCTAAAATCCTCCTGTCTCAGCATCCCAAGTACTGATATTACAGGATACACCACCACACTTGGCCTCAGTCCTCCATTTTTTTAAAACTTACTTGTCAATAACCTCGTACTTGAAAAGCTACGTAGCTTTTGCTCATATAAACATATAATGTGTATTATGAACTAACAAATTTATTTCATGTGCCACTAGTAATTAATATCCTATACTTTGGGAAATAGTTTCATGAATCTTAAAATTTCGGACTATAAATTTTCAAATTAGCTCGTGCTGTAAAATTCATAGGTAGATTACGAACTGAGGAAACCAAATGATCCTATAAAAACAATACTTTAGGAGACTTCCGGGAAGATGGCGACCGAGAAAAGCGGGGCTTAAGAGCCCCGCTAACAACAAATCTCCATTACTACAAAATCAGCGCCTTTCAAAGCCAGAAAACAACATCACCAGGAAAACAAAAAAAATCACCAGGCTCCAGAGAGAAAGCGGACTGAGAACAGAGCCACAGAGGAGATCCTCACGCCCGAGGAAGCGGCTTCACGCCCGAGGACGCGGCAGCAGCCATACTGCCAGCGGCACCGGCGAGTTCATGGGACGGCCACAACAAGCCGAGGGGAGCTGCTGCGGAACAGCCAGGCGGGATTTCTCGGCGCAGGAAGCATCTAAAGCTCGTAGTGGCTGAGCTCAGCACACGCTGCAGGGATTCAGAGTGGAAATCAAAACCAAGAAAAAAAAAACGCCAGCCCCACAGCCGAGGGCGTAGCAGCGGCGCCATATTGCCACCGGTGGCAGCAGCAGAGAATTCACCGAATCCAGTACAGCTACATCTGCGTACTCAAGAACAGTGAGTCAAATTGCGGGCCACAGAGGAGAAATCCCAGTACTGTACTCACTGGGACTTGACCCAGCGGGAGAGGGGCGGTGGCAGTGATATCACACCATAGGAGAACGTGCAACCAGGCACCCCCCACAGTCTAAAGCAGCCTCTATCAACTCTCTGGGTCGGAGACTCTGTGATACAACCCAGTAAAGGAGTAGTGGGGTCTGAGATACTACAGACTCGAGATCCAGAGCACCTTAAGTGAAGTCATAGTGACCCAAGGGAAGAACCCAGAGAAGGCACAAACTTCCGAAATCATGGGAAAGAGGAATAATACTGGAGCAATCAATGCTCACAACCCCACAACATCAGAACCCGATAAAACTGAAAATCAGAGATTTCTAGAAGATCAAATCAGGAAAATAACTGTAGAAATAATAGAGGTGCTTCGAAAAGAACTCAGAGAGAGCCAAAAAGACATAAAGGATGCAATTAATGAAGTAAAGGCCTCAATTCAAAGCACAAACAACCGATTAGAACACATGGAGAACAGAATCTCGCTCTTAGAAGATAATCATTCCAAAAATGAACGCATAGTTTCTAATCTAGAAAAAAATATCCGACAGCAGGAATCTGATATTG
This sequence comes from Muscardinus avellanarius, assembly GCF_963383645.1. Taxonomy (NCBI): domain Eukaryota; kingdom Metazoa; phylum Chordata; class Mammalia; order Rodentia; family Gliridae; genus Muscardinus; species Muscardinus avellanarius. The sequence continues at coordinate 48,159,431 of NC_137787.1, read as the reverse complement.
AAGAAATATGGGCCCATTTTAAGAGAGCTAACGTAAGAATAATTGGAATAGAGGAGGGAAAAGAAAGTGAAACCAAAGGGATCAACAATCTCTTCAAGGAAGTAATAGCAGAAAAATTTCCAGACATAGAGCAAGAAGTCGATACGCAGGTCCAGGAAACTTAAAGAACTCCCTTTAGACAGGATCAGAGAAGAGGATCCCCACGCCACATAATTGTCAAAATGACCAATGTGGAAGCCAAGCAGAGAATCTTAAAGGCAACAAAAGCAAAGGGCCAAGTGACATTCAGAGGCAAACCAATTAGAATCACTCCAGACTTCCCAAACCAAGTTATGAGAGCCAGAAGGGCTTGGAGTAACATATTCCAAACTCTGAAAGAAAACAACTTCCAGCCAAAAATTTCCTACCCAGCAAAACTTTCTATCAAATGAGATGGAAAAATAAGAAGCTTCCATGACAAACAGAAACTGAAGGAATTTATGTCTTCAAAACCAGCACTAGAGAAAATACTTAAAGAGATTAACTACAAAGAAGAAATAGATAACACACATCAGAACTAGAGAAACAAGATTTTCCATCCAACAGACAAATAAGATTGGTTATCTGTGGAGATTCATTATTTATGTTAGTCTTTTACCTATCTCTAAAGGGTATTGTTTGCCTTTATTGTTTGTTAATTTTTAGGATTTCTAGTTGGAATATTAATATACCTTCAGATATAGCATTTGGAAATATTTTATCCCATTCTATTAGTAACTGTTATCTCTGTTTACATTGTCTTTGGATATACAATATGTTTTTTTATTTTTTTAGGGAGTTTGTATACTCTTCTGTTGCCTGTGTCATTGAAATCATAACCAAGAAATCACTGCCAATTTCAATGTTGTGAGGTTTTATAACCCAGATTTTCTCCTAAAAGTTTATAGTCTTAAGATTTATATTTAGGTCTTTTATCTATTTTGAGTTAATATTTGTATATGGGATTAGGTAAGGGTCCAATTTTATTCTTTTCCATGTAATTATTATGTTTCAATAATATTTAGTTAAAAGATTATTATTCCCACCACCAAATGTTCGTGGAAACCTTGTCAAAAATAACTTGACAATATAGGGAAGAATTTAGCTCTAGGCTTTTATTTAACTCCAATGGTTTATATATCTGCCTTTAGAATATTACTACACTGTTTCAATTATTGTAGCTTTATATGGCTTGAAATCAGAAAATATACATCTTCTAGCTTTGTTCTTTTTCGAGATTGTTGTGGGTACCTAGTGTCCATATTCCATATTATGATAATTTTTTTTTTCGAAAAATAAATATATAAATATATGATAGTTTCACCTAAAAAATAGAAAAAAAATATTCTCTGGTAAGAAAGAAAGCAAAAAGAAATATTGAAATGTTATCTTTAGGTCATCAAAAGCTTGGTATCAGACAAATGAAACTGTTATGTGAGATTATCATTTTTAATTTTTGATAAATTGCTATAATACTAGATGTCAATCACTAAGCCAAGCATGGGAGGGAGGGATGGGGAGAGAATGGGGTGGGGATCGGGTGGGGGCTGACTGGGCAATGTGTGCATGTATGTCTACAAAAGTATGTATCCCACTATGATGTATGAATACAGTGCACCAATTAAAAAAAAAATTAAAGTGTCGCCATGAAAGTTCAATGAGAAAAAAAAAAAAAAACAATACTTTAAACCTACTCCAAGAAGATATTATTAATGTCACCCTAATACTGTACTCTGGCTTTATAAGCACATACTATACATACTGTATACTTAATAACACATACTATACGTACTGTATACTTTATAAGCACATACTATACATACTGTATACTTAATAACAGCCTACCTCACTTGCTTGCACTGTGTGAGGGCTTGGTATTGTGTGTAAAGGTTGTGAATGTAAAAAGCCTCCTACTGAAGGACTATTTCAAGATCTTATACCATAATGCTATGATTCCTAGCTTAGGGTTGCACCTAAAAAAAGGGTGCTTTGTTATTTTTATTTTTTATTTTGTTACAAAGGTTCTATCTGCTTCCTTAGGATCAAAAGGTGACATTGTTATTTTTGTTGTTGTTAGTGTTAGTGTTTTTGTGGTACTGAGAATTGACCCACCTATGGGCATTCAACCACTGAGATCCACCTTACCTCCAGTATCCTTTTTCTCTTTTATTTTGAAACAGGGTCTTGCTAAATTGCCAAGGCTAGCCTTGAATTTATGACCTCACTGTCTCAGCCTCCCAAGTACTGGGATTATAGACCTGCACCACCACACCTGGCTATGGCACTGTTTTCTAAAGGCTTATTCTTGTCTTGTATTAAGGTTAATAGTTTCCAGATATTAATTTTTTTCTAACTTAATGTGTCCTAAAGTAGTCCTTCTCACATTTTCTGTTTTCTTTCTTTCTTTCTTTCTTTCTTCCTTTCTTCCTTCCTTTCTTTATTTCTTTATTTATCTTTCTTTTTTTTTTCACAGTATTGGGGATGGAATTCAGGGGCATTCCACCTCCAAGCTATATCCTCAGCCCTATTTTTTATGCTTTATTTTGAAACAGAGTCTCACTGAGTTGTGAAGTGTCTCACTAAGTAGTCAAGTCTGGCTGCAAACTGTGATCCTCCTGTCTCTGCCTCCCAAGCACGGGAATTACAAGCATGTGCCACCATGCCTGGCTTACTTCCAGTCCTTTTCTAATTTTTTTTTAAACAGAGTCTCCCTAAATTATTGAGGCCAGCTTTGAACCTACAATCCTTCTGTTTCAGCCTCTCAGAGATTGGAATTACAGTTGTTCACCACCACACCCAAATCCCAAATTCTCTTTCTAACAAGGCTTTTCAATAGCATTAATAAAGTATTTATATAATAACTAGGACCTGAACATCCATGTTGTTCCTTATACCTTATACAGGGACAATAAAACAAAACCAATAATCCTATTATCAAACTTGCACTTGTATTGGAGAACCAAGCACACATGTGAAACATTAAACAAATGTACACCTTGATGTGGTATGAAGGCAGGTGTTCTAGGTAATGAAAGAGGTGTGTAGGGTTTAATTAGAAAGGACTTCACAGAGGAAGCAGGTATTAAACTGGATTTTGAAAAAGAAATAGCATAATGCTAAACTGCAGAAAGGGATGCAGACATTACAGCCACATGAAAACCCCCACAGGTGGTTTATCATAGGTACTATGTGTTCATTCTTTAAAAAATAAATAGTTGCAGAACTGAATTCTTAAAGAACTTGACACTGTAATGAAGATTAATATATGAGAATCACTATGGTAGAATTTCCAGTCCAATCTGTTTCTTAGATCTTTAGTGGGGAGGGAAAAACCTAATATTTTTATTTGTCATCTGCAAGCCAGATGGTTGGGGAAGGGCTGTGAACACTCAAAGGCATTCCTCCCCTGCAAGAAATCCTGCTACTAGGACTCAGGCCCTCAGGCCTCTCAAAACAGTGAGCACAAAGGTGCAGGAGAGTCTTCTTAAGAATTCAATAACTTAAAAGAGATAAATTTTTAAAAAGATACAGTTTGACACATACTAGAAATAAAAATCTCAGTTACAGTAACAAGTATAGAGTTGGGGATTTCTTTAATTATATTTAGTTAAAAGAGCAAACTTTTTAACTTTTGAATAAAAGTCTTCTCAAAGGAGAGATTAGAGAAACAATCAGTGGTAATTTATTGTAAATTTTGAATTGAAAAAGCTGGACTGTGTTTTTAATATGATATAGTTTAGCTTCATAAGGACACAGAAAGCTGCAAAATGCTTTTTTTTTTCTTGGTACTGGGGTTTGGATTCAGAGGTTTTTTGATTGGAGACCATTTCTAAATTTTGAAACAGGGTGTCATTAAGCTTTTGGGGGTTCACTAAGCTGCTGATGCTGGCCTTGCACTCTCAGGCCTCTTGTCTCAGCCTCCCAAGTATTAGGATTTCAGGCAGAAGCTACCTTACCCTATTACAATATACTTTTTGTAACTGTGAAATACTCAAAAGAGTAGAATTAAATAAATACATATATGCTTATAAACATACAGACACATGTTATATGTACATATTATACAATACTTTTTCAAAGTTTTCAAATAATCTGACAAAAAAATCTATCATGTTATATTCATACACACCATGTACATAAACAACTTTATCAGAGCTCTTTTATAATTCTCATGAACTTGGGGTTATGGTAAGTTCCTAAAATGCCCACAAATAATGTGAAACGCCAGATGCACTCTCTCGTCTGGGCAAGTAGGATATCCTGAGAGGTCTGTAGAGTCTGAGCACTAAGCAGGCCTGATTTGCTAATGTAGCAAAGCACTCTCCATTTGGTTCTGAGTAGGAACAGATGCCTCATATCTTTTAGAAAGGAAATGACATTCTACAAAAGAGGAACTCAGCACTGCCAAATTAATAAGATAAGAGATTCACCATCTCCTGGAATACATTAGAATGCAATTCTAATTCTAATGCATTTTCCTTCCTTTCTGAACTAGCCCTTCTTTGAGTTTGGGACCTCATGGAAAACAGAGTTTACCTAGTCCATAACCAGGGCTGCTTTCAGAGCACTGCCAGGTGCTTTAATTGCTGCTTACATGGAACTGTAGAAGGCATGAGTGCCTCCATGTTCTTATGTAGAAACTCCTCACCTCAGGCTCTGGATAGGTGGGACATGAGAGGATGTAAGGATTCTTGCATGTGGGAAGGGTTAGCAATCTGACACAGCAACTATGAATCTAACAGACACCTTAATAAATGAATAAACAAATGTGAGCAATCACTTGTATCAAGAATTTAGAATAATTTATTCATTGAATATTCTTTTCTGGTTTACTCTTCACATGAGTTGAAGGCAGTGTTTACTGAATTTCCTACTTAAATAGCAAAATAGAGTAATGCAGATATGTTAGAATTCACAAAATTACTGCAAATAAACTGCAAATATCAAAGATTTTTTCACAGAAGTCCAAATATCTGTTGTGTATCTTCTAGAGTTAAGCATATTACATGCAGACTCAAAGAAAATCAAGGGAGATCAGACATTGTCCCTCCTTTGAGAATTTATGGACTAGTAGAGAAAGTCTACAAATAATAACTTATGATAATGCATGGTGATGTGTAGAGATAACAGTATGTACTGGAAGCTATAGTAGCACATAGAAATGGCATCCAATTCAAACTAGGGATCCAAATCATATAATTTGCAATTATATATTGATGTTTGGATCACACACTAACTTAGAAATTTCATGAATGTAAAATACACATTTTTCCCAGCATATGATTGGTATCTACTATTTGCCTAGATAATTATGGTCACTTTAAAAATTATTGTCAGTTAATGAGCTAAAGATGGTTTTATCTAGTAGAATTTCCATTGTACAAGTACAGTATTTTTCTTTTTCTTTTTTTTTTTTTTTTTTGCGGGTCTGGGGAGGGAACCCAGGGGCATTTGACCTCTGAGCTACAACCCTTGCCCTATTTTTTTATTCTTTATTTTAAAACAGGGTCTCACTAAGTTGTGTAGGGCCTCACTAAGCAGATGAGGCTTTCCACAAACCATGATCCTCCTCCGATCTCAGTCTCCCGAATGCTGGGATTGCTGGGATTACAAGCTTGTGCCACCACACCCAGAAGCAAGTACCGTATTTTAAAGGAAAAAATATACTTTGCCAGGCTACTTAGAGTATAGGGGAAAATATGCAGAAAAATTGGTATCAGATTATAAAAGTGTATTTGATGAAGAAAGTTCTTTTTTCTTCTGAGAAGGAAGGGGAAGAGGAAAGATAGAAAATGAGACCTTAGAACTTAATAGCATGGCCCTTCCTTAGAACACTAAGTTCCCAAAAACAGTCTTAGTGGACTTTGTTGTGTACACGAGCAAAGCAGTGACTCTCACGTCTGGACTCACACAGAACAATCTAGAAAAATTACACAGAAGGCAAAGGACTGGCTTTGGGGGTTATACGCACTTTAGCTGATAAATGTCCTACAGTTAACGTCTTGGTTAAAGTGAATACATATTGATATTTGAATAGAACAACAATAAAGAAACTATAAAATTATATGACAGAAATACCTAGAAAAAGGTACACACTCTTGAGTGGTATCATTTAGGAAGAACTGTGCTGCAAAAGAAAAGAAATGGCATACATGGGAAGTGAATCAAGATAAGGTAATTAAGGACAAAGTGATAAAAGGTTCAGTTGCTAAACTAAAGAATCTGGGTCTTCTTATGCACACTTTAGGGAACCTTTTAAAGCTAAAGAATTTTAATAATATGCAACAATTAAGAAAATGAAGACATTTGATAAATTAATAATAAATTTTCAATGTGTGTGTGTGTGTGTGTGTGTGTGTGTGTGTATGTATGTGTGTTTTACTGGGGATTGAATCCAGAGGATTCTACCTCTGAGCTATGCCCTCAGCCCTATTTTATTTTTATTTTAAAAGAGGGACTCACTAGGCTGATGAGAGTCATGAGATTCTCACCACTTGCTAAGGCTGTCCTTGAACCTGTGATCCTCCTGTCTCAGTCTCCCAACTACTGGGATTACAGGTGTATCCTTCTGTGCTCCACTTCAATAATGTAAATTTTTTATTGTCATCCTCAGAATGAGCATTTAAGTGTAAAAAAAAAAACTTACAGACAGCCACTTGCTAAAATTGAATTTTCAGAGTCTAGACAGATTTGAGCAGGGATTGATTGATGCAGACCATATCATGGGTTCCCACTTCTGTCTATCCACTATTCTCAATGATTGGACTGAGCACTTGGCAGAAGAAGGAATGTCATATAATATAATTTAATTTTAGGAAAAGAAGCTTAAGAAAATGTGGCCATTATTTTTTTAAATGTAAAAAAAATAGTTTAAAATAAAATAAACCACAGAAGGTCTGGAGTCTATTTTAAAATATACCATTAGAAGCCCAAGATAAATTTTTTTGTCATGAATCATAAAAACAAGCCAGATGCAAAAAAAAAAAAAGAAAGAAAGAAAGAAGAAAGAAAAAATGCTTTCACAGCAAACTTTTATAGTAAAAGTTGCCTTTCTGGAAAGCAATAAGTATAAAATGAAAAGCTTGCCAGATTAAGGAGGAAGAGAGATGCCTTCCAGCTGTGACAGATCAGAGACAACTGGAAATTCAGCAGACCAGAACAATACCTGTGAATCTACCGTACAAGGAACCTCAAAGCCAATAATGAGAATATCCTTAAAAATGTCAGAGTGGAAAGAATCCAACCATAGGATCCAAAGGAATTCTAAACATAATATGGTATATTTGGGGAATCTTCAGGGAGTGGTTGATTCTTTCCTGCTTTGATATAGTCACTTGATTCAATACTGTATGTTGAAGTTGTATATTGAAACAGGCCTGTAAAACTGTCTGTTAAAGTAGGCCTAAAGTATTAAACAAATTGCCCCCAACACAGTTTGATTCATTAGAAAATCTGACACAAATAAATACCTGAGACACTATATCATATAGACAAAAAAAATATGTAAGAACTTAAGGATGAAATGTTGAGCAATGAGTCTAGACATGTGACGTGTCAGGAATGAATGAACCAAGAAAAAAAAAAAAAAAGTCAACATGGTCCTTATTCGTAAACACAGAATCCAGTGAAGACTCTGGGAATTTGAAACAATTTCCACCCAGGTGATCGTGTGGAATCTGTTATAAAGAAGATAACTATGTACTTAATACAATAGATCTCACAGAAGACCCAAAGTTCTAGAAGGGGAAATGAGGCCTAACAACCCTGGTAAGACTTGTCAAAGTAAGTAGGCATTTGGGTAGGAGAGAACTAATGGATATAGCTCATTTATATTTTCAAAAGACTCATACCAAAACTACTCGAATACTGAATCACCATGGGTTTAGGTAGATGTTTTGGCATGCATAAGAAACTGGTTTAGAGTCAGGAAAAAACAAGCAGGGGCCAGAAAAACTGTTTCTTTAGGTTAGAGAATCTCAAATACTGGGACCTTCTAAGAAGTGGAGTGCCATAACTGTTCTAGAAAAACACAGTACTCAGAGAATTCTCTGGGCTTATAGATAATATCAAAATGAATTTTTACATTGGGATCTTTCTACATGGGGCCCAATACCTCAGGGCCCCAACAGAATCCCACAAATAAGGAGATTTGGGGAGCAGGATGATGATGAGGATAAGGAGGAGAAAAGGGGAGAGAGGGAGAAAGAGAAGTTTTATCTTTTCTCTGATGTTCTCTGGGCCTCTGAAAAATGAATTAATAAACCGGGCATGGTGGACACGTTTGCAATCCCAGAATTTGGGAAGCCGAGACAGGAGGATTGCAGTTCAAAGACAGTCTTAGCTACTTAGTGAGGCCCTTTGCAACTCAGTGAAATCTTGTTTCAAAATAAAGAATAAAAAATAGGGCTGGGGGTGTAGCTCAGAGGTAGAATGGCCCTGTGTTTCATCATAGTACCACCAAAAAAAAAAAAAAGAATTAATAATGAATTGGATCATTTTAAACTATTCCAGGGATTAAAAAGGCATTGTGCGCCGGGCGTGGTGGCGCACGCTTGTAATCCCCGCGCTTGGGAGGCAGAGACAGGAGGATCCCGCAGGTTCGAAGCCAGCCGCGCGCTCTGGCTTAGGAGACCCTGTTTCCAAATAAAAATGTAAAAATAGGTCTGGGAGTGTAGCCCGGAGGTAGAAGGGCTTCCAGGTACCCCAGTACCACCAAAAAAAAAAAAAAAAAGCATTGTGGTATATATACTTCTTTGCGTATATTCACAGCAAAATCAGTTTCTATTCAATGCAATGGGGAAGGAAAAACCAAATCTCACTTAGATGATGAGCTATATTATTATAGAAAAGACCTGGAGAAATAACCTGAGGTTTTGCACAGTCCTCCCTAGAGATAATCCAGCCAGATGGGAGTTTTAAAAGTCAATATATTTGTTAAGTGAAAAAAAAATTATATAAATAAGGTAGCATCTGGCACTTGCACAAATTCATGAGATGATTCAGTCTGTAATATATCATCAGCCTTAGGTTGCCATATTTAGAAAAAGTTACATACAGGTGGGAAGAATTCAATAAAAGGAAGCACAGACCTAAGAGAAGCAAGGGCACCGGAGGAGTCCATGCACAAGCGGTGGGATCTCCAGACTGGAAAGATGAAGGACCCAAGAAGACGACCCATGAAGGCTACCAAGCATGAAGTGTGAGAAGAGGGACTTGAAAGGTGAAAATATAGGATTAAGAAGAAAAGGAAGTTATAAAGTTGATAACAACCATAAAATCCATATTGATCTCCAATATGGTGTCAGAAACTTATGAAATACTATAATGATCAAATTATTTAGATAATGTATTGTTACTTGATGTTTAACTAAAATTTATGTCATTTCAGATTTTAAAAGAAATAATTAGCAACAAATTTTAATATTGGGTATAAGTTTCATTAATTTCTAAAAATTGATTATTCTTTTAGTAGTCACATAGAAAATAATTTATTTGAAGAGGTCTTGTGGTTACTTTATATTAAGAAAAAACAATACTCAACTACATTACTAATCCCCAAATCAAATATCAAATGGTTAACTATAAAATCAAATTGGACTTGCAGAATAAAAAAAATCATTAGTGCACCAAAATATGGCAGATCTTTTCAATGGGTTGGGGACAAAATTATATATTTCCTTTTTTTTTTTTTTAGTTATTTAATGGCTTCAAGACAGTTTGGAACTCTAGCATTGGAAATTTCTGTCATCAATTCATCAGCCTCCAGAGTGAAAACATGAACCTTCCATATTGGTATTCTTATTTCTTGACTAAATTTTCTAGAGAAAAACTCCATGGCAATGCTGATTTTAAAAGAACCTTTTATTTCTTGTTCTTTGTGAAGTAGGAATTTACCCACACACTTTTCAAAAATGATATATGTGCCATATGGCTATGTAATTTCAGGCTTAGTATAATGCAAGGGCTTTAAATTTTTATGTGTACTCTCAGTTGTTACGATTTACTTTAATTTATGTAATTATGTATGAGGTCAATATGGAAAACTAGCCATCATTCATTACTGGTAAACATTCCAGAACAATATGTGTGCCTTCAGGATTCAAACTACCAGGCTCACAGTCCACAACGAGGTCAAATGAAAGCAACCACTTGTTCATCCAATAAACAGTTTCAAATGAACTTCGGGGATGGCTTAACAGGCAATAACTTATATCCAGAATACTGTCAAATGATAAGCAGCTGAGCACAGGGAGGGATGAGCGCTCATGCTCATTGTCACATATCAGGCCATAAAGACAACTCTTGTTCTTCACAAAAATTCTTGGGACACAGAGCATTACAGAGTATTTCTATTTGAAATTTAGTCAATTGCATTCTTTTGGTCACATATTTTTCTAAGATTTGATATTAAAGTCCTCTAAAAGCTCTCAAAGACTAAAATATTAGTGTGAAATGCATGTCTCAGTAGACTACCATTACATTTTTTAATCCTAAAAGAAAAATCAATCTAAAGTAGGTTTAGATTTGTTCACACCACATTTTTGTTTTTGTTTATTTTTTTATCCTTGAAACATTGGAAGTTTTCTGCATACAATAAATATTCCTTATATTCATTGGAACTTCTATTCTTCTCAGGCCCTTGTCCTGAAATGAACTTAGGGAGTTTATCTTTGGTTCTTCGAACATTAAATTCATTTAAACAGAATGTCAGAAGAGAACAAAAAGCTGTTTAGTCCAGTTTCTTAGGACTTCTTTCTGAAGCATCCATAAGTGACTCTAAAGCCTCTGCTTTGTTACTTCCAAAAATGGGGAATTTATTAACCTCATTGTATTTTCATTTAGGTCAAACTGTTGAAAATATCTTCCATAGAGAATCCCAATGGCATGCTAAAGAGTGTTCTTTTTATAAATATGAAGCAGAGCAGCAGAATAATCACTAATATAATTCATTGGACATATTATAGATTATCCCCAGCAAACAAAATCTATCTTTATTTTATATCACATAGAGCTATCTTAGCCTGTTGGAGTAATAAAAACAAATTTCATTTATTCTCCATTGTTCATCTCTACTTCCATACAGATAATCTTTTCAAACATTTTAGGATACACTAATAACAACTCCAACATTAATTTTATCAACCATATTCTTCTGTGGATATTCATACAAAGTGTATATTTCTTTTTTCTTTTTTGGGGGGGAGGTGGTGGTACTGGGGTTTCTGAAGCCCTTCTACCTTAGGGCTACACTCCCAGACCTATTTTATATATTTTTTAAATTTGGAAACAAGGTCTCTTAAGCCAGCATGGCTGGCTTTGAACCTGCATGATCCTCCTGTCTCCGTCTTCCAAGCGCTGGGATTACAAGCATGAGCCACCACGCCCGACCAAAATGTATATTTCTTAAAATCCAATAATCTTTATGGCAAATAGTGATATAGTATATTACAAAATGGTTTTATGCATCCTATTTAATAACTACATAGTGACAAGTGATCTTAAGAGTGAAAACACTCAATCAGTGTAACAGATATTCTTATAAAAATCAATATAGCAGAATTAACTGGATTTTGGCTGCCATAGTTTCTATTGCATTCATGACTAAAACTGTGAATGCAATGATAAATGATTAAAGAGAACAGTGGTTGCCGGGCGTGGTGGCGCACGCCTGTAATCCCCGCACTTGGGAGGCAGAGACAGGAGGATCGCGCAGGTTCGAAGCCAGCCGCGCGCGCTGGCTTAGGAGACCCCGTTTCCAAATAAAAATGTAAAAATAGGTCTGGGAGTGTAGCTCGGAGGTAGAAGGACTTCCAGGAACCCCAGTACCACCAAAAAAAAAAAAAAGAGAGAGAGAGAGAACAGTGGTTTAGATAATCAGCAAAATAATCAATACTTAACATGCAGCTATTGTTTATGTAATATTTCATTTCAGTTACCTACTCACCACTCACAGTGGGTTTCCAAAGTATATTTAAATTAAAATCTAAAATATTCCATAAAAACATATTTCTTTGTAACTCTTTTTCTAGCCTATTAACTATAAAAACCACTAAAGTGCCTTCTCTAGTTTTATTTTCTGCTATAATTGAGATTCTCCCACTGATTGCACATATTATGCATAGCTCTAAATAAATAGCCTTGGTAAAACTAGGTCCTAGTGGAAAATGATGTAAAAGCCATTTTGATTATAAAAAGCCACGTAATTTTTGCAAAAAAAATCACATTATTAGGGAGTTTATATCAAGTTCTATTAATTGATCTTTTTATGTCATGAATCACTAATTAGTAAAGGGAAAAATCACATAATTACAATGTGATGTGAACAGAATTTTTCACACTTGGTATAGAATTAAGAGAATTGTCTACTCCACCTTAAGTACTTTGGCACACATGATTGTTTTCAACCTCCCATATTGCCAAGTAGTTTTTTACATCCTACGATATAAAACCTGAGTTTTATGTGAATGATCTTATATAAAAGACCATGCAGCTAATAGATGAAGGAGCTAAAAATTAAGCTGAAAGTTTCTAACTCCAAGTACAATAATAGATAAGGTCAGCACCTTATGACTTTTAGGCCACAAATCAAGATTCAAATAATTTCTAAACTATGCCTCTGGTCTTTCTTCCAAGAAGTTAGGATGTCAAAGAGTGTGGACAGCTAAGATGGTAAGATGAAGTGACAGAAAACCCAAGATACTGTGTAGCTCAACTTAAAATACAGACTTCAAATCTTCCCCAGCACACGCACAATAGAGCACAGCCAGGTGTCCAGCTGTGAGCTAAAGGAGTCCCCTTAGAGACCTCTTCCTGCTACCCTGCTTCCTGTTCTTCCACCCCAAGGGGAAACAGTTGGATCCTGAATTAGTTTGTTAGGTTCTAACTTCTACAGAGGCTGGCTCTGTGTGTGTGTGTGGGGGGGGGGGGGGGGTACTGCGGATGAAACCCAGGGACATATTATCTTCGAGCTACATCCCCAGCTCTATTTTTCAATCTTTTTTTTTTGGTGGTACTGGGGTTCCTGGAAGCCCTTCTACCTCCGGGCTACACTCCCAGACCTATTTTTACATTTTGATTTGGAAACAGGGTCTCCTAAGCCAGCGCGCGAGGCTAGCTTCAACCTGCGCGATCCTCCTGTCTCTGCCTCCCAAGCGCGGGGATTACAAGCGTGCGCCACCATGCCCGGCCAATCTTTATTTTTTTTTGAAACAAGGCCTCATTGAGTTGCAAAAGTGCAAAGGACCTCACTAGGTAGTAGCTGAGGCTGTCCGCGAACTGTTTTCCTCCTGTTTCAGCCTCCGAAATGCTGGGATTACAAGCGTGGGCCACCATACCCAGCTTGCAGGTGGGTTTTTGAAAGAACCTGACTTAGCACAGAGATTGGGGGAAAAAATTCTACTTCCAAAAGGAGATGAGATACAGAGGACTGTAAGATGGGAATCGAGACAATTCAGAAGTGAAGATCAAAGCTCTCACCAACAAGTGATGGCAGATGAAGAATTTTATTTATATAGAACTGCTTAACTACGTTGGGGTAGCATTTAATAGTCTTTGTTTTAAAAGCAACAAAGAGAGTTAGAAATGTTGAAGAAAATAAAGTTTTGTCTAAATGTAAAATGAAATAGTTAATCAAGGATGGATTTTTATTCTAGTATTTTCTTCACCTTTTAGAAAACAATCCTAAGAAAGTATCTGATTTGTAGACAGAATTCTTGGTTGCCTATGTGATTCTATTCTAAAATCTTCCAGAAAGTCAAGCTGGCTAAAAATACTATAATCAGTGATTCTGCCAATATTACATTCAATTATTTCATGTTTGCTGAAAATGTTTTTTCCTTACCTTACTGGAAAAATGTAATTCTAGAGATTGACTGGAGTGGTCAGATGAAAGAAAATACTCATCATGTGAGTTACTTCACAGGCTTTATTTCATTTGATTCTCATAGTATTCCTACAGTAATGGTGGTATCACCACGATTCTATAGATGAAGAAGCTAAACTATTCTGATGTTAAACAGCTCAGTCAAGACAAACTTGGTCATAAATAATGAACTCGGGTTTGAAAATGCTTGTTCTAATCATGCATGTTTCACTAGCCTTAAAGCATCTTACAAACATGTTGACCAGAAAGTTTCTCTGATTTACATATTGACATCAGTAGTTATAGGAAGGCTAAGGAAGAAGATACAGAAAAGGGCAAGTGAGGTGCACAGCAGTGTGAGTGTGTATTTTTGCACAGAACAGACTTGTTTTCACTCTGAGCAATTACTGGAGCACCACATTCTGCTTTCTTGGCCCAGCCATCCCCACCCTTGGTATTTATACCCATTGGAATCTGCTTGCCTTGCTTTCCCCATGCCTGATCCTTCTTCCTTCAGTGCATCACATCACTTTTGGTTGGTCTGGCAACACGTTTCAGTTTTCTGTAGCAGTTGCCAAAACAAGCATTTTAACATCTGGAAATCATCCCCATCACTTTCACTGGTAAGATGCATTTGCCTTAAAAGGTAGTTCCCATAAAGACCCCCTGAGATTCCACATTACCTTTGAGTAAGAGCTTTCCAATATTCTCTGGCTATGGAAAATTGAAACTCACTGACTGCAAACTCTGGCACTTTCCATCCTGCTAATAATAACATTTTTTATGAGTTAATGTTGTAGTACATTAAAGTAACATATTTTGAAAGGAAAAATTAAAACAATCAAGTAAACAAACATATTCAATACACACACACACACACACACACACACACACACACACACACACACACTGGATTACTTCAAGGAGATAGTCATACCAGAAACTCTGTTTTTATATTCTAACACATAATATATAAAATTAATATGAGTGACAAACTGCAAAATACATTAAGATGAATATAGAGAAATAACAACTAAAATACACTAGTAAGACAAAGTTCCTAATGCAAGACCTATTGGCAGAAAGAATTAAAGTTTAATAAGCTGCCGTTCCTTTGCTAGGGGAGCCATATTTCATGACTCCTACTTGTTTCTTCCACTAATGTTACGTGCATTGATGCCAGTTAAGTCAGTTCCACAAAATGACCAGGAAAATGTCTATAGTTCTAGACAAATGGGAAGTCCCCAGTGCAGCAGAACCTTGTTAATTTCCCTTCTTATTCACTCTCCCTAGCATGATGCAAAACTGCAGATTAACTCTCCATCTATAGAATTAATTGCCTCTGAACCCATCAAAATGCACCATCCATCGTTTTACCCCTGTGGTACTGAGGATTGAACTCAGAGGTACTGTATCTCTGAGCTACACACCCAAGCCTTTTATTTTGTTTGAAACAGAATCTCACTAGGTTGCTGAGAGTCTTGATGAATTGTTGAGGCTGACTTCAAACGTGTAATACTCTATTCTCATTTCTAAGTACTGGGATTACACGTGTGGGTCACCATGCCCAGCTATGAACCATCATTTTCACAAAGAGAATTCTACCAGTCTTGTGAGTCTGATGAGCTTCACATTCCTGTCACACATACACACACACACACACACACACACACACACACACACACACATACAAACACACACATTTTTTTTAATGTGACATAAAACCTGACAGAGAGCCGGGCGTGGTGGATCACGCTTGTAATCCCAGCATTCAGGAGGCTGAGACAGGAGGATTGTGGTTCACAGACACCCTAGCTACTTAGTAAGGCCCTCTGCAACTCAGTGAGGCCCTGTTTCAAAATAAAGAATAAAAAATAGGGTTGGAGGTGTAGTTCAGAGGTTCAATGCCCCTGGGTTCCATCCTCAGTACTGAAAAAAAAAAAAAAACTAAAAGAAATTTGGCTGTCAGTAAATACTTGATGAATGATTGAATGAGTAGTTACGAGTGCCTTATAGTAAAATAAGCACCCCATAGGTTTTTTGTGTTCTTTCACACACCTGTCAGTTTCATCTAGTCTATAACACATAGAGCTCCACATTCACTCCTGTGCTCTGGGATGCCTCTCCCTTGGCCTTTCACATGCCAGATTCTTCTTCTCACTCAGATTTTCACACAGACTGAATCTGTCATCTGTAAAGTTGTACCACTCCCCAGAATGTCACGGCCCAGACCACTTTTTGTGATGATAGAAATGTTGTAGTGTGTGTACTGTCTGATACAGTGATTATTTGCCACACTAATAACCTTAGATTTTAATTAATTCAAATTTAAATAGCAACATGTAGATAGTGAATATTAATATTGAACAGTACATTTCCAGAATGTTACTCAGTTTTATATTCTTTCTGACACTTATTATCTGAAAATCTCTTTTTTAAAAATACACATATATACTTTATTAACTGATTGTTTTATTGTTCTGTATTAGTTTCCAATTGCTGAAATAACAAACTATCACAAATTTAGTAGCTTAAAACATCAGAAATGTGTTATCTTATTGTTCTGGAGGTCAGAAATGTTAAATGTGCCTCACTGGTTAAAAATCAAAGAGTTAATATTCTTTCTCAAAGTGTTAAGGGAAGCCGGGCATGGTGGTACACACTTGTAATCCCAGCATTTGAGAGACTGAGAAAAGAGGATCCGGGTTCATGGATAGCCTCAGTTACTTAATGAGGCTCTTTGCAACTCGGTGAGACCCTGTTTGAAATAAAGACTAAAAAATAGAGCTGGGGGTGTAGCTCAGAGATAGAATGCCCCTGGGTTTCCTCCCCAGTATCACACAAAAAAAGTATTAGGAGATAATTCATTCCCTTGCCTCTTCCAGCCTCTATTGCAGATTATCTCCTTTCTCTTCTTTGGCTCATGGTTCCCTTTCATCTTTAAAGCCCTCAACATTATGCCAGTCCATTTCACATTGCCATCTCTCTGTTTTGTTTCTTTTAAATCAGCTATTAGCAACCATAAAGCCATCTATAAACTTCATCCTCCTTTTCTACATAAGGCAATATACTCACAAGGTTACAGAGATTAGAGTATGCCTGTTATTTTGTCATCCACACTCAAGAGAGGAATTCAAGTTCTGTGCACTCATAGACATGTTTATTACTGTATCCCCAGAGCCAGGAACTGTGTCCCTCACGTTGCAGTCAATAAATAAGTGTGTCAAATAAATGAATTTTGAAATTCCCTTTGAGATAACTAATTTTTGAGAATTTTAAAGTAAAAGAATAAAATTAATAATTTATATTTGAGAACAAACCAACATATTAAAGTTCTTTCTTTTCATACACTGCTCTTTCATAAGGCCTTTTTAAAAACTTGAATGTTTCATATATTCTCAGTTCCTGGTGTGTAGTAATAATTTTGTCTTCATAATTTAATTTAAAGGGAGTCTGGTCATCCTGCTTTTCTAGATTGAACAAATGAGTATAGTCTTGTATAGACAGAATATTGTCAAAACATGAGGCTTTAATATTAAAAATTGTTATTTTCATACTTACTACTTATAAATAAATATTGGTATATCTCAACTATATTTTTGTGTTGAATATAAATGCTGGCAAGGATGTGGAGACATAGGAACTCTAATATATTGTTGGTGGGATTGCAAAGCATTACAACCACTTTGGAAAACAGTATGGAGAGCATCGTTTCATGTATCTATTGGCCCTTTGTATCTCTTCTTTTGTGAAGTGTCTATTCAGTTCATTTGCCCATTTCTTGATTGGGTTGTTTGTTTTGCTAGTGTAGATTCTTTTGAGCTCTTTGTATAGTCTGGATATTAGCCCCCTATCAGAGTGGTGGCTGGTAAAAATCTCCCATTCTGTAGGCTCCTCTTTAGGTTTTTGATGGTTCCCTTTGATGAGAAGAAACTTTTTAGTTTGATGCCATCCCACTTGTTAATTCTTGCTTTAATTTCCTGAGCTTTGGAGGTTTTGTTGAGAAAGTTACTGCCTGTGCCAATATGTTGTAGTGTTGAGCCTATGCCCTCCTCTAATAACTTCACAGTCTCCGGTCTAATTTCTAAGTCTTTGATCCATCTCGAGTTGATTCCTGTGCATGGTGAGATGTAGAGGTTTAGTTCCATCTTTCTACAAATGGATAGCCAGTTCTCCCAGCACCATTTGTTGAAAAGGCTGTCTTTTCTCCAGAGTATGAGTTTGGCCCCTTTGTCAAAGATTAATTGACTAAAGATGTGTGGATTTGTTTCTGTATCTTCTATTCTAATCCACTGGTCAGTATATTTGTTATTGTGCCAGTACCATGCTGTTTTTTACTACTATTGCTCTATAGTATAATTTGAAGTCTGGGACTGTGATGCCTCCTGCATGTTTCTTATTGCTGAGAATTGCTTTGGGTATTCTGGGTTTTTTCTTTCTCCATAAGCCATCAGAGAGATGCAAATCAAAACTACACTGAGATTCCATCTAACACCAGTCAGAGTGGCAAGCATAAAGAAATCAAATAACAACAAATGCTGGCAAGGATGTGGGGAAAGAGGAACTCTTTTACACTGTTGGTGCGAGTGCAAACTAGTTCAGCCACTATGGAGATCTGTATGGAGATTCCTAAGAAAACTGGGAATAGATCCACCATATGATCCAGCTATATCACTCCTGGGTATTTTTCCAAAGGGGTTGAATACAGAGAACTACAGAAACATATGCATACCTATGTTCATAAGCAGCACAATTCGTAATGCCAAAATATGGAACCAACCCAGATCTCCATCAACTGATTAACTTTGGGAAATACACACGATGGAATTCTATTCAGCCATAAAGAAGAAAAAAATCATATCATTTGCAAGAAGATGGAAAGTCCTGGAGAGCATTACATTAAGTGAGATCAGCCAAGCACAGAAGGAGAAGATACATATATTTCCTTTAATATGCCCAAACTAGGGAACATAGAGGATACCAATGGGACTCCAGATAATGGAGGGGAAATACCAGCAAAGTTTGAATGGGAGGATAGGAGAGGAGGAATGCTGAACTTGTTTAAAGAGGGTCTACATCCAAATATGTGTAAAATTATGAATGTGGTATGGTTACCCTGGAAAATCATTGGTGGGAGGGGTGAAGGAAAAATGGAGACGTGGAGGGAGAGGGCACCAAGTATAGTTTAAATATAAACCAAATATGTTCAATAAAAATTAAAACAAAAAGAAAGAAAGAAAGAAAGAAAGAAAGAAAGAAAGAAAGAAAGAAAGAAAGAAAGAAAACAGTATGGAGGATTCTCAGAAGAATGAGAACCAAGCTACCATATGATCCAGCAGTACCCCTTCTGGGTATCTACCCAAAGAAACCAAACTAGCAAACTAATGCATGCATACCTATGTTCATAGCTGCACAATTCACAATTGCCAAAGTATGGAACCAGCCAAAATGTCCATCAACAGATGAATGAATTACAAAACTATGGGATATGTACACAGTGGAATTTTATTTATCCATAAAGAAGAACTAAACTATATCATTCACAGGGAAATGAATGGAACTGGAGGACATTATGCTAAGTGAGATTAGTCAGTCACAAAAACTAAGAAATTGGATGCTCTCTCATATGTGGAAGCTAGGGAGAAAAAGGGTCATAGGAGGAACTCTAGACTAAGGTGGAGAAACCATAAATGAGGAGGCCCAACTGGGGGTGATGAGAGGAGGAAGAGCAAAAGTCTCTAATGTACATGATGTATATTCAAATATATCAAAATCAATCACTATGACAACATGAGAAGGAAAAAGGGGGAAGGGAGTATGGGGTAGAATTGGGGAAGGGCTGAATGATGTAAGCACGTATGCCTCTATCATCTTGTATTCCAGTAAGATGTATGACTACAATGTACCAATAAAAAAACTAATAATGTAAAATTGCATTATCTTCTGAAACTTTTAAAATAGCTAGCACAAAATCCAGTATTGACTCACACTGGGACATACAATAAGCATATGGTGTATTAAGTTACTCTAATAATCTTCAACAAATGGTGAAAATATTCTTGAAAATGAGTTGCCATTGTAGCTAAAATAATATCTGATAACAAATGAAAAATTCTGCCAAGGCAACTGAGAATATGATCATGTAATAGTTCTAAATACCTGTCTGTGTTTTTTACCCATTTTCACAGTAGACAATACCCAGGCTATATTTAAGTAAGTAGGTAAGCTTTCTTTACAGTTTAATGAAACTGCTGTGTGTGTGTGTGTGTGTGTGTGTGTGTGTGTGTGTGTGTGTGTTCTGAGTGAGTTTGTGAGATAGGTGAAGCTATAAATACAGCTAATTCCAAAACTAGTAAATCATATTAAAGTGAAGATTGTATACATTCACTATTCTTAAATAGTGTATTAATTTGGCTATTGTGAATTGTGTTGCTATAAACATTGATATATATATATATATATATACATATATATATATATATCAACATGTGTTTATAGCAACACAATTACTATAGCAACACATATACTAGCAACACAATATAAGAATATTACTATAATATTCTTCTTCCAATCCTTTTGGAAAGATACCCAGGAGTAGTATAGCTGGATTATATGATGGATCCATTCCCAGTTTTCTAAGAAACCTCCACACTGATCTTCAGCATGGCTGCACTAATTTGCATTCCTGCCAACAGTGTAGAAGAGTTTCTATTTCCTCATATCCTCACCAACATTTATTGTTGTTTGACATCTTGATGATTGCAAGTCAACAAATGAATAGATTACAAAATCATGGGATTTATACACAATGGAATTCTACTCAGTAGTAAAGAACAATATTATGTCATTTGGAGGAAATAGATGGACCTGTAGAACATTATGTTAAGTGAGATTAGTCACAGAAAATGAAGTGCCATATGTTTTCTCTTATATGCAAAAGCAAGGAAGTAATTCTAACACAAAAATATACTTGAGATAATGGAAGAGAAACCCCCATGGAGTGAGGAAGGTGGTCTGGGGTGTGGTGGGGAGAGCTTATGAAGGAAACACATCCACTTAAGTACATACGTGAGAATGCCAATGCTAATCTCAATAACATGCATGGGAAAGGGGGGAAGCGGGAAGCGAGATCCAGGAAAGTTCGCCAAGCGCTGTGAGCATGTATGTCACTATCGCCATTGACTACATCATGATGTGAGACTGCAATGCACCAATTAAAGTATTTTAAAAATAGTGCATTAAAACCTGTACAAGTAACAACCTATTGAAAGTGTAACCCAAAGCAAAATCAAAGTGTCAACTACCAGAGTGATACAGAAAAATATGAAATACTCATTTAGTTAACAAGATATGCTAACAGCGTTTAGGTAAAAAAGTCTCAAAAAGCAAGTATATAATTCCATCATATATCCTGAACAATAATCACAAACACATAATTCTGTTATATCCCAGAGTAGATATATTTGTACTACTGTGCAAACTTAACTAGCCAGAGTAAACTACATGAAATATGGATCCACACTACTGTCTATCTCAAAGCTTTTTCTAACATGCCAGTGTAATGAAATGCGCTCTGGATGAAAAGGATAAAATGTGGGCTAATCTTTCAGAGCAACTAAATGTTTTGTGGTATTCTTATTTGAAGTCAAACTTTGCCAAGGGTTTGGCCAACATGTCCTACTTCCTCTGGTATGTCCTGGTTTGAAGAAACAATTTAACATTTTTACCATCAATGAAATCACTATAGTAATAAACTATTTTAAATCTTATATTGCTTGAACTAAATAGGAAAAATATCTTATTGAAAATAAAATTTTAAATCATTCCCATTATATATACTTAGCTTTCTCTCACTCTTGAAATTATAAGTTCAAGCCACATGCTTTGCTATAATTTTAGTACTTGGGAGGCTGAGACAGGAGAAGCACAGGTTTGAGGACAGCCTAGCAAGTAGTGAGACTCTTAACAACCTAATAAGACCCTGTTTCAAAATAAAAAATAAAATAGGACTGGTGGTGTAGTTCAGAATTAGAATATCCCTGAGTTCAATCCCAAGTACCACAAAATAAAAAGAAAATGAAATTATATATATATAATATATATAATATATATAATAATATATAATATATATAATATAATAATATATATAATAATATATATATAATGTGTCTTATACAGTATGGATCCCTGTTGCCTAGCACAATACCTGGAAAATAGTATATGTCTAATAATATTTTCTGAATTTTAATTTTAAAGTCAAAATTTTAATATAATCATTTGGTAATTAGTAGATGAGTTACTAAGAATCATTGAGTAATTTTATATATTTCATATATCTTATGGTAATAGCAAATATTATTATTGCATGTAGATTAAATCTTACTAAACCAAGAATTTTATGCACTGTTCACAGTCCTCTACTTTTTATACTACCATGCTATTACTATAAACATTTTCTAACTCTAAAATATACTAACACAATACAAACACAACAGACCAAACTCATCATTTCATTAATATGCAATTTTTTAGGATTAGAAAACAATATACAACTAAAAGTAATTAGCTGAGTAGATTCCTAGTCAAATATATGACCTAAATGGCCATTATATGAACTTAGTTCAGAAATCAGTGTATCATAATATATATAGGATTTAACCTCTGGATTTAACCTCTGTAAATTTGACCTAAGTTCCTAACTTTAGAAAAAAATACCTTCTCAAAGGTCAATAGAAAATTCTATATGGCCAGTTCCGGTACCTTTCTGCCATCATTCGTGGAGCTCTGTGATACAGGCACCAGGCACCAGTGATGTCTTTGTAGAACTTTTTTTTTTTTTTTTTTTTTTTTTTTTTGCCAGTACTGGAGATGGAACCCAGGGGTATTCTACCTCCGAGCTACACCTCCAGCCCTAGTGTGTGTGTGTGTGTGTGTGCGCGCGCGCGTGCGCGTGCGTGCACTTTATTTTGAAATGGTCTCACTGAGTTTTAAAAGCCTCACTAAGTGACTGAGGCTGTTAGCGAACCTCGATTCTCCCATCTCAGCCTCCCAAATGCTGGGATTATAAGCATGTGCCACCACACCCGGCTTCTTAGAACACTTTTGATGGCTTCTACTACACTGTATTTTTCTGTCTGCTTCTTCTATGAAACTTTATTCAGTTTCTGAGTCCAGGTGATTTTTCCCTTTCCTAAGCTGACTCCAGGCTTATTCCCAAGCATTTAACATTTTTGTGTTCAGTACTGGTATTAGTCTATTTTTCACTGCTGTAACAACAAAAAAAAAATCCTGAAGAAGACTAAATTTATAAGGAAAAGAAGTTTATTTAGCTTGCAGTTTTAAAGAGAGAAGTCTAAACAGCATGCCACAGGCCCTTGCAAGGCACCCCCTTGGCCGTGTCACTCATGGCAGATAGTAAAGACAGGAGCAGTTCTATGAACTATAGATCGCATCTCCAACCAGGAAGCCTGAGAAAGAATCAGGAATTGAGCTTCTCTTGTAAGAAATCACTGTTACAGGACTACCTTCGTCTCTCTTGAGGGAAGTGCTCTTAATGGCCTAAGGACCTCCTAATAGACCTCACCTCTTAAAGGTCTAATCTCCTCCTAACTTTTACTCTAGGGACCAAGCATGGGGTATATGAACTTGAAAGAAGGACATATTTGAGCCTTATCCAACTCATAACAGTGCTTATTTGTTCTATTTGTTAGCTAGTCCCCAAAGTCAGGAACTAAGGATTCCATTTCTGACTGTATTAATAAATATGTAATTGAACACAGCATAGCACTTGGCTTGGTGAATAGAAATCAGGCAAATATTTGCTATCCACAGATTGATTAATTGTAAATAGACAATATTCACACAATTTGGCAAAGCATCTCTACAGGCAGTTATTTGTAACTGTCATCATGGAAGCTGGAACAAATATGTGGATAAAAAATCTCACTATAGCAGGAAAAAATTATTTAGCAAATACAGTTTCATGACAGATTTTCTTACTGAAAATGTTTGATTGATGTCTGGTCACTGCTTAAGCTGATCGTCATGTATGTTTTTAGTTGTATATTAATCAGTTCTCTTTACAAAAATCTACAGCCAGTTATATCTTTCATACTGGGACCATTTTTCATTTTTCTTTCTATTTCCAATGCCTAACATGACAGTCAGAATCCAGGTACCCAAAAAGAATTCAATAAATATTTGGCCAATGACCTTTAATTTTATAATCAGTGAGTTCTGTGATTCAGGGACAAAATCTAATAATTAGAGACGCATCACTGGATGCTAAAGAAGCATTATTTTGTCTCTCCAAAAGTCACTTTGGCTCTTGCCCTGTCGCGTAGCCTATTGTTGCATTTGTGTTCATCTCCTTGCTGATTCCAGCTTACAAAATTGCCAATTTCATTGCAATTTTTGGTTGGGTAAATTAAAGATTGTGGTATTATTTTCTCCCCACTCCAGATCTTCATGCTTACCTGCAACTTTAAAAGGCTGAAAAAATATACACAAAAAAATAAACTCTGAACTTCTATAACATTAAATTATACTTTTCCTAAATATCACAATGGGCTTGGGCTTATTACTGAAATATCTTAAGAAGGCAGAGCCAAACACAAATGATTTTCATATAGTATAGTGTGTCCTACATGACTACAGCTTTCTTTCTTCTTTCATCTCTCCTTTATAAGATACAATGAAGGAGCACTGAACTGAAACTTGCAAGACTTAGTTTCTCTACCTCTGCCCTACAACCTCTGTATCACTTTGCCTTTTCCTCCTCTGTAATCTAAGGTTCTCAGAATAAGTGTTATTAGGTGAGTGGATATACTTTGTGACTTGTAGAATCTGATTTACATAATTGTGGTATTATTTACAAAGGCAGAAAACTCTAAAAAATAAATGTCAACAGATTATAGATTACTGGCTATCACTGAAAAGTCTAGCCTTGCCTTCGGGAATGTGATTCTCTTCTTATTGTTGTGATTTGGTAATACCTGACTTTTTTGCACCAAATTAAAGACTGACAGAGGGTGAAGCTTCTGCATCCAAAAGAACAGCACATGGCTTAGTTAGGAGATGAAACATTCTGTCTCATGAAGCAGGAGCAGTTTGAACAAGTTTTTGACTACTTAACTAACATTCCCAATTTAAAAAAATGATATAGAAGTAATTTGCACATATTGGAACAAACAGAGCAATGACGTCTAACAATTCTCCTTGAAAGGCATTCCAGTATGCATAATTGAATATAACTGATGTATTAAAATAATGAGACAATAAAAATAGTTAATGTACTGCGGCATGAATTATTACAACCTCCCCTCCCCATCTCTTATAATATGAATACATCAATTTCACCTGAAATTATACCAGTCTTTTCTTTGGATTTAATATCAAAGACATAATATCCAATCTCCTCCTTGAGGCCAGTCAATCTACATTTACACTCAAATTTTTACTTTACTATATCCTGGTCTATCTTCATCCTCCTTTCTTTCAGTATCCTTAACATTTTCCTCTCTTCATGGTACTTTCCTGAAGTCTGTAAACATCCCACTGTGCCTTCTGAAAACAAAAAAAAATTCTTACTCAACTCTACACCTTGTTCCAACTATGGTCTCATATCACTTTCTTTTTCCCTTTCTACCTCAGTTTCTTTATAAATTGGCAAAGAAAAACTAGCCTAAATAGCTGACTTTATAATCAGTCAATAGTAAAAAAAAAAAAAAAAATCAAATCTGCACTAATAACCAAGATCTTTTCCCCTTCCATTCTGTGCTCCCAAGCATTAAAGTAACTGTAATTCCTGCAAAACAATGAGAAGTACTATATCTGGGCATGTTTTCATGTGTTTTTTCCTATCTAAATGTCATCTGCTTCTCCTTTCTTTTGTCTCATATTTGCTAGTTTCTTTACATCCATCACTGATATTTCGGGTCCATCTCCTTCAGAATAAAAAT
Organism: Muscardinus avellanarius; assembly: GCF_963383645.1. Taxonomy (NCBI): domain Eukaryota; kingdom Metazoa; phylum Chordata; class Mammalia; order Rodentia; family Gliridae; genus Muscardinus; species Muscardinus avellanarius. The sequence continues at coordinate 48,133,592 of NC_137787.1, read as the reverse complement.
CCATGCTCTCAATGGGTGGGGTACTCCTTCTATGCCACTCATTTCCATTATATGGATTGCACTGTGTTATTATCAGTGTCCATATATCTCTTCTTCTCACCGTGGACTCCTTAGGTATGGGATAGTATATTAATCATTTTGTGTCCCCATACCTTAACTAGAATCACTATAAACAAAATAGTAGAATGAAGAAAGACTGCTCAATAGGTACTAAGTCACACTTAGATGGAAGTAGGAGTTCTGGTGTCCTGCTGTGAACAATAGGATGAACACAGAGAGGAAAAAGCTTGAAAATCTAGAAGAAATTATGTTGAATGTTTTTGCCATAAAAAGGTGGCAAATATTTGAGGAAACAAATTTTTTTTACCCTGATTACATATTGTACATATGTATCAATTAGTACATGGCACTACATTAATATGTATAACTTATGTGGTTTTATGCATATGTTAAAATAAATTTAATTAAAAATAAAATAAAACTGTAGAGATATAACACTAACTTATGTTTCTACTTAGTAGCCAATTAGAGTACTCTAAGGTATGATTTTTATGGTCCTGTAGATGAAAAGGCACTACATCCAGCTAACCTATATGGAAGCGACTTATTTTTGAGTTTGCTGCTACATATATAAGAATTTAGACAAGGTTGAGTAATGTTACTAGGCAAATAATCTGACAACAGAGTAAAGGCACTTCATTTTGGACCATAAGAAAAACATATTTTACTTGAAGTATCAATCACAAACCTATTTATCAATTATATTCTTTCTTTAATTTATATGTGGAACATATTGAAAATGGCATACATTTATATTGTGCTTGGTACCCTTTTCCCCACCTCCAGTTCTCCTTCTCCCCCTCCCAACAATGATTGTCCAGGTTAACCATGTTATATTCATACTTTTACACATATTCAAATGTAGCTCCTCCATTAATCAACCACAGTCTTTTTCCTCTCCTATCCTTCCATTCTAGCTTTGCTGAGATTTCCCCTCCATTATCTGGAGTCCCTCTGGTATCCCCAATGCTCCCTAGTTTGGGCATAATAGAGAAAAAAATATGTCCCTTCTCTTTCTGTGCTTGGCTGATCTCACGTAACATAATGTTTTCCAGATCTTTCCATCTTCTTGTAAATGGCATAATTTTGTTCTTCTTTATAGCTGAATAGAATTCCATTCCATTATATTCTTAGTGTGAGATCTGGGTCTGATTTTCTGGGTTTGAGACATAGTCCATATCTGCAAAGACCATATTATATACCTAAGGGCCAATGATATTCACAGTATAATATGCAAAACTGTAATAATGGAAAATGCATGAAAGGATCCGTGACATGAGAAATGTACTTTAGAAAGGGAAAATTATGTAGTTTAGAGAGAAAAAAAGTAAAAGCATATGACATATCCTAAAAGGTGTCAAAGAGGATGCATATCAGTCTTGATTGAGGACTTGAGGGATTTTCATGTGAAGGTATGAATAGAATGAAGACACGGCAATAAAGGTCAACACACAGAGAGGACTGCACTCTGGTGTGCCTCTGCTGAGCCCTCCCCAAGGGCCCAACCCAGCCCTTCTCTTCAGAGGCAGTAAATGATAGGGACACCTTCTGGTGCATTCCTAATATTCTTTGTCCACCTCCTCCACGGCACAAGCCACAAAGGATTGTCCTTGTTTTATTTGTCTTATCTCTTCTAACGAATAGTTGTTAAATACTCATTTATGTATTTTACAGAACACTGCCTAATACACTATAGGTGCTCAATAAATGCCTGTGAAATTATTGAATAAACGAAAGTACCAGCTGCATGGTGGGGGACAAAGTCCTCTATAGAAGAAAACATGTTAAAATAATTGTTAGATAAAAGCAACATTTTTTAATAAAATTTCAAGCTTTAGGAATCATTCTTAGCAAATTCTATTGCCACTGATACACTTTTATTATGGATCTTGAAAATACAGCAGAATTTACCCCAAAAGAAATTATTGTCTAGTATTTTAAGATGAGGATGTGTATCTTACTTATTGATGTGTATCTTAAGCCAGACCTGTCACTTTTCCTCCGCCAGAATCTCAAATTTAACATAGACATAAACATTAGGGGGTAGTTGTCTTCAAATCTCTTCAGACTTTTAATGTGAATATTTCATGAACTCAGATTAGACTCACTCAATTTTTGTAAAGCAATTTTTATGAGGGTGAAAGAGAGACATAGACAGAGACACTGAGTCTGACTTTTTTGCCTGGGAGTGAAATTCTAGCAGGACTTGGGAATATAAATGTTTACAGACTCAGTCAGCGTTAGTGAAGGGAAAAGTGGGAGAAAGCAACACAGAAAAGGAGTCTCAATTTCCCTGAAGAAAACGGAGGGCAAGCAGCATGTTACAAAAAGTTCTGTGCTCAAGAAACATTCAATGAAAGAAATCAAACCTTCTAAATATTCAGACCAAACATAAACTTTCAAATAAACATAATTGCAAAGAAAATTTTGAAATTAAGAACAAATATAAATTATGGAGTCAAGAACAAGTATGGAAATTCCATGATCTATTCCTCAGGTAAAAGCTCATAACCATTTAATGGTCACAATTATCGTCACAATGACGATAAAGATGATGATGGTAAAATTAAAGTTTAGTTTAATATAGGTCTAGTTTGTTGTTGGGAAAAATAACATTCTCCATTCTCCATTCTAAGGATGAATTCATCATTATGAGGACAAGAAATTCATATTGTTACACTTTGACAGCTTACTATATCAAAAAGCACTGAGGGAATATTTAGTCTTCTATGAAGTAAATTTGTGTAAATGTTCAGTAGCCATAGACTTTCAGAACTAAAGTGGTTCTGGACACTGTATCATGAGTTTTACCCAGGAAGAAACTGAGGCTGAGAGAATTTAAGTCACTCCAACAAAATCACTAAGTTAGTCCTGACCAAGCTGCAATTAGAATGCAGATTTCCTGTGTACTGGTCCAGTTTTAATTTTAGAAGCTTTTCATTAAAATTATTTCAACAATTCATTCATGAAAGAAAGTAGCAGTCTATTTAGTTGAGGCCCTCATCTCTGTAACTGCATGTTTCTCTCCACACAAGTGGAGAGTCTTAAAATACACCAGAAAGTAGACAGGCCTCAGAGATGATGGGACCTTTGTCTAAACACTTGGCTCAGAATGCTGGGGATATTTGTCACCAGTTTAAACTTCTTGCTCCAAGTCACCTTCTGACCCAGGGGAAAGAGATACAATGCTACAAACAGGCCCTGAGAGCTTAACTGTGATTTTGAAACAGGCTTCCTGATGAGAGATGAATAAGGCAAAAGTAATAATAATAATAGTGGAATCGGCCCTCTGCCAAGAAGCTACATTTTGCTTGTAGAGAAACTGCAGTCCAGTTACATTAGAAAAATAGCATTTTGTTTTCCCATCTGCTGTGTTTATTCTCAAGTCAAAGCCTCTATATTTTTTTCCCCTACTTAATTTCTATTTTGGAGCTTTGGGAGGTATTCTAGCTGGTTACATAATCAGGCCATTTTAGTTTCCTCACTTCAAAATGTTAAAAATGGAAAATAAACGGAACTTTACCAAAAGCTGGCCATGGTGGCTAATGCCTGTAATCTCAGGACTTGGGAGGCTGAGATAGGAGGAACACAACTTCAATATCAGCCTCGGCAACTTACCAAGACTCTCAACAGCCTAGTGAGACCCTGTTTCAAAATAAAAAGTAAAGAGCCGGGCGTGGTGGCGCAGGCTTGTAATCCCCGCACTTGGGAGGCTGAGACAGGAGGATCGCACAGGTTCAAAGCCAGCCTCAGCAGGCTTAAGAGACCCTGTTTCCAAATAAAAAAATATAAAATAGGTCTGGGAGTGTAGCCCGGAGGAAGAAGGCCCCTGGGTTCCATCCCCAGTACCACAAAAATAAATAAGTAAATAAATAATAAAAATTAAAAATTAAAAATGGTTGGGGATGTGGCTCAGTGGTAGAATGATCCTGGGTTCAATTCTCAGTGCAAAAAAAAAAAAAAAAGAAGGAGGAGAGAAGGAAGGAAGGAAGGAAGGAAGGAAGGAAGGAAGGACGGACTTTTCCTAGTTTCTATGAAGAGCCTTCTATTCCTTTGGATTATTCACATGATAACTTACTTCAAAGAGCAATTTTACTTTGGATCTAGCAAACTGTTCATCACAGCAAAGGATGCTACAATAATAACCGTATACTTATGTAGGGCTTTGGAGCTGGCAGGAAATAAAACTCTTTATTTTAAACTTATAAGAGAAAATTATAAAGCATTATTCTTCTTTTATAAATGAGAATATTACAGATCCAGGACTATCTGTAGAAGATTCATGAAGACAGAACATCACATCAGTCCTCTGGCTCAAGTCACTGCGCTTGGGCTCTACCACCATGTATCACTAGTGGACTCTCAGGGAAGGGGCAGACCACCCTCAGAAAACAGTGTACCCGGCTCTAAGTAGTCTGTATTGATATCCTATCCATAAACAGCTCAGGAAAGTGAACACAGCTTTTATGATCAGGCATAGTAACACTTATCTTAAACACCACTCTTTGCCTGAGCCAAAGTGCAAACAATTGCCAAAATCTTTATATCATAAAAACGAATGAAATGGAGCTGGGTGTGGTGGCACATGCTTGTAATTCCAGCATTCGGGAGGCTGAGACCAGAGGATCGTGGTTCACAGACATCCTCAGCTACTTAGTGAGACCCTCTGTAACTCAGTGAGACCCGGTTTCAAAATAAAGAATAAAAAAATAGGGCAGAGGCTGTAGCTCGGAGGTTGAATGTCCCTGGGTTCCATCCCCAGACCCACAAAAAAATAAAAAAATAAAAATAAAAATGAATGAAATGTGTCTGTATGCCTCCAAGTTTGTGAAATGCATCCTAATGCCACATTATAACTTTCAGGAATTTTCCTGAAATACTTTGTGACTAATCAAGAATTTGGTGCAGACTTGGATCAAAGGAAAAACATGAAATAAATAAAAATCCATGTTTATCCTTTCAAATTAATCCCTCACATACACTCTTCTCCTGGTGCCCAGGATTCACTGTTACATGTTCTTCCTCCCAAAAAGCCTGGTAACTAAAAATCTGATTTAAAAACAAGTATTTCAGTTATGGAGAAAACAATCTCTAATGGCCCAGTCAGAAATTCCATCCTTAATCTACTAACAACATCCACATTTCTTCAGTACCCATAAAGTACCAATTATTTTAAAGTATCAAGCACATTCAATTTTTCAATATGCAGACAAAGACATAAAATCTCCAAGAAGATCAGTAACTTGCTCAACATCCCAAGGTTAGCAAAGGACAAAGTCGGGATTCAAACACGAGACTCCAGAGACCCTGGCTCTGTTCACTGTTTTTGGAAAGTAGATGTACAAGTTCTAAAAGAAGAAATTACTAATTGTAAAAAGCTGTTAATATTTATAAGATGGCAATAGTTGAAACTCAGGGAACTTCCCAGAATCGTAGAATCTCATTGCTGGTCAATATCCTACTCCTACTGTCTATAGAACTAATTGACAGCATATTTTCTGTTGGCTGAAAAGACTAGAGATGTGTATGTGCGTCTATTCACTTCCTCTAAAACGACTATCTTCTAGGAATATACAACTTAAAAATAGAATGATCAAAGGGAAAAATACTGAGAGATGCTAAGTCCCTAAAAATGCTCTCATAAATCTGACATCACCTAAGTATTGTCATAACAAATTGGTATCCAGTCTCACTTTATAGTGTATTATGATAACACCAGCCCAGAAAATCATCAGTTATAATTGTCTACGTACTCTCAGAGAACCCTTATTACCACATTCTTAATGTTTTTCATGCCTTCTTTTCTGTCTTCCACATCCTGCTGATTGCCACAGGGGCACCAAGCTTTACTCAGACATCACTTGAAACTTGCTGTGAAAGATGTTCAGAAAGAGCATACAGATTTAGTTTCCTTTATCACCTAACACAGAATAGGAAAAGCATTGCAGGCGGGGGGGAGAGAAAGAGGTATCAGGAAAGTACCCGTCCTGAAATTGTTCCAGGAAATTTGTCATTTAGGAAGCATTTTTCTAAAACTCAGTTGGCCACGATGAGTCACTTTAGACGTGCATGACGTGCAATCCGGGGATTCTGTCCTGAAGAAACTCAAAAGTCCTCTTCAGAACAAGGGGGATCTGAAATCAAGTTTTAATTTTGAATATACTAGACAAATTTCTGTTTCTATTACAAAAGAATCAAAGTGATTATAATGTATTCATTGTGGAATTTTCCATGAACAAGAATCGAGTGTCTATGACCATTGAATTTCATCCTCCTGTAGGTAAATCTAAGGCCCTCTGGCATAATAGAGTATTCATCCTATGTCAGCTGATTGTCATGCCAGAGAACATTGAGAAAAAGTTCCTAAGAGACAAACTACCATATGATAAGCTCACATTTCAAGAGAGCAATTTTACTAAATCTGTGCACAAGGACAAGAACTCAAGAGAACACATGGAGTACATTAGTTCCCTGTGGCATAAAAAAGAAGTGGATGGCAAACAAGTAAATTTGACAAAAAGTGAGACTAGCAAGAAAAGTCTGTGTCTGATACAAAATGTGAGAAGGTGGCATCCAGATGGAGCTGCAGTGAAGACTCTAGAAATGCAAGGATGGCCTCAGATCCTGAATGCCTTTCCCTCAATCAGAAACATGGTTGAAACCAGATCTATCTTAAAGATAAAAATAAGTTAAAATATGTTCTCTCCTTGAACATTGTTTTCTTAGAACTGGCCCTTCTCTTGTTCTTAGAACTTCAGCAGGACTCCACCAGGAAGAGATGGTGGTGACACGGGTCAGCTCAGGTGAGCTACATGTTGGGCAAGTTTATGATCCATATTTGCTTATATGTTGAGTATACTACAACACTATGAGACATATTAATTTGATTTTAGTTTGTCATCATCTATATTACCAAACACAAACACCCACAGTGGAACTTGGGGTATATTCATTGATTTACCTTTCTAAAACTAATTCTGTGTTAGTTAGGTCTCATCATCTACATAAAGGAATTGAAGTAGTCATAATCATTTCACCACCACTTTTAATGATGGGGAAAAAAAATCTAAGTATAAAGATATCCTCCTGGGCTAACATAGAATTCCATTGGTTCTAGAATCTTTGAGCTCTTTCTAAGTAAAATTTAGTTCAACTATACTCTACCTAATGGAGAAAAACAAAAGCCACAAATAAAAACTTGCCTTATCTAACCAAGATTTAAGGGAAAATAGGGAAGAATTAGATAAGAGGTGAGGGTTTTTTTGGGTTTTTTTTTCAGTACTGGGGATGGAACCCAGGGGAATTCTACCTCCCAATTATATCCTCAGTCCTAGGTTTATGTCTTTTTTTTTGAAACAGTGTCTCACTGAGTTGTGAAGGGCCTCGCTAAGTAGCTGAGGCAGTCTGGAACTGCGATCCTCCTGTCTCCATCTCCTGAATGCTGAGATTACAATGAGTTTTTATTAACATCTAGAAAGAAATAAAGCAGTAGCATCTTAAGGCTTGAACACAACCCCCCAGTAGAATTTTTATTTGTTCCTCATTCACTGATCTCAAGACTTTTTTTTTTTTTTTTTACTGATTCAAACTCATATAAAATAAAATTCTTATATCAGGATCTTTCACTTGGCTTGGAATGATCAGAGACCTCTGACCTCTCAAGCAAGTATGATGCTTCTCTGCAGAAACATCAGAGGTTTTAAGTTTATAGCCAAAGACCTGGAAACCAGAAACATTTTGCAATTTATCTTCCTATAGTAGCCAGCGAACCTCACTATCTACCAGTGTCCACCCCACCAGAAAGTCTAGCTAAATTTTAGTGCTGGTGTAAGCAACATGATGCCTTATATCAAGCTGTCAGTTGTAATTTCTTCAACATAAATCTCCAGAAAGGACGAAACCTGAAAACTTAAAAGTACTTTCAAATGAGCATAAATGCGTCTGATAGGTTTGTACACCTCAGGAACAAAGAAGCATGTAACAAGTATTAAGACCAATGTGAATTATTGAATCTCTAAATAAACTGTATTTACTATGGGAACCATCAATATTTTCAGAATTCTGGAATGAGAAAAATCTAAGGATGGTAACCACAGAACGACCACACTGACTATCAAAGACCTAATTAAAGAATTTCACAGTTACAAATTATCTGGTAAAGTTCTCCCTCCATTTCCCCTTCCAAAGTAAAACCCATCATTTTTTCCTTTCAAGTTTGAAAATAACTGAAAAGAAAGAATAAGTGCTGCAGAGTAAGAGGACAGCGAGCCCATGAATGATGTGCCTGTGTCCTACACCAGTCTCTGCTTTCTGGAGTTAATTTCCCAAGCACCTCCTGGGAGCGGAGGGAATGAAGTCAGTTAACAGCCTTTGGAGAATGAAGAGATGCTGCCCAGCCTGGGAAAAGATGGTCACCCCCACCCCTGGATCCAAATAGTCCTGGAGCTGCCTTGTAAATCTCTGTGCGGTGAAGCACTTCCTCTCATTCCAAATGCAAGCCGGAGCGAGGCAGAGTGGAAAACACGCTTTCAAATTTTAATAGAGACTTTTATGACTATCATATTTTCAGAAAATAAACGATGAAATAGACAGCACTGGTAGACAGGCAGGAGGTGGTGCTGAGACATGGAAGGAGCAGACTGTGCTTGGCTAACACACACGCTGGGAACCATCACAGAGAACTAAATGTATGTGGGGGCGAGAAACAGGGGAGAGGTGGCCATGCTTCAAAGCACAGGGCCATTTGAAAGTCCCCAGGGGGAAGGGGGCTTTGTTTTTACTTTCTTTTGTGTTTTTCAGGAGTAAACCAGCCAAAGAAGGCAATACAATATAGCCTTTCTATCTACAGACATCTTGGATATTGTATCTTATACATTATAGCAAAATTTTCAAATGGGCTTTAAATTTTTCATTAGCACATAGGTAAAATTACTGATGTATTATTGAAATAAATAATTTTGCATTTGAGTTCTACACTAGACTCAAATGCACAAAACTCTTTGAAAAGATTTTTTTATTTCTACTCTAATATTTAAGTCTTGAATCTTATCACACCACAAGCATTTGTTAGATATGCTATTATTATTAAATTGCAATTTTAAAAGAATATTAACTACACTTAATAAGTTCTTACTGATGAGGTAAAATAGAAGAAATAAAATTTTAGGTAGAAAGGAGATACATTGGGAAAGAAAGGAAAATAGGGTTTTAGAATGTGAAATCTTTAGTTTAACAGAGGTTGGTTCTTCTTAAAAATCCAGCCCATAATTTTAAATCATAATGGGATGGCCCAGGAATTTCATGAGGTGATTAAACCTGAGAACTTTACCTTTTGTCTCCCTCCAGGAAGACCTCCCAAAAAAGCCATACCTTTTGTCAAAGAGCTTCAGCATGCTGCAGCCCCTGGCTTCCTGTCCAAGGAGTCCTATCCTAAAAGGAATCCCTACCTTTTGTGAACCAGAAAGCTTCAAAGATGGAGCCTGCCATCCCACGTGCCCCTGGCCACTCCCTTTCTTATGCGTCCAGTTATGTGGAACTTGGGGTCATTTGGGGCAGTTTTGCAGCTCTTTCCTTTTTCTCCCTGTGCCACTCTCGTGCTCTTTGAGATGGTTCACTTTCCTCTGAACGTGTATCTTTACTTTACTTGAATTAACATCTCTGCCATCATCTCTGACTGAAACATGTTAAAATTCTTTTTACCATGGAAGCCAAGAACCTACAGAGGTTATTGTGTTGTTTTCCCATGACACTACTATTTGTTGGGAAATCCATGAATGTGGATTATACATATGATAGATTGCATAATTATCTAAGATAAATATTGCTCATCTAATTTTATGAATATAGAAATAAAGACACAGAAATTAAGAAAATTTTTCAATATTATACAAATATAATTTACAAAACCTGAAACTGAATTCAGTTTATGTATGCTTGGATGAATTAATAGTGGGAATTTGTTCTTAGATTTTCAAAAATAACAGTCAATTAGTATTTATGTGTGGAATAGCTACCATGTACCTAAACTGAAATGAATCCATGGCATGGCTTGTATCTCCCAAGAAACTTAACATCAATTAACACCAATGCGTTTGAAGTACTTAGAGAATGTCCACTGAGAGAAAAGGAGGTGTCTGTTGTAGGCTAGAATTTTCTAGCGTTTTAGAGAATATAAGACTTGAAATAGAACTTGAAGACAATGTCAATAGAGGAAGATGCAAGAAATATCTAAGTAGCAAAATTTAGATGTGGGAATAGAAAATTTATATCCGACCTGAGAAAGGATGTAGAACACAATAGTGTGTAATAATACAAGGATAATAATAGTTATTTGGGTTGAATAAAGAAGATCATAAGTAGCTTTGAAAGTCAACTGGATAATTTTCCATTCCTAGGTTTTTTTGTTTGTTTGTTTGTTTGTTTCTGGTGGTACTGGGGTTCCTGGAAGCCCTTCTCTGGACTACACTCCCAGACCTATTTTATACATTTTTATTTGGAAACAGGGTCACTTAAGCCAGCACAGCGCGGCTGGCTTTGAACCTGCGCCATCCTCCTGTCTCCGCCTCCCAAATGCGGGGATTACAAGAGTACACCACCACGCCCGGCAGCCATCCCTAGGTTTTAATAGAAGGACATCAAATAGTTCATATCAATATAATGTATTACGTGTGACAGAATAAATTATTAAACTGTGGAGGGACATTATCAAAACAGGTATTAGAAAAGTATAAAAATTTAAAAATTAAATTAGAAATGATAAATAATAAATAGAATAGGACTTAGAAAGACTAATCTGTAGGAACATGTAAAGTGGATGCGTGGGGAGAAAACATTCTCCATATGATGATGTGGTTTCTGCAGGGAAGAGGTAGACTGCGTTTTGTGGGACGGCGAAGGAGAGCAATCAGATAAAGTAGTAAGAGAATCTGAGTTTTGAAAGAAATTGGACAACAGAGGTCTTAAAAAAGGAAAATGTGTATGTGCCTATTGGAGGCTCAGAACTATAAATGATTATTTGTTTTGAAGTAAGGACAACCAATGTGACTAAAATTCTAGAAATGGCCACATCAAGGAGCATCTTTTATGCCATGCTAAGATTTGTTTTTTTGCAGGTCTGGGATGGAACCCAGAGGCATTTGACCTCCGAGTTACACCCCCCCGCCCAATTTTTATTCTTTATTTTTAAACAGGGTCTCATTGAGTTGCAAAGGGCCTCACTAAGTAGCTGAGGCTGTTCATGAACCGCGATCCTCCAGTCTCAGCCTCCCAAATGCTGGGATTACAAGCGTGCGCCACCACGCCCGTTCAAATAAGATATTTGAACATGACTGTTTTTTCAAGTTATGGAAGCCACGGGAAAGATTTAAAGAAGGTAAAGAGATGGTCATATTTTAGTTTTGTATTACACTATCAACAGAGGAGGTCTATATATGTGGAGATGAAAAGTGGGCACCTGAGAGGCAAGGAAATTAATTTATATACTATTGTGGTAATCCAGGAATTACTGAAGAGGGCCTAGACTGAGGCACTGTAGTAAAGATGAAGAAGAACAGACAAAATGGTAGAGTTTAGTAACTGATGAGAAATTTGCTGGTTAAATGATTCAGTGTATGTCCAGATAGGATCATGTTACCATTAACTGACACAGAAGAAAAATGACCTAATATCCTGAGGGAAGATGATTGAGTTTTGGAGACAGTAAACTTGAAATAAGTCTGGGTCTTTGGATTTATGCTTGTGAAGTTCATGTGAAAGAACAGAACTGGACAGAGAGATATGAAGTTTATTAGTACTTAGCTGTTCAGCAAAACCCTGAAAGCATGTAAGATTCCTGGATGACCTAGGAAGAGATTCTCTAGAGAAAACCAAAACACTAACTTCTATGAAAATAAGGTGTGCATCGAGGAAAGAGGAGAAAGAGCCTGTGGATGAAGCTGAGGCAGAAAAGTTGAGAAAGAGGGAGGGGGTTCCAGAGAACAACATTTCAGGAAAACTGGTCAGGCCAAGGGAGAAGGCCATGGTGAGAGGAGGAGTAAGGGTCCCATTGGAGGAGAACACGAGGTAACTCCCAGTGTACTGGATCAACATGAATGGGTGGAAGGTTTAAAGCCAGAGGACAGATAGTACAAGAGGCAGAGACAGAAAACTGTAATGTTTCTTTGAAGCAGATAGATACTAGAAGAGACATGGTAGAAGGTAGACATGGGCCATGGGAGGGGATTGAACTTGTTTACAGACTAAGGAAGGAACACCAATGGAAAGGAAGTGGTTGAAGTTAAAGAAAGAGCATACTTGTTGTAACAAGCTTCTCAAAGTAATGGAAAACAAACAAATGCAAGAGAATAAATCCAGAAGGTGGATTTATTCTGAACAACTCCAAGATTTGGTGAAAATAAAAAGTATACGATTAGGGTTTATATCTTTGATGTCTAAAGTAGATCATAATATCACTTTCAGGTCTCAGTTACTCTAAAATTACCTTTAGGGAAAACTCCTAACTGATGTTCCTAAAAGTCCCATCTGAATGCAAAGACTGTATACTATTTTCTTAATATTTCACATGAGGATGCAGGTTGCTGATATGCTAAGTAGGGCAATGACCAGCAGCCAGGCTTACTTTACAAGATAAAATATGTAGACTACAACAAGGCTATGATCTTATATTGCAGGCAAGGTTTCCACCAAAGATATAATTTTTTGTCATTTTAAAATTGAACTGACAATTCTGACTAAATAGATAGCCAGAGAAAGAAAAGAAAACAATGAGACTCTGTACTCTTTCCCAAATCTAAACTTTTTAAGAAAACACTTTTGAGTTAAACGTTATACCAGAAAGTTATCAGAACAAAGTTCTGATAACTTTCATTTATTAATGAAATCATTTATTTATTAATGTTTCATTTGTTTGTTAACACCACTGATTTCTCCAAAGAAGGCAAGATGTCAATAAAAAAATCTATTGCTTCACTGGGATTTCTCTAATACACTGCTCCTTAGACAGCATATTCAGTTTAAGATGGTACCAAGTTGATTTCTTTTGAAGGGTTTAATTCCAAATGAGTCAATAAAATAGAATTCAAAAACTGAAGGTTGCCAATATGGGTCATAGTTTTAAGGCAAATTTTTCCATTGGATAGATTGCCCCTTCATCCAAATGCCAAGAATAGATAGCATCTTAAATACAGAGGATTATAGCTCATCAGTCTTACATAAAATTTGGATGAAATGTGCATTAAATTCATGTGGAAAGAAACTTAAAGGAAAACTAAATTGTCAGTATCGAACAATTCCATTCTGACTCAAGAAGTTTTCAAGCTGTGACTTTCATAGTTATATAATAGCTCAAATACCTCATATACATCAATAAATTTATGTCTCATATGAAATCTTCAGTGAAGTTTCCAATTCCATGGATATAAATCATGGAGAATATTAAATAAAAGAATATCACTTTTTTAACTCTAAGATGAACTTGTTTTATATAACTCTGTGCAACCTGCCTAAATTTATAAATGGGTTAGTAAATACTTTAACAACAGTGATATTTCCCCCTATCTTTACTAGATCTCTCACATAAATATAAACTTTTGGATCTTGTGACCACAAGAAAATAAACATCAGATCAAAAAGTAGATGGTCCATGTTCAAACATTTGATAACATGTAAGGCCAAGTGAAGGGGCACAAATCAGCCTTCAACCTGGCACTAGCTGTTGAGTTAGAAAAGATTGTATTCTGTGACTACAGATTGACCTAATTCCAATCTCTTCAAAATAAAACTTTCTCTTTCCATTTTTGCCTTTCATCCTGCAGTATACGCATGCTTGGAATGATCTGTGCGTTTCAAGCCTACGGTGATGTGGTTAAAAGTATGACAATCAGGAGGAGAGAGGAAAGGTTGAAGATGAAAAATACACACTCACCTGGAAATACATTGGAATCATGTGCACACTCTGTACAGTAGAATGATTCACTTAACCCACCAGAAGTGGAATTCAGGCCTTGAGTTATTTTTTTCAGAAATGATGGTGAATTTGTAGTAGTTGACCCCCGGATTTTAATTAGCAATAGCAAGACATTATCAAGACAAGGACACAGAGCCTTGCAACACGTGAGCGAAGATCACATCAAGATCAACAAATGTTAGAGAAAGATTTAATATCTGGTTCACCAACATAAGTCAGAACCTCCTAAAGAGCTTTAAAAAGATACAGATTCCTAGCCCACATCTGAACCTACTGAATCAGGATATTTAGCAAGGAGGGGAGCCTAGAACCTACATAACACCTCAATTTCTCGTATATAAGTTTTCAGTCAGCTCAACACTGACTTGTGGATTGCTTACCAGCTCACCTGAGTTATGATCAAAGTATATACACTGGTTAATATAAAGAATTCATGAAGGTCTTGGTCGCACACACCTGTATTCCAAATACTTATTAGGCTAAAACAGGAGGATCACAGGTTTGAGGCCAGCCTTAGCAATTTAGTGAGGAACTCAGCAACTAAGTGAAACCCTATTCCAAAATAAAATATAAAATACAGCTGGGGGTATAGCTAAGAGGTAGAGCACCTCTGGGTTGAATTAATCTCCAATATCCAGTACCAAATAACAAACAAAAGATAAATAAAAAAGAACACAAATTCATGCCGGTTGCAATGACGCACCCCTACAATGCAAGTACTTGGAAGGCCAAGATAGGAGGATTACGGGTTTGAGGACAGCTCTGGCCACATAGCAAGACTCTCAGTAACCTAGCAAGACCTTATTTCAAAACAAACAAAGAAAATTTTTAAAAGAGCTGGTGGTATAGCTTGGAGACAGAGTTCAATCTCCAGTATCACAAAAAAAAATAATTCACTGCCACTATCGATCTATACATGTACAGGAAGCATATTCTTCAAAATAAAGCTCCACTTTAGTTTGGATAAAGGCTGTAACTTTATCCAAACTTATCTGATGAGAGGTATGAAGGAAAGGAGATGCAGTCTAATAGTTAAGTGTCATTAGGTGCCAGAGCTTTGCAGTCTGCTCAGACATAACAGTAGCCTCAGTAGATCTGGTCACCCAACTATATCCTGTCCATTAATACCACGAAATCCATCCAATAAAAGTGCTCAACCTTTACACTCATGGTCAGAACTGTCCTTGCCTCCTAATACTGTTCTTCCTTCTATTCTTCATAGCAGAACCCTATTTAAGAGGCAGAGTATGTTAGTACCTTCCATTAAAAGGCTATATTTTCTGGGCTGCAACTTTGTGTGACAAAATGACTAACTTCTGGCCAAATATAAGTAATTTAAGTGTTAAGTCTCCACTTAAGAAAGAAAGGGACACAGCCTCCAGCACTCATCCTCTATTTGGAGGCCTGGAAATTACATATGATGGCTAGAGCTCCAACAGTCATCTAATGCCATAGAAGCAAAAACCATACCCTAGGGATAGGAGATTAGAAAGAGAAAAAAATGTGAGTCCCTAATTACTTTGTGGAACCAATATTCTAGCCTTTCACTGTCTACCTAAAAGCTTCTTTTACATAATAAAAAGCTTGTTTTATATGTACTTTTGATTTAAACTAGTGCATTCTGATATAGATATATGTATATATGTATATAAATTAAAACACCCATTATAAAATAAAAGTCTACCTGTTCTACATGATCTGCATTATCTATTTTAATATTAATAAGTTTAAAACAATTTATAATTGAGCTAGTGTCTTTACCTATGTATTCATATCTGAGCCCCTTTTAAGATAATGCTATTCGGGTACTGCTAATTGTGAAATATCAGTTTTTTCATATTAGTATTTTAAAAATGACTTAAATGACAGGCATAACATCATAATATGGAAAGGACCATGATTCTCTCTTTTCTTAGTAATCAGAAGTTGGCTTGGGAGCAGAATATCAGTCTAGGGTTACAAAATAGGTGTTATAAATTTATAGTCCATGAGCCAACTTTGGCACTCAGATATATTTTACTTGGCTTATGCAATATTTTCTGGAAACATTAATTTTTAATGCTTAAAGTGGACATGCATTTTCAGTTCTCCACAAACTACTAGTTCTGTTTGTTTGTTTGTTTGTTTGTTTGTTTGTTTGTTTGTTTCATAGGCAGTCTACCTCTGGAGCTACACCTCCAGCCTTTTTTTTTTGAAGTGGAATCTAAGTTGTTGAGGGTCTCATTAAATAGCTGAGGCTGGCCTCAAACCTTTGATCCTCCTATCTCAGCATCTTAAGTACTGAGACTACAGTAATATTAAAATAGATAATGCATTCACCACTATGTTGATGTACAAATGTTCACTTGCTTTATGTGTTTGTATTACTTTGTGTTATCTGGCCTATGAAAGCAGTGAAATTTACAGTATATGAAAGGAAAACTATATATCTCTACACCTTCCCTTCTCTCCACAGCTCATTTGTTGTTGAATACAATGATTCGTACCTAAGATTGTTTCCTAAGATCAAGTATGCCTAATACACATAAGAATATATATAGCTCCTGATATTTTAGATTTTTATTTAGAAATATAAAATTATAATATATATAATGCTGTAGTATTTTCTCCTACATAAACAAAAAATAGAACCTTCCAAAGCCTCTTGTGCACACACATACTTGCACTTACCCCTACACACACACACACATACACACACACACCATATACATGAACACACACACACACACACACACAAACTCTTGAAAAGCTTATTTTGTCATCTTGACTTCCTAATTTTTTCCTACTTAAGAGTTTCAACTAAAATTATCACAACTCCCATTCTTCTTACAGTTTTTATGAATTAAATTGATTTAGCTCTTAAAAATTAGTGAGAAGTAGTCCTGTTTGGGCCTTAAATGCCTTAAAGTTTATTTACTTTTTTTTATCATACAGGTATTGTGCTTATGTTTACATCTCTGGTAAGTAATCACAAAAAAGTAGAGAAAAAATATATCTTAATGCTATGAGAAGAAAAAAATGGATAGTTATAGTATATACGTACTTGTATACAGTGACAGCTCTCTACATTTCCAATGAAACATATTTGTACACAAAATAAATATGAGAATATATAATTTAGTTATATCTAAAATCTGAAAATCGTACTTGCTTGGCATGCATGCCTTAGGCATTCCTTTAATTTAAAGCATCTACCTAGTGTCTTCTTCCTTCAAGCTCAAAATCCCATGGAGTTTCTGACACTTTTATTAAGCCTGTAACATGCCTGCATAAGGAGGATAAAATATTGCAAGTGTCCATATAACATCAATTTACACCAAAATGTGCATCCTAAGTAAGTACAGTAAAAGTTAAGTAGCTCTGCATATACTAGATTCTGGAATTCTTTTCTATTTTATCTTTAATTAAGATTATAACTACTTTTCCTTTGCTATTAAAGTTTTATTGCGTATATTCTCTTAGTTTAACAAAATAGAGGAATCTATTATGTACAATACACTTTCTCTGTAAAATCTAATGTTTGGAATTCTGGTTTTTGTGCTATTTAATTATATTCAGGGGAGAAGGGAACATCTTGGTACCAAGCATCACCTTCCTCACATTTATGTAAATTGGTATTAAGGAAAAATCAACTCTATTTCTCAATTATACCTATAGAATAATTACAGCTAATTAGGGATATCTTTTAGCATATGGCCTATCCCATATTCCATATAAAACATTTCTTTTTTATTCATGTATTTAGCTATTTCCATACTTTGTAAAATAAACATTAATTTTAATGTCAATGAAGAGAGAAGGTTGTATTGAGAGGTTTAAAGTTGGTCATTTGATGGGGAATTTTACAGTCAGATTTTCTACTTGTGTTGCAATTTTTCAATATTTGCTCTCCTTTCTCCTAATTTCTACATTCTCTTCAATTATCTTTCCCACCCTTCCAAGTAACACATGCCTTCCATGCCATTATGAAGAAACTCAAGAGTTTTTACCTTTTTATAAATTGCTTCATTTTCTGAAACATAAAAAGTAACATTGAAAACTCCAAGATTTTAGAAAGTGCCCCCTCTATGGGACTCCTCACAGATTGTTGAGAATTTGTTCCACACTTTTGTTTTCACTCTTTAAAAGTTCATAGAACTTATGGTCTCTAACACATTTTATAAACATCTTTAGAGCATAAGTACACAAAGATAGTTCTATACAGACACACAAGTGTGTGTGTGTGTGTGTGTGTGTTCAAATACAGAAATATGTGAAAGACAGTAACAGAAAAGAATACTGAGCATGCTAAGTTTTAAAGGCTTGAGTGTGATGGTAATAGTTATGAAAGTCTATAATGGCCTATTTTAAAAGTGTACTTGTCTTTATTTGAATTTCATCCCTCAAAAGTAAGGATTTAATAATCAGTGAACCTAGCTTCAGTATTTTCTTATATTCTATATTAACCATGCAGTTTTGTTTAAACATACATCCCAACCCTAATATATGCAAATCACATATAAGGAAAAATTCAGTAGCCAGGCAAGATTTGTCTTTAAAACAAACAAACCGAAAAAGAAAAAAAGAAAAGTGGAAGGAAGGCAGGAAGGAAGGAGGGAGGGAGGAAGGAAGGAAAAAAGAAAAAAACTTGTATCTCCGGGAAAATGCCTATACAAAGCCTCCATGCCAAATAAGTTATATATAAAGCATGCTGATTTCCTGCCCTCCCATCCAACCAGGAACCACACTGTCCAGATAATCAAGTCAGTAGGGTGGGAAAATACCACTGTTTAAGAAATCTGGCTTCTATCAGCCTCTGTCATGGAGAAATAGGGGAGACTCCCTCTCAGTGAGTAAAAGGGACTTTCAGATCACAAACAAACGAAAACAGTTTTAAAAAAGTGTAACTCTGTAAAGAGAAGAGAATGAGGAGCCGAAGACAAAGAAATTCAGAGCCATCATAGTTCCCACAGAGGTTTTTCTAAACAAAGAATTTTATGAAGCAGCTAAAGTTCAGTTTAAGAAAGACTCCACCCCACCCAGCTTCTGCAGCAACTTCTTGCTCTGAAAGCTCCAGCCCACAGAATAGATCGCCTCTAAGCAAAGTGCCTTTCATGCTCCGATTTAAACACTCGTCTTTTAAACTTCCCACTCTCACATTCAGGCAAATGGACTGATCAAAGACTTCCCCAGAAATAGTAGTGTACTTTGCAAGCGCACACACAGAAGCTCCGACTTTGCAAACATCCCTGTTGTCTAAGGAGCCCTTTCCCAGGTGCAAAGCTCCTAGCCCCCTTCTCAAACTTCAAACCAGACCACTTCGTGCTCTTCCTGAGGCTTAACATTCCACCCAGTTCCCAAACCAAGCGTACAATAAACGCCCCAAGCAAAGCAAAAGGCAGACTCACCGTCCTCGCCTTCTTCCTGGGCTTGTATTGAGACAAATTGCCCTAATAAAACAGTAAGAATTAAGAGAGGTCTTGCTTTCACCCAGTTTGCCATCATATCTAAATATTAGACATGTGGGTCCTCCTGGGAGTGAAAAGTAGATTCTGAGATTATTGTAGCACCATGAAGCCAGCTGTGGGCTCTTCCTTCAGCACCAGACCCAGGGCAGCCTCGGCAATCCCCCCTTTTCAGCACCAGCTCCGGCACGGTCTGCGAAAACTTTTTTCAAGCGATGCAGCTTTAAATAGGAAGAATGCTGCCTCCACTTCTTTTCCTGCCCCTTTCAGCTTGTTCAGGCTCAGAACCATCCAGTGCCTGCCAAGCAACCGTCTGATTGATGGTAAACAACCGAATCAGAACACGCGTCTCTGTGCCTTGAACTTTCCCTGGTTCGTGTGGGTTTTAAGTGTAGAAGAAGCTAAATAACAGAAACAAACTTTTATTCTGCCTTCCTTTTATTTCCTTTTAAAAGAAAAACTGTAAAAGGAAAACTGTTAGAGGGAAAGAATCCTATTCTTTTTTCCCTAACCTTTTCTCCAGACACACACAGCCATAACTCTTGCACTATATATTGAAAAAGATCTTAGGAAGGAAATATAGCCTTTTAGCCTTTATTTTACTTTTTTTTTTTGGCTTTTAGGTGTTCTGGGATTCTCCTCACCTTAAACCTTATAAGAGTCACATTTAAGCCTTTCTTCAGACCAAATAGAAAAGACTTTTGTCTCCTTCTCAGAGTGTCTTTCCCCAGACTTTGGAAGGAGGGTATTTAAACAGAGCCCAGATAAAGTCCAGGTGAGAAACTGATGTAGACAAATAAATTTGTAATACATCATACTTTGAGTTTTTTCCACATCCCTTGCTAAGGGGACACATCTGCAGGTTCCTCTTCTTTCCCAGGGAATGTTATCATGTAGAAAAACAGTCTCCTGAGCCAGTGCAGAGGAATGGGAAGAACGCTGCATCTGGATACGAGAAAAGCTCCTGTTCAAACACCAGATCTGCCATTCACCAATTTTGTAAATGTTCACATAGCACTTTATCTTTGGGCACTCCGATTTTCCCTTTTAAAAAGGGGGGAAGGGCTTTTCCCTGATCAGTGTCCAGGGACTGGTGACACTAAAATGAGCAATGTATTATTAACTAAGCTTCAAATTGCCAAGAGCTACATAAAAGTACATGGTGGTGTTATTAACCCTAACCCAGCCTTTAAGGGAGTAGGGCAGTCTCAATTCCACAGAACAGTATCTCTCACCCTTTGTGCCACATTCATGCCAGCCAAGATCGTAATGACCTCTGTGTGATCTGTATAACCAAGCACAGAGATAAGCCTCTAGGACTAGGATGGATGTCCCACACATCACAGGGGAATAGACTGTTCGTAATTATTCAGTAACGACCCTGCACTGAGCAGAGTACACAGGAGAAAGAGGGAATGACGCAGACGCAGAGGAGTTAAGAGTCGTGTCCATCATCTTCGAGGTACAAACGCTGAGAAATTAAATTTACATGAAACAAATCAGTATAAGCTAGAGCACAGGCATATGTGTGGATGAATTCAGTCCCCTAGAGATTCAGAGAAAAAGAGATATTATAAAATGAGATTGAGCCGGGCGTGGTGGCACACGCTTGTAATCCCAGCATTTGGGAGGCTGAGACCTGAGGATCGCGGTTCGCGGACAGCCTCAGCTACTTAGTGAGGCCCTCTGCAACTCCGTGAGACCCTGTTTCAACATAAAGAATAAAAAATTGGGCAGGGGGTGTAGCTCGGAGGTCAAATGCCTCTGGGTTCCATCCCCAGACCCGCAATAAATAAATAAATAAATAAATAAATAAATAAATAAATATAAAATGAGATTGGATGAGGAAGGTGTTACTATTACACTTCTTTTTTTACTTATTTGTGTTTTAAAAATTTTATGAGTATGATATGATTGTACACAATAGTGAGATTCATAGTGACATCTTTATCTACACACATTATTTCATCAGTTTCCTTCCCCTCCCTTGTCCCCTTCCACTACTTTGCTGCTCTCCTTTTTTTGATGAGGTTTTTTTTTTTTTTTTTTTTTTTTACTAGAAGAAATCTAAGAACCTTTAAGTTTTAGTTTTGGACCTAAAGTTTAGTAAGAAGTATTCCAGAGGGGTTACCTTTCCAACTGGCCTCTAACTTTCTAACCTGTACCCCTGGGTATGATTTGTCACTTAGACACATCTCGCCTCTCCCTAATTGCCATGGCTTCTGTCTCCCCCACACTGATCCCATGGGTGCCCAGGTCCCACTCAATAAATGGGCAGAATAAGGACCAAAATCCACTCTTTTAATCCTTTGCATGTGATCTGAGAGAGGCCAGGACTTGAAAGCATCTTGCTAAATATTTGAGAAGAGTGATAGGAAAATAAATGTGGGGTGGGAGTGAGGGGGGCTATTCTCTGAGCTTGCTGGCTCTGTTCTACTATAAGGCCTTTTTAAACACAACACAGCTCTGATATCCAAGAGTCAGCACAATTTCTGGGCATCTTGTGGGGAATCGTTATTGAAGTACATGAACAACTAACATTCTAGAGACTCTATGACTCTCAGGAACCATCCTCCATGCTGAGGGTACAAAGACAACAAGAGGAAACTGCAGGACGTGTAGCAGAGTCAGCGCCTGTGGCACTCAGCACCTGCTCATTGCAGCATCTATCAGTCATCCAAACAGTTATCATCAATCATCAGCTTTTATTAGTTACTTTAGATTTAACTGTAAACACAAGTTACATAGGAAGGCTGTAAAGCACATTGTCACCTGTCACACTTCCTCCAGTTTCTGCCACCTCTTTCCACCACACCAAAAGCTCATGGAACGATAAGGGTATAGCAAAGGTTTTCACGATAGTTATGATAAATTAGCATTCTGTTCTGTCTTTCCTTGTTGTGACCTTTTACCATCCATGTGACCAAGTTGTGAGTAGTAAAATACTTTACAACTTGGCTTTTTTTTTTCATGTTTGGTTTTAGGACCCTACATTACAATTGGGAGAAAAAACTAAGATGTGTACAGGTGTTGGCCAATTATGCCTTAAAATGGATGTTGACGTTCTCATAGAGGATGATGTTATTTCTCAATCCTTGAAAAACTGATGGGAATCCTTACTGTCAAAGCAGGGAGTTCAGAAATCTATCCAATGTCAATAAGCCTACCCTAATAGTTCATATCTTGTGATAATAGGTGTTTAACTGAGTTAATTTTATGGCCAGTTCTTATAAGAACTCTGAAAGGTATTTAGCATTGTTTCTCAAATCATACATAAAATTTTCTATTTTTGCTCAGCCAATAAGAAAGAAATTTAGGATTCTGTTTCAGTGATGTCTGACTCCACACCAAATGTTCTCACTGCTCGCTGGCTCTTCTTAGACCTACTAGACCCCGCCCTCTCCAGCTCAGGGGAAAAAGATGCCTCAGCATTCTTTCAGGGTCAGTCTTCCCTCTCTACTCTTTATTCCATTCCTTTAATCTCTTTCAAGACATTACTTTTTCAGCATCCCCCATCACCTCTCCCTTCCAGGTTTCTTCTTCACTTACTACATTTCCTACACCTTGTACACCTGCTCCTTACCTGTAGCTTTTTTTTTTTAAACAGGAAGGAGAGGCTTCCCTATACCTCGTATCTTCTATATTCTCCATTTTCTTTCCATTCCTCTAACTCACAGTTATACTTCACCTTCTGCATCAGGATCCCATCTTCAGCATCCACAGAAACATCATCACCCTCTGCTGATAAAACAAAGATCTTTCTTCTTCTCCCCCACCCCGCGCAGAGTGTTTGGTATTCTGGCCACTCCTTCCCAGTGTGTCCCTGGCCCCACATTCTCCTGTATGCCCTCTGCTTCACTGGTCACATTTCCTTTGCTAATCCTCTCAAAAGAAATTTCTGCTCTCCTCTGTGGTTCCACTAGCTTTCTTCCATCCTTGCCCATTGTCTTGGGCTATATTAGCTATTGGATCCATTGGCTTTATTTCCATTCGCATGCTAATAACTGCAGTCCAGGCTTTCTTCCTGAACTTTCAGAGCTGTATTTCAAGGGACATGCTTTGAACATCTTTCTTTGGACAGATCCAGGAGATGCAGAGTCCAAAATGGAAGCATTGTCTATCGCTCATTGTTCACTATGACGATTAACACTACCACCACTACCACCGTCCTCCTAGTCCCAACATATACAGTCAATGAAACTGGAGCAGTGACTCCTAACCAACCATCTGCTCCCTCACAGAACACGTTCTACATCAGCCTCTCTAACATCACACTGCACATCTGGATCTATTGGTCCTGCTATATTGTAAGCACTCAGATATTGAGGACAATGGTTGGTCATTTGTAAGCAGTAGTTGTTTGTTAAGTAAATATTATGTAAATATTATTTGGTAAAGAATCATTTCCTCACATATGTGGAAGCTAGAGAGAAAAATAGAAAACAAAAGGGAATTTAAATTAATGCAGACAGACAAGTTAAATAATGGAAGTGGATTGGGGGAGGGTAAAAGGGATAGAAGAAAGGAAAGCCAATGAAGGAAACAGTTCAAATAATGTTATGTCCATAAATTAAGGTATCACTGTTAATCTCACTAACATGTGTGGGGAGGGATGGGTAGCCAAGTAAGATATGAAAGGAAACACACCAACATCTTTGTGCAAGTATATTCATATCACTTTGAATCTCAGTATAATGTATAATTATAAGGTACCAATAAAAAATGAGTACTTTTTTAAAAGAATCCAAACTTGATGATTATATGGCCATGAGAAGTGGTAATGAGCATAGATGAAGATGATCCCAAGATGTCAACTCTAGAGGAGTAGGAAAATGACAGTCCTAGTGAAAAAAAATCTGTGTAGAAAAGATAAAGTGGGGATAGAGCAGAAAGAGACTACATAACTCACCTGGTGCATATATGTACTTAAATGCTTTGAACAGCAAACCACAAGTTTTTGGTTTTTGTTTTGTTTTGGGGTACTGTGAATTGAAACCAGGGACATTCTACCTACAAGCTAGACTCCCAGCCCTATTTTATTTTTATTTTAAAACAGGATTTCATTAAGTTTCTGAGGGTCTTGCTAAGTTGCTGATACTGGCCTCGAATCTGCAATGCTCCTGCCTCAGTTTCCCAAGTACTGTGACTACAGGTATGTGCCACCAACCCTGGTTCAAACCACAATTCTTAAACAATCAAAATAAAAAAGGATTATGCATGGTCAGTAAACTCTTTTTCTGGCTGATGGTCAATATGAAAATAATGTCGTTAATAATAATAATGCCAGGCACAGTGACGCACGCTTGTAATCCTAGGTTTGGGGAGGCTGAAACTGGAGAACTGCGGTTAGCAGACAGCTTCAGCTACTTAGTGAGGCCCTCTGCAACTCAGTGAAACCCTGTTTCAAAATAATAAAAAAAATACAAAAATAGGGCAGTGGGTGTAGCTTGGAGGTCGAATGCCCCTGGGTTTCATCCCCAGACCCACTAATAATAATAATAATAATAATAATAATAATAAGCCTAGAATATGTACTATATGCCCAGTATTATGTAAATACTTTCTATATATTAATTAAATATGTAAAGATATGGAAGCTGAGCAGGCTTGTAATCTCAGTACTTGGGAAGCTGAGATAGGAGTATCCAGGTTTCCAGCCAGCCTTAGCTACTTAGAGAGACCCTCCAAAACTTTTAGTGAGACCCTGGTTCAAAACAAAGAATAAAAATTAGGGCTGAGGGGTATAGCTTAGAGAAAGAATGCTCCTGGGTTCAATTCCAAGCACCACACACATACACAAAAAGATATGGGGCAAGTGCTATTATATCCCCTTTTTATAGATGAAGAAGGAAATAGAGAAGCATAGAAGAAGCTAAATAATTTGCATCAAGTTACACATCAAAAAATGACCAAATCAAGCTGGTTATGGTGGTACGTGCCTGTAATCAAATCCTAGTACTTGGGAGGCTGAGACAAGAGGATCACATGTTCCAGGGTAGCCCCACCAATTTTGTGAGACCTTGTTTGAAAACAAGAAATAAAATTGGGCTGGAGATGTACCTTGGGCGGGGAACAGAGGTACGGAGGTAGAATGGCCTTGAGTTCAATCCCCAGCACAAAAAGAAAAAGAAAAAGAAATGACTAGATGCAACTTTGGAACCCTGGCTGTAAGGCCTTTTTGCTTAACAAAGGCTAAGGTTCAAGATATTATGTCATGTTTATTTCCTTAGATTAAATTCTGTCACAGTGTGTGTGTGTGTGTGTGTGTGTGTGTGTGTGTGTGTATACATTGTGTGACATATAAATAATAAATAATATGTGACATATATATAATATGTGACAGAATTTATTATGTATGTGTTATATTGGTACTGGAGATTGAACCCAGGGCAGTCTACTCCTGACCTACACCCCCAGCCCTTTATATTTTTTGTTTTGAAGCAGGGTTTCACTAGGCTGCTGAGAGTCTCACTACATTGCTGAGGTTGTCCTCAACCCCATTATCCTCCTTTCTTATCCTCTCAAGTACTGGAATTACAGGCATTCACCATCAAACCCAGCAAGTTCAATCACTAATTTTTTAAACAATTGATAATAGTGGAAAAATCACTCAAAATGTCTTTAGCATAGCAACTTTTCAAGTAAACAAATATATGTGCCATTTGTCATAAATGTTATCCATATCTAAACTTTATATATTGCCTCTATCTGAAAGTGTATACTAAAAATATGTCTTTATCCATTTAAGTATAGTTAGAAATATTTTTAATTTTGTATTAGAAATTTTAACATCATTTTATAGCCTTACAATACGAATTTCAATTTAATCTGGATAACTATACTTTTGCTAATTCACATTTTGAAAATTTTTTTGCAATTTTACATTTTAAAATATGTATGACCACCTAAGACAATCAATAATCACATAAAAAAGTTATGAAGGATGCTTTAAACCAAGATCATAGTACTTTGATAAGGAGTTGGCGATTAATCATGATACTACTAACATACTGGTCAAGTTCACACATACTTTTTTGACTCACAAAAACACAGAAATAATACAGGGTCTATGGTCATTCTCATTTTATATTGAGATTTAAGAGAGATTAAGTGGCTTATCATAAGTCACATAATGCAAAGAATAACCTCAAATACAGTTTCCAAATCTCTCCACTCTATGCACTGCACTTGATAATTAAAGCTCAATCCAAATTTACCAAGAAAGTAACTTCAAATAAGTCTGCAGAAGGACAACAGTTAGTTAGAAACACGAACTCAAAGCCAGAATGACAGCATCTTCATGGGTCCCACCACCTACCAGCTCAGTGACCCTGGAAAAATCATGCCTTCTCTTCACTTGGCCTCCTCAACTGAAAAATGGCGAGAATATTACCTGCCTCCGTAGGTTGAGATTAACTGGCTTACTATCTAGTAATGATTAAGTAAAAACAAGTACTACAGTCATTTGAAAAAAATAAATTTTAATCAGTTTAAAATTTATTGACATTTACCTAAAGATCAAAAGACAAGGTAACTAGAAGGAATTTTAATTACCCAGGATGCTTGCCCCACTCAACTTCTCATTCTGTTCTTTTTTAGATGCTGTGTCTGTTAAATTAGGGTTTACATAGAGCCAAAGTCATCTTTGTAAGTCATCTATAAAGTCACCTTTAAGTTATGCTCAATGTATTCAATCATCAATCACCATAACCATCTATAGGATATTATCTTTACCTCCCAAAGTCTCTCCATTTGAATCTAACTTTGCCTCCTTTACGAACCCTGGCACCAATTATCTGATTTCCATTTCCTTAGTTTTGCCTTTCCTGAATATTAGATAAATCAGTTCTACTGCAGATAGTAGTCTTCTGTGTCTATTTCTAAGTTCACTTAAGCTGTTCTATGTGTCAGTAATTCGTTTTTTTCAACTTTTTTTTCGGCACTGAGGATGAAACCCAGTGTCATTTTACCTCCGAGCTACACTCCCAACCCTATTTTTTGTTCTTTATTTTGAAACAGGGTTTCACTAAATTGCAGTGTCCTCACTAATAGCAGAGGCTGGAAAAGAACCTGTGATTCTCCTGTCTCAGCCTCCCAGATACTGGGACTACAAGCATGTGCCACTAAACTTGGCCAATTTTTTAAACTTTGATGTTCATTATTTTAAATTTATTTTTTATTTTTATTAATCTATTATTTGTTTTTAAGCCCAACAAATCTTAAAAAATGGAGGTCTGTTTGTATTGGAATTGACAATTCTCCAAAGCTAAAGTAAGAGTCCATGAGTCAGGGCTTCCCCTGAGGGAAACTTTTTAAATGGCAGGACAAGGTACAGCTTACAAAGAAGAAATTGTCCAGAAGCTAGCAGACACCAAAGGTCATTGCACCAAGCAAGTGTGCTATGTTCTGTGACTGTTCAAAAGAAATTAAAAGTCCTAAAAGTCTCGAGCTGTTTCTAAACAAAATAAGAAGTCATTCAGCCCATCTGAGTCCTTTCATTGTTCAACTGACAATTATGAGGCAACCAGAGGTCTGGGAAATGTATCTTTTCTTGATATGGAGGGAGCAGTAGAGGGCAAGGAAATCATTGGTATATTTTAATCAGTCTTTCATAAATCCATCAGTTCTTTGTTGAATATTCAATATTTCCTAGGTATGTTGAGGGAAACTATCCTTTTGACCTATTTAGTAACTTCAGTTCTGTTTTGCAAATCTATGGAATCTCTGCTTTTAAGAAGTGATTCAATAAGTTATTGTAAATGGGAACTTGAGAAAGGATAAAATTTTAGACACATCTATCATTTTTAATGTAATATCTGTTGTAATTTACTTAACATTTCATATTTCTATATGGTATTTGATAAGATAAGCACACCAGCTATTAATATATCACAAGCATAGAAAACTTACAGAAAAATTTTTGGACAATTTGTAAATAAAAATATTGATCCCTGCCTCACTTTCCTGATGTATATGTATTAAATAGAAAAAGACTAGCATTCGTCTAGTATAGACTAATGCCAGAAAAGAGGACCTTCTGTTCAGAAACCCTACAAACACAATTTTTTATAGCATGGAAATTATGTAATAATCATTAAGAAGAGAGAATGCTATTAAAATGGCATTATTTATTTATAACATAAGATGCATTCTTTTGTGGTACTGGGGTTCTTGGAAGCCCTTCTACCTCCGGGCTACACTCCCAGACCTATTTTTTATATTTTTATTTGGAAACAGGGTCTCTTAAGCCAGCACGGCTGGCTTTGAACTTTGCGCGATCCTCCTGTCTCTGCCTCCCAAGCGTGGGGATTACAAGCGTGTGCCATCACGCCCGGCTAACATAAGATGCGTTTAAATGATAATTTTTATTTAAATATCTTTAGGTAATCAATGTGTTTGCTTTGAAATAAATATATAACTATGCACTATAATAAACTCACATTATAATAATTTATGTCTTAATTATATGTTAAAACGTAGTGACTATGCAGAAAAAGTTTATAAATACTCTAAACACCACAAGGACAATGGCTCATTGATTATACTATTTAGAAATCAGGAACATTCTCAATAATTAGTCCTAATTACCATTTAATTAAAACATGCACATATCCTACACAAAATCATGCACACATACAATGAAATGGTAAAGGAGCAATTCATAAGCTTCATTTTAATATGTTCCAAAATTATTGCATCCTCATAAATCCAAGCCCTCCATGACACCTAAGAATAAAATAATCAAACCCATATGATCACTTAGAAAAAAATATATTAATTATTCCTAATACATAGAAAATGTTAGCAAAGGCTTCACTCATCAGTGGGAGAGTGTAATGTTTTAACTTGAGCATGTGTGTGAGTGATATCATTTTAAGAGATTTTAAGATACATATGGATCTCATTTTGTTGCTTTACAGGGCCTTACTTTTGTTTTCTCTGGAATAATTGCAATCATAAGATAGTATTGGATGAGTGAGATTTTATAAACATGTCTTGCCTTCCCTTTCAGAATCATCTTCACTTCTATGATTTGGGAATGAGAGGAATCTTAAAAATTGTTCCTATAACATATGAAATCCTTTTTACCATAAATATGACACATAACTAAAACAATCAAGGCATTCTTAGAACGTTTGGCAGATTCTTTTCTTGTAAACCTACTGAGGTTAAATATGTATCCCTTTATTTGTAAGATGAGTACTTTGAGTAATTCAAGTCCTAGAGTCAACTTTTCAGGCCTATTGTCTACCGAAGCCACAATATGCTAATTTTCCACATTATATATGGATACCACTAATTTACATGAATCTGCTAAACTTACTCTAAATACTTTAATTATTTGGAACATGGCCATCATCAGTAGCAGGAAGAATTAGGAAGTTACTGTACTCCTCAGGCATGAGCACAGTCACCCCACCTTGTTTCAAATGTGCTTTGCTCATCCAAATGTCCTCATCATACTTAGGGAAGAAGGAGGCTCTGGTTTTAAAAAGTTGTGTGTAATTCAATATAATGTATGTTTATCGAGAGACTTCTTCAAGGGTACAAATATGTAGGACAAAGCCAGCCCACTAATAGCTTACTGGGTTTTGTAGTAATAAACACAAGCAATTATATCTATGATAAACATAATCCAGGGATGAGTTCTATTATAGAAGTACAAAGAACAGTAGAAGAGTGAGATGGGGTAAAAGGACGTAGAGTCATGAGAAATCTGGAAAGAGCTACTGAATGTGATAGCATTTAAGCAGAGCCTCAGAAATTGGACTGCACTCCAACAAAGATTGACTGAAGGGAGATTGAGAAAGCCAGAAGGTGGTTTAAAAAAAAAAAACTGCTAATAGCCTAGCAGAGTTAAATCATAGGCTCCTCCACACATCAAAATGGGGGAAATAAAAACATAATATTTTAAAATTCTTTACTGTGATAGAAAGAATTATCAGGAAAAAATTTGAAAGCTAACTTTAATAAATCCCACTCTCAACAGCATCTTCATACTTTAATGGTCTGACCAGTGTTTCAAGATAATTCCCATAGTAATTATCATATTAAAGAGCACTATTTTTTTATTATTTCACTAAGCTAACAAGTTACTGAACTAGATTCTCCAGAATGTTCTGTAATTGGGGAAGCACAGAAAGACATCAGTAAGATCCCTACATCTTTACTCTTGTAGCAAAAGGAATGCATTTCTGCTACTCCACATGGTTTTGTTTCTTGTAGAACCACACCCATATCTTTCCTTCCAAAAGAAGACATAACTCAAGAAAAAATGTAGTTGAGTCAGCAACCATACATAGATTTAAATTCTGTTTTTCACATAGCGACCTCACCCCATCTTTCCAGCTCATTCTAAAGTGGTCTTATCTTTTACAGAGGCTTGATTCAACATAATAAAGAGAAGAGGAAAAGGTGTAGTTCCTTTTTCTGTCTGAGTTTTATTACAGCTTTAAAATATTTGGAAAGATAAAATATAGCTCCAGGAGCCAAATTTTAATGAAAATGAAATTAATACCTAGCATAATCAATGTAATTTAGGCAAAAAAATGAAGTGAAAATTTATCTTGTGTCATTAAGAACTTGAATTGTGACATATCACAAAGGGCTGTTCTGTAGAATTTTATCTCTGACAATGGGCCCATGGGAAACACGAAATCTGGTCCTGGGACAGCTTCTCACCAACTATATTACATGAGGAAGGCCTCATACATCTTATTTGTAAAATGGGATGGTGAAAGCTCCTTTAAGTTTTCAAGTATTGCAGCAGGAGCTGTTCATGAATTATTTGGTAAACTGTAAAGTGAATAAAATATAACCTATCATTCTTATTATTCTTTTTTTATAATTTATAATACAAATAGCTTGAGAAGATCTTCATTCAATTCTGCTCCAGAATGGACACATGGGTTTCTGAAGTTATTTTTGTTCATTGAAAGTATGTTTTCACTGGGTAAAAGGAGAAGATCAGGGAGCAGTGCAATGTTTCTTGGTTTGGCAGTGTTCCCTTCCAACTGTCTTAGCTCAGAAAGAACTAAAGTACTGTTCTAGAAAGATGAGCTAAGAAGACAGCAAGAGTTTGGAAGAGAAGGGTGAAAAAATAATGAGGGAGCTAGTCAGATATCATACTAAAAAAATACAATGGACTTTCCACTTGCTTCAAAGTAATACACAGCATCAAAGTATTATTCTCCATACCATTTATGAAAATGAGATCTTCAAATATAACCATTATAAAAAGACCTTTTTGCCGGGCGTGGTGGCGCACGCTTGTAATCCCTGCACTTGGGAGGCGGAGACAGGAGGATCATGCTGGTTCAAAGCCAGCCTCGCTGGCATAAGAGACCCTGTTTCCAAAAAATAAAATAAAATAAAATAATAGGTTTGGGAGTGTAGCCCAGAAGTAGAAGGGCTTCCAGGAACCCCAGTACCACAAAAAAAGACCTTTTTGATGAAAATGGGCAAAATACAAAAATGACTATTGTATCACAATTCTGTGTTGATACTATAAAAAACTTCCATGACAGCATTCCATTGAATTTTCTCAACCATATGGAGAGATAAACTTTATTTTACAGCTAATTAACGTTTCATTCCGAGAGACTAAGTGACTTACAAAAATTACACAACTAGTGAGTACTCCCCTGAGTAATCCTCAGGACTGACTTCTTTTTCTTCCTCTGCTACAAGAAGGGGGGCAGCATCCCTGGTTTCTCCAAAGACTTTCTTTGGGGGCTGTGGAGTAAGTCTGTGAAGTTTTTCTTTTTCCAACTACATATCTGCACGAAGCCAGATTTTTTCATATATTTTAACCATAAAAACATATGGCAACAAATTGAGTTCAGATGCAAATATGAGAATTCTGCTGTATTCTATTAAGCCAAACATTAAAGAGATTTTCAGAAAAAAATGTAAAGTAATGCCACTCTTCTCATTAATGTTGTTGTTTTGTAGAATACTGTTGTTCTCATAAGAGCACATTTATGTAAACAATGTAACATATATTACTATTATTTTAAGTGGATTAATAACTTTTTAAAGTTCTTAATATCAACTTCTTAATAAATATTAACAGATATAAGCTACAAAAAATTATTGGTGGTCTTCAATAATTTTAAGTGTACGAAGAGCTCCTGAGACCAAACCAAAAATTTGACACACCCTGCTTCACACCATGGGCCAAGCATACCCACTTCTCATCTACATTTAAATACAGTATTTAATAATTAAGTTTAAAACAGTATCACATTCTTTCCCTCTATCCCACAAAAGGGAAAATACATAAAATACAAAGAAAATAATTTCACTAGCAAACCTCCATATAATCATCGTTTAACATTTTCAAGAACGTACTCTTTTCAAAGATTTTTTTTTCATTTCAGAACGTGTTTTACATGTAATGTCTTGCTTGATGTACTGCTCTCTTCCTCCCAATAAACATGATTGGATCAGTATTTCGCACATTCTGCCACAATTTTGTGTAATGGCTGCATATTTTGTCATATGTCCAATCTATAACTTATTTAGCCATTCTCTATTGTTAAATTCTTAAATGGTTTCCCAACTTACAGTATTATAAATAACAGAAGGTAGGAAGGATTCCTAGAGAGATTCTGTACCTATGTGTCAGGATGTGAAATAAAGGCCCATGAAAGAACGTATGTGCTTTGTTGTGATTAGAAATAAAATGTGCTAAAAGTGCTGAATTGACTTTAAAGGAACATTTAGGTTTACTTGGTTATTTTCCAACTAATGATCTTCTTTATCTGATGAAAATATGGACAACCAATGGAAAAACATGGTGGAAGGTACAACTTTTTTGAAGAAATACATTGGTTAAAAAAAAAAAAAAAGGCAGGATAGAAGTTTTGTTACAAACACAGAAAGGACCAGAAGACTTTTATTTCTCAGCTTGTTGACAAAAGAAAGAGGGATAATAATCAGTTGTTATCACCCACTTTCATTGATTATATATCTGAGGAGTCAATTTAGTGATCCAAAGTTGCTTTTGTAATAAAATAAAAAGGATTTGTGAAGAGAAACCCATTTTACCTATCCTTGTAGAACATATGTAAGGTGCTTTGTTTTTGTTTTTGTTTTTGTTTTTGTTTTGGTAGTACTGGGATTCCTGGAAACCCTTCTACCTCCGGGCTACACTCCCAGACACCTATTTTTTATAATTTTTTATTTGGAAACAGGGTCTCTTAAGCCAGCAAGGCTGGCATCGAACGTGCAGGATCCTCTTGTCTCTGCCTCCCAAGCGGAGGGATTACAAGCGTGCTCCACCACTCCAGGCGATTGTAAGGTGCTATCTTGAGAGATAGAAGTAAGGAATAGCAATGAGAAATTATTAGAAATGACGGTAAACATCAGTCCACTCATTACTTAATTAGAAAAACAAACTAATTTTTTCAATAATAGTTATTTAATAATAGTTATATAAGCCATTACACCTGGCTTAGATATTTATTTATTTATTTATTTATTTATTTATTTATTTATTTATTTATTTATTTTGGTGGTACTAGGGTTCCTGGAAACCCTTCTACTTCCAGGCTACATTCCCAGACCTATTTTTGTACTTTTTTTTTTTTTGAAACAGGGTCTCTTAAGCCAGTGCAGCTGGCTTCTTACCTGCGTGATCCTCCTGTCTCCACCTTCCAAGAGCGGGGATTACAAGCTACAAGTGTGCGCCGCCACGCCTGGCGTAATATTTTATTTTAAAAATAAAAATATTTTATTTATTATTTTTACTCTAAAATACAAATTATCTAAAGTAACAATAGTAGCAATAATAATATGTGAAAAAGTAAATTACATGATAAAAAGAGCAAAAAGATGTGAAAGAGGAATTGGAAAAATACTTTTGTAAGATTTAATAATAAATGTTACTGTTGACCTCAGTTACAAAGGCATATTATAAGCACTAGAGCAATGACTAATGAAATATTTATAATAAGTTCATAATTGCTATAAAATGAAACCACACAAAATTCCCAGTTAATTCAAACACAGGTAGACAGAACAAAGCTAAGAAAATAGTGAATTGAGAGACAAAACTCTAGAAAATATCCATAAATTTAGAAAACAACACAGAAAAACAGTAAGCTGAGAAATCGGAAAGAATCATGAAGAGAGATAAAGACAAGAATCAGAAGTCCTAGTATACATCTAATTACAGTTCTGAGTTGGGGGAGGATCAAAAGAATGGAAAGAGGCAATAATAACAAAAGATAATGGCTAAGAATTTCTTAACGTTGAAAATTATTCTGATCTGCAAAATTAGAAAAATATAAAAATCCTAAGCAGGATAAAGAAATCCACCAGTAAGCATACTTAATTGAAACTGCAACATATCAAAGACAAAATATTATCAAAGTGGCATGAATCAAATAAAGACAAATCGCTATGAACTGAAGAACAAATAAGCTATGAATTAATTTTTTCTTTCTTTCTTTCTTTCTTTTCTTTTCTTTCTTTTTTTTTTTTTTTGTGGTACTGCGGTTCCTGGAAGCCCTTCTACCTCCGGGCTACACTCCCAGACCTATTTTTTAACTTTTTATTTGGAAACTGGGTCTCTTAAGCCAGCACAGCTGGCTTCAAACCTGCGCGATCCTCCTGTCTCTGCCTCCCAAGCGCAGGGATTACAAGGGTGCGCTACCACGCCCGACAGCTATGAATTACTTTCTCAACAATAAAAGAAATCAGAAAACAGTAGAGTGTTCTGCCAGGTGTGGTGGCACATGCTTGTAATCCCACAAGAGGATGAAAGGTTCAAAGCCAGCCTCAGAAACTTACCAAGACCCTGTTTCAAAATAAAACTAATAGGGCTAGGGAGTCTAGATCAAAGATCTCCAGTACCTCCCCCAACACAAAAAAAGCTAAGAATAAAATGCAAGGTTAGTACCTTCCCACTGGTAGTGAAACATATAAAATACAAATCTGTAATGAAGTTTTTTAATGTATAGTTTGAGAAAAAGAGAAAGGACAAGTGCTTCAAACATAGGCATAGGTCAAGGAAATATGAGGATATATCATGACCATAATATAATTGTCCTGCCTTATTTCTTTGCACCCTCCCAAATCTAAAAATGGCATTGCTTTCAAGTTCTTACCAAAAAAAAAAAAAAAAAATAGAATGAACTTAAGTACAATGTAGTCAAGAACCAAACACCAGAACTCCAGCTTATAATCAACACACCCATCCCATAAATATAGGAGAAACTCTGGTGGAGTAGTAGAATTACAGGGAGCAGATCAGTGTTTGCTTTGGCAGATGTGGAGTCTGTTCAAGTAGGAACACAGCTGTATGCAGAATATTTTAGTGTTTCTAAATCTGCTGAATTTGACATAAAGAAATATCCAAAGTTGCAATGTATCAGCAAGTTTAGAGAACAGAGTGTCATTCTGATATATTAAAAATTTTTATAGAGCAAGTGGTCTGTAAAAAGCATTTTTGTCACTCTGTCACGTATGATCTCTCAGCTCCGTTAGCAAGACCACATCTTATTTACATAGCCGCAATTCTTTTCTCACTTTGAATATTTTACAGTTTTCTAAGGAGCCTGTGATACTGCCTGAAAAAGAATGAATTAAATATATTATAAGTTACATATGTGTGGGAATCTGAATAAAGGTGAACTATCCCTTATTAAAGTTCAGAAAAGTCATGCTAGAAAATTACTGAGAATAAAATTAGAGAACTCAGTCTATGCCTTTTCCTGTCTAAAAGTGAGACATTTTCACATAAAGCTCTTTAATTCCTCAATTTAGTCAAATATGTTATTTAGTGGAGAAGTTTATATATCTGTAGCATTTAAAAAAATTAAATGCCAGGTGATGCCATGCCCATAACCTCAGTACCCGGGAGGCTGAGTCAGGAGAATTTCAGGTTCAAGATCAGCCTCAGCAATTTAGACTTTCAGAAGCCTAGCAAGACCCTGATTCAAAAAGAAAAATAAAAAAGGACTAGGGGTGTAACTCAGAATGCCTCTGGATTCAATCCCTAGTAACAGACAAAAAAAGAAATGAAGAAGCAAAAAAACATAATTCCTTCTCATGGAATGTGTAAACCCTAGCCTTTAAAACATATTTTATTCTGTTTTCTATTTGGTTATCCAAAAGAGAAAAAAGTTATTTTAAAAAGGCAAAAGATCTGAATTAATGAAAGAACAGTAGTGTTTTGTTTACTATATACCAGTCACTGTGCTAAGTACTTTACATGGATTGTCTCAGCCAGCACACTGAGTCTTGGAGCCGTTCAAGACCCCAGTGCCAGGAAGTAGCAGTAGCAGGAAAGGGCTACGAACCCAGCAAGTCTCATTCCAAATCCCATGGTCTTAATTTCAATGTGAGATTACTTCTCTAACTGGAAAAATGGTTCCTACTGAAATAATTCAACTGAATGTTAATGCTTGTACTTGGCACATGGTAGGCAACTGCCTCTCTATGAACCACTTTCCTCTTGTTTGTAGAAGACAGATAATGCTCCCTAAATGGTAAATATATAATGAGGAATAATTTATGTAACATAAATTATGTATAGGAAAAATAATAAAATAAAATAATCATGTAAAATAATCATGTATAGGAAAACTCACCAGCACTAGATATCAATGACTGTCGGTTATCTACATCCATAGCTTAATTTCTTATGATTCCTATACATAGTCATGTCTTTAGGATCTTTTAAGTCATACTTTGCTAGAGAAGCAAATGGTAATGAATGCTAGAAGTTTGTGTAACATAGGAAATCAGTATGTCACATTTACCAGAAAATTTGGTGGAAGTTTTAAGTAATTATAAGACCAACTTCTTACTTCTTCAGCAAATCCTGATTTCCTAAATTAAACGGTTTAAAGTAGAAGTCAAGCACACCCTCCCCAGTCAACACACTGTTCCTAGCATCTGTTGAGTCTACAACAAACTTTTTAATAATTACTAGGTTTGTCCCTCACATCACAACCCAGGAGTGGAGAAGGTAAGTAAGGAGTCAGAAACTGCAGAGACAGAGCTGAGTTCAGGCTTACCAGTGAACTCCAAGAGAATGGCCAATACTTAGATATACGTCAAAGCCAGGGGTAACTAACCACATAAAGAGCAAGAGAAAGGGAAACCCGTGCTGAACCAAACAATGCTGGAAGGTGCTCAGAGGGGGAGGCGCATCAACAAAGGAGTAGAGACCAAATTGCCCTGTCCTTATCTGCTACAATTTCAGGGTGCTAACATCTCTTTATGGCAGAGTAAACAGAAGGCCCAAATTTTCATGCTGAAAGTACATGCCCTCTATGTCAGATGGATGCAAACATGGAAAGAGTAACTACCTGCATAATGTGCTCTGAAAGAAAAGAAATTATTCCTCCAAAATATACCCTGTGATGATACATAAAGGTCCTTGGAGCTATGAAAGGAGTAGGTTGATTCCCTGGCAAAACCAGAAAGTGCCAGAGCCACCTTGTAATAACCACTGTGGAGAGTGAAAGTCCATCAATCTTCATCATTTACAACTTATCTGAAAAAGTATATGTTCAACCTAATTGCACTGACAGCAATTTCAAAGAATTTCCTTAGAGTCAATAAAATGTGGGAATCAGAGAAGTATGAAGAGACACAGGGGACGCAAAGCTGCAAAAGATGACATTGGAGGGTTCTGATAACACACTCACATATGATAAGTATAGAAATGGGCCAAAGTCCTCGGATAACTCGTTAGCAAGAGTATCATGAGCATCTATTAAGAGTATTTAGATAGTATGAAACTTGGTAGTCTAAATTAAAATCTCTTCATTTATCTTGAAATATATCAGAAGATTAGTACTCTGGGCATTATATTTAAAAATTAAATTAAGCTCAAATACACATAAAGCTTCTTAAACAAGAGGAATATCTTAAGAGTATTGAAGTTAATTATATGATGGTATTTAAAAAAATCATCTCTTTTTTATTGAACCTCTCATTTCTTTCCCTATCTTTTAATACACAAAATGTTTTTGTATTATTGAAACACATCTTCAAATTTAGGCCAAAAAATAAGACAGGAGAAAAAATAATATTTTACCTTGCATCTATTAAAGCTAAGTCATAAAAACTTGCTCTATTATTTTACAGTTTTAGATAATCCTCTTTAATAAACCTCATCAGTCATACATCTCCTTTGTCAAGCATCTACTGAAAGCCAGTTTCTGGTCTAGTGTGTTTCCCACAGGAAGTGCATAAGCTTGCCTTTAGAAAACTGGTAAATAGATACAATACAGTGAAATAAGTGCCCTCCGTCATGTTTTAGCCAGTATTCTCAAGCACATTCTTGGCTTGGCTGCCTCCATCTCACTCCATTCCACGTTTCAGGGTCATCACTCCCTGAAGAAGAGCCCCCTAGCTCCCTAGTGAGATAACTAAATGCTTATGTCACGCAGTATCAGCAGCATTCAGCACTGGTTTTGCTCCA
This sequence comes from Muscardinus avellanarius, assembly GCF_963383645.1. Taxonomy (NCBI): domain Eukaryota; kingdom Metazoa; phylum Chordata; class Mammalia; order Rodentia; family Gliridae; genus Muscardinus; species Muscardinus avellanarius. Next base: position 48,094,681 of record NC_137787.1, on the reverse strand, counting down.
TCTTCTTGGCATGTTTACTCACTGTCTCTTTTCTTCTCTGGACACTCTTCTTTTTACATTTGGGGTTATCCTCCTGGACTCACCCCTTAGAACTCACCCCTTAGAACTCACCCCTTAACTGTTGAAATTATAAAACATTCAACCATAATCCTTTTCCTTCCTATATTTTAAGGACCTTAATTAAAATATATGTGCACAGGATGCCAAATGTTCTTCTTGAGTTAGCCATTAACTTTTGACCATAAACTCATTTACATGACAGCCTTCAATTCCCCTCTTAAATGTCTCCAAGGAATACAAAATTCTACTTGTCCAAATCCAAATTCATTACTGTTCTCCAGCCCATTTCTTTTGCCTAGTTACTTTTAGTAACCTCCATTCCCAGCTCAAAAGTCTCTTCCCAGCAGGTATGGCGGCACACACTTGAAATCCCAGTGCTTGGGAGGCTGGGAGAGGAGGATCGCACGGGTTCAAAGCCAACCTCAGGTACTTAGTGAGGCTTTCAGCAACTTAGTGAGACCCTGTTTCCAAATAAAATATAAAATAGGTCTGGGGGTATAGCCCAGAGGTAGAAGGCCCCTGAGTTCTATCCCCAGGACACCACACACACACACACACACACACACACACACACACACACACAGAGTCTCTTCCCAGGGAACTTCACCTAGCAAAGTTATTCTGTTCACCTATGTTTGCGTGGTGCTTTACACAATTTCTCTTACATAACAAGAGATCAGTGCACACATTTCCTTCCTGCTTGTTTCCTGGTTTGGGCAATACCATACTACCATGGCATTTTGGCTTCTTTTGGCTCTCCCATAGCTGGCCTCATCTGTCCCTCTTACAAGTGTCTGTAGCATCTAGACTACGCCCCTTGCTCCAAACCTGAGTGCTGTTCACTGGCTCCTTAACTTTCTAGTTTTTTAAAACCCCAGCCTCCTGCCTTTGTTTCCTCTACTCTAGAGGGGTAGAGGCTTCTGCATTATTTCTCAGGTTACTCCTCTGTTTTACCACATGTATCTATGTACCATCAATTCTGTATATTGAAATAACCAGTATGGCTTCAGTTGTTCTGACTGAACTCTAACTGGTATAAACACTTTGACGTGGATTAGAAATAGGGTTATAAGAACTAAAATTAGAACAGTTAAAAGGCTGCTTCAAAATTTTAGGTAAAGAAAAATCAGTGGTTTTGTGATTGAAGAAAAAGAAAGTAGTAGTCAATAACAGCTAGCTTTTATGGAACACTTATAATACACAGGCACTATCTAAGGCTCTATAAGGTGATTACTATACTTATTTCCTCTGTGTGTGTGTGTGTGTGTGTGTGTGTGTGTGTGTGTGTGTGTGTGTACTGGATGAACCCAGAGACATTCTACCTCTGACCTACACCCTAGTCTTTTTTTATTTTTTATTTATTTGTGGTACTGGGGATCAAACTCAGAGACATTCTACCTCCAAATTACATTATACCCCCGGCCCTTTTTTTTTATTTTGTAGAATAAAAAATAAGGGTTTCACTAAGTTGCAGATGGCCTCACTAAGTAGCTTAGACTGGCTGCAAACCTATGAGCCTCCTGCCTCAGTCTCTCTAGCACTGGGATTACAAGCTTGCACCACCATGCCCAGCTCTCCCTAGTCCTTTTTAAATTGTTTTTGGCGGGGAGGAGTTTCTTTTGAAACAGGGGCTTGTTAGGTTGCTGAGATTCTCCCTACACATTGCTAAGGCTCTCTTCAAATTTGCAGTCCTCTTGTCTCAGACTCACTATCTGGGATTAGAGGCTTGCACACCATGCCTGGCTTTATTTCCATTTTTTAGACAAGAAAACTGAGATCCAGAGGTTCAAGTAATAGGCCCCAGGTCTCACAGATAGTACCAGTGGAGACAGGATTTAAACTAATCCCTAGTGTATGGATTTCAAAGTCCTCCCTTTTAACAATTCAATCCCTTTTGAAAGAATTAAATTCTTGAGTATTTATCAGAAAAAAGCAATAGAGGAGGAGACGACATCAAAACAATTCTTAGAGAATCTTGGTTTTTACGATAGGTGAATAATAAAGCCTTTAATTACAATGGACACTAGTCAGATTTATGTGCCCAATAGGCATAACTGATTTATCTTTGAATATTTTAAATTCAAGATGCTAATGGAACACCTGAGGATTGATGTCAGTTGAAAGTTGAATTTGAATCTCGGATCCTTTAAACAGGTTAACATTAGATATAAAGATTGGAAGTCTTCAGAATAAGATGTTAGATAAAAGCCCATCAGCATAAAATGCTAAATAAAGCCAGAAAGTAGAAGGTAATACTGGCTTTAGAGGGAGACTAGCATGAACACAGTTTTCAAACTGTTACATATAAATTTATAAATCTTTGTGGCTCTTTGTTTTACCTAAAAAAAATAGCAAACAAAAGATATAGCCTCAAAAGATATATATTTTTGAAGCATATATATGTATATATATATATATATATGTATATATACACTTCATATATATATATATATGAAGTAATGGAATATAATAGAGACACAAGGGATTAAAAAAATGTATGTGGTATGACACAGGATAAAAGTATGAAACTATTCAAGAGCTTTTGGGGAGGGAGAGGAAATAAAAAGGAGGAGGAAAAGCAGATAAAAAGTTGAGAACAAAATGCCTTAGTTCTTGACCAAAGTGCAGGATCCCCCAGATTGATTATACTCTCTGGAACTGTTTGGCTGCAGAGACTGGAATGACATCAGCTAGCCAATCCCTAGCCGAGGAGAATGAGTCATATTTTTGTCTGTTTTCACTTGATTAAAATATTTTACATTTGTTCAGCTTGAAGAAAAAAAAAAGACAGAGGAAGCTATTGAAAGTGGAAAACTGAAAATCCAAATATGGTGAATGTCTGACTCACCAGAATTGCAGCATCATGAACACTAATAACTTTGATTTAAAGTTTAAAAAAAAAAAAACCCTGTTCAAGAAATAATTCACCAAACTATGTAGGACTCTAGGGCTTCATTAAACTTATAATACCAGCAATCGCTTTCTTCAAAGGGTAATCTTATATAATATTTTTCAAAGCATAAAGAACAGATATTTCAGCTGTATGAAAAATAGGTAGTATTTTAATGCTACCTATTTTTTGTTTTGTTTTTGCGGGTCTGGGGATGGAACCCAGGGGCATTCGACCTCCGAGCTACACCCCCTGCCCTATTTTTTTCTTGAAACAGGGTCTCACTAAGTTGTGAAGGGCCTCAGCTAATGAGCTGAGGCTGTCCACCAACCGTGATCCTCCGGTCTCAGCCTCTCAAATGCTGAGATTATAAGCGTGTACCACCACGCCCGGCTATTTTAATGTTATCTGGCCTTTATAACTTATTTTCTCCAGATTGTTATGAAGTTCTGGTGTGGATGATTCTAATGTATCTAAGCATTTGATTCTTTGAAGCAGAACAGGCAAGAAAAGCAAAGTGAGGAGTAGGCAGAGAACTGCTTCTTTATAGGAACCAACGCCAAGTAATGTGCAAACAATTCATTTCTTGGCAAATGTGGGCTGATTTGTCCATGATTTTTTAAGCTGTGTTTGCTAATGCTGACCTTCAGACTTCTTAGCAATGAGATATTTATGCTTAAGCAACTTCACTTGGGAAAGGAATCTATAGCTGCTCTCTTAGAGGCAGTTATTTTTCTAAGAACATGAATTACCTTGAGGCTCATCATGTCACTGAAAGAAGTCTGTAAATGGTGAGGCCCTGAACAAACTTTTGACATTATTTGTTTGACAGGCTAGAGGTAAAGAGATCTTCTACAAAGGGGAATGATACTAGAGTCATTTCAAATTAAGAAAGCATGCTGCTTTATAAGATTTTATCACTTAATGTTCTTTATCACTTAATCATATTAATTAAATATTGTTCACCAGTAAAATTTACCAAACTCTTCAAAAACCCCTGAGTCTTTCTAAATAAACTAGTCTAGAAAGAAATTTAGAAATCCATTCGCTTAAAGTTGAAAACCATGTACCATCAAAAATAAATTCCAAATGACACATGCCACATTCTTAAAAATCATTATCATTAAAACATGTATAGACAAAGTTTAAGTTTACATGTCTATATAAATAATAATCTTAATATGTCATTAAGGTAAAGACTCCAGTAGAAAATTGTGTGCAGTGGCACACGGCTGGATCACAAATTTAGCAACATAGAAACCCTTCTTCAAAATAAAAATATAAAGGGCTGAGGGTGAAACTCAGAGGGAAATTGTGCCTGAGTTTAATTCTCAGTACAAAAAAAACTTGGTGACAGTGTAAATCTGCAGAGACAAACCCCACTACTTCAATCTGCATGACTTGAAAAGCTGTGCAAGAGCCACTGGGGAAGCAAAGCGCTTTTGACAAACTTTATACATGACAAGACAACTCAGAAGAGCTGCCGTCGAGTATTTACAAAAAAATCTGCTCGATTCTTTGTGTGTTGGTGTGGGTGGGTGGTACTGGGGATTGAACGCAGAGGCATTCTATCTCTGAGATATACCCCCAGTCCCTTTTATTTATTTTTTTTAAATAGGGTATTGCTTAGTTGCTGAGGGTTTTCCTAAAATGTCAAGGCTTGCAGGGTGTGGAGGCCCACACCTGTAATACCAGTACTGTGGAGGCTGAGACAGTAGGTTTGAGGACAGCTTCAACAAATAGTGAGACTCTCATCAACCCAGCGAGACCCTGTTCCAAAATAAAAATAAAATAGGACGGGGGGGGGGGGTGCAGCTCACAGGTAGAATGCCCTTCTGTTCGATCTCCAGTTAAGAATTGGAATTACAGGCACATGCCCCTGTGGCAGGCTAGTAGCCCATGTTTAAATAAACATGGAGATGGAGATGGCACCATGAAAGGACTCCAGCCAGGTGAGAGGGTAATTTTGTCACTGACACTACCGAGAATTTCTAGTGCAGGCTGATGTACCAGCAAGTAGACCAACTTTAAGTTGATGTTTTCTAAAAATTCTCTATAAACAGGGTGCCTCTTTCTTTCCTATCTCTGGGGTAAATTGCTTTCACCACCACCTCTACTACATGATATGCTATTACATTTGAAGGAGTGGAAGTGGGAAGAATTTCATGAAATACAATAGCAAATGATTGAAAGAGGCCCATAAAATAGGCAGAGGCAGCCTTTCTCCTATGAATTCTTAAAACAGATCTGCCAGGCTTCTCTTCCAGCCCAGGATCTCACAGAGAGGTGACCAGTAAGGAATGGGATGAAAATTGAGCAGTATGGGGACAATAAAGACCAAGGAAAAAGAAGGTCCTGATCAAGGAGGGAGGAAGCCAGAACAGAATCAAGGACTCTCAAAAGCAAGCTGATATTTTTTTTAACATATATTTAAAAAAAACTTTCCAAAAGGTGTGAAAGGAGTTCTATAAAGTTAAAACAATAGTGGCCCGAACTATTTTTCTAACATTTCAGGAAAACTAAATTAACTTTAAAATAGATCAAGAGACAAAGACCAAGATAAAATCCTATTCAATGTTTTTATGAGAAAAAGAGAACCCAGAAGAGAACAATATCATAACAGGCACTGAACATGTGCCAAAAAGACTAACCTGAAAGTGAATAAAAAATATAATGTACTCTTTGCAGAAGCACCGAAATATATTCCAGTGATATAAAACATGAGAGACAGTGACTAACCGAGCAAAAATGAGCAGACCCACCACACACGCTGCAGTGTTGAGCTACCATTTCCCACTAAAAGAAACCAGAGATGCTTAGATAACAGGCTAATTTCGGGCAGGCATAGGGGAGGAAATGCATAACATGAGACTGGATCATCTTTACATACCAATAGCAAATAAGCTGCCAAAGACCACTAGAGTAATGTTGAAAATCTTCTATGGCCCAAAGATGAGGTGATTAAAATTTCAGTAGGAATGAGTGGTTTAAAACATACTACTAAGCCAAGCACAGTGGTACACGCCCATAATTCCAGTATTTGGGAGGTTGAGACAGGAAGATGGCAGGTTCAAGGCCAGCCTCAGCAACTTAGTGACAGCCTGTTTCAAAATAAAATAGGGTCCGGGCATAGTGGAGCTCACTTGTAATTCCCGCACTTGGGAGGCTGAGACAGGAGGATTGTACAGATTCGAAACCAGCCTCAGCTACTTAGTGAGGCTCTCAGCAACTTAGTGAGACCCTGTTTCAAATAAAATACAAAATAGGTCTGGGAGTATAGCCCAGAGGTTGAAAGCCTCTGGGTTCCACCCTCAGTACCACCAAAAATAAAATAAAATAAAATAGGACGGGGGGTATATCTAGGAGGTAGAAGTAGAATGCCCCTGGGTTCAATCTCCCTTCTACATACACACACACACACACACACACACACACACACACACACACACACGGAGAAAGAATATCAAATTAATTGTAGTAGCTCTAATATAAATATTTGAAAAGTGGAAACAACCATTCTTTCTTCTCTTGATTGATATCAGGCAAATACAGAAATATATATAAAGTGATTTGAAGGATCACAGTGATTTCCCAAGGCACTATCTGTCCCCAAATGCTTCCCATGTTGGCCTGGAATTTTCCTCTTGAGATTTGTCCCATTAGGTCAAGCCATTAATCTCTACTGGCTATTGTTAGATTCATTCAGGGACTCACTCATTCATTCATTCAATATTCTTTTTTCTAGTAAGTAGTTGACAAAAATTTAAAAACAAACAAAATCTAGATACCTAAATATTTTGTGATCTCAAGATTTAGCACATGGATATAAAAATTACTACAATTAATCCCATCATAGAAGTTTTATATGTCATTATGATGAATTTTTTCAGATTAAATAGAAGCCATATTGGAGAACAGACAACAGGATCCTAAAAAAAAAAAATAAAAAATTACAGTCTAATGGTTAAGATTGAAAGTTCTAAAGTCAAGCAAATCTAATTTCTAATTCTGAACTTCGTGGCTGACTTCCTACGTAAACTAGGGGAAAGTCCAGGCTTCCTCGGTCTTCATTTATTAAGCCAGAGAAAATAGTGACATGACCTCAGAGTGTCCTTGAAGATTAAAGGAGCTCAGCCTCACTGAGCCTTTACCTTTGTCTGGATACATTGTCTATACTCTGATAGATGAGTGTTTTATCACTACGGGATGGATCTAATAAAATCTAAACTGGCTGGAGGGAAAAGTGTGGGAAGGTACCTGGATATTTCACTGACCAGTAAAGACCAACACGAAGAGACTGAAATTTTAGGTAATAAGATAGAGCAAAAAAGAAGAGAGAGGGGGAAAGTGACAAGCAAGCATCTAGGTGACAAAGTTGCACTCAGACTGTCTCATTTAATAAAATCCTTCTCAAAGAAAGACACCTCATTTTAATTTCACTACCTCTATGAAGACCCTCTCTCCAAGTAAGATCACATTCTGAGACACTGGGGTTGGGACTACAACATACTACACTAGAAGGGCTTGGCCTCAGGTGAAGACACTGCAGCTGATGCCCTCCTGAAGGAGCTGACAGGTGGGTGGCCACGCTTATCTTTCAGGGGACCTGGATGGTGAACGGCTGTGTCCATCCTCATAGTTTCATCCTCATTTACTCTCTATGTGTTAAGATCTCATCAGAGGACTTTGAAAATAATTTTCATACTTTGGTGCATTTTAATTATACATCATAGTGTGGTTCAAAATAATATGAACAGACAAGCAGACAGGTCTTGGTGTATTTCCCTTCACCCCGCTACCCACTCCTTCCCACACATAATAGCGAGAATGGTAGTGACACCTTCGTACATGGGCACAGCATCATTTGAAGTGTGTCTTTCATCTGTTCTTCCCTTTCCCCTCCCCAAATGCCTGCTTCATCCCCTGCCACTATTCTACTGGTCTCTCTCCTCAATTATCTAAAGTCCCTCTTTTTCCTATTTTCTCTCTGGCTTCCACATATGAGATAAAACATTTGATTCTTGACTTTCTAAGACTAACCGATCCCAATTAGCATAATATTCTCTAATTCCATCCATTTTCTTGCACGTGACACAATTATGTTGTTCTTTATGGATGAATAAAATTATATTGTATATATAGACCACATTTGTGTTATCCATTTTATCTGTTGATGGACACCTAGGATGGTTTTACAATTTGGCTATTGGGAATTGTGTTGCTATAAACAGCTATGTAGATATCATTATAGTTAGTATTCTGATTTTTAATTATTTGGGAAAGATACCAAGGAGTGCTTTAGTTGCCCAACTTGCTCCATCTTCACAGGAAATACGTAAAGATTCCTAAAAAGCTTAAGTCCTTTTCCATAGCCAATGTGTGTGTGTGTGTGTGTGTGTGTGTGTGTGTGTGTGTGTGTGTGTTACTGAGGATTGAACCCAGAAATGTTCTATTTCTTTTTTTTTCACAGTATAAAAAAGCTGTAACTTATTATTTGAAAAGATTGACAAAATTAATGAACCTTTAAATGATCAAAAAAAAGAGAATATAAATCACTAATATCAGTAATTGCAGAAGAGTTACCACTAGAGAGCTTTGGAACAATAAAAAAAAATAGAAAAATATAGGTCAATAAAATTTGACCACCTTCATGAAGTGGACAACTTTCTTTAAAAATGCAATTTGCAAAAAAAGCACAAATTGAAACATAAAAACTAAATAGCTCTGTATACAACAATGCAGTTGAATTCATTTTTTAATTGGTGCATTGTAATCATACACCTTAATGAGATAAAAGACTTGTGGAGACATATATGCACACATCATCCAATTAGCCCATGCCTGATCCCCACCCCATTCCTTCTCCATCCCTCCTACCCATGCTTGGCTTAGTGATTGACTTCGATATGTTTAAGTACATCATATGCTTTAGAGAGTTTCTGTCTTCCTCCCTCCCATCCCCTCAGTTAGGTCACCTTATTTTACTCCTCTATAGGATCTCCTTCTTCATCTAGAGTTCCTTCTGTTATCCATTTCCCTGTAGCTTTCGCATATTAGGGAAAACATCCAATTTCTTATTTTTTTGTGACTGACTACTCTCACTTAGCATAATCTCCTCCAGTTTTATCCATTTCCCTGTAAATGATGTAATTGTATTTTTCTTTACGGCTGAATAAATTTCCATTGTGTACATATCCCATAGTTCTGTAATCCATTCATCTGTTGATGGACATCTTGACTGTTTCCATAGTTTGGCTATTGTGAATTGTGTAGCTATGAACATAGATACACATACATTAGTTTGGTAGTTTGGTTCCTTTCTTCTGGGTAGATACCCAGAAGTGGTTTTACTGGATCAAATGGTAAATTTGTTCCCATTCTTCTGAGGATTCTCCATACTGTTTTCCAAAGTGGTTGCACTAATTTGCAATCCCACCAACAATGTTTTAGAGTTCCCAGTTCTCCACATCCTCACCAGCATTTGTTGTTGTTTGTGTTTTGAATGATCTGATCCACAACCTCAACTACTTTTTTTGAAAAAAAAAAAAGATTTTGCTAGGTTACCATACTGTATTTGAACCTGCATTCCTTCAGTCTCCGTCTCCCAGGTACTGGGAGTATAGGCATATGTCACCATGCCTAGCCCATAGTCAATTTCTTTGGTTTTGTTTTTTTTATTTTATAGTACTGGGGAAAGAACCCCTCCCTTTTAATATTTTTTTGTTTTGAAACAAGATCTCCCTAAATTGTTGAGGTCCCACTAAGTTGCAAAGGCTGACTATGAATCTATGATCCTTCTGTCTCACCTTCCCAAGTACTGAGATTATAAGCATGTGCCACCATACCAGGCTGCCAATTTCTTAGTGAGAACATTCCTTAGTGAACTGAAATTAGTATAAAAATTATTATTCATAATTGTCTTAATTACATGTTAAATTTATAGCTCTAACAAGTTCATAAATGGCAGATACTAATTTTCTACTTGGGTGTTACTATACTAATTATTCCCATAGTAGCCAATATAAAGAGAAAATTTTAGATCTCATTTTAAAAATCAAATATCACTTACATATATTTCAAATAGTCAATTTCAAATAAGGCCAATATAAAAAAAATCATTTTAATTCCTTTTTTTTTTTTTGCAATACTGGGGATGGAACTCAGGGGCATTTACCTCCGAGCTACACCCCCAGCCCTAATTTTTATCTTTATTTTAAAAACAGGGTCTCAGTGAGTTGCAAAGGGCCTCACTAAGTAGCTGAGGTTGTCTGTGAATTCAGACCTTCCTGTCTCAGTCTCCCAAATGCTGGGATTACAAGTGTGCATCACCACGCCCAGCTTAGTTCCTTTTTGAAAATGGAGAAAACCCTAGAAAACAGCAGGTGCTAGTAATAAAACTTCATTTCTATTTTGCTGCTCATGGTATGATTAAGGTGTTATCATTCACCAAGACATGGAAACTTCAGTCCTTAGGGACAAGGTGGTGTGGTGAAAAAAATAAGGTTACAAAAAGAAAAAAATGGTCATGCTAACATTAATGCTGAGAACACATTTGCTATGAAGTCCATATTCAAACATTACAACTTCTTTATAAAAACATATTTACTCAAGAAATGTAATCTAGATAGGCCTTTGTTTAGTTAAAGGGGACAAAAGACACATGGAGCTTAGATAAGAGTAGTTCTTGACTCCTACGCAGAGATTTCCCACTGTAATTGATCATGTGTCTTAAAAAAATTCATTCACTTTTCTCATACTCTTTCCCCCTAATCTGCGAGAATAAAAGCCAGTGCTTGGCAATGTTACAAATGTATGCCTAAAAGTGGACAAACTAATGATACTAGAACCCCACTGTAACTTTTTTCTATAAAATGAAGTTTTCAATAATGTAGATTTATTCAAGACTCAAAGCTAAGAACAGTTTTCTTCTGAAATATGAATGCATTCCTGAAATGGTCCCAACATCTCTTAAGTTCTCTGTGATTCACAGGCCTTGGGACCTTGAAAAGATCATAGGGCATTACTAGAATTGAGCACTTAATGCTTAACTTTATCTAAATTAATCCACTTAAGTCATTATCATTTTGTTATTTAATTTCTTCTTTTTCTCAAACAAATGCTAACTACTAAATTCAGCAAAGAATTCTTTCAAGTTTAAGCCAGATATCCAAAATATTAGTGTACATCAAAATAATCTGAGATGACAGGCAGAAAGAAAATGTATAAGCCACTTCCCCAGAGATTCAGGTTCAGCGTGACTAATCTTGTAGGCCAGACATTAAGAGATACTAAAGCACATACCTGTGAGTTTAAAACTCTTGTTAGTGTTAGAATACTATTAGAAACACCATTTAGAACACAAATAAGGAAGAGTTAATGAACAAAGCTATTATCAAGTATGATTTTTCATAATGCAGTTTTCAACCCTTGTAGGTCAATGAAAAGTATTTTCTATCTCCATATAGTTGTATTCTCTTATCCAGGAAAGGTGCCAGTTCAAGTTTATTCTTCTGCAGAAGCAAAGAAACAGCTGTGTACTCATAAATGCCAGAAGAGAAATGATTGGGTAATTTCCTTCTTAGGCTACCAAGGACTGATCCTCAAAGAAACTAGTCTGAACACTTGAAAAAGCACTTACGGGCTTGACTCTGGGCCACTGGACCTGGGCCAATGCAAACCTGCCTGCTTTCCTCCTCAGAAGGGGCAGTTGTGCTTGTACTTTAAGAAAGGAAATCATTTATGCCCAGTAGAAAGCCTCCCAGAATCCCCACAGCACAATTCCATTATAGGCTGAATGCGGAACATATGAAAAATAGATCTCAGTACCAGAGTAAGTGAGCCTTGGGCCTGTGAGTGACTTCACATGAAGCTGGTCCGGTCTCTTATGCTGAGAAATCCTCATGCAACTACTACCAATATTCACAGGATGTCTGACAGAATAATTCATGGATGACATCCAAAGACTTTAAATAAATAAGTTCTAAATTTCATTTAGAAAGGACAAGTGTCTGAGTTACGTCTAAAACAGTTCAGCTAAAAAATGTATTCCTACGTAAATTAATTGTATACAAAAATATCTTATTATCATGGGTTTTTTGGTATGGTGTTTTTTGTATGGTGATACATTTCTTCAAATGACTTAATATGTAACAAATCTCTGACAAAATAATTATTAAGTAAAGCCATCTTAGAAAAAGACATCTTTCCTATAATCCCAGTACTGGGGAGGGTGAGGCAAGAAGATCCCACATTTGAAGCCCAGCATTCAGTAACTTAGTGAAACCCTTTTTCAAAATAAAAATAAATTAGGGCTAGAGGTATATCTCAGAGGTAGAATAGCCCTGGGTTCAATCCCCAGTAATACACACAAGACATGTAAGAGAAATTCATAGCAGAACTATCCCCAATAGCCAAAATCCAGCAATCACACACATGTATATCAGTAACATAATTAATAGATTTGTTTTTAAAATCAAACAAAAATTATGATACATGACCCATAATTACACTTACTCAAAAATCTTTCAGTTATTGAAGAAAAATATCTGATTTTGGAAAAACAGTAAGAAATTGTGCAGTTAGCAGTACAGACTGGTTACTTACATAAAATACCATCAAGCATATATAGTTTTGTTGCACTAAATCTTGTGAGTGAGATAATTCAGAAGAGGAACAACCTTAAATTTGAATGAGAAAGATCACTGTGTGTATGTGTACGTGTGTGTATGTGTGTGTGTCTGTGTGTGTACTTTACCCATGTAACCTATGAGCAACCCAGAAATCTGGTTTCAAATATAATACTGAGCAAAAGAAGCCAATGTTATGTTATTGTTCCATACTGCCTATTTCTATTTATGTAAAAATAAATTTGGTACTATAAATCAGAATCATAATTAAGAGATGGTGCTAATTGGAGATAAGTACAATGGCAGCTTTCTGGGTTGCTCATAGGTTTATTTACTTATCTGGGTCCTGGTTACATGGATGTGTTCACATTGAAAAAAGTTATTATATGATTTGTATGTAAGCAATATGTACTTTTCTATATATTCATCACACTTCAATAAAAAGTTAACTTTTTAGCTGGGCATGATGGTTCATGCCTGTAATACCAGTACTTGGGTGGTGAGACAGGAGTATAGCAAGTTCAAGACCAGTTTCAGCAACTTAGCAAGACTCTTACAACCTAGTGAGACCTTGTTTTGAAATAAAATATAAAATAGGACTGGTAGTATAGCTCAGAGGTAGAATGCCTCTAGGTTCAATCCCCAGTACTACACACACACACACACACACACACACACACACACACTACAAAACATTGAATATTAAGATATAAATATATAAATAAATAAACAACTTGTCTTTGTGGATTGGAAGAATTAGTACTATTAGAATATTCATTCTGCCTAAAACAATATGCAGATTCAATACAATTCCAATCAAAGTCTCAATGACAAAAAAAATCCTAAAATTTATTAAGAACCACAAAGAAACCTAAATAGCCAAAACAACTGGACAAAGAACAAAGCTAAAGACTTCATGCCTTCTTATATCAAAACACATTCCAAAGCCACAATCATCAAAATAGTATGATGCTGCCTTAAGATACACAGAGAAATAGAAGGCAGCAGAGAACTCAAAATAAAACCACGCCCAAGTCATTCTTGAGAAGGCTGTCATGAATACATTATGAGGTAAGGTCAGTGCCTTCAACAAATGGTGCTGGAAAACCTGGATACCCTACGCAAAGAATAAGGAAATAAAAAAGAAAGAGAAGGAAAGAAAGAAGAAAGAACAAAAGGGAAGAAAGAGAGGGGAAAATGTGGCCTTTATCGTACACTATACTGAAAACTCAATTAAAATTGGTTTGATTTAAATACTTAAACATAAACCAAAAAAACAGGTCCTCAAGTAATACTAAATCTCAGCCTCAAGAAAGAATGAGAAATAAATTTCTGTTATTTATTATCTATTCATCTGATACTTTTCTGACAGTAGCTTAAATGGACTAAAACATTTTATTTGAAATTTAGTTTTAACTGGGACCTCTCTCTTTTATCTGGCAGCACTTACTAAAGGAGTTCCTTAAGAAAGAGCTGATATCAATGCTGAAAGTGTACGGTAAGGGATCAGGGTGTGCCTCAAGTATATGGCTCTTGACTGCAGTAAGAGGTGGCTGTGGGTACCATGTGCCCATCCTACATGTTCTCACAGACTACACCTCATCTTACAGAGAGTTGTAGCAAAAGTGCTAAAGAGTGGGAACCAAGTAAAATTCAGAGTGCTGCAAATCACCTTAGAGACTGGAAAATGCAAGACACCAGCAGTATTGGGTCCACAGCATAGGCAGTGATGGGAGATAGGGCCTCTGGCTTTGTTTGTAATAAGAGAAGAAATGTATGATTCCGAAATTAATGTCCTCACCCTCAGGCATCAGCATCATGTTGCATGCAGAGGGCAGCAAAACCAGAAGCAGACACTGTGATGTAGCCATAAATACTCCACTGTAGAGAGTAACTGCAAACGTCTCCCACCTGTATCCACAGCAACATCCAGAGTGAGCACCAGGGACAAACTCCCTCCTTTGAAAGACAGGAAACTGCCATGAGGAGGTAAAGCAGGAGAGTAAAGAATCCCTAGTACCTACCATTGAGTCGCTATTTGTATGTCTAGAAAAAAGGAAAAAATCTGCTGAGAAAAGCCCCAGGTGGAAGCAGGCTGGCAGACCTGCAGAGTGGAAGGATCGCACTTAAGAAAAAGGTTTTATATTTGTGACTATTATGGAGACCTAGTTTATACCTCAAGAACATAGCAGCCTGGGAATAGTGATAAATGATAAAGTTTACGAGAATGGACAGAGTTCTCTGCTCATCACCATGTTTTCCATTTCAGAGTTGTCTCAAAATGCAGCAAGAAAATGTCAGTCACAAGCAAGCATGTAGTGATACTAGTCTTGGCACCAGGAATGCATGTGATCATTATACTGAGGGTACAGATCATTGTTTTCCTGTTGGCATCTGTAGCTTTCTCTGACTGCCTTCATTTTGTTTCTAGGTAATTGGAGAGGGAGTTTCAGGAAAGATAAACAATGTTTTAAATTCTTCCATTAAAGAAAAAAGTTATTATCTCTTTCCACAGCAAACCTTCATGTAGCCACAAGTTGAGATAAACAGAGATAATTAAAAATGAGGCATTAACATTTGTAATTCCTATGGATATGTATCAAGCAATATAAACATTTTAAGTAGTCACCAGAATCTGAGACCCTAAGGACTATAAAGAAGACAGAAAAGTATTAGGAATGAGATGTCTCGTGAGCATTAATTAAACACAGCTTCAATAGCACAGCTTTACTTTGCTATTCAGAATAGTCCGGTAAAAAATGTGCTTATTCGTATCTCTGCTCTTAATTTTTTTCTTTCAACTCCATATTTTATTTTGAGTTTATTCCACTTTCTTTTGTTGTTGGAAGAACCGTGTCTCACCTCCTTTCAGTCGTGTGTGCGTGTGTGTGTGTGTGTGTGTGTGTGTGTATTTGTGTGTGTGTATTTGTGTGTGTGTATGCATGCATTATACCTCTGAGCTATGCCCTCAACCCTTTTATTATTTATTTTTTAAATAGGATATTGCTAAGTTAGTACATGCTAGCCTCAAAACTGTGATCCTCCTGCCTCAGCCTCCCAAGTACTGGGATTACAGGTGAATGTGGCTGCATCTGACTCAATCATTTTATTTTAAAGGTTCTGTTTCATTTCCAAGTCCTGGCTGTTTTCTTTGCTTTCTCTCTTTATTTTATGGCCTGTATTTCCTATGATATCTACTCTGAGCATGCAGTAAAGTGTATGTTGTATTTTTAATTCTACTAGTGCTTACATTTGTATCTTTTTTTCTATTGGTGCATTATATTCATACATCATATTGGGGTAAAAAACGTGTGCAGAGACATGCACACATCACTGATTTAACCCCTACCCAATTCCCACCCCATCCCCTCCCCTTTCTCCCTCCCTTGCTTGGCTTAGTGGTTGACTTCGATATGTTTAAGTACATTGTGTGTTTTAGAGATTTTCCTCTTCCCCCCTCCTTTCTCCTCCTTTAGGTTGTCTTGTTTGCTCCTCCATAGGATTTTCTTTTTCATCTAGAGTTCCTCCTATGACCCAATTCTCCCTAACTCTCACATATTAGGAAAAGTATCTGATTTCTTATTTTTTGTGACTGACTAATCTCACTTAGCATAATGTCCTCCAGTTCCATTCGTTTCCCTGAAAATGATGTACTTGAGTTTTTTTTGATGGCTGAGTAAAATTCCATTGTGTACATATCCCACAGTTTTGTAATCTATTCATCTGTTGATGGACATCTTGGCTGGTTCATCTCAAGATGAATCAAGGACATTTGTATCTTTTAATAACACTAAGAATATATCTGTGCCACCATTGTGATAGATGGGATGGAACACACCTATAATCCCAGTACTTGAAAAGCTGAGATTGTAGGATCACAGGTTCAAGAACAGCCTTAGCAATATAGTGAAAATCTCAGCAACCTAGTGAGACCCTGTTTCAAAAAAAAATTTTTTTTAATTAAAAGGTCTGGATAGTCTAGCTTGTCATAGCTTGGAGGTAGAATATCCCTGAGTCCAATCTCCAGTAACACACACACACACACACACACACACACACACACACACACAGAGTTGTCAGTTCAACAATTTAAAAACTGAAATATGTATCAATTTTCTCCTAAGAAATATGAAATTAGTGAACTACATACTTCCTTAAACTAGTCCTATCTCATAAACACCATAGGGGTTTTTTGTTTAAAATCATTATTGTTGTTACATTTTGTTATTTTTATTCAAGAATTTTAAGGAATAATCATATATTTCTCTGTTATCATTCTGCTAATGACTCAGTTCTGTCTATATAGTCCTATTTTATGTCTCAAAGCTTCGTTAGCCTGGGAATAGTAACATACCAATAAAGTTTAAGAGAATGAATGGATCTCAAAGCTCATCATCAGGTCTTTTACACCATTGATTCCCCATTCAAGAATACTTTAGTTTTGCCATAAATTAGCTGAATCGCATATTTAAATTGAAATTTTGGTAGGGTAGATAGATAACTAAGTTTTTTCTTCCAGCTATGAATACATGAGAAAATTTTCTGTTGAATTCACATGGCTTTGAAAACTTGTTTAGATAAAATTCTTGCATCAAACTCTTTCTCCTTTGAAAATCTAGTAGATGATGCTCTCTGGTCTTCTGAGAGTTAGAACAGGAGGTGAAAAGCACAGGACCTAAATATCATGCACATGTTTAGTTTTAGCTGTGCTAATTACTTGCTAGGAGACCTTTGCAAATTACATACTGAATACCTTCTCTCTGTTTTCTAAATCACAGTGTTCTCATCCATAAAATAGGACTAATACTTGCCTCTCCAATATGATGCAAGAAATTAATGACATTTTTTGTACTAAGTCTAGTGAAAATACAATGTGAGCTACATATAAAGCTTTAATATTCTGGCAGCCATATTTTAAAAATAAAATCAGTTTAAAAATATATTTTACTTAATAAGTCTTATCACAACATATATAAGTAATCAAACACTTAGCTTTTGAATTCTATTTTACACCAACAATTCCAATGCTGCTATGTATTTTACACTGTAGCACAGAACTAAAGCACGCAGTTATCATATATACCTAACAATCTGGAGTTGCCATGCTTCATGTACCCAGTAGTCACTTATTCACAGAGGCTACTAGAATGCACACTGCTGAGCTGTAGAATAATACTCAGTAGAGTTCGTGGCATAAACATTCACTAAATTGCCCATATCTTTATTTATTAGAGCACTAAATGTTGAACTCAGTCTACTAGAGCCCCAGCCTTCTTTGCTTATTTTATAACAGAATTATTAAAAAATTTCAACTTTCATTGAAACAGAACTGAAAACAGAAAAGACCACAAATCATAATTGTTTGACCTGAAGAATATTTACAAAGTGAACATGTGACTAATATTTAGATCCAAAATCCTCTGTGGATGACTTTGAACACCTTGGTTTTTAATTTTACCTATTTCTGAACTTTAAAAAAACGGAACATGTTATATGTATTCTTATTTCTTCTTCTGTAGGTCAGCATTATACTTAGATTGCTGCACATGAATTTGGAATTATAATGCTCCTTTTGTACAGTAACCTATTGTATGAATATATCACAACTTATTCATTCTATAGACTTGAGTAACTGTAATGCATTGTTAACAGTGGAGATACATTTTCAGAAATGCATGGTTAATCGATTGCATTATTGTACAATCAGAGAGTGTATACTTCCACAAATCTAGGTGATATAAGTCAGCCACGCAAAGTGGCCTTTTAGTGCAACCAAAAGATGCAGTAAACATGCGATATATGAGGCTACTGCTGATACAATAAGGCACAATATTTTGTAGTAAACTTTCTCAGTATAAGAATTATACTCTAAAATAATGATTAAAAGTATAGTGAATATATAAACCAAAACATGGCACTCATCCTTATTAACCATTGTGTACTGTGTATAATAATTTAATGTGATAAACTTTTATACTACTGGCAGGGCAGTTGTTTTGTTCACACAAGAGCCACCCAAAACACATGAGAAGTGCATTACACTAGGACTATAGGACAACCATGACATCAGTGAGTGATAGGAATTATTTAGCTTTATCATAATCTTGTGGAACCACCAATATACACAGCCCACTATTGACTGAAGTGTCATTATGTGGTGAAGTATGAAGGCAATTCCAAGTTGAAGCTTGTGCAGATAAGCTTGTGCAGATAAGCAGGACACACCACTGTCTTTACACAGGTTTACAAATATTGTCTGTTGTCAGCTAGCATGTGGGAACTTGGCTTTGTAGTAATTGGTAAAAGTGGCTCGCTGTGCCCACATAGTTTATAAAAATAGTATGTTTTATACTAAATACCTGTTTTCATTCTTAGAATCTGGAATTTCAGTATATGTCAGGCAGAGCTGCATACTTGACCACTTCCCAATAAAACTGAGCACTGAGTCTCTACAAGTCTCTGTGTTAGACAGCATTTCACATGTGTTGCCACAACTTGATGCTAGGAGAATGAAGACTGTTCCATGATATTCCATTGGGAGAGGACTCTAGAAACTTACACCAGTTTTCTTCTGGACTTTGCTCCTTGAGCCTTTACTTTATGTAGATTTTGTTTTACATAATTTTTCTACAACAAATGACAACTCTGTGTTGTTGACTCCTGAGAGTCCTCCTGTGAATCATCAAACCTGGGGGGTAGTCTTGGGAATCCTTGACTGAATGCTCTTATACATGCCTGTTGAAAGACATATAGTGTTTATACACTGTGGTGTGAAATGGCCGGCTCATGGGGTATGATATACTCAGCACTACTAAATATCAACCAATAGCTTTCTAAGGTGATGGTACCTATTTACAACTCCTACTCATAACTGAAGAGAGTTCTAGTTGCTCCACATCCTCTTCAATGCTTGTTGTTGTCATTTGAGCCAATCTCCTAGGTGTAAAGTGACATCTCAGTTTGGTTTTAATTTACAATCTCTCACATGACTAAGTAAAACACTTGCAGGTGTTTCACATACATTAACATTAATATTTGTAAATGGCCCTGTAAGGTAGATACTGTTCTTTTAGAAATGAGGGAACTACGGCTTAAAAAAGGAAGTTTTTTAGAAAAGCTCAGGGTAAATATTAAGTCACAGAAGCAGGATTCAAATACTGCTGTAGTCAACAAGGACCCCTTCTTATTCTCATTGTATAATACACCTCACACAAAAACATGCCCTTCTCTTTCTTGCTTCACTGTCTCCACTCAGGTCATAACTTTCTGACCTGAAACCCCATCTGTCCAAACACTATACATCCTTTGTGGCTCAACCCAAAGTTTATTTCCTTCATTCAAAGATACACACTTTTTTGCAAGAAAAGCTATTATCATAATGCCAAATATGTTAGATTACATTATAATTTAACATTAAAATATGCCTTTAAACATAAAATATAGATGATCTAACAACATAATGAGGCAGGTGGAACTTCATGGTGTGAGAAATGGATAGTGGATAAGGAAATGGTCTGCAAAGAGGAACCTGCCCCATGATTCTGAAGATGCTGAGAAGTGGGTTATGGACCTCTCAGTTCCCCAAAACATACAGGGGAATTAGGAGGGAGAAACCTGGCCAATCTAAATCTCACCTTACACTCATGGAGTCAAGAAAGCAAACGGGGGCTCCAGAATTGATGATTCAAAATAAAAATTACTGATATTATTGCTTGCCCTATTTTGACACGTTAGAGGACAGGTAACAGGAAATTAGTGAAACCTGAATGGACCAAGGAAATATCACTACTTAAAGAGAGATGGGCAGACAGAATACAGCATAGGAATGCAGAACTCAAGTAAGCGATGGCCAATCATTTTCTATTTGGTCAAAGAGTAGAGAGCAGAGTAAGGATACAAACTTAAAGAATGAAAACTAGGTAGGTTGTCAGAGAATTAACATAACTTTATCTGATAGGCCAGAGTTCATTTCATTGGTTTGGAGAAGGAAGGGAAGGAGGGAAGGAAGGAAGGTAGGAAGGAAAAGGAAGAGAGAGTAGGAGAGAAAAATTAAGTTATTTCTTGTAACTATTTTTTTATTTAATACAGCAATAATCTAACATTGAATTGCAATCGTCATAAAAACTTTTGTCACTTATAAAAATTTTAAAATAAGTTAAAAAAACTACAAGTTTCTTGATAGAAGTATTTATACTTCCCTTTCTTCTTTTCAGATAATTCAAGAAGCTACTATAAAGAGACAATAGAGCAATATTATATAAAAGATGCTACTCCTTTATATTATCCACTGTAGACATCGAAACTGAATTGCAACTGTTAGATAAAATCTGTGTCTGAAAAATAAGCCTTAAATAAAAACCTAGTGGTATATTACTTAAGGTGATGAAGCTTTAACTATCATATGCATAGTTTATCTGTTTTATTCTAAAGTTAATTCAAGCATTCATAATTTTTTAAACAACCAACTAAATATATTTGGAAACCAACATGAAGTTCCATCTTCCTCCTCATGAAACAAGTTGTCAACCCCTATCCAAGGTAGAATTTTTCCCAAATTCTCCTCTGTATATATCACTCCATCCAGGGCCAAATGAATCTTGTTCATTGTCACTTGGACTACTGGGATAAATTCTCAGGCATTTTGAGACATTTCTAAAGGTTTAATCTTTTTTACTTCGTATCTCAATATTGGCATTCTCCAAAAATATAATTTCCAAAGACCTATGTCTTTTTCATTATTTCTCTAGTTATGTCCTCATTCTCTCCAATTGTTCTTTACTCCCTTACATTGGCTCTGTTTTGATCTTCCATATTCTTAGCTTCCATATAGTAAAAGGATATTCTCAAAATCATTTTAGCCAGAAATAATAGTTCATTATTTTAGTAGAATCAAAGGTGATGTCATAGCAACCTATGTTTAATACATCTCCACTGGCTGGAGAAATTCATGGTATGTGCTTATTAAACTATTTCATAGCTAATATTGTATAAGCTACATAAGAACTTAGCTTGGTGTTGAAAATAAATTAGACTTCAATGAACAGGTCCATTAACATTTCAGTTTTACTCACACTGCATTTTAAATATTTACAATAATTATATTTGGCTATTATAAGCAGAAATATATTTTATATCCAAAAAATTTCAACCTTCCTAAAAAAAAGTAATGATATGAAACTTTCCAGTCATTTGCAAATACATGAAAAATTTAGTTCTAACACAGGACTAAAATCCAAATCATGACAAGTCACGCTTTAGTTAATTTCTCATTAGGTCTAGTTTGATATCATTGTGGCACAGAATGATATATTTAAAAAGCCATCCTGGCTGCATCAGAGTCGAGGCTAGAAATTATGGCAACTGGAAATAGATGAGATTCTTGAAAGCATTTAGACATATGCATTGCCTAGAGAAGTCTGAGGTATGACATATGATTCCTAAAGAAAGGAATTTGGACCTTATCCACATTTGGATTTGAGTTACATACAGACCTGTGCTAAACTTCAGTGTGGAAATGTGATAAAATATAACTTGTGGCAAATAACAGGCTGAGAGGGAGCCAGGTTCCCCTGAGAGAGATATCAACATAAGTAGGACTAATTTCTTTTAATTTTGTATTGGTACATTGTAGTCATACATCTTAATAGAGTACAAAATGGTAGAGGCATACATATACACATCACTCATTTAGCCCTTCCCCAATTCCTTCCCCATTCCCTTCCCCCTCCCTCCTCATGCTTGGCCTAGTGATTGACTTTAATGTGTTTTATATAGTAATTTTGTACAATATTTTTGGTTCAGATTGAAAGAAAGGAAGAAAGATAAGAAAAGAAAGAAAAAGAAAGAAAGAAAGGAAGGAAGAAAGAGAGAAAGAAAGAAAGAAAACTTTTCAGTGAGAGAGACCTCTGGATAAAAACAGAACCTAAAGAGATATTTAAAGCCATTAAGCCCAGCCTTCTGGAACATGATAGGGCTGCCTGCAGTCCTTGAAATTGAAAAGACTGTAGGTAAACCTGAAAGAACATTATTGCTTCTACCCAAAGGTGATGCATTTAAATTTTTTTTAATTTCATTGGCATGTACATCCCTATCATTCTGAATTTCATTATGATGTTAGATTACATTGTACCAATAAAAATACATTTTTAAAAAAAGAGAAAAGAACTTCATCACACCAATTTTTCTGAAGACAAATAACTGCCTCTCCACTTTAGAACAAAACAGAAAAAAGCAATATTGAGACAGAGGAAGTTTTTCTCTGAGAGATAAACGAGATCTCCTTAGATCCTAGACAGGCAGAATGGTGAGGAGTTCCAAGCACAGGCAAGAGAGAAACTGGCTGTCTTCACACCGATGTGGGCAGGGACAGGCCACTCCTATGGCCAAGATAGTGCATCATAGATGGTGTAGGAAGTGTTCTAGTGACAAGCAGAGTGATAAATGACTTCCCCAAGAGAAGCAAATACAAAAGCAAAAGGAGAGGGCTATGGAATAAATTAAAGAAGAGACAGAAATGAACCTACCTTTGGGAAATCCCAGAGAGACAAATAAGAGAGAAAGAATTATTTGAAAGCTGAGTGTCTTTATCCTATAGTCTTTTTTTAGTTTCAACAAATCAGTGGAGACACATTTTAACAGGTCCTATGTGTCCCATTGTTTTCCCCCAAAAGAAGCCAGGAGTTTAAATAGGATTGTGAAATGTGCACCCATAACCTCCCTTTAAGATTCACAATGTATTAACATCTGAAAAGCTTCCAGGAGAGAACCCCAGGATAACCAAGTTTATTTGCTTGCTAGACAACACAGCCATTATCACGCTGAGGAGCAGATTTCAAGCATACCAGTTTAGAAGGACTTGTTTGAAAATTTTTTATATTTTTTTACTACTACAATATGACAATCAAGAACATTGATAATACAGTAAATCAATATATTGGGCAATGACAGTTTCTGAAGAAATATTTAGTGAATATTCAAAAGCTTTAAAACTGTTGCATATTCTAATTTTTCTAGGAGTAAAGTTATTATAACTTACTTGGAAATATCTTACTCCCCCAAAGAGTTTAAGCAACACTTAAAACATAGTTCTTATTACTGATTCTAAAAGATTAGAAAAAGGCAATGTTGATATTCCATCTACACAATGTCACAGCTACCATCATAATAGCATGTACTTATTCAGCATCACAAATTAATATTTTTTTCTCAAGATGTCATCATTTATCTTTTTAAGTCTGGCATTTGAGAGAAATTTTTCTTATCTACAGCTATTTCCATGTTTTAAAAAATTAGAGAAGAAACAGATGCTGAATGGCGAAATATATTTTAAACTTTCAGAAACATTTGGCAGCAACTACAGCAGTGTTAGTGAAAGAACTACCCTGCGAGAAAGACAAGTTTATTTTTCATGTACTTTCTTGAAAGAAAAATAATTTTAAAATGAGACAAAGGAGTATTATTGAATTGTATTATGTAAACATTTGATAATAAGAAAAACAACTTTTAGTGAACACTATACCTCTTCATGGTTTTGAATGTCTATAAAACTCTGTATACCTATTTAAACATTAAAAATTAAAGTTATTTTTCTATTTATAATATATGTCATTTTAAATTAATTCTGATGATTTTATCCTTTTATCCTACCTCTTACTGTCTATTACAGCTTTCAAACTAACTTATACTTGAGAAAATAGATTCATTTATTATCAAATATTCTTCTATTGTAACTTCTGAAAGTTTCTTGTTGTTTAAATAATAATTCAATTCTCTGGGCATATCTGGTCTTTTTGTATATGTTAATTTTATTCCTGGTCAAAATATAGCTTCTGCATCATTAAAATAACTTTAAAGTATTTTTAAGGCTATTTGGGTGGATTAAAAGGAAATTCCTATTTTTAAAAAAGGTGGTTGTTATAATATTTCAAAGGACTTGGAAAAAATCACTAGTTGGCTTCACCCAAACTTGTACTATTATTTATTTTAGCATTTGTAATAAGAGCCAATTTTTTTAGTTTTCTTTGGCAACCTGAAAAGGGTTTTATTAAAACAAAATTTCAGGAAATGAAGTTAGCAATATATAGGGTAGACCTATATTATCTGTGGATTATTTTTCTTTTTACTAAAATTTTCTAAGATGTATACTGAAATTTCATACTAGTAATAACCACTAATTACAAACATATACCAATCAAACTCAGGTAATCTAAATGTCATATTTAAAGAAGATGGAAGTTGTTTAAGCAATGAACTTATCATTAATGCAAAACTTACATTCTTTCTACAATTGGCCTTGAAGTATATGATTTACTATATATGTTATGGATAAAGTCCAACAGCTGACTAATTTATGAGTAGGGCTAGATTGGTTATAGTTTTAGATGGTAATTCAGGATCCAAAGTTTTTTTATTTAAAAAAATATGGAATTTTTTAGTTGAAGTATATACAACTTGTTATTTTTATCATTTTATCCCAGAGTTTCAAATTGTTTGAGTTAAGTTCTTTTTCTTAATTATTTAATTAAAAAATAATTTAAACACTGCAGGCGCTACTCAGTCACAGACTTTCATCTGGGTTCAGGCCAGTGTTGTTATCTGAGCATCATTCCATGGATGTGTGCATGGTTATAAGAAGAGGGAAGAATAGCACGCTTCACATCTGATATGTACTTAAGCCCTATCTTTCAGTGAAATTATATGTGAAAGAATGCATGATATTTATGATATTTAAGGTGACAGGGAGTGGAACACAGAATAGCAACAGCTCCCACATATACAGGACTTTCTGTGTACATGGTTCCGTTTCTAGAACTTTGTCTTTATTAACTCATTTAATGTGCCTCACAACCCTACAATACACTCTTAATAGATGTGGGAAAGCATAGGTTAAATAACTTCCAAGGTCATGGAGCTGGTAAGTGGAGGAGCTAGGACTAAAACCCAGATAAGTTGTGTGTGTGTGTGTGTGTGTGTGTGTGTGTGTTACTAGAAATTGAACCCAGAGATATTCTACCTCTGAGCTACACTGCTAGCTCTATTTTTATTTTTATTTTCCAACAGGTGTCCCTAGTTTGATGACAATCTCACTACTTGTGAAGGCTGCCCTCAAATCTGTGACCCTCGTGTCTCAGCCTCCCAAGTACTGGGATCACAGGTGTGCACCACCATGCCCAGCTAAAGCCACATAATTTTACTTCATAACTCATGATCTTCACCAAGTAACAAGGATTAACCGGGCTCTTTTGCTTCTCTTGAGAATAGTACTTGACCATCATCCCAAATTTTCTGCGAATAAACAATTTGGAGGGACTTTGGCTGGACTCTTCAAGAGAATAGCTAAACTTACCGACAATAGCTCCTGCAACCCTCTTTCCTCCTCAACTTGAAAATTTATCTGAAACCTCCACTATTTTCTCTAATTTCTTTTTTCATGGGGTAATCCATGAAAGGATTCCTTTCCAAGACTAATTAAAGTTTCCACTGTAGTAATTAATTCCATCTCCTACCAGATTCTTTACAGGATCTTGATTCATAACTGTCCTCACACTTTTGCACATTATTTCTGCCTTTGTTCAAGATGCATTAGCATCTCTACTTCCTTGAGAAAATGAATCTCTACACGTCTAACTCTTCTTTAGAGCTACCACTTTACTTTTACTTTTTTTTTTTTACCCTGGCTATTCTTAAGAAAAGATGATTAACATGAGGTGAAATTAATCACCATGTTTTAATCAGAGAACAAATAGGAATTATGATGTGTATCCTCTGATCTGTGTGTTATAAAAGAGCAAATCATTGCCGCCAGAAGCCTGCCCTACCTAATGGTATAGATCTGGGCACCAATTATCTACGAAACGGGAGTAATGCCTAGCCACTGGATTCTTGTGAGGATTATACGTCATATATAATCGACTGTGAAGAAACCCTCCAAAATGGTTCTTGTAACAATAAAAATTAAGAAACATTTGATGAATATAAGTTATAGTAATTATAATATAAAAGGTAGAAATTTTCCCTTAATAGTAAAAGAGGAAGGAGGTCAGAATGGATGAAAAAAGGCAGTGCAGGTATGTGTGTGTGAGAGAGAGAACTGGAGATCAAAATGGAGAGAGAATTACATGGCATAAACACTGATCTTTGAAGGTGTTCTGGAAGTTATTCATTTAGCAAAAATTTATATATGTTCCAGCCAATGTTCACAGCACCTGTGATTCACAGTGAACTCAGCAGACAGAATCTCTCTGCCTGTCTGACTTTGCCCCATCGACACATTAATCCTTTTAAATAACCACCATGATGGAGGGTTTTTCTATATTCAAAAGTCTAAGTCCATCATCTACTTAATGAATTTTAAACCACTTAATGTCATTCAGTGTCTTTATTATTTTTCTGGACTCCAATCTTTCTTCAGCCTAACTTCTTACCATTTTAACCTTTCTCCTACAGGAATGCTCAAGAGAAAGTAACATGTTGAAGAGACTCTAGAACTCCTCCAGAGTGGAATTCACTGCATTCCTGAGTAGAGCTGATATTTGAGAGGTCTGAGGAGAAAGAAGAGTGTCACAAGATGGGGCTGTGAGGGAAAGTTGGACTGAAGTCAGGTTACAAAGGACAATATATGCCACACTAAAAAAGGCTGGGTTTGTTTTCAAAGGCAATCAGACACTGCTTTAACAAGAAAGTGATACGATCGGGTCTGTGTTTTCTGAAGGTAATTCTGAGGGTCAATTGTAGGGTGGATTTGGAGAGGAAATGTGGGTGGCATGACAAGCATCTCAGAGAATGTTGCATAGTGATAGAGTTGGTTACTGTTAAATGAAAAATGCAGCAGAGCTGAGGAGATCTGCTGCCTAACAAATATTTCAGTTATTATCAACGGGGTCAGAGACAAGTTGGCACACTGGTTTTAAGGTTATGTGGCTCTAAAATCAGTTTTCCTTCTTTCTCATCTACTTTCCCCACTAGTTTATGGTTTTGGTCAAGTTAACAAATCTATTTTGTTGAAGTTACAATATTTCCCTTAGATTCATTTTTTTTCCATCTCAAAAGAAGGGATAACCAGCATACCCATCTCCATAAAGGATGAATTAAAGTCAGTAATCTCTACCAACTTCTTGGCACCAACTCTGGCTTATGAAATACTCTACAAAGTGTATATTATATCCATAAAAATATGGAGAATCCAATGGATCATTCAAACTTTCAGGCGTCTGCACATCTTGTGTGCCTTCAAGTTCATTAAGTGTTCCTTATGTGCCACACATGCTGAACTTTTATCTATTAAATGACTCTTCATAACCTCTGTTTCACTCCAATTTCCATCTGCCAAAGCCAATATGACCTCAGAGTCCACAGTTTAATGATATTTGAATTTTCGGTGCTTAATACTTTTTAGAGTTTAACCAAATTTGATCAAAATTCTCTGGAAACCTTATCAAGCATAATTTTTCTGTTCCTGAACTGCCATAAGACTTTGTATCATCCTTGACCTTACCACATAGAATTTGAAGGTTTGAGGTACATAATCAACTGCTGCTTATTTCTCCATGTGTCACTTCCCTGCTGCATCTTCAAAGAATAAATCAAATGCAAAACTATTTCAGAATTCAATTTCTTATTCACTGACAAATATAATTCAAAGAAAATTCACCAACTCAGTTATAATGTCTTAGTGCCACATCCCAACTATCCTCATATCAATACTTCTAGTGTTTCATCATCCTGGATCCTGCCGCTGGGGAAGCACTCTGAAAGGTGCTCTTCAAGTAGCCTTGGGTACATACAATTTGGCCGTCTGTTGATTGCTGTTGAGTATTTTATTGTATTCAAAAAATCTTCCCCAAAAGCAAAACTCAAAATCTTCTCAATTAAGATAATTTTAACTTCTGAGCACATGTTCTGCTATAATTTAACAGAGATGATAGATGTTTATCCTGTTTGAACTGCATTGCATTTCATCATGTAGGCAGACATCTGAATGTTTCACAAACAGCAGTTATGAGGGATGTAAATATTGGTTGGCTTTACTTAATTTAGAAACCTAAGGCAGCTTGGCCAAGATCTAAACTAGCACCACTGCTCCACTAAAAGATCTTGGGCAGGGCTTTAGAATGTCTTGGGATGGCAGCCAACCAAATGCATGTGCCATCCAGATTTCCAAGTCCTGTGGGGTGAGGGGTAGTGTCAAGGGAACCCTGTCTGAGCATGCTCTTAGCTGACAGCAGCCCTTTGGCCACCTCCCCTGCACTCCCTCTGGCATGGTACTCCTGCCTGGGCCCCTGGCTGGCAACATGCCCATCCTAACTGCAGCTGCTCCAAGCCCTGTGGCACAGAGCAGTCCCTCTGACATTACAGCAGAACCAGGCTGCCTCTGCCTGTCACTAGGAGCCAAAAGACAGGATTCCATTGCTGAAGGATGCCAGGAAAACTGCAAACCTGAGGCCAATTTGGGAAGTAAACCATCTTGCAGATTCTTGCTCAACCTAGGAACAAAATTCCTATCATTTGAAAGCATCAGTACACACCTCTTTTATTCCATAATCACTCTATGTTATAATCCCAGCCCTGCTACTCACAAACAGTTGTGACAGTTATTCATCAATACACACAAAAAAAAGTATATGTGCACATCATCCTACATTCCTTCCCGATGAATAGGACTGATGAGACATAGAGGCAAAATCAACGTATGATTCCTCCTTCCACCAATCAGCAAAAACAGGCTGACCAGGTGCTTCCCTGTGTGTTAGTCACGTGACTTTGAGTTGTTACTCTCAGAACCCAAACATAAATTAATGAATTTTAATTAACAGAACATGTGATTAGGTTTATTTGAAAATGAACAGTTGAAATCCAAACATTAAGTCTAACTCAAATATAAATTCCATGAAAATAGAAAAATCACTCCCCAACTAATTATTAAAACAGTAAAACATATGCAGTCATTCAACATTCTTTCCAATGTGTAATAAAACTTATAGGGTAGTTTTAACACCATCTCTACCGTCCAAATGACCACTTCTATTCCCTAGCCCCAATTCCCAAAATCTCTTTGGTGAAACTTTTATTTTCCTGAAATTCACTATTATTTAGACAACTTTTTGAAAAGTATTTACACTCTCATGAAATAAGTTACATTTATATTTCTCTTAATATTTGTGCATCAAAAGATTAAATGCATTGAAATAGGTTCTTTCTAAAATTGGCATGAGTTAATTTGGTAAACATGTAATTCTTGCTGTAGTTCCAATATTAGATACTACATAAAATTAAAATAAGCCTCTTCAAGAAGCTTACAGTCTAATAAGTCAAATATACATGAAAGTGTCCACTTTAACATAAAGGGAAATTATATAAGAATTAGAATCATTAACATATTGCTAAAGTGGGGAGAACTATTCTTTTTGATGAAAGGAGTCAGAGAATGTTTCCTAAAGGAAGCAGCACTCAAATGCCTTCAAAGTGAGTAAGGCTGATAGAAAAAAAATAGGACATTTCACAAACTGGAACATTATGCCTTAAAAGCCTAGGGATGCATGCCTGTAATCCCAGTGCTGCGACAGGAGGATCACAGGTATGAAGCTACCCTTAGCAACTTAGCAAGGCCATCAGCAACTTAGTAAGACTCTGTTTAAAAAATAAACAAAATAGGGCAAGTGGTATATCTCAGGGGTAGAACAACCCTGGGATCAATCCCCAGTACCAAAAACAAAACAAAAACATAAAGAGGATGAGGTAAATGACAAATAGTACAGCCAGTGTACATGGAATGCTGACATAGAAGGTAGAGATTTAAAGGAGATTAGAGAATTATTATGACCTTCAAGATTTATGTTAGGTATTTACTATCCACTCAGATGTATCTTTGTGTCTATAATATTGCAAGCAGAGTACTTATCATTAGTAAAATCTGGAGATCTTTGCAAATCTGAAAAGAATGCTCCCAATATTTTTTATGTTTTCAAAGTATACCTTTTTTGAAGCATCATTATTTGTTTACACAGTCTATTATTATTGAAAATTTAAGTTATTTGCATTGCAAGCTTTTCTATTTTAGAATTTAAATTTTTTATTTTTTTATTTATTTATTTTTTGTGGTACTGGGGTTCCTGGAAACCCTTCTACCCTTCTACCTCTGGGCTACACTCCCAGACCTATTTTATACTTTTTTTTTTTTTTTGAAACAGGTTCTCTTAAGCCACAAGGCTGGCTTCGAACCTATGCAATCCTCCTGTCTCCACCTCCCAAGCGCGGGGATTACAAGCGTGAGCCACCACGCCCGGCAAGCTTTTCTATTTTAAACAATACTTCAGTTAACAACTTTTACATACCTCATTTCACACATATACCCACTTATCTGTAGAATAAGTACCTAGAATGAAAAGATCTATATATTCACAATTTTATTAGCTATGTATAAATTGTCCTTCATAGAGTTGTACAAATTTATGTTCAGCAACGAACAATAAAGACCCTTTTCCTCTCAGGGTTTGTTAACTCAGGGCTTAGTTTTTTTATGCAGGTTTCTTCATTTTTAGAATATGTCTTCTATAGGGTATTTTCTTTTCTTTTGTGTGTGTGTGTGGTGCTGGGGATGGAATCCAGGGGTATTCTATCTCCAAGCTACACTCCCAGCCCTATTTTTTATTTTTTATTTTGAAACAGGGTCTTACGGAGCTGTAAAAGGCCTCACTAATTAGCTGAGGCTGTCCGCAAACCACAATCCCCCTGTCTCAGTCTCCCAAATGCTGGGATTACAAGCGTGCATTACCACACCTGGCTTTATAGGATATTTTCTAATCTTAGCACACTGCAAACAATTTAAATTCTATGTGATGATTTGCTACTTAAATAATTCATGAGATTCTGAAATATAAAATTATATAAAAATCAAGGTACATGAATTCTTTTAATTATTTGATTATTAATATTTCATCATGAGATACAGCATGTATTCCAGTATATAGAAAACATGATCTGGGACTCAATATAGTCAAATTCAACCCTGGTATCTGGCTGTAAAACAAATTTTGCCTTTCTGAGTTAGAATATGAAATAGGTAGATAGGCAGATAGATGATAGATGATAGATATATAGGTAGATAGACAGACAGACAGACAGACAGATAGATGATAGGTAGATGAATAGATACCTATGTTATTGTTATATATAATGTTTATTACAACAGATGCTCTAACAAATGTCAATGTTGTCAACTAAACACCTTTAATGTACGTGTTATACAAAAAACCATATCCTGAGAATAGAAAGAAAAACATGATAATAGTTTCTTCTGCTCTCACAGAAATGATCATATGTTAGTAGTTGCCACAGAATATATTTTAAAAGCAAAATTTCCAAATATACAAATTATATTTATGAACATGTTTATATTTTATTTCACCCAAGAGAAAGCCTTTATAGTTATACAATAATCTCTCTTAATAAAATATGTCTAATCTACTTTTCTGTGAAACAAATATATTTAAGTCTCTTGTGAAAGTGTACTCTACTAGAGTAATTCCTATTATTTTTGTTGTGAAGTTAATTTTCATCATGTAAAAAGACGGTTACCAATGGTTATATTGATAATACCACAAACGGTGGCAAGGTGGTCATCTTCCTTGTATTTTCTTTCACTGGTCCATAAAAACTAAAATATTTGTGCCAATTATTACCCTACCATGTCTAATTTTATATCCAAAATAATTTATTTACCTTGTTGCTTTCACCATAATTTCAAACAAACATTTTTTTCCCAAGCAAACATCTTAGTTGAAGATACCTGGCTATTTTATTGGGAATAGGACATAACTAATTCAGCAAAAAGTGAAAGTATACAAATTTATTTAACATAATAATTCTGCTTCTAGGACTGGAAGGAAAAATACAAAATGCAATTTTATAACTAACTCCTACTCTCAAAATGAAAGATAAGGGAGAAGATATTTGTTTGAGTCTGTGTGAAAAGAGACTTGTAATGCTAGATTCTTTTCTTCATTCATATTCAGGATTTTATCCCTCTTTTGCCTGGAAAAGGAAGAACAGGAACCCACAGCTGCCAAGAAAATAGCCAAGTAGCCAGGGAGCAAGATGGCGAAACACTACGAACCTTCATCCAGAAACCAGGAGAGCTGGGTGTCACTGTCAGCTCTAACAGCCAAATGGCCAGGGCCAGTCACCTGTGGAACCTCAACCCATTTCCTCAGCTGGAAAGCTTCACCAGATGGTCTCTAAGACACTTCCAAGTCCAGTGAATTGAGTATATTCTAACAATTCTAACATTATCCTGCATCTTTTCCACCCAACAGTAGAAAAGATCCAACGGAGTGGATTGGCTGATGAGAGAAGTGAATAGTCACTGAGTAGAAAAGGAGCAAGTTGAGTTACATCCCCTTGCCAAGTTATCTGTAATAAACCCTTGGTCCTTTCTAGCCCAGAAATGCCTTTGATGGCAGGACGATTGCTACTCAGAACAAGGGCACTAGGAAGAAAACAGTAAAAACCAAGGAATTAGTTTTCCCCTCTAAATGTGATTGTGTGTTATTTGCCATTCTAAGATTTTCCATTTATAGTCTTATAGTAATATTCATTCAAGTTATAAATGTCCAAGGTTATTTTTAATCCCTTACAGTAACAGTATGATTATTCTATTTCACTAGGGTAAACATGTGTCACAACTTTTCCAAAGTAGCTTCAATTCCAATATTTTTTTGTCTCAAATGTAGACCAAGTCTCAGACCTTATCCTTTTTTGAAGTTTAAAGAATATAGTTCCCCAGATACTTAAGTATCCCTTGCTGTATCTTTCTTCCCTGATTACAATAACAAATTTGACATGAGAAGGAAAGACTAAAGAGAAACCCAGGTTTTCATAGTTCTCATCTTTGTAGGTGAATGACATCCCAAGCTGTCATGGTGACAGAAGGAGTTGGAACCAGACATAAGATTTACCCAATTAGTAAACATTGTAGTAGAAGATATTTGGCTATGTAACTGACCACACAGAGAGTCTAGGGCCCCTGGAAAGTAGAGTCAGGATTTCTGTTATTAATGATATTTCCAGTGGAGATATTTGGGTGCCTCTTGGGAAAGAAAAGCAAAGCAAGTTCAGGAAACCATAAAGTCATCTTCTGGGCCACAGGACCTTGATAACTGGGCCAAAGTCCCATCTATCACATGGGAATCCATTTAGGAAAGAGACAGAAGAGGACACAGTAGGTTATCAGAAAAGCCAATTATGGAACCCAAAGCCATATAGAAGCAACACAAATGTTTATTTATTTAATTTCATTTGATATTGGCCCTAAACCTCATGATATTATATTTGCAAATGCATCAGTACACATTCCTAAAATATAAGCTGTTTTTAAAGTTTTGCATTTCATTCCTCCTTGAGAAACTGTTGAAAGCTATTAAATCTTAGCCACTAAGACTGGAAGAGGCCCCCTAGTCCCTAAAGCTGTGTGGGTAATTCAGAGTCAGCCTTCATGGGGCAACTGAGGCTGCTTATTACCATCCTCTGAGTATTCCTGTTTGGTCCAGAGAGAGAGAGAGTGGCTCAAGGTTTAGATTTATGATATATAAATCAGTAGGCCCATCTCTTGGGAGCTGCCTCTATTAAAGGCCAAGGGTTGGAATGCCCAATGAGACTAAGGAAAACAATCCATCACTTGTGTACTATTCCCTGCAACACAGACAGAAATAAAGTGGAACTTTGAGGACCGGACTTGAATAGTAAAGGTCAGAGGAAAGGGTTCTGCGAATAGCATTTGGCAAAAGGCAAAAAAAAAAAAAAAAGAAAGATGGTGAGCAGATGTTCTCTCCTTAGAATCTGTAAAAGGGAAATTACTTTACAGTAGTAGGAATTCAGGTTATATAAAAGGAAACTCTTCCAGCCAATGAACTTTGTAAAGCATGAGACCTAGTTCCTAAGGACATTGTTTTCTCCTTCCATGGAATATTTTAAAATAGAACACATAACTGTGTGTCTTCAATGTTTTGAGTTTAAGGTCGACAGAAACAAGAGTTCAGAGGAGGCATTTGTGGAAACATTCAAATTCCTCGAAAGGTTGACATATCTATATGTTTGACATATTTTTCACTACTACAGTTTTTATGATTAACTTTTAAATTCATTGCATTCTTCTAGTCTGACATTTCACTCAAAATTTTCCATACAAAATTCCTGAGATTAAAAATATGCTTGATATAATTTTTAACCAATAAAATTGCACAGTATCCATTCAGCATCTTAAGTACCCATCAAATTTTAATTAATTTTTTGGGGGTACTGGAGGTGGAACCCAGGGGCTTTTCTACCTCCGGACTATACTGCCAGACCTATCTTATACTTTATTTGGAAACATGGTCTTACTAAGTTGCTGAGAGCCTCACTCAGTTACTAAGGCTGGCTTTGAACCTGTGTGATCCTCCTGTCTCAGCCTCACATGCCCTGGGATTACAAGCATGTGCCACCACTCCCAGCTAATTAATTTTTGTTAATAAAAATCAATGCTAAAAAACTCTGTCACCATCATGTTACATATGCCCAACTAAACTGATGATTTTAAGCAAAATATCTCTGATATCTACATACACATATTAAATATATCTTAAAGGATGTTCTGGTAAACTATGGGAAAATGAAGGAAAATAAAAGACAAAAGTTTCTGGAAAGACAATTAGAAAAGTAATGATATTTACAGATTGACTAAAACCACTAGGAAAGAGGTTCAAAATGGCGACTGAGGGACACAGCACTTCTCAGTAGCTGAAACAAATAAAGTTCAACTACTTAGATAGCAGTGTCTTAATCAACAAAATAAATACATCCCAGGAACCAAAACAGATCCAGGTACCTCAGCAGAGACTCTGAACTCGAAGAAGAAGGAGGAGGAGGAGGAGGAGGAGGAGGAGGAGGAGGAGGAGGAGGAGGTCAAAGATCAAGCACCAGACCTACTGTAGATACAATCGGGGACCCTGCCAACAGGCTGCCGGCCCGCCCAAACTGCACTCCCGAGCTGTGACTGAAACCACCACGGCAAGATAATCCGAGAATGAAAATGGACATAGAGCCTCATCTTAAGCAGCGAGCAGCACCCACGTCAGAATTCTGTGTGCTCACCAGTGACTGTATCACAACGGCACAGAGACTCCCACGGACACCTTGATCAAGGAAGCCAGGTACCTGAGTGCATCCAGGGTAAGTGCGGGTACTAGCGTGCGCCCCAGGCCCAGCACTGGCCCGAGGCATCTGTCCCACACCTCAGAACCCAGCACTGTCCTCGCGCACCCTGTCTGCGCCCCAGACCCCCGCTAGTAGTCAGTGCCTGTGCCACCCCAACCCCTAAATTGGAGCCTACCTTGTGTGCCTAGCTTCCGCCCCCCCCCACTGGAGCCCAGACACCCACCTTGCCGGAGGCCTGCTTTCCAGGTGGCGAAAGCTCTGTGCGCCCGTGAGATCTCTTTGGGCACCCAGCTTCTACGGCCCGCGGGAGGCAGAGATCATTGCTGGACACATCACAGCAC
This sequence comes from Muscardinus avellanarius, assembly GCF_963383645.1. Classification (NCBI taxonomy): domain Eukaryota; kingdom Metazoa; phylum Chordata; class Mammalia; order Rodentia; family Gliridae; genus Muscardinus; species Muscardinus avellanarius. The sequence goes on along the minus strand of NC_137787.1, from coordinate 48,058,577 downwards.
CTGTGTCCCCCAGACACCTGGGCACCTATCCCGCGCCCCTAGCCCACTACTGGGAGTTCCCGCCCACCCGGCAGCCTGATACTCAGTTCTAGTCTAAAACACAGCCCAATGCACCGTGGAGGAGCATAGCAGCAAGCACTAGGCAGCTGCACCCACCCACACCTGGGTCCAGTAGCACCCAGCCTGCACTCTTGGAACTGGCAGAGCTCTGGCAGTAAGTGCGGGCATCCAGGAACCAGCAACCCTTTGCCCAGGGCACATCTTGGGACCACACCGGCTAGCCCAGTTAGAATTTCCAGAGACACAGGAAAATCCAACGAGACACAATATCTGCACAGGACTGCAGGGGGAGGTTCCAAGTCTACTTTGGACATCCCCCATTCCTGCTGTAGGGAAGCACAGGCCGGAGTCTAGGGTGGTGAGTGCAGAGGTGCTGACTACAGGTTGGAATTACGCAGAACCTGGGAATCATACAGAATCTAATAACAGTGACACCAGACATCCTGACACATAAACTCAAAGCAGTTAAAGGAAAGAAAGGTGTCCAAACACTCAGAGTGACCTAAGATAAAAATAGAGTACAAAGAAAACTAAGAGACATTGAATTATATTCTGAAAACTACCAAAGCAATCAGATATGCAACTATTATATGGATCTGACCCCATATTCGTAAATAAGTAGGACTGTTTTTTTTTTTTTTTAACTGTTACTGTGTATGTTTTGTTTTGTTTTGCTTTTATAGTGCTTTTGTTATGGTTATTGCTGTTTTATTTTTTCCCCATCCTGCTTTTACTTTAATTTGTTTTTATATATATATATGTGATAGTTTGCCTTGTTTTCTGATTTCACACAGCTGCTAGTTCCTTTTATTTTATTCTTGTCCTTTTTTCCTCTTTCTTCCTCTTTCCTTCCTTTTTTCGTTCTCCTCCTTTGATTGGTTTTTCCTTTCTTTTTCTTGGATTACATAATAGTCTTGGTATCTTGTGTGGATTTTTTAATGTTTGTCTGCTCCTTCCATCACCCCTCTTACAAACTTCCCCACACTAACCTATACACTCTTCTCCCCCAAAACTTTTCCCCATAATATATCTCTTTATTTAATACTCAAAGTATTTCATATCTCCTTACTTACTCTACTAACGACAAGAGTCCTACCAGTTAACTCTCTCTCATTCTCAGCAAGATATTACCTTATCATACTTAAAGTCTTTCTCAACCTAAACATATCCTCTACCTAATCTGACTCCTTTACCCATCACCCCAGCTCCTCCCACATCACATACCCTCAACACTGGAAAAGCTCTGCTGACTTGCCGATACCCCTAAACTCTTAATATTAAGATTGGACTAAGCATCATACTCACAAATGATGGGTAGAAATCAGAAAAACAGGACATAGAACACTATAAATATGAGAACCAGGAATTATGAAGAGACAGCAGAAATCACGGCTACTGACCTACTAGAAATGCAAGAAGGGGAGTTCAGAATCTTGATGTACAATATGATGAAAGGATTTAAAACAAGTATAGAGGAGGTGAAAGGTGAGTTAGAAACACTAAAAAAGAATCAGAAAGAGGTCTGGAATGAAATGAAAGAGGCAATAAGTGAAATGAAGACAGAAATATAAAGAAATTCTGGAAGATTAGATGAAATGGAAAACAGAATATCAATATTAGAAGACAGTACATCCCAAACCGAATACTCAGTCAGCAATATACAGAAATCTTTACAGCAACAAAACCTAAACATCCAGCAAATATGGGATAATATGAAGCGTCCTAATTTATGGATAATAGGCATTGAAGAAGGGATAGAGGTACAGACCAAGGGCATCTGTAATCTCTTCAAGGAAATAATCTCAGAGAATTTTCCAAATATGGAAAGAGACTTGGACCTTCATGTCCAGGAGGCATACAGAACTGCACTGAGACAGGACCAAAGAAAGACCACTCCATGCCACATAATAACCAAAATGACCAATATAGAGGCCAAGGAAGGAATCTTAAAAGCAGTGAGAACAAAAGGACGGGTGACATATAGAGGCAAAACAATAAGAATCACCCCAGACTATACAACCCAGGTCATGAATGCTAGGAGAGACTGGTATGACGTGATTCAGACCCTGGAAGAAAATAACTTCCAGCCCAAACTAATCTACCCAGCAAAACTACTATTCAAGATCAATGGTCAAACCAAAGTCTTTCAGGATAAACAGAATCTCAAAAAATTCATGAATTCAAAGCCAACACTAGAGAAAATTCTTAAAGAAATAAATCATAAGGAAGAAAAAAGAAGCAGACTTCAGAATCAGAGAAGAGAGGAAGTTAATAAGTGGGCCATTTAAGTAAAGAAGAAAGATCACACCACCCAAGAGTAGACAGAAAACAAAAATCATATTTCAATAATATCTCTTAATGTCAAAGGACTTAACTCACCAATCAAAAGACATAGACTGGCAATGTGGATTAGGAAACATAATCCAAATATATGCTGTCTGCAAGAAACTCACCTCACAGCCAAAGACATTCACAGGCTGAAAGTGAAAGGATAGAAAAAGATATACCATGCCAATGGTGACCAAAAAAGAGCAGGGGTAACAACCCTGATATCCAACAAAACAGACTTTAAACTAAAACACATCAAAAGAGACAAATCAGGGCACTTCCTTTTATTAAAAGGAACAATACACCAAGAAGATATAATGATAGTAAATATTTATGCCCCAAATGTGGGTTGCAGCCACATTTGTAAAACAAACCCTTCTGGACATAAGATCCCAAGTAGACCCAAATACAATAATTCTGGGAGACTTTAATATGCCTCTCACACCACTGGATCGATCTTCAAAGCAAAAGATGAGTAAAGATGCTTTAGAACTAAAGGAAACCATAAACCAAATGGACCTAATAGACATTTTCAGATTATTTCAACCAGGAACTACAGAATACATACTCTTCTCAGCAGCCCATGGAACCTTCTCCAAAATAGACCACATCCTGGGACACAAAGAAAATACCAGAAAATTCAAAAAATGTAATATAATTCCTTGCATCTTTTCAGACCACAACGGAATAAAAGTAGAAATCAACAACAGGAAACTCGAAAGAAAGTATTCAAATTCATGGAAATGAATGATATGCTATTGAATGATGAATGGGTAAGAGCAGAAATTAGGGAAGAAATAAGGAAATTTATGGAAACAAACGAAAACAGAGACACAACCTACTAAAACCTATGGGACACCATGAAGGCAGTACTAAGAGGAAAGTTTATTGCATTGAGTGCCCACATAAGAAGGACAGAGAACCACCAAGTAAAGAACCTAATGACACAACTCAAGGACCTAGAAATTCTGCAACAGTCTATTCCTAAAGCCAGCAGAAGGCAAGAAATCATTAAAATTAGAGCAGAAATAAATGAAATAGAGAACAAAAAACAATTCAAAGAATCAATAAAACAAAAAGTTGGTTCTTTGAAAAGATTAGTAGAATTGATAAACCCCTGGCCAACCTAACCAAAAGAAAAAGAGAATCAACTCAAATTATCAAAATTAGAAATGAAAAAGGAGATATCACCACAGATAGTAAAGAAATTCAAAAGATTATCAGAAACTACTTTAAAAATTTATACTCCAATAGACTTGAAAACGTGGAAGAAACTGATAAATTTCTAAGCACAGTTAACCTTCCTACACTCAGCCAAGAGGACATAGCAAGCCTAAACCAACCAATAACAAAGAAATAGAAACGGCAATAAAAAATCTTCCACCAAAGAAAAGCCCAGGCCCAGATGGGTTCCCAGCTGAATTCTACAAAACCTTCAGTGAAAAACTAATGTCAATACTTCATAACATGTTCCAGGAAATTGAAAGAGATGGAACTCTCCCAAATTCCGTCTATAAGGCCAGTATCACATTAATCTTCAAACCAAATAAAGACACCTCAAGAAAGGAAAACTACAGACCAATATTCTTAATGAACATAGATGCAAAAATTCTAAACAAAATACTAGCTATACGCATCCAAAACTATACTAAAAGAATAATACATGATGACCAAGTTGGTTTCATCCCAGAAAAACAAGGCTGGTTCAACATACGCAAATCAATACATGTTATTCACCACATAAATAGAACCAAGAACAAAAACCACATCATCATAGCAATAGATGCTGAAAAAGCATTCGACAAAATCCAACACCCATTTATGTTAAAAACACTGCAAAAAATTGGGATAGAAGGAAAGTACTTCAACATCATTAAGGCAATATACTGTAAACCCAAAGCCAACATTATATTGAATGGGGAAAAACTGCAAGAATTTCCGCTAAAGTCAGAAACAAGACAAGGATGCTCATTATCACCACTCCTTTTCAATATAGTCCTTGAGACTCTTGCTGTAGCAATAAGACAAGAGAAGGAAATCAAAGGAATTCACATAGGAAGAGAGGAATTAAAATTATCCTTATTCACAGATGACATGATCCTTTATCTGGAAGACCCAAAGAACTCAACCAAAAGACTTCTGGAGCTGATTGACAAATTCAGCAAAGTCGCAGGATACAAAACCAACCTAAAGAAATCAGTGGCTTTTCTTTATGCCAACAACGAATGCACAATGAAAGAAACAAAGAAAACAATATCATTCACTATAACTTCAAAACCAATAAAATATCTAGGAATAAACCTAACCCAAGACGTAAAAGACCTCTACAACAAAAACTATAAAACATTAAAGAAAGAAATTGAAGAAGACCTTGGAAGATGGAAAGAGCTCCCGTGTTCATGGATAGGCAGAATAAATATCATCAAAATGACCATTCTTGTCGGGGCCCACTCGGCTAGACCGGGATGGGGCGGTGGCTCAAGATGGCACCTAGGCATGTTGCCAAGGCACGAGGCTCACGAGGCTGGTGGTGCCCTGAGCCTGCGCAGTGAGCCCTATCATGCACCCTACGGATGATCAGTGACGCAGCACCTCGTGCTACCACTAGCCCGCCTATGAGAGGGTTAGAAATGTGCATGCCCTAGCTGTGGGAAGCTTGGGGTTGGTGGAGTGATGAGGGAGGGGTTATGAGACTGATATATATTTGCCTGTTGTGTGCATTGGAGGGGAAGCATTAAAAAGGAGGAAGCATTAAAGAGGAAGCATCAGCAGCAGACTCGGTGTTTTGAGTGTTCTTTCCCAGGGCTCTGCAGGACGGAGCCTTAGGGACGCAACACATTCTGCCAAAACTGATCTATAGATTCAATGCAATTCCCATTAAAATACCAGCGACATTCATCAGAGACCTAGAAAAATCAATCATGAACTTTATATGGAGAAAGAAAAGACCTAGAATAGCCAAAGCAACTCTCAACAATAAGAAACATGCAGGAGGCATTACAATCCCAGACTTCAAACTATACTATAGAGCAATAGTAGTAAAACCAGCATGATACTGGCAAAATAACAGATATACTGACCAGTGGATTAGAATAGAAGATACAGAAACAAACCCACACATCTTTAGTCAATTAATCTTTGACAAGGGGCCAAACACATTCACTGGAGAAAAGACAGCCTTTTCAACAAGTGGTGCTGGGAGAACTGGCTAACCATTTGTAAAAGGATGAATCTAAACTCCTATATCTCACTATGCACAGGTATCAACTCAAGATGGATCAAAGAATTAGAAATTAGACCTGAGACTGTGAAGTTAGTAGAGGAGAGCATAGGTTCAACACTACAACATATTGGCACAGGCAGTAACTTTCTCAACAAAACCTCCAAAGCTCAGGAAATTAAAGCAAGAATAAACAAGTGGGATAGCATCAAACTAAAAAGTTTCTTCTCATCAAAGGAAACTATCAATAACCTAAAGAGGAAGCCTACAGACTGGGAAAAGATCTTTACCAGCCACCATTCTTATAGGGGGCTAATATCCAGAATATAGAAAGAGCTCAAAAGACTCTACACTAGCAAAACAAACAACCCAATCAAGAAATGGGCAAATGAACTAAATAGACACTTCACAAAAGAAGAGATACAATAGATACATGAAAAGATGTTCTTCATTACTGGCCATCAGGGAGATGCAAATCAAAACTACACTGAGATTCCATCTAACCCCCGTCAGAGTGGCAAGCATAAAGAAATCAAACAACAACAAATGCTGGCGAGGATGTGGGGAAAGAGGAACTCTTTTACACTGTTGGTGGGAATGCAAACTAGGTCAGCCACTATGGAGATCTGTGTGGAGATTCCTAAGAAAGGTGGGAATAGATCCACCATATGATCCAGCTATACCACTCCTGGGTATCTTTCCAAAGGGGTTGAATTCAGAGAAATACAGCAACATATTCTGTCGCGTCCCTCGACCAGCGATTAAGACACGACACGAAGCTCTTCTTGCAAGCCGTTTATTCAGGATACTCGTAATGGCGGAATGGCGAAGATCTGCCTCGCGCAGGGCATTATAAACATTAACTCCCCCAATCACTTCTTGCCACATCTCACTCACTCACTGGCTCACGCTCGTCAGGTCACCACCACGTCATGTGTTATGCAACCCTAGCCTCCAAATATGGAGTTGCTTCCTGCACAGCCATGTGCCTAATCAAGCTCAGAGGCAGGAAGCCGGCGCCATCTTTCAATGGCGGCTCACCACAATTCCCCCTTTTTGTTTTTATAGGCAACAGGTAAGAGCAGAGGTTTGACCCCTATTAATCACTGGCACCTTTTTCTAGGGACGGGTACTTGGGTGCCTAACCCGTGTGCAGTCAAGCGTACTCTTCCTGAGGACCAAACTTGTGCCCTCAGCTGCAGTGCTTTGCCTTGCAACCTGAGCCACTATGCCTTAGCTGCCGCGAGCCAGGCTTGGGGTGATTGTTCTGCCTCGATAGCCACACAGGCCTGTATAAACATGGCTGTATTATGATTAAAACTTTGGCGAAGACGAGCAATGCACCAGACACAAAACAACACAGCCACAACCAATAATCCCATCAAGGCCCCCAATCCAGCCCATTCCTTTAGATGATTCATGGCATGAGTTATCCAAGATGACAGTCCTTCAGCCAAACTGATGTCCACACGAGTCGAGTTGACGGTGACCACGGCAGTGCGTAATCTCTCTAGTTGGGTTTCAAATTCTCCCGTCCAGTTGCCTAAAAGATAAATTGACAACTCCCGAGACAGGTTAGCGGCTTTTGTAAAATTTTCATATTGAACGCTGGTAACACAGAGACCAGGATATCTCCATTCACATCCAAGCTGTGCAAGCTGCCATAATACCTCAACTTGTTCTTAATTTTGGTTAGATTACCAGCAGATTCCCCTGAGCTCCTAAGGGATTTACATGCTCTAATAGCACAAAAATTTATTTGATTATAAACTTCCAAAGGAAGTCGGGTTTGGTTTTGGGCATGTAGCCCTTGTCCTAAAATCATATCTCGATCCCATTGAGGATTTCCAGCAAGAGCATTAGCAGCAGCCTGATCAGAGGCATATTCTATGTTAAAGGCCTTCCATTCCAAAAATTGTCCAGGGGTGAGGCATGCTCGTGTTAATCCATTCCAGTCCCCTGGCGTCATGCAGTTTCTAACCAGAGCTTCCACTTGGGCTAATGTAAAGGAAGCTGTGACCCCATACATGCGAACTGATTCTGCTAATGCCTTAATGACCTTAAAATCAAGGGGTTCATAAAAACAAGCACCCTGTGTATCTTGAAAAATAGGAAAGGCCAACGGGAGCTCAGTTCTAACACGTGACCAAACTTGAGGGCAAAAGGAATTATGAGATCCCTGAGTGGAGGATGGTAAGGATGGCGGTGGCCCAGGAGGAGGATCTTGTAAACCTGAGGGCATAGGAAAGTCCGGATCTAATTTAGGCAAACGAGATTTTTTCGAGGCTGAATGAATTGACACACAGGCCATTTGTTTCTTTAACGAACCCTTTTCTTCATCAGAAGAATCAGAAGAGGAGTCTGGCCCTTTAAATTCAGACAAATTCGGATAGAGTGAGGAACAGACAGGTTCCTTTGCTTCACTAACTGCCCGTTCTGACTTATGCTTTTCAGATTTCTGTTCTTTGAGTAACTCGAGGGCGGTTTGCCCTTCCTTAATAGCATCATCATATTTTTGATCTTTTAAACAACCTTTGACCAATTTCCAAATAGGTAGAACACAGGGATTAAGGCTTCCCTGTTGCTTGGCATATTCAAGATCTCGACCAAGCTTTTCCCAACTAGGAACTGTCAGGTTACCTGAGACAGCAAACCATGGAGCAGCTCTGTCACAATCATTTAAAAATTTCTCTAAAGTAGACTCTCTAAATTCTAAACTTCTAGAATAAAGTAGCTCCTGGAGAGCCAAAAAAATTGGATGAGACTGCGAAGCCCCCATCCCAAAACTAAGCTCAAAATGAAATTCAAAAATGGTCCGCCTTAATCGCGGCTCTACCTTCGCGTTCCCGCGTCTGCTTTAACCGCAATTCCACTTTCACTTTTTCGCGTCTGCTTGACCGCAACAAATGGTCCGCCTTAATCGCGGCTTTACCTTTGCTTTCCCGCGTCTGCTTTAACCGCAATTCCACTTTCACTTTTTCGGGTCTGCTTGACCGCAACTCCACTTTCACTTTCCCGCGTCTGCTTTAACCGCAATTCCACTTTTCACTTTCCCGCGTCTGCTTGACCGCGGCTCTACTTCCACTTTCCCGCGTCTGCTTTGATCGCAGCTCTACTGTCACTTTCCCGTCTGCTTTGATCGCAGCTCTACTGGATTTGCTCTCCCCTTATCCACAGGTGAGAGCCGTTACCCGCATTTTTCGCGGACCCCCCAACTTACCAGGGGACTTACCGGTGCACCTTCCCTGACGACACAAGTTCTGAGCTTCACGCACGGGAGCTGTTTTTTCCCCGTACGGGCCACCAGTTGTCGCGTCCCTCGACCAGCGATTAAGACACGACACGAAGCTCTTCTTGCAAGCCGTTTATTCAGGATACTCGTAATGGCGGAATGGCGAAGATCTGCCTCGTGCAGGGCATTATAAACATTAACTCCCCCAATCACTTCTTGCCACATCTCACTCACTCACTGGCTCACGCTCGTCAGGTCACCACCACGTCATGTGTTATGCAACCCTAGCCTCCAAATATGGAGTTGCTTCCTGCACAGCCATGTGCCTAATCAAGCTCAGAGGCAGGAAGCCGGCGCCATCTTTCAATGGCGGCTCACCACAATATTCATACCTATGTTCATAGCAGCACAATTTGTAATAGCCAAAATATGGAACCAACCCAGATCTCCATCAACAGGTGAATGGATAGCAAAACTTTGGGAAATACACACAATGGAACTCTATTCAGCCATAAAGAAGAACAAAATTATATCATTTGCAAGAAGATGAAAAGCCCTGGAGAACATTATGTTAAGTGAGATCAGCCAAGCACAGAAGGAGAAGGTACATATGTTCCCTCTAATATACCCAAACTAGGAAACACAAAGGATACCAGTGGGACTCCAGATAATGGAAGGGAAATCTCAGCAAAGTTTGAATGGAAAGACAGGAGAGGAGGAAGGCTTATCTTGATTAATGAGGGTCTACATCTTAATATGTGTAAAATTATAAATATGACATGGTTAACCTGGACAACCATTGGTGGGAGGGGGGGAAGGGAAAATGGGGGCGGGAGGGGAGAGGGCACCAAATATAGTTTAATTGTATACTATTTATATTCAATAAAAAAGTTGTTAAAAGAAAAAAAAAACCATGGAAACTTATTAAAAAAAAAAAAACACTAGGAAAACCTCCAAAAGATAGTTGACATCTGGTCAGTCATTCAGAAGACTTGGCAGATGGTCAGTAGAAACTATGAATCATAAAACTCTCCATCACACAATGCATATGAATCAGATGTCGGCTAGCTAGTTCTTGGTCTCCATTCTAAGAGTCAGTAACTGCTTTGTACATCTGGCTTCATGACCCAGCTTAGATTTCATTTTCTCTCATCTTGTACTATGTGTAGCTCACACTCCCATAGAAGCTGGGAAGACTGTAATGATCCTCCCATCCATTCACATCCTCCTTTACTTTGGCCAGTTGCTGGGGCAAAATTGCCATGTCTGTCACCTACAGAGGAAGTTTGACCTTCCAGCCAAATATTAGGAAGCACAGTAGTGAATGCTATAGCAACAGACTAAACAAACTATCTAAACAGCAGAGTTAGAAGAAGGAAGCAGTTTCAAATACACGATGGTATGAAAGTGAAAAACTTTCTGACAATAGCCGCAAAGCATGAAAACTAAGAGCAGATATATTCTAGTTAATTGCAATCTTAAGAAAAATATCAGGATTTTCTATTATTTATTATTTTACCAGCCTTACTTTTTACATATTTTTCAATTTAACTTAAAATTTTAATGAAAAACAAATTCAAATACTTCAAAATAAAAATTTTTATCCAAAGTTTTGAAATCCTGACATATTTAATAATACAAATAATTTAAAACTATTCTATCTTTTTAAATATTTTCTCATTAACTCGTCTAGGTAAAAAAAAGAAAGAAAGAAAATATTAGCAGCATAAAATGTTAATCACAAAGGAAAGGAAAATACCACCTGTCAAAGCCCTATTTTCAGGTTTTCTCTGAGAATTTTTTGTTTTCTTAATCCTTCCAATATATCCTCTCTCTCTCTCTCTCTCTCTCTCTCTCTCTCTCTCTCTCTCTCTCTCTCTCTCTCACACACACACACACACACACACACACACACACACACACCTTCATACCTTACCATCCTCCTATCTGGAAAATTATGTTTTTTAAATAATTTGACACAAAATAATAATCTTACTGCCAATCTGGACCTACTATATTTGTGGAATTAAGTAAAATTTTTAAATTCTCAAGCAAAATTGGCTATTTTATTTATTTATTTACTTACTTACTTACTTACTTACTTCTATGGTATTGGGACTTGAACCCAGGAGTATTCTACCTCTGAGCTACACCCCCAGCCCTTACTATGTTTTTATTTTGAAACAGGGTTTCTCTAGATTTCTGAGAACAACCTAGAACACTACATTGCAGAGGCTGTTTTCAAGCCTGCAATCTTCCTTGCTCAGCCTCCCAGGTACTAGGATTACAGGCATGTGCCACCACACCTGGCTTGATTCTCTATTTTATTTTTAATTTATTTATTTTTATTATTTTTTATGGTACTGGGGGTGGAACCCAGGGGCTTTCTACCTCCGGACTATACTACCAAACCTATTTTATATTTTATTTGGAAACAGGGTCTCACTAAGTTGCTGAGAGCCTCACTAAGTAGCTTAAACTGGCTTTGAACTGTGCAATCCTCCTCTCTCAGCCTCCCAAGCATGGGAATTACAGTCATGTGCCACCATGCCCGGCCTGATTCTCTATTTTAGGTTGGTAATTCTAAGCCAAGTGTAACTCAGTGTCTTCTTTTATGAAAAACTGTTTTCTTAATAATCTGTACTATCATAAAATGAAATTTCTTAGAAAATATAGTTTAGCCGGGCGTGGTGGCGCACGCTTGTAATCCTCGCGCTTGGGAGGCGGAGACAGGAGGATCGCGCAGGTTCGAAGCCAGCCGTGCTGGCGTAAGAGACCCTGTTTCAAAAATATTAAAATAGGTCTGGGAGTGTAGCCCGGAGGAAGAAGGGCTTCCAGGAACCCCAGTACCACCAAAAAAATAAAAAAGAAAAGAAAATATAGTTTAGCCAGGCATGGTGGTACACACTTGTAATCTCCGCACTTGAGAGGCAGAGACAAGAGGAATGCGCAGGTTTGAAGCCAGCCATGCTGGCTTAAGAGACCCTGCTTCCAAATTTAAAAAATGTATAAAATAGGTCTGGGAGTGTAGCCCGGAGGTAGAAGGGCTTCCAGGAACCCCAGTACCACCAAAAAAAAAAAAAAAGAAGAAGAAAGAAAATATAGTTTATACACATTCCTGAAATTATCAAACCAAATACAATCTCCTAACTGCAACACAAACAAGAAATTAAAAAGAAATTTAAAACAAAACAATAAAATTCTCTGAGTATATAAATCCTAGACCATGACACCAGATGATATACAGAATAATATGATCCTTCCCTACTCATAATCAATGTGTACTTAATATATGTAGGAAAATGCTAATCTAATTATTGCAGATACTTATATATTCAACATCAATATATAAAGTTTAAATAATTATAGTCAAACTGTACATACTTAGCAGTGGCAGTCCAAAAAAAATGTACTATACACTAAAACTAATCAGAAAATAGTTTGTGTTTGTCTATATTATGAAATTATTTATAGATCTGGGAATTTTACAAATTGATTTTTCAATTATACTAACAACTGGCAAGACCTGAAAGTCATGCAGGACATGGGACAATCCTTCTCTGCATTCCACAGAAGGTAGCATCCCCAGCTTCCAGCCACTAAATGTCAGTACCAGTTACTGTAACAAAAAATAATGCTCATATAAATATCCAAAAGCCCTTTAGAGAGCAGCAGTACCACATATTTCATCTTCAGCCCTAAGAACTACAAGTCTAAGTATAGATACCTAGGTGCCTGTGAACCCATATTGGATGGCTAGAGAGACATGGTGTGTTTCCTCTAGAAAGATTATAAAAGTATCTTTGAATACCATTTCATACACTTTCAAGTTCAAAGAATTGGACTCATGCACACCATGCTTTCTGACTGCAACAAAAATAAAAATCAATAATGAAAAGTTAAGTTTTAAGTTAAATACACAAAAAAGCAATTGCATTCTTATATAGTAGCTACAAAGAACTAGAGAATATACTTAAGACACAAAAAGACCAAAAAATAAAAAATAAAAATAATGGAATAAAGAAAGAAATAATGGGAAAATTTTACTATGCTCACTGGAAAATTTAGTATTATGATCACATCCATTCATAAGTGACACAATTATTTAACATCATTTCAATCTAAATTTCACAAGAGTGTTCCCAGAATATTTTCTATATGTTAAAAATTAATTCAGAATTTCTTCCATAATAAATTTCTTTCCACCATAATAAAAATGGTGTAGTATTGGTTCAAGGAAAGATAAATTAAGCAATGGAACAGAATGGAAGACCCAATAACTAATTACCACATATAAATGTTTTAAAGAGGAAGCATTGCACAGCAGCGAGTAAAAAGTGAACTATTTCATATTAATTGAGAATTTAAACTAGTAAAGCAAATTTTTTAAAATTTATTTTATTGGTGCATTGTAATCGTATATCACATTGGAATATAAGACTCGAGAGGATATACAAGCACACAACATCCAATTAGCCCTCATCCAGCCCCCATCCCATTCCCTCCCCCTCCCTGGATCCCATGCTTGTTTGCTGAATAACTTTGATACATTTGTTTATGTACCTCCTGAATTTTAAAGAGGCTCCATCCTCCCCTATTCCATACCCTCTGATTGGTCACCTTAATTGCTTCACTATAGGGCCCTTTCTATAGCTGGACCTCTTCCTGTTGCCCCTTTCCTCTTAGTTATTGCTGATTAGGGGAAGCATCTGGTTTTTATTTTCTGCGATATTTATCTGTGCATGACGTGTTGCAAGTACCAATCCCACTCTTGACGGCCCCAGTAGTTGCCTGGCTACCTGGTGGACTGATCCAGACCTCGCTGGCTCAAGCAGTGGCCTTGCCTCATGGGAGGCCCCGATTCAGGTCTCACTGGCCCTGACACTGGCCTAACCCCTCAGCTGGCTCCAATCCCAGCCTCGGTGGCCCCAGCACCAGCCTAGCCTCAAGGCAGGCTCCAATCCCAGCCTCAGAGGCCTCAGTAGTGGCCTTGCCTCACGGAAGGCTCTGATGTTGGCCGCTGGCTCCAGCACCGGCCTAACCCCTCGGCAGGCTCCGATCCCAGCCTTGGAGGCCCCCGTAATGGCCTAGCCTCAAGGCAGGCTCTGATGCCGGCCACTGGCCCCGGCATCGGTCTAACCCCTTGGCAGGCTCCAATCCCAGCCTCGGAGGCCCCAATAACAGCCTTGCCTCATGGCAGGCTCCGATCCCAGCCACGCTGGCCCCGGCACTGGTCTAACCCCTCGGCAGGCTCTGATCCCGGCCTCAGAGGCCCCAGCACCGGCCTAGCCTTACAGCAGGCTCTGATCCCGGCCTCGCTGTCCCCAGCACCGGCCTAACCCCTCGGCAGGCTCCAATCCCAGCCTCGGAGGCCCCAGTAGCGGCCTTGCCTCCTGGCAGGCTCCGATGCTGGCTGCTGGCCCCAGCATCGACCTAACCCCTCGGCAGACTCCAATCCCAGCCTTGGAGGCCCCAGTAACGGCCTAGCCTCACGTCAGTCTCCGATGCTGGATGCTGGGCCCAGCATCAGCCTAACCCCTCGGCAGGCTCTGATCCCAGCCTTGGAGGCCCCAGCACCAGCCTTGCCTCACGTCAGTCTCCGATGCTGGCTGCTGGCCCCAGCATCGGCCTAACCCCTCGGCAGGCTTTGATCCCAGCCTCGGAGGCCCCAGTAGGAGCCTTGCTTCATGGCGGGCTCCGATGCCGGCCATTGGCTCCGGCTCCAGCCTAACCCCTCAGCAGGCTCTTATCCCGGCCTTGGAGGCTCTAGCACTGGCCTTGCCTTATGGCAGGCTCCAATCCCAGCCTAGAAGTCCCCAGCACCAGCCTTTCCTCACGGCAGGCTCGAAACCCAGCCTCGCTGGCCCCAGCATTGGCCTAACCCCTCGGCAGGGTCCTTTCTGCCTCGGAGGCCCCAGTAGTGGCCTTGCCTCACGGCAGGCTCCAATGTCGGCCATTGGCCCCAGCACTGGCCTAACCCCTCGGCAGGCTCCAATCCAAGCACCCTCCTCGCCCAACCATTTGTCCCACGTTCTTGAGGGTGCGTGGTGGTAGCAATCTGCCTCTGGGGTTATTACTTCAAAGGTTCCAGGTGTAATGCATCATATCTCTGCCTCCCCTGAGTACTGGCCACTGCCATTGCCACTGTATCCACCATTTCAAATCTTTCCCAAGCTCTTTTTACACTCTGAATGTTGTCCAGTGTTCCTAAGAATGTGCGACGATAGCATTCGACATTTGGTGTAATTTCTCCAAAAAAAAAATAAGGTTGGTTGGATCCGATTTGTGCTTCTCCTGAATACAAGTCTCCACTACCATTGTGGAGACTGCTTTCAACACTGCCTTTCTCCTTGGTCTCCGCTAAACTCTCTCCTTATAGGTGATGTCCAAGATTCTTAACAATGTAGAGAAGCAGTCCTCCTTCACGGGAATTTTTCCAAAAGTTCCAGTTCATTTGGATAAGTTTTGTCTGCATCTCCAGTATCCTGGCATCCGCCACGGCCTTCTTGACCCCTCTCCGATATTTTTCTTTTTTCTTTTTCTTTCCCTTTTTTTTTTTTTTTTTTTTTTTGGTGGTACTGGGGTTCCTGGAAGCCCTCCTTCCTCCAGGCTACACTCCCAGACCTATTTTATATTTTTGAAACAGGGTCTCTTACGCCAGCACGGCTGGCTTCGAACCTGCGCGATCCTCCTGTCTCCGCCTCCCAAGCGCGGGGATTACAAGCGTGCGCCACCACGCCCGGCCCTTTTTTTTTTTTAAGAAAAATAAGAGAAGACAGTATGTGTGGTTTGAGGAGGTTGTGGGATCAGGCACTCAGTAGCACTGTGACCCGGCTCAGTTTCCCCATGGGTCCAGCATGCTCCGCACTACTCCACCTGGGGTCCAGAGTCCTGTGACCTGGGCCCTGGCTCTTCCAGGGGTCCGGTGTGCCCCACCTTACCCCCACCCAGGGCCCAGGACCTTGTGACCGGACCCCGGTTTCTCCGGGGTCTGGCATGCTCCGCTCAGTCCAGCATGGGGCCCAGAGTCCCGTGACCCAGGCCCCGGCTGTTCCGGGGTCTGGCATGCCCCGCCCCACAAATTTTTAGTTCTTGAAAAATTATAGATGTGTTTCTAACTTTACTCAACTTTCTTAAACCAAACACAGGTATGCTGAAGATCACAAAAATCAAACAAAAATTAAAAGGCAAGCTACACTAGGAGAATGTATTTGAAAAGATATACCTGAGAAAAGATCTTTTAATGTATTCACCAAGATATATGTGCTAGGATGCTCTAGAGTAGTAAAATTCGAGTATTACAGATTCAGAAAAAACTCAAATGCCCAGTAATAGTAAAAATAAAAAAAAAAATAACTAGTGTGCTGGGCATGGTGGCTCACGCTTGTAATCCCCATGTTTGGGAGGCTGAGACAGGAGGATCATGCAGGTTCTAAGCCAGCCTTGCTGGCTTAAAAGACCCTGTTTCCAAATAAAAATATAAAAGATAGGTGTCTGGGAGTGTAGCCCAGAGGTAGAAGGGTGTCCAGGAACCCCAGTACCACAAATAATAATAATAAATAATAATAATAACAACAACAACAACAACAACAACAACAACAACAACAACTAGTGCTATACTTATACAAGAATATACCATGCAGTGATAAAAATGAGCAAACTATAGCTATTTGAAGCAACATAGGTAAATCTGAAAACGACCATGTTGGTAGAAAAAAGGCAGACTCAAAAGCATAGGTGTATAAATAAAAAAATTTTTTGGATAGTTATGTAATAAAATCTGTAAAAATGTTTGTTACAGTGTAATGTGTAGTACTGGAAAGTTGGAGGCGATCTGGGTGTCTAGCACATTTATTAAAAATATGTGCACAAAAATATGTGCACAAAAACATTCACTTTCCCAAAACACATACCAATGAAAAGACACACTAAGTACATTTAAATGATTGTCTGAGATGAAGGGAGGAAAATAGAATGAAACAATTTGGACCAAAATAGAATTAGTTAATTTCCATGTTAGTTATTTGTCATCTTAAATGAGCAATAAACAAGAATGAAAGAATACCAGAGAATGAGAAGCCTGGAGACCAAATTCAGAGCAAGACAGAAGCTGATGCCTAAGTTTGAACTTTTATGTGCTCCTAGAAGCATGAGTCCCAAGGGCAGGCTGACTCCATTTGATAAACCAGAGATATAGTACACACAGATAATGTGAGTCTTTTGTCATATTTATATTTACAGAAATGCTTTTAGGGTAAAAATTAAATGGTTTACTGAAAGTCATTTGGCCAGCTATGAAAACAACTCAAGTTGGTCAACTAAATCCATTACAATAGTCTATTACATATTTTTATTGTCTTCATGACCCAGTGTTTTTAATCAATTCATGTGGCCTTTTAAAAACATTTTTATAAGCTGGGTGTGGTGGCACATGCTTCTAATCCCAGTATTTGGGAGGCTGAGACAGGAGGATAACAGGTTCAAAGCCAGCCTCAGCTACTTAGGGAGTCACTCCGCACATTAGTGAGACCACGTTTCAAAATAAAGAATAAAAAGTAGGGCTGGGGGTGTATCTCAGAGGTAGAATGCTCCTGGGTTCAATCCTCGGTACCAAAAGAAAAAATATTATCCTGGGCATGGTGGCACACACCTGTAATCTTAGTACTTGGGAGGCTAAGACAGGAGGGTTGCATGTTCAAGATCATCATCAGCAATTTAACAATGCTATAAGCAACGTAGAGAGACCCTGTTTCAAAACAAAAGAATAAATAAAAAGGGCTGAAGTGTAGCTCCTGGGTTCAATCATGAGCACCAAAATATGTATACGATTCCTTCTATATTGAATGGTCCAGAGATGCATTTCCACCTATTTGGATTTTATGTCTCTCTATAAAACTCTGGCATCGTATTACCCACTAATTTTTTCCATTAAGTAAACATTGTTTTGGTTTTGGTTTTTTCCCACACAGCATTTCTTAAATTTTTAAAGTAAGCTCTTTATGACTGTAGCCTATTTTTTAGTCAGATTATGATCACCAAACTAAAATGTCTAAGAAAGTTCGTATCATCTCCACAAAAACACAAATAGTATCATTTCATTTCTAAGATACAACATTCTCTTCTTGTTGGATAAAACTTCATTTTGTTGCCTAAAACTGTCAGTTGTTCCAGCACCATTTCTTTGGCTTACTGAGTATGTGGCAGAAGTTTAAATTGTTTCCAGACCTTGGGCTATTTTTATATTAGTCATCTGACCAAATTCTATTCAGTATACTCTTCACTTAGAAACAACTTTTCAGACAAACATCCTACCTCCATGAGTAAGAAGCAATCGGAATTGGTGTGTCTGTGGTTCAGAGAACATTCATTTGTTTGGCAACTGTAGATTTGCTCTTGACAAATTTTTAAATATATAAAACTTATTAATTGTAAGTGAACATAGGGAAAACATATGCTATTCCTAGAAACAAACTACGAAGAAAATCAAGAGGCACTTTACCAGTTGGCCAATTTGATGAATTACCTCTTTTTAACATATAATAATATATTGTATGTTGTGGGTGAAATGCCACTATTAGTGGCTAATTTACATAAATTTAATTCTGAATTAAAACATAGCTACACATTAGAGAGGAAGGAGACAGTGTGTAACTTTTGGTCAAGAAGATGGTTTTATACAAATCAGATATCAGTGTTAGATCCAGATTTAACTGTTCAGTAGTTGTTTAACTCTCAAAGCCTTTGTAAAGAGCTTAAATAAAATGATTGCTTGTGTTCCCAAAACCATATGATATTTTAAAACCAAAGTCTAACCTTATCTTAGTGGAATTCAATGAAGATTTCATAGATTTGGTTGACCACCAACTTCAATACCTAACCATTTTCACAATAAGGAAATTCTTCTTAACTAACCTAAATCTTAAGCAATCCCAATATTTCTTTCTATAATGTGGTTAGAAAACTTTCCCTTGGATGGAAAAATTAATACCATACTTGAATGCAGCCAATAAATCACACCTCACATTTTCTCCTCTGGAATGAATAATCACAAACTTTCCTTAAAAATATATTTTCAACAATTTCACCATATAATGACTTTCCTATGATCCTATTTTTCTACATTTTAATTCTAGAACTCAAAACAAGAAAATCCATGGAGGATCTGAGGAGAGTTGAGTGTTACTTTTGCCAGTTTCTGCACAGGAACAAATAGCATAGACATTTCGGAAACTAAGAACATCTTTACTCCTTGTATATCACTACCACCAATTTTGTGAAATGATTATAGCTTACCCTGTGTCCAGAATGTTATTGTAAATGACTGGGTGGTTCTTCTCTGCCATCCACAAACCAAAAGGCACACGTAACTCTTCTTTACAATATTCTAAGGAAAGACAGATTTCAAACTAGCTGGATCAAAACACTAGCGATTTTCTGATCTCTTACAATAGCAGTGTGCATATATGTTATGCCTTTGGGCATAAAGCAGTAGATAAAATCAGACTGACATGATGGAAAGCATAATGTTCACAGAAAATATGGGACATTTTGTACATGTGAGGCTTGATTCAGATTTTATCACTATCACAATACCTGTGCCTCCTATGGGAATCATTTAATTTCTGTGGGCATTCATTTAGTTTTTATACATATATGTCACATTTCATTGTCCATTTATCTGTTGATAGACACCTAAGTTGATTCCATATCTTAGCCCTTTTTTGAATAATGTTGTAACGAACCTTAGAATACAGATATTTCTTCAACATAGTGATTTCATTTCCTTTGGATATATAACTAATAATGGGATTCTTTGGTCATATGGTAATTCTATTTTTAATTTTTCAGGATTAAACTCCCACAGCCACACAATGACAAAACCCAACAACACAGAATTGCAGAGATTGCCAGAGAGACAAGTCAGAACTTTAGTAGTAGAAATGATATGGAATTTCCAAAAAGAATTTAGAGAGAGCCTTAAAAAAATAAAGGAGGATTGTGGTTCACGGACAGTCTAGCTACTTAGTGAGGCCCTCCACAATTCAATGAGACTCTGTTTCAAAATAAAGAATAAAAAATAGGGCAGGGGGTGTAGCTCAGAGGTCAAATGCCCCTGGGTTCCATCCCCAGACCCGCAAAAAAGAAATAAATAAATAAAATAAAATAAAGGAACAAAAAAAGAGAAAAATCTGACCCTCAACAAAAATCTGAAAGAAGCTCTGAAGGAAGTCAAAGATGTAATAATTGAAGTAAAGACATGAATACAAACTATAAACAATAGACTAGACTATATAGAAAATATAATCTGAGAGATTTCAATACTCCTTTCATACCACTAGACTGATCTTCTAGAAAAAAAAGGTGTTAGTAAAAAAGTTTTAGACCTAGCTGGGCATGGTGACACATGCTTGCAATCCTGAGCTTGGGAGGCTGAGATAGGATGATTGCACGTGTTCAAAGCCAGCCTCAGCTACTTAGTGAGTCTCTCAGCAACTTAGTGAGATCCTGTTTCCAAATAAAATATAAAATAGGTTTGAGAGTGTAACCTGGAGGTAGAAAGCCCCTGGGTTCCACCTCCAGTGCCATAAAAAAAAAGAAGTTTCAGACGTAAAGAACATCATAAACAAAATAGACCTATTAGAAACATACAGAATATTTCACCAACAACAGCAGTGTTCACAGTTTTCTCAGCTGCCCACAAAACTTTCTCCAAATAGACCATATTTTAGGCTACAATGTGAGCGCTAACAAATTCAAAAAAATGTAAAAATACTCCCTGCTTCTTTTCTGACTACAGTGGAATGAAACTAGAAATCAACTATAAGAAGACCCAGAGTAACCACATAAGTAAGTGGATACTGACCACCCCATAAATGAATAAGGAATGGATTATAAAAGAAGTAAGGAGTGAAATTAAGAAATGACTAGAAAGAAACAAAAATAGAGATACAATTTATCAAAACCTCTGGGACACTTTGAAGGCAGTATTAAGAGGAAAATTCATAGCACTGAGTGCCCACATAAAAAGAAAAGAAAATCACCAACTAAAGAACCTAAAGACACACCTAAAAGCCCTTGAAAAACAGGAACAGTGTAAATCCAAAGCCAGTAGAAGACAGGAAAGTATTCAAATCAGAACAGAAATCAATGAAGAAGAGAATAAAAAACAATACAGAAAATCAACAAAATCAAAAGCTAGTTTCTTGAAAAAATAAACAAGATAGAGAAACCACTAGCCAAACTAACAAAAATAAGGTCAATATAAATTATAAAAAATAAGAGATGAAAAAGGAGATAGTATCACAGACAGCATGGAAATACAAAGGATTATCAGAAACTACTTTGAAAAAGTATATTGTAACAAAACAAAAGATCTGGAAGAAATTGACAAGTTTCTAGATAAATATAACCTTTCTAACCTGAGTGAAGAAGATGTAGACAATTTAAACTGATAAATAGCAATCAAAGAGATTGAATCAGCAGCAAAAAGCCCATCAAACAAAATCCCAGGACCAGATAAGTTTCCCAAATGAGTTTTATAAAACCTTTATTGAAGAGCTATCCCAATACTCCCCCACTTATTTTATGAAATAGAAAATATGGGACTCTCCTAAGTGCATTCTACAAAGCCAACATCACATTAATAGCAAAACCGAATAAAGAAAGAAAAATGCAATCCTATATGGTTGATGAACTTAAACACTAAACTACCAAACAAAATTCTAGCAACACACATTCAAAACACATGAAGAAAATCATACACCATGACCAAGGGTTTATCCTGGGAATTCAAGGCTGGTTCAACATAGGAAAAATAATCCATGTAATTAATCACATAAATAAAACCAAAGGCAAAAATGACATGATTATTTCAATAGATGCTGAAAATGCATTTGACAAAATCCAACACTATTTATGCTAAAAGCATTTCTTTTCAATATAGTACTTGACAATTTAGTCAGAGCAATAAGGCAAGAGAAAGAATCAAAGGAGTACAAATAGGGGGAAAAAAACTAAAACTATCCCTATTTGCAGTTGACATGATACTATACTTAGAAGATCCAACAAACTCAACCAAAAAGCTTCTGAACTGATCAACAAATTCAGCAAGTGTCTGGATACAAAATCAATATTAAAAAATCAGAAGCTTCCCAACATTTGAAAAGCTGGGACAGTAGGACCATGGTTCATGGACAGCCTCAGCTAATTAGAGGCCTTTTGCAACGCAGTGAGATCCTGATTTGAAATAAATTTTAAAAATAGGGCTAGGGGTGTAGATCAGTGGAGGAATGCCCCTGGGTTTTATCCCCAGTACCACACACACAAAAAAAAATCAGAATATTTCTTGTGTGCCAACCATATATCCACTAGAAAAAAAAAATCCAGAAAACACTTTCACTGAGGATATATCACAAAGAAAATACTTAGGAATAAACCTAACCAAGGAGATAAAACACCTCTACAAAGAAAATTATAAAACTTTGAAAAAAAAATAAAGAAGACCTTAGGAGATGGAAAGTTCTTCCATGTTCTTCGATAGGCAGAATACATATTATCAAAATGGTCATTCTTCTAAAAGTGATCTACAGATTCAATGCAATACCCATTAAATTAAAAAGGTAATTCCTAGCTGGGTGTGGTTGTACATGCTTGTAATTCCATTATTTGGGAGGCTGAGACATGAAGATGAATGCCAATCATTAAAAATAAACAACAACAAATGCTGGTGAGGGTATGAAGAAGTCAAAACTCTAATACATTATTGGTGTGATTGCAAATTAGTGCAACCACTTTGGAAAACAGTATGGAGGATACTCAGAAGAATGGGAACCAAGCTATCATGTGATCCAGCAATACCACTTCTGGTTATCTAACCAAAGGAACATAAACCAAACTACCAAATTAATGTTTGTGTATCTATGTTCATATACACAGTTCACAGTTGCCAAAACTGTGCAACCAGCCAAGATGTCCATCAACAGATGAACAGATTACAAAAATATGGCATATGAACACATTGGAACTTTACTAGGTGATCAAGAAGATCAAAATTACATCATTTTCTGAGAAATGGATGGAACTGGAGAATATTGTGCTAAGTGAGATTAGTCAGTCACAAAAAGTAAGAAATCAGATAATCTCCCTAATATGTGGAAGCTAGGGAGAAAATGGTCATAGGAGAAACTCTAGACAAAGAAAGGATAACCATACATGAGCAAACAAGGTGATCTAACTGAGTGGAATGGGAAGGAGGAAGAGGGAAATTCCCTGCTGTGCATGATATATATTCATAAACATATCAAAGTCAATCACTAAGGCAAATGTGAGAAGGAGGAAGGAAGGAGGGAAGGGGTAGGAATTGGGGAAAGGCTAAATGAGTGATGTGTGCATGCATGTGTCTACCATCTTTTGCCCCATTAAGATGTATGACAACAATGCACCAATAAAAAATTTGTGAAATTAAAAAATATTTATATTTTACATTACCATATACATATAATCTGTTATTTATATTATACATCAGTATATATACTAGTTGATATATGGATATCCTTTTAATCATATTATTTTCATATACAAGAGAATGATTACTTTTCACATTCTAATCTCTTTTAATTAATGCTGTTGCCTATTTAAAACAAATTTTACACATTACCAATAATTTGTTTTGTATTTTGACCCTTTCTATTAAAACACCTCCACTAATCTATTAACTAAATTATGATTATACAAAAAGCACTTTTCCTAAATATCAATACTTTTTTGATTGTAATAAGCCAAAATGATAGGCCAAATGATTAAGTGTTTATATTATGATAGGCATTATGAAATGGCCACATTTTAGGTCAAAACTGGCTGAATACTAACAATTTTATGTAATTAAAACTAATAATTATTTTTTTCATTTTAAAAGAAAAATGTTGACACATATTCCTTTCTATAAGTTGATCAAAACCCTACTAGGAAATTGTGGTAAGCCTGTCTCATCCTATTTACACAGATTGCTTATTATTTCAAAATTTATCACAGCCAAATCCAACCTTTGTAATTTTTTTCTCCAAAAAGGGCAGCGTGTACTGAGGGAGGAGTTGTTATTGGCTGAAAGTTGGGCCTCTTACCCACTGTGTGCAATGATCACTACATGCTCTTGACTGGATTACATGTCTGGAAAAAATGTCATACCCCCTGTTACTTACTTATGGTAAACTGCCTCCCATGTGGTTAAGGACAGAAAAACCTGGGAATTTTTTTTTTGGGGGGGGGTATGAATGACATCAGATTTCTAAAATATGTCTAAATTTGTGCTGCAGTTTTAAAGTACAAGCTTACCATATTGCATGCAATTATGTGATTGCCACATTTAAATTTCTCTTTGTAATTGCTCACCTATGACTCACTACACAAGTTGGGCCCACTGAAGGGCCTATCATTCTTTAAAACTACTTCAAAAATCATATATTTAAATAGCAATCAGCATATTTACATAATGGTTTTAGAAAATAAAATAAAAACTTAGATTTAATACATTTTTTAAAATATAAGATTTTTTTCCCTTACAATGATATATTATCTTAATTCATACTTTCTAGTAGTTTTCAAATTGTTTGAGTTCTCATCTTCTTTGTTTCTGTAGGGGTCTGGTCTAATATGATACTGAGAATTGAACCCAGGGCCATTCTATCTCTGAGCTACACCCCCAGCCCTATTTTATTTGTTTATTAATTTTATCTTGAAACAGGGTCTCACTAAGTTGAGGAGGGCCTGGCTAAATTGCTGAGGTTGTCTTGTAATCTGGGATTCTCCAGTCTTGGCCTCCCAAGTAATAGGATTGTAGGTGTGGGCCACCACACCTGGCTTCATCTCATTTTTATTACCTCCATTACTAGAATTTTCTGCTTAATTTCCATATATAATTGATGCCTAAAAATTAAATTTTCAACATAGAAAATGCATATTTCATGAATTTTCATTATTGTAATTTTTTTGGCAGTACTGGGGATGAAACCCAGGGAAATTGTACCTCTGAGCTACACCCCCAGCCCTGATTTTTTATTCTTTATTTTGAAACAGGGTCTCACTGAGTTGCAAATGGCCTCGCTAAGTAGATGAGGCTGTCTGCGAACCATGATCCTCCTGTCTCAGCCTCCCAAATGCTGGAATTACAAGTGTGCTCCACTACACCTGGCTTTCATTATTGTAATTTAATTTGATTATGAAATTAAATAGATCTGAATATGAATCTCATATGTGGCATATACTAGCCATGAAATTATAGGGACATTATTTTATCTCAACATTTTTATTTGTAAGATGACAATAATAAAATTATATTTAGAAAGTAAACTAAATAAAAAAATATAAAATGTATAAATTAATAACTTATTTATATTAACTAATGAATAAAAAGTACAAAATCTTAATAGTATTATTATTAATTCAATAAACCAAAATAGAAGCCCTCTAAATGTAGATATTTTCATAATCTAAAGGCTATCTACATATGTGAATCATCAATCAAAATGTTAATAACATGGCCCTAAGATTCATTGAAGCACATCATAGAATTAAGATTAATCTAGCAAGCAAGAAAAAGTATGGCTTACTTAACTAAATAAAAACTTTAAAATACAAGAGTTAGGTTAATTATTACCTGCAAGTTTAGGTCAATCATCATAAATACTTAACCGTCTATATACTTTTTAAGAACAAAACATCACAGACATTATAGAACCTATTTAACCATTTTCCCCAGGATTAAGAATTATAAGGATTGGGGACTTTGGGGGCCATAGCTTGGGAAAACAGTAGGTTTCAGGGTTTCAAAGACAAGAAAAGTCTTTCAAACAGCAAAGTAAATACAGATTATATGGAAACATATTTTAAAATAAAACCCAAGTATATCATTCCAAATTGTCATTAATGTGCAAATATTCATCAATCCAATGTCTTCTTCATCATGGGGTCATTTAAAATATTCTAAAAGAATAACTAGTTATGAGCATGTTTACATACACCTTGTTCAAATACATTGAACAAAGTACTGGTGGCCTGTCAGTCCTAGGCAGTGTCTGAATGTAGTTTTAGCAGTCAGAAACTCTTTTTCCCTTCTGGAAAAGTCATAATTTGTTTAGGTTTCCAAAGTGGGTGGGTACCAAGGGGTCAAATAATGTCTCCAGAAATATTATCTTTGCCATTAAAAATAAGAGTTTCCTTTAGAAAAATAAATAGTCTCACTGCCAGAATGCCAGTGGCAGACACCTGAACAAAGTTCAGACAAGAACAGGAAAACATAGAAACTGTAGAGATGAATATGGTTCTGGCAGTACTGGCCAAAAAACCAGAATAGAAAGATGTGGCTAGTAGATGAAGCTACACTAATTAAAGTGACCCTTGTAACTCTAATCAGTTTGTCCAGGATGATCCATATGAAAAATGATCTATGCAAACAATGAAAATTGACCTGTGGCCATGGGACTAAAGAGAATGTCCTGAAAAAATAAGATACTCACATTTAGTCTTAGTGATTTGTAAAAAATGTTCAATATTGAGAATGAACTATGAGAACACAGAAAATTCAGCCCTAAAGAGCCCAATGCATCAGCTACAACAATGCAGTGTAGCAAAAAAAAAAAAATCTGGGTCTAAAATCATATTTGAATCAAAGTAGATTGCTTACTCAAAACTAAGTGAAAGTACCTGAAAGGTCCTGCATCTGATTCAGAGGTCTTCTTTTAAAATTTTTTACAAAAACCAAATGATTCAAGAGCAAGCAACAAACAAAAGGTGAGGTGGGAGCTTAGCTCTAGGCCATCATAACTAGATAAAAAAGAAAAAATAACATAAAAGTCATGTTTGTATCTAAATTAATGCTGAGAAGAATTTAAATATTTTTCTAAATGAATTTTTAGTTCTAACTTAACGTATCATTTAGATACTATGAGCTAACTTTCCAGAATTTCTTATAAATATCCTTAATCAGTAATTTCCATCCAAATGGTATCCCTAAGGTAAAAATGTAACCTAAAATGAGACTTATTTGAATTTGGATATCACAGAAACATATAGTTTGTGCATATATAAAAATAAAATGTATAAATGATTGTATTTCAACTAAATGACAAAACAAGTTTAGGAGCTACTTTGCACAATGCCTCTTTTCTTTTTCTTATTGATAACTTAATTCTAGGAAGAAGGAAGAAAATGGCTACTGTGGGACGCAGCACATCTCAGTAGGTATAACAAACAAAAATCAACTACGGAGAAGACAGCTCCTAGACAAGAAAAACAAAGCAGAAAATATATTTACAAATGAAAACACAAAAAAGGAAACCACAATGAACAAAAATCTAATATTCAGGAAGTGAGATCCAGAGCAAAGAACCCAAGTGGTGACTAAACTGGTGTGTCATCCAGTGCCATCTCAGGCTGCTGGACAGAACAGCGACTGCTGGCTCCATAGCCCCCAAGAAATTCCATCAAGTAAACCAAGGACTTGAAGTGCAAAAAGTAGGTGCAGAATTCCAACATCTTAAGCAACCAGCACCGTGCTTCAGGGATGGAGAAAATGACCTAAAAGCCTATGCAGTTGCCAGAAGCCAGCACCCACAGTGATACACTGTGCCCTCCAGAACCATGTAATAAACAAAATGACCACAGAGGCTAAGGAAAGGATCATAAAAGTAATGAGAACAAAAGAACAGGTGAAATTCAGGGGCAAAACAATAAATATCACTCAAGACTTTACAACCTAAGTCATGAATGCCAAGAGAGACTGGTATGATGTAATTCAGACCTGGGAAGAAAACAACTTTGAACCAAAATGGCTATATCCAGCAAGGTTATTATTTAAAATTAATGGAGAAATAAAAGTGTGTCAAGATAAGCAGAATCTCAAAAAAATTATGAATACTAAGCCAGCACTAGAGAAAATACTTAAAGAAATAAATCATAAAGTATTTAAAAAGCAAATTTCAAATCAGAGAAGAGATTAATTCAATCATCATGGCAACTAAGCAAAAAAGAAATAACATTATATTAAACAGAATATAGAACACAAAATGACAAAAAACAAAAATCATATCTTAATAATAACATTAACATCAAAATACTTGATTCACTAGTTAAAAGAAATACACTGGCAATGGGGATTAAAAACATAATCCAAATATATGCTGCTTGCCAGAAACTCACCTTACAGCCAAAGATATTCATAGGCTAAAAGTGAAAGGATGAAAAAATATACCGTGCTAATGGAGACCAAAAACAGGCAGAGGTAGAAACACTGATATCCAATAAAACAGACTTTAAGCTAAAACACATCAGAAGAGACAAAGCAGGACACACTCTTTTAATAAAGGTAACAATTCAGCAAAAATATATAATGATAATAAATGTTTATGCACCAAATGTATTTGTAAAACAAACCCTTCAGGATAGCAGAACTCAAATAGACCCAAATACAGTAATATTGAGAGGCTTCAACACACCACTCATGCCACTAGATCAATCTTCAAGGCAAAAGATAAGTAAAGACTCTTCAGAACTAAAGAAAACTATAAACCAAATGGACCTAATAGACATATACAGAATATTTCAACCAGGAACAGCAGAATACACATTCTTCTCAGCAGCCCATGGGACCTTTTCTAACACTGATCACATCCCAGGCCACAAAGCAAGCACCAGCAAATTCAAAAGATTTAATATAATTCCCTGCATCTATTCAGACAACAATGGAATGAAAGTTGAAATGTACAACAGGAAGACCAAAAAAACAACTATTCAAATGCATGGATATTGAATGCTACACTATTGAATGTTGAGTGTGTAATATCAGAAATAAGGGGAGAAATGAAGAAATTCCAGGAATTAAATGAAAACAGAGACACAAGAATTCAAATAACAACAAATGTTGGTAAGGATGTGGGAAATAGGAACTCTTTTACATTACTGGTGGGAGTACAAACTAGTTCAGATGCTATGGAGATCAGTGTGGAGATTCCTTAGAAAATTGAGAATGGATCCACCATATGATCCAGCTACACCACTCCTGGGTATCTTTCCAAAGGGGTTGAAATCAGAGAATTACAGTAACATATGCATACCTATGTTTACAGCAGCACAACTTGCAATAGCCAAAATATGGAACCAACCTAGGTCTTCATCAACAGATGAATGGATTGCAAAATTATGGGAAATACACACAATGGAATTCTACTCAGCAATAAAGAAGAACAAAATCATGTCATTCACAATATTGAAAGATCTGGAGAACATTATGTTAAGTGAAATTAGCCAAGCACAGAAAGAGAAAGAACATATGTTTTCTCTAATATGCTCAAGCTAGTGAGTATTAGAGATACCAGAAGGACCCCAGGAAATTAAGGGGAAACCTCAGCAAAGCTAGAAAGCAATGGTAGGGGAGGAGGAAGGCTGAGGTTAATTAATGGAAAAGCTACATTCAAACACATGTATACATGTGACTATAACATTGTTTACTTGAATACTCAGTATTGGAAGGGAGGGAAATTGGGAGGCAGGGGGTGGAGCACCAAGGATCAGAGCCTGCCATGAGGCAAGGCTGGTGCCTGAGCCTTAGAGGATGAGATGGAACCCAAGGGCCTTCTACCTTCAGGCTAGACCCCCAGACTTATTTTATTTTTATTTGAAAAAGGGGTCTCAGTAAGTCACTGTGAATCTCACTAAGATGCTGAGGCTGGCTTTGAATCTGTGATTCTCCTGTCTTATCTTCTCAAGTACTGGAATTACAAGTCTGCACCACCACACCCAGCTGAGAAAAAAATTTTTAAAGAAAAGAAAGAATTATCTTGTGTAATTTTGGAAAAGCAAATTTTGTTACTAAATCTTTGTTGCACTCTTCCTTTCAAGATTTTATAACCCCAGTCTGATCATGAAATACATATTACACAAATACTAGTTGAAGTGGTATTTTCTATACTTTTACTGGTATGTTGTAATTACACATCATAGTGAGGTTCAAGTAATACAAATATACATGCACACAGCACTTGCTGTGCTTTTCTCTGATCCCACCGCTCCCCATTCCCTCTTCATACATTTTAGTGAGATTGGAAATGACATAAATGACATAGCATTATTTAAACTGTTTTCCTCATCAATTCTCCTTAGAAGTATTCTATAAGATGCTGTACTGCTATTCTTCAGAACTTAAGATCATTTAAAAGAAGGAAAATTTGAGAATCTGTCAAAGAAGAAAACTAAGGGGACATGCTGACTACATGTGATATGATATTCACAATGAGATCCCGCCACAAAAATATATTCGAATTTTTTAAAAACTAAGACAATGGGACAAAAGTGTGAACTTTTCTTAGTAACAGTGCACTTATATTGGTTCATACATTATGACAAATATGCTGTGCTAATGTAAGACATTAACAGTAGAAGAACTTAGGTGTGAAGCATGCAGGAAGTCTCCACACCATCATTATAAATTTTCTTTAAGGAAAACAGAGTCATCTTGAAGTGTATTTTTAAAATATAGGTCTAAAAGTTACTCTAGCTACTTCAAAAATACCAAATAAGCTGGGCATGGTGGCACACATTTGTAATCCCCACGCTTGGGAGGCGGAGACAGAAGGATTGTGCAGGTTCAAAGCCAGCTGCGCTGGCTTAAGAGACCCTGTTTCCAAATTTTTAAAAGTATGAAAATAGGTCTGGGAGTGTAGCCCGGAGGTAGAAAGATTTCCAGGAACCCCAGTATCATAAAAAATAAAATAAAAACAAAAATACCATATATATCTTGAGTCAGTCTCTAATCTGAATCACATTCAGTATTAATCTTAAAAAATGTACTAAAATTACCTGTTACAAAGAATAATGCTTATTTATTAACATTATTAATAATGTTCAGTCTAACTATTTAGAACCAGTTGAGGTCCTCATAACGGAAAGTGACTTTCCAGTCCCTTGGGGTATACATCGTCAGCCAATGGGTTGACATTTTCTTATCAGGCTCCTGTTTTCATAAATGGAAGAGTCAAATAGTATCATGCTTCACACAGAAAATATATAGATATCCTCTAACATCCCACATGATAAATCAGTACACTGATACCTGTGGATATTTTCTTTGGCATGTGTGGTACTGGGGATTTGGCCCAGGGATGCTCTATACCGCCTAGTGAGCTATATCCCCTGTTGTTGTTGTTGTTGTTGTTGTTGTTGTTGTTGTTGTTGTTTGAAAGAGGGTCTCACTAAGTTACCAAATGTTGTCCTTGAACCTGTACTCCTCCTATCTCAATTTCCTAAATATTGGAATTAGTCTTGCTCCACCATGCCTGTAAATGTGGGCATTTTTAAGAGTGAATCATGACTATGGCTGCGTCCTACGGCATCAGATTGATCTGACTCTACCTTTCTGCACCTGTTCCCTTGGACAAATTGTTTAAACTTCTTCATCTCTTCCCAGTTTTAAAATAAACATCGTTCTTCAACTCACTCCACAGGTTCATTACATGATTTACATGAAAGAGTGCATGGAAATCATTTAATACAAGACTTGATACCTAGTTAGGTCTCTAAAAATATTAGCCAGATTTTTAATTTCTGTAAAAGTAGTCTTCACTTAGTCATTAGAGCTATATCACAAACATTTATGGTTTTACTCCTTCCATTCCAAGTATGTGGTAAGTTTAACTTTTTGATGCTCTTTTGGCTAAGTAGGGAATATGATTCATTATGGCCAAAAGATTGTGAACAAAGCTGGGCAGGGCAGAACACACCTATAATCCCAATACTTGGGTGGTTAAGACAGGAGAATCACAGGTTCAAAGCCAACCTCAACAACTTAGTGAGGTCCTTGGAAACTTAGACTGTTTCAAAATAAATAGTAGTAATAATAATGACAACAACAACAATAATAATAATGATAATAATAATAATAATAATAATAATAATAATAATAATAAAGGGCTGGGGTGTAGCTTGGAGGTATAATACCCCAAAGTTCAATCCTCAGAACCATGCACAAAAATATTGTGAACAAAAGTGATGTATGTCACTTTCAAGGCAATAGAAAGATTCTTCGAAATTCCTTCTGTCCTGCAAGGGACCATACATTTTCAGGGAAGTTTCTGGCCACTCTACCAGCCTCAGTCTCTGTGTAATGTCACTGGACAAGGTTCTGATGTTGACCTACAATGTATATAATAAGGAGTAAGCCTTTCAAATACTAAGCCTCAAAGATTTGATAAGCATGACCTGTCTCATCCTTCCTGACTCATACATTCTCAAGAGCAAGATTTTATGACCTACAATTCAAATTAGCATTCCATGTTGAACCTTTTATACAAATCATTTTTGTTCACAGAATAACTAAAGATGCTAAGAATGCCTAGTTGAAGTACAAAAAGTGATGAGTAATTATCTTTTTATATAAAAGTATCAAAATTCTTCAAACACTATTAAAAAGAGAGAGAAATGTTTACCCAGTAAGATCTTTCATGCTACTGCAGTTTTTCTTGCCCAAAGGATCTCATCAAAGCTAATTTGATATCCATAGTTTGTTTTCTTTCATTATTTTTCTTCTTTCTTTTATTTTTTTCTTCCTTTCTTCTTATTTTTGTGGTACTGGGGATTGAACCCAAGAGAATTCTACCACTGAGTTACAATCCCAGTCCTATTTTATTTTTTTATTTTGAAACAGGGTCTTACTAAGTTTTGGAGGGCTACACTAAATTGCTGAGGCTGACTGCGAACCTGCATTTCTCTTGTTTCAGCCTCCCTGGTACTGGGATTACAGGTGGGTGCCACCATTCCTGGCTTATAGTTTGTTTTCAAAGCAGAATAAGTAACCAATTATTTGTAGTATGAAGGTCTTTTGCTTCTGCTTTCAATATTTGAATATTGCTAGTTAATGGCCATTCTATGTTAATAGAGCAGCCAAATATAGTCAGTTCTTACAAACCCAAGGTTTGACACCTTTATAAGGTAAACTTGGGTAAAAAGAACTTTTTAAGATATATTATTTGTCTCGGTTGAGGTCATCCTTGATGTCTTTGTTATTTTACTAGACTTTATCCTCTATAATAACAGACATAATGAACATAATTGGGTTAACCTCCAATCCACTATTAAAATTGTAAGTATGTGGAAGGTGTGGGGGGGATAAGAAAGAGTTCTTTCGAGGCTATATTCTTTAAAGAGAGAAAAATAAAAACACAGATAAAATCAGGGTTAACTATTCTGCTGGTTGTTGTCCTTGAATGTGACCATGCATATTCTAAGACAGGCCACCATGACCAAAATCAGACCTGCTCCCTTTAGGCCACACCATATCCCCAAAGTTTGAAAAATCACAACTGTATTTCACCTAATAAAGTCCTAGACCCATGAGTACCTACACACTTCTTGTAATTCAAGTATGTTCATCTCCAGAAAAAGTTAAGACAATGTGAAAAGGCCCCTTGAATTCTGACTAATAATAATCAATATCTATGGGACAATTTCTCACCTGTATCACGTTATTAATTGCTCACAGAAGTTCCATAAGACATGAAAGGCAAAAAAATGTTATCTTTATTTTATAGAGAGGGGAAAAAAAACTGGGTTGAGATGAAATATCTGATTTTCTGAAGGTCACATACCACAGCTACCACAACAGGGCTAGCAAGCTCCTGAGTCATCTACTGAAGGTCCTCCCACCAGAACCTCTGCTTCTGATCAGGAGCCACGTCAAAAACATACTTTCTGAGTTACTGGCAAAGTGGAATGTTATAGTAAATGGGAGCAGACTTTTTTTTAAAGATATGTGTCCCTGAGGAAATGCCTCCAATAAAATTGAATGTTCAGAACTTCATTTCTCTGGCCTCTATTATATTTTTGCTTGTTTTTCTTTGTGAATTATAACTAGAGATTCTCTCCATGATACATGTGAGTGACCAGCTGAGGAGAGGACACTCACAATCACACAAGTCACTTAATTCAGACATTGCCTATTGTCAAGTTATCCCAAGAAACACATTTCACATGAGTATCATAATATCTCACTTGGTATATTATTTGAACACTACCTTATCCAACTGAGCAGCCATTTATTCCATTTTGTTTTAAAATTAAGTGCCTGGATTCTTCAGGTGGCCTATAGTTCCTCCATAAAAGCTCACACATGGTTAAAAAAAAATGACTGAAGAAAAAGAGAGCACTAAATGGCCAGGGCAGGTCAGACTGCATAGTTTGGCATCACATTTAGTAAATTATAGCCAAGCAGCTTATAGCTGCATCCTAACTGTCTATTTTCTGATGGTGCTTCTGCCAAACACTGGATCTTTGGGACACTATTAAAACTTCAAATAATATATTAAATTTGAAACTACAGGTCTTATTTATTTCTAGTTTTTCAGCTGGCAAGCATGAAAAGCACTTTTGAGCGGTGTAAAAAATGAAGAAATAACTTACAGTGGATGGAAAATGTTAGGAAAGCAAGGGCTAGACAATTCTATGAGTCACTACTGAGATAGCTAAAAGGATAGGGATTCCAATCCACTCATTAAAGTGTGGGTTGAAACATTGCTTTATTTTTCAAGAATTTCCATGGGAGGCACTTGGAGGGAAAAACAGGAGGTGGTCACACTTGACTATAGCCAGAAAAGTTCTGTCTCGAGAATAGTAAGATACTGGCACAACTAGAAGACAGTACAGATGAGATTTCCAGTCTTCACTGATTTTTAGAAGACTTCATGGCACCATTTCAAAAGTGAACAGACTCCTTTAAAAATTATTCTAAAAGAACAAATGTAACTCTTCAATTCCTTTTAACTGACTTCTGGGTTCATAAATACAATACAGACTTTAAAATATTTGATAAACACAACATATATTTAAAATCTTAGAATGTTCATTTTTAGGAAGGGAGAAAAAATTGTCTTAGGAAATAAATTTACATTCACAGTTTTCTTTTTTTCAAAATGCAGAAGAAAAGTGAACATATACCTTATAGACATTATTCAGAGTAGTACAAAATATCCATTACTATCTCCTAGGAAAAAGGTGATTTATGCTCTAGAGACAATGTGAAAAATTAAAGAAATGCCACTTGCATTTGTGAGAGGCCAAGCAGTGCAAAGGACACAGAGAAAGCCTCAGATCTGTCACCTACTAGCTTAAAGTATCAGTGTCCTTTAAGAATATGAAAAAATGATAGTGCCCAATGCACAAAACTATTGAGAATTTAAGTAAAATGATATCTATAATGTATTAGCACATAATAGATGGTAGTTATATCAAAGTTTTGAATTTTTTCCACAAAAAGCCTGAAGAATGAATGAATAATATTCACATAAGCAAATGTTATTTGCTTCTCCAATTGTGTTAATGACCAATGAGAATAAACATAGGTATAGCACAAATGTGTGAACATAGGACTAGTGTCTTGCAAGGTGGGGAGATTTGGGGAAGATGTAATAAGTAAAACAAATCCCCATGTATTAGATCCTTTCTTTATTCAGGTCAACAAGTGCTGAATGGGTTCCACAGTGACCCTACTTATCTCAAAAGATCCCAATCCTAACCTCCAAGAAGAAGCAACTCTGGTGATAAAGCAAGAGTTACACACGTGAAACTAGAAAATGCAGGATTAAGTAAAAATATTAGTGGTACCTAAATTTTAAGGATTATACAATGAGAAATACTAATAAACCTTGACAAATTACAAGATTGAGTGAAGCCAGGTACATAGAGACCCAGTTGTAAAAATCATTCCAATTAATCTTAATAGATCTCAAGATGCCATATTTTACTAGTTGAACTGAAACTTTTGTAAAATCCTGTTTCTGGTTACTTCATGTCGAACATCTATTTTACTTGTGCTTTCTAAAACTAAACAGAAAATCCTCTAACTTGAGTTTTCTTTATCTGAATTTTAAGTGTAAAATTCACATAATCATTTTTCAAACATTTCAAAGATATAAAACTAGTGTTGGAAAACTATTCTAGGATCTGCAAAACTGAAAATTACATATGTGCAAAAGACAACACAACAACACTGTGGTGTTCAACAGATGTCTAGAACAGCATTGCAGAGGAAAAGATCTGAAAAGAAAGTGTGCCCCCTGCTGTCTGTAAAATGAGCAGAGGCCCAACAGCATCTGAATATGCAAGACATAAGCCAACAAAAAGAGGTTGGAATTGCTTCCCTCTAATTTTCTCAACCCGGATTCCAGCATGCTGTAACAAATCTTCGTGTCTAAGAATATATAATGAAAGTTATTGCAGACAAGTCTAGTCCTTGTTTTTCTCTTTTACACTTTCTAGGGGTGTGAGGCGATTTATCGCCTATTTAATCTTTTAAGTACCCGAAGACAAAGGATGATGTGTGTTCCTGAATATGATTGGTAGTTGTTAAAAAGCACTGCATATAATATCTGGCTGTCAATAATGTGACTGCCTAAAAAAAACAAAAAAAAAATCAGAATCATGTGAAACATTCTCATTCCTTCCGCCTTTAGCCCCAAACAGAAAAACTAACACAAATTAAATATAAGAATCCCTACGAGTTGACAGGAACTTCGGTACTTATAAGATGCCTATTGGCCTAATTGCTTCATATAATTTTACAAGCTAACAAATATTTGACATTAATCAACATAATCAAGTGTGCTCTCAATGTTTCAGGGTAGAGTCATAATTAAGAAGAAGTATAAAATAGTGGTTGTGAGCAGTCTGGACCTGGATGGTGTGGCTTCAACTCTCACTTGCACTGCTAACTAGATGCAAGAGCTTGGGCTAGTAGTGTTCATGTCCCCTGTTTCTTATCTTTAAAATTTTAATTATATTTATAGCTACTTCATTAGGTTTTATACAAATGTGTGTGTGTGTGCATGTGTGCGTGTGTGCGTGTGTGCGTGTGTGTGTGTGAGAGAGAGAGAGAGAAGAGAGAGAGAGAGAGAGAGAGAGAGAGAGAGAGAGAGAGAAAGAGAAAGGGAGAGAGAGAGGGAGAGAGAGAGAGAGAAAATAGTATCTGGCACAGTTGATTAGAAACAATGTTAATTTATTTATTTAATTTAACTGATGATGTATTTGAAATTATTTTTATCTTCTGCATTTTTAATTGCAATTTTTTGTTCATTCTTTTCAGATTTATCAGATAATCCCCATTCTTTCTCACTTCTACTATTTTTTGCTATTTTTGGTCTATTAGTGGTTACTCTGAAAATACTTAAAGTACAAATATCACTTAAGAAAAAATCACATTTTTATACACTTCCATAATATACATGAATAATAAAACACTTGGTTCTATATTCTTCAGCAGTCTTTTTCACCTATTATTTTATCAGCCATTATAGTTCTACCTTTCTATTAAACTTTAGCACTTTTTGCAGTCATCCACTAAGGTAATCTATTTCTTTACCCATTTAATTGCTTTCAATTGCATTTTGCATTTTATTTGGCACAAGCCTGGGGTCACATTTTCTCACTAATAAATACACATTGTATTAGTGAGAAATATATAATATATAATTAATGTATATTACATGTAATATATAGATATATAAAACATATATTTCTCACTAACATATATATGTAATTTAGTGAAATATTATATTTTACTCAAAGCCCCAACAGAGCACAAACTTTCAGGCTTTTTCCCAAGGCTACTGTGTGAAGTGTTTCTACTCCCATTTTGTGTGAGCACTACTTTAAAATGTTGATTTTATACTCGAGACTCAGTACCAGCTCCCCCACTCATGAGGATTTAAGGACATTGTTCTTATCCATGATTCTTGCATTGTGTCAAATTGTCAAGCCC
The DNA here is from genome assembly GCF_963383645.1 of Muscardinus avellanarius. Taxonomy (NCBI): domain Eukaryota; kingdom Metazoa; phylum Chordata; class Mammalia; order Rodentia; family Gliridae; genus Muscardinus; species Muscardinus avellanarius. The sequence continues at coordinate 48,020,945 of NC_137787.1, read as the reverse complement.
AAAAGTTTTGTAAGTTTTCATTGGCTCAGCTCCCATTTAAAACATGCTTTTCTCAGTTTCTATCACTCACAGGATATCTTTTTCTTTATTTAAAATGTTGTGCTTTTAAGATAGTGATTATCAGAAGTCAGGCAGAGTAGGGCTGAAGGAGCAGTAGGCAAAGATTGATGAATTGGACCCTAAGACTGGTTAAATAGAGCAAGAGTTCTAGTGTGATACTGTACAGTAGGGTAACCATAGATAATGTGTCGTAGATTTTAAAAAACTAGAACATAGGATTTTGAAACTTTTCATCATAAAGAAATAACAAATATTTGAAGAGTAATATGCTTAACCTTATTTAAGTATTATATAATATACATATATTCCAAAACATTAATATATATATTTTTTATTTTTGTATCAATTAAAATAAATGTTTAAAATATTGTGTTTTAGGTTATTTTTAATATTTCTTTTTTTGTGTGTGTGGTGCTGGGGATTGAACCCAGAAGCACTCTACCTCCTAAGTATACTCCCAGCCCTATTGTTTTTTAATACTAGGAAACAGGGACTCACTAAGTTGCAGACAGTCTCACTACGTTGCTGAGGATGGTTTACCTGTGCAACTCCTGTCTCAGACTCCCAAGTACTGGGATTATAGATATATGCCACCATGCCTAGCTTTTTAATAATTTATTTAGTTGTTTTCTCAAGAGCTGCATTCGTTCAGTTTACTAGATTATGTTCTACAAGTTTTAGCTGAAAAACCTGAGGAAATTGTCCAAAAATGTAACTCTTAAGAAAAGATCAAGATTTAAGAGAATTGACCTTACAATTTAGTCAAATCGCACTTCCAAAAGATAGAGCTGCTTTAGTGATTAAGAGAATGTGGGTTAACTCAATAACAAATTATACTAAAGTATAAGACATCTTTACTTTCCAAATGGCACTTAGTAGATTATCCTGACATGGACACTTAGAGGGATATAATCACAGAAAGAATTAAGACAGTATGTGCTACTATAATAGGAAAGTTTCAAGACATAAAACATCCTGAAATGAGAACAAAACAAGGGAGTAACACTAGGAGAAATGTTCTAATAATCCCAGTGGGAAATTTGGATAATAAACTTGGCAGCAAAAATGGACAGGAAACTGTGTCCTGGAGATAGCATGCAATAGGAAACAGCAGCTTATGGCAAAAAGAAGAATGAAAGTCTCCAGGCATTTCCAGTGGGCATGCATTTCAGCCTACAAAGTTACAACCTCACAAACTCTATGTGTGTAAAAAAAAAAATGCAGCTTATTTCATTTTTCTTTAAATTAGTTTCTTGACTCTGAAGTCCCAAGCTACCATATGTAAAAGTAAAACTTCATCACTTTCTAGTAAATATAACCCAATGGGAATGATTTTCACTGACTTCCACTTAAAATGCAACCTTCCTTGTCCTCATTCCTCCTTCCCTCGGGCTGATGTCATCCTTCAGGAATGCATATAAAATTAATCCCATGATAGTTCTCAGGTGCCCTTGACTTATATCATTACTGTCCCCCAGGTTTTCTCCAAAGGTCTGAAGTCCTGACACGGCCTTAAATGTCAGCTTCTTACAAATCCCTTACCTTCTCACATTATTTGAATTAACTGGACTTATCCCCTCATATCCTTCTCTTAGACACAGGACTTAGCTGTTCTCTTGCATCTGCTGAATTCTGTGTGAAGTTTAGGGATGAGTGTAGTGTTTATTTTTCCCCAACTCTTTCTTTCCATCTCTGTGAGGCTGCCAGGTGGTGTAGGTATGAACCAGGAACCTTTTGCTCTCACATCTCTGAAACATGGTGGGAAATGGAAACTTAAGTTCAATACCTGTCCTGTTTCCTCATTTTACCTCTAAATTTCTCCTCGTCTCCATTCTACATATTTTTGAGACCGTATGTCTGCACTACAATTACAGGCAGAAAGTACAGAGGCCATCTGTAGCTTGGTGTCACCACTCATATCATCCTTTCATGCCCAAATCTGCAACTTGGAAAATTTTGGTGTTAATGGTTCATTTCTAAAAAAACAATATCGCCCTTTCTCTTCCCTAGGGAACCAATGTCAATGTTTCCTTCTTTCGGAGTGGGGCTGGAAGTTGTGTCAAAAAGCCTATTATTATCATCACATATTCTATTACATAGGCTTTCCCAAGATGCATAGGGAATTTCATAAGTGGAGACAATTTGAAGAAAGACAGTGTTATATATATATTAACAATAAGAAAAATTAGTCTTTCCAAAGACAGAAAATTAAAAGTGGACAAAGATATGGCATATAGAAGATAAAATTAGAAGCCAAAGGTATTTGCCAAAAGAAAATATAATAAATTTCTTAGGAAATAGGAGAGATATAAAAGACAAAATTCAGAGAAAGAATTACAGTAATTGCTCTAATAATAAAGAGAAAACAAGGAATAAAAAACTAAAGAGAAGTTTGTAAACTGAATCTAGATTCTTAAAACTCTAGAAAATTATATATCATAATAAAAATTAGGATGATTAAATAATCAATTCTTTATTTGCAATGTTTTTGGCTGCAAGTAATAGAAATGTCTCAAATGGCTTAAATCTTAAGGAAATAATTTTATCTCATATTAGGAAGATTAGGGGCTCAACAGACCTCAGAATAGGATTTCCCTAGGTCTTTGGCCTCTCTGGTATGGCGTTAGTTATTTTGGTGGCTGCACTTTGTCATCAAGGATAGTTTTTCTTTCAGTTTTGTTTCTATTTCCCCACTCTTTCTCCTTATTCTTGGTATTCTTCTGAGGTGGATATTACCATATCCACCATCAAAAACTAGAAAAGTGAGCTGGGTATGATGGTGCACACCTGTAATCCCTGTACTTGGGAGGCTAAGACGGAATAATTGTGTGTTAAAGACCAGCCTCAGCAATTTGGTGAGATTTTCAGCAACGTAGAGAGTCCTTGCTTCAAAACAAAATATAAAATAGGACTGTGTTGTAACTTGGAGGTAAAATGCCCCTGGGTTCAATCCTGAGAGAGAGAGAGAGAGAGAGAGAGAGAGAGAGAGAGAGAGAGAGAGAGAGATGAGAGAGAGCACGCAACTTTTCCTGTAGTGAGAGATGTGAGAAACTTCTCCCAAAGAATCCCAGCAGGTCTTTTCAGTTGGCCTTCTCAGCCTTTCAATCTGTTATTATAGAAATTAATTCAAGGTATGGTACCATTGCCTCTTAAGGAAACCAGGGACCCAGTATTCTCAGCTGTGCCATATCCACAGCAGAACCTCCATCCCATGAGTATAAAATGAGCAGAAGAGGCTCTCCTGCCTCTCAGCTGCAGTCACCTTAGCTCACCAACCAGTAGCTGGGCTCAGGATGAGAAATCCTCACATTGGGCTCACTTTTCATTCCCTCTGTTACTGGTTTTATATTTTCTTCCCCCAAACATCTCCTAAGTTAATCTGTTTATCTTAGTTCATCCTTCTATTCACAACCATATATCCATCTTCACCTACATCATACCAACATCATACCATAAGTCACAAAGCTTGAATGGCTATTAAGAACTAAAACCAGCTATGTATGTATATGTGTGTGTGTGTGTGTGTGTGTGTGTTTATGTATTTTATGTATAATACATATTTTTTTCCTTAAGGTGGGATGAGTTTTGTATTTCATCAAAAACATATATATGTTTGTATGTGAAAGATAGTAGGGATTGAACCCAGGGACATTTTACCTCTGAGCTACACCCCGAGCCCTCTTTTATTTTTTTATTTTGAAGCAAGGTGCTTCAAACTGCTGAGGCTTGCCTTGAACCTGTGAGACTCTTGTCTCAGCTTCCCAAGCACTGGGATTACAGGCATGTGCTACCACTTCAAGCCACTATATTCATTTGAAGCTACCCTTCAGAAAAAACAATTGTATAATATTCTAAGATGTTATGAGAATTTATAAATAAATTCAATAAATAAAATTGGATTTAGTTCACTGAATTATAATGAGAAAAGCATAAAGGTAAAATAGAAACATTCTTGGAAATAAGAATTGATATATAACTTTGTTCAACTAAATTGTCTTTAATTTTCAATATTCTTTTCATAACGAAAGCAGATTTTTTGTTAACTTTTCATTTTTCATTTTTGCCAGAGCAGAACACATAGACTATATTAAATATACATTTTTAATCCTGGAATTTTGTTTGGGGATATATTTTTTGGGTAAGGTAGAAAAATGGTGTTTATTTGGTCTGGAAGTTTTTCAAGCCTTTTAAAGATTTTCTTATGGTAGGATGAGGTTTGTATTTCATCTCAATTTTTATAAGAGGAAAGTAATTTCCAGAGAAAAATATTTTAGTATGCTTTGATAATATAAGATGACTCTGTGAGACAAAATGTATAAAAATATCTTGAAAATATATGAGAAACATCTGCAAATTTAGCATAAAATGATAACTCCTTAAGCAATGATATAAGTATCATTGCTTAAAAAATAGGTGTCTGCAACTCTCTGACCAGCTTTGGTTTCTCAGAGAGGATATAAGCTTAACCGTCTGCATTCCTTTGGACTCATGATGCAAACTGGTATCTCCCAGACATGTTCACTGCAAAACTGACTCAATGATTCACATAGCTCATAATATGTCAAAACATTCTAACTTAGAAGTCTAATCATATAAAACCACACACACACACACACACACACACACACACACACACTCACATGCAATGCTCTTTATGTCATTGCTTGCAACTAAATACTCAAAAACCTTGAAATTATGACTTTTCCAGAATCTGAAGTAGAGATGACCCCTCAACACACATTTCTCCCCTGTAATTTCTCCAACCCATATGACAAACTGGTGAAAAAAACCTTTCTGCAAAATGAACCACTACAGTTTTAAGCAGTTGAAATCAAAACATGATATCATTTACTTTTTTCAATCACTGCTTTTAATACTCCTTTGTTAAATATTTTCCCCATCCTTTAATGTCATATTTTGTAGATTCCTGCTCACTTGAGGTTATTAAAATTCAGAACAATATAAAGTTTCCATTTCAAACTCAATCTAAATCTCATCAGCTCAAGCATTAGGACATACCTAGATTTTTCTGGAGGCAGTGATGGGGTGGGGAGTAACAAAATATATATATTTCTATATGTATTTCTCTATGTACTATTATACATATATATATATAACATATATACATATTTTTTGGCAATACTTGGGATTGAACCCAGGGGCATTCTACCTCCGAGCTAAAGCCCTATTTTTTATTCTTTATTTTGAAACAAGGTCTCACTAAGCTGCAGAGGGCCTCAGTAAGTAGCTGAGGCTGGCTGCAAACCTGCGATGCTCCTGTCTCAGACTCCCAAGTACTGGGATTACAAGCATGTGTCACAACGCCAGATCTATATTACCATTTTTCCTTTGCATCCTTTCTCTTCAGGGCCTCGCCCGTTCAGCATGGTATGGGTAGGGATAAGGGAGACATACAAATGGCTCTTTCTCTAACTGGCTGCTATCATATTCCACTTAGTGCTGGCTTTCATTGCTTCTCTGGCTGACCACCCATGCCTCTTGTGTATCTGTATGAGTTCTCCACAGCACAGTTCTCTGCTAAGGCAAAAGGAACTCCTAGTCCTAGCACTCTCCAATCCCAGCTCTCTCTGCAATCAGTACATCTACTGCCCCATTCTGCAAAGGATCCCCTATCCAACCGGAAGCTCTGTATGGTGAATAAGCAGGCCGAACCCTGCTTTCCTGTACGATATATGTTGGATCTCATCTTTGCCCCTCCAGATGGTAGCAGGAGTATAAGCTGTCACCATCCTGCCAACCATCACTCATGTTCTCTTTCTTGAAATAGGCCAAGAGGCAGGTCAGCACATTTGCTGGCCAAGCAGAGATCCAATCAGAACACCCAATGCCAGCAGCTCTCGTCTTCTGGCAGGAACTCTTACTCTATATGAGTTATTCTGTTGGAGTCCCTGTTATTCCCAATTTGGCTTTAGAAAAGAAAGCATCTTCATTCTTCCTCAAAGGAAGAGAAAGGGACACTTTTAACACAATCACTGCATTATGATAATTCAGATTCCCGTCTTCTCAACCTAGTTATTTAGTGGTAAGGATGGCAGGAAGGTATCTTATGCAAAGGGTTGATTCCAATACTTACTTTTTACTGTATTTAAAACTAAGATGTGGCTGGGCGTATTTGTGCACGCTTGTAATCCCCGCACTTGGGAGGTGGAGACAGAGGAATCGTGCAGGTTCAAAGCCAGCCGCGCTGGCTTAAGAGACCCTGTTTCAAAAAAAAAAAAATTAAAAAGTATAAAATAGGTCTGGGGGTGTAGCCTGGAGGTAGAAGGGCTTCCAGGAAACCCAGTACCACCAAAAAATAAAAATAAGATATGTGTTGGTGAAAAAGTATAAAAATAGAAAAACTCTGTATTTAGGTCAACAAGAAAGGAAGAAAAGGATGGAATTACATATCTACTCTTCAATCTTGGGAGAAGAATACCAAAGAAGAAGGAGACAATCCTTCTCAGGGAAGAAGAGTAGACATGTCCCCAAGGAGCCATAGCAAGAGTTGGGGACAGTTCTGCAGATTGGGTGTGCCTAAGAAGCAAGTGGTGATAGAATTAATGCAGAAAGTACAGAATGGTTCCAGAGCATGCAAATTGGTATCTAATACTAAAATAGACATGGGCTGTAGATGGGGTTTTCATTCTGAAGCTGACCAAGTGAATAGAAATATGATTTTGGGAAAGTCAGATGTATGTGAAAGATAGTAGGGATTGAACAGAAAGACTGCTTCTGCTCAAGAAAATGACATGTGTTTAACTACTTTAGGGTATTTTGTGAGGATTTATAAAGATAATCTGTGAGAGCAACTACCTCAGTGTCTGGAACACTAAGTGCCCATAGAAATAAAATGATAAATGTTAGACTGACTTAAAATATACCTTGTTACCAATGTGTAATCTCTTATCATTAAACATGTGGTAAATAATAGTCCCTATAATTTTATTTTAGAAGTCAAATTTTTATGTCTTTGTTTATATCCTAAAAAATAGATTAATCATTTTTACTGTGTCTTTCCTTGAAGTGCAATGTGTTACATTGCATTTACAAATCCACATGAAATTGTTCTTTTAAACTTTATAGACTCCCAATTTATTATGGACTTTCAGTGAAAATAGATAATAACATTAAACAGCACAACAGTTTGGCGTTAGTGTATAAGTTGCTCAAAACACAGAAATTTCAAAGGTTCAATGTGAATCAAGCTAAAGGATAAAGTGCCTTGAATCCAGACTAAACAAAAAAAAATAAGATGTTCTTGGGTCATGTTTGCTGCCATATGTGGAAGCTAAAATGAAAATAGGAAGCAACAAGGACTTCAAATAAATGAGGAAAAAACTCCATAGAATAATTGAAAGGGTCAGGGGAAGGAGGTGGAGAGGGGAACGATGAGAATTGAGGAAGGTAACAGTTCAAGAAGGCTTCACTACCAACCTCACTGATGTGTTTGTGAAGAAAAGGAGAAGATGGAGGCGGGGTAGGAGGAAAATACACCAAATGATGTACCCATGTATGTTTATATCACTTTGAATCTCATTATGATGTATAATTGCATTGCACCAATGAAAAAGTTTTAAATTAAAAATATATTTTTTATATTTACTATAGACATTCACAAAATTTTATCTTTTAAGCTGGGTGTGGTGGCAAATCCTTGTCATCTCAGTACTTGGGAGGCTAGAATAGGAGGATCACAGGTTTGTGGCCATTCTTAGGTACTTAGTGAGGCCCTTTGCAACTTATCAAGACCCTGTTTCAAAATTTAAAAATAGGGGTGGGGGCATAGCTCAGAGGTAGAATTTCCCTGGGTTCAATCCCTAATATGCAAAAAAATTTATCATATGTATAATATATATGATATATATACTATCTAATATATGATATATATCCTATCTCAGCTCACAGGCAATATTCTTTGAAAATGGGGTTTCATCCCCAACACAATACATGCATTGTAGCAAAGATCTTTGTATTGTACAATGTACTATGTACCTCTGTATGTCTCTAACAGAAAGAATGCAGGAGCTCAGGAATCAGAAATTAAAGCAAGGATGTCCCCACCTACTATTTGTAATGGTTTGGATTTAGAATGTCCCTCCAGCTCTCATGTAAACAAGACAGTAATATTAGAGGTGGAGCTTGGTTGCTGAGTAGGGACCACTGGCAGTGGCCTTAGTAATTATATGGTTCCTTCTTCCTCTACTTTTTCTCTCTCTGCGTCCCGCCTCTGTGATGTGAGGATAAGAGCTCTTATATTCTCTCTTTCTCTCTCCCCCCTTCTTTCGGCACTTCAGACCACTAAGTCCTGAGCTCTGTAGACCCAGCATGACATGGAAGGAAGCTCTAAATCTCCAAAAACTTTGATCAAATAAATCATCCTTCCTCAAAGTTGTATGATCAGTTGTTTTGGATCATGACAGTGAGAATGCTGACTGAGACAGAAATTAGTACCAGGAGTGGGATCGTACTGTGTGTTTTGTGAACTGGTCTGTGAGAGGAAATAGGAAGGACCAGAATATGGCAAATAGTCAGAATGTAGAGACTGTGCTCAGGAGAGTTCAGAGACCAAATAGGACTCCATAAGAATATGGAGTAGAGAACACATGTGTTACACTCTAGCAAAAAATTTACTGCATTTTGCCTGTGTCCTGAAATTTGTGTGAGGCCAAATTTAAAGATGATGGACTGATTAAGCTGGAGGAGGAAATATCAAAACAGCAAAAAAGTCCAAACAGTATTGTGGATTTTTTATACTTTTATTGGTGTATTATAGTCTCACATCATAATGTATTTTGTAATGTATTTCTATTTCATAGTAATAGTGACATACATACACATAGCACTTGGTGAGTTTCCCCTTGATCCAGGATCCATCCCCTATCCTTTCCTTCCCCATATAAGATATTGATATATTGATATTCTCAGATATGTACGTAAGGTAAGTAGAAATGTTTTCTTCATTAATTCTTTCTCTCCCCCCCAACCACCTCCTTTCCTCCACTGAAGTTTCTTCTTCATTACTGAAAGTGCTTTTTATATCCCAATGCATCATGAATATTGATGTCCACATTCATCAAATTGTACACCAAACTTGAAGAGTGTACAGCAAAAACTTTATACATTTGCAGTTTGGCCAAAAAGGCATGTATAAAGCTGGGGCCAGAAAAATGATGTTGTGGAAGAAAGAGGGATGAAAAGAAGGAGAAAGAGATGGCCATGATGGGGGCTAAACTAGCAATGGCCCATATGGAAGTTGGTCCAGAAATTTCCATAATGGAGGCAGGCCCAGTGGTGACCCAGATGGAAGCAGGCCCAGCAGCTATGATTGCAAAGGTCCCAGAGGCAGTGATTAAAGAGGATGTGACCACCTTTCCTACTAGCAATCTATGTCAGTGCTCACATAATGCTGGTTTTTCTGGGGAAAAGGAGTCATGGAGGTTTCTCCCATATTTCAAAGGAAGACCTCGGAAGGCAGAATCGGAATCCCTGTAAGCAGTCCCAAATGGGGCAATTTGTAAAGCTGTAAGGGTGAAGCCAATGTAGCAAAAATAAAACAAAAACACTTAGAAGTGCCAGAAACATAGAACAACTGCAAGAGAAGGCTGAAAATTATGAGCCATAGAGACAGGCTAGAAGAGTAAGCATGCTGCTCACTGCAGTCAACCAGGACACAGAGGTGGGGCTGCCAAGACCCTTTAGAGACCACATCTTACCACCATGTACTCCAGATGCAAGAAATGGAGCTACAGGATCAAATGTTTGTCCTGCTGGGTTTTTATATTGTTTGGGTCCCATCCTTTCTTTCTATGGCCATTTCTCTCTTCTAGTATGCAAATGTTTACTCTGTGCCATTTTACATTGGATTATGTATTTTTGTTTTTTTTTCAAGGGTTCATAGGTGGGAGTTTACTTTGGGTCTCAGAGGAGACTTTGGACTTTTGAGTGATGATGGAGCTGTTAAGACTGTGGAAACTCTTACAGATGGACGATATGCACTTTGCATTGTGTAGTGGCTGTGAGGTCTAGGAGACCACGGGTGGAGTGTAATAGTTTGAATCTAGGATGTCCACATAGCCCTCATGGAAACAAGATAGCAATGTTGGAGGTGGGGCTAAGATCTGGTGGTCCACCCCTGAGGTGGTGGGGTTATAACCTGTAGAGACACCAGAAAGGCCTAAAGTTCCTAAGTCGCAGTACCCAGATAGGATCACAGGGGGCTGCTCTAAGATTACACTGGACACCCACTGCCAGTGCAGGTAGGGAGGCACAGGCCCAGAGCCAGAAAGTGCAGAGCCCAGGGTCAGAAAGCACAGAGCCCAGGGTCAGAAAGTGCAGAGCCCTGTGCTTACACAGAACCCATTTACAGTGCAACCCGCCACTCTGAGACCCGAACACAGAGTGATGAGAGGTGAGAGAGGGGTACAAACACTCAAAAAGTGGTTGCAAAAACTGACAATATATTACTGAGCAAATGAGAGCTCTTGGAACATGCTCCAGAACCTACTACAGTGAATGCATATTAAATAAGCCATATATGTGTAAATTGGCAGTATTGGTTTTTTTTTTTTCCTTACTGTCATAGTGGGGTTTTTTGGGGAGGTTGGTTTTGTCTTTGATTTACTCTTGTCATTATTGTTAACTTTTTCTGCTTTTTTTGTTGTTGTTTTTTACTACATGCTTGTTTGCTCTCTCCCTCATTCCTTTTACAAGCTTCCTCCCTCTGTCCTAACTACTCTCTTCTCTCAAAACATTTTTCTCTTTTTACATCTCCTTATTTTATATTCAAGCTATTTCATATTTCTATACCTAAATGCTATACACTAACTATAAGAATCATACTACATATTCATCTCAACCAGATGCTACCTTATTAAACTTAAATTCTTACTCAACTTAATCATATCCTCTACTCTACCCTATTCCTGTACCCATCACCCAGCTCCTCCCCTAAGCTTCACCATTAATAACAAACCTACTTCCCTGTGCATGAATCTGTTATTACCTCTAAATCCCTGTGGCTAAGATTGGATCAGACAGGTGACCCACAGGAAAGGACAACCAGACAATAAAGATAAACTAACCACAGCCAATAGAAGGAAAGACTCAACAAACCATACAACAAGGTTTAAAAAATGCAAAAGTCACAAACTGTTATGTCCACACCACTGAGCTGAGTTTTTATAAAGGTAGTGGCAGACAGAATATCTGACCTTAACACCTGAAACCCATCAATGTCACCATAATAGCAAGCATAAGGAACCCCAGAGTAACTCAGTATTGCCAATCTACAGGTAGAACAACAGTGAAGTTGATATTAGATACAGTTTTTAGGTTAATATGAAAGTGTGAGTGGCAGCTGACACCATTTCTCCCAACAGTGATCTGGAACAGCAACTATCAACAATGATTCACACATAAAAAGAAAGAAGAGATCAAGACAACAGAAACACAAACCTGAGTATTATAAAAAAAAATGAGAAGAAAAACAGTGGGGAAATAAGGAAAATAATGAATACTGACTTACAAAAATTGCAAGAAGGAGAATTCTGAATCCAGGTCTTTGATATAATAATGGCCTCAGAGTAAGTGTATAGCAAATGAAATAGAAAATTGAGACATTAAGTAAGAATCAAGCCAAGCATGGTGGCATACACTTGTAATCCCAGCATTCAGGAAGTGGAGATGGGAGGATTGAGGTTTGTGAAGAGCCTCAGTTATTTAGTGAGGCCCTTGGCAACTCAGGGAGACCCTGTTTCAAAAACTATAAATACACAACTTACCAAAATCTATGGGATACTGTGAAGGTGGTGTTAAGAAGAAAGTTTGCAGCACTGAATGCCAACATAAGAACAGAGAGTCGCCAATTAAACAACCTAATGACACATCTCAAGAACCTAGAAAGACTGCAAAAGTCTAATCCCAGAACCAGCAGAAGGCAGGAAATTATTAAAATCAGAGCAGAAGCCGGGCGTGGTGATGCACACTTGTAATCCCTGTGCTTGGGAGGGAGAGACAGGAGTATCACGCAGGTTCAAAGCCAGCCTCAATGGCTTAAGAGACCCTGTTTCCAAATAAAAATATAAAATAGGTCTGGGAGTGTATCCCGGAGGTAGAAGGGTTTCCAGGAACCCCAGTACCACCAAAAAAAAAAAAAAAATCAAAGCAGAAATAAATGAAATAGAGAACAAAAAAGCAATTCAAAGAATCAACAAAACAAAAAGCTGGTTCTTTAAAAAGATTAATTAGATTGACAAACCCTTAGCCAACCTAACTTAAAGAAAGAATCAACTCAAGTTATTAAAAATCAGAAATGAAAAAGGAGAGTTCACCACCAACAGAGGGAAATTCAAACAATTGTCAGAAACTATTTTGAAAATTTATAGTCCAATAGACTGGAAAACATGGAAGAAATCGATACATCTCTAAGCACATATAAACTACCTAAATTGAACCAAGAGTCCATAGCAAACCTACACCAACCAAAGGCAATCAAATAAACAGAAACAGCAATAAAAATTCTGCCATCAAAGAAAAGCCCAGGCCCTGATGGATTTCCAGCTGAATTCTACAAAACCTTCAGTGAAGAACTACTCCCAATACTTCACAACTTGTTCCAGGAAATAAAAAGAGATAAAATTCTCACAAGTTCTTTCTATGAGGCCAGTATTACATTAATACCAAAACCAAGTAAAGATACCTCAAGAAAGGAATATTACAGACCAATATTCTTGATGAACATAGATGCAAAAATTCTAAACAAAATACTTGCTATACACATTCAAAACCATATCAAGAGAATTGTACACCACAACCAAGTTGGTTTCATCCCAGAAAAGCAAGGCTGGTTCAACATACACAAATCAATGCATGTTATTCACCACATAAGTAGAACTGAGAACAAAAACCACATGATCATATCAATAGATGCTGAAAAAGCATTTGACAAAATCCAACACCCATTCATGTTAAGAACACTGCAGAAAACTGGAATAGAAGGAACATGTTTCAACATCATTAAGGCAATATACAATAAACCCAAAGCCAACATAATAAAATTGAATGGGAAAAAACTGCAAGAATTTCCTCTAAAATCAGGAACAAGACAAGGATACCCACTATCACCACTCATTTTCTTTTCTTTTTCTTTCTTTTTTTTTTCCTGTGGGTCTGAGGATGGAACCCAGGCGCATTTGACCTCCAGGCTGTACTCCCTACCCTGTTTTTTATTCTTTATTTTGAAACAGGGTCTCACTAAGTTGAGGAGGGCCTCACTGAGTAGCTAAGTTTGTCTGCAAACTGCAGTCCTCCAGTCTCAGCCTCCTGAATGCGGGGATTACAAGCACACAACACCATGCCCAGCTCTTTCTTTTCAATATAGTCCTCAACACTCTTACCACAACAATAAGGCAATAGAAGTAAATCAAAGAAATTCAAAGAGGAAGAGAGAGGAATTAAAACTATCCTTATTTGCAGATCACATGAGCATTTATCTAGAAGACCCAAAGAACTCAACTAAAAGACTACTGGAGCTAATTAACCAATTCAGCAAAGTTGCAGGATACAAAATCAATCTAAAGAAATCGTGCTTTTTCTATATGCTAACAATGAATCCACAATGAAAGAAATAAAACAATTACATTCACTCTAATCTCAAAACCAATAAAATACCTAGGAATAAATTAATCAAAGATGCAAAAGACCTCTACAATGAAAAACTATAAAACTATAAAGAAATTGAAGAAGACCTTGGAAGATGAAAAGATCTCCCTTGCTCATGGATAGGCAGAATAAATATCATCAAAATGGACATACTGCCAAAGGTGATCTACAAATTTACTGCAATTCCTATCAAAATATCAATGACATTCTTCATAGACCTAGAAAAATCTGTCATAAATTTTATATGGAGAAAGAAAAGACCCAGAATAGTCAAAGCAATCCTCAGTAACAAGAACCATGCAGAAGACATCACAATCCCTGACTTCAAATTATACTACAGAGCAGTAGTAATAGTAAAATCAGCATGGTATTGGCACAACAACAGGCACACAGACCAATGGAACAGAATAGACGATAGAGAAACAAACCCACAAACCTATAGTCAACTGATCTTTGATAAAGAGGCCAAACTCATACACTGTAGAAAAGACAGCCTTTTTAATAAATGGTGCTGGGAGAACTTGCTATTCATTTGTATTAAGATGGAACTAAATCCTTACCTCTCACTGTGCACAGGAGTCAACTCAAGATGGACCAAAGACTTAAAAATTAGACCAGAGACTGAAATTTTTAGAGGAGAGCATAGGCTCAACTCTCTAACATATAGACACAGGCAGTAACTTTCTCAAAAAGACCTCCAAAGTCCAGGAAATTAAAGCAACAATTAACAAGTGGGATGGCATTAAACTAAAAAGTTTCTGCTCATCAAAGGAAACCATCAAAAATGTAAAGAGAAAGCCTACAGAATGGGAGAATATCTTTACCAGCCACCACTCTGATAGAGGGCTAATATCCAAAATATACAAAGAGCTCAAAAGACTCTACACTAGCAAAACAAATAACCCAATCAAGAAATTGGCAACTTAATTGAATAGACACTTCACAAAAGAAGAGATACAAATGGCCAATAGATACATGAAAAGATGTTCAACATCATTAGCCATTAAGAGATGCAAATCAAAACTACACTGAGATTCCATCTACCCCAATTGGAGTTGCAAGCATAAAGAAATCAAATAACAACAAATGCTAGTGAGGATGTGGGGAAAGAGGAACTCTTTTACACTGTTTTGGGGAGTACAAACTAGTTCAGCTGCTATGGTGATCAGTGTGGAGATTCCTTACAAAAATGGGAATGGATGCACCACGCTCTCTGGCTATACCACTCCTGGGTATCTTTCCAAAAAGGTTGAAATCAGAGAACTGCAGTAACATATGCATACCCATGTTCATAGAAGCACAATTTGTAATAATCAGATTATGGAACTAACCTAGGTCTCCATCAACAGATGAGTGGATTGCAAAATTATGGGACATACACACAATGGAATTCTACTCAGCAACAAAGAAGAACAAAATCATGCCATTCACAAGAAGATGGAAAGACCTGAAGAACATTATGTTAAGTGAGATCAGCCAAGCACAGAAAGGGAAGGGACATATATTTTCTCTAATATGCCCAAACAATGTAGTATTAGAAATACTAGAGGGACTCCAGGTAATGGAAGGAAAACCTCAGCAATGCTAGACTAGAAGGGTAGGAGAGGAAGAAGGCTGAGGTTGATTAATGGAGGAGCTACATTTGAATATGTGTAAAAGTATGAATGTAACATGGTTAGCCTGGACACTCATTGTTGGGATGAGGGAAAGAGGAAGTGGGAGGGGGAGAGGGGACCAAGCACAGTCTGAATGTAGCTATTTTCAATATGAACCATATAAAAATTAAAAATTAAATTAAAAAACAAAATATATAAAGACTAAAAAATAGGTGGCTCAGAGGTAAAATGTCCTGGGTCCCATCCCACTACTGAAAAAAAAGAAAAGAAACAAACAAACAATCAAAAAAAAGCCTGGAATAAAATGAAAGAGTCGATAAGTGAAATGAAGACAACAATAGAAAGAAATTCTGGAAGATTAGGTGAAATGAAAAACAGAATATCACTGTTAGAAGATAGTTCATTCAAAACCAAAAGTACAGTCAACAGTATACAGAAGATATCACAATAACAGAACCTAAACATTCAAAAACTATGGGACAATATGAAACTTTCTAACTTAAAGATAAAAGGCATTGAAGAAGGGACAGAGGCACAGACCAAGGGGTATCCATAATCTCTTCAGAGAAGTAATTTGAGAGAATTTTCCAAACATGGAAAGAGACTTAGAAATTCATGTACAAGAGACATAAAAAACACTATTAAGACAAGTCAAAGAAGGACCTCTCTGTGCCACGTAATAATAAAAATGAGCAACATAGAGGCTAAGAAAAGAATCTTAAGAGCAGTAAGAACAAAAGAACAGTTGACATTCAGGGGCAAAACAATAAAGATCACTCCAGACATTACAATCCCAGTCATAAATGCCAGGAGAGACTGGCATCATGTAATCCAGACCCTGGAAGAAAACAACTTTCAACCAAAACTGCTATACCCAGCAAGGTTATTATTCAAAATTGACAGAGAAATAAAAGTGTTTCAAGATAAGCAGAATCTCAAAATTTTATGAATACTAAACCAGCACCGAGAAAATACTTAAAGAAATAAATCATAAAGAAGAAAATTTCAGAACCAGAGAAGAGATTAATTTGATCAGTGGGGCAACCAAGCAAAGAAGAAATAAAATTATATCAAACAAAAATTATATCTCAATAATAGCATTGGATGTCAAAGGACTTAACTCATCAATTAAAAGACATAGATTGGCAATGTAGATTAAAAACCATAATCCAAATACATGCTGTTTGCAAGAAACTCACCTTAGAGTCAAAAATATTCATAGACTAAAAGGGAAAGGATGGAAAAAGATCTAGCATGCCAATGGAGATCGAAAATGAGCAGGCTGATATCCAATTGCAATAATAGATCACACAAAGATTCAAAGCAATAGACATACATGTGAACAATTTTTTCATATAGACATTTTGAAGTAGCTAAAAAGTCAAACCATTATTTTATTAATCACTTTTATTTTTAATTAATAAAGCAACTATCATAACTCCAAATTTGATCCCCTGGCAATAAGGGATAAAACAGAAGAAGAGCCAAAGAGTGAGTATTGGGGGTGCCAGTTGCTACACCTGTCTTGGGAAGTGCCAAATTTTGACACAGCTGCTCTCATCACCTGCAGATAAACCTCTGCCAAAATCATAACAGCTGCCTCCAAATGGTCAGGCTGCACCTGGCCATGTTTAGTTTATTTAACTTTATACATCTGCACTCTTTTGGGTATACAAATCCCCAGGATACATGGTACTGGGCCAAGAGATGCACAAAAGCCAGGCTAGATATGACAGGGCCACTGGGATGTGTAGTTTAGACATCTATATTTAAGAATAAAAGAATATTTCTTGTTATTGTTTCTTTCTTAAAATAAACAGTCATGAATATGACATAACAAATAAAAATATGAGTAGTTAAGACATGACATGTTGAAGGAGAATGCTCCTAGTCACTGTATTCATTCTTCTAATCCTCCGTGCTCCTTCTGCTCTGTCTTTAGCTGTTCTTCAACAGAAATGTTTGAAAAGTGTAGCCATAAACAGCTCTATACCACACACACACACACACACACACACACACACACACACACACACACCAAGCACAGTCTGAATGTATGCCATTTTCAGTATGATCCTCATTAAAATGAAAAAATTAAAAACCATAGCTCTCATTTAAGTATCACTAGGTACTTCAATTAGGATGTATTCTTTTCTTGAATCCTTCATCTCAGTATTTTATATACATACACTGGTAGTTCATGGGTAAACTGTCTTTTGTTTCAATGGTCACTTGTTTTTTTAACACATATTAAAATATGGATAATACCTGAAAAAGAATCATAGCCTTGGCAAAGGCTGAGCTATACATAATTCCTAAAGAACTAAAGATCTACAAAATAAATAATTTTTACATGCACAAAAATAAAATAATATAGAAATCAATTTAATGCTTTGATTACTATTTTGATTAATGCTTAATTAGTAACAAGACAAGAGTAAGAATTCAGAATATTTCACTGTAAGAGAAAAATATAAAACCCATATGTTAGCACTGTCCTGTAATTCTAGTACTCGGGGAGGATAAGACAGGATAATCATAGGTTCATGGCCAACCTCAGCAACTTAGTGAGGCCTGTTTCAAAAACAACTTATAAAAAGAGGGGGCTAAGGGTATAGTTTAGAGATAACATGCTCCTGTATTCAATCCCTACTACCAGAAAAGAAAAACATATGTCTACTCTGAGTGGGCATTGGGGCAGGGTGAAAGTACTTTAAATACTGCCAGGCCTTTATATGCTACCAAATTCTAACTCTTTTTGTTTAAGGAAAATTAAGCAAGTTTTCTTAAGTTTTAAATTTTGAATTTTATTTGGACCCCCAAAATTGTGATATATAAAAATGCATATTACCTCATCATCTATGTAAAAGCCAAATAAAAATTTCTCTTCATTGCTTCTTGTAGGTGTAATAAATGAAGTAATCACATTTAATGAAGGATCAAGTAAAGTGTTGAAAGTAGGTCATTAGGTAATGGGGTAAAAATGTACTGTTGGCCACCCATATGTAAGAAATTACTCAGGCTACAAATAACACCATAAACTACAAGCCGTTTAGAGAAGCCAGTTAGAACTCCCATATCTATATAGAAATAGACCCAGGTATACTACAGAATATCCACCAATGCTCAACATGATCTGCTTTTTCAGGTAGAAGTTTAAAATAATGTTGAGCCACAGAATTTGAAATTTATAGTCTATATCCAGGTCTCAATCCTGGCCTCACTGGATTTTTCAGTGCTTATTTTCAAGATGGAGTTCAGACTGAATCATTTGAGGATTCAAATTTTCACAGCAAGAAATACATTGTTATCTTCCAAAGCATCATGCTCTTTACACACTATTTATAATACTTCTAATGTGATTCAAAATATTGAAATTTAGTGCTGTGTTATCCTCTGAGACATTCAGATAGTATATACAAACATAGAAATTCCCAAAGAGTCTATAGGAATAGCCAAATAATTATTTCCCCATTTTATAGCAATCCTTTTAACCAAGTTTCCCTGTGGCTTGCCCAGAAGAATTGCCATTCTATAATTCTCATTAGTTTCCAACAAAAATATAATAATGAGTGATTTCTGAGTGCTTACCATTTTTCACTTCTGATGCCAAGAAATTCACATATACTGACTGATAACTAATTAGTAATGCCCAGTAAATTAACTACTTCACCAACTCTCCTAGTTTTATACATAATGTATTTTGAGACTGTTTTTGTAAGTTACAAGTCCAAAGTTTATGAAACATATTATCCTGGCAGCAAGTAGATAAAGGTTCAATTCCATTTGCTGAATCATATTACAAATTTTCATGCTGAGATTCCAACAAGCAGCACCTCCTATAGGCCCACACAATCTCAATTCCACTGAGGCCCTAATAGCTTCTTGCCATCAAAGGTCAGGAGATAATCTGACCTTTTGGAGATATCAGTTAGTAAAGTACTCCCATCTCCATATGGAAATGGGTTCAGGTATTTCCTAATACCACCAAATAGCCATCTTTGCTCAAGCCTTCCATAAAAGATTTTTTTTAATGGCAAAAATAAAATAAAAAGAGAAAAAACTTTTTTGTGGTACTGAGAATGAAACCCAGAGGCATTCTAACTCCAAGCTACACCCCCAGCCCTGTTTTTTTATTCTTTATTTTGAAACAGAGTCTCACTGAGTTGAAAATGGCCTCACTTAGTATCTGAGGCTGTCCATGAACCTTGATCCTCTAAGACTCAGTGTTGCGTCCCTAAGGCTCCGACCTGCAGAGCCCCAGGAAAGAAGACAAAAATGCTGAGTCTGTTGACGATGGTTCCTCTTTAATGCTTCCCCTTCAATGCGCACAGCAGGCAAATATATATCAGTATCATAACCCCTCCCTATCACTCCACCAACCCCAAGCTTCCCACAGCTAGGGCATGCACATTTCTAACCCTCTCATAGGTGGGCTGGTGGTAGCACGAGGCGCTGCGTCACTGATCATCCCTAGGGCACCTGATAGGGCTCACTGTGCAGGCTCAGGGCACCGCCTGCCTCATGAGCCTCGTGACTTGGCAACATGCCTAGGTGCCATCTTGAGCCACCGCTCCATCCCAGTCTAGCCAAGTGGGCCCCGACAACTCAGCCTCCCAAATTCTGGGATTATTGATAAATTGGGTCCTACACTCATGTGACTTTGTGTCACATGACCTCTGCAGGACAAGGGAGGGCTGAAACCCCCGCGAGAATTGGACATTCCCGTGAGTAAACCCTCCTCTCTCAAGATGCATACCTTGAAAAGGAGAGCCCACATCCTCAAGCTTCGGACAGGCGTGCGGGCCCCACGGTGCCTCGCCCTGATCCCCAGGAGAGCCGTGCAATTAAAACTTTATATGCCACGTGTACCAGACCTCTCTCGTGTTTTTTTACACTCTGCTGTACTCACATTATTTTTATTTTACTCGCATTAATTTTTTATTTTACTTATCATTTGGTGCCGAACCGGGAGAACTCTTGGGTCCCTCCCCATTTTTTTCTTTTTTCTCTTTTTATTTTTACTCTCTTTTTGAGCCCTGGACTCTCCAACCCGCCAGCAGCTCGACTGTGAGGTCCCACACCAGCGCTCTGCTTGCAGGCATTGCTCCCACCACTGCCGCTGCTGCCGCCCCGTGCCTGCCCGGACCGTAAGCCTTCTTCCACAGCCCCGCGCTCTCCAGGAGAGCTGGCGGCCTTCTTCCAGCCCCGGACTCTGCTGAGAGTCCGTGGCCATCTTTCCAGCCCTGAGCTCTGCTGAGAGCTCGCGGCCATCTTTTCGGCCCCGCGCTCTGCTGAGAGCCCATGGCCATCTTTCCGGTCCCGAGCTCTGCTGAGAGCTGGTGGCCATCTTTCCGGCCCCGTGCTCTGCTGAGAGCCGGTGGCCATCTTTCTGATCTCACGCTCTGCTGAGAGTCTGTGGCCATCATTCCGGCCCTGCGCTCTGCTGAGAGCCGGTGGCCATCTTTTCCTGCCCACGTGCTCTCTTCTGAAGCGCCGACGGCCATCTTCCACTGCCACCGCGGCCACAGCCACCACCACCAGGGCATGCAGGCTCCACCGGTCGCCAGGCTGCCAGTTCCACCCGCCCGGAGCCAGGCTCCTTGGGTGATGCTGGCACCTGCTCTGCTTGCCGACCTCCTGCATGGGCCAGGACCTCTGCCTGCCACTTGGACCTCCTAAAACCGCCGTTCCAGCTCGGCACTCCAGTCACCGCCAGGACCTCTGGCCGATTTGCCCCGCCTGCCCCGAGCCAGGCTCATTGGGTGGCACACAGCTGGCTTCGGTGTCCGCCACGGTCACCCATGCCAGGCATAGCTCTACTCGCTGCTGCTGCTCCGTTTTGCCCGCCCAAGCCAGGCTCACTGGCAGTGCTCCTTGGGGCCCAGCCTCAGCAACTGCCACATGCCTGGAAGCCATTTTGTCTCCACGCCGCAAACCCGGCAAGCCATGCCACCTGAGTGCCACCGTTTGATCCCGCCTGCGCCAGCCGCCAGTGCCGTCCACACCAGCCACCAGCATCTGCGCGCCCCAGCTCCACCACACACCACGCAGCTTCTTAGCGCTTCTGTCCCAGCCAGCGCTGGCTGGCAACACTTCATTCCGGTAAACTGCCTCCTTCCCTTGGTTAGCGGGTTCCGGACTTGGGCCTTCCAGTTCACTGGGACCCCAAAATCCAAGCGCTGGTGACTCATTGTCCCCTGGTCCACTGGGACCACCCTCTGGATGACCAGGTCATCCTCCGGTTTTGAGAAGGAATGAAGACGTTCTTCCCTATCTCTTAAACTCCATTTCTGAATGATTGAGCAGGGTAATCGGGGACGCCCATTTCCTGTTCTTCGTTTCCACCCACGAACCAATTATGGGAAGTCGAACCTTTATACTAGCAGATGCCCTGAGAGCCTGTCTGCCTTGATACGAGCTGGGAAATGGGTTGTGGTGGCCCAGGAATAGTTAGGAACTTTTATAAGCGGTCTGGTATCCCTCCAAATGCTCTCCCCCATCAGCTTCCATTTATTTTCCTGCCAACTGCCATTTTGTGATGGCGCATAGTCGCTGCCTGGTGATGTCACAGTTGCCATCTTGGCCCGCGCCAGACTGCAATTTTGCTGGGCGGCCCGCTCTGGTGTGCCCTAGGTGCTGCAGGAAACGCCAGGCCGGGGCTGGGGTGACACCCTCTGCCCGTGGGGACTCTGCGTTGCCATTCTCGCCGGACACCTGCCCCGGGATGCGCTCTTTGTTTGTGAGTGTAGGTCCGTTGCAGCTGACAGAACCTTAACATGGCATCTAAAGTTTTAATTCCAGAGAGAAACAGGTGGAGATGGAGCGTACACTCCGATTTTGCCAAAAAGCAGATCCCTGGTAGCTGCCCTTCGGCTGGCGGTGGTGGCTCAGCCCTCTGGAG
This sequence comes from Muscardinus avellanarius, assembly GCF_963383645.1. NCBI lineage: Eukaryota > Metazoa > Chordata > Mammalia > Rodentia > Gliridae > Muscardinus > Muscardinus avellanarius. The sequence goes on along the minus strand of NC_137787.1, from coordinate 47,998,703 downwards.
TGCCACCTTGGTGTGGAGGACTGCAACGACGACTACTTCCAGGAGCCTGCCTGAAGTGGGGCGAAGCCACGCCCACCAATCAGACTGTGCCCGGCGTGCGGCCAGGAGGGCCACTGGAACAGTGCCCTTGGAAAAGGATGAGCCCCAGGTGCCTCAACACAGGGGGAGCACCTTTTCAGACCAGGCCCCACCGCTGGCCCTACTCAGCCTGTCTGAAGACTGACGGCTCCTGGATCCCTCAGCCTTCATCCTCTTTGCCAGCTCAGGGTAGCTCTCTAGGTACTGAGTAAGCCAGTCTCCTTTTTGGTCGCCTGCTCAATCTCATGATTTGTTTTTTTCTTTAATAGCCCTTGCCTGTTCAAGCCTCCTCAAGCGCACATCACTAAGCTGTTCAGGGTAACCTCCAATTCGCACTGCAGCTATGCACCCACCTGCACCCCCTTTTGGGGGACTGGACACCCGACTCCTCCCGGCCTGGGGCCCCTGACAACGCCCCTTGACAGCAGGAAGAAGCTAGAGGGTCCAATCATCATCCATTATTCCTACCATCAAAAGGCCGGGATGATAAGTTGGGTCCTACACTCATGTGACTTTGTGTCACATGACCTCTGCAGGGCAAGGGAGGGGCTGAAACCCCTGTGAGAATTGGGCGTTCCCGTGAGTAAACCCTCCTCTCGCGAGATGCATACCTTGAAAAGGAGAGCCCGCGTCCTCAAGCTTCGGACAGGCATGCGGGCCCCACGGTGCCTCGCCCTGATCCCCGGGAGAGCTGTGCAATTAAAACTTTACATGCCACGTGTACCGGACCTCTCTTGTGTTTTTTACACTCTGCTGTACTCACATTATTTTTTATTTTACTAGCATAATTTTTTATTTTACTTATCAATTATAAGCATGCGCCACCATGCTCATCTTGAGAAAAATAGGTTTTAAACCCTGAACCAAGCCAGGTGTAGTGGTAGAGTTTGTAATCCCAGTCCTTAGGAGGCTGGACAGGAGAATCACCAAGGTCAGTCTCAGCAATTTATTGAGACCCTATTACAAAATACAAAGTAAAATAAAATAAAGTGGGCTAGAAATATAGCTCAGAGGTAGAACACCCTTGGCTTCAATCCTTAATACAATAACAAAACAAACATGTATATAAATTTGAAGTTCCAGAAGAGGGGAGAGATCATAAGAAAAAAATCACTTAAAATGATAATGGTTAAGTTTTCAAAAACATGTTAAAAACATCAACCTATGGGCCGGGTGTGATGGCGCACACTTGTAGTCTCAGCACTCGGGAGGCTGAGACCAGAGGACTGCAGTTCATGGACAGCCTCAGCTACTTAACAAGGCCCTTTGCAACTGAGTGAGACCCTGTTTCAAAAAAAATAAAATAAAAAGACTAACAAGAAGATAGAAAGACCTGGAGAACATTATGTTAAGTGAGATCAGCCAAGCACACAGAGAGAAGGAACATATGTTTTCTCTAATACGCCAAAACTAGGGAATATTAGGGATAGCAAAGGGACACCAGATAATAGAGGGGAAACCTCAGCAAAGCTAGAGAGGAAGGATGGGAGAGGAAGAAGGCTGAGGTTGGTTAATGGAAGAGCTACATTCAAATATGTGTATACGCGTGAATGTAACATGTTGAACCTAGACACTCATTGTTGAGTTGGGGGGGATGAGGAAGTGGGGGGAAGGGTATCAAATACTGTGTGAATATATGACCGTTGTCAATATGATCCATATTATGATGTGAAACTATAGTATACCGATTTAAAAAAATGAAAAAAAGACTAAAAAACAGGGCTAGGGGTGTAGCTCAGAGCTACAAGGACCCTAAGTTCTATCCTCAGTACCACAAAAAAAAAAAAAAAAACAATCTATAAACACAAAAAGATCTTCGAACTCAGTGAAGAATAAAAATAAACACCAGATAGCAATAAAAAAGAAGATAAAAATCTACAAGCCAACAGAGAAGTCTCAAAAGAGATACCCTTATTGCTATCCTGATTTGGTTGGGGGCTTCTATCTTCCAGAACTATGAGAATATAAATTTCCATTATTTAATCTCTACTTTGCTGTTGAGCTCTAGAAACTAATAAACCCTACTTCTGATAAAGACATGAAATTTGAAGCTTTAAAAAACTCAAAGTTTTAATGGCTTCTCTAGTAAAATCTATTAGACATCCAAAAAAAATAATATCAATTAATACAAATTATTTTGGAAAATAGAGTAAAGCAAAGCACTTCAGAACTAATTTTATTAAGCTAAAATAACTCTTATACCAAATCCACCACACAAAGTTGCTAGAAGAGAATATTACAAACCAATAGTCCTCGCGAACATGGCACTAAAAACTTCAAAACAATTCTTAGCAAATAATTCTAAACAAATAACACATCACAAACAGGCTGGGTTTATCCAAAAAATTAGAAAACAGTTTAACAGTTAAATACTCAATGTTTTTCACCAGAAATAAAAATACGCACATCTGAATAAATCAAAAAGCACACGTAATAATAATCAACAGCCAAGCGTGGTAGTGCATGCTTGTAATCCCAGCACTAGGGAGGCTGAGACCAGAGTATCAAGGTTCACAGACAGCCTCAGCTACTTAGGCCCTTCGCAACTCAGTGAGACCGTTTCAAAAACAAAAAGACTAAAAAATAGGGCTTAAGGTGTAGCTAAGAGATACAATGTCCTTGGGTTCCATCCGCAGTACCACAAAAAATAAAAAATAAAATAATAATAATAATAATAGTAATAATAATAATAAATACACATTTTTATTTAAAATTCTCAGAAAATTAAGAATAGATAAGAAAATTTTTTAATATGATAAAGATAATTTATGAAAAAAATAACATTCTATGTAATCATGAAACACTGCATGCTCTCACCCTAAAATGAAAAACTTAAGAATATTTGTCAATTTATTTCTCAGTATTGGGTTTTGATCTTGGGGCTTTGAGCAAGTTAGGCAAGAGTTCTACCACTGAGCCAAACACCCAGGCCTTTCTATTTATTTTATTTTAAGACAGGGTCTAAATAAAGTTCTCTGACTGGCTTTGAACTTGCATCTTCCTACCTTGAATTTTCATCCTTCTACCTTGGCCTCCTGTGTAGCTGGAATTACAAATACATTCAAGCACACCAGCTTTCACCACTTATTTGTTGATATACTACAAATTCTAGTCAATGCAAAAAAATTTAAAAATCCAAAATATTAGAAATTAAGGACTTTTGTGAAGATGGCGATGGAGCAAAACGGGGTTTACGAGCCCCGCTAACAACCAATCCCTATTACCACAAAATCAGCACCTTTCATAGCCAGAAAACACCATCAGCAGAGAAACAAAAAATGTAATTTTAAGGGACAGAGAAAAAGAGGGCTGGAAAAATGAGATACCAGAAACCAGACTGCAGTGCTGCAGCCGGAGCCGTGGTGCAAAGCTGTGGGCGCCATTTTGCCTTGCAGCACCAGGCTCCAGAAAGGAAGAGAACTCATAACAGAGCTCAGAAACCAGAGAGGAGATACACCGGCCTCACGCCCGAGAACGCGGCAGCAGTGCCTTACTGCTGACGGCAGCGGCGAGTTCATCGGACGGCACCAGACCAACACACTCAACAGCCTACCAAGCTCCAGAGCGGAGCGGCGGACAGCGAACCGAGGTGAGCCCCTGCGGAACAGCCAGGCGGAATTTGGCAGATTTCTCCGCGCAGGGAGCATCTAAAGCTCCCAGGGGCTGGGCTCAGCGCACCCTGCAGGGACCCAGAGTGGAGTTCAAAAACAGAAAGGAAATACGCCAGTCTCACGGCCGAGGGCGCAACAGCAGCGCCATATTGCTGCCGGTGGCAGCAGCAGCGAATTCACCAAGTCCACCGAGTCCACGACAGCTCCATCTGCGCACTCAACAGTGAGTCAAATTGGGGCCCCTAGAGGAGAAATCCCAGTACTGTACTCCCAGGGACTTGACACAGTGGGGGAGTGGTGGTGGCAGAGATATTACAGCATAGGAGAACGCCCAACCTGGCACCCTCCATGGTCTAAAGCAGCCTCGATTGACGCCCAGGGTCTGAGACTCTGCGATACAAGCCAGTAGAGGAGTAGTGGGAACTGAGATACCATAGACTTGAGATCCACAGCACCTTGAGTGAAATCGTAGTGACCCAGGGAAGAACCCAGAGGACACACAAACTTCCAAAATCATGGGAAAGAGGAATAACAATGTAGCAATGAATGCCCACAACCCCACAACATCAGAACCTGATAAAACAGAAATGCAGAGATTTCTAGAAGATCAAATCAGGAAAATAACTGTAGAAATAATAGAGGTGTTTCAAAAAGAATTCAGAGAGAACCAAAAAGAGATAAAGGATGCAATTAATAAAGTAAAGTCCTCAATTCAAAGCACAAACAACCGATTAGACCACATGGAGAATAGAATCTCACTCCTAGAAGATGATCACTCCAAAAATGAACGCATAGTTTCTAATTTAGAAAAAAAAAATCTGACAGCAGGAATCTGACATTGAAGAAATATGGGCCCATTTTAAGAGAGCTAACCTAAGAATACTTGGAATAGAGGAGAGAAAAGAAGGTGAAACCAAAGGGATTAACAATCTTTTCAAGGAAATAATAGCAGAAAATTTTCCAAACATAGAGCAAGAGGTCGATACACAGGTCCAGAAAACTTATAGAACTCCCGTTAGATAGGATCAGAGAGGAGGATCCCCATGCCACATAATTGTCAAAATGACCAATGTGGAAGCCAGAGAATCTTAAAGGCAACAAAAACAAAGGGCCAAGTGACATTCAGATGCAAACCAATTAGAATCACTCCAGACTTCCCAAACCAGGTCATGAGAGCCAGAAGGGCTTGGAGTAACATATTCCAAACTCTGAAAGAAAACAACTTCCAGCCAAAAATTTCCTACCCAGCAAAACTTTCTATCAAATTAGATGGGGAAATAAGAAGCTTCCACGACAAACAGAAACTGAAAGAATTTATGTCTTCAAAACCAGCACTAGAGAAAATACTCAAAGAGATTAACTACAAAGAAGAAATAGGTAACACACACCAGAACCAGAGAAACAAGAGTTTCCATCCAACAGACAACTAAGATTGGTTATCTGTGGAGATTCATTATTTATGTTAGTCTTTTACCTATCTCTAAATTGTATTGTTTGCTTTTATTGTTGCTAATTTTTAGGATTTCTAGTTGGAATATTAATATACCTTCAGATATAGCATTTGGAAATATTTTATCCCATTCTATCAGTAACTTTTAACTCTGTTTACATTGTCTTTGGATATACAATATTTTTTTTTTAGGGAGTTTATTTACCCTTTTGTTGCCTGTGCCATTGAAATCATATCCAAGAAATCACTGCCAATTTCAATGTTGTGAGGTTTTATGACCCAGATTTTCTTCTAAAAGTTTATAGTATTAAGATTTATACTTAGGTCTTTTATGTATTTTGAGTTAATATTTGTAAATATGTTAGGTAAGGGCCCAATTTTATTATTTTTCATGTAATTATTATTTTTCAACAATTTTAGTTAAAAGATTATTATTTCCTCCACCAAATGTTCATGGAAACCTTCTCAAAAATAACTTAACAATATATGGAAGAATTTATCTCTAGGCTTTTATTTAATTCCAATGGTTTATATATCTGCCTCTGGAACAGTACTACACTGTTTCAATTATTGTAGCTTTATATGGTTTGAAATCAGAAAATCTTCTAGCTTTGTTCTTCTTTGAGATTGTTTTGGGTATCTAGAGTCCATACCCCATATCAGGATAGATTTTTTTCTGAAAAGTAAATAAATAAATGTATGATAGCTTCACCTAAAAAAAAAAACAAAAGAAAAAATATTCTCTGGTAAGAAAGAAAGCAAAAAGAAATATTGAACTGTTATCTTTTAGTCATCAAAAGCTTGGTATCAGACAAATTAAACTGTTTTGTGAGATTATCATCGTTAATATTGGATAAATTGCTATAAAACTAGATGTCAACCACTAAGCCAAGCATAGGAAGGAGGGATGGGGAGGGAACGGGGTGGGGATCAGGTAGGGGCTAACTGGGCAATGTGTGCATGTATGTCTACAAAAGTATTTTCTTTATAACATTATGATGTATGAATACATTGCACCAATAAAAAATAAAATAAAATAAATAAAAATAAAAACAATCAGTGGAAAAAAAGAAATTAAAACCATCATTTTTTGCAGAGAACATTATTATTTATGAAGAAAAACCTAGGAAATATTTAAAATATCTACCAAAAATAATAGGTGAATTAGCAAGGTCTCTGAATATAAGATAAATATACAAAAATTAACTATTTTTAAATACCTCCAAGAAATGATTAGAAAGTAAATTCAAATGCAATATTACACAATTTAGTAGAATCAATTATTATGTAGTTTAGGCTAAATCTAACAAAATAAAATTTATAATACTTTTATTGGTGCATTGTAACTATATGTCATAGTGAGGTTCAACGTAATAGAAAAAAACGCACATGGGTCTTGATGTGTGTGTTTCCCTTTAGGTTCCACTGTGCTACCCATCCCTCCCCTACATAATAGTAACATTGGTAGAGACACCTTCACACACGTGGGCACAGCGTAACTGGAATTGTTTCATTCATTAATTCTTCCTTTTCCCATCCCTACCTCTCTCCCCCTGTTTCCTTCCACTGTTCTACTGGTCTCTCGTTTATCTAAAAACCCTTTTTGTCTCCTATTTTCTCTCTAGCTTCCATGGGTGAGGACGACACTCAACCCTTGACTTTCTGAGACTGGCTGATCTCACTTAGCATAATATTCTCTAGTTCCATTCATTTTCCTGCAAATGACATAATTTTGTTGTTCATTATGGCTGAGTAAAATTCCTTTATGTATATATGCAACATTTTATTTATCCACTTATCTGTTGATGAGTGCCTAGGTTAGTTCCATAATTTGATTATTGTTAATTATGTTGGTTGAAATGTGGATATACATTAATATTTTTACTAAAAATGTATTGCTTAAAGTAATTTTTTGGGGGGTGCTGGGGATAGAACCTAGAGGCCTTCTACCTTTGGGCTACACTCCCAGACCTATTTTATTTGGAAACAGTGTCTCACTAAGTAGCTGAGGCTGGTTTCGAACCTCTGTAATCCTCCTTTCTTAGCCTCCCAAGTACTGAGATTACAAGTGTGCTCTACCACGCCCGGCTTTTTTAAAGTACTTAAAAAAAAAAGACCTAAATACAGTAATCCCTCCATGTAGATGGATTTTTACATCTATGGATTCAACCATCCATGAATCAAAAGTATGCAAAAAATGTTTATTATTCCCCCAAAAATGCTTTATAATATATCTTTACATGGTGTTTACATTATGTTGGGTATTATAAATAATCTAGAAATAACTTAAAAGCAGTTAGGAGTATATTTGTGGACTATATACAAATACAAAGGACTTGAGCTTCCAAGAATTTTTGTATTGTTAAGGAAACCTGAAACCAGTCACCCAAAGAATTGGTAAGCAAGTGCTACAAATGTAAAATGCGTGTATGAAATTGGAAGGCTAAATTTGTAAGATTTCCTTTCTCTCTTTTATGTAAAATATATAGATAGATGATAGGTAAATGAATAGATGATAGATAGATAGATAGATAGATAGATAATAGATAGGTAATAGACAGATGATAGGTAGATAGATGATAGATATATGATATACATAATTTGTATGGAATAGCAAAGAACCTAGAAAAGTCAAAATAGTATTAAAATAAAGAAAAATGTTTGAGAACTTCAATTATCTGACTTCAAAACTTATTGCATATCCACAACTATCATTTGATATTGACAGATAAACTTATCAATTGATGAAAAATAATAGAAGCCTCATACATATCTATGATCAATTGTCAAGATAGTTTAATGGGGTAAATAACATATTCAAAAACTTACCAGCGGGGTGTGATGGCTCATGCTTGTAATACTAGCATTTGGGAGGCTGAGACAGGAGGATCATGGTTTGCAGACAGCCTGATCTACTTAGCGAAGCCCTTTCCAACTCAGTAAGACCCTGTTTCAAAAAAAGGAATAAAAAATAGGACTGTGGGTATCACTCAGAGGTATAATGGCCCTGAGGTACCATCCCCAGTACCAAACACACAAAAAAACAAAAAACAAAAAAACTAACCAAAGAACAATTAGATATCCCTATGAAAAAAAGTCAACATTTATTTCACATTACATTTAAAAATTAACTCATTGATTATCATTGGTCTAACTGCAAAAGTAAGAATCACAAAATTTCTGCAATAAAAAAATAGCATATTTTCATGATCTTAGAAAAGGTAAATATTTCTTAGACAAAACATAAAACACTGGGCATAAAAAGAGAAAAACCCCTATATTCTACATTCATCATAATCATTGAAAAACCATTAGTCTTTGCAGAAATGCAAATCAAAACCACAATGGAGCCAGGTGTAGTGGCGCACTCTTGTAATCCCCATGCTTGGGAGGCTGAGACAGGAGGATTGCACAGGTTCGAAGCCAGCCTCAGCTACTTAGTGAGGTCCCCAGCAACTTGGTGAGACCCTATTTCAAAATAAGGAATTAAAATATAGGGCAGGGAGTATAACTCAGAGGTCAAATGTCCCTGAGTTTTATCCTCAGAGGTCAAATGCGCCTGAAGTTTATCCCCAAACCTGCAAAAAAATATAAGAAATAAAAATAATGAAAAACTTTATAAACCATAAATTAAGAGATTATCCAGATTCCATCAAATATCAGAGTTTAGATTGAGGTTGAGTTTATGAGAAAGGATTGGGTATTAATTTTTTTCTGGATTACTTTTTTTAAGGTTTTTATGTAAGTGTGTGTGTGTGTGTGTGTGTGTGTGTGTGTGTGTGTGTGTTACTGAGGATTGAACCCAGAGGCATTCATCCCCAGCCCTTTTATTTATTTGTTTATTTATTTACCTATTTACCTATTTATTTATTTATTTTTGTTTTGTTTTGAAAAAGGGTCTAAGTTTCTGAGAGTCATGTTAAATTGCCATGGCTGGTCTTGAACTCATGATCCTCCTGTCTCAGCTTTCCAAGTACTGGGATTACAGGCATGTGCCACAACACCTAGCTACATGCAATTTTTAATGCTATTGAATTAGTTTTGATTTGTTTTTCAACCTTCAATGTGCATTAACATACGTTTACTACCAATTTGCCAACTCATGATTTTTTATTTTTTTACTTTTCCTGAAAAAAAGGAGATCTTTATAGATATGTCTACCCTTGTGAGTTCAGAGGCATACTTTTCATTCATTCTTAATATTAACACTAGGTTTGTAAGATATACTTTTGGGTATATACTCTGCCTAATTCAAGCACTAATACTTAAAGTAGATTAAATAAGGCACACACACATATATTTAAACATACCCCTTCCGACAGCACTTTGAAATTTTTTGACATCTTTTTTTAATTGAATGAAAACATATGTCTTCAATTGCTAGTACTATAAGCTTTCAGAATTGTGGGAGTACTCCAAACTTCTTCCTTCAAAACAACTGAATTAAATATACACATGGAAGATTAGAATCACAATTTTTATCTATTCTAAAATAATTACAAGTGCAGAAGGGGTTACAATTTTGACATATTATGCAACTCTCCTGCTCCAATAAATATATCAAAAACTTGATGACCCAGGATCATGAAGAACAGTTAAGGATGAATCAAAGTAAACGATGTACCTTGTAGCTGACAGAGCCTGCCAATAAGAGAGTAGAACTCTCCATCCTAGCAAGAAAATGGCTTTGGAAAGTTCTCTACATTTTATGACTCACAGATATTCCCAGAGGTTCCTGTTTCCATTCTGCAGTAGACAGTGTTTGAACGAAGACGTGCAGTTCTAGTCAACTGTTGTTCTTAAGCAACTTGGCTGAAAGATCTGTTTAAAAAACATTTGTTGGAAAGATGATATGTTTGAGTGTTTTAATTTTTTAAACAAAATTCCAGATTTTAAATTTAACTCTTAATTCAACATGGACTAAAAAAAGTCTTCTGAAGAAGAATTACTATGTTATATGTGTCATAAGTTTAGCAATATTCCCATTTGAAAAGCCCCAAACCAAGGGGCATGTATTCTTGGCCTAGCACCCCTTGCATATTCTTCCAAACTGCCTCCAGATCCCTGGCTCTGTATTCGATAGTTCTGGCTCTGATCTTGACCACCCAGTTCAGTAACTCACCTTGGCTTCTACTTTGAGCAACACTGCCAAGTCACCTCCCATCCCACCAGGACTCAGTTCCTGGCTAATGTCCACTTTTGTCTAACCCCAGCAGCTCTCTAAGTATCAAATAACATTCTTGAGCTATATTTTCTTACCATACTGCTCATCTAACTTAATCCAGTCTACCTTAAGGTTGGCAGTCCCTCCCACACTCCAAAGCCTCTTCTCTGTTCCAAGCCAGCTCCCTCCCTTTCTTTCTTTCTTTCTTTCTTTCTTTCTTTCTTTCTTTCTTTCTTTCTTTCTTTCTTTTTCTTTTCTTCATCTTCCTTCCTTCCTTCCTTCCTTCCTTCCTTCCTTCCTTTCTTTCTTTCTTTTTCTTTCTCCCCAAGTCCCCAATTAATAGACTACCTGGCTCTTAACAGCTGCCATCACCTACATATGGCCATTCTGTTTGTTTTTTCTGAATATGGCACAAAGATAAGGACATAAGAGAAGGTATAATGTTATAAAATATGTTAACATTATCCCAATAAAAGTCAGTCTTTCATTTCATAGACATGCTATCTCCTGACTCCTCATGTGGCTCATTGGGGTTCTACTCCCTCTCCCACTCCTCCATCTCTCTGCTCTTGGCAGTCCCCTTCACCTATGCTTTCTTTGAAAAAGAATTTCCTCTACCAGGTTCCACACCCATCCCTCACTTGATGCTGCAGATCACACTCACACAGATGTGACACACCTGGCCCAGGCAAGACACATGTTTAGTTTGACTTACACAGCATTTTAGGGCTTGCTTGTTTTCAATTACTTGCCAACGTTTAAGAATTACAAGAGTGAGCCTAGAGTGAAGAGTTTCAACTTCACTTGTTGACCAGATCATGTGACAGGAGGCCCACATCTGTGCATGGCAACCTTGGAACTGAGAACCAACCAGGCAGGGGCTCTGCTACTGTGCTTGGCAAGATCGCTCTCACCAACTCACCTCAGTAGCAGGTGGAGTTTGAAAATGGCTGTAGAGGAAAGGAGTGCATGTGATGCCTACAAGTAACAAAAAGGCTCAGAAGGGTTTCACTTGTTTCTTAAAGAAAATTTGGTCTACCGATCTCTGCTTTGGTAGTTGTCTATTTCACCTTTAAAATGAACATAGATGATTCTCTAACAAAATAAATCAGCTCTCTTCTGTTCTACAATTCAGCTTCCCCTCCCTATATTCCCTGATTCATTCTCTTCCTTTTTCTTAATTTTTCCAAGTGCTCTCATTATTTTTTAATTTAAGATAGGAATTGTCATAATGGGAAGAAAGGTATAAACTATGATGAATATTGAAATTCAGTAGAAAGGTGTTTGCAAGCTATCTTCTGCAGAGTAAGTTTAAACTGAAAAAGAGAATTTAATAAATAAAATGTCTGCTTCCAATAATAAAACCACTTTATAAGATCTACTATCTAATAATGCTCTAGTGAGATATGTATATGAAAAGTCTATAGTGGCCATAAATAGAGTTATATTGGGACATAAATTTGTTCGTTTGACGTCTTATCTAGTTTTTTCCCATAGTTATCCTTTATATTTGAAAAAATTTACAGCAATAATCAAAGAAAATATAACAAATTTTAAAGATTAAACAGCAGCTAATGAAGCAAATATTAAAATTTTTTACAAAATTTTACTTTAATTCTTAGGGGAGTATGCCCTGGCAACTGGGCGTATCCCCATTTTTGCCACTGATGAATAGATCGTCTTGAGCAGTTCACAAAGCCTCTCTAGGCCTGAGTTACCTCATCTGTAAGATGAAGAAATGTTTGTTCTAGGCCAACAAACTACAGTTTCAATTTTTAAGACCTTATCTGTGACTGTTTTTGCACTGCAATGGCAGAGAGGAGTAGCCTTGTCAGAATCCAGATGGCCCACAGAGCCAAAGATATTTATAATCTAGACCTTTACAGAAAAAGTTTACCAACCTTATTTAAAATGGTTCTTCACAGAGGATGCCTGACCCTGAGATATTCTCATATGATTAATTCATAGGGGTTGCCAGTGTCTAGCTGTATTCAATGGGAACTAGTCATGAGTGGGTTCTGGCACTGGCATTTTCAAGCTTTAGATGATTCTGCTTTGCACACAGGCTTATGAACTCCTAAATTAGGTATTCCAGATATATTTAACAATATCTCTTTGAAAATATATATTTCTCCTATTTAGATAGAAAGACTTTCTACCCACCTACACAAGCATTTTGCAGAATAGCTCTCTGTATCACCAGAAAGATCCTTTAGATCAGCAGCTTGGTGCTTTATTTAAAAAAAAAAAAAGACTTCAGGCTACACACACATCTATCAAATAAAACTCTCTAGGATGTAATAATTTTGGAAAGCTATCCATATGATCTGCTGAGTAACTAGACTTAAAATCTACAACCCAGGACCCGCAGTTGTCCTACATGACCACTTTCACTCTCTATGGTGCCTGTAAGGAAGGTGGCAGGTAATGATGATTTGTTCCATGTCCTACTCACTGTAGGTTCTGTGAGTCCATTATGACCTTCCTGAAGGTCATGTACTTCATGACCACAAGAAAGGAACATGCCCACATGGTCTGGCATATATGATGAACCAATTATATTGGGAAACACAAGTGAATTCAGAAACTCAGAGAAGTGAGAGATGATTCAAGCTCAGGAAACCATACTCAGAATGCTTAAATTATTTGTTTCAACATTTGATCTCTTATAACTTTAATTCGAAGACCTAATCATACAATATTTTTATATTTAAAGAAAATATGAGATGTTTTTAATTGTCAGCCTTAAAAATGTGTAAAATGGGCCAAATGTGGTGGCATGTGCCTGTAATCCCAGTACTTGTGAGGCTGAGACAACAGGATCATGGCAGGCTCAAGTTCAGCATGTAGTAACTTAGTGAGACTCTGTTTCAAAATAAAAATAAAAATAAAAATAAAAAAGAGCTGAGGAAAAAAAGTACAGGGAATACAGGAAGGCGAGGTACTGATGATCCATGCCTTTGGTAACTACTATAACAATCTAGTAAAAGAGGAAGTAAAACAGTGATTGCAGACAAAATTAGTATCATGGTGCAAATTTAAGAGGAGGTGCTCACAAAAGAAGAATGAACAGTGGAAAAGAGCACCAAAACCAGAATGTTTCTCAAAGAAAGATTTGAACTAGGGCAGTCATTTCAACTCAAAATTTTAGATTGAGTCATTCGATATATTATAAAAATAAGATGTCCAAAAAGAGTTTAGCATTAGCTAAATGAAGAAAGTGAGACCTCAGGTTTTTTGTCGTTGTTGTTTTTGTTTTGTTTGGTTTGGTTTGGTGGTGGTACTGGGAGTGGAACCCAGGGGCCTTCTACCTCTGGGCTACACTCCCAGACCTCTTTTATATTTTATTTGGAAACAGGGTCTCACTAAGTTGCTGAGAGCCTCACTAAGTAGCTGAGGCTGGCTTTGAACCTGTGCAATCCTCCTGTCTCAGCCTCCCAAGCGCGGGGATTACAAGCGTGCGCCACCATGCCCAGCAGAAAGTGAGGAAATGGAGCATTCTAAATAGGAGAAGATTCTGGAATCTAGAGGTGTGCAGCCAATGAGAACCAGAAATGGTAAAGCTCTTTGTATTAGTGGGGGAAGATACACATGGACAAAGGGGCTTCCCAGTGGGCAGCTAGACGTAAAAACCTAGTGTTCATGAAAGAAATCTGGGTTGGAGATAAGAAGCTGGAAGTCTTCAGAATATAAATAATGTCAAAAATCCAGAAGAGCTATATGGGAGAGAAACCATGAGAAGGGCCTAAGACCAGGAACAGAGCTCTAGAGTTCACTGATATCCAAGATCATACATATAAGATGTAAAAAATTCCAGGCAAAAGAGGAGGATAATAGAGAACTATGTCAGAAGAAAGGTAGAGTCTTCAGGAAGCAGGGACCTGTCAATAGTGTCAACTGCCACAGAAATGGGTCAAATCAAAAACAAAAAGTATTTATTGGGTTTGGCAGAATGGAGAATGTTGGTGAAATAAAGAGTTATTTCAATAGAAAAGGGGCAGAAACTAGACTGAATGGATCCAGTCGAAATAGCAGAACCCAATTTATGTAAACACAGCTGTGAGTGGAAGTAGGAAATGTTGACAAATCTAAGACAGAAGGCTAATCTGCACCATTACATCAAATGACCACATATTAATGTGAGTTAACTGAATATGAATGAATGAATAAATAAATGCTAACTATAAAGAAGTAATTGGCTTCTTATTAAAAAAGCAATAAGTTCAAAGATGATGATCAAAGAAACCCTAGAATAGTTACTTTATTTATGCTCATCTCTTTCTAATTGCTAACAAATCCTTGATGGGGTATATGTAAACCATGAGCAACTAAAGGCAGCTTGAAGCAAATTAAACTAATTTGGATTAAATTCCAAACCACTCATTTGTATAACACCGAGCAAGTACTTTCATCTCTCAGGTCTTGGTCTGCTACCTGTAGAATGAGTATGAACTAAATCAGAGTTAGAAGGCAGGCAAACCTAACTGTAAAACATAACTGGGATCCCATTGTCAAATATTAGGTATTGTTGCAAGGAAAAATTAGTTTCAATATTAATGCTGATTTCTACTATGGATACATTTGAAGGTATGCATATATTTCATACAGTATATTCTACATATAATAATCAAAATCAACACATACATATCACATGACAAAGGCCCAAATGATAATGGTATATATTTTTGAGTTGCATTTTTTTTATAGTACTGAGGATGGAACCCATGGGCACTCTACCTCCGAACTACATCTTCAACCCTTCTTATTTTTTACAACTGTGATCCTCCTGTCTCAGCATCCCAAATACTAGCTGGGTATGCACCACCACATCTAGCTGCTACTTGCTTTTCACTATTTTAGCATGAAATATAATTTGATATGTGTGTGTACAAGTGCATGCACCCACACAAGCACACACGGATGCACATACTCATATGACACAAGTCAGGAAAACAGAAATGATATTGTATTCAACAGAGGAAATTTTATAGAGGGAACTCATTTCATAGGTATTAAAGAGGGAAATAAATAAAATGGGAACACTGAGGAACTCCAGAAGCAGATACAATGCCTGAGGACAGAGGAACCAAAGGGAAAGGGTGAGGATAACCAGAACCTATGAGACTGAAGAAGGAGCCGCAGGCCTGGTGCTCTAAGGCAGGGGCTTAGGCTGCAGGAGCATGATAAGGCTAGTTCTAGAAGTGCCAAGGAAGCTGAAGTCTGCAGCCATTTCCACAAATAGGGCTACTAGATGATGCTTAGAAGAACTGCCATTTTGATTTGAAGCCAATAAGAATAGTACAGATTTAAAAACAGGAAGAAAATCATATCTCCTCTTCCACTCCCCATTCTATAATATTTTTAAGTCCCACTTTAATGCCTTTGGAAAGTTGCCAAGGACATCTGAGGAACAAAGTTTGCAAAGTCACTTTCCTACCATCACAGAGTAGAGTCAAAAAGGAAGATGAAAGATGGTAAGTAGATAACTTACACAACTTACTGAGAAAGTGGTCAATTGCATTGCAGGTAATGGCACCATTGATGCTGAAAAAAGTATCTTCAAGGATGAAAGAATTGAGGCAGAGGATTTACACATGAGCAAATAAGCACATCTGAACAGAAGAAAGGGAGAAAGCTGTTCCATTTCAAATAAATAAAATGCAGAAAGAGAGAAAAAATTTGAGCTGGGCATTCCTATAACCCCAGCACTTACAGGGTTGAGACCGGAGGGTCTCAGGTTCAAGATCAGCCTCAGAAATGTAGTCACACACTCAGCAAGTAGTGAGACTCTCATCAACCTGGCAAGACCCCGTTTCCAAATTAAAATTAAAAAGGGCTGGGGCTGTAGCTCAGAGGTAAAATGTCCCTGGGTTCAATCCCAGTGCCAGAAAAAAAGAAAGAAGAAAAGAAAGAAGAAAGAAAGAAAGAAAGAAAGAAAGAAAGAAAGAAAGAAAGAAAGAAGAGAAAGAAAGAGAAAAGAAGGACTCCATGAAAAAAATCTCTATTAAAAATAGAAAGTGAAAATACTATAGGAAAATAACAATAATACCAACAATGTTTAAAGCTCTACATAATTAAATTAGTTCCCAAGGATAAGAAACTGAACCTTATAGAACACCATTATGAAATATCCCACAAGACTATGCTACCTAAAATATAAAATTTCTCGGCTCATAGGCTCATGAGCAAACACTAGTCAGGAAGTGGCCCAAAGTTAGGAAAGACCAACAGTGACATCTGCTGCCAGGGACTTATTTTAAAAAGGGCCAGGCGCAACAATTGCAAGTTAAGATTCCTGCCAAACCACTGGACTTCTGCTGTGATGAATCAGCACTTCGGGAACTCCTGTTTGTCATCTGTGCTATTAGAAGATTTTCCAAGGCGAACACAGAACATGGGAAAATGAGGGACTGTTTGCAAATGTAACTAAAACAAACAAAAACCACTGGGGGTTGAGGCATAAGTGATGAGAAAAAGCCTTCACATTATCTTTTCTCATCCTGTTTTTCCCTTGGCTAAGTAATACCAAATTAATTTTGTAGTTTTTAGCAAGCATGAGCGTGTTTTCAGTGAAAAGGATTAATTTAACCATTGCCAGCTTCAGTAGATTTCAACCTAAAATTTACAGCATAATACCCAGACCAGAAAAGAAGTCCAAATGATCAAAGGAGAATATGTGGAAAAACTTTAGACTAACCCTTGCTTAGAAAACCACTTCCTAATTATCTAATTGTTTACCTTGATTATACCCCCCTTCAACATCTGCAGACCCTCCAGCATTTTATTTTATTTTCTGAAAGAACATAAGGTTTGAATCTAGCACCATGTTTTAAACACACACACACACACACACACACACACACACACACACACACACACATAATCACCAGCACAAAGTGATTCATCCTTGTGGTTCATTTATATAAACCAACAAATATTAGATCAAGGAAGCCATGTGTTAATTTATTTGCTTGCAAAAAACTGGCAAATGAGAATGAATAGCCCTGCTTTCATTGTGAGGAAAGAAGATAAACAAGAAAGACAGATGTTGCAGTTGAAGGAGATCACAGGAGTTCTGGCTTCTCCTATAGGCTTCTAACCACATCTAAATGTGTCACCTTGAGAAAATGGCATACTGTCTCTCTGGGCCTCAGTTATCTCTTCAGTAAAATAAAAAGACTGGACTTCTAAGTGATGGGAACTGGGTTGCAACACATTTTTCTTCTTGAGTTAACTGGCAATGGTTGCTTATGAGTTCATCATACAGCTGTATCCAAGATTCAGTGGGAAAAAGTGCTAAATATCAGGACCCACTCTGGACTATGGAAATGTTGAGTAACAGCCTGCACATCACATATATACTCATCTCAGATGAGATTTCTTACTGTCTTATCTGATGATACCCATACAGGTACATAAAGAAAAAAATAAATTTGGGGGCATGAAATTCAGCTAGCCTTCATAAACTTGAAAGGGCAGGGAAGAAACCTCAAAGAGAAGGTGTCCAAGAAAATGCTTTATTTCAGCAAACATGCTAAAAAAAATTGCAAGATGAAAATTAAAAGTGACAAAAGAAAAGAGCAATGACTAAAAGAAACATGTTCAACTTAAAAGTAAATATAATTCTAAATAATTAAAATCAGAGGGATACTGAATTCAAGTTGAACTGAGCCATGGAAACAGGACATTGTGTGTTTGGTAAACAGAGCTGAGTTAATTGGTACCGTACTCAGGGTTATACTAGGTACATGTGAATGTTCATTAAATACTATTTGATGGTCATGGTAGCTTATAAATAATGCAGACAATGGATTCGTGGTGAAAAATGGTTTTTGAAGTTTCCTTAGAACCTTAAACATTTTTAGTTTATATGTATAGGTAAAGTAGGGGGAAAATATATTCTAACTTACCAGTAGAATAAACTAACCCTTCCCATCAGATAACAGAATCCTCAGAGGTCTTTGAAAATGGTCCATACTAATTACAGAATTATGCATTGATATTTTCAGACTGTATGTACTCATAATTATACAGTTGACATTGGAAAATTACCCAGAAATATAGCTAGAGAGAAAGCTTTATTAAAACCAGAAAAAAAGAGTGGAACCATAGCAGAAAAATTATTATTAGTGGCCAGACTAGGTTTCATATCAAGGTACCTTGTGGTTTTACAATTAGCTGACTTATACATTCATGTTATACACATTTATCTTTCACTTATTATGAATAAATATTCTACTAGCCACAAGAACTACATTGATAAAATAAAATATTCCTAACCTTGAGAAGTAAATATCTCATAGGAAATAGGCACATAAATAAATCTGGACACAGTGTGCATGCCTGTAATCCCAGTACTTGGGAGCCTGAGACAGGAGAATCACAGATTAGAGGCCAGCCTCAGCAACCTAGACAAGCCCTCGGCAACTTAATGAGACCCTCCTATTTCAAAATAAAATAGGGCTGAGGATGTAGCTCAGAGGTAAAATGTCTGTGGGCTCAATCCCCAGTAAAAAAATTTAAAAGGTGATGAGTAATTCAACTAGATTATATTTGAAATATATATACTTCACTTGAAAATGAAGTTAATTTTCTTTTACAAGATGAGGAAAAGATCAGAAAGACAGAAGTACAACAATGAATTGAAGGTCATTGTGCTTCTTCAGACACTCATAATAGTAAAAAAAAAAAAAAAGAAAGAAAGAAATAAAAAGAAAAGAAAAGAAAAGTGTTAAAACTGAAGTCAGAGGTCGGGCGTAGTGGCTCATGCTTGTAATCCCAGTACTTGGGAGGCAGAGACAGGAGAATGGCAGATTTGCTGCCAGCCTCAGTTACTTAGTGAGGCCCTCCACAACGTAGTAAAACCCTGTTTCAAAATAAATAATACAAAATAGGGTGTGGGGTATAGCTAGGAGGTAGAATGCCCCTGGGTACCATCCCCAGTACTGGGGGAAAAAACCTGAAGTAATAGACTTTTAGACCAGCCCACTCATAAATAAAATAGCTCTAAAACAAATACAGTGTGCAACTACGTGAAAAATAGTATTTAATGATATAAAAACAATATGTTACTCTTTTTGTTCCTCCTATTCTGAACCAGTATCACTTCAAGGTGTAAGGGCCCATGGTAATATCATGCACTAGGAAAGTTAACATGAGAAGGTCCTGCAAAGAGTGCTATTCCACATGCACACTGTGACTCTGTTTGTGGAATGAACTAAGCTCTGGTCATGGGTCACATTCAGCCAGCCAAAAGAATGTTTCCAGAGTGTAATTGTTCTGGGCATCAAGGCACTTTACAACATGTTCCCATTGCCTTTTGATACTTGTGGCCAGGAGACTGCTGAGAAAATATTATTCACCAGAATTAGACTGGACTAGTCAACCGCCCAGTTATTACGTCTCCATGTCAGCACAAGCCGTGTCTGCAACTGAATTTACCAGATGTTTCTAATTTTTCTACCTTCTGAACTACAAGTTGGATCTTTTTTCCCTTGCTTTGAAATATTTTAAACAAAGGACTTTCTGTGATGTCTCAGGAAACTTACAGAATTAAAATCCTTGCTAATATCAGAATAAGAGTCCTGGATCTCCTGTGCCACCATCCCACCTTGCTACTCACTACCTGTCACCTTCTGTCCATAGGGTTTTTAGTTGTAGGAGCCTCCCTCGCTTACTCCACAGGGCTTCTCATCTAGAAAATCAACGAAAAATCCTGGAGCCACTGATACATCCTCTGCTGCTGTGTTAACTCAAATAAATGCTACTTCAAATTAAGGCCTTAACACCTATTAAAAAAAATCATCAGTTCATAGATCTTTCAAAATAGCAGTTGCATTCTGGAACATTAGCCAGAGATTCTACATGTGTTTGCAAGGAAGTTTATACCAGAATATTTATGGCAAATATTTATGTTAAGATGGGGAACTTGGAAACAAACTAAATCCTTGTTACTAGGTGACTGGTAGAAAATTTTATGTGTATCCACACAAGGAATAATATGAATTCCTTAATATAATTAGACAAGAATAAAATGACATTATACATAATAATGTAAAAAAATCATAGTAATTGTTAGGTGAAAAAACAAGGTAAAGAACAAAGTGAATAAGTGTCTATGTATATAAATACACACACACACACATCACACACACCAGACAGATACATGCCAGACATCATGTATTATATAATGTATAACTTTGAGACTTCTGGGAAGATGGTGACGGAGAAAAGCAGGGCTTACGAGCCCCGCTAACAAACAATCTCTATTACCACAAAATCAGCACCTTTCATAGCCAGAAAACACCATCAGCAGAGAAACAAAAAATGTAAATACAAGGGACAGAGAAAAAGAGGGCTGGAAAAACGAGACACCAGAAAGAAACCAGACCACAGTGCTGCGGCCAGAGCTGTGGCGCGGAGCCGCGTGGACACCATTTCCCTTGCAGCACCAGGCTCCAGAAAGGAGGGGGATTCAGAACTGAGCTCAGAGCCAAAGAGGAGATACACTGGCCTCACGGCTGAGGATGCAGCAGCAGCGCCTTACTGCCAGCGGCAGCGGCGAACTCACTGGACGGCACCAGACCAACGCACTCAACAGCCCACCAGGCTCCAGAGAGGAGCGGCGGACAGCGAGCCGAGGTGAGCCACTGCGGATCAGCCGGGCAGAATTCGGCAGATTTTTTGGCGCAGGGAGCATCTAAAGCTCCCAGGGGCTGGGCTCAGCACACCCTGCAGGGACTCAGAGCAGAGCTAAAAAACAGAGAAGAAATATGCCAGCCTCACGGCCGAGGGCATGACAGTGGTGCTATATTGCCATCGACGACAGCAACAACGAATCCACCGAGTATACTACAGCACGATGAGCGCACTCAACAACAGTGAGTCAAATTGTGGCCCCTAGAGGAGAAATCCCAGTACTGCACTCCCAGAGACTTGACCCAGTGAGGGAGTGGCGGTGGCAGAGATATCACACCATAGGAGAACGCCCAACCTGGTACCCCCCATGGTCTAAAGCAGCCTCAATTGACTCCCTGGGTTTGAGACTTTGCGATACAACCCAGTAAAGGAGTAGTGGTGACTGAGATACCACAGACTCGAGATTCAGAGCACCTTAAGTGAAGTTTTAGTGACCCAGGGAAGAACTCAGAGGACGCACAAACTTCCAAAATCATGGGAAAGAGGAATAACAATGGAGCAATGAATGCCCACAACCCGACAACATCAGAACATGATAAAACAGAAATTCAGAGATTTCTAAAAGATCAAATCAGGAAAATAACTTTAGAAATAATAGAGGTGTTTCAAAATGAATTCAGAGAGAGCCAAAGAGACATAAAGGATGCAATTAATGAAGTAAAGGCCTCAATTCAAAGTATAAACAACCAATTAGACCACATGGAGAATAGACTCTAGAAGATGATCACTCCAAAAATGAACGCATAGTTTCTAATTTAGAAAAAAAATCTGACAGCAGGAATCTGACATTGAAGAAATATGGGCCCATTTTAAGAGAGCTAACCTAAGAATAATTGGAATAGAGGAGGGAAAAGAAGGTGAAACCAAAGGGATCAACAATCTCTTCAAGGAAGTAATAGCAGAAAATTTTCCAGACATCGAGCAAGAGGCCGATACACAGGTCCAGGAAACTTATAGAACTCCCTTTAGACAGGATCAGAGAAGAGGATCCCCATGCCACATAATTGTCAAAATGACCAATGTGGAAGCCAAGCAGAGAATCTTAAAAGCAACAAAAAAAAAGGGCTAAGTGACATTCAGAGGCAAACCAATTAGAATCACTCCAGACTTCCCAAACCAAGTCATGAGAGCCAGAAGGGCTTGGAGTAACATATTCCAAACTCTGAAAGAAAACAACTTCCAGCCAAAAATTTCCTACCCAGCAAAACTTTCCATCAAATTAGATGGGGAAATAAGAAGCTTCCATGACAAACAGAAACTGAAGGAATTTATGTCTTCAAAACAAGTGCTAGAGAAAATACTCAAAGAGATTAACTACAAAGAAGAAATAGGTAACACACACCAGAACCAGAGAAACAAGAGTTTCCATCCAACAGACAACTAAGATTGGTTATCTGTGGAGATTCATTATTTAAGTTAGTCTTTTACCTATCTCTAAATTGTATTGTTTGCTTTTATTGTTGCTAATTTTTAGGATTTCTAGTTGGAATATTAATATAACTTCAGATATAGCATTTGGAAATATTTTATCCCATTCTATTAGTAACTTTTACATTGAATAATTTTACATTATAGAATAATTTTACGTTTATATTATGTGGCATGGGGATCCTCTTCTCTGATCCTGTCTCAAGGGGGTTCTATAATGTAAAATCTTTTACATTGTCTTTGGATATACAATATATATTTTTTTTAGGGAGTTTATTTACCCTTCTGTTGCCTGTGCCACTGAAATCATATCCAAGAAATCACTGCCAATTTCAATGTTGTGAGGTTTAATGACCCAGATTTTCTTCTAAAAGTTTATAGTCTTAAGATTTATATTTAGGTCTTTTATCTATTTTGAGTTAATATTTGTATATAGTGTTAGGAGGTAATGGTCCAATTTTATTCTTTTCCATGTAATTATTATTTTTCAACAATATTTAGTTAAAAGCTGATTATGATAGTTAAAAGCTGATTATGATAGTTTCACCTAAAAAAAAAAAAGAAAAAAATATTCTCTGGTAATAAAGAAAGCAGGAAGAAATATTGAAATGTTATCTTTAAGTAATTAAAAGCTTGGTATCAGACAAATGAAACATTCATGTGAGATTATCATTGTTAATTTTGGATAAATTGCTATAATACTAGATGTCAACCACTAAGCCAAGCATGGGAAGGAGAGATGGGGAGGTAACAGGGTGGGGATCGGGTGGGGGCTAACTGGGTGATGTGTGAATGTATGTCTACAAAAGATTTTTTTTAGCCCATTATGATGTCTGAATACAGTGCAACAATAAAAAATTAAAAACTAATCATGTATAACTTTGTGTTGCTTTGAATGTTAAAGTGTTTATTCAAAAAATAATTAAAGTTGGGAAAAATAAAGTAAAATAAAAAGAAACAAAAATGAGACCTTGAGGAAACTACACAAATAAATTAATGAAAAAGGGGACAGAGAGTATGGGTGGATCAAAAAAGAAAAATAAAATTTGGGGCATTCCCAAACCATAGAGTACCTGTCTCTTATTCTCACCAGTAGAATCCCTACCTATGCCACAAGTCAGCCCATCCCAGTTCTGACTCTGCAGATTCCCAGGAGCAGCACTTGACCCTGGACCAGTTTCCCCTCTTGCATGCACTGCCTTGCCCTGGTTCCTGATAGGGTCTTCTGTTACTACTTCCAAGCAGCTCCTCATCTCCCTTCTCCCTGAGTTCTCTCTCCAATGCCTTGGCCCTGGGCATTTCCCAGAGCTCAAAGACTAGTCTTCAGCATCTTTGTATACTTCCTTGGAGGCATATTTTATTCAGATTTTACATGCTAATGATTTCCAATAATAATGATTTCCAATTTTAGCCATGGGAGCTTCCATCAATTGCCCTATGAAACACCCACCTTAATCTCACTCAAACTCCCCTGCTTTCATATTTTATGTGTATATGTGCACTGACTTCAAAAATTAATGTTGTATTCCTCAAAGTCATGAAGAGTTTAGTTATTTGCCTCCTTTTCTGTCCTCCTTCAGCCAAATATAGTAACCCATACTAGATTGCTTCTCACTAATTTCTTGTTGAATATTCTTTTTATGAATGATTTATTTTTTCCTTATAATCACCAGACCTACTATACAACTTGGCATGCCTAATAGCACATAGAACATTAATTTATGAATGGTTTCTTTATTTCTAATCCAAGCTGTTCTACAATAAGTTTGTAAGAGTCTACATCATAATTACTCATTTACATGTCATCTAACCTCATTAAGCTAAGCTTTCTGAGGCCAGGGCTGATATGTTATTTTCCTGTTGCTGAGGACTGACTTCCAGTAGTAGTTGATTTTAATTTTTGTTAAAATAAAGAGTAAAGAGAAAAGAAAATGCATGACCAAAAGTATTTTTTCAAATAGTATTTTAATAGTAAATTAATTCTTTCCAGCAGGGTACAGGTACAGTGCTGCACACCTGTAATCTCAGTACTTGGAGGATTGAGACAGGAATATCATAGGTTCAAGTCCAACCTCAGCAACTTAACAAGACCCAGTTTCAAAATAAAAAGGGCTGAAGCTGTACCTCAAAGATAGAATGCCCCTGAGTTCAATCCCTAGTACCCACAAAAATACACTTTTTCTAATTAAAAAAAGTTTTATACTCACATGAGAAATACAATTGTATCTGTTTTGATTGTTTTAGAGTGATTGAAGTCAACAACAACATTGTATATGCAATAAATACAAATGAATTCTTCATTACTCAATTTAATTGTAATTATAAGTCTGATATTATAAGGCAGGCTTAAAATTTCAAACTGAGTCTCTTTGAAGAATTCTCCAGCTGTCTAGAATGGGCTGAAACTTAAGAAGAGGAATTATTTTATAGACTTAAGGATGGGAGGCTAATTCAAGTCACCTGTCATATAAAGGTAATCATTGAAGCCAGGCAAGATGGTGCATCCAGTTTTGAGAGAGTGAAACAGAAGAGCATGGGTTTGAGGCCAACCTCAGCAATTTAGCAAGAGCTTCAGCAATTTAGGGAATCTCTGTTTCAAAAGTTAAATAATAAAAAGAGCTGAGTGGAGGATGTAGCTCAGAGATATAATGCCCCTGGGTTCAACACCAGTACCCAAAAAAGTACTCTGAGAAATTTGTCATGCCATATAGCACTAGCCTTTTAGGTAGCAGCTTCTGTACCATTTTTTTTTAACATAGAAATCTTCTTGGAAGCCTCATGGGGTTGTTTCCTTGGAAGCAACTTACCAAACCCCACACTCTTCAGAGGACTGCTAGGAATCAGAGTGGGACACCCAGATATCTAGGATACCATCAACTTCTCAGCCTCTCTTTCCTGCCCAGTCCATTAGTTTCTAGCCTCAAAGCAATTCGTCTTTCTCTTACTGAGCCAAAACCATTTTCTCTGCCCTCACATCGATTTCATTTTACAGATTACACAAGGTCTTCCCTCTTTATGAGGTTTCAGTTTCTAAAACAAAAGCCAAGCCTTGTGTTTTCACTTGGCCACATCCATGTCTTGAGACAATAAACCCAAAACCAAATACTTACTTTAACAGAAGAAAAAAAGAAAAATATGACGTGAAGCTTAAGATCTATGTAACTATGTCAATATATGATCTAACCTTCTCCCCAACGTCTCCATCATCTGTCTCTTGCTTTTGCTTTTCTGTTTTTATTCTCATTGCATTCCCACTCTATATGACCCTTCCCTGGACAGTTATCATCTCTCACTTGGACTACTACAACAGCCTTCTCCAGTCCCCAGTTCCTCCTGCCCTACCTTTCCTCTACAAAAGCATTTAGCATACCTCTGTATCATCTTCCACTGGCTGCTACAGAAATCATACATTCTCCTGCCAACTTGAAAATGTTGCATGTAAGTTGCTTCAGTTCAACTTATTTTCACCCAGTTCCCAGCACTCAATTTCTTTTCCACAAAGACCAACCCTTTTATTGCTCCTCTTGTGCATGCTTCACTCACTTCTGCAATGTGGCTTTGGTTCACACTGTTACTCTCACCATTCTCCTCTTGTGTAAAATTTGTCAAACTTTTAGAACCAAGTCTAGATCCACCAGCACAGCTCAATCTGTCTCTACTTCTCTCATGAAAAACTATTGCAATATGCAGCATGCATTACCCAAATTTGCTGTCTAATTGTGTATTTGTTGTGTATTTTTGAAGTGTAACTTAGCTATTTTATTCATTTTATTACTTCTACCCTCCATTAGTGGCAAACACCCTGAAGACAAGGTTCACATCTTCTCTTATCTCCTTTATTGTATGAAACACAGAAGCTGGCATGTGACAAACACTTAATGATTGTGTGGTGGGATGGTCATGTGAACTACTTACTAATGTAGCTCTCAAAACCCTTCTTTTTTCCTTTTATGAAGGAATCGTAATACATACTTTCTTTTACCTGACATCTTTTCTAAACCCAGGGAGTGGTGAAGTCTTCAATGCTTATCCTCAGAGTACCTAAGTAGAATAAGATAAGATAGGACCAATGTTTGACTCTTCAGTTTCAAAGATAAATATGTAAAACCCACAATAGAGACAAGAAAAAGGTCAGAAGGTCTACAATATAGAATGCAAAATATACGTTCAAAAATAATTGAGGAAGAAATTTACACTTTTATTTAAGAAGAAATTTTTTAAGTTTCCAGAATATATGGGTGTGGTGGTGCATTCCTGTACTCCCAGTGCTTGAGACACTGAGACAGGAGGATCATGGGTTTGGGGCCAGCCTCAGATGCTCAACAACTTAGAATATTCCTGTTTCAAAATTTTAGAAAAAAAATATTTGAAGGTTTGGGGGTATAGCTTGGAAGTAGAATGTCCCTGGCTTCAATCCCTAGTACCTGAACAAAAGTCTTAGGCTGAGAGATAATAAAGGGAAAGAGATTCCAAGAAAATTATAATAGAATGTCATGCTTACATGATTCCCTTAAAAGGGACTCCACCCTATCCTGCTCTGCTCCCACATTTGCTCCAAGCAGGAGTGAAGAGAATCTTCAGTAAGTTTGGGAACTAAAAGCTTATTTTTTATTTCCCATCTATTGCCCTTAGAAAGAGAAAGCTGCCCATCTTCAAATGAGTAGTGTCAGGAGAGAACAGAGGTGGCTTCATGCATGCTTTGGGGACATGAGGCAGGGGAAGGGTACAGAGGAATCAAATAGATTTAGATGAGGTCAGTTAATATAACTCATCTTACTTATAAAAGTTGGAGGGCAGAAAAAGAAAGTCCAGAGTGCACTGCAAAATAAGCAGATTGAACTTTTGTACCTCGATAAACTGGTGGGTCCAAACGGAGCCTGAGTTATAACAAAGTCACACTGCACATCCAAATTGATTGCCTGATAAACATCATATTCACTGTATTTAGTGATTGAGTGATTAATTTTATCAATACATAATAAATCACAAAACCTTTACCCAGATTCAAAACTTGAAGAAACAATTCCTAAGCAGTCTCAAGTCTATTTTAAGATATCACCAAAGCTTAAACAGTATTATAATCTCATAGATCAAAAAAATTCCTTAGGAAAGTACAATCCTAACCTCTCAATAACAAAGAGAAAAAGTGAGATAACATGTCAACATAATCATAGTGATAGGATGAAAGTATAATAGACTATGTTTTAAGACATTAGTTTTCTTACATAAGCTAGAAGGAATCAAATATAGAAAAATGAGAAAACAATGATTTTAAGAAAATATAAAAAATTACCATCATGAATTAGTTTACAAAGCTATCAATTGCCATCATTAACAAAGCCTGGAAAGCAAAAATTCTGCCTGCGTATTCTTTAGGTAGCCATTTAATAGTTTTATAAGGCCACCAGGCTAGTGAATAAGAATGCAGAATGTTGTAAATATTTCAGTACATTAAAAAATAGTCTTCTCGCTTAAACAAATAAATCACTTTCCCTTTACCCATAATTTCTCTTCTGTTTTTTTTTTTTTTTTCCAGCAGCATCCTGTCAACCTCATACACTAAAACCACAATGATGGGAAAATATTGGTCATTTGTTTCCTTCATGAATTCTTCGAGTTATTAATCAAGAGCACAGCTATATGATGAACTACTTGTATTAGGACAAAATGTTCCAGTTGCATCCTCGCTGCCAAATTCTTGTTTTCATTTTTTATTTATAACTTTGCTGGAAAGCATATTAACTTTACATTGCCAAATATAAACAATAACTTGTTTAACTTATCACCTCCCCAATTCTTTTGAGTAAACCTAGTTTCTGCTTGCTAAGGAAATTCAGTAAAAAGTACTAAATATTAAGTGTAAAATACTACATATTTTATTTTTTTTTAATTTATTTTATTTATTTTTTTAACAATTTTTTTATTGAACATAAATAGTATACATTTACACTATATTTGGTGCCCTCTACCCCCCACCCCCGTTTTCTCCCCCCCCCCCACCAATGGTTGGCCAGGTTAACCATGTCTTATTCATAATTTTACACATGTTCAGGTGAAGATGCTCCTTAATCAAGATCGGCCTTTCTCCTCTCCTATCTTTCCATTAAAACTTAGCTAGTATTTCCCCTCTAATATCTGGGGTCCTACTGGTATCCTTTGTGTTTTCTAGTTTGGGCATATTAGAGGAAACATGTGTATCTTCTCCTTCTGTGCTTGGCTGATCTCACTTAACATGATGCTTTCCAGGGCTTTCCATCTTCTTGCAAATGATATAATTTTGTTCTTCTTTATGGCTGAATAGAATTCCATTGTGTGTATTTCCCACAGTTTTGCTATCCATTCATCTGTTGATGGTGATCTGGGTTGGATCCATATTTTGGCTATTACAAATTGTGCTGCTATGAACATAGGTATGCATATGTTGCTGTATTTCTCTGAATTCAACCCTTTTGGAAAGATACCCAGGAGTGGTATAGCTGGATCATACGGTGGATCTATTCCCAGCTTTCTTAGGAATCTCCACACAGATCTCCATAGTGGCTGAACTAGTTTGCACTCCCACCAACAGTGTAAAAGAGTTCCTCTTTCCCCACATCCTCGCCAGCATTTGTTGTTGTTTGATTTCTTTATGCTTGCTACTCTCACTGGGGTTAGATGGAATCTCAGTGTAGTTTTGATTTGCATCTCCCTGATGGCCAGTGATGAAGAACATCTTTTCATGTATCTATTAGCCCTTTGTATCTCTTCTTTTGTGAAGTGTCTATTTAGTTCATTTGCCCATTTCTTGATTGGGTTGTTTGTTTTGTTGGTGTAGAGCCTTTTGAGCTCTTTGTATACTCTGGATATTAGCCCCCTATCAGAATGGTGGCTGGTAAAGATCCTTTCCCATTCTGTAGGCTTCCTCTTTAGGTTATTGATAGTTTCCTTTGATGAGAAGAAACTTTTTAGTTTAATGTTATCCCACTTGTTTATTCTTGCTTTAATTTCCTGAGCTTTGGAGGTTTTGTTGAGAAAGTTACTGCCTGTGCCAATATGTTGTAGTGTTGAACCTATGTTCTCCTCTACTAACTTCACCGTCTCAGGTCTAATTTCTAAGTCTTTGATCCATCTTGAGTTGATTCCTGTGTTAGGTGAGATATAGGGGTTTAGATTCATCTTTTTACAAATGGTTAGCCAGTTCTCCCAGCACCACTTGTTGAAAAGGCTGTCTTTTCTCCAGCGTATGTGTTTGGCCCCTTTGTCAAAGATTAATTGACTAAAGATGTGTGGGTTTGTTTCTGTATCTTCTATTCTAATCCACTGGTCAGTATATCTGTTTTTGTGCCAGTACCATGCTGTTTTTACTACTATTGCTCTATAGTATAGTTTGAAGTCTGGGATTATAATGCCTCCTGCGTGTTTCTTGTTATTGAGAATTGCTTTGGCTATTCTAGGTCTTTTCTTTCTCCATATGAAGTTCATGATTGATTTTTCTAGGTCTCTGAAGAATGTCACTGGTATTTTAATGGGAATTGCATTGAACCTATAGATCAGTTTTGGCAGAATGGCCATTTTGATGATATTTATTCTGCCTATCCATGAGCACGGGAGATCTTTCCATCTTCCAAGGTCTTCTTCTATTTCTTTCTTTAATGTTTTATAGTTTTTGTTGTAGAGGTCTTTTACATCTTGGGTTAGGTTTATTCCTAGGTATTTTATTGGTTTTGAGGTTATAGTGAATGGAATTGTTGTTTTTGTTTCCTTCATTGTGGATTCGTTGTTGGCATAAAGAAAGGCCACTGATTTCTTTAGGTTGATTTTGTAACCTGCGACTTTGCCGAATTTGTCGATCAGCTCCAGAAGTCTTTTGGTTGAGTTCTTTGGGTCTTCCAGATAAAGGATCATGTCATCTGCGAATAAGGATAATTTCACTTCCTCTCTTCCTATGTGGATTCCTTTGATTTCCTTCTCTTGTCTGATTGCTGCAGCAAGAGTCTCAAGGACTATATTGAAAAGGAGAGGTGAAAGTGGGCATCCTTGTCTTGTTCCTGACTGTAGCGGAAATTCTTGCAGTTTTTCCCCATTCAATATAATGTTGGCTTTGGGTTTGCAGTATATTGCCTTGATGATGTTGAAGTACTTTCCTTCTATCCCAATTTTTTGCAGTGTTTTTAACATAAATGGGTGTTGGATTTTGTCGAATGCTTTTTCAGCATCTATTGCTATGATGATGTGGTTTTTGTTCTTGGTTCTATTTATGTGGTGAATAACATGTATTGATTTGCGTATGTTGAACCAGCCTTGTTTTTCTGGGATGAAACCGACTTGGTCGTGATGAATTATTCTCTTGATATAGTTTTGAATGCGTATAGCTAGTATTTTGTTTAGAATTTTTGCATCTATGTTCATTAAGGATATTGGTCTGTAGTTTTCCTTTCTTGAGGTATCTTTATTTGGTTTGGGGATTAATGTGATACTGGCCTCATAGAAGGAATTTGGAAGAGTTCCATCTCTTTCAATTTCCCGGAACGTGTTATGAAGTATTGGTATTAGTTGTTCACTGAAGGTTTTGTAGAATTCAGCTGGGAACCCATCTGGGCCTGGGCTTTTCTTTGGTGGAAGAATTTTTATTGCCGTTTCTATTTCTTTGGTTGTTATTGGTTGGTTTAGGCTTGCTATGTCCTCTTGGTTGAGTGTAGGAAGGTTAACTGTGTTTAGAAATCTGTCAATTTCATCCAGGTTTTCAAATCTATTGGAGTATAAATTTTTAAAGTAGTTTCTGATAATGTTTTGAATTTCTTCACTATCAGTGGTGATATCTCCTTTTTCATTTCTAATTTTGGTAATTTGAGTTGATTCTCTTTTTCTTTTGGTTAGGTTGGCCAGGGGTTTATCAATTCTATTAATCTTTTCAAAGAACCAACTTTTTGTTTTATTGATTCTTTGAATTGTTTTTTTGTTCTCTATTTCATTTATTTCTGCTCTAATTTTGATGATTTCTCGTCTTCTGCTGGCTTTGGGAATGGATTGTTGCAGAATTTCTAGATCCTTGAGTTGTGTCATTAGGTTCTTTACTTGGTGGTTCTCCATCCTTTTTATGTGGGCACTCAATGCGATAAACTTTCCTCTTAGTACTGCCTTCATGGTGTCCCATAGGTTTTGGTAGGTTGTATCTCTGTTTTCGTTTGTTTCCATAAATTTCTTTATTTCTTCCCTAATTTCTGCTCTTACCCATTCGTCATTTAGTAGTGTATCATTCATTCTCCATGAATTTGAATACTTTCTTTCGGGTTTCCTGTTGTTGATTTCTACTTTTATTCCATTGTGGTCTGAAAAGATGCATGGGATTATATTACATTTTTTGAATTTGCTGGTATTTTCTTTGTGTCCCAGGATGTGATCTATTTTGGAGAAGGTTCCATGGGCTGCTGAGAAGAAAGTGTATTCCGTAGTTCCTGGTTGAAATACTCTGAAAACGTCTATTAGGTCCATTTGGTTTATGGTTTCCTTTAGTTCTAAAGCATCTTTACTCATCTTTTGCCTCGAAGATCGATCCAGTGGTGTGAGAGGCGTATTAAAGTCTCCCAGAATTATTGTATTTGGGTCTACTTGGGATCTTATGTCCAGAAGGGTTTGTTTTACGAATGTGGTTGCACCCACATTTGGGGCATAAATATTTACTATCATTATATCTTCTTGGTGTATTGTTCCTTTTAATAAAAGGAAGTGCCCTGATTTGTCTCTTTTGATGTGTTTTATTTTAAAGTCTGTTTTGTTGGATATCAGGGTTGCTACCCCTGCTCTTTTTCGGTCACTGGTGGCATGGTATATCTTTTTCCATCCTTTCACCTTCAGCCTGTGAATGTCTTTGGCTGTGAGGTGAGTTTCTTGCAGACAGCATATGTTTGGATTATGTTTCCTAATCCACATTGCCAGTCTATGTCTTTTGATTGGTGAGTTAAGTCCTTTGACATTAAGTGATATTATTGAAATATGCTTTTTGTTTTCTGCCATTTTGTGTTCTGTCTATTCTTGGGTGTTGTGATCTTTCTTCTTTACTTAAATGGCCCACTTATTAACTTCCTCTCTTCTCTGATTCTGGAGTCTGCTTCTTTTTTCTTCCTTATGATTTATTTCTTTAAGAATTTTCTCTAGTGTTGGCTTTGAATTCATGAATTTTTTGAGATTCTGTTTATCCTGAAAGACTTTGACTTCCCCATTGATCTTGAATAGTAGTTTTGCTGGATAGATTAATTTGGGCTGGAAGTTATGTTCTTCCAGGGTCTGAATCACGTCGTACCAGTCTCTCCTAGCATTCCTGACCTGGGTTGTATAGTCTGGGGTGATTCTTATTGTTTTGCCTCTATATGTCACCTGTCCTTTTGTTCTCACTGCTTTTAAGATTCCTTCCTTGGCCTCTATGCTGGTCAATTTGGTTATTATGTGGCGTGGAGTGGTTTTTCTTTGGTCCTGTCTCAGTGGAGTTCTGTATGCCTCCTGTACTTGAAGATTCAAGTCTCTTTCCATATTTGGAAAATTCTCTGAGATTATTTCCTTGAAGATATTACATATGCCCTTGGTCTGTACCTCTATCCCTTCCTCAATGCCTATTATCCGTAAATTAGGGCGCTTCATATTATCCCATAATTGCTGGATGTTTAGGTTTTGTTGCTGTAAAGATTTCTGTATATCGCTGACTGTGTTTTCAGTTTGGGATGTACTGTCTTCTAATATTGATATTCTGTTTTCCATTTCATCTAATCTTCCAGAGTTTCTTTCTATTGCTGTCTTCATTTCACTTATTGCCTCTTTCATTTCATTCCAGACCTCTTTCTGATTCTTTTTTAGTGTTTCTATTTCACCTTTAACCTCCTCTATACTTGTTTTAAAACCTTTCATCATATTGAACAACAAGATTCTGAACTCCCCTTCTTGCATTTCTAGTAGGTCAGTATTCGTGATTTCTGCTGTCTCTTCATAACTCCTGGTTCTCATATTTATAGTGTTCTCTGTCCTGTTTTTCTGATTTCTACCCATCGTTCGTGAGTAATGTGTTTAGTCAAATCTTAATATTAGGAGTTTAGGGGTATTGGCCAGTCAGCAGAGCCTTTCCAGTGTTGAGAGTGGGTGATGTGGGAGGAGCTGGGGTGATGGGTAAAGGAGTCAGATTAGGTGGAGGATATGTTAGGTTGAGAAGGACTTTAAGTATGATAAGGTAATAACTTGCTATGAATGAGAGAGAGTTAACTACTAGGACTCTTGTTGTTAGTAGAGTAGTTATGGATATAAAAAATACTTTGAGTTTTAAACCATGAGGTATATTATGGGGAAAAGTTTTGGGGGAGAAATGTATGTAGGTTAGTGTGGGAAGGTTTGTAAATAGGGATGCTGGTAGGAGCAGACAGACATAAAAAAAAAAAAAAAAAAGAATCCCCACAAGATACCAAGACTATTATGTAATCCAAGAAAAAGGAAGGTAAACCAATCAAAGGAGGAGAATGAAAGAAAAGGAAGGAAAGAGGAAGAAAGAGGAAAAAGGAAGAGGAATAAAATAAAAGGAACTAGCAGCCGTGTGAAATTAAAAAATAAGGCAAACTATCCAATGTATATATATATAAAACAACAAGTTAAAGTAAGAGAAGTTTGGATTAAAAGAAGAAAAAAAAAGAAAAAAAAGAAAACAGCAATGACCATACTAAAACAAAAGCACTTTAAAAGCAAAATAAAACATAACATCCACATTAAAAGTAAAACAAACAGTCCTCCTTATTTACGCATATGGGGTCAGGTCCATATAATATGTGCGTATCTGATTGCTTGGTAGCTTTCAGGATACCGTCCAATGTCTCTTAGTTTTCTTTGTACTCTATTTTTATCTTCTTAAGTCACTCTGGGTGTTTGGACACCTTTTTCTCCTTTAGCTGCTTTAGGTTTATGTGTCCGGGTGTCTGGTTTTACTGTTATTTGATTCTGTACAGTTCACAGATTCTGCGAAATTCTAACCTGTGGTCAGCACATCTGCACTCACCACCCTCGCCTCCAGCCTGTGCTTCCCTACAGCAGGGGTGGAGAGTGACTAAAGTGTAATTGGGACTTCCCCCTGAGGTCCTGAGCAGATTTTGTGGCCCGATGGATTTTCTTGTGTCTCTGGAAATTCCAGCTGGGCTAGCCGGTGTGGTCCCAAGATGTGCCCTGGGCAAATGAATGCTGGTTCCTGGGTGGCCACACTTACTGCCAGAGCTCTGCCTATTCCAAGAGTACAGACTGGATGTACTGTTAATACTGGACCCTAGTGAGAGTGGGTGCAGCTGTCTATTGCTGCTGGTATGTTCTTCCAAGGTGTATTGAGCTGTGTTCTCACTTAGAACTAAGCATCTGGCTACCAGGAGGTTGGGAATACCCCGCGGTGGGCCAGGGGTGCAGGGTAGGTGCTCAAGGGTCCAGTGTACGGTGTCCAGCAATGGTCTCTGCGTCCCGCGGGACGTAGAGGCTGGGGGTGCCCCAAGGAGATTTCCGGGTCTCCCAGTACTTTTGCAGCCTGGAGGGTAGGCTCTGGCAAGGTGGCAGGGGTTAGCCACAGAAGCAGGCTCCAATTTAGGGGGGCAGTGTACAGGCACTGATTACTAGTAGGGGACAGGCAGGATGCGCGAGGAGAGTGCTCTGAGGCTTGAGCCCGTGGTGGGGGGTTGAGACTGCACACACGCTAGGACCCCAGTTTACTAGGGCGCCCTCAGGTACCTGTCTTGGTGCAGGAATCCGTGTGAGTCTCTGTGCCGATGTGATCCGGTCGCTGGTGGGCAGACAGAGTTCTGGTGGGTGCTGCTCGCTGCTTAGGATGCGGTCCTAAGTCCGTTTTTATTCCCGGATTATCTTGCCGTGGTAATATCAGGCAGGCAGCTCCTTGGACAGCTGCTAAAGCAGCCCGCGGGTCAGCGTTCCAGTCCGCGGTCAGATTGTATCTGCAGCAGGTCCCGTGTCCGATCTTTGTTCTTCTTGTTCAAGTTCAGGGTTCCACCGAGGTACCAGGATGTGTTTTGGTTCCTGGTATGTATTTATTTTGTTGATTTAGACACTGCTTTCTCAGTATTTAAACTTTATTTACTTCAGCTACTGAGAGGTGCTGTGTCCCTCAGTCGCCATTTTGAAAGAAAAAAAAATACTACATATTTTAAAGTTAAGAATCTAAACTCACATCCAGGCCTGGTCAAAGACTGATGGCTCCCGGACTCCTGAACCTCAATCACCCTTGCTGAGCCTAGGGTAACTCTCATGGTAGTGGGCAAGCCAGACGTGGTGGCGCACACTCATAATCCCAGCGCTTCGGAGGCTGAGACTGGATGATCGCACAGGTTCGAACCCAGCCTCAGCTACTTAGTGGGGCTCTCAGCAACTTAGTGAGACCCTGTTTCCAAATAAAGTATAAAATTTTGTCTGGGAGTATAATACAGAGGGAGAAACCTGGGTTCCACCCCCAGTACTACAAAAAAATAAATAAATAATTTTTTTAAAGGTTGTGGGTAAGCCAGTGATTTGCCCTTTCTTTTTAATAGCTCCTTGTCTGCTAAAGTTCATTCAAACATGCATTACTGAACTGTCCAGGATACCCTCCAATCAACTCCTGCTGCAGCCATACTCCCACCTGCCTACTTTCAAAGGACCCAACCTCTTCTGGCCAAGGGGCCCCTATAACGTTGTCCCCTCTGACAGCAGGAAGTAGTTATTGACTTGGCCATTGCCCAATATCACCAAAAGGCCTGGATGATAGGTCAGGTTCCTCCCTTCCCCTTCTCCCATGGTACTCTGCAGTGGGGACAGGATGCAGAACCCCGGAAGCCAAAAGTGAAGATTTCGTGAAAGAGATCAAGAAACTCCAGATGTCATGAGAAGACTGGCATTCCCATGCCACTGGCCCCACCCCAAGACCCTGTCTACATAAATACCCTCACTTCCTCTCTACAGCATGACATTGATGAACATGACTCTTACCGTGACTCTGCTGCCTGATCATCAGTCCCTCCGCTAAGGTCAGCAGACCTCACCCAAAGGTGCCAATTAAAGAGGCCTGGTCTCACACAAAAACTTGGCTGTTAGCTGGGCGTGGTGGCGCACACTTGTAATCCCCGCACTTGGGAGGCGGAGACAGGAGGATTGTGCTGGTTCGAAGCCAGCCTTGCTGGCTTAAGAGACCCTGTTTCCAAATAAAAATATAAAATAGCTCTGGGGGTGTGGCCCAGAGGTAGAAGGGTTTCCAGGAACCCCAGTATCACAAAAAAAAAAATAGAAAAAGACAAAAACTTGGCTGGTTTTTGCCTCCTTTGCAACCCCCAACTCAATGTCAATGTTACAGATTACAGGTTCAATGCCTGCCTCAACAATTTAATGATAACCTCAGCAACTTGGTGAAACTGTGTTTCAAATTTAAAAATAAGGACTAGAGGTATAACTTGAAGCAGAACACCCCTGGATTTAATTCCCAGTACCAAAAGAATAAAACCTTTAAATAGCCAATCCAAAT
Source organism: Muscardinus avellanarius (assembly GCF_963383645.1). Lineage (NCBI taxonomy): Eukaryota > Metazoa > Chordata > Mammalia > Rodentia > Gliridae > Muscardinus > Muscardinus avellanarius. The sequence goes on along the minus strand of NC_137787.1, from coordinate 47,961,780 downwards.
GTAAAATATTGATTCATAAAGGCTTGGGGTTGGCTAAATGGAGGTCAGATTTGATTAGTGCACACAGTAGGCATGTATGACAATATCACACTGGATCCCATTAATGTGTATAACAAATGCATATTATTCAAAAAGAAAAATTATGTTCTTATTCTATATAAGACAATATTCACATAAAAACAACTAGTAGAGTATTACACAAGAAAATATGTGTGATAACATTAACTAGAAGACATGGAGTTTTCTCAAGAAGATCTCAAAGGAGATCAAGAATGGATGCACAGAGGGATATCAGCTGCTCCCATGAAACCAAAGGAAAACTGCTACCTTTCACCTACTTCTATACCTAAGCCATCAATTAAGAAAAGTCAGATTTCCTCTCCTTCCCCACAGCGAACTAGGATTATTTATAAAATAACTTCCCATCGAGGAAAGGGGACCCAGGATCTTCCAAGAGCTGATCTAAACTGCAAGATCTAATCTGAAAGCAAGATCTAAACTGACTCTAGAACAGAGATCACAAAATGGACTCATACTCCCGCTGCTGAGGGAGGAGCCTGTGGGGATTGGGTGGCAAATGTAGCTCTGGCCCTAGTTCACTTCATAGTTAACCCAGGGGATCCAGATCCAGAAATTTATCATTTCCTGTGCTTCCTATTCTACAGTCAGGATGAACACACTTGACAAATGGCAAAATGTTCAGTGTGTCCTTAATGCGTTGGGTAGGAGCTATGGTAGAAGAAAAGATAAAGCAGTAGCACCTGAAACTCCCCAACTTGGACAAAATGCCAATCAAAAATGCTCGAGTTCAGCAAAATGGCAGAGTTAGTGCCAACCTGAGACTTAAAAGAGGCAGGAAATAAATTTCCCATTGACTCCTCATTTGATTCACCAGTCTTGCTATAGGAAAGCAGATGGACGATGGCAGATGACAGTGGGTTTGTAGTTCTAAAATCCCCACTTACCAGATAAGGGAGGCTTTCACCAAAGAACTAATTATGGGATTCACTAAAGTAAAAACTACAACTGAGCACAAAATGGAATCTGAAAAAGCTGTGGCAACAAATATAATATTGGATACAAAAAACATTTAATTCTATGAAGATCATCAAGAACAAAGGTAACTGTGTTCTCATAAAGAAAATCCATAGGCTGTATATTTTACAAATAGCCTCAAACTGTACAAAACAATAACAGACACATTTGTACAAAGGAGCAGGAAAATCAATATTTTACAAAGATTGTAATAAAAGAAAAGTCTTAGAAAGTGGTAGATTGAGCAGATAAAAAAGGAGCAGAAATATTGAAAGCCTGAACAACTATATTATATATATAATATATATATTATATATTGTATATATAATATATATTATATATATTATTATATATTAATTATATAATATATATTATATTATATATATTATTATATTATATATTATATTATATATATTATATATATTATATATATTATATATATAATTTCTATATTATATATATAATTTCTCATTATATATATATATGAGAAAGCATTTTGTTTTCAAACAATTATAGGAAAGCGGAATAGGTACTGGACTATGAAGGAAGCCTCAATGTGTCCCAGTGGTTCAATATTATATAGATTCTTTTACTATAATGCAACAAAATTAAATATTGAGAAACAATATAGTTTAAGATATATTTAACTAATGAAATTAAAAATAGAGTTACAAGAACTCATTTAAATAAATACACATACCTACATATAATATGTATATTTGTACTTATGTGTATGTATCTTTATATCTATGATTCACATAATATAATATGAAATATATTTATATATAAGACAAATTAAAAAGTAAAAAAGGAACCAACAGAAACAGAAAAGAGGGTTCTTTGAAAAACATCTTATTGCAAAATGTCTGATAAGATTGTAAGAATAAAAATTAATATAACACAAGTAAAATAAAATGAAAAAAGAATTACAGACATTAGGACTTTATAAATTAAAAAAGAGTTTTGGGGATCAGTTTTACAATAATAAATTTTAAGACTGAGGAAATGTGTATGTTATCAAAGAATATAAAATGCCACACTGGCATAAAAAATAGAGAACTTGGGTAAAAGAATATATATTAAAGAAACCTAAATGGCAGTCAAAATAGTTTCTAAAATGACAGGTTTTTTTCTCTTCCATTATAATATTAACACCTTTTTGATTTTTAAATTTCCTTTCATTATTGTCTAGGACTTTCAATATTATTTTAAATATTATCAGTAGTAATGAAAGCTTTATCTTCATTTATCTATCTAAAATGTAATGCATTTTCTCTAATAAATTTTCTCTATTAAATATAATGTTTTCCAACATTTTTAATATATTACCTTTACCAAATCCATGAAGTTTATTTTTTTAGGTTTCTAACAGTTTTTAATCATAAATGTGTTCTGAACTTTTCTTCATATATAGTTGTATTTATTATATATTTTCTCCTTAACCAATTAATGTGGATTATTTTTGTAGATTTTTCATGCAGAAGCATCCTTACATTCCTTACATAAATTCTATCAGATTGTGATGTATATTTATTTATAAAATTTATGTTTTTATCAGCCTTCAATATTATTTATTTGTTATAATGTATTCAATAATGTGATTATGCCTAGAAAAATGTATAGTATAAACAGAAATTATTGAATATAGAGGATCAACCATTTCCCTATTATGATTTCTCCCAAGTCATGGGTAGCATTGGAATCTGGCAAGGAGAAGTACAATTGATAATTCATTTAGCTTAAGTTTTGTGGAGAATATTTGGAGTTTATGGTCTCTTCTACATAGAGTGAAGTGATTGCTAACTTTCTCAGAATAAGAAATGATCTCCAGGAATCCTCCTATAATGCATTGTGTTGACCTACCTAGCGTTACAACACTAAGGCGTAGTAGAACTGTTCTACATCTCCCAGCAAGAAATGTGTGCATAAAAACAGAAAAGAAATTAAATATATAAGCCAAAAATCAGTCTGAAAATGTTTTCAATCATCATACACATAAAATTGCAAGCAATGAATGTAGACTCACAAATGCCTCGTGAAAAGAAAGAAATCATCTAGCAGGAATATGCCTAATAGTGCATTTACTAGAATGCATAAGAAACCACACATCTCCCCCCCATTTTATGAATCTTGCGTAATGGCAATTATCAGAATTTCTGGATTTGTAGTATAAAAAACATATACTTGTACCACTACCTATGGTTATATCTGTATATAATGCTACATTATCTCCTTGTTCCAAAGATAAGTAGCAAATTGTTTTAATTAACCATGTAAGAGAAAGACTGAATTATCTTCCTTATACATGGCATATGTGTTTTAAATTTAGGTACTTGAGAAGGTAATTTAAAAATGTAGCCGGGCATGGTGGTGCATGCTTATCATCCCAGCATTTGGGAAGGCTGAGACAGGAAGACTGCAGTTTGAAGACGGCCTCTTCGAACTACTTAGTGAGGCCCTTTGCAACTCAGTGAGACCCTGTTTCAAAGTAAAAAATACAAAATAGGTCTAGGGGCGTAGCTCAGAGGTAGAACGCCCCTGGGGTTCCATCCTCAATACTGCAAAAAAATTAAAAAATTAAAATGTGTGCCAGCTTCCAGTTTCAGCTCTGACATGTAACCACATTGAAAATATCACTTTTGTTTTTATAATAAGAATATGCAATGAGGTGAAAACTTGATGACTTCTTTTGATTCCATCAGAGAATTGGGGGCACAAGGCAAATCAACATCCCCAGATCTAGAGAGACAGGAGACTGTAGAGAAACACAGCTGAGTTCAATTTACCTGAAGAAGAAACTGATGAAATTATAAACTGGTAGGTATATTTGCATGGTAATTTTAACAAATTTCTGGAGGCTGAGCATAAAATACCTTTAGAATAAGAAACTCCTAGGGGCTATAGTTTTACAGACTCTCACACTTTTGTAAGTTTTACCTCCCACATTGGCACCAGGTCTCATGGTGACAAGCCAAGAATTACCTCATAATTTTGGCGGGGAGAGGGGGGAAAGTAACCATTCGGAGATGTACCTGTTGCATTCACAGTAACAAAGGCCTGACCTCCGGTGAAAAAGACTTTAGCGGAGACTCACACGGCAAAGGCAATTTTCTAACTCCAGCGTCATCTAGTCTTACTGTCTCTCCTAAGTTTACAGAGGAAGGCAGAGAAAAAATTAATAATAAAAAGCTTAGATCGCCAGGCGTGGTGGCACACACTTGTAATCCCCAGGCTTGGGAGGCAGAGCCAGGAGGATCGCGCAGGTTCGAAGCCAGCCTTGCTGGCTTAAGAGACCCTGTTTCCAAATAAAAATATAAAATAGGTCTGAGAGTAGCCCGGAGCTAGAAGGGTTTCCAGGAACCCCAGTATCACACACACACACAAAAAAAAAAAGAAAAACAGCTTAGAAACACTTTGCTTTGGAGGGTCACATCCCCGAGACAGAGACCAACTAAAAGACTTAAATCATAAGATTTTAGAACACATCTTTCCTTCTCCCCCTACCACAATATCAGAAAAATTGCAGTGTTCTAACAGGATTATAGCAGAAAGAGCTGTGAGGCTATGGCTCTATTTAAGAAGGACTTCCCATGGAAACCCAAAGACAACGAAGAAACAAATCAGCAGGTATGTGATTCCCTGGGAACAGAAAAAGTATCAGAAGCAGACTCAGATATATCACAGATTTTGGAACTATCAGACCTGGAAATGTAAACTAACTGTGATTAACATGCCAAAGGACCTAATGGGAAAAGTTGATTTCATAGAAGAACAAAAAGATTGTCTATTTCATTTTCATGAATTAGAAAAACTGTTGTCAATCAGCTAATTCTTCTCAACTCAATCTATAGATCAACATACTACCAATCAAAATATCGGCAATTTGTTTTATAGACATTGATAAAATGATTCTTACATTTATATGGAAAATCAAATGCTCCAGTTCAGCACAAAAGACCAACTCTGGAGGATTGACACTGACTTGAAAGCTCCCTCTAAAGTTCAAGTAAACAAGACAGCATGGTACTAGTGAAAGAAGCAGCACATACACCCACAAAATAAAATAGAGAACCCAGGAGCACACCCACATATATATAATCAACAAATATTTAACAAAGAAACCACTGGCAAAAAAATTGGTACTTTTAAGAAATAGTACTGGAACAAATGAACATTATAGACAAAAAAAAAAGCTGAAATAATGTAGGCCTTATTTTTTCACAAAATTAACCCAAAATTAATCCTAGATGTAAATTTAAAATCCTAAACTCTAAACTCCTAAAAGGAAATAGGAGGAAATCCAGGTAGCCAGGAGTTTATGATACCAAAAGCACTACCTAGGAAAGAAAAAATTAATAAATTGGACTTTGCTAAAATAAAAGATTCCTATTCTGCAATAGGAAATATTAACATAATGAAAAGTCTACTACATTTGGAGAGAAAATGTTTGCAATCATATATCAGATAAAAGATTTCTATGCAAAATATGCAAATGCTAAAAAAATGTAAATGCTGAAAATTTATCAGTAAGAAAATAAACAACTCAATTTATAAACTTGCAAAAGATTTGACTAGGCACTTTACCAAAGAAGATACAAAGATGAGAAATACGCAATGAAGCCGGGCGTGGTGTCGCACGCTTGTAATCCCAGCATGTGGGAGACTGAGACGGGAGGATCGCAGTTCGAGGACAGCTTCAGCAAATAGTGAGGCCCTTCGTAACTTAGTAAGACCCCATTTCAGATTTTAAAAAGAATAAAAAATAGGGCAGGGGGTGTATCTTGGAGGTTGAATGCCTCAGATTAAAAAAAGAATAAAAAATAGGGCAGGGGGTGTATCTTGGAGGTTGAATGCCCCTGGGTTCCATCCCAAGACCTGCAAAAAAAAATAAATATGCAATGAAAAGATTTATAAAATTGTCATTAGTGAACTGCAAGCAAAACAAGAAACCACAAAACACCTATTACAGTGACTAAAATCTAAAAACAGTACAAATGCTGATAAAGATGTGAGGCAACAGCATTCATTGCTAGAAGGAAGGGAAAATAGCGCAGCCACATTGGAAAACAGCTGGCAGTCTCAAAAAGATGAACACAGTCTTACCATATAACCTAGCAATTGCCTTTCTAGGAATTTAACAAACTGCTTAGAAAATATCTGTCTGCACAAAAATCTGCACATAAATGTTTATTTCAGTTTTATTCATAATCATCAAAAACCATAAGCAACCAAAATATTCTCTGATAAAGTCATACATCCATACAATGGGATATTATTCAAAAGTACGAAGAAAAGAGAGGGCTAGGGGTCCAGCTCAGTGGGAGAGCATTTGTGAGGCCATGGGTTAGATCCACAGTAACATACACACACACACACGGAGAGAGAGAGAGAGAGAGAGAGAGAGAGAGAGAGAGAGAGAGAGAGAGAGAGAGAGAGAGAGAGAGAGAGAGAGAGAACAAGTCATCAAACCAGGAAAAGACATAAAGGAACTTTAAGTCCATATTGGCAAGTGGCAAAAGTCGATTTGAAAAGATTTAAATACTGACTGATCTTATTGTGGAAAAGGTAAAAGTTTAGGTACAGTAAAAATATCAAAATTGCTCATGGTGGTGTGTGCCTGTAATATCAGTACTTGTAAGGCTGAGACAACAAGTCTGAACAGCCTAAAGAGGCCAGCCTCAGCAAGTATCAAGACTCAACAACTTAGTGAGACCTTGAAAAAAAAAAATTGAAGGGCTGAGGGAATAGTTCAGAGGCAGAATGCCTCTGGATTCAATCCCTAGTACTAAAAAAAAGAAAAAAGAAAAATCAGTGGTTGCCCGGGAATTTGGGGAAGGGAGAGCTGGATCAGTGAGGCACAGATGGTAAAAACTATTATTCATATAAGGTAGATATATGATTTTATGTACTTGTCAAAACCAATAGAACTTAAGAACACAAAGAGTGAAACTTAATGCATGTAACTTTTTTTTTAAATCACAAGTTCAAGGAATCCCAGGAAAGAATATAGACTCTATCTAAGTCCCAGCTATGTCTCAGCCCTATTTTATTTTTTATTGTAAAACAGGGTCTAAGTTGCTGAGGGTTTTGCTGTTTCTGAGGCTAGCCTAAGCCTGTGATCCTCCTATCTCAGTTTTTAACCTCCTTTAACAGACATTTACTTTTGTACTTAATTCTACATAAGCAATTTATGTCATTTTTGTTTAAAAGGGCTGCCAAAGCCGGGCGTGATAGCGCACGCTTGTGATCCCTGCACTTGGGCGGCGGAGACAGGAGGATGGCGCAGGTTCGAAGCCAGCCTCTCTGGCTTAAGAGACCCTGTTTCCAAATAAAAATATAAAATAGGTCTGGGAGTGTAGCCCAGAGGTAGAAGGGTTTCCAGGAACCCCAGTACCACCAAAAATAAATAAATAAATAAATAAATAAATAAATAAATAAATAAATAAATAAGCTGCCAAAATCTACAACTGCCAAGAACTATGTGGTCTTGAGACACTGTTTCTAGGAAAGTTATTTGCAACTCTCCACCCCCTCTATACTTTTGCCCACTAAAATTTCTTCTAACCTTCAAGATATGTCCATCTTGAATTGCACTCAATGTATACAAAAAGCAATGGACTCATTTTTATGAAACCTAGATTTTCCTCCTGCTTCAAGACTTTTTCATGAATGGCAACAACTTTAAGAAGTCATTCAACTTCTTATGAAGAATCCCACTTCTGCCAATTGCCAGCTCTATGTCTTTAGCTATGAATGTAATATCTTAATGCCTCAACTTTCTCTTCTGTAAAATGGGGACAATAAAATTTCTGTAAAATGGGGAGGGTTATCATACAGCTGGACTGTGGAGGCTTTGTCCTTATTTTCAGGGATGTCTGAAAGTGTGGTACTAAATGTTGGTCAAGACCAACATGAGATTTAGTAGCTAGTGACTTCTACTGTTTAGACTTCAAAACTTTCCTGGAGGCTCTCCATACTAGGTTTTCTACATTGCTTAGGTTAGATGGATTGATGATTTGCATCTGGTTAAACCTGTTACATAGACTGCCTGTAGCTGACTGCCCAAGAATGTATAAAAGACCCTTCAGTAAACTTGTATTCAGGCTCTGCCAAACTTAGATAATTCCATGCATATCTTCAAAGTTCATAATTCAACATAAAATACAGTTCAAGAAAAGAGCCTGGGGACTGCACTAGACTGGAAGTTTCCTTCCAGTGATTTCCTGAACTTTTTCTCTTTGCAATTACTAAAGCCTTATGAAAAAAAATGTTACCTATAGTTTTAAGAGTCCTTTCATTTTTCAATCTTGTGTAGCCCCAGCCTCATAAGGCCCTCATGAGGATTAATTGAGATAATACATGCAAAGCACTTAGCACAATGCCTTACACATAATTTGTGTGCAGTAAATCAAAGCCACGATAATTAATATCTTTTCCTCCAACAAAGTCCTATTGCCCTCCCTTACTGTTGTATTAGTTGGGATGGAATTCATTGCTTCTATGAATTATCGGTATCCATGGCAGTCATCCTCAACACAGAGTGAGTTTGTCCTCCAGAGGACACATAGTGACATCTGCAGACATTTTTGGCTGAAGAGCTATAGAAGAGATGCTATTGCCATGTGGTGATTAGAGAGCAAGGATGCTATTAAACACCAACCTGGAATCTATAACAATTATCTAGCACAAAAAGTCAATAGTGCCAAGACTGAGAATTCTAGTCTAATGCTCTCATTGTTCACCTTAACTAGTCACATTCCCCCAGCACCAAGCAAGATTCTAATATATGTATGTGTATGTGTATGCGTGTGTGTATGTGTATGTGTATGTGTATGTATATGTGTATGTGTATGTGCATGTGCATGTGCATGTGTATGTGCATGTGTATGTGTATGTGTATGTGCATGTGTATGCGTGCGTGCTTGTATTAAATAAACGCTGAGCTCATAAGATACCTGAATGCCTCTCTCCTAATGGGAAAGCCATGTCTCTTCATGGTAAGCTGACTATGGAGGGATCTCTTCTTTTGCTGTTGTTCCCCATTATAACTGTTGGTTAAGTGCAGAAAACCAAGGATGGAAACTTCCTGCAACTGCATCCACTTCTGGGGACTGAACCCGCCTACCTGATTATATCACTGTTACAGGCTTTCTCAAATCAGGTGAGTACTTCCCACAGTGAGTTTGCGCTTCCTCCCACCAGAAACTCTCCTAGGGGCTATGAATGTTGGCAGATGATTCCATGTGATTTCCATTCAAACCCACAAACTGAACGGAAAAAATACTGCAACAACCACATGCTCAGGAAGGCAGACACAAATGCTCCTTCACTCCTGTTCACCACTAAACGCTTGGTAAAGCGATATTCCCAGGACATGCCTGAGGTCATTTTCATTTTTCCTCAATTTGTGTTCAAGTTTAACATTGAAAGTTAAAGTTTCTTTGGTCCAGACAGACCAGGAAAGTTAGTCACTCGACACTTACTCGAGTTCTTCTCTGCAAACATACAAGGCAACATTTTAATAAATTTGGTGATAATGCGAATTCCATGTATTTACTTTCATGTTATATTAAAGTTAATTTCTATATTGGAGTGTTACTCTAGGAAAATTTCTCCCAGATTTTCTTTGCTGCTGTTGTCCTTTATGGCTGCTGCTGTCATACCAGTACCCTGTTTTCACTCCTCATGATAAGAAGCTACTAAATTGAGCATGGTGGTACATGCCTATAATCTCCATACTTGGGAGACTGAGACAGGAGGATAGCAGGTTCAAGGCCAGTCTCAACAACTTAGTGAGATCTTCAATAACTTAGTAAAACTCTAATTCAATCATTTAAAAAATGAAAAACTAGGGTTTTATCTCAAGGTAAAATGCTCCGGGGTTCAATCTCCAGTACCAAAAAAAAAAAAAATCTATTTTTCACAGTACTGTTTTGTGTTTTGTTTTGTTGTTATTTCTTTGCTTGTTTTGTTGTTGTTGTTGTTGTTGTTGTTGTTGTTTTGGTACTGGAGATTGAACTTCAGGGTATTCTACCTCTAAGCTATACCCCCAGCTCTATTTTATCTTATTTTATTTTAGTTATGTATGATTCAATTTTTTTAATTTCTTAGTGGTGAAAACAATTTTTCAAGTGAAACTTACATGGAAACTTTACAGATAATGAAAGTGAAGATGAAAATGAAGCTGTTCTATGGTATATGATAAGATACTGAGGGAAACCGGGGTCATCCACCCACTTAGAGTAAACAGAAATTATTTCATCTCTGCCGTGAGAATGTGTCCCTGTTGTTGGTGACAGTCAAATAACGCTAAATATTTATTATGTCTAGACAACATACTTAAGTCCAGAATTTCAAATATAGGTTCAAATGAATCACATATAAACTATAGAAGTATTTGTAATAAGACCAAAGATTATTATGATTTACCAAAGACCTAAGTTACAACATGTACCAGTGGTATTCTAGTATATTATATATGTATGGTGTGTGTGTGTGTGTGTGTGTGTGTGTGTGTGTGTGTGTTGCTGAGAATTGAACCCAGGGGCATTCTACTTCCAAGATATACCTCCAGCCTTATTTTACTTTTTTATTTGGAAACAGTCTCACTAAGTTGCAGAGGCTGGTTTCAAACTTGCTATCCTCCCTAGTACTGGATTTAAGGCATGCACCATCATGCTCGGCTCTGATTGTGTTTTGAACAGGCATAACCCAATTAAACTATTTGTAAACTGTCAAGTTCTTTTGATTAATATTTTCTAACAATCTTTTGGTGTTTTTGTGTAGTACTGGGAATTGAACCCAGGGTCATTCTACCTCCAAGCTACACCCTCAGTCCTTTTTACCTTTTATTTGAAACATAGTCTCTAGGTTGTTGAGGGTCTCTTTAAATTGCTGAGGCTAGTCTTGAACCTGCAATCCTCTTGTCTCAGCCATCAGAGTATTGGTATTATGGGGATGAGCTATCATGCCTAGCTTCTCCCTAACAATCTTTAAAATGTATTTTGGCTGACATTAGGACAATTATGCCAACTTTCTTTTAGTTGTAATTTGCTTATTATTCTTTTTCTATTCTTTTATTTTCAAAGAAGCTCATTTTATTTTTATTTTATTTTATTCTTTAATCTGCTACTCTCTGTCATTTAACAGAGAATTTGATTCTGGTAATTCCAACTTTTCTTTTCTTTTCTTTTCTTTTCTTTTTTTTTTTTTTTTTTCATTACTGGGTATGGAACCTAGAGGCATTTTACCTCCGAGCTATATCCCCAGCCCCTTTTTTTATTCTTTATTTTGAAACAGAGTCTCACTGAGTTGCAAAGGGCCTCACTAAGTAGTAGCTGAGGCTTTCTTTGAACTGCAATCCTCCTGTCTCTGCCTCCCAAATGCTGGGATTATAAGCATGCACCACAATGCCCGGCTATGCCAACTTCTTTTTAAAAGCCTTTTTAAATAGGTCTGTGTTGTGATTTTTACATTAATTATTAAATTTTTGTTACCTATGAATTTCAATATTTAAAATAGGATATTTATAATGATAAAATTTAAAACCATAGTTCCATAAGAATGTGACTAAATAAACTGTCGTTTCTAAGGAAATTACATAATTTCAAACATGTTCTAAATATATTTGTAATAGCACCATGGACAAAAGGTAAGCTTTGCTTTAACTGTTACCCAGCCACATTGGCTGATGTGAATTGTTTCTCCACGATTTTTTGCTCACATGCTAAGGACAAGCATTCACAGCACGTGACTGAACTACAGCTTGCACTCAATTCTTCTTGAACTTTGATAAGAGATCATAAACCTCATATGCCAACATTCTGTATTAGCTTCACCAATAAATTACCAGGCCAGTGTCTTGGACTATAAAGTGGAGACCCTACTTCATAGAGGTGATATAAAATCTGAATTAACTGCTAGAAAGTATGGGGAAATACCGCAGGATAGAGCCAAGTACTTAAAATATATTCAGTGAGACTTACTTTAATTTAGAATTTTCTGAGACTACTAGTATAGCATGGTCAGTATATAATGCTAATTTTATCCACTCGCAGAGTACTTACTTTCAATTCAGTAAAACAGAATTGACTTCAGGATTAATAAAAATCTGCTTGTTATACTTAGAATTATTTTATGATATATTTCAGGCTTATTTATATCCAGTTTTGTCAAGCTATTACATATTCCATAACTGCATAATGTATGTACTTACAAAACACTAAAAAATGGATAATAGTTCATCTTTTATGATTTATATTTATGTATATAGAAAACCTCTGGAATTATATATTTAAAACCTATGTGTGGTTGTACTTCTAGAAATAGATTTGTACCAAAATTTTTTCGCTTTTAAGACTTGATGTGTTGCTTACGGGTTTTACAAAGGCTGTATTTTGCTCATATGATCACACAAAACAGCAAATTTAAATTTTTCCAAAAGTTATTATAAAGTTAAACATATTCCTCTTTTACTTTGATGAAGCACTTTTGAATAAGTAGGTATATTTTTAAAATAACTTCAAAGGACAGGCTTGTTGACTTAAGTCATTATGTCATATGCTGTTTGTAGACTTTTATTATATCTATACAAATAAGATTTATTTCTTGAACTCACACCTCTCTCATTTGAAGTTGAGATCGTTCCAGAAGGTGAATTTTGCAAGCCAATCAATTAGTAGCAAATTCAATGACTTCAGATTTTGGGAAAGTTGACATATTTTATAAAACAGTTTTCATACACCACACTTGGCACTAACTTTAGAATGCCCCGGATTGTTCTGGATCATTTCATGGCAATATTAATTTTCATATTACCTCACTTTCTCCCCTAAGGGATGCCCTTTTTCTATTTAGGTTAAGCCAGACATTAATGTCTCAATAGGGAATATATGACTCTTCTAATTTTTATAATAATCTTCTCAGTTACAAACATTACAGTGTTGTTCACAGTTACTGCTTAGTAACTACAAAAGATTCCTTTCAATTCAACAAACACTTATTAATCATCTTGTAGACCATACAGGGGTTAAGTCCAAGAGTTATAAAGGTAGCTAAAGTTCTCTGCTGGCCAAATATTCACCATTCAAAAAGAGAAAGAGATAACTAAAGATAATTTCTCTATAAGTCCTAGAGGCCTAGGGACCCACAAGGAGGGGAACTTTCCTGACTTCTGCTTTACAAAATAAGCATACATTCTTTCATTTAAATTTATGGGTTTTTTTTGTTATGAGTCCCTACTAGGTAAAATCCACTTTATTTGTGCCAGGCTTTCTATGCAGCTGTAAATCATCAGACTCTGAATAATATTCTCTGTGAATGGCAAAGGTGGGAAGCACTGTGAAAGGTGGGAATCCCTGTGAGTATATCAGAGTCACATGAAACTAAATTCACTATGAGAAACTGAAATCCTAAGAGAGCCCAGAAAGGATGCAGCTGATGGGAATAAGAGGAGAGAAAGGATAAGAAAAATGAGAGAAAATTAATCAGTTCTGTAACTCTTCCATCCTGTAAGCAAAAACATCTGCAACCCAGGAAATGCCTCTAATCCCCATGTAACTAAGGTCACAGCATTACTTCCAGATAGCAATTTGGAATGCCTTTTTTAAAAAAATGGGACAATATGTTGTTGACTTTTTCTATGAAATCATATAAGGAAAATATATCCTTAAACTCAATTTCATTTTTGTTGAAGCAAATATCCCATGGAGAAATTGGAGGCAACTTTCATAAACCCTATCCAGGAAAGCAGGCATAAAAGAGAGTTTCAGGTCAAAGTACAGCTGTGGCTTGGGAAAGAGTACTTTCATTCTATCTAGACAAACAGTATGAGAAATTTAAAAATACCAGATGCACAAGTGACAAGGCATGGGGGTAGGGCACAAATTTCTCCAGATAGTAAATTGATTAAATTACTGTTTTCATATAACTTTTTCTTATTAAGGGCAATCTCAAGTCCTTTTTAGTGGGAAATAGATTTCTATGGTTGCCAATGTCATTGTGATCTTCTTTTATTAGTTTTAAAATCACTCTTAGAAAGCCGGGCATGGTGGCACACGCTTGTAATCCCAGTACTTGGGAGGCTGAGATAGGAGGCTCACAGGTTTGCAGTCAGCCTCACCTACTTAGTGAGGTCCTCCTCAACTTAGTGAGCTCCTGTTTCAAAATAAAAAATAAACATAGGGCTGGGGGTGTAGCTTGGAGGTAGAATGCCCCTGGGTTAAATCCCTAATACCACACAGAAAAAAATCACTCTTAGAACAAATTGACCATTACCTCACAATTATGTCTAGTGACGCCGGGCGTGGTGGCGCATGCTTGTAATCCCCGTGCTTGGGAGGCGGAGACAGGAGGATCGCGCAGGTTCAAAGCCAGCCGCACTAGCTTAAGAGACCCTGTCTCCAAATTTTAAAAAAGTATAAAAATAGATCTGGGAGTATAGCCCGAGATAGAAGGGTTTCCATGAACCCCAGTACCACCAAAAAAAAAAATTATCTTTAGTGAATTTATCATATTTAAGGAAATAAATGTTATAGAAACAGTTTCAATGAGTAACTGGAAGACATTTACACAATGTGTATTGTTCATGGGCGCATTACTGCAACATACTGAAGATCCACTTTTTCCTCAATATATTATATGGAGGGTAAAAAATAAAAGCAGAGTTGGAATCTGCAAAAAATAATTTTGCAAAGAATTTTTTGTATCATAACTTAAAAGTAAGTAGATCTCCATTTTAAATCCCAGCATGCTTGTATTTCCAGTATTTGGGAGGCTGAAACTTGAGGATTGCAGATGCCTGGCCAGAGAAAGGCACTTTGCAACTTAATAAGACCCTGTTTCAAAATAAACAATAAAAAATAGGGCTGGGAGTATAGCTTAGAGGTAGAATGCCCCTGGGGTCCATCCCCAAGGTAAATGTCTAGTTGCATCTGATTACAAGATATAATATCCAGACCTGTATGTATTCAGGTTAAGAGTGGTGTGAACTAAAGAATGAATGCATACATAAATATAAACAAATGTAAATCATCAGTGCATAATACTCTACAAGTTTTTCTTTTATACCATAGATCTCTAGCCAAGAGAATTAAGTACTTTAATCTCTAATAAGGTTCACAGGAAATATATCTCTTAGGAGGTTTAATTCTCAAATATGCTCTTAAAAATAAATTTGAATAAAATATAAATTTTAAAATAAAGGCCAAGATATATGTATATCCAAATTTATTTTTAAATATATACATGTATGTTCACATATATGAAGTACATGATTTAGAGAAAGTTTAAACCTCAAATCAAAAAGTAGATAAGAGGTAAATTAAACTATACAATGTAATTATTAAGATAATTTAAATGAACATGAAATAAATTTGTTGAAATACCTATTTTTATTTTTACATAAGTTTTATTTGCCAAATAGCATTGCTTCATAGCTATATTTTGCTAGATAGCTTAGAAACCCCATCTTTCATTTACTGAATAATTTTGCAGGTTATAGATAATAAATTGATTTTATGATTCTGTCTCTTCATCCTCAAGATAGAGAAAATAGCTTCTTCTGTGAACTACTATGATGTCCATGGTTTGTGTATATGGTGTACATTGTTTACTGATGTCTAAATTCTTATAGAAAAAATTTATTTCTCAAATTATAAAGCCTTTTAGAATAACAGAATTTGCCAAGTATACAAGTACAGTAGTATCTATTTTTACAGTACCCTTATAAGTCTGGAAGGAATTGCATGGCTAGATCATCAAAAATCTTGCCTCAAGCTAGGTCCAAAGTAGTTAATAAGCCACACAACTTAATAAAAAATTGTGAAATATGAAAATACTTAGCCATCTGGAATTCAGGACAAAAATGAGTAAAAAGGGAAAAAATTACTTTTATTCTGTATGACCCTTTCTACTAGTATATTAATTAAGTTCCAAGATTAGCAGAGGTCAGAACAGTGGAAAGAAATCTCCAGGCCTTCCTGGGGAAGCTTTCAAGTCAAATTGGCTCACTCTCTCTCTTCTTGTCCTCCACAGGGAGAATGAGATCTTTTAGCTCTTTTCTGGTTTTTGGCACACATGGTGACTGTGAATCTAACTTTTCCACAACATGTATAAGTAAAGGCTGCCTTCCCAGCCTCAGGAAAATATTATACCTAATTTTATTCTTAAAAACTTCTTTATTGATTTTTTTTTTTGCAGTACTGCAAATGGAACCCAGGGGCATTCTACCTCTGAGCTACACCCCCAGCCCTATTTTTTATTCTTTATTTGGAAACTGGGTCTCCCTGAGTTGCAAAGGGCCTCACTAAGTAGTATTTGAGGCTGTCTTCGAACTATGATCCTCCTGTCTCAGCCTCCCAAATCCTGGGATTACAAGTGTAAGCCACCATGTCTGGCTTTTTATTGAATACTTTTGCATTTATTTTTTCTGCTTATAATCTTTACATTTTTCCCTGTTCATTATTATTGTTATTTAATCACTTTCTAAAATCTTACATGTTAAATTCTATTTCTCTTCATCTATTTATCATTTGCTTGCCTTACTAATAATGAACTGATTTAATTATTCCATTAGTAAGTATATTGTTCCTACCATGGTTAACACTGCATAAGATTTAAAAACATGTGACCGCCGGGTGTGGTGGCACATGCCTGTAATCCCCACGCTTGGGAAGCGGAGACAAGAGGATTGTGCAGGTTCGAGCCAGCCATGCTGGCTTAAGAGACCCTGTTTCCACATAAAAATGTTAAAAAAAAAAATAGGTCTGGGAGTGTAGCCCGTGGGAGTGTATACCGGAGGTAGAAGGGCTTCCAGGAACCCCAGTACCACCAAAAAAAAAAAAAAAAGAAGAGACCCTGTTTCCAAATAAAAAGTATAAAATAGGTCTGGGAGTGTAGCCCGGAGGTAGAAGGGCTCACAGGAACCCCAGTACCACTAAATAAATAAATAAATAAATAAATAAATAAATAAATAAATAAATGTGACCTCTAGGCTAATTCAATTGACTAACTTTCAACTGTATTTTTATATGATTTTAAGAAACAAGACTTACTATATCCATGACATACTGAACCTCAACTTGTTTTCCAAATTATATAAAAAAGGGAGTGCGAAAAAATGGTGACTGAGAAATGCAGCTCATCTCAATAGCTAAAACAAATGAAAATCAACTACCAAGAAGGCAGCTCCTCAACAAGAAAAAAAAAGCGGCGAAGATACATATGAATGAAGTCACAGAAAAGGGAACCACAACAGAGTAAAACCCAGTAGTCAGAATGCAAGATAACAAAGAGCCCAACTTGGTGTGGAGACCCGTGCCATCTCCTGCCACCAGCCTGAACCATGTCTGCCAGCTTCACAGCCCCAAGAAATCCCAGCAAGAAAACCAAGTATTTGAGGTGAATTAAGAGGTAGCAGGACTCCAACATCTTAGGTAACCAGCACCACACTTCAGAGATGGAGGAAAATATCTAAAAGCTCATGCATTAACCAGAACCTGGCATCTGCGTCAGCACACTGTGCCCTCCAGAGACTTGGGCCCACAGGACAGTAAGGTAACTGCGTGTCTCAGCTGATGACTGTCCAGAGAAGCTCCAGGGACCCCAGCAGGTTAAGATTTGGCAGCCCACCCCTGAGGTGGTTGGGTTGGTTATAACCTACAGAGACAAAGGAAAGGCCCATAGTGCCCAGGTTGCAGTACCCACACAGGGTCATATGGTGTCACTTTGAGATTATACTAGACACCCTCCACCAGTGCAGAGAGGGAGGTGCAGGCGCAGGGCTGGAAAGTGCAGACTCCAAGGCCAGAAAGAGCATAGCCCTGCTCTCACATGGAACTCATTTACAATAACACCTGCTGCCCTGACACCTGAGCACAAAGCAGTAAGAGGCAGGAGAGGGGTGCAGAAACTCAAAAAGTGGGTCCAAAAACTGACAATAGGTTACTAAGCAAATGAGAGATATTGGAACATGATTTAGAACCTACTAGAGTGAACAGACATTAAACAGGCCCTATATGTGTAAATTTGCAGTATTATTTTTTCTCACTCATTTTTTGGTTGGTTTTATCTTTGATTTACTTTTGTTATTATTGTTAGTTTTTGTTGCTTGTTTTGTTATTTACTATACTTTGTTTTTTCCCTCCCCTATTCCTTTCACAAGCTTCTTTCCTCTATTCTATCCAATCTCTTCTCTCAAAACTTTTTTTCTCTTTCTGTATCTGTTTGATAATCAAGCTATTCTCTATCTCTATACCCAAATAATATACACTAACTATAAGAATAGAGTTATCTTCCATTTTAGCCAGACACTACCTTATACTTCAACTTTTATTCAACTTGACCATATCCTCTAATTTACCCTACTTCAGCTCCCACCCCCTCACCTAACCCTCACAATTGAAAACACTACTTCCCCATGCATGAACCTGCTGTCACTTCTAAATCCCTATGACTAAGATTGGATCAGAGAAGTGATCTACAGGAAAGGACAACCAGACAATAAAGTTAAACTAACCACAGCCAAAAGGACCACACGCAAAAGATCATACATCAGTTTAAAAAATTCACAAGTCATAAACTATGCTGCCCACACCACTGAGCTGACTCTTTATAAAGGTAGTGGCAGACAGAATATCTGACCTTAACACCTGAAACCCATCAATACCACTATAACAGCAAGCAGAAGGAACCTCAGAGCAATGCAGCATTGACAGTCTACAGATAAAACAACAATAAGGTGATAGTAGACACAGTTTTCAGTGTTGATATCTAAGTGTGAGTGGCAGCTGGACCATCTCTCCCAACAGTGATCTGGATAGCACCTATGTAAAATGACTCACAAAAAAAAGGGAAAGAAGATGCCAAGACAACAGAAACATAAACCCAAGAATTCTGAAATTTTGAGAATTTAAGAAAATAAGGGAAATCACGAATACTGACCTACAAGAAATACAAAAAGGAGAATTTCAAATTCTGATCTTCAATATGATGAAAGACCTCACAGTAAGTGTACAGTAAATGAAAGATAAAATTGAGATGTTATAAAGAATCATAAACAGGCCTGGAATGAAATAAAAGAGTCAATAAATAAAATGAAGAAAACAATAGAAAGAAATGCTGGAAGATTAGATGAAATGGAAAACAGGATATCACTGTTAGAAGACAGTACATTCAAAACAAACCACAGTCAACAGAATACAGAAGACATTACAACAACAGAACCTAAACATCCAACAACTATGGCAGAATGTGAAACATCCTAACTTATGGATAATAGGCATTGAACAGAAAGCAAGGGTATCTGTAATCTCTTCATAGAAATAATTTTAGAGAGTTTTCTAACATGGAAAGATACTTGGACATTCACATACAGAAGACATACACTGTTAAGACAAAATAAAAGGAGGACCTCCCCATGCCATGTAATAATCAAAATGACCAACACAGGGGATAAGTAAAGAATCTAAAGAGCAGTGAGAACAGAAGAATGGGTGACATTTAAAGGCAAAACAATAAAAATCAATCCAACTAAACAACCCAAGTCCTGAATGCCAGGAGAGACTAGTATGATCTAATCCAGACCCTGGAAGAAAACAACTTCCAAGCAAAACTGCTATTCAAAATTAATGGAGAAAAAAATATTTCAAAATGAGCAGAATCTCAAAAAATTCATGAATACTAAGCTAGCACTAGAAAAAATACTTAAAGAAATAAATCATAAGAAAAAAGCAAATTTTAGAATCAGAGAAGAGATTAATTTGATCAGCAGGATAACTAAGCACAGAAGAAATAACATATCAAAAGGAATATAGAACAAAAATTATAGGAAAAAAGCATATCTCAAAAACAACACTGAATGTCAAAGGACTTAATTCACCAATTAAAAGACATAAACTGGCAGTGTGGATTAAAAAACATAATCTAAATATATGCTGCTTGCAAAAATCTCACCTTACAGCCAAAGATATTCATAGGCAAACAGTAAAAGTATGGACAAAGATATGTCATGCTAATGGATACCAAAAACGAGCAGGGGTAGCAATGCTGATATCCAATAAAACAAAAACAAAAAAAGAGCAGGGCACTTCCTACTATAAACAGGAACAATCCAGCAAGAAGATATAATGATAGTAAATGTTTATGCTGCAAATGTGGGCTTACCCACATTTGCAAAACAAGCTCTTCAGAATATCAGGTCTCAAATAGACCCAAATACAATAATATTGGGAGACTTAAACACACCACTCAAGCCACAAGATTGATCTTCAAGGCAAAAATGAGTAAAGACTCTTCAGAACTAAAGAAAACTATAAATCAAATAGACCTGTTAGACATATGCAGAATATTTCAACCAAAAACAGCAAAGTACACATTCTTCTCAGCAGCCCATAGAACCTTCTCCAAAAGAGATCACATCCTAGGCCACAAAGCAAGCACCAGCAAATTCAAAGAATGTAATATAATTCATTGCATCTTTTCAGATCACAATGGAATGAAAGTAGAAATCAAAAACAGAAAGTCCAAGTATATTGTATAAATTCATGGAGATTGAATGATATACTATTGAATAGGGAATGTATAAGATCAGAAATAATGGAAGAAATAAAAAGCTCTTGAAATTAAACAAAAATGGAGACAGAACATACCAAAACCTATGGGACACTTTGAAGGAGGTGTCAATAGGAAAATTTATAGCATTGAGTACCCACATAAGAAGAACAGAGAGTCATCAAATAAACAACCTAATGACACATCTCAAGGACCTGGAAAAACAACAACAGTCTAATCCCAAAGCTAGGACAAAGCAGAAAATAATTAAAATCAGATCCGAAATAGAGAATAAAAAATAAAAACTACTAAAAAAATATGATTCTTTGTAAAGATTAATAAGATTGACAAAGCTCTGGCCAACTTAATCAAAAGAAAGAGAAAATCAACTCAAATCATTAAAATCAGAAATGAAAAAGGAGACATTACCACAGTCAGTAGGGAAATTCAAAAGATTATCAGAAACTATTTTGAAAACTTTATACCCCAATAGACTGGAAAACATGGAAGAAATCAATAGATTTTTAAGTACATATAACCTACCTAAATTGAACCAAGAGGACATAACAAGCCTAAACCAACCAATAGCAAGCAAACAAATAGAAACAGCAAAAAAAATTTCTGCAATCAAAGAAGCTCAGGCCCAGACAGGTTTCCTGCTGAACTCTACAAAACTTTCAAAGAAGAAATAATCCCAATACTCCACAACTTTTTCTGAGAAATTGAAAGAGATGGAATTCTTCCAAACTTTCTATGAGTCCAGTACCACTTAATACCAAAACCAAATAAAGATACCTCAAGAAAAAAATTACAAACCAAGATCTTTGATGAACATAGATGTAAAAATTCTTTAAAAAATAAATACTAGCTATCAATATAATTGTACACCATGACCAAGTTGGTTTCATACCAGGAAAGCAAGGCTAGCTCAACATATGCAAATCTATACATGTTATTCACCACATAAATAGAACTGAGAACAAAAATCACATGATCATATCAACAGATACTGAACAAGCATTTGATAAAATCCAACACCCATTCATGTTAAAAAAATAGAAAACTGGAATATGAGAAATGTATCTCAACATCATTAAGGCAATATACAACAAACCCAAAGCCAACATTATACTGAATGGGGAAAAACTGTAAGAATTTTCTCTAAAATCACAAACAAAACAAGGATGCTCTTTCACCACTCCTTTTCAATATAGTCCTCAAGACTTGTGCCATAGCAATAGAACAAGAGAAGGATATCAAATTAATTCAAATAGGAAAAGAGGAATTAAAATTGTCCTTGTTTGCAGATGACATGATCCCATATCTAGAAGACCTAAAGAACTCAACTAAAAGACTACTGGAGCTGATTAACCAATTTAGCAAAGGGGTGAGATACAAAATCATCCTAAGGAAATTAGCTGCTTTTCTATATGCCAACAATGAATCCACAAAGAAAGAAATAAAGAAAATGATTACATTCACAATATTCTTAAAATCAATAAAATAATTAAGAATAAACCTAACCAAAGACATAAAACACCTCAACAATGAAAACTATAAAACATTAAAGAAAGAAATGAAGAAGACCTCAGAAGATTCAAAGATCTCCATTGCTTATGGATAAGCAGAATAAATGTTCAAAATGGCCATTCTGCCAAAAGTGATCCTCAGATTCAATGCAATTCCTATTAAAATATTAATCACATTCTTCATGAACCTAGAAAAATCAGTCATGAATTTCATATGGAGAAAGAAAAGACCAAGAATAACCAAACAAATTCTCAGCACTAAGAACCATGCAGGAGGCATCACAATTCATGACTTCAAATTAAACTACAGAGCAACAATAATTAAAACAGCATGGTATTGGTACAAAAATGGGCACACAGACCAAAGTAACAGAATAGAAAATATAGAAACAAACCCATAAACTTATAGTCAGTTGATCTTTGACAAAGGGGCCAATTTCATATGGTGCTGGGAGAACTGGCTATCCATTTGTAGAAAAAAAAAAAGGAACTATATCTTTACCTCTCAATGTGCACAGGAATCAACTAGAGACAGATCAAAGATCTAAAAATCAAACCAGATCTGTGAAGCTATTAGAGGAGGACATGGATTCAACACTCCAACATATAGGCACAGGTAGATAGGCACAGGTAGTAACTTCCTCAACAAGACCTCCAAAGTGCAGGAAATTAAAACAAGAATTAACAAGTGAGATGGAATCAAGATAACAAGTTTCTGCTCATCAAAAGAAACCATCAAGTATTTATAAAGAAATCTTACAGAATGGGAGAAGATCTTTACCAGCTACCCCTCTAATAGAGGGCTAATAACCAGAATATACAAAGAGCTGAAAAGACTTTAACAAAACAAATAACCCAATCAAAATGGGCTACTGAATTGAATAGACACTTCACAAAAGAGATACAAATTGCCATTAGATACATAAAAAAAAATGCTCAGAATCATTAGCAATCAGGGAGTTTCAAATCAAAACTGTACTGAGATTCCATCTAACCCCAATCAGAGTAGCAAGCATAAGGATATCGGGAAATAGGAACTCTTCTACACTGTTGGTGGGAGTGAAAACTAGTTCAGCCAGTATGGACATAAGTGTGGAGATTCCTTAGAAAACTGGGAATTGTTCCACCATACTATCTGCTATCCCACTCCTGGGTATCTTTCCAAGGGGGTTGAAATCAGAGAAATACAGTAACATATGTATACCCATGTTCATAGCAGCACAATTCACAATAGCCGAAATGTGGAAACAACCTAGGTGTCCATCAAAAGATGAATAGTTTATAAAATTATGGGAAATACACACAATGGAATTCTACTCAGCAATAAAGAAGAATAAAATCATGTCATTTGCAAGAAGATAGAAAGACCTGGAGAACATTATGTTAAGTGATACTAGCTAAACACAGAAAGAGAAGGGACAACTGGGCATGGTGGCACACACTTGTAATCCCAGCATTTGGGAGGCTGTCAGGACTGCAGTTTGCAGACAGCCTTGGCTACTTAGTGAATTTCTTTGCAACTCAGTGAGACCCAGTTTCAAAATAAACAATAAAAAAATAGAGCTAGGGGTGTACCTTTGAGGTAGAGTACCCCTGGGTTCCAGGGGTTGGTGGGAGTGAAATATGTTTTCTCTAATATACTCAAGCTAGGGAGTATTGAGGCATACCAGATGGACTCCAGATAATAGAGGGGAAAACTCAGTGAAGCCAGGAAGGAAGGGTAGGAGAGGAAGAATGAAAATGCTACATGCAACTATGTGTACACATGTGAATATAACATTGTTAACCTGGATACTCAGGTATCAGAATAGAAATGAGAAAGAGGGGGAGGGATACCAAGTACTGTATGAATATATGTCATTGTTGACATGACATGATCTATATTATGATGTGAAACTATAGTGAACCAATTTAAAAAAGTATATAAACAAGGATAAAATGTGGTTGCAACTCCCCTTTTCTATTTGGCACACAAAAGATATTGTTAATCACCATAGCACTATCTTGCTCTGCACCCAGATGCAGCCCCTAATTTTTTTTAAATAATGATCCAGGCAACAACTACTACTCTATAAATATTGGCACCAAAATATAAATATATTCATATTCTCTGGCATAGGAAGGTTTGTACAATTTTGAATTTAGATAATCTATACAGCTGTGCAAATCTTGTGGCTAAGTAGTCCACTTTTCCCTTGGTAACCACTAACACAGACAAAGAATGTACATAGAGCCACATGAATTATTTAGAAGTAATAAGCAGTTATCCATAAGTTAAGATAAAGGCATTCTGCCCCACTTCATTCTTTGCATTAGCTGCCAACCCCGGTCATTATAGAATATGCAGGAGAAAATGCTGAAGGTTTAAAACTAATCACTGTTATTATTATTTTATATTAGAATTATAATAGATTTAGTACAACCATTGCCAATTAAATGCACAGGTAATCATGTAACTAACACTCATCTAATTCAACATGAAAAAGTTCGAACACCTTAAAATGACCAAGGCCCTCTACAGTCTGCTCCCAACTGTTCTGCTGCACCCTCTGCTACTCACTAGCATGCGCCCCACAAAGCAGATTAAGTTGCAACCCTGCTGAACAGTGCCCCAGCATGGTATGGCTTTTCACATCCCCAAATAATTTAAAAGTAATTTTCCTTGGCTACAATGTCCTTCCTTCTTTGCTATAAAATTATTTTTATTTAAGCCAGGTGTGGTGGGGCACGCTTGTAATCCCCGCGCTTGTAATCCCCGTGCTTGTAATCCCCATGCTTGGGAGGCAGAGACAGGAGGATCGCGCAGGTTCGAAGCTGGTTTAGGAGACCCTGTTTCCAAATAAAAATAATATAAAATAGGTCTGGGAGTGTAGCCTGGAGGTAGAAGGGCCTCCAGGAACCCGAATACCACCAAAAAAATTTATTTTTATTTGTATTAGGTTTGGTGGTGCATGACTATAATCCCAGAACTTTAGAGGTTCAGATAGAAGGATCACAGGTTGGAGGCCATCTGCAGCAACTTAGTGAGACCCTATTTCAAATTAAAAAAAAAAAAAACAAACATTTAGAGGGCTGGGGTGTGGCTTAGGGATAGAATGTCCCTGGGTTCAATTCCCAGTACAAAAAATAAATAAATAACTACACCCCTCTGTATTTTTAGAAAACTCTGTACAAACCAATGTTGCTTTCAATAGGTAATGATAGGATTACAAGTCCAATAAACCTCATATGTGATCCTCAGAAAGAGAAGACAATGAGGCTCTCATATATGTAGTCTTAGTTTTTTCAACTGTACTTAAACAGAACAAAAACTCAGTAAGTATATTTTGAATAGATGAATGTTTGAATAAAACAAGCATCAACTTAAAATGAACCCAGGTTATAACTGAGACTGTTTCTTAAATCCACACTAATTTCTGTGTTCCAATATCAAATCCCTAATTACACCATGTTGGCAAGTTCAGTTCAGCGGTGACAACCCTATAGGTTCTGTATTTACCAACTATAATCCCTCCACTCTTTCTCCCTTCCCCATTCCTAGAAAGAGTGAATACAAAAGAGAGACCTTGATTTAAAAGAAGCATCCAGGCACAGTGGCCCACATGAGTGTTCCCAGTACCTGAGATACTGAGACAGGAGGAACTTGGTTCAAGGCCTGCCTCAGCAACTGAAAAAGACCCTTGGTAGCTTAGCAAGACCCTGCTTCAAATTTAAAAAATAAATTGAATGCTGGGAAATGTAGCTTGGAAGTAGAATGCTTCCATTTTAAATTTTCAGTACAAGAAGAAGGAAATCATGCATTTTTACAGAATATACACATGCGTTGCACGATTGTTTTTCCTTTTGTGAATCAATTATTCATTAATTTTTATTGAGTAAATGAGCTGAATTTTTCTGAGAGGCCTGAAGTGCACTTTTGAGTCACAGCTGATTGACTTTTTAAGAATATTAAGTGGCATCCAACTGCTGAGAAAATCCCTTTCAAGAATTACGGGACAGAGGAGAGCAATGATCTGCTTATAATTTATCATGAAATAAGCTCTCATCTTATGCTGTCATTCCCTCTCTTCTATGAAGAATATATTTCCCTTGTTCTTTGTAACTAAGGAAATCTCTCCTTTACTGGGGTCAGTTGCAAAAGTGATTTCTTTTTTAATGCACATCTATTATATTCCACTATTTATATAAAGTCAGTTTACAATAAGAATATAGATGATAAAATATAATTAGAAATAAAAACTAGTTGCTATGAAATAAGTGAAGTAAATAGATTATTTGTAAGAGCAATTTAGATGCCTTCAGTGAGCTTAAATTCTGATTTTTAGTTGCCTCAAAGAAAAGTCAAAAATGAAAAATAGAAGCCGGGCGTGGTGGTGCCAGCTTGTAATCACAGCATTTGGGAGGCTGAGACCGGAGGATCATGGTTCACAGACAGCCTCAGCTACTATTTAGTGAGGCCCTCTGCAACTTAGTGAGACACTGTTTCAAAATAAAGAATAAAAAAATAGGGCAGGGGGTGTAGCTCGGCGGTCGAATGGCCCTGGGTTCCATCCCCAGACCCACAAAAAATAATAATAATAATAAAAATAGAGCTGAGCGTGTTGGCACATACTTGTTATCCCAGTACTTGGGAGGCTGAGACAGGAGGATCACAGGTTTATGGCCAGCCTCAGCTACTGATTGAGGATCTCTGCAACTTAGTGAGACCCTGTTTCAAAATAAAGAATTAAAAATGGGACTGGGAGTATAGCTCAAAGGTAGAACGCTCCTGGGTTCAATTCCCAGTACTGCAAAAAAAAAAAGGAAAAATAGAATGAGTAATTGAATTCTCATTATTTAAAATTAGCTTAGCCTTGGAAAAAGAAACTGGCATTGCAGATAATAAAAAGATTATTTTTCTGGCACTTGCTTTCAAAAGGAAATTTCCATTGAAAATATATATGAAATATGAGACATCAAGTAATTATTGAATGTTACTCTCAACAATTATGTTTATAGTGTTTTCTGGTGAAATATGTCTATTATTTTATTACATTATATTTATTATTAAAACAAAACTCAGTGAAGATCATTCTACATCAAGCTAGGTTAATATAGTCAAGGGAAATAATCTTCTCGATTTAATTTCTTCTAAAGTCAATTGTCAGTCTAGCTGGGAAAGTGGTTTTAAATTCTACTTGACCTGTAAATTCTTTTAAGAATCTTTTAACTACTAAAGACTTCTCAGTACAAAATACACAGAACACTGGTTTTGTATATAATTTCAGTTTGTTGATCCCTTGAAACTCATCTATAGGTCTTAAGAACCAGAGATAGATGGATTACACAGTTTTTAAATAACTTATTAAATATTTAAATAATTTCTCATACTTAATAATTTTCAGACAACACCATTGATAAAAGTGTTCTGATAAAAGAGGAATAAATTATTCAAGGATGCAGTTCCACTGAAATTTCTGAATGACTCTGGAAACCCAAAGGAAAAATTTTTCCCTCTGGTAACTATTCTCCTGCTAATGGCACATTTAACTGCTAAGGGATATCACATTTGCTTTCAGCAGGTATTTTTTATGGCTGGATGAAAAGGATCGTTAAGCTCTGATAGCTGAACTGTCAGCTTGTAAAGCTGACATCTCATTATCAAGGGCTGTTTACAGAGAGGCTGAAGACAGAGGTACATAAGTTAAAATCAAGGTTTCTTCAAAGATGCTTTCAGGATTCACTTGGCCCAAGAAATGGTAACAGATTGAGTACTGTAGAGGACGTTTTTCTTGATACTTTACATACATTATTCCATTTAATTCTCACAGCGTAGTAGTCATTATCATAAGTGTGAAGAGAACATAGTTCAGAAATGTTAAATAGCTTGCCAACTCTTCATAGCTAGCAAAGTTCAACCTGAGTTATATAACTCTAAGTCATGGGCTTTCTACCTCAGCATATGAACGGTCTTTCTTTCTCCCTCTCTTTTCCCGCTGATACCAGAAGGAGTTGAGAAATCTGCATTCTAAGAGACCTATTCTAAGAGGCCAATTAAGAAGGTAAGGAAGAGCAAGTTTTATTGCTAAAATTAAATAAATTGCATTATGCGAAGGGTCTCGCATTGATGAAATCTCACATCGCTTCCCCCAATAATATGCCGTCATTTATTTCACCAAGCTTTTCCAATATACACTGGTCGTTTATAAATTTTAGGATCCTCTTAATAGGATTCAAATGGTAAAATAAACTATCTCAGCAGCTAAAAACACCACTGGCATAGGCAGTTATTGTTTATTTATTTATGTACTTATTTATTTTGTACTGAGGATTGAACCCAGGGAGTTCTTCCACTGAGCCAGAAACCAGCCTTATTTTATTTTATTATCTTAAAAAGGGTCTTACTAAGTTGTAGAAGCATGCCTCAAACCTGCCATTCTCATCCTGTCTCAACCTCCCAAGTACTGGGATTATAGGTATGCACCACCACACCTGGCTAAGTAGTTGTTATTATTAAGAAAGAATTTGTCTAGTGTAAAAATGAAGTATTTGGGCTTTAAGTAAAAGTATAAGGACACATTCTGTTTTAAAAACTGGAGTTATCCAGGCATGGTGGCACATGCCTGTAATCCCAGTAGTTAGAAAGCTAAGACAGGAAGATCACAGGTTTGAAGGCAGCCTCAGCAATTTACCAATTTAAAAAAGTAAAATAGGACCAGGAGTGTAGTTCAGAGGTAGAATGATCCTGGGTTCAATCCCCAGTATTGCAAAAACAAAAAGTCTGGAGCTAATTTATTGGTGCATTATAGTCTCATATAATAATGTAAATCATGTTGACAATGACATACATGCACACAGCACTTGGTGGCCCCCACCTATCCACTTCCCCCCATTCCAATACAGAGTACTGAGGTTGATTACGGTATATTCACATATATTCACATAGTTGATGGATAGTATTTCTGTTAATGAACCTCAGTCTTCCTCCTCCCCTTCCCTTAGACCTCCTTCCTGGCTCCACTGAGATTTCTCCTCCATTATCTGGAATCCCCCTTAGCTCTCAATTACTCCCTAGCTTGCACATATTAGAGAACACAGATGATCCTCCATTTTCTGTGATTAGCTAATTTTACTTAACATAACATTTTACAGGTGCTGAAGTACACTTTTAAAATAATAATAGCACAAATGAATAATTAACATAGCACCAGACGTGGTGGCACACACTTATAATCCCAGTGCTTGGGAGGCTGAGACAGGAGGATTGCATAGGTTCAAAGCCAGCCTCAGCTACTTAGTGAGGCTCTCAGCAACTTAGTGAGACCCTGTTTCTAAATAAATTATAAAATAGGGCTGGGTTGTAGCCTGGAGGTAGAATGCCCCTGGGTTCCATCCCCAGTACTGCAAAAATAAACAAATAATTACCATAAATTATATGATTTAGACATGTATTTCTGCAATAAAATAATTTTTATGTATTAAATACAAATTTTTTTAAAAAAGAGTAGTGAGCCGGGCGTGGTGGCACACGCTTGTAATCCCCGTGCTTGGGAGACGAAGACAGAAGGACTGCGCAGGTTCGAAGCCAGCCGTGCTGGCGTAAGAGACCCTGTTTCAAAAATATAAAATAGGTCTGGGAGTATAGCCCAGAGGTAGAAGGGCTTCCAGGAACCCCAGTACCACCAAAAAAAAAAAAAAAAAGAGTAGTGAACTGGAGCCAGGTATGATGGTGTACACTTGTAATCCCAGTACTTGGGAAGCTGAGACAGGAAGATCACAGATTCACAACCAGCCTCAGCTGCTTAGTGAGGCCTTCTGCAACTTGGTGAGTCCTTGTTTCAAAATAAAGAATAAAAAATATAAATGAGGATGTAGCTCAAAGGTAGAATGTTCCTGGGTTCCATGTCCAGTATAAGAAAGAAAGAAAGAAGAAAAAAAGAAAGAAAAAAAGAAAGAAAGAAAGAAAGAGAGAGAGAGAGAGAAAGAAAGAAAGAAAGAAAGAAAGAAAGAAAGAAAGAAAGAAAGAAAGAAAGAAAAGTAAAGTGGGCATGGTGGCACACACTGCTAATCCCAGTACTTGAGAGGCTGAGACAGGAGAATTGCAGTTTTGAAAACAGTCTCAGCAAGTAGTGAGACTCTCATCAATCTAGGTAGATCCTGTTTCAAAATAAAAATAAAATAGGGCTAGAGTATATCTTGAAGGTAGAATGCCCCTTCCTTCAATCCCCAGTATCACAAAAGTAAGTAAATAAATAATGATGACAGAGAAAGTAGTAAGCCAAAAACTCTACCCTTCCACTGAGAAAATAAAATGAGTCATCTACTCATTGCCAAAAGGGAAAACAGGTCATAAGGGGGTAAAAAAAAAACTCTAAGCTATTCTTAGAATTGTACCAGCAGCCATTAGTGTGAGAAAATAAAAGAATATATAAAAAGTTCTCCATAGAAAAACATGACCCAAGTATTTTACATTGTATAACTTATAGAAATTTATCTACTTTAGTGTCTTTGAAGGACCAAATCCATTAGTCCAATCTTTAACATAGAATCACCATAAATTTTTAACTGGAAAAAAAGCAATCCAACTTGAGGATCATATGTATAATCTGTGTGAAACTCATAGAGGGGCCGTGACAGTATTGCTTACTCCTGTTGTGTTCTCAGGAGAAGAAAATATCATCAGCTAAAGTCTCTAATCCCCATTTCATCACCTAACATATTTCAATCATTAATTGGTTCATTAGTGAAAACAAATGCTATTCCAATCTAAAAGGAAGATTGCTGCAGTGGGAACTGTTAACTTCTTTTGACTTGCTTGCAATAATGAGTATATGTAGTAATCTAAACATATCCAAAGACTAGAAAGAACATAGCATTCCATCAAGAAGCTAGAGTCCTGGAAACACTGTAAAGCATTTGAACTGGAAAAACACATTAGTTGCAGAGTCACCTTGGTCTTTCACCCTAATGAACAAGATGAGTGAAGCCTGGAACCCACATAAGTTCCTGTGGGCCTCCAGGATCTCTAGGGCCTGCCCAAATCCAGCAAATCTGGCCTAAAACATGACCAAAATAGAGAAGAATGTTGTAAAGTGGGTCCCAGAAGATGACTGAGTTCCACGATGGACTCACCATGTTATCAACTCCAGACCTCAGGAGCTCACCAGCACTGACCACAGCTGCATACGCCTAGCTGGTTTGGTCCTTCCAGCCAAGATATGCATAGACTCAGCAGGACACACCTCTGTGAGGCACCAAAAATGTTTGCAAGGACAGAGAAATCTAATGAATCTGCCAAAATGATTGAAACTGCTAAACTTTAGCAAAATGTTTTCAGGATCAAAGAGTAAAAGCAAACTTGACTGCCCTTGTTTCCTGATAGAGATAAAGGTCCCAAAATAATGGCGGAGAACACAAGTTAGTTCTTATGTAAATCACATCAGCAGCTGATGCTGCTGCAGCTATTGCTGCTGCCTCCTTGAGAATGGCCGTGAGAGCTGGGATGGAGCAAGGAGGGAAATGAGGTCATGAAGAGAACAATTAGAGAAAAGCCAGGCATAGAAAGGCACAGTAAGATTTCCATTCCCGAGGGCTGCCCTGCCTTCAAAGGTCACAGGAACATGGGGTATTAACTAAGCTCTCCTTTGTTTAATGATATTAGTTACTAGTTCCCAGCATGCAGTCTTCATTTCTCACTGAGTACAAGAAAACAAAGAAATCAAAAGTAAAAACTTTAAAAACTTTTCCCTAGTTAGACATGAAGGCCCTTGTAATCCCAGTACCTTGGAGGCTGAGACAGGAGAATCACAGATTTGTTGGCCAACTTCAGTTACTTAGTCAGGTCCTCTGCAACTTAGTGAGATTTTGTTTCAAAATAAGGAATAAAAAATAGGGCTCAGGTGTAGCTTGAAGGTAGAATGCCCCCAGATTAAATCCATAGTACCACAATAAATAAATAAAAACTTTTCTCTGATTTATGTAGCAGAACAGTTTATAACCACCTCTAGTTCACTTTTGTAATTCATTAAAATTAAACTTGTTTCACGCTCAGAAAATGTCACTTCAGGGAGAGATGCTAACTATAATAATAATTGCTAAATTCTTAAAGTAATGGTTTTGATCCTGAAAACATTTGCTAAAGTTTAGCAGTTTCGATCATTTGGGCAGATTCATTAGATTTCTCTACCCCTGTAAACATTTTTGGTGCCTCACAGAGGTGTGTCCTGCTGAGTCTAAGCATATCTTGGCTGAAGGACCAAACCAGCTAGGCGTATGCAGCTGTGGTCAGTGCTGGTGAGCTCCTGAGGTCTGGAGTTGATAACATGGTGAGTCTGTAGTGGAACGCATAGTCATCCTCTGGGACCCATTTTACAACATTGGTTGTTAGGTTTGCTCAGTTTAAATGTAAATATATTAAAGTTGGCTGAAAAGGTAAGTCACCACAGAATATGATGATTTTCAAAGATTTTTAACTACTTATTTTGTTTAAAACAGATTCAAAGCAAAAGCACTACTTTGCAAGTAGAAAATGTTCTCAAAGACTCACACTGGGTTGAATCATCTAAGATGAGTCATTTGAGGACTAGATCTGAAATAGAGGTACAACAGTAAGATGCCTCCTACCTCTATGATCCATACACAATATCAGATGCATATGCTATATGGTTAAACTGTGTGGGCTTTAGTCTATATGTCAATGAGAATTATAGAGACTATCTCTGGCTTATGGCCAAGTTTGCATTATCTAACTTAAAATGAGAATTTATTTTCCCATTAAGTAGAAGAAATTAATTTTCTAGCTTCTTAGGTGAAGTTTGATTATTTGGGGATTACAAAGTGTAGGCAAACAAGGTAATATATGAAAAAAATGCAATATAATGTCTTAGAAGCAGTTATGTGCAAGGTGCAATTTATTCTAGATCCGCTTTTAGTAATAAAAATATCTGATATATTCAATATGCATATATTGAATATATATTATTATATCATATTATCCCCAATATTTTTACTGTTCTTAAAGGGCATTCACCAGATTTATCTCCCTAGTGTAAGGATCATTCATTCTGAAAAGATAGATTTATAATGTATTTTCAGGTACACTCATAAAATGTCTTCTTTTTTACTCCTAAAATATTAAAAAAGGAGTAATGAAGCTAGGTTTAAAAAAGACATTTAACTCACTCTGCATATTAAAATTTTCTTTTTGAAGTTATTTTTGCTAATTCGCCATTAGTTATTTTTTCAGTTTAATGGTTATGTTTTTATATTAATTATACATTTCAATATTACTAAGTTTGAAATCACAGTAAGATGGTGTTTCATCAGAAAACAAGTCTATGTATACTATTAATGCTCAGCTGAGATAATAGCTTAACCTTTATTAAAACATTTTGCCATGTTAATACATGATGATATTTCTTTATTTTTATTATTTTAAAATAAAATAATTGAGTAACTATAATATTGTAATATGCAGAATTATTTTTACTTTTATATATCAGTTTATAAAACATGTTTAGACATTGAGTTTAAGTCAACCACTCAAAGTTCCACTTAAACCAGAAAAATAAAATTGGGAAAAAAAACTGCCAGTGCAGTCCTAAGAATGAATATCTTGAGAAATTTGTTAATAGATCATATATTGAACCAAAACTAGAAATATGTACAATTTTCAGGAAATACTTCCTTAAAACTGCCATACTAACTGGGTGTGGTGGCACATGCTTGTAATTCCAGTCCTTGTGAGGCAGAAACAGGAGGATTGCAGGTTTGAGAACACCCTCAGCAAATAGTGAGATTCTCATTAACCTAATGAGACCCTGTTTCAAAATAAAAATGAAATAGGGATGAAGGTGTAACATTGACAGTAGAAAGCCCCTGGGTTCAATCCCTAGTGCTAAAAATAAAATAAAATAAAATAAAATAAAATAAAATAAAATAAAATAATGCCATACTGACTTTATCCTTATCCTCTAGAGGGGTAGCTATCCTCTATAGGGGTAGTTATATCCTTCTGTAGCTCTTTATTGTCACCATTTTTACACTCACATCACTTTTTTTTATTCTTAAAAACAAATCAGAGTTTACATATCCTTACTTCTGGCAGCAAAGAATGCCCCTTCTTTCTTCCTCCTTATTATGACAAATGCGCTTCTACATCCCCTGCTCTAAAGAGGCCTATCATCTACTTTATCACCAGTGCAAATGGCTTCCCTCCATCCCATTACTCTGAAGCTATAAATAGCGTGGACCCAGCCTTGCAGCAGCTGGAAGTTAAAAAAAAAAATAGAAACCAGATAAGAATTTATGGCAGTGGTAATAGGAAGGATAGGCACAGTATATCACACTCACTACACTCACTACATGGCTCAAGGTACAGGTAATCGGTTGAAGGATCATCTATCTCTTAATCCTGCCTGGAAGACCTGCTAAATATTGTCTCTTTGGATTTACTCTAGTGATGAATTATTCAACCACCTGCGCAGTTTAAGGATCTACTCTGAGGGCATCAATTCAAGAGATGTCACCCTTTTCAATAAGATAAAAAGCCTGTACTACTAGTTACATAAAGGTTGTCCTTACAGTTATACATATTACTCTTGCTTTGGCCATAGAACTCTACACACAAATGAAAAATTTTATTTATTTATTTTTGGTGGTACTGGGGTTCCTGGAAACCCTTCTACCTCCAGGCTACACTCCCAGACATATTTTTATATTTTTATTTGGAAACAGGGTCTCTTAAGCCAGCAAGGCTGGCTTCGAACCTGCGCAATCCTCCTGTCTCTGCCTCCCAAGTGCGGGCATTACAAGCATGCGCCACCACACCCGGCCAAATGAAAAAATTTAAAGTAGTAACTAGAATAAAATAAATTATTTTCCAATCTGTTTCTAACTAGTAATGCTACCATAGCTTCATATGGGTGCCCTTGGAGCCCATGGCCTCTCACTTTTTCAACACTTTCTTAAAATATTCAAATCCTTTTTACAGAAAAAAACAAAAGTAATTGATTCCAGCTCTGATTTTATTCCATATGTCTGAAGATACTATATTTTTCCACTCTTGGATCTGGAAATATAATATTTTATTTTTTAGTCTAACTGTAAAATGAATGAAAACTAATAGCTGAGTGGAACTAGACTGTGTCTCATTTTGTGACAGCTGGAAAACTTTATATTTTACACAATTTTATTCATTTGGTTTCTTAACATTTTCATCAGTTTAAATACTGCCTGGAGTAACAAATATCTGTCTTTCTACTACAATAGCTCATCTCAATTTAATTTTATGAAACCTCTGTTTCTTTCTTTCTTTTTATAAAAACCAGGGGCATTCTATCTCTGAACTATACTCTTAGCCCTATTTTCTTTTTACTTTTAAAACCAGGTCTAAGTTTCTGAGAATCTTAATTGCTGGAGTTGGCCTTGAAAGTTCCCAACTTGTCTCAACTTCACAAGTACTGGGATTATAGGCATGTGCCACCATGCCCAGCTCATATGTTAAGGCAAGTGCTCTCCCACAGCTATTCTCCAGCCCTGCCTGTGCAATTTTCAAGCACACATAAATTAATTAGTAGGTTTAAGATGTAGCTCCTTCTTGGCACTAAAAACTTCTCTCTCATAGAGATATCATAAAGAATAAATGAGATAATTACATTACTGTTCTTAGCATAAACCCTGGCATACTAAAGGCACTCAGTAAATATTAATCATTTAGTGCTTAATTCAATTATCCAACAAAACTTTATTGATCTGTTTTAAACACTGGATACAGAGATTGCTAAGATACGTGCTACATTCATGAAGCTCATGGTTTAGTGACGGAGGACATGGACAAAGCCTGAGGAACGGAAGGTTCCTAAAGAGTTCAAGGAGATTCCTTCCTCGGGCTTTGTCCATGTCCTCCGTCAGTTTAGTACCTGAGGTAGATGTTTAAACAAATACAAGCAATGTAGTGAGATTCTCTCATCTGTAGATGAGTTTCTATTCAATTTGCTAGTATTAGCTGAGTATTGCTATGAACCTGGCATTTGTTGTACTTGGTCCTAAAAATAAAAAGGTAAAAAAATCTCAGTTCAGAAGGTTTTCAGTGACTAATTTTATTTCTTTAATAAATGTAAAGGTTTCATATTTTCATTTATATCAGTTTCATTGAGTTTTAAACATGTTTTCCGAATTTTTGAAGTCATTAGCATAAATTTGTTCATAATATTTTCTATTATCCTTTAAATTTCTGTATAATCTGTGATGATGTTCTTATTGGATTTTTTGAAGACTGCGGATTGAAACCAGGGGCATTCTATCTCCATGCTACACCCCAACCCTTTTTAATTTTCTTATTTTGATATAGTGTCTCACTAAGTTGCTGAAACTGCCTCAAACCTGCAATCCTCCTGTCACAGTCTCCCAATTTACTGGGACTACAGGCAGTACCTCCTGCCCGGCTAGGATGCTGTCCTTGTAATCACTCCAGTACTGGACAATTGTGCCTTTTTATTTTCTTTAATTAATCACACAAGGAGTTTATCAAATTTATTAGTCATTTGTAAGCATAAAATATTGGTCTTTTTATTATATGTTTTCTATTATTAATTTGCATAACTCTAGTTAACCTAGTAAGTCTAGGTCTCAAGTGCAAAAATAGGCTATCTACCAGAGCCTAGTTCTTTAACAAATGCTTAACTCTAAATTTAATTCCTGCATCTTCATGATACTTGGAGAAGTTTGTTAGCCTTTGAACCACTGATTCCACTTTTAAAATCTGTCATTTCTTTAAGGAAAAAGTGACCCCAAATTCTCGGTTAATTTTTGTTATTTTCCCTCTACTTTCATAGTTTGGTTTTAAAACATTTGGTAGACTCAGGCATGGTGGCACACCTCTATAATTTCAGTACCTGGGAAACTTAGTAAAACCTTCAGCAACCTAGTGAGAACCTGTTTTTAAATAAAAAATAAAATAGAACTGGATGTCTAGCTAAGAGGTAGAATGTCCCTGGGTTCAATTCCTATTACCAAAATTAAAAAAGAAAAAGAAAAGATAGGAATCCAATACTTTCATGTAAATATTCTTTACTTAATATTTTATTCATATTTTATAGCCATTAGGAATAGAAGACTTGGTTTTAAATAACCTAGACAATTGCTAACAAAACCAAAACTCTCTGATGACTTCTTTGTTTTTATTTTTGTTTGTTTGTTTTTTATGGTGGTGGAGATCAAACCCAGAGCCCCTCACATTCTATGCACATGCTCTAGTACTAGTGAGAATTATGTCAGGATTCATGCTAGTTTTTTATTTTTATTTTTTAGTCCACTGGGTTTTATTAATGCCTCTCTTTCTACTACATTGTGTCACTTAAATTTTTAGCATTAAAAAGAAATCTAGTCAGACTATTGGTACATTTGTACTCACCTTAGGTAGCTCACAATTTCCATATCAAGAATGATCTTGGATTCTGTCCCCAGAACCAAAAAATAAATAATTAAAAAAATAAATAAGAATAAATAAATAAATAAGAATGGAATATGGTAAAATAAAAAGGGAGGATAATACAGCCAAACTCACCAGAATCTAGGATAGTCAGAAACATTCAACATATTTCCTACCATATCTCCTCTGTTTTGTTTCCTTTCTTAAAAAATCTCCTGTTGTGAGAATTCCATGCAACCTACTGTTACTAGGAGTTGGTGCTCTTAGGTTGTGCTGGCTACAGAGACCAGAGCTACCAATCACCAGCTCCACTTGTTCCTTGACACAACTGTGCAAGCAGCTATTCCCATTATGTAAATGGTGAACTATCTCACCATTTACAGAAAGGCAGAGCAATGGAATGAGTTGTGTGTTTCTCTTCACAACCAACAACTATATTCAAACAGGAAAACAACCCTAAAAGCCTATGGTGTGGGGTCAGTCAAGACACACCATTTTGTCTTATGTAACTTTATGCCCTGGCTAGTTGCCCCTTGTGTTCTTATTTGGTGTATAAACAAGACTGAAGCCACTGTACAGACATTCAGATATGTGGATACACAGATTTGGCAGATGTGCTATGGGGAAGTCTGCAAGCACAGCTTCCATGTACCCATTCAGCTGCTACTACTGGGTCTTAGAGCCTAGGCCTTCTACTTCAGCTGGCTGCAGCTAGAATGAGACCATGTCTCCACCATCATGCCTCCTTTTTTTTTTTTTTAGATAGACTCTATCAAACCTGCAACTTCCCAGCCTTAGTAAGTTGCACAACACATGGTATAAACAAAAAGTAAAGCTGATTGAAAAAAAAAAAAAGCCTAGAAGTAGCAGAAATCATATGATCTATCAAGTGTTTTAATCCAAGAAAGGACTATATTTATCGTGCAGAGTAAACCAGGAAAGAAGCCCTTCCTTGCATCCAATCAAGTTTCGTAAGGGGAAAATGCACGCCAAGCAGATTATGTAACAATGGGAACTTCTTGGTTGAAGTAAAGTTGAAGAAAAAGGTTGCCTCTGGCATAAGATAAGGGATTCATTATAGCAGCAGAGCAGGTATCAGTAACAGACCTTGTTCTTCTCCACTGAACAGGCTTGATCCTTCTACTGAACCAAGTTTGTGCAAAGCCAAACGAAAGAGAGGAAACCACAGGTTAGTCACCAGGGCAATCCAAAAGTCAAAGATTTATTTTTCTCAGAGTATTAGCCATACATCTACTATTATGTATGTTGTTTGAATCTAAATAAGCATCTTGCCTTCTGTCTCCTCACTGGCACACTTTAAAATAATGGAAGAGGTAGGACTTGATAAATTTAATTCCAGCTCTGATATTATAACAGTGATTTTGTATTCTCTAATAAGTGGCAGCAGATTTGTATAACACAATTTGCTCTTGCTCTACACCAGTTAAATCAATGGTTCTTGGCCTGGGCTGCACATTAGAATAATCAAAGAAGAAGCTTTTTAGATTTTTCATGATTTATATGTCAAGCATACATAAGTAATTAGAATAGCATATTGACCTTCATGTAACCATCATCTGATTTCAATAATTTTAATATATATATATATATATATATTTTTTTTTTTTTTTTTTTTTTGGTGGTACTGGGGATTGATCCCAGGGGCCTTCTACGTCCGGGCTATACTCCCAGACCTATTTTATATTTTATTTGGAAACAGGATCTCTTAAGCCAGCTGAGGCTGGCTTTGAACCTGCACGATCCTCCTGTCTCAGCCTCCCAAGCGCTGGGATTACAAACGTGCACCACCACACCCGGCCAATATGTACTGATTCTTGTATTACCTATATCTCCAGCATACCCCAACTTTTATTATCATGATTTTAACTGATTTTATGATATATTGAAGTACAAAACTTTTAGCAGTACAATTTTTATTTATTGGTACATTGTAATCATACACAATAGTGAAATTTATGGTGATAATATTCACATATGCAATTAACATACTGACAAATGAAAATAACCATATAACTCACATCCCTGCACAGACAGTCTATGCACACTTACCCAGGAAGCTCCCTCATTGAGATTGTTTTAGAATTTCTTACAAGTGGAATTACACCCTTTGTGTTATTTTGTGTCTGACTTCTTTCTCAGCATTACACCTATGGGATGATCCATGTATTCGTTTTCTATTGTTGTGTAGCTTACCACAAACATAGCAACTTATAACAAATTTATTGCTGCCTAGTTATGCAGGCACTCCAGCCACAGCCTGGCTGCATTCTCTGCACAGTCTCACTGCTGAAATCAGTGTCGGCAGGGTCTGTAAGTTCTCATCTAGAGCAAGCTAGAGGTTCTCAGAATTCACTTTTTTGTAGTTTTAAGAGTCAGGTCACCGTTTTTCTGCTACCTGATGACTAATATCCTTCTTAGCTCCTAGAAGTCATCTGCAGACCCTTTCCCTGCAGACTTACAGGCAGTTCATGACATGGATGTTTGCTTTCTCCCAGGCCAGCCAGGGAGAGACTCTAAATGTTGTATGCAGGTTTTGCGACAAATGTGAGACTTGAGAGTCTAGGGGAATGTACCAATTGAAGCCTTTATTAGCTGGCCAGCCGTGGTGCCCTCAGTCTAGAAATCTGACTGGAGGAACACCGAGGCCAGGCAACAGTAAGCTTTTATAATAACAGAGGACCAACCAGATTAGCCCAATCACCACACGTGCTGTTGCAAACAAGCCAAATACAGAAGCCAATTAGCCTCTAACAGGGGGAGTGGGTGGGAACACAC
Organism: Muscardinus avellanarius; assembly: GCF_963383645.1. Lineage (NCBI taxonomy): Eukaryota > Metazoa > Chordata > Mammalia > Rodentia > Gliridae > Muscardinus > Muscardinus avellanarius. Next base: position 47,921,463 of record NC_137787.1, on the reverse strand, counting down.
AGCTGCGAGACATATATGGTGATTACTGAAGCCAGTCAGAATGTTGAGATTAGCTACACAAGAACCACATGTCTTAATTCTCACACAATCAACTCCATAAATACAAAATGGAGAAACAAAATGGAGTTACTCAGGTTTTAACTAATTTGTCCATGTAATAGCCAGTCAGTAGCTTAGCCTGCATTGATTGTCAACAAGAGCTGCACCAAATGCTAACAAGAACAAGCCTTCACACTTAAGCAAACAACTTTTAAAAGGGCTAAAAACTCACCAAGGACACAGATGAACAGTACATGCCCCAAACTTCAAAGGGGACATGCATCATGTAATTAGGGCAAACACCTAGATACAACAGATATTTGGACAACACGGAAGACTAGACAATTGAGGGCCAGGACGATGTCTCACCCAGGCCTGTTCCTGGAGTCAGAGTAAGTGGAGTAAGTGGCCGCATCCAGCCTGTCCAAACTCCCCAGATGTTCGACCTACCAGAAATTCAGGCGGCTTCACCAGAGGGCATCCAATCATGAGTTGAGGGCAGTGTTGGAGAGTGAGGTTGAGAAATGTCTTCTCAGGAGCTCCCCTCTATCCTCCTGGGTAGCCTGAAGAACCACAAAAGGTAGCAAATTTGGTCTCTACTGAGAACTCATTTTCTCTCAAATCTTGCTGGGGCCTCCAAATGTTGTATTCAGATTTAGCGAGAAATGAGAGACTCCTAATTCTCATTTTGTGGTTTGTTTTTGTCCTAATCTGTGCTCTCGCTTCACTCGGTTTTACACCATATTTTAGTTACAGGTCAGACTCAGCCCATAAATTCCGATGTTCATCAGATTGTACCTGAAGTCCATTGGCCCCCTGCTCTGTCTACCCTTCCCTTATGCATGTAACATAATACTGCGCTAAACCATAAAGCTGAACCCTGGCAAACAACTTATTTCATGCTCTCGATAGAAAGTTCATGTAAGAGCAGATAAGTATCTATAAGCATGAAAACAATATGAAATTATAGCACATTTCAGTCAAACATTTCTGTTGTCCCAGGTTTTTTCTGACAAGTTTTAGAAGTCATATCAAAACTTAATCAGAATGTCGTTATGTATAAGTTTTATTGTTATAGTATTCAGTTTTGACTTTGGAAATTCATTATTTTGTTGAATAAATGTTTATCCTTTCTTTTAGCATTACCGTGTTAAAAAAAAAAAACTTAATCAGTATTGATCCATAGGAACTATTTTGAGAGGACTAATGAATAAGTCTGTGGCATCATTTGAAATACTAAATATCTATTTGGATCAATGAATATGAACAGCTTAGTTCTTGATAGAGTGTTTGCAACTACTTCATAAAGTGATTAAAGAAAATATATAAAAAATATTCAGCTAAGATCAAAGCAAGGTCATAAGCAGTAATTAATTTTTACATTTCCAAATGCTAATATTAAATTTTTGCTAAGTTGATAATGAAATTTAACCAGTAAAATAAATTCAAAGTAACAGAAAGAAGAACTATCATCAAAAATATGCCGGAAATTGCTCATTTTAATTTCAATCCCATTTTAGCTTTTATGTCAAAACTCTAAAACCATAGGATTGATGTTTAAGATATATTTATTCTTTATGATGTGAGACTAGAATATACCAATAAAAGTATATAAGATAGATATATTTATTCCAACATTTTTAACAACACATTTTGCAAATAAAATGAAGTGGTAGATGCTATCTCTGGAATAACATCATCTCAGACACTACTAAAGTGGGCATTTTCAGAAATATTCAAGACCACCAAAAATGATATGTTGTTAAAATTTTAAAAATTAGGCTTAGTGTAGTTTTCCTGCCACAAACTATGTTCTTATTTTTATACTCCTCTGTAGTCTAAAATCAAGTTCTTACCTCTGCTAAGCTCCACTGGAAAAAATATACGAGATTTTATAAGAAAATTTTATGGGGAAAAAGTTCTGCAATTAAACATGATTGACCCAGCTCTGACCTCTCACCCTGCAACTGGGGAAATCATTTGAAAATTAATTTACATCAGTTTACTTATATGTTAAAAACCACTTGAAAATGATGTTCTTCAGAAACAAAATGCCAAGAAGCTGCTATTAATCTGTAAATACAGTTTTTAAAGTGTGGGAAATCCACCAATGATGGTGTAGAATAATCTGCTCTTAACATTATTGAAACAGAGTCCATACACAAATCATCACAAAAGCACGGAGAGTGATGGAGCTTTAATTTATAGGTGTTGAAGAAACTGGGAGGTTCATTTCCCATCAACTAAATGAGAAAAGAAATGTAATCAGCCTGCCTGTTTCAACTCAGGTATCTACTGAACAAGTATTAATGTTTACTGCCTGTGCTGGCCAAGCTCATTCCAAGCAGAAAACACATTTGAAGATGTGTTAATGGCTATACTATAAAAAGTGTTTTATGTTTATATCACATTGTTTTTAGATGGTTAATGTTTGAAACCATTTTTAGGATGTTTGCTTCAAATAAGTGTTAAAGCTCTATCTTGTAAAAATTTTCTTTCTTTTTTTGTTGTTGTTTTTGTTTGTTTTGTTTTTGTGGTACTGGGGATGGAACCCAGGGGCATTCTACCTCTCAGCTACACCCCCAGCCCTATTTTTTAATCTTTATTTTGAAACAGGGTCTCACTGAGTTGCAAAGGGCAAAGTTTTTTTTTTTTGTTTTTTTTTTTAAAGACTGATATTTAGTTTAAAAAGGAATAGCTATGGAAAGTGCGTGATAAGAAAAAGTTGAAACGTCTTAAATCCTTTTCCCTTGAGCCTGGAAAGCATAAGAATACCGGGGAGGGAAAGGAACATGTTTATATCACTCAAAACATAGCTACAGCTGTTTTGCATCAAAAGAAAGGTTTTAAAAATGTGCTAAAAGCTGAGTTCAGAATATCTAAAAAGTGATTCTCTGGCACTGAAAGGGACACCCAACATCTTCAAACCTTAGTTTTCTAAGTTATGTTACTTGGTAGTGTTTTTTATGTAACCCTGATCTAATGCTTTAATCATAAAAGATAAGACTCTGCCTTTGAAACTTCCAAAATCCTCCATCGACAGAGCAGCTGCGGATGATTAAGAATGTAAATAGGCTCAAGAGACTGATTCCATTTCCAGTCCTCTGTTTATGAATCACCTACCCAGAGACATAATTTTAATGGAAATAGAATTTCTTTCTAAAGCAACAAATAAATTAACTTGCAGGAATACTGCAGCAAGGCTTCAGGTCTTTGAAAGCAGACTCCATTTTCTTCCCTTCAAGCCATTCGTAACAGTTGACATGAAGTCAGGAAACAGGAGTTTCTCAGTTTTTCATTTTCTGGGAAAAGAAAAATATTAGGGTTGCCTTTCCAGTAATTTCAACCTAAACTCTAGCGCTTGTCATGGCAGACAAAAGACCTTATATTAAGGATGTGTTTTGTTTTGTTTTGTTTTGTTATGGTGAAAGTAAAATACATTACTTTAGGCTGTTCAAAGTAGGATTGAACAGACTGGTTCTGTTTAGCTGGCTGCCTTTTGACCTAGATGCATGTGCTTGATTTACAGATCAAGATATAACCAGCTCTAATCTGAAGTTGTAAAGAAATTGGGCTGTGCTCATTAGCCAATTTTTTAACGCTGGAGACCCATTTCAAGTCAGAGAGCCATGTTTTTCCTAAGTGAAGGACAATGATAAGTGAATACCAAGCTGAGTAGAAATAAGTGACCTAAAATCAGAGGCTCTAGCCAAAGCTGAAACTAAAGTAAATTAATTCAAATCCACAGATGCAAATACACTGTCCATTGTATGTAAGCTCTTGTGCCTGGCCTTATGTTCAGTTTTGCTTTTTGCTTCTCAAATGGTGTGATGTGGGGGGGGAAAGTACATAGATAGTATTAAACAGACTTAGCACATTCCATTCAAATCAGACTTTTAGCAAATCTGTGACTACTCAGTCTTGAATACCACAGGATATGAATCACACAAAAGAAAAGCAGCCCAGAGACTAAAAATTAATGACCATGGTGGTCTTTAATAGTCATACTTTAAATTGAAATATAATGAACATTAAAATAACATGATTCATATGCATTACTTTGTCATTTTATCATCTCCCGTAGTTAGTGTTACCTTTTTTTTATACTTTTATTGGTGCAGTAGTCTCACGTCATAATGTGTTCACAGTGAGAGTGATTTACATGCACAGAGCGCTTGCTGAGTTTTCCCAGCTCCCTCTCCACTTTCTCCTTCCCCATAAAGGGTATTGAGATTGACATTGGTATCCTCACATACATACATAACATCAATGGAAGTAATGCCTTCATTGGTTCTCCCTCTCCTCACCTCTCCCCTTGACTACCTTTCCTGCTCCACTGGAGTTTTTCCCCCATTTTCTGAAGTCTCTCTGGTATTCCAATTTAGCATCATCTTTCTAAACACTTGATAGAAACCATGCAGGATACATTCACCATCTCCACTATCCCCTTGACGTTTGGTAGAACAGAAGCACAGTGGCATATACTGATGGGAAGCGCTTCGAAAATCTTAGCATGACCAATCACCCACATTGTCCTGAGACATCCAGTGTATTTGTGAATATGTCAATAGTTTTGATACAACTGGTCCTCTTGACTTTGGTTGCAGAAACCCACCCTGAAATTCTCAAAGAAAAGCAGAAAGACTGAGAGTCGTCACAATCTGAATAGTCTGCAAGATTAATTTCTCAGACTATTTTCATTTACCTGAAAATCAGCATTAACCTATTCTCTTATTTTTGTCCATAAAATTTTCACTTAATAGCATTCATTCTTATTTAGAGATATGTTTTCTTCTATTTTTCTGAAAATCACTGGTATGCTTTTGTTTCAAGAGACAAATAATACAAAATGATACAAAATAAAGCCGGGTGTGGTGGCGCACGCTTGTAATCCCTGCGCTTGGGAGGCTGAGACAGGAGGATCACGCAGGTTCGAAGCCAGCCTCTGCTGGCTTAAGAGACCCTGTTTCCAAATAAAATATAAAGTAGGTCTGGGAGTGTAGCCCGGAGGTAGAAGGCCCCTAGGTTCCATCCACAGTACCAGAAAAAAAAAAAAAAAAGAATATATATATATATATATATATATATATATATATGCAGAATAGAATCTGATCACAGAATTATAGGAATGTGAATTTACATTTTATTGGCTTTTTCATTAATCTACTCTTTCAATAAGAAATGCAAGTCTAATTATCTGTGGGGAGCCATTAAGGCTTTCCCTTTTAAGAACATTTCTGACTGTCCTTTGCCCAGAGCCAATAAGGTTTGGGGTCATGGAAAGTTCAATGTCTGAGAGAAGCTCAGGTGGAATTGATTGCTTTGACCGTTAAGCGCACAGGTGCTGACGGCACAGGCTTGATTGGTTTGACCGTTACGTGCGTAGGTGGTGACGTCACGAGGGTTGGTATAAATAGGACGAGAGCGATAAAACCGGGATCGGTCAGTAGAGATATCGACCCGGGAGTGTACTGCCGATCCTTCCATGAGAGAATGAAGTATTCTATGAATAAAATTCATTGAATAAAATTCTTTTCATCCTCACTCCTCTCTTCAGAACCCGTACTTTTGCCGGCTGGCTCCGGCAATTATCCAACTAGAATTGTTCTACAGGATTCTGTAAAGAATTAATGAAACACATAAATTATCAATAGCTTCCCACTAATACTTTCTATGAGAAGTTTAGAAATGAGAGGATTCTACTTCTGATCAGGAAGAAAGGTAGAAAACTCTCGATAATTGTAAAATTTTAGATTAAAACAATTAATTCTTTGAAAACTCTTCATTTAATTCTAAAACTATAATTATTTTAAGAAAAACTAGAAATATAAGCCTTGTAATACCTGTTTATAAGATTGGATTTATTTGAGACAAGATAATTTAACTAACCAATTTTTAAGTAATTTTCATAAAGGAAATTACTGAAGGTTTATTGTTTACTTTGAAATCACTCAAGCAGGCTAGAAAACCTAAATAATTTCATAACAGTTTTCTATCCAATCCCAAACCACAGATTGATGGAAACTTTAAAATGGAAAGTGGAGCACTTAGAATCTGTTTGCTTAATAATTATATTTCAGGCAGAAAAAATAAAGAGGAAGTGCAATGTCAGGCACCGAATGGAAGAGAACAGTATGAATGCTTCTTTATTAACTTGGAAATATTTTGGACTCTGAAAAATCTTCCTTAAGTTAGAAGCCTCTTGTAGTCTGAAAAAAGTATGAAGTATAACATCCTTCAGGTCAAAGTTCCAACAACATTTTTAAAGACATCCACATATGGTTATAATATGGATAACTTATCTGCATTATTATTTTTATTCCATATAGCCAAGACATTAGTGTCAAGACCAAAAGATATATGATTTGAGAATAAAATAAATGCAAAAAACAGAAATAGAACATTTTAACTCATTTTTGTAAAACAAAATAACAGTATAATGTATCTAAGTACAGAAAGCAAGTGAAGCATTTTCATCAATGATTCTAAAAACTAGATGAAATAGCTGGAATTTATTTTGAACATTTTGAACTTGGTTTTACTTTGGGAGGAAAATACAGACTAGATAATTAAATTATCTCTTATTTTTATTTAATATACACTGGAGTTATCCCATTAAGAAGGGCCAAATTATAAATGATTCTCTAGTACAGCATTGAAACCAAGTATCTGCAGCATTTTTCACTAAGGCTTTCTTTCTTAATCTGGAAACTAACATCTATAGACTTACATTATTAAATATAAAGCTGAATCCAAGGTGACTTTTTAAAATATTTATATGACAAAGCAAAAATTATGTGAATATGTATGGAATAGGCTAAATTTTTATCAATTGATATATCTAATGATCCTCTCATAAAGTAACTTACTTGAATTAAGAATATTTATCTAAACCAGGCATGGTGGCACACTTATAAAACCAATACTTGGGAGGCTGAGACAGGAAGTTACAGGTTTGAGGCCAGCCTTAGCAACCTATCAAAACCTTATTTTAAAATCTAAAAATTCAGTAGGGCTGGGATATAGCCCAAAGGTAGTCCCCTCTGAGTTCAATCCCCAGAACAACAACAACAAAAAAGTATGTAAATTTTTACTATGCACAGAAGGATCCTATAATATCACCTTAAAATAATATAAATCAAAGTACTTTCAGGTTATTATAAATATCCATTTTTAATTAATTTTACATTCGTATTTTCAAATATTTCAGCATAACTAAATCTGACCTCATTTTTTCCTCTCAATTCCCATCACTGAACTTCTCCTTCCCCCATGGATCTATAAGAAAAGCAGCTCAGAGTTCTTTAGGTTCCAGTAAGCCCATCGTATCAGTTCTCACTCCAGTCTGCTACCTGGATAATATATTTCCCTTTCACTTCCTAGAGAAATTCTTTGTCTTTCCACACCCAGCTCCAACAGCATCTCCTCTGTTAAGTCTTCTTAGCACTTAGCTTGCCTTTGCTGTCAGAAATGTTTTATTTGCCATTACAATGATAAATTGCGGCTCAATGTCAATGTGTTATGTACCTAAGTTACAGTGAATGTTTCTTAAAGCTAGGATCTATTTTAATCATATCTTTGCTCCTAGCATACTACATAGATATATATCTCAACAAATATCCTTGAAATAAACATGAGGAAGGAGGGAAAGGATGAATCAAAAGGGACAAAGAGAAAAGTAGATAGGTAGATGTCCTAATTACTCCAGCTTTTTATTCTTTACAAAATGATTAGAAATGTACATGCCTATGTAGTTAGACATCTATTTATGAACTGTCAGCAATGTAATTCATATGCCAGGAGACTTTCAAAGTATTTGTTTTGATAATATAGTACTTTAATATTTAGAATAATACAGTGAGAAGTTAGATAGATGTTGCACAAACACTGGACTATTACTGCTAATCTTTGGGGAAGCGGACATTCAGAGTTGCTACTTAGTGAAGAATATCAGTCAGATCGACTTTGGGTTTAAAATAACTTGCATAATTAGGGTGAATAGCTTTCTGATTAAAGAATAAACAAGGCTTAAAGTTTATAAAAAGGAAAAATCATACTGTTATGAAAGAAAGAATGTCAAGCAGAATCTAACATTTATTTGGGGCATCTGTTTCCCAGGACCGAATTGCTACACACTAGTGGGGTCAAAAACACTAGATAGTTCTCCAGAGGCCCTTCTCTATTCAAAAGGACTTTCAAAATAAAGTGGGAGTCAAAGAAGAGGCTAGGGAACAGTTGCTTCGTGAAGAAAATGCATTCTCAGAGTCCTAACATCTGTTTCAGTTTACATACTTTAAGTATGACTTTACACATGGAAATTGAACTTAGGCATCATGCCTGAGAAGGATCCTGCCTGCAAGAGAGCTAAGTGAACTATCAACAGCTGGAATTTGTATGGGTTCACATTCTATGCAGCCTAATGCAGCCTAATATCCTGCAAATCACCTATGGCCCCATTCTCAAAACACAGGAAGAATGGCACAGAACATTGTCCTAATGTTAATGCAACTTTTATAGTAAGCAGAGAGAGAAAGAGCAGTGAAGAGGAATCTGATTGTAGAAACAGTGTGGAGGGGTACTAGGATTTGTGATGCAAGACATATTTTTACATAAAAATAAATAAAAATCCAAAGATCTTTTTACATCCCCTTATACTAATAAATTCTCATTATATATCATTCCACTAAACTTTCTCATTAATTAGTTAGATATTTGCAATACTTTTCAACTTGCTAAAAAGATAGTTATAATTTCTCCTAGGCTGAAGTACAATGCAAACTTGAAAAAATGATGAACCTTTGCTTCCCCCTCGTGGCAGGTCTGTATTTTTCCAGTTGCAGATCAACTTTTTCTTTTTTCCCTCCTGAGTTTCAAGTGTTTTTTGTTTGTTTTGTAGTGCCAGGGATTGAGCCTAGGGGCATTCTTTTTGTTTTGTTTTATTTGGTGGTACTGGGGTTCCTGGAAAATTTCTACCTACAGGCTACACTCCCAAACCTATTTTATATATTTATTTGGAAACAGGGTCTCTTAAGCCAGTCTTAAGCCATCGAGGCTGGCTTAGAACCTGCATGATCCTCCTGTCTTCGCCTCCCAAACGCGGGGATTACAAGCGTGTGCCACCACGCCCAGTGAACCTGGGGCATTCTACCTCTGAGCTACACCCTCAGCCTGATTTTTTATTCTTTATTTTGAAACAGGGTCTAAGTTGTAGATGGCCAACTAAATAGCTGAGGCTGGCCACAAGCCCAAATCCTCCTCTCTCAGCCTCCCAAGTACTGGGATTACAAGCACCTGGCTCTCAAGTTTTTAAGTAATAGTTTCAAATTTAGTTCTGAAGCCACTATTACCAGCTCCAACCTCTAATATGAAAGTACTATTAAAGTCTTAAAGAACATAGAATCTGCTCACAGATAACTTATATATCAGTTGATCACTAATAAATTCACAGGAAATAAGCCCACAATGAAAAATCATTATATTATGATGTCTAGAAGAATATATTTTCTTGACCTCAAATATAATACCTTATTTAATATCAAAACACAGGTAAATTAAGTATTACTGCACTATAATTCAAGAGTCATAGTAAGTATAATTGGATGGCAATGAGTGGTTAAAAAGAAAGTTTAATTGTTCTAAATGGAAAATAGGAAGGTATGTGAGAATGTCCATGAAAGAAAATTGAGAAGTTGTAGGCTGTTGGAAAGGGTTTAGACATACAGAATGAAATCAATAGGGCACCTCAGGTGAAGGTAATGATAAAGTACATTTAGAATCATAATAGAATGTTCAGAAGAAAGATCTTACAATCAAGTTTATGGCAGCAAAAAAAAGAAAGAAAAGAGAATAAAAAGGTAAATCAGGACTATTTATGATAGCCCTTACTATCAGGCCAAGAATCCTCAGTTTTGGCCTATAACTCTAGTCCTGGGGAGTCACTGATTCAATATACTCATTTCCTATTGGTAGACATAACCCTCTGCCACATAGAAAATTATATGAAAATAATTTGTTTCCCCAAATGAAAGTAATCTAGTAGTTTACACCCTCTAATCTCTCACCCTGTGCAATTTAAGATTTTAGAGCCATGAAATCAAAGTCACCCAGTAAATCACTGCCAAGGCTCTAGGGAAAAAGGTAAATAAAATCTTAAAGGATGATGACTGGACCCAAAGATATGTAAAGCCTTCTGCTTGCTATTTCAAGACATTCTGTTCTGAGAAGGTAGATGTGCGTTGTAGAGAAGAAGTACATAGTTTAACAGAAAAGAAGAAGAAATTTAGACTTTGAGGGCCCTTTTGCGGCAGGCTACACTGCAATTTGTGCCAGGGATTGGGGGGAGAGGCGGTAAGAGGTTGGGCAAAGGACTGAAAAGCTGGGACAGACACAAGCTGAGTGAGACTCAGATCTCTAAGCAAAAGGGAAAACTCCAGTAGTAGGTCTCTTCATTCAAAACAACTGAAATAAATTTTTAAAATAGAAAGCTTTATTGTGGGTCATATTCTCATTGCATGCTATACTGATTTTTTTTTTAACGGAGTCACGGAGCATCATGAAAAATAAAAGATCTTCAGAATAAGGTTCAAATAACAATTTCGTTTTTTAACAGTTTCTTTGTATGTGGGAAATCATGAGTGAAATGTACACACAGCACTCCAGAGGGAAAACAGTAATTCAAAAGATGCAGTAAGAATTCACACTGTAATTTTGTTTCCCTAGTTGTAGCATAATATGCACAGATGTTATTAATCACTACAAAAACAGCTATTTACATTAATATTCAGAATAGCAATGATTTCCTTTTATTCTCCTCCAACTTCTAAACTGATTTCTGGGACCATAAAGATGCCTAAAAATATTTTTGTTCCAGAGTTTTCATGGCCACTTCTTAGACAAATGTCACAGCAATATTAAATGTGAGTCTTTTTAAATCTTTTATTTTGTGGATGTTAAATTCATAGACAGGGCTCAAGAAACCCTCCTGCCTCAACCTCCCACATGCCATTTTAAATAAGGGACATCCAGGAAACCCCTTATGTATTAAAGATTTTTGTATCTGTGGGGTATCCTGGAACCATTCCTATGGATCCCAAAGGACACCTGTAATACACTTCACATAAACTGTAATACACTTCACACATGGCCCACCCACAGATCTACTAAATTGGGGTATTCTTCTCCTATCTCTCTTTGATCATATATGTCCTCACTGAATAAACATAGCTTTATCTAAATCCAATGGCCTTCAGTTTTCTTATCTATATGTAAAATTCTTATGTGAGAGAGTCTGATTGGTTCCTTGATTTAGAGACACTCTACAGTTAACAGTGTCTTGAAAGGATTTCTCTGAATCTGTGGTTTCCAAAACCAGGCAATTCTAAGATGATGACTGGAGGTTTGAGATTTCAACATTATAACCTCAATTTACTTTTATTGCTTATCTTATCCATATCTCACCCAGCAGGTATTGGAGCCACCCTGCTTAAAAGCCTCATGTCCCACAAGAGATGCTATTTCTTGCAATAACTGCATAGACCTTGCTTACCAGGTTCACATGAAGGACATACTAACTTATACAAGAGTTAACACACTCAGGAAAGCCAAAATTATAGCCTCCCCATCGGGTAACTATAAGACATTTAAAGCACCTCCTATCCAGATATGATTTATCATTCAGGGTTCATTTTACCAAGGCAAAATTGCCTGTAACATAGTTGACATTCTATTTCATCTGGTTTCCAGTGAGTAGAAAGTTAACTAAAGGTCACATACTTATGCTAAAAATGAGGACGGGCTTTATTACTTTTTTACCCACACATGCCTCACAGGGAGTTCTTTAATGTACTTACTGGCCTTGGCAGCTTTGACTTAAGTTTCTTTTAAAGATGAAAACATGAACCAGAGCACACTAGAGGAAGTAGGCAAACTCTTCTCCTCTGCAATACATCCACCTTCCAATTTTCAGGATATACCTTAACTGCCCGGAAATATCTTAGTTTGCATGGGACTATTCTACAGGGAAAAAAACCTAACTGTGAATATGGACACATTTGGCAACCTGATGGAAGGATGCAAACAAGGGGTAGGGGTCAAAGGGATTCAGAGTGAAAGGGATTCTGCTGCATCCTGAGAGAAAAATTCTCCAGGACCGCTAACGGTCTATGGAGAACAGGAGTTCTCCATTCTGTTTCAGGCTGTTCCTACTCACCCTCCAAAAGCACTAATGCAGTAAAACAAAAAGACTGCATTGCTAATATAGGATCATATGATGCTCTGGAGTCTCCTGAAAGCACAGGAGAAGGCTGTTCCCTAACGGATGGAAGAGCAGGAAAACATGACTAGAGCTTCAGGGGCCTGAGCACTAGAGTAGCTCCATTGAGGGCAGAGGCTTTGATTATAGAACAGTCTCAAATCCTCCTGCCTATGCTAATGCAAAAAGCAACCTCACCAGGAATGCACAAACTGGTGAGAGGAAAATGCTCCATGATAGGGAGGGAACCTCAAAGAATGATCAGATGTCCTATCTGAGGACATGTACCCTGGAAAACTGCATTTTTCCAGTGGTGGCCACAAAAAGCCTTCCACCCTACAGGCTATTTTACAAGGTGACAGTACCACTGCCCCCAATGAGAGGTGAGTCTCTTTCCCCTCTACTTGAAACAGAGCAAGATTGGGATTCTTCAAAGTCTCCAACTATACTATTGAATTCATCAATTTCTCTTCATGGCTTTATCAGGTTTTGCCTCATATATTTAAGTTGTTAGGCACACAGACGCATTAAGAACTATTATGTCTTCTTGGAGAACTGGTCCCTTTAGGATTTCTTAGGAGTCTTCTTGCTCTCAAGTCAGCTTTGTCTGAAATTAATTCAGCCATTTAAGCTTTCTTTTGATTAGTGATAGCAGGGGTATCTTTCTCTCCTTATTTCTTTATTTTTAATCTGTCTTCATATTTAAAGTAGATTTCTTGTAGGCAACATTTAGGTGCATCTTGTTTCCTGATTCACTCTAATATTCTGTTTTTCCATCATTTTCAGTTGATAAATTGACACCATTAAGGTGTGTGTGTGTGTGTGTGTGTGTGAGAGAGAGAGAGAGAGAGAGAGAGAGAGAGAGAGAGAGAGAGAGAGAGAGAGAGAGAGAGAAAGAAAGAGGGAGACAGGGAGACAGACAGACAGACAGACAGACAGACAGACAGACAGATTGAACCCAGGAGCATTCTACATCTGAGCTACACCTCCAGACCTATTTTTTGATTACCTTGAAGAAGGGTTTTCTAAGTTGCTGAGGGGGAAAAGTCAGTGAACATAGATTGTAATGAGTCCCCTGGACTTTCTGGCACCAGCTCTCCATTTTTTGTGGTCAGTAAACAAATAAGAACATATTACGTGCTTTTGTTTTGATTTTTGTCTTTTGTTGTTCAGTTTGGTTTAGTTTGGTTTGGCATTAAGGATTGAACCCAGGGGCATTCTACCTCTGAGCTACAGCCACAGTTCCCTCCCCTCTTTTTCTTTTAATTTTTGAAACATGGTCTTGCTAGGCTACTGAGAGTCTTACCACATGGCTGAATCTGTTGTTGAACCTGTGATTATCCCATCTCAGTCTCCCAAGTACCGGGATTACTGACATGTGCCACCATGCCCACTCTTTCAACATTTAAATATTTCACTCTACTCTCTTCTTGATAGTATATTTTCTGAAAGAAGTCCAATGTAATTTTTGTCATTGTCCTTCTATATAGGTAAAGTGACTCTTTTTTGTCTTCTAAGATTTTCTCTTTGATTTTTCAATAGTTTGATTCTAATATGACTTGGTATAAATTTTTATATATTTGTTCTTCTTGGTGTTCTCTGAACTTCCAGGATCTGTGACTGAATATCTACCATTAACTTTGAAAATTCTGTAATTAAAACAAATTCTCCTGTTCCTTTACTTTCTGGTATTCCCATTACATGTATGTTACATCTTTTATAATTGTCTCACAATTGCTGCATATTTTATCCCCTTCTTTTCATTCTTTTTTTCTCTTTGTATTTTAGTTTTGGAAGTTTCTATTGACATTTATTAAAGATCATGATTTTTTTTCTTCAAGATCACAAAATACTTTCAAGTATCTAGTCTATTGGTGAGCCTATCAAAGGCATTCTTCATTGCTGTTTTGCTGTTAGTGTTTTTTTTTTTTTCCTAACATTTCCTTTTTTTAACTCCGCGCTACACTCCAAGACCTATTTTATATTTTTATTTGGAAACAGGGTCTCTTAAACCAGCATGGCTGGCTTCAACCTGTGCGATCCTCCTGTCTCTGCCTCCCAAGCGTGGGGATTACAAGTGTGTGCCACCATGCCTAGCTAACATTTCCTTTTGATTCTCTCCTCAAGTTTCCATCTTGCTGCTTACATTTCCCATATGTCCTTAAATGTTGTATATAGTTCCCCTTACCTTAGCATAAAAATTCCTATTTCTCATTCACAAGCCTATGTGTTCCACTACTTTCTTGACCCTTAGTTAAATGACCTCTGTTCACAGGCAATAAAATAATGTATTTCATAGATTTTAATTCCTCATCTATAAATCTAAATATATATATAATTACATAGCTCCAAAAATATATTCTCTAATTATAATATTTTATTTTAGACTTTCATTTGAAATCTTGACTCAGTTATCTGAAACTACATAACAAATTGCCATGAAACCTAGTAGTATAAAGTAATAACCATAATCTTATTTATAATTGCAGGGCTCTGTAAGACATGTAGAGCTCGCTAGAAATGCTCAATGTGGTGTCAGCTAGGTTTGACTGGGATTGAAAGATCCAAGATGGCTTCTTCACACACCTGGGACCTTGGTGTTAGCTGTCAGCTGAGTGCCTCAGTTCTCTCCTTACATAGTCCCTCACCATTTAGCAGCTTAGCCCATACTGAAGATGATGTCTAACTCTGAGAAGAACAAAGTTGAAATCTTCCAGGCCTCTTAAATCCTAGATTCCAAAAGTGATTTAGCATTCTACTAGTTAAAGCAAGTCATGAGGCCAGCCCAGATTCTAGATGAGTGGAAAAGATTACCTCTTGATTTAAAAAGTTTCTAAGTTACACCACTACACAAGAGTAGGATGGAAGGTGTTGTGCAACCAACCGAGGCTGGGAAGTTGCAGGTTCAATCTGATCCATCTGTAAAAGAAGTGAGGCACTGAGGGGAAATGATTTTTTTTTATTTATTCCTACTGAAGCAGCCTGAAATAGGAGGCTTAGTCCTCCATTACCCAGCGGTAGCTGACTGGGCCCTTGGGAGCTCTGCAGGGAGACTTTTCCACAGCACATCAGCTTATCCATACATCTGCATACTGTACAGTCTCAGTTCAGTTTGTATATCAAATCAGAACAAAGTAGCAACTAGCCAGGGACAAAGAATTACATAAGACACTATGGTGCCCTCAAGGACATGCTTAACAATTTTTACATAGAGCAATGGCCTTCACAAGAATGGGGCAAGGAAGTCTAACATCATGTTTTGACCTTACTGGCAGAAAGGTTTGTTGCAGCTATTTTCAGAAGCAATCTACCAGTTTTAGTGAAAAAGCTATTTTATACATAGTTTTATAAAATACTTCTGGGGCTGGGATCTGAGCCTGCCTTGAGGCAAGGCCGGTACTGGGGCCTCTAAGGCCGGGATCTGAGCCTTCTCTGAGGCAAGGCCAGTGCTGGGGCCTCTGAGGCCAGGATCGGAGCCTGCCAAGGGGTGAGGCCGGTGCCAGGGTCAGTGAGGCCGGGATTGGGGCCTGCCATGAGGCAATGGCGGTGCTGGAGCCAGTGAGGCCGGGATCAGAGTCTGTCGGGTGGCCAGACAGAGCCGGGGCTAGCAAGAATGGGATTGAAACTTGCAATGCAGCATATACAGAGAAATATCACGGAAAATAAAAAACCAGATGCTTTCCCTAATATGCAAAAACTAGGAAGAAATGGGTAATAGGAGGATATCTAGTTGAAGAATGGGCCCTATAGAGGAGCAATTAAAGTGACCAATCAGAGGGGATGGGATGGGAGAGGATGGAATCTCTTTAAAACTCATGATGTATGTAAACAAATGTATCAAAGTTAATCACCAATCAAGCATGGGATCGAGGGAAGGGGAGGGAATGGGATGGGGATTGGATAAGGACTAATTGGATGATGTGTGTTTGTATATCCTCACAAGTCTTGTATTCCATTGTGATGTATGACTACAATGTACCAACAAATTTATATATTTAATAAAAAAAGAAATATGCAGAATGCCTTCTGCATAATAGTGGAAGGAATTTGTCCCCAAAGATCTCTTTGTAGAAATGATGCCACCACAATTGATGTTTCAATAAAAATGAATATTTATGAAATGTAAAAAAAATCATAGTATGTATACAGTTTGGTACTATCTATGACTTCAGTCCTCCACTGACGGTCTTGAAACTATCCTCCACAGATAAAGTATCCTCCTACTCAGGAATCATGACCTAGAGAGGTACTCAGGCTCACTGGAGAACACAGTCTGGGCCATCCCCCCAGATAATCTGCCTATACCAGCAACATAGCAGACAAACAAAATCCTGGAGAAGTTCTTGCCATGCAGGGCAAACTTATATGTGTGTGTTTGTAAAAGCATGCATTACAGGTATAAGCATGATATCTGAGCAGAGCACTAGGTGGACTGTACTGGCACTGTGGTGGTCTATCCAGAGCCCTCTGGAGCAGAGGCACCCACCTCCCCACCAGTGGGAATATTGACTGTGATGACTCCTGGCTTCATCCCTTAGTGGGTGGTGCCATGAGCCACAGAGAATGGCCTTGCCCAGCACACCCTCCCAGGAGACAAATGGCACCAGTGGCTGACCGCTACATGGACACAGAGCAGTCCTCCCCTCATCTGCAAAGGATATGATTCAAGACCTCCCTGGAGGCAGAAACCATGGATAATACTGATGTCTAGGTGCATTATGCTTTTTCCTCTGCATACATACCTGTGATGAAATCCAATTTTAAAATTAGGCATAGTAGAGCTTAACAATGATAACTAATTATAAAATAAACCAATTATACAAATCTACTGCAAAAAAATAAAATAAAATACTTCTGGGTATATATAAGAAGGGGAAATTAAATAAACTGGTTAAGATATTCCTTAAACTTCTCACATTTAGACACAAATTCCTTTGCATCTTTTGTCTCAGAGACATCAGTATCTGTATTTTTCTCCCACAGAATAGCCAGTGCTCTCTTGATTATACCTGAAAGATAAACAGAAAACTTTTAAGCAATAGCGAGATCTATATTGCTTTTCCAAAATATCCCTAGGTGGTCTACAGACTGAAATATTAAGGGTGTGTAGGTATTGAGTCACATCACCAGAAATAATAACCAAGCCTATACAAAAATTATATTTTCTCCCTAAAAAAGTAAATTAAGATGCCATAAATTATGATACCTTTAAGTATAAACTTATCCTAATATCAAGAGATTTGAAAATGTTTTGTTATAGGGTGACCACCAGAGAACACTCAGACTTAGTTTAAGCTGAATAGAAAGTCTTTATTAGCCAGCCGGTGACTACACTGCAGGGTGTTTAGTCCTGAGCGCAGCCCGAGTAGTTTCTCAGGGCTCTTTGTATGTCAAAACCACAAGCTCAGGAGTAAGAGTTTAGGTTCCCACAAAATGGACAGTTCCCAACAGTTCTTTCAGTAGGTGTGCAAGTCAAGCAGAAAGTACAGAAACCAGGAACAGTATTTTGCAGGAGCCCAACAATCCCTGTCGATCTCTCCTATTGTCTACCTTTGGATTGTTTTTAAAGATAGAAACTTCCTAACATCCTTTGTTTCTCTGCAGGTGCAAGCTAAGCAGGAATTAATGAAGCCAAACAAGCAGTTATGCGTGACTAGCAAGTTACCTGGTGACAAACATTAGTTCTCAAGCTGACAATCATTAGTGCCTTGAGGTCACCTGGGGTAACATCATAGAGTTACTGAAGCTAAGGCTTAGGCTCACTTTATCACAGTTTCTTACACTTTATGAAATACAATAATGTTTTTTTTTTGTTTTTGTTTTGTTTTGTGTGGTACTGGGGATTGAACCCAGGGGCATTCAACCTTTGAGCTATACCCCCAGCCCTAATTTTTATTCTTTATTTTGAAACCATTATTGGCCACCATGCCTGACCAATAATGGTTTTAGAAAAGGAAGGAATCAAGCCTGGTGAGATGGAGTACACTTGTAACCCAAGTATTTGGGAGGCTGAGAAAGGAATATCACAGGTTCAAGACCAACTTCAACAACTTAGCAAGGCCCTCAGCAACTAAGTGAGACCCTATTTCAAAATTACAAGATCTCAGTTGCTGAGAACCTATTTTTAAAAAAATACGGTTTGGGGTGTAGCTCCAAGTTTAAATGCCCCATTGTTCAATCCTCAGTACCATAAAAAAAAGAGAGAGAGAACGAAGGTACCACCCATAACCCTTTGTGGGGGGTGCGTTTGGGGGGTTATTGGGGATGGAATCCAGAGGCTTCCTACCTCCAGGCTATACTCCCAGACCTATTTTATATTTTTCATTTGGAAACAGGGTCTCATTAAGTTGCTGGAAGCCTAAGTAGCTGAGGCTGGCTTCAAACCTGCATGATCCTCCTGTCTCAGTCTCCTAGGTACTGGAATTACAAGTGTGCACCATCATGCGTGGCTCCATAACACAATTTTAACCAACTAGCTGTACAACTACTATGCTTAAGGGAGTGTCTTTAGAGACTAGTGATAATACTTTTATTCTTCAACTCAAGATTGAGCTGAATCTTATGACCTGTTATTCTGCCTCCCTGACCTTCCTTTCTCACTAAACTAAGCTTTCTCTCACTAAACTGAAAGAAAACTTACATTCATTTTCTGAGACTAGCTAATCATTTGGCACAATATTCTCTAGTTTCACTTTTCTTGCAAATGAAATAATTTTGTTTTTCTTTATGACTAAGTAAAATTCTACTGTGTGTAAATGTTAGAGTTTTATAATCCATGTAATTCATCTATTGATGGATACATAGGCTGGTTCCATAATTTGGCTTTGTGAATTGTTATAAATTGTCATTTACTGCTATAAATATGGATATGGATGTATGACTATAATATTCTAGTTTCAATTCATTTGGAAAGATATTCAGGAATGGTTTAGCCAGGTCATGTGGTCACTAGTGATTCCATTCCTAGTCTTCTGAGGAAATTCCACACTGATCTCCATAGCTCCTGTACTAATTTGCAATTCCACCAACAGTGTTTAAGGGCTCCTATTTCCCTACATCCTCACCAGGGCTTTTTTTTATTATGTTCTTAATGATTGCCATTCTGACTGTGGTTGGATGCAGTCTCGGTGGTGGGGTTTTTGTGGTGGTGGTTGTTATTTTCTTTTGGTTTTGAACTAGGAATTGAACCTATGGGCATTCTACCACTGAGCTATAACCCCAGCTCCACCCCCTTTTAAATTTCAGGTACATACACATGGTGTGTGTGAGTGTGTGTGTGTGTGTGTGTGTGTGTGTGTGTGTGTATTGAAGCCAGGAGTGTTCCACACTCCCAGCCCTATTTTGTTTTTTATTTGTAAATAGGGTCTCCTAAGTTGCTGAGGCTGGTGGTGAACCCGTGATCCTCCTGTCTCAGCCTCCCAAGTACATGTTACATGTATGCTTCACCTCACCAGGCTGGTTTCCTTCCTTTTTTAAAACCATTATTGGCCAGGCGTGACTAGTCTCGTATATAACAGATATACAAGCATCAAGAACTACGAAAACGATAGGCATAACTTTATAACTTTATAGAGGATTGGTAGAGGCATCTACCCGCTCGGAATTCAGAGCTTCTAACCCACAGACGTGCTCAGCTAAAGGGGGAAATTAAAATCAAGGCATCGCACACAAAGCAATCCTTAGTCAGCCAGAGGGCGGCGGCCCAGGTCGAAGGAGATGCCCTCAGGCCGGGAGCTCGCAGGGGAGGATGCTCTAGAATCCCGGAGCAGGAGCCAAATTTCCTACGAAAACAGAAAAGTCCTCGTAGCTGCGGGGATTCTGTCGGAATGTTAGGCGATGCTCACAAAAACAAAACCAAAAAAGACAAAGTAACAGTTAATAGCAGGAGCGAAGAGCTGCGGAAGGCGAGGAAAACCTGCGCACTTCGAGACCCCATTAGGCGACTAAGGAGACAATTGGTGCGCGATGCTTAACGTCATCTCGCGGCGCCCGAATCACAGGGAAGAAGGAGTTCTGAGCCGCTTCTGTCCGAGGGAGTACTCAGACAAAGCCGGAGAAGAATCTCTATGTGATAGTCTCTATATGTAGCGCCATCCGATATAGATTCGCTTTCTCTATGTTTTGCGTAATCTTTTTTACAAGTGTCTGGGTTTGACGTTGCCCAAACTAAAGATGGCGGCACAGGCGCCGGGTGTTACCATAGAGTCCTAGGCCTAGAGGAGCCGGGGCGGGGCCTGCGCGCCGGGCGACGCGCCGGATTGGCTCTCAGAGGAGGAAGTTCGGATCCGGGCCGCCGGCCGCGGGTTCCTGAGTCTGCGCGAAGATGGTGGAGGAGGAGAGCATCCGCGTGGTTCATTGTGGCGGCAGCGAGCTGAACTTTAGGAGAGCGGTGTTCTCTGCGGATTCCAAGTATGGGGGCACCGCGCGTGGCTGGCTTGGTTGAGGGGTGCGAGGGCTCTGAGGGCCGGGGAGAGAACTGTCAGGCGCCCCCAGACTCACCAGCCCACAAATGCGGGTTCCTAGTTGACAGAGACCCTCGGACACCCGAGAGGGAGCCGGTGCCTGCGAGGGGCTGGTGAGCCCCCAGCCCCATGGCGGGGTGCCTGCGAGGGGCCGCTGACCCCCCAGCCCTGTGGCGGGGGTGCCTGCGAGGGGCATCCCCCTTCCTGGACACTAGACCTGCAGGGAGATGGGGCCGGGGGCGGGCCCACGTGTCTAGTCGGTCCGGCTGTAGGCGCCGGGGACGGTGCAGGCGTGGCCGTGCTCACCTCGGCCCCTGCAGTGTCACCAGTGGTAAAAAAAAAAAAAAAAAAAAAAAAAAAAAAATTTAAAAAGTAGTGTTCCGGAATTAGGAAACCTTTAAAGATTCACACACGCAAACCGACATGGTGCGAACCTTTTGTGGAGGTTTGCGTGAAAACTGATGTTAGATTCCGTAGAAAATGAAAATATGCTAAGACTCCATTAGGAGTTGAGTGTAACTGGAAACTGGAAGCCAAACTCTCAGGGTTCAAAACTCAGTTCTTATATTTTGGAATCTTTACAAATTTCTTACTTTCTGCCTCAATTGCCTTATCTGGAAAATGGGGATAGTATTTAGTCATCTGTCTCTGAGGAAGCACTTGGGAAGATTTAATGCCTCAATGCATACACAACGCATACAAAAGTACCTGGCATTTAACGGCCCAGTGGAGTTCATCTGTCATCACTATTGTTAAATTGTATCATTTGTAAATGACATCGTAGTAAGAGGAGGTTTTCAAGAAATTTAAGTATTAGAATAATACACTGTCCTGCATATGAGGTTTGGCAAACGTGTTGAATGTATGCATGAATGAAGGAGCTTACACACAAATCCTGAGGCTTTATAACTAAAGGGGGGTGGTTATTGTAGACATTCATTTTATAAAATAGAGGATAAAGAAGGTTTGAAGAAATTGTCAACGTTCAGCCTTCTCAGACACATACTCATATATCCAGTTTCTTCCTCTAGTGTACTGTTCCTACATTTTATTCAATTTCTGTTTCAGAGTTTTGCCCTGTGGTACTGTTTATTACAAAAATAGTCAAACAAAAACTACACACCACCTTCCTAACCTAGCCACTTTTAGTAATTTAGTCACCCGTGCTATATGGGAGAAAGACACAAATCCAGAAAGATAAAGCCAGCATTCCAGCAACAAGGAGAGGAAAACTGACATAGTGTATTTTACTCTCCTACAAGAGAGGCATGAACTCACCATCAGTAGCAGTCTTTGACTCAGCGTCTGTAAGCTGATGTCCCCATTGAACCATGGAGAGTTTGAAAGCACTGCTATTAACAACACTATTGACGAGTAATAATTAGTAAGCAGGTACTCAGGAAAGCTGTTTTTGCAGAAAGCTTCTAAATTGACACTCTGCAAACAGGCAAGAGATGTGACTTGGGCCTCCTTAATCTCCTGTGGCCTTGGGGGTTTGTTGTTTGTTTTGCTTTGCTAATGGGGGTTGAACCCAGGGGTGCTCTAACTCTAAACTACATCCTCACGCAGGGTGGCACACACTTGTAATCCCAGTACTTGGGAGGCTGAGACAGGAAAATAGCAGGTTTTTGACCAACCTCAGCAACTCAGTGAGACCCTGTTGTAAAATGAAGAATAAATTAGGACTGAGGGTGTAGCTCGGAGGGAGAATCCCCCACACACACACCGGTTCAATCCGTAGTACTACACACACAAAAATAAAAAATAAACTACATCCTCAGCCCATTTTTATTTTGAAACATCTCATTAAGTTATCATGGTGCTGGCTTCAAACCTGTGATCCTCTTGTCTCAGCTTCCCAAGTACTGGGATTACAGGCATGAGCCACTGTCCCAGCCTAATATCTTCTGAGTTAATGAATGAATTGATTTTATGTGCCTCCGTAAACTTAAGCAACACACAGGTTTAAATATAAAGTTCTTAAATTATTTTGAAAGAAACACTTTGTACATTTTATTTTTATAGTAGACCATAGAAAGATTATACTACCTACAGAGTATGTTAAATTTTTCCCCCCTCAGGTATATCTTCTGTGTGTCTGGGGACTTTGTTAAAGTTTATAGCACAGCTACAGAAGAGTGTGTACACGTACTGCATGGACACAGAAATCTGGTGACCGGGATCCAGCTCAACCCCAACAACCATTTACAGGTGCCAGTTTATAACTGAATATTTTAACATTGGCCTTGTTGACCAAAACATGAGTTGATTTTGGCTGAGAAACATTCTAGGGTATAGTCAAGGAAAAGAAACTGCTTTTCTGATTCAGGGTATTTTATGGTTATTTTTAGCTATGAAATTAGAATGATGGCTAACTTACATTCCCCATCATGTATTCTGTGAACTGTTTGCCCCGTTGCTCAGTAAGTATTGCTTGAGAACAGTGTTCTTGGCTGTATGAGTTTTTGAAATTCTGAAATTTAGACACAGTTCTGAATTTTTGGTTTTGGTTCCTCTTCTAGCATTGGCATTGGGAATATCTAAAGGTGTGTCTGTTCTTAAGCTTTATCGAAGCTCCTGAGTTGAGCAACATTTTGCTCTTGCTATAGTTTTTAACAAGTTTTCTTAATTTGGAAGTTAACACTTGATTTTAAAAAAAGGATTCGTGTTACCTTTTACTACATTAACCCAAAAGAAGTAGCATAAACTAACAGTGAGCATTTCTTTCTAAAATGAAATGAGCTGTTCTTAAAAATACAAATTAAGTAGCCGTTTTGCAGGATCTGGGTAAACCTTTTATCCTGTCCTCTGAGGGTTTGACAAAAGTTTATTATGTGTATCATTTGAATTATTTAATGGCAAAAGGTATTCTTTGGTTAAAATTATTCTTTGGTTAAAATTAAAATCTGTAAAGTGTGCGTTATTAAATTTTATAGCCAAACCAAAAAACAGAAAGTATGAAAGAGAGAAGCAATCATATCAGTAGGCTTCACTGAGGTTACAGTGCAGAGACGGTTTAGATGGGAGTCACAGTATTTTGACCGTGAATATCTATTTGACTCGTTTATTTTACTAACCTATGTTAATTATTCATATTTGTACAACTGATGTATATTTCTGGTTATAATTTTTTACTTGAATAGATAATATTGTCTCATACCAATATTTTTTATTTCTTCTCTGAATGCATGTCTTTGCAGAATCTTATAATTGCCACTTTAAAAAAACTTAATATATTGCAAACAAGGTATTTTCACACAACAGAAATGTGGTGTAACCTTAGTAAAATTGAGTCCACTGGGAAAAAATAAACCCATCTGTCATTAAAGCCTTCTAGTGCCACCAAAGTGTGCTCCACAGCTCGTTGTCCTGAGCTGTCAGTTACCAGTATCCAAATGCATAATAATTGTCTGTCCTTTTTTTTGGTGGAACCCAGAGGCTTTCTACCTCCGGGCTATACTCCCAGACCTATTTTTTTATATTATATGGAAACAGGGTCTCACTGAGTTGCTGAGAGCCTCACTAAGTAGCTGAGGCTGGCTTCAAACCCTTGCGATCCTCCTGTCTCAGCCTCCTAAGCACGGGGATTACAAGTGTGCGCCGCCACACTTGGCCTTCTTTCATGTTTTATAAAAATATTGGTTCTTCTTTCTTTTTTTTTTTTTTTGTGGTACTGGGGATGGAACCCAGGGCTACACTCCCAGACCTAACATATATATATATATATATATATATTTTTTTTTTTTTTTTTTTTTTTTTTTTTTTTGGAAACAGGGTCTCTTAAGCCAGTGTAGGCTGGCTTTGAACCTGCACGATCCTCCTGTCTCAGTCTCCCAAGCATTGGGATTACAAGCGTGCGCCACCACCACGCCTGGCAATGGATTACAATTTTTTTAAACAAGCTGGGCATGGTGGTGCACGCTTGTAATCCCCGTGCTTGGGAGGCGGAGACAGGAGGATCGTGCAGGTTCGAAGCCAGCCACGCTGGCTTAAGAGACCTTGTTTCCAAATATAAAAAAGTATAGGATAGGTCTGGGAGTGTAGCCCGGAGATAGAAGGGCTTCCAGGAACCCCAGTACCACCAAAAAAAAAGAAAAAAGAATTTTTTAAACAAGAAATCCTTCAATCATGTGAGAAGCACTCCTTTAAAACCTATGTAAGCTGAAAGCACTATAGCTAATAAGTAGGAACTGAACTCTGAGAGAAATAGAAACAAGTTCTTATACTTTTCATAACTTAATACCCTATGTCACTCTTTAAGGTTGACTTTTTTCTCCTTAGTTTTAGTTAAAATTTGAAACTGATGGATTGTTCCCTCCAAAGTACTGTGATAAGATTGTCTGTTTTGCAGAAGCAATACAAGTTGAGCATCCCTTATGTGAAATGCTTGGGACCAGAAGTGTTTCAGAATTTGGAGGATTTTGTTTGGGAATATTTGTGTAAACCTCACTGTTGAGCATCCCTAATCTGAAAGCCTGAAATACAAGTCTGAAACTTTTTACGCATCATGTTGGTGCACAAAAACTTTTGATTTCAGATTTTTAGATTAGGGATGTTCAACCTGTATAAACTACCCATGCAGGCAAACAATAAATGAATAAACAGGAAATGCTTTCTGTGTCATCTCTCAATCATTTTAGATCTTGATGGAACTCTATTTTAATCGATTCTGTACTACTTTTTCTCTTAGCTGTATTCTTGTTCCTTTGATGGCACGATTAAGCTGTGGGATTATCTTGATGGCATTTTGATAAAGGTATGTGGATGAGTTTGTTTTCCTTATGTAAAAGGTGTGACAGCCTAATGATAGACACGTTGTCTTCATCTAGAAGCTCTGATGTTTAGAGAGACTTCCTAAACAAACCATGAAATTTACACGTCACCAAAAAGTACAATTCGACTATATAAAAATTTTATAAATTTTTAACACAAAAAGAAGAAAATACTTACCAAGAAGTGTTGTTCCCTACTATATAAAAAAGATTTTTCCAAATAAGAAAAAACAAATAGCTCAGTTTAAAAAAAATGGATATAGGTAGCAGTTTATAAAAGCACAGAAAAAGAAATACAAATAGCCAATAAACATGAAGATATGTTAAACCTTGTTAATAATTTAAACAATATAAAACAAATGGCACAGCATCTTTCTCTGTCGGTTTAGCCAAATTCTACATTTTAAAAAAAACCAACATTAGTTAAAGTATAAGAGAAATAGACTTTTTATATAATCGATGAGAGTAAAACTGTAAAGGACTTTCTTTTGTCCTAGTAATCTACCTGTAAGACTGTCATTGAAGCCTTCTTTGATAGTGCATATCTATGATACTTCTTTTTTTTTTTTGGTACTGGGGTTCCTGGAAGCCCTTCTACCTCTGGGCTACACCTCCAGACCTATTTTATATTTTAGTTTTGGAAACAGGGTCTCTTAAGCCAGCACGGCTGGCTTTGAACCAACGCAATCCTCCTGTCTCTGCCTCCCAGGAGCGGGGATTACAAGCCAAGCATGCGCCACCACGCCCAGCTGTCTATGATACTTCTACATGGGCAACTAAGGCAGGAGGATCATAGGTTCAAGGTCACTCTCAGTACCTAGCAGTACCCTATTTCAAACCTATTTCAAATGAAAGAGGGCTGGGAGTATAGCTCAAAGGTAGATTGCTCCTAGGTTCAATCACCTTTTTTTTTTGTGGTACTGGGGTTCCTGGAAACCCTTCTACCTCTGGGCTACACTCCCAGACCTATTTTTATATTTTTATTTGGAAACAGCGTCTCTTATGCCATCACAGCTGGCTTTGAACCTGCGTGATCCTCCTGTCTCCGCCTCCCAAGCCCGGAGATTACAAGCGTGCGCCACCACGTCTGGCGTTCAGTCACCAATTCTAAACAAATCTGTCATTGAAATAATACTTGTATAATTAGTGCTTACAACATTGTTTATGGAAGAAGAAAATTAAGGATAGCCTGATGTCACTTAAAATACTACATTCAGCTGGGCATGGTGGCACACACTTGTAATTCCAGCACTTGGGAGGCTGAGACAGGAGGATTGCGCAGGCTCTCCACAACTTAGTGAGACCCTGTTTCCAAATAAAATATGAAGGGTAGAAAGCCTCTGGATTCCATCTCCAGTGCCACAAAGAAAATAAAAATAAAATGCTACATTGATTCAGTAGGATGCTATACAACCATTAAAGAGTCAGGTAAATCTATATCTTCCACACTTAAAAGATTATCCAACAAATATGTACTGATTGTCCTCTGTAGACCAAGTACTCCTCTCATGTTGAGATTAAAGCAATGAGCAAAACAATTAAAAAGTTCTGCCCCATGTGGTAGTACACACTTGTAATCCTAGTACTTGGGAGGCTGAGACTAGAGGATCCGGGTTTGTAGCCAGCCTCAGCCACTAAGTGAGGTCCTCCACTACTTAGTAAGACCCTGTTTCAAAATAAAGAATAAAAAATTGGATTGGGGTATAGCTCAGAAGTAGAGTACCCCTGGGTTCAATACCCAGTACCACATACACACACAAAAAGTCTTGCCCTGTGGAACTTAATTTTCGACCAAGGAGAAACAGACAATAAATAATGTGGTGCTTTTTATCTTTCAGACTTTCATTGTTGGGCCTAAACTTCATGCCCTCTTTATCCTTGCCCATGCCGAGGATTCTGTCTTTGCTATAATAAACAAAGAAAAACCAGGTATAGTATAATGAACTTGTTTCATTAAGGACTTTGGAGGCTGAGACAAGAGCTTGCAGATTTGTGGCCAGCCTCAGCTACTTAATGAGGCCCTCTACAACTTAGTGAGACCTTATTTCAACATAAAAGAATAAAATAGAGCTGGGAGTGTAGCTCAGAAGCCAAGTGCCCCTGGATTTTCTATCCCCTATACCACAAAAAAGAATAAAGAAAAAATTTGTATATTCAAATGAAGAGTCCAACTTTATGGCATTTTGTTCCAGATAGCGTACAATTATCTTAATATTCTAGAGTTTCATACGAACAAATTGCCCCTGTTCACTTTCTGCAGACACCTTTATAATAATAATGATAAACCTTCTTTTGACTAGATATATTTCAGCTGGTTTCAGTAAAACTGCCTAAATCATCAAGCCAGGAAGTAGAAGCCAAAGAGCTGTCTTTTGTTTTGGATTACATAAACCAATCGCCTAAGTGCATTGCCTTTGGTAATGAGGTACGTTTGTTTTGTTGATTTTTTTTTTATTATTACTTTAGATAAAGTCTCTTACCTGCAGTCTCTCCTCAACATTTTATGTTGTAATGACTTTACATTGCCTTAAGTGATTACATTTTGGTATCAATTGAAAAGTCTGTTCTCTTTAGCATACATTTACAGTATATATGTTCTGTCCAATTGCTCATATAAACCCTCTTATATTTTCAGAATAATAGTGTTTATTCTATGTTTCTTTTCCTGCATAATATAAAAACTACTCACCTTGTTTCACTTTAGACTATATACATTTAGAAAATAGGGCCTCTCTGCCCATAATTAATATGCCCATTATAGGAAACTTGGGTATCACAGAAAAATATAGTGAGGAAAGAAAACCTGTAATCTCACCAGGGATAATACTTAAGGATACCCTTTCTAGATTTTTTTTCCCTCAACATGTGTAAAGTAACTTTTCCCAAAACAAACTAGGGCCAGAAGGCTTTTTTCTATATCCTACCCCCCCCCACACACACACACTTAACAGTACAACATAAGTGTATACTAAACTGTTTTCCTTAGATACTTTGGGGTATTCATACCATGATTTATTTAGTCACCCCTTGTTAGTAATGAATTACCTTAATTTTTTTTTTTTTTTTTAAGATCAAATACCACCAAAAAGACCCTAGACATTGCTGGAATACCAAGTTTCTTTAGCCTTAACTTTTGTAGCATTATTTTGTTACTCTTCTAAAAATCAGGGTAAATTTCTCAGAGTAGGGGGAATCTTTTTAACATTATTAATGGCACCATTCCTCAGCATCATCAAATAAACACAGTAAGATACCACTTCATATCAACTATAGCTGCTAAAATTGGAAAGATATGGAACAAAGTTAAATACCTGTAACCAATTAAAGCATAACCACAAAATGGTGTGTTTTGGAATGGTTATTATGTATAGTAACTCCAAAATGTAAATACCCCGATGTTCATCAACCAGTGAACAAACAATTTGTTTATGCATTTATTCAGCAGAATGTTACTCAACAATTGATACATCTATAAGAGTATGCTTATAAAAATACGCCTCAAAAAGATTGTATTGAACAGGAGGCCAAACACAAACAGGCAGAGAAATAAGCTACGGTAGTAGAAGTGAATAATTGCTGGTGAGGTGGGGACACTAAAGAATGACTGGAGAAGACAAAAGGCATTCTCGAGGTTGCAGGAATGTTCTAGATTTTGATTGCATTGGTGGTTATGTGGACAAACATACATGCTGAATATTGTGTTTTATTGTAAGAAAATTATGCCTTAATGGAAAAATTTAAAATCATTATACTTAGTGCTAGGGCATCTAGTTTTAGGATTTAAGACTGCGGTTTATCCTGTTTTAAAAATAAGGATAGCCGGGTGTGGTGGCGCACGCTTGTAATCCCCGCGCTTGGGAGGCAGAGACAGGAGGATCGCGCAGGTTCGAAGCCAGCTGCGCGCGCTGGCTTAGGAGACCCTGTTTCCAAATAAAAAAAATGTAAAAATAGGTCTGGGAGTGTAGCCCGGAGGTAGAAGGGCTTCCAGGAACCCCAGTACCACCAAAAAAAAAAAAAAAAAAGTAATAAGGATATCCTTTCCATAGCCAGAGTAGAACATATCATATGATGTATTCATTTATATTGCTATACTTTTAAAGAGTATTAACTATTTTTGTGAATGTTATCTTCTCTTTGAAACACCAGGGAGAATATGTTGCTGCCGTACGGGACTTTTATTTGTCTGTTTACTTTCTCAAAAAGAAAACAACATCAAGGTAAAAAATTGCTTTTTGTTGACTTTATTTGCTCAAGAGTTTGTTCCAATTTTATTTCAGCCTCATTACCTGTAAGCTGTTTTCTAATCTCATATTATATGATTGTGAAACCACAAGATACAGAGTTATAGAATTTAACTCACAATGGGTAGTTAAAAACCTCAGGGCCTTTTTCAGTCCAAAGCCCCCATGCAGATACCTAAATTCTGATCCACCTACTTGCTTTCAGAAGTACTTGTGCAGTAAAAGCCTTTGCCAGATGATTCCCACTACTATTTTATGGCTCTGCGAATGAATGTAAGCTTTGGGGTTACATTGTTAAAATGGGTCAGATTTAGTCCATTTGAGCCTCTATATTCTATTACCAGAACTGGAGATAATATCTGCCTAATAGAGTTGTAAGGATGAATAATAAGATGACAAATTTAGAGAAACTTCTGCTAAGCATTGAGTATGAAATCACTGCTCAGCACGGGCCCCTCTTGCCCTTTCCCTGTTAGAATGAGCATCTGTTTACTTTGCAGTAAGAGGGACCTGACTTCTACAGGGACAGATTTACAGTCAGCTCAAGAATGGGAAGTACCTTAGTTACAGCAGGTTGAGTTATCCCTTTGAATTTGCCCCTTACACTCATCAGCCAGTTGTCTCAGATGTAATTTATTAGACTTGTTCATACCTCATAAAACTTAAATGCATTAAGAAATTTAACAAGCTGTGCCCAGGCCAAAAATAGCCGCTAAAAGGACTGTTGTTCCATTACTTAAAAGTCATGGCTTCTAGAGACAAGTTATGGTTGGATAATAGTCATTTGAGGTTTATATTGTATACTAATTATGTTTATAAAACCAAATGCTTGACTCTCAAAATTTTCTTTTTAAAAAAGTCACTGAAGCTGAGCATGTAGCATATGCCTGTAATTCCAGCACCTGAGGGTCTGAGACAAGAGAATCACAAGTTCAAGAACAGCCTCGGCAAGTAGTGAGACTCATCAACCTAGCAAGGCCCTGTTACAAAATAAAAATAATACAGAGCTGGTTGTGTAGCTAAGAAGAAGAATGTCCCTGGGTTCCCTCCCCAGTACTAAAATAAATAAAGTCACTGATAGCCGGGAATAGTGTGTACCTTTACTCCTAGTACTTGGGAGTCTGGGACAGGAGGATCTCCAGTTTGAGGCCAGCCTCAACAACTTTGTGAGGCACTCAGCAACCTAGTGAGATTCTGTTTCAAAACAAAAACAAGGACAGGGGTGTAGCTCAGAGGTAGAGCACCCCTGGTTTCATCCCCATTACCACAAAAACATTTAAAAATAAAAAACAAACCAATAAAAAAAAGTCATTGAATTCTGAGAGCTCGCAGAGTTTGGCTGTTAAGCTATATTTAACTACATCACTACTTCCAAACAGACTTTAATAATCAAATGAAGATTTTCTTACAGGTTTACTTTATCATCATCAAGGAATAAGAAACATGCTAAAAATGAGTTTACGTGTGTCGCATGCCACCCAAAGGAAGACTGCATCGCATCTGGTCACATGGATGGCAAAATTCGTCTGTGGTCAGTGAGCACTTGGGAAGCATGAGGGTCACTGTGTACTATTTTATATTAATCCTGCAGTGGGCTATTTCTGAGTCTAGGAAAAAGAGCCATACTGAAAAGCCACTATTGGTATTAGAAATTAGGCTCCATCTTATCATGGAGCCTAATTTCTACTAGTTCTTCCTTTCATACTTACTGTCTTATAATTTCTAGCCTCAGCCTTTTCTCAAGAAGAAAAGAGCAACACCAAATATCCAGTGCCTACCATGACCCATTGTCTGTAGAGTGACTCTGGTTAAAAATAATAATGTACTTTGGGCCCAGAAAGACCAGAAAGCTTAGTGTTAGGATTTATTACATTTGGCATGCTATTGTTTTCCCCTAATTTCTTCAGTGATCAAATTAAGAATTTTGCTTCCTCCAATAGGAGAAATTTTGATGATGACAAGAAATACACATACACGTGTTTACATTGGCACCATGATATGGTTATGGATTTGGCCTTTTCAGTGACAGGTAAGTACCAGCGTAATAGCAAGAGCAAACCTTTATCAAGTATGTGAATTAAGTGTTTTAATTCACTACACTTACTGTTTGAGAGGTTTTTAAGTTGTTTGGACTAAATAAATTGTAAACACTTGTTTATGACTCCCATGTCCGAGGCTTTCCTCAGCATAGGACTTCGTGGTGTAGAGGTGAATGCAGGCCTGTGTTCCAGTTAAGTTACCTGCGAGCGTGGCTGTAGTGAGGAAAAGCACGCACTTGACATTCTGTCTTCAACAGGAACATGAAGCAGGACCTGCCTTGTTCTCTTTGGTCACTTATCACCCTCACGCCCACGTGGTGAAAGTCATGTCAGCGTATCGTGATAGTATGCTAGAGAGAATCGGGTACCTGGAAAATGAGAAGGCAGGAAAGTGATTTTCCTTCCTGTAGGTCTTGGAGACTCGAGAAGTCTTAGATTACCATGAACTCAGGATTCTTAGAAGTTTTCTTGACTTTAACTCGCTGGAGCCCCAGTAAATAGGAAGCTTCTCTCACCTACTTAAGCTGTGGATATGAGGAACAGTGACCACTGTGTGCAGGCGAGCCCCACCCAGCACAGAGAAATCCAGCCGCACTGTTGAGACGTGAACTGAGACTGGAGGAGAATGAAGAATTCATCCTGTGGATAAGAAATGTCGTCTACTTATCTGTCTTCTCTATCTTTTCTACCCACCTCTCAGAGCCGCTAACGTGTGTTTGCACGATGTGCTGGAGTGTATGTGCGTGTGTCATGGCCTGCCTTGTATTCCCTCCCTGCCCTAGCTTATTTCCTCTGACCAGTTGTAAGCATATATTAGTATACAGGATAAACATCATGTGACTAATATTTTACCATGAGAAGTTGTTTGTGGAAATCTCTAGCATTTAAAAACAGTCCTCCTAAGCTTTTTTTTTTTTTTTTTTTTTTTTTAGCTCAGGTACAGTCTGTTCAAACTCTTCATTTAACCTATGTTTTAGTATCAAGTATGGATGAACCCAGAAAGATTATATCCTCTTTGATAATACTGATTTTATTTCCTTTGAGTATATACCCAGTGATGGAATTACAAAGTCACATGATAGTTCAGGTTTTGTTTTTTTAGAGTGTGTGTGAGTG
The DNA here is from genome assembly GCF_963383645.1 of Muscardinus avellanarius. NCBI lineage: Eukaryota > Metazoa > Chordata > Mammalia > Rodentia > Gliridae > Muscardinus > Muscardinus avellanarius. The sequence goes on along the minus strand of NC_137787.1, from coordinate 47,888,544 downwards.
TGTTAGGTTTTTCTTTTCTTTTTTTATAGTGCTGGGAATGGAACCCAGGGGCATTCTACCTCTGAGCTACGCCCACAACCCTACTTTTTATTTTTGAAACATGGTCTCACTGAGTTGCAAAGGGCCTCACTAAATAGTAGTTGAGGCTGTCTGTGAACCGTGATCCTCCTGTCTCATCTTCCTATATGCTGAGATTATAAGGATGCGCCACCACACCCGGCTCTTTTTTTTTTTTTTTTTTTTTCTTTTACTAGGAGTTGATCCCAGGGAGCTCTACCCTGGGCCCATTTGGTTTTTTATTTTGAAATGGTGTCAATAAGTTGCTGAGGCTGGCCTTGAACTTGAGCTTTTGTTTTGCATACTTGTTGGCCATTTTCTATGTTTTTTGAGAACTGTTCAGGTCTTTTCTCATTTCCAATTTTATTACTGTTTTGTGAATGTTTTTGGAGGGGGGGTATTGTTTTGCTATCAGTTGTTTGAGTTCTTTATATATTCTAGGTATTAATCCTTTTATGAATAGTTTGCAAATAATTACTGTTAAGTCGTTGATCCTTAGCTCTGTTGATTGTTTCCTTTATTACACAAGAGTAACAACAGCTAGTAATAATGTATACTATACATAAATATAACTTTTTTTTGGTACTGAGGATTGAACCAGAGACATTCTATTTCCGAACTATACCACCAGCCCAATTTCTTTTTTCTTTTCTTTTTCTTTTCTTTTTTTTTTTTTTTGTGTGTGAGAGAGAGAGAGAGAGAGAGAGAGAGAGAGAGAGAGATAGAGATTAAAGCTATACCCTCACCCTAATTTTTATTTTGAAGCAGTCTCGCTCACTGAGGCTGGCCACAAACCCACAATCCTCCTGGTTCAGCCTCCCAAGTATTGAGATTATGAGCGTGCACCACTCACTACACCTGGCTCCTCAAGTCCTTTAATTTTGAAACAGGTCTTGGTAGGTTGTTAAGAGTCTTGCTAAGTTGCTGAGGCTGGTCTCAAACCTGCAATCCTTCTATCTCAGCCTACCAAGTACTGGGATTACAGGTGTATGCCACCACACCTGATTGTACATATTTCTATATAGCTAGAAGATAATATTTTTAATATTTTACCACAAAGAAAAGATAAATAAGTTTGAATGTTTGAGTTGATGGATATGCAAATTGCCCTGATTTGATCATCACTCAATATACTGTTTGTCCTGATTTGATCATTATACACACACACACACACACACACACACACATAAAACATAGTTTACCCCATCGATTTGTACAATTGTGTCAATTGTATAAGGCAGGGGAACAGGGTAGTATACAGAGTTAAATACCAAGTGATGCGTGAACTTGTGTTTGGATCACTGTGAATCTCCCTATAATGTATAATTACAGTGCACCAATAAAAGTTTAAATAAAATAAAACAAGACTTTAAAAATATTTAAAAAAAATTTTTTAATGGTAATATATTTGTATTTTTAAAAGTTTATTTCTCTACTGTGATAGGAAAAATGAAGTATTAATTATATTTTTCTACTTTTCCCCCCATTCCCGTCTTTCCATTTCCTCGGGCGGATGTGAAGGCAGCAGTCTGCTGAGTGGCGGGCGGGAGTGTGTGCTTGTGGAGTGGCGCGACGCAGCAGAGAAGAACAAGGAGTTCCTCCCTCGCTTGGGAGCCACTATTGAACACATCTCTGTCTCACCTGCCGGGGATTTGTTCTGCACTTCCCATTCCGATAACAGTAAGTCTAAATTTATTATGAGAAAATATAATTTGTATAATGCCGTGAATCAGCCAGCTCCTGTAGGAATGGAAAATAAACCTAAAGCAAAGGATGATGGTATCAGATTAATGAGCATTCTTCTTTCCGTTCCTCTTTTCTCCACCTTCTTTATCACAAAATGCCACCAGATCGTTTTCAGAACCATTTTTATGAAATTGGAGAACTGTGTTATTTCTGTGCCACTTATCTTTTCAAAATCTTTAAAAGTGGGATGATGTGGAGAAGTCAAGGCATGGTTTCAAAGTACACATTAGTGCTTCATAATGACATTTTCAGAAGGATACTATGAGATTCTTTTTTGATAGAGCCATTAGCTCAGTATCAGAGTCCTGTGATTCTAATAGAAGTAGAGGCAGTCTTGGTATTTCTCCCAAACTTTGCTCATCTTTTTCCTTCTCAGCCTAGATCAGGGCCTCTTTGTGAATCCAATAGCCGATAACGCTCTTTCCTTCGTAAAAGGATGTAACTATGAGCAGTTCTTTAGTGGCATGACCTCAATGTTAAACTGTCTTTTATATGTACTCTTGATCTATATAGTTTCTCATTTAACACAGTGTTCATAGGGACTGTTTATAAAATTTAAAGACTAACAGAGAAGCTCCCATCCCCACCCCTAATTTTTCAACGTAAGTCATAAAAGATAGTCCTGATATTTCTGGAATTAATTAAACTTACTAGACTGTTTTATATTCTGTCCTATTTCTAAATGATATAAATTCAGGTGACTTCTTAAAGTTCTGATATATTTATGCATACATATTTGTTGTTGTTTACCCACAGAGTTAATGATCATTCACCGAAATCTTGAGGCATCTGCAGTAATTCAGGGCCTAGTTAAAGGTACTGTGGCATCCAGCAGATTTAAAGTTATGTGCATATTTTTTAAGAGTGAGTGTTTCTCTGACTCCAACCGTTGTTTACCACTTCTTTTACAGACAGGAGTATCTTTACTGGTTTGATGATTGACCCAAGAACTAAAGCTTTAGTTTTGAATGGAAAACCTGGTCATCTGCAGTTTTATTCTCTCCAGAGTGATAAACAGTTATACAATGTAAGATTTTGATATACTAACCAGCCTTATAACTAAAGAGAGTTCTTTTCAGTGCTGCTGGAATTAAATAATTTGGTAGCTTATACTGCATGGTCCTTTGCCTATGTCTACATGAACATAGCAATATTATCTAAATTTACTTGGTTCAGATATTTGGAGCACAGTTCTAAGGAGGCCACAGTTGCAGGCTACATGTAAGCCAGTTGGCACTCTTGCTTTTTTTTTACTTTGTTTCAGAATGCACTCCAGTTAGCTGTCCCATATATTTGTGCCTTTGAATCTCACAGATAAAGACATGAGAATGTGTGGATTGGCAATACAAATCTCTCTCTCTCTCTCTCTGCTTTCTGGTGAAACATTGTCATATTCACATACTGAAGATAAAATTTTCGGTATAGACTAAAGAGGAACATTTCTTATAATCCTGATAAATTGAATCCCACCTTTTCCTTGTCCCTCACAGAGCTCTCTGTAGATTTCTGTCATAGTAACTATAACACTTTTTCTTTCCATGTCCTTTAAACCCATCAAAACATTCCACATCTAGGACACTGCCTGGAAATAGTGAGCACTTGATACTGTAATTCAGGTTGAGCGTCCTTAATGTGAAGTTTTTTGAGTGCTGATAGGAGACCACAAGGGGGAAACTCCATATCTGATCTGATGTGGCAGATCCCATCACAACGCAGGTGACTAAAAATACTATATAAAAGTGTCCTCAGGCTGTGCGTTTGTAAGGTGCATGTGAAACAGAAAGGAATTTTATATTAAGACTTTGGTCCCATCTTCAAGCGTATCATTTTATATATAGGCAATTACTCCAAAAGCCAGAAAAATCTGAAACACTTCTGATCCCCCAAGCATTTTAGATAAAGGATACTCAACTTATCTTAGCCATTTTGTTTACTTAGTTAAGTAGGCAAGGGTATGCAATTTTAAAACCACAAGTAAAATGCTGGCCTACTTACTTAGACCATTACTTACTCTTTTTTTTTTTAATTTCTTAAATATTTTAAGTTTATTTCTACCTTTTCATATCCAATGATACTTAGAGAAAAGCACTACTATAAGTTAAGGGTTGTTTGTTTGTTTGTTTGTTTGTTGGTTGGTTGGTTGGTGGTACTGGGGATGGAACCCTTCTACCTCTGGGCTACACTCACAGACCTATTTTATATTTTATTTGGAAATAGGGTCTCTTAAGCCAGTGAGGCTGGCTTCGAACCTGCGCCATCCTCCTGTCTCCGCCTCCCAAGCGCGGGGATTACAAGCGTGCACCACCACACCTGGCTATAAATTAAAGTTTAAATGCATCATGTAATGGTTCTTAGTTATCACTAATACATCAAGGTCACTGAAGAATAATCACTACCATATTGCTACAATACCATGTGTTCCTCCCTTTTTAATGGTAATTTTGATGTTCATATTACCAATTGGCTTATTTCCCCTAGTATCTAAAAATCTCTTACTGTGGATTCTAGAAATTTTCTTGGATATAGTTAATTATTCCTCGAATGCTTTAACATTTATGTATTTATATTAATAAGTACCTTGGGGTTTTTTTTTTTTACCCCATCAGTTAGATATTGTGCAGCAAGAGTACATCAACGATTATGGTCTTATCCAAATTGAACTAACAAAGGCTGCATTTGGCTGCTACGGTAACTGGCTTGCAACAGTGGAACAACGGCAAGAAAAGGAAACTGAGCTTGAAGTACAAATGAAGCTGTGGACATATAATAAGAAAACACAAGGGTAATTTGCCTGTTTAGCCACCTCTTAATTTCAGAGTACAAAATATTTGAGTTCCTATTAGACTCACTGCTTTTATATGCATTGTCTTATCAATTTTCAAAAGAACAATGTAAAATAGGCCTCTTGTCCACAATTTACAGGTGAGGAAACAAGCCCAGAATTAAGTCATTGTCTCTAGTTGTCCCTCTTGTAATCTGTGCATTTTAAAAAACACAACATTATGCTGCCCTGAATTTTTTGGTACTAAACCCAGGGAAGTTTTACCTCTGAGCTATACCCCCAGCCGTGTATGTCTGTCTGTCTGTCTTGTCTGTCTTGCCGTTGTTCCACTGTTCCAAGTGAACTGGGGATTGAGCTCAGAAGCATTCTACTTCTGAGGTACAACTACAGCACTATTTCTTTTTTTTTATTATTTGAAATAAGGTCTCACTAAATTGTGGAGGGCTTCACAGTTTCCCAGGTACTGGAATTACAGGCATGTGTGCCACTGTGCCCAGCTTCTATTTTTCATTTTGAAACAGGGTTTCACTAAGTTACTGGGGGCCTCACTGAGTTGCTGAGACTGGCTTCAAACCTTTCATCCTCCTTTCTCAGCCTCCCAAGTACTGGGATTACAGTCATTCACCACCACGCCCAGCACTGATTTTTTTTGTGTGTGTGTGGTGGTACTGGGGTTTCTGGAAGCCCTTCTACCTCCGGGCTACACTCCCAGACCTTATTTTATACTTTTTATTTGGAAACAGGGTCTCTTAAGCCAGCACGGCTGACTTCGAACCTGCGCAATCCTCCTGTCTCCACCTCCCAAGCACGGGGATTACAAGCATGCACCACCATGCCCAGCCCAGCACTGATATTTTTTAAAGTAAATAGTACTATATTTTACTTACAGTATTGCCCTCTTAAGCTGAGAACAAGCATTGAGAGGTAGTTTTGGTGACTGATCATAGTAGATAATGACCAAGGCAGTTTTGTTAGGTAGTATTTATTTATTTATTTATTGCTAAAATTGGAGTCTTTCACAGCTGTTTGTTTTTGTTGTATATAAGAAATTCTCAGACTTATGTTACAGTATATTGCTATCCAGATGCAAGAGTAAATTTGTGGTTTTCTTTTTACTAGGTTTGTTCTTAACACAAAGATTAGCATGCCACATGATGACCACATCACAGCTCTCTGTTTCTGTAATGCAGAAAAATGTGAAACCCCCACCTTGGTTACTGCTAGCAAAGATGGTCACTTCAAAGTATGGATATTAACAGATGATTCTGATATTTACAGTAAGTTTATTAAATATACCATGTTCAAAGTGCACAGTTTCAAAAATTGGTATGCTTATCTCATGACTTGATCCACCTTGGGGAAGATATTTTTACCTTTTTGAAGTCTGTACAATTACTTGATTTTAATAGATTTAAGAGATTACATTTTATATACCTTTTTCCAAATCTCTTTTTTAAATTCTTTATTAATAATGTGCACGTTAGTTTGTGAGGGTACAGCAAAAAGTCCTTTTCTGTTCCACTAGAGGGAGATCAAGGTCTCTAGAAAGTAGCATAAATTTCAACAGTCAATACCTTGCAGCATTTTAACTTAAAGTTATGGGGTTTCTGTTGTCTTTGTTTCCTAACCTTTACTGCTTATAAAATCCATACACTGTTATCTAGCACTTATGCCATTTTTAAATGTTATGACTTATATTTTCACAGAGAAAGCTGTTGGCTGGACCTGTGACTTTGTAGGTAGTTACCACAAGTACCAAGCAACTAACTGCTGTTTCTCTGAGGATGGCTCTTTACTAGCTGTTAGTTTTGAGGAAATAGTTACCGTATGGGATTCAGAAACATGGGAACTTAAATGTACATTTTGCCAACGGGCTGGTAAAATAAGGTAGGTAAATCATTTAGGTACTATATGGTACTTTCTTAAAATTTTATTTAAATAAGTCTTTAACTATAATTTAAGCTTTTCTTAAAGTCATCCTATAGGTTAGAGGTGTAAGCAGCTAACCAGAATGTTGAAAAGTTAAGAACTTGCATAAATTGTGTGCCAACATTTCTGAAATTAGAACTGACAGTTCTTTTTTTTTTTTATTGATGCACTGTATTCATACATCATAGTCGATACAAACTTTTGTAGACATACATGCACACATTACCTAGTCAGCCCCCACCCGATCCCCACCTCATTCTCTCCCCATCCCTCCCTCCCATGCTTGGCTTAGTGGTTGACATCTAGTATTATAGCAATTTATCCAAAATTAAAAATGATAATCTCACATAACAGTTTCATTTGTCTCATACCAGCTTTTGATGACTTAAAGATAACATTTCAATATTTCTTTTTACTTTCTTTCTTACCAGAGAATATTTTTTTTTCTATTTTTTTAGGTGAAACTATCATATATTTATATATTTATTTTTCAGGAAAAAAAAATCTTTCCTAATATGGAAAATGGACTCTAGATACCCAAAACGATCTTGAAAAAGAACAAAGCTAGAAGATATATATTTTCTGATTTCAAACCATATAAAGCTACAATAATTGAAACAGTGTAGTACTATTCTAAAGGCAGATATATAAACCATTGGAATTAAATAAAAGCCTAGAGCTAAATTCTTCCCTATATTGTCAAGTTATTTTTGACAAGGTTTCCACAAACATTTGGTGGTGGAAATAATAATCTTTTAACTAAATATGGTTGAAACATAATAATTACATGGAAAAGAATAAAGTTGGACCCTTACCTAATCCCATATACAAATATTAACTCAAAGTAGATAAAAGACCTAAATATAAATCTTAAGAATATAAACTTTTAGGAGAAAATTTGGGTCATAAAACCTCACAACACTGAAATTGGCAGTGATTTCTTGGATATGATTTCAATGGCACAGGCAACAGAAGAGTATACAAACTCCCTAAAAAATAGAAAAAAATATTGTATATCCAAAGACAATGTAAACAGAGTTAAAAGTTACTAACAGAATTGGACAAAATATTTCCAAATGCTATATCTGAAGGTATATTAATATTCCAACTAGAAATCCTAAAAATTAACAACAATAAAGGCAAACAATACAACTTAGAGATAGGTAAAAGACTAACATAAATAATGAATCTCCACAGATAACCAATCTTAGTTGTCTGTTGGATGTAAACTCTTTTTTCTCTGGTTCTGGTGAGTGTTACCTATTTCTTCTTTGTAGTTAATCTCTTTGAGTATTTTCTCTAGTGCTGGTTTTGAAGACATAAATTCCTTCAGTTTCTGTTTGTCATGGAAGCTTCTTATTTCTCCATCTAATTTGATAGAAAGTTTTGCTGGGTAGGAAATTTTTGGCTGGAAGTTGTTTTCTTTCAGAGTTTGGAATATGTTACTCCAAGCCCTTTTGGCTCTCATGACTTGATTTGGGAAGTCTGGAGTGATTCTAATTGGTTTGCCTCTGAATGTCACTTGGCCCTTTGTTTTTGTTGCCTTTAAGATTCTCTGCTTGGCTTCCACATTGGTCATTTTGACAATTATGTGGCGTGGGGATCCTCTTCTCCGATCCTGTCTAAAGGGAGTTCTATAAGTTTCCTGGACCTGTGTATCAACCTCTTGCTCTATGTTTGGAAAATTTTCTTCTATTACTTCCTTGAAGAGATTGTTGATCCCTTTGGTTTCACTTTCTTTTCCCTCCTCTATTCCAATTATTCTTAGGTTAGCTCTCTTAAAATGGGCCCATATTTCTTCAATATCAGATTCCTGCTGTCGGATATTTTTTCCTAGATTAGAAACTATGCGTTTATTTTTGGAATGATCATCTTCTAAAAGCGAGATTCTGTTCTCCATGTGGTCTAATCGGTTGTTTGTGCTTTGAATTGAGGCCTTTACTTCATTAATTGCATCCTTTATCTCTTTTTGGCTCTCTCTGAGTTCTTTTCGAAGCACCTCTATTATTTCTACAGTTATTTTCCTGATTTGATCTTCTAGAAATCTCTGATTTTCTGTTTTATCAGGTTCTGATGTTGTGGGGTTGTGGGCATTCCTTGCTCCAGTATTATTCCTCTTTCCCATGATTTTGGAAGTTTGTGCCTTCTCTGGGTTCTTCCCTTGGGTCACTATGACTTCACTTAAGGTATTCTGGATCTCAAGTCTGTAGTATCTCAGACCCCACTACTCCTTTACTGGGTTGTATCACAGAGTCTCCGACCCAGGGAGTCGATAGAGGCTGCTTTAGACTGTGGGGGATGCCAGGTTGCACGTTCTCCTATGGTGTGATATCTCTGCCACTGCCCTTCCCCCACTGGGTCAAGTCCCAGGGAGTACAGTACTGGGATTTCTCCTCTGTGGCCCGCAATTTGACTCACTGTTCTTGAGTACGCAGATGTAGCTGTACTGGATTCTGTGAATTCTCTGTTGCTGCCGCCGGTGACAATATGGCGCCGCTGTTACACCTTCGGCCGTGAGGCTGGCGTATTTCTTCTTGGTTTTGATTTCCACTCTGAATCCCTGCAGCGTGTGCTGAGCTCAGCCACTGGGAGCTTTAGATTTTACCTGCGGCGAGAAATCCCGCCTGACTGTTCCGCAGCGGCTCACCTCGGCTTGCTGTAGCCATCCGGTGAAGTCGCCGCTGCCGCCGGCAGTATGGCGCTGCTGCCGCGGCCTCGGGCGTGAGGCCGGTGTATCTTCTCTGTGGCTCTGAGCTCTGTTCTCAGTCCGCTTTCTCTCTGGAGCTTGGTGATTTTTTTGTTTCTCTGGTGATGGTGTTTTCTGGCTATGAAAGGCGCTGATTTTGTGGTAATGGAGATTAGTTGTTAGCGGGGCTCTTAAGCCCCGCTTTTCTCGGTCGCCATTTTCCCGGAACTGACAGTTCTTTACATACAGATCTTTTCTCCATAATAAATACTTCTGTAGATATGCTGTAAAATAACAAAAGCTATACAAAAGCCTCTGTGGATTCAAACCGTGCTCATATTCTATGTATCCAATAAAACCCATGTTAGACTCAAACTTCATTGTTTCTGAGAAGGTCAGCAAAACATAACAGTGTCTGTTCCTCAGTTTACTTCAGGTAACTGGGCTTGAGAAAAAGGATAGTCGATTGTTAGTAAAATTGTTTCAAATTCCCAACATACCTGATTATGAATTTACTCTAAAACTCTCCTCAGAAATCACATTGTATGTTTTTCTCTTTTAGGTAAAAAGCATAAAATAAGGTTTTTGTTAAGTGACTTCGGATTTTACATAGATATTCTGTTATTATTACACTGTACAACATATTAGGGAATTGATCATCAAACTTATTTTCCTAAAGAAAAAATACCCAAGTAAACCATTTGTTTTATACTCCTTACCCATGTTTCTTCAGGATAATTATAAACAGAAATATGTATTTTAAAATGTAAGCTGGAAGCCAGGCATGGTGGTGCATGCTTGTAATCCCAGTACTTGTGAGCCTGAGACAGGAGGATCACAGGTTCAAGGCCAGCCTCGGCTACTTAGTGAGGCTCTCCTCAACTTAGTGAAACCCTGTTTCAAAATAAAGAATGAAAAATAGGGGTGGGGTGTAGCTCAGAAGTAGAATGGCCCTGGGTTCAATCCCTAGTACTGCAAAAAATAAAAATAAATAAAAATGTAAGCCAGGGATGGTGGCACATGCCTGTGATTCTAATATTCAGAAAGCTGAAAAAGAAAATTCAAGACTAACCTCAGCAACTTAGCAAGATCCTGTTTCAAAAAAAAGTGTTGGAGATATAGCTCTGAGGTCGAATGCTCTAGGTTCAATCCCTAGTGCCAAAAACATAATGATGATGATAAATTAATAATTAACTATTTCTACATTGCATGAAGCAAATACAGTGCTTTGATGTTTTTAATCCTTTGTGACTAATATGCTAGAAATAACTCTTGCTAATTTCCTTATGATTTTACCCTAGGCACCTTTGCTTTGGGAAGTTGACATGTTCAAAGTATCTTCTTGGTGCCACTGAAAGTGGCATTCTTTGCTGCTGGAATCTGCTCAGTTGTGCATGTAAGAGATTTTTACTCTAAAATGACTTGGAAAAGCACAAAGAAGTAGTTGTCTTTGAACTTTGACATTTTAGGAATTAGGGATCATATCTTCATATCTATCTAAACAATATAAATTTTTCACATGACACATTATATTATGCCACCAAAATTTGTAGTGGTATAGCTGTAATTATTTTAAAACACCAGATTATCAGTAGATCAGTTCCCATTATCTTAACCCGTCTCCACTGTCTTCAGAATGTAAAACCTTTTGTTGCCTTGTTTATAATTCTTCAGGCTTATAACAATCTGAGGACTGTTTCTACTGATTTGTAATATATATTATTTGGTATCACAGCATAAAATTTGAATATAGTATTCCATAATCCTCCTAACCGATGAATTGAGTGGCATTTTACTTGTTTGTGAGGAGGGAAGGGATGGTAGTTGCTTCGTGATGAATGCATGTGATACTCTTCTATCATGACTAACATTTCACATACGTTTAGCAGTTGCAGAAAAAAGTCTCAGTGGAAGAATAACTTGTAGTATATGGAAAAATACTAAAAGTTATTTCCTGGTTCCTGTTCCTCACTTTAGTGCACCCCCTCCACAGGCAACTTCAGTGTGTTTTTATTATTAATTAAAAGCATAAAAGTCTTTCTACCTAAGAATAATAGAAGTAAAGATTAAGACTCTTTGCTTTAAGTAATTAAGAATCCTTTAAGAGCTTTTGATGATAGAATTGACTATTCCAATAAAGATTAAGACTATCTGCTTTAGCCGGGCGTGGTGGCGCACGCTTGTAATCCCCGCGCTTGGGAGGCGGAGACAGGAGGATTGCGCAGGTTCGAAGCCAGCCGTGCTGGTGTAAGAGACCCTGTTTCAAAAATATAAAATAGGTCTGGGAGTGTAGCCCGGAGGAAGGAGGGCTTCCAGGAACCCCAGTACCACCAAAAAAAAAAAAAAAAAAGACTATCTGCTTTAAATAAATAAGAATCCTTTAATAGCTTTTGATAAATCTCTTCTTAGAAGGTTATCACTGTTTTTGTTTCTCTTTGTTTTTTTCTCAGTGGATTGGAGTGCAAAATTAAATATTAGAGTTATGGAACCTGATCCTAATTCAGAGAACATTGTTGCAATCTCTCAGTCTTCAGAGGGTTCAGACTGTAAGTACAAACCACATTTTGACAGTAAAAGGAAATTTGTTACCTGAAGATTCTTTATGTTGTTGTTAATATGAGTCAAACTTGCCCTCAATTCAGATGTTCATTTGAAGCCCTTTTGCCTGTGGCCTTTCTCTTTTCTTGCTCCATCACTCTATAATGTATACATTCTTACGTAGTTCGGGAGAACTTCAGTGCACCTCTTATTTTTCCACAGGCCAGTTCCTACTCATTCTTCAAAATCCAGTAGAGCTCTCACCCCTTTGAAGCATTCCCAACTCCCCTAAAAATTTTAGCTGGCCCTCTATGTATTTGAAACAGTTGCTTACATACTGCTTTTCTGATACCTAAAATAAAATACTTCACTAATATTTTGGTGTTCGACTTCTATAGTAGCTCCTAGTATCTGCATCGGATCCTTCTTTCTGTTTTTCAGGTTCATAGTCTTCATTCTCAACCAGTTTGGTACATAGTTGGCCCTCAGGAGATACTTGTTGAGTTAGAACCTTAGATGGTCCTGAGCTGGGTCCCAGGATTAGTGTGGTCTTCCAGTCTATGGCTAGAACTAACCTATGCAAGCAAAATATAATTGTCTGTTTTTTTCCTGTAGTGTTTGTATTTAAGCCTAGTGAGCCAAGGCCATTGTATATTCACAAAAACATCTGCAGAGAGGAAGTCCAGTGGGGAGTGTTTGTTCCACGAGACGTCTCTGAGTCATTCACCTCAGAGGCTCACCAATGGCTAAACAGATCTCAGTTTTACTTCCTAACAAAGTTACAGGTAATTAACTCCCTTCTCAAAAACGGTGATCACTTTGCACGTGTAAATCTCAGGAAACACAATTTTATAACTCTCACAGGGATTATTAAACAAACTTTAAATCTTCTCTTTGGGCACATATATATAAAAATACAAGTGACCTTACTTTTTGCACCTGTATGACCTTATTTAGATTTGCACTCTACAGTTTAACTTTTGCATCATTGATTGATCTCTCTTTTTAGAGTTTATTAACACTCAGTACAAAGTCTCCAGAAGAGAAGCTCACACCCACAAGCAAACAGGTATGTTTGGCCATTCATGGTGCAGGCTGCATCACCTCCCTCAAAAGATAGTTGAGTATCAGAAAAATGTTTAACCTGGCCATCAGATGGAATTTTAAACCACACTGTTAAAAATTGATGTGCCATGTTTGAAACTGCTTTTTTAAGTTGATTTGAGAACGTCAACAATAATATGTTTAATTTAAAGAGTAAAATACAGTTGGTCCTCCATATCCATGTGTTCCATATCCAGAGAGCCAATGCATCGTGAATCAAAAATATTAAGAAAAAAGCCAGGCATGGTAGTACATCCTGTAATCCCATCACTGGAGAGGCTGAGACAGGAGGATAATAGATATGAGGCCAACACACAGTAACTTAGTGAGATCTTGTTTCAAAATAAGAAAATAGAAGGAGCTTGGGTTTCGCTTAGAGGAGTATGCCCCTGGGTTGAATCTCTAGTACTGTATATACACACCAAAAAAATTTAATACTCAGGAAAAAATCCTGAAATATATGGAAGGATATGCATAGGTTGTATTTAAATACTGTACCATTTTATATAAAGGACTTGAGCATCCTCAGATCTTCGTATCCACAGAGGGCTCTGAAACTAACCCCCGATGGATACTAAGGAACAGCTATACTACTACAAGCTTCTTAGAAAAAAACTTGACATGCCACCATTGCACAGAAAAACATTTGCTCCCACCATTTTTAGTTGAAGTTTTCGTTTAACTTCATACCCCTAAGAGACATGTTTATGTTGCTAATTCTGGATTTTACAGATCTAGGTATTACCCATTAACTCTAACCTATTGATGCTAAAATTGTATTTTTGTACCACCACTCCCAATGTATATAAACACATATGTTCCTTATCTGTCCCCTAGATTCCCCAGTACAGCTAAGTCTTCAGTTGAGTTTCATTTACTTCTCACCTAGGTCAACCCCAACAGTATCCAAGTTATGTGAGTCTTCTCAATATTTTCTGGCACGCTGGGTATTCCTTGGAATCATGAAGTACTTCCAGGAGCCTCTGACGTGCTTCAGCCTGGACTGGAGGCTTTGTCCATCTGCTGCACAGTGCTCATCTTAGTGGTCCACAGTCTTCACCCCTACTGCAGTAGATCCCATAGTTGCCCCCTTGCTTTGCTGAAGTACATTCTGTTGGTGAATGGAAAGTAAATTAAAGACCTTGCATGTTTGGAAGTATCCTCACTTCCTTTATCCTTTCCTCTGAAAGGTTTATTTTTCTCTGAAAACTCAACTGAATTTATTCAAAAACTTTTTTGTTGATCATCTTTTAATCATCTAGTATATGTCAGGACACTTCTAGACACTTGGAATCCCATTAGTAGACAAAATGGTCAAGTCTAAATTTAGGGTATTTATAGCCTTCAGAAAAATACAAGCTCTAAATAAGTAGACTGTATAGTACTTTAGAAGATGATAAGAATTATGGAAGGGCAAGGGATACAGTTAAAGGAGGTGAAGTATTGCTTACAGCTTTAAATGGAAAGTCAAGGTAGACTTTACTGGAAAGATACTTTTCCTGAGTGAAATATGGAGCCCCTTAGAGGGCTTTGAACTATAGAACTGGCTAAGCAGGAATCCATTGCTTTCCCTCTTACTTCTGTGTTCTTTTTATAGGATTTCAAATATTTAGTTCTGAACCTTTAAGAATGGTGCTGTAGTAGTATTATATTTTTGCCTGTTTTTCAGTCATTTGCATTTCAGTCTGTTTTGGTAGCAATCTTTCGTTTTCAGGTTTTCAACAGAGTCTAATTTTTCTTGGATGCCTTTATTTATAAAAGTGGGTACAAAAAGTTGTTTGGAGCCCTCAGCCTGTGTAGAATCTGTCCTCTTCTGGCTGAGCTATTTTATTGAGGAAATTTCTTATGTCATTATTTTAGGTCTTAAGGTAATCAAATTGAGCAGATAAGATTCTTCTGAATTCTTTCCTGAAGGACTTAAACTTACCTGCCACTGTTCTGAGGACTACCCTGTGTGAAGGACAGCTGCCTTCACCTGTGGAAAGGGCACCACCTGCCTCTCCCAGTCTAAAGACATAATTTTGTTCTGTTTTCCACAGAATATGCTTTGAGTCCTCTGCTGAGGCTGAGGGAGAGATGTGGGAATTCTATACTGTGCATTAGGGTTTCTTGGCTTTTTCCCACAGCCAGCTTAGAATTTTGCCTTCTCAGCTTTACTAAGTAAACATCCTTTAACCTGGTTTATCCTTCCAACATGTTACTATTATGGCCTTTTCCCGCACTGTGAAAACCCTTTGTGTCATTTTGTAGGTTTAAGCAAAGAAGTCATGGTAAATGCCTTATAAGTAGGATGCTAGGCCTTGATTGATTTGCCTGTAAAATTAGACAGCCATACTAATTAATTAGTAAAGCTCCTTCCATCCCAGGCATTTTATGATTCTGTAGTATTAATTATTGAGCCAAAGGAGTTCCTCCTTTTTACTGAGCTAATTTCCCATTTTCTTAAATCCTTACAGCTGTTAGCAGAAGAGAGTCTTCCAGCAACCCCATTTTATTTCATATTGGGAAAGCATAGGCAACGACAGGATGAAAAATTAAATGAAACTTCAGAGAACGAACTGATACAACTACCCTTAACAGAAAACATACCTGCAGTCAACGAGGTAAGTCAATAGTAAAGCAAACCTTGGGAAGCAAGCAGTGAAATGCATTAAAGCCCCTGAAGTTGGAGTTTTTGTATGTGTAATCTGTGACAAATAACTTTTGAGTAATTATTTGTATGCCATATGATAATGACCCCCAAACTTACATAACCTTATGCTTTGGAGTTATTTTGGCCTGGACCAGAGGTGAGGAGAGAGGGGATCTGCCTAAGTTTTGGAAGGCAGAAATATTTTTTTCTTGGTCTTTCTGTGGAAACACCTTTTTTGTTTTATTCTTGACACTTAAAAGGTACTGAGGACACTAAAAACAATAGATTTTGCCAAAGGATGATCTTGTAAGTGAAACCTGTTTCTCTGGCTTTTGCCCTAGCTGCTTCACACTCCAGCCCACGTACTGCCATCTGCTGCTTTTCTCTGCTCCATGTTTGTGAATTCACTATTGCTGTCTAAGGAGACTAAAAGGTAAAGTATTTCTTAAAATAACGTTTATAACAGCCAGGCGTGGTGGTGCACGCTTGTAATCCCAGCACTGGGAGGCTGAGACAGGAGGATCACAAGTTCGAGGTTAGCCTTGACAATATAGTGATACTCAGCAACCTAGAGAGACTCTGGGAATGTGGCTCAGAGGTGGAACTCCCTGAGTTCAATCACCAGTACCAAAAAGTAGAAACATAACGTGTTTCTAATGCCTATAATCACAGAACATGGGAGACTGAGACAGGAAGATCACAGGTATGAAGCCAGCACACAGTAACTTAGTAAGACTCTATTTCGAAATAAAAAACAAAAAACCCTAGGGGTGTAGCTTGAAGTGTAGAATACCCTGGGTTCCATCTCCAATACCAAAAATAAAAGTTATTTTATACTCAAATCCATTTGAGGAAGCATAGTGGATTGTGTTTTCCTTTATTAGAATAGTCGTCCAGTCATTAATCTTAATTTTGGCTCTAAAATGTAGTTAGGGAGCTGAGCATAGTGGTACATGCCTGTAAGGGAGTTGGAGGCTGACACAGAAGGATTGAAAGTTTGAGGACAGCCTCAGCAACTTAGTGAGACCCTGTTTCCAAATAAAAATTTAAAAAGGTTGGGGTATTGCTCAGATGTAAAATGCTCCCAGTTTCAATCCCTAGCACCAAGGAAAAGATATAATTCAGGACAAAGGATTATTGAGTCAAGTAAAATACGTTGAAAATAATTCAGAAGAGAGATATTTTGTATGTGTGTGTGAGGACTTGGTATATAAATTAAATTTGTACTTTTTATAAATTCACCAGCTTTTTACAATAAACTATAATTTTAAAAATAAACTCACTAAGATTTTTTCATTTGCTTTGATTATATTTCTGTGTAGGGATCTTGAATCAGAAAGTTATTTTTAGAACAACTCTTAGTGTTGTTTATATTTTATTCTGTTATTGTTAAAGTGCTGAAGAAGTTCCTGATGATGTAGACATGGAAGAAGAAAAGGAAAGTGATGATTCAGATGAAGAAAATGCCTTTACTGAAAAGGTCCAGATTACAGATAACACAGAGGTGGGAGAAGACATCATACATCAGTTGTCAAAATCCGAGGAAAAAGAACTGAGAAAATTCAGGAAAGTAGACTACAGCTGGATGGCTGCTCTTTAGGCCCTGGAGATGGGGTGGGCTGGGAATCTTGCACTTTGTGTTTTATTGTATATTGATGCTTCAGATATATTTTTTAATGTTTCTGTTATTAAAATAAAATATCAAATATTAACAGGCTTTATTTTTTAAGAACTGGTAATACTGCTGGGTGTGGTAGTGCATGCTTGTAATCCCAGTACTTGGGAGGCTGAGACAGGAGGATCATAGGTTCACAACCAGTCTCAGCTACTTAGTAAGACCCTATTTCAAAGTAAAGAATAAAAAACGGTAACTTGATTGTGTGTTGTCCCACAGACCCTGCCATGGCTAGCATATAATAATATGTGCAGCCTAAAATGAGAGCAATTGTAAATTTAAATCAAGGTCGCTGGGTGTGGTAGTGAACTCCTGTAATCTCAGTTACTGGAGAGGATGAGACCGGAGGTCCAAGGGTGTAAAGGCAGCCTCAGCAACTTAGCAGGGATCTCAGCAACTTAACAAGACCCTGTTTCCAAATAAAAGTAAAATCAGCTTGAGGTAATACCTGAGAGGTAGAATAGCTTTTTGGTTCAATCCCTAGTACCATAAAAAAGGAAAAAAATTACAGTAAATCCAAATCGTCTGCCTTAAAGTTCAATTGGTAGTGTAAAAGCAACACCCTATTTTGCATTAACAGAGTAAAGTTGTGGTATCTTAATTACTTGACAAGTTGAGTTTCCCATTTTCCTGATAATACTTTTGTAGAATTTCTTTTAAAGTTCACATAAAAACAGTAAAGGTAAAGCCAGGCATGGTGGTGCACACTTGTAATCCCAGTCTTGGGAAGCTGAGACAGGAGGATCCAGGTTTATGCCCAGCCTTAGCTACTTAGTGAGGCCCTGTTCAAAATAAAAATAGGGCTGAAGGTATAGCTTGGAGGTCGAATACTCCTGGG
This sequence comes from Muscardinus avellanarius, assembly GCF_963383645.1. Classification (NCBI taxonomy): domain Eukaryota; kingdom Metazoa; phylum Chordata; class Mammalia; order Rodentia; family Gliridae; genus Muscardinus; species Muscardinus avellanarius. Next base: position 47,870,557 of record NC_137787.1, on the reverse strand, counting down.
TTCACTCCTCAGTACCACAATAAAAAAAAACACGTATACAATTAAAAATACATCTCAATGAATACTTAGAAAATTGTTACAAATGGCTTTTTAGTGTTTATAGATGGAATGTTTGTGTCCTTCCAAAATTCATGTTTAGAACCAAATCTCCCAGCCTCCTTTTAATTGCTTACCACAAAAATTCCATTGTTATAAAAACACCCTGAGACTTGAACTTCCCCTGAACTGTATTTCAAATAATGTCAATATTCTCTAATCTTAAGGAACTGCTGCTTTTCCCTGGTGTAATGTCAACCACTGCTCCAAAACTGGGCAGGTACAAAGGCCCACGTCTCTGACCCCTGCTTCCCAAACAGCAGAAGCAGAAGCTCTGTTCTTGTCTCCTGGCATTGAAATTCTGCCCTATGAGGACAGTGGGACGAAGGCAAACAGGCCTCCAGTATTCTCAGCCTACCTTTAGGGCAGAAGCTGTACTCTTAAGAGTGTAATAAGAGTGTAAGCTTGGTGAAGAGAGACCTGACCTCTCAGCCTGGAATTTAATTCCACAACGTGGACCTGGCATAAGAAGAAATGCCTGAAGCCTACCCTTGGGAGCTGAGGGGAGAGAGAATGAGCTGTCTTCTTAGCCATCCCAGCCCAGAACAGCACCCATCACATGGAGTTGGGTTGGAAGGTGCGGGCAGCTTATGGCTTGAGAGAGACACATACAGGTATTCCACAGACTTACTAGATTTTACTCAGTAAATTTTCTTTATTCAGTAGGTGCCCTTAGGAAAATTTCTGGAGACTTTAAATGGTTTTTTAAAGTAATTTTTTTCCCAATTATGATTGTGTGGAGGAAAAAGTTCATGTAGCTCCTATTGCCATTCTTTAGTCTCAATCTATATCTTCATCTCGCAAGTTCAAGGCCAGCCTCAACAACTTGGCAAGCCCCTGTTTCAGTAATTTTTTTAAAAGTGCTGGGGGTATGGCTCAGGTAAATTCCCAAGTCCAATCCTTAGTACCCAAGGGAGAAGAAAAAATTGTATAATTGGTGTTGTATCTAGAATATTCAATTGTATAATACAAGTCCTAGGGCCAGTTTTTCTAGTAGTTAAAATAATCAAATGAAAGTAATGCTCATATATTTTATTAAACCCCCAAATTAATGCTAATGACCCCATGTACCTACAACACTATTTCAACATGTAACCAGTGTTTAAAGTATTCACTGTGATGTTTTACATTTTTTTCCATACCAAGTCTTCAAAATTTAGTGTATGCTTTACACTGATAGCCCATCTCCACTTGAACCAGCCATGCTTACATAGTGCTCAGTAGCCATGTGTCCAGGGGCTGCCATTTTGGACAATACAGACCTACACTTGATCAGATTAACTTGGAACTTATCACTAAAAGTTTGTGCCATTTCATTTTGGCCTTGTCAGCTCTTTGCCTTCTTCCTAGGGGCTGTAGGACTTATTGGCATAGTCATACATAAATTTTACCTTTTTGCCATATTTAGGTACTGACATAATACCCAAGTTCAAGAAATACTTATTGGCAGTTATGCATAAAAGTCCTTATACTTAAAATTCAATTGACCTAAAGTAAACTTGGGACATGTCTTTCTGAAGTAGCAATTATTGTGTAACCTAAAAAATAACTTGGCAAATATGGATTTAATTACTTCATTACACCAAAGCCTAATAGGCTTATTGGGGGGTTATTTTAATTCCTCCTTTAATTCTAAAAGCCTTTTTTTTTTTTTTAAGCAAACTATTCAGGTAAGGGACATGGCTGCTCAGTTCCTTAAAACCTGGATTTCTGCCCAGATCTATTTGCAGTCCTCCTGATTTTTCCCACGGGAAATGTTCCATCACAGTTGATGAACTCGCTACTTCTCTCCTTTCTCACTGTTCTTGTACCAAGGCATGAACCTGTTAAACTTAGTAGTGTTCTCACTCTTGTGCCTATAATTCAGGAAACAGATAATCCCAACCCACCAGTGACTGGACCACAGGCTAACCCTGCCTATGCGTCATGCATTTCACACAGCACACTTTGTCTGCAATTCCATGTCAGGTGTTATCCCAATTTGACAAAGGAAGAAATGGACCCCAAAGGGATTATGTAAATTCTACCTGGATCACTGTGCTATCAGAAGAGCCAAGACAAAAGAAACCTGCCTGTCAAATTCCAAATTCTATACCCACCTAGAATAAAATCATTCCCTTCCATCAAGAATAAGATTATCCCTTATAATAGCTAGTTAGCATTTGGATAGGAAGACTAGCTTATTTGTAGCACTGCAGGGTAACTGGTTTACAACAAAAAAGTGAGTAGGGAGAATTTTTTTAATGTTCTCAACACAAATAATAAATGTCTGACAGATATGCCAATTACCTGGACTTGATAATTGCATGTTGTATACTATATTGGAATGTCCCACTGTAGCTGGTAAGTATATACAATTACTGTGTCAATTAAGAATAAAAGTAGAGCCAGGTGTGGTGGCACATGCTTATAATCCCAGCATTTGGGAGGCTGAGACGAGGATCTGGCCTTAAGGACAGCCTCAGATACTACTTAGTGAGACCCTATGTAACTCAGTGAGACCCTGTTTCAAAGAATAAAAAATAGGGCTGGGGGTGTAGCTCGGAGGTCGAATGCCCCAGGAGTTCCATCCTCAGTATCACACACACACACACACACACACACACACACACACACACACACACAAACAAAAAGTATGTTAGGTAAATAAAAGAAAAAAGTGTCCCAAAGAGGCAGGTGGTAGGGCAGAGTGGACGAGCACGGTGGGGTGGTGGGGAGCCATTTGTACAAAGGTGAAGTTCTTGTGTTCGGCATTCTGGGCGCTCCTGCCTCGCTGCAGATCCGGAGCTCGCTCTCAGGGGACGTGAGAACTGTTTACCATCCTCTCTAGGATAATACTTCAGAATAATGATACTCTACTTCCCCTCTTCACCTTTCTTCTTCCTTTCCTAGGAGTCTTCATCAACTGCAGTGCCTCCATTTGAATGGTGTCTTAAAGCTTTTAACCCACTGAAAAGCTTTGAAACACTGAGCATTTTTTTTTTTACCCTTTTAGATATATAACTTTTTTTTATTTTTATTTTTTTTAATTTTATTTTATTGGTGCACTGTATTCATACATCATAGTGGGATACAAACTTTTGCAAACATACATGCACACATCGCCCAGTCAGCCCCCACCCGATCCCCACCCCATTCTCTCCCCATCCCTCCTTCCCATGCTTGGCCTAGTGGTTGACATCCAGTATTATAGCAATTTATCCAAAATTAAAAATTATAATCTCACATAACAGTTTCATTTGTCTGATACCAAGCGTTTGATGACTCAAAGATAACATTTCAGTATTTCTTTTTGCTTTCTTTCTTACCAGAGCATATTTTTTTCTGTTTTTTTAGGTGAAACTATCATATATTTATATATTTATTTTTCAGAAAAAAAATCTATCCTAATATGGAATATGAATTCTAGATACCCAAAACGATCTTGAAAAAGAACAAAGCTAGCAGATATATATTTTCTGATTTCAAACCATATAAAGCTACAATAATTGAAACAGTGTAGTACAGTTCTAAAGGCAGATATATAGACCATTGGAGTCAAATACAAGCCCAGAGCTAACTTCTTCCCTATATTGTCAAGTTATTTTTGACAAGGTTTCCACAAAGATTTGGTGGTGGAAATAATAATCTTTTAACTAAATATTGTTGAAAAATAATAATTACATGGAAAAGAATAAAATTGGACCCTTACCTAATCCCACATACAAGTATTAACTCAAACTAGATAAAAGACCTAAATATAAATCTTAAGACTATAAACATTTAGGAGAAAATCTGGGTCACAAAACCTCACAACATTGAAATTGGCAGTGATTTCTTGGATATGATTTCAATGGCACAGGCAACAGAAGAATATACAAACTCCCTAAAAAATAAAAGAAAATATTGTATATCCAAAGACAATGTAAACAGAGTTAAAAGTTACTAACAGAATTGGACAAAATATTTCCAAATGCTATATCTGAAGGTATATTAATATTCCAACTAGAAATCCTAAAAATTAACAACAATAAAGGCAAACAATACAACTTAGAGATAGGTAAAAGACTAACATAAATAATGAATCTCCACAGATAACCAATCTTAGTTGTCTGTTGGATGGAAAATCTTGTTTCTCTGGTTCTGGTGTGTGTTACCTATTTCTTCTTTGTAGTTAATCTCTTTGAGTATTTTCTCTAGTGCTGGTTTTGAAGACATAAATTCCTTCAGTTTCTGTTTGTCATGGAAGCTTCTTATTTCTCCATCTAATTTGATAGAAAGTTTTGCTGGATAGGAAATTTTTGGCTGGAAGTTGTTTTCTTTCAGAGTTTGGAATATGTTACTCCAAGCCCTTCTGGCTCTCATGACTTGGTTTGGGAAGTCTGGAGTGATTCTAATTGGTTTGCCTCTGAATGTCACTTGGCCCTTTGTTTTTGTTGCCTTTAAGATTCTCTGCTTGGCTTCCACATTGGTCATTTTGACAATTATATGGCGTGAGGATCCTCTTCTCCGATCCTGTCTAAAGGGAGTTCTATAAGTTTCCTGGATCTGTGTATCAACCTCTTGCTCTATATTTGGAAAATTTTCTGCTATTACTTCCTTGAAGAGATTGTTGATCCCTTTGGTATCACTTTCTTTTCCCTCCTCTATTCCAATTATTCTTAGGTTAGCTCTCTTAAGATGGGCCCATATTTCTTCAATGTCAGATTCCTGCTGTTGGATATCTTTTTCTAGATTAGAAACTATGCATTCATTTTTGGATTGCTCATCTTCTAAGAGCGAGATTCTGTTCTCCATGTGGTCTAATCGGTTGTTTGTGCTTTGAATTGAGGCCTTTACTTCATTAATTGCATCCTTTATCTCTTTTTGGCTCTCTCTGAGTTCTTTTCGAAGCACCTCTATTATTTCTACAGTTATTTTCCTGATTTGATCTTCTAGAAATCTCTGATTTTCTGTTTTATCAGGTTCTGATGTTGTGGGGTTGTGCACATTCATTACTCCAGTGTTATTCCTCTTTCCCATGATTTCGGAGGTTTGTGCCTTCTCTGGGTTCTTCCCTTGGGTCACTATGGCTTCACTTAAGGTGCTCTGGATCTCGAGTCTATATTATCTCAGACCCCACTACTCCTTTACTGGGTTGTATCACAGAGTCTCCGACCCAGGGAGTCGATAGAGGCTGCTTTAAACTATGGGGGGTGCCAGGTTGCACGCTCTCCTATGGTGTGATATCTCTGCCACCACCACTCCCTCACTGGGTCAAGTCCCAGGAGGCACAATACTGGGATTTCTCCTCTGTGGCCCGCAATTTGACTCACTGTTCTTGAGTACGTAGATGTAGCTGTACTGGACTCGGTGAATTCACTGCTGCTGCCGCCGCCGGTGGCAATATGGCGCCTCTGCCACGCCCTCGGCCATGAGGCTGGCGTATTTTTTCTTCTCTGGTTTTGATTTCCACTCTGAATCCCTGCAGTGTGTGCTGAGCTCAGCCACTGGGAGCTTTAAATGCTGTCTGTGCCGAAAGATCCTGCGTGGCTGTTCCACATCGGCTCACCTCGGCTTGCTGTAGCCGTCCGTTGAGTTCGCCGCTGCCGCCGGCAGTATGGCGCTGCTGCCGCGTCCTCGGGCGCGTGTGTCTCCTCTGTGGCCCTGAGCTCTGTTCTCAGTCCACTTTCTCTCTGGAGCCTGGTGGTTTTTTTGTTTTTCTGGTGATGGTGTTTTCTGGCTATGAAAGGCGCTCTTTTTGTGATAATGGAGATTGGTTGTTAGCGGGACTCTTAAGCCCCGCTTTTCTCGGTCGCCATCTTCCCGGAAGTCCCCAACACTGAGCATTTTGAGATGACAGTAAAAATATATGTTAATTTAAACATTCTCTAGCTAGAAAAATAAGGTCCAGTTGACTGGAAAAGGAAAATAACATCACTTTAGATAATTCATCTTATTTATTTTTGTTGTTTCATTTGTTTTGCTATGCTGGGGGTCTGGGGAATGGACATCTTATTTCTTGGAAGCCATATTAGCTCAGAAGCAAAGCCAATGTTTGCTCTGTTTAATAAAAGGTATTATTTTAAAAACACTAAACTATATATAAACCCTGGGAAGAATTTATGATCATTGGTAGATTTCTTTTAACTGATGAATAACTTTAGAATAAAAACAAAATAGAATAACCCGCATTTCATAGTAGTATACTATAGGGAAGGGGGGGAATATAATAGAATCAAAAGAACTACTCAATTATAGAGATGGAACCAATGATTATATTGCTTAAATTGCTTTTGTTTTCCAAAAACCATGAGCAAACCACTTAATCTCTGAGTCATAGTTCCCATAGTTCCTTCCTGTAAGTTGTAGAATTGATGAAATGACTCCTTGAAGCTCTCCTACTCTGTAACCACTAAATGAAATTTGATGTCAGAGTGATGGGTCTGGACCTCAGCCCCTTACAATGTCCCCCATGCCAAAAACACTAGTCTCACACATACTAAATATATGAGACATGTGTATAAATTGTAGAGATATGGCAATCTTAGTTTTCCATCCTTGGCAAACCTTTGGCTTAGAAACTCCTTGGGAGGACTGGGGATGTAGCTCAGTGGTAGTATACTTGTCTAGCATGTAAGAGGTCCTGTGTTCAAACCCCAGTGCCAAGAAAAGAAAAAAAAAAACACTTTTGAGAGATCAGAGCACTTGGTTTACAAAATGAAATAATCAGACATAAAAGTGCACTAGTTCCTCACATTGTTTAGTTGAGTTTTGATAATCCTGGGTCTCAGTGGTTACCTATTTTGGCGGAAGGATGAATATGTGCTTTGAAAGCAAGCACTTAAATGCAAATATTGATATTATGCCGTAGTTCACAAAAGAAAGCAAATTTAAACATCTTTTCCTTCAGAAATTCCAGCTTGTAATTGTGAAATCTGCATCCATTAGCTCCCTTCTGTCTGGTGATCAGTATCAGGAGCTCTTTTTTTGACTCAAATTGTGATGCTCCAAAGTTCTCAGAACTCTGCTGGCCATCTCCAAAAGCGTGTGTGTGTGTGTGTGTGTGTGTTCCTGCACAGTAAGAGAGGAACCAAACAGCTTCAAAGACTACAGACCAAATAATGTGGGTAGCAGGGAGGGGAAGGAAACACCAAGAGATTTTGTGTACATATATGAATGTATCGCTTTGAATTTCACTATGATGTATAATTGTATTGCACCAATAAAATTCCAAAAACGAAAAAAACCACCTTTCTGGGTAAGAGAGAAGATCCTGTGTTCACTGAGGCCTGAATCTCTGCAGCCTACCCAGAGAGCGGGAATGGAGTCAGAATTCCCTGCTCACAACACCCCCAGTCAGGGTGAATGTGAAAAGCTACAGTTTGTTTCAAGCATAGCTTACGTAATCCTCTTTTTATTTTGTCTGTATAGACTTCCCCTCGTCCCAATCTCTTTGAATTTGGCCCTAAATTTACCATTGTGTGAATATTCCTATTATGGTGTTCTACCATTGTTACTCTACCATCGTCAAAGAAATATCGTTTCTTGGTGACTATCTCTGACTTATTTATTCATCTATTTTAGAATAACAGATTTCAACAAGGTAGAGGAACATGGACCTCCCTCTACTTCGGGCTGCCTCTGCCTCCCACATTTTGCTGTTTGGAGGTCTGGGAATACTGTCAGTGGCCTTCTAGGGTTCCAGGGCTCCAACTGTTGCTTTTGTCAGAGTTTGGGAGCCTGGGAAGTCCAACCCCCACCAGCAGGTTCTATGTCTGGTGAGAGCTTGCTTCCTTGGGGAAAGCCCAGGTTGGCTCATCCAGCCTGGATGAAGGTATTCTTATTCATAAGGATCCCATCCTTATTATCTAATCACCTACCAAGGCCACACACATTAATACCTTCACATTATGGGTTAGGATTTTAACACATGAATTCGGTGATGAATGCAAATATCCATTCTACAGCGGTGGCTCTTTCCTCTGTCTCTCTCCTGCCCTGCTACTTCTTTGAAGACTCTTGAGTATCCCACTAATTATATCTGAGGACAAGAGAGTGGTGGCTCCTTTGACAATGGGGACTTCCCCTCTAGAAGACAAGTCACCCAAGAGTTGATAAGATTGTCGGCTTTGAGCTTGGTTTTATCTTTTGCTTTTTGCTGGTTTTATTTTTCCATTTTTTTACTCCATTGCATGATGGAGCCAAGAAAAATGACTTGGACTCCCACTTTGGACTCAGCACTGGAGGTCTCTCCTTTGGGTGATGATGGTTTTAAGCCTCTAGATCTTCCTCCATGCCTAGAAATTGGAGCTCCTGGACATATCCCCACGTCGGAGGTGAACCTGGAGCTGGGGACCTAGCAGGAAGAGCTGCTTTCTCCCTTGGCTCTTCCTGTAGAGCCAGGAAGAGTCTGGCTCTAGAAGAAAGTCTGACTCTAGGAGGAGCTGCTGTACAGGGAAAGGAGCTTCCTCAGACCTGTAGGGACCACACTCACCTTACTTCTGGGCTTCTGGAAGGCTCCACTCCACCGCAGGGTATAGCTCCTAGAACAGCCGTTACCATTGTTCCCAAACCTCCAGGTCTTTCAACCCCAGGCTCCTGGATTCTGTTTAAAATTGTCGCCTTTTTGCCGGGTGTGGTGGCGCACGCTTGTAATCCCCGCACTTGGGAGGTGGAGACAAGAGGATCACGCAGGTTCGAAGCAGCCTCGCTGGCTTAAGAGACTCTGTTTCCAAATAAAATATAAAAAATAGGTCTGGGAGTGTAGCCCAGAGGTAGAAGGGTTCCATCCCCAGTACCACAAAAAAAAAAAAGAAGAAAGAAAAAAAAATTCACCTTGCTCTCGACAGAAGGGCCTCTGCTTCCTGTTCCCCAGATTCATTTACTTTACAGCCACTGCGTACATCTGTCTATGCCCCACCCAGACTTAGAAGTTTGTTTGCTTTCCTAAACAAAATGTGTTACAATTTTTAAAACAGAGCCAGGTGGGGAGGCATCCACAGTTCAGGTCACATCTTGTCCATCAATTCCCTTGCCTGGAAACTCGGGAGACAATTTTATAATTATGTGAAAGACCATTTAGTTTTTAAGGTTCATTTTAATTAATCTTATCCTGAAAATGCACACGAAGTATTCTGGACCAGTGATAGAGTTTTCTTATTAATTATAACAAATAACAGATATCCACCCACCCCCAGCCAGGGTTTCACAATGAGAGTCAGGTTGCCCTAGTGCATACCTGAATACTGGGAAATGTCAGCAGTACATGAGCTCATTGGGTGAATGAAAATCTAAAATAGCACTTTTTTATTTGTGCATTGTAATGACACATCGAATGAGATTCAAAGTGATATCTTTATATATGCATACAACATCACCTGGTCTATTTCCCTCCTCTTCTCTCCCTACATGTTATATATTGATAATGACACTGCATACCAGACACATAACAGAACTTGGCCTGGTTCCTTCCTTCCTGGAGCCTCCTTTGCCCTTCTGGTCTTCCCTCCTCTCATCCTCTTGCACTACCCTACTAGTCCTTCCCCTTGCATTCGTAAGGTCTCTTTTCTTTCTTATGTTCTCCCTTGCTTCCACATAATTTTTTTGGGGGGGGGATGGAACCCAGGGGTATTCGACCTCCGAGCTACACCCCCTGCCCTATTTTTTATTCTTTATTTTGAAACCAGGTCTCAGTGAGCTGCAAAGGGCCTCACTAAGTAGCTGAGGCTGTCTGCAAACCACGATCCTCCAGTCTCAGCCTCCCAAATGCTGGGATTACAAGTGTGCGCCATCGTGCCCGGCTTCACATAATATTTTTACAACAAGGATATTTTATAAAATTGTATTATATGAAATGCTTTAATTAAAATGCTTAGTGAAAAATTAACAAAATTCTATTTAAATTAAAACTCCATTTAGCCAAAGATGGCTAAACCTAGGAGCTGTACAGTAGTTGATTTCCACTAATGCCAATTCTATGAAATACAATATGAACCCTTTCACAGCTGCTGCTTTCCTCCACTGCTCTTCAGAAGCCCACAGGGCGGGGGTAGGGGGCACTCAGACAAACATGAAACCAAGCAAACCCCAGCCAGGCTTGGTGCACATGACTATAACCCCAGCACGTGGGAGGCTGAGACAGGAGGGTGGCAGATTTCAAGACCAGCCCCAGCAACGCAGGCCCTCAGGAGCTTAGCAAGACCCTGTTTCAATATAAAAAATGTTTTTTTAAAAAAAAGGGGATGAGGATGTAGCCCAGAGGTAGAATGCCTCTTGGTTCAATTCCCAGTGTGAAAAAGGAGAGGAGGAGGAGGAGGAGGAGGAGGAGGAGGAGGAGGAGGAGGAGGAGGAGGAGGAGGAGGAGGAGGAAGAGGAGGAGGGGGAGGAGAAAGAGAGGAAAGAGAGAAAGGAAGGAAGGAAGGAAGGAAGGAAGGAAGGAAGGAAGGAAGGAATTATAATCCCAATGAACTTCACAGAGGATTCCTAATAGTTATAAACACATTTTGACTCAGCCTTTCAACCAATTTACTGGGAGGGGGAGTTGCTGCAAGTGTTTGTTCCAGAGCTGATAAGAGGTTTTGTTTTTAGAGCTTAGTAAGAATTCTGCAATAGGTGAAAAGTCATAGTCTAAAGATGCATGTTCTGTAAATAGTTACTATGCATACACACTTAGTACCTGTAAACATTATGAATATACATCAGAGTGTGTACCTTCACAAGTTGGGTACAGTTTAAAAAACAAAAGATAAAAGACATGATTCTCAAAGTCCTCTGGAATTCTGCTCAGAGTTTGAACAGTTGACCACTATGGATTTTCATTATTCAGAGGTTAACACATCTCTGAACCCCTTAGGGATGGACAAAACTGGATTCACCGGCTTTCAATATAGCAATGACATCTTTCACTGGATGGTAGATAACATTCTTCACCTGTAATCAATCTATCTTTGCAATTGGTATGAGCCAATGGCAGATAACAGAATTCCTGAGTAAGTTAGCATCATTGTTTAACATTCTTGATACAGATATATACATAATGAGCCTTATGTAAAGTTGCTGCTGAGATAAATCTCATATTTCTGAGAAATTATACCAAGCCCCTCCTGGATCCCCATAATCTTGATGAAGATGCTATCTTAGTGATTTATCTAAACACCGGCTCTGATCACAAATGGGATCATGGTCTGCTGGGGGATTTTTGGCCTTGCTCTCCTGATGTCTTTTTAAGAAATTCTTGTATCTGCTCCTATGTCTTTTTATGTGCCAGAGGGATCCTAGCATCTCTTTTCTTCAAAAACTGATTTACTATGAGTTCATCATTATTTCCATCTTGGGTAGTTTTAAGGATTTCTGCTTGATTGCACTGTACTTTAAAAACTCCCACATAGACCATACATTAGCTGCATCAGAAACCTCTAAAGACTTGTCGCTCCATATTTCCAATCTTCTGGAGTAATCATTTAATAAGTATTAAACACCTTGGGGCCCAGGCCTGGCCATACAAAGTAGTCTGGCAGCCTAGAGACCAAATTCAGCCTGCCATCTCACCATGTACTATGCATGCTAAAGCATTCTACAGTTAATTAACTAGGTCAACTTCCTGATTCCCAAACTCTTTGCTGAAGGATTCAGGCTTCCAAAGTTCAGTGTTTGACTCATGATGTGTTCCAGACACTCTCGCTGGCTGTCCTTGTTTTTAGCATTCCCCAAACACATTCCTGTTGCTCCCGATGTTGCAATTTTACAAACACAACAAACCATTATCACAGAGCTGGTTGCGAGGGGAATCGGAATGCTGGGCTTGACATGGACCTTTGAGGTTTCTGAGGGAAATCAGGAGCATCTTATTTTCCACCAAAGACACAAAAATGTCATTAAGTATTTTTTGGTGCATGGCATTTATCTCTTTGTTTTCCTTGTCGACCTTCTCCCGTGTTAGGTCTTCTGGACAGTTTAAAGAAGATGCACTGGCTAGACAGGCAGCCATTGTGCTGCTTGCTGCCTGGGAGGCTGCGCCCCACCCATGGCTGCTGTCTCCAACACTGAAGGGACACACTCCAACACTGCTGAGGCACAGGACCAAGAACAGCTTTTCTCCAGCTAAGGAAGTGTGTTTTATGTCTTTCCATTGAGGCTGGCTTTAAAAACTGCCTAAATTGCCTATTTGAACAGAGACAATTTATTTGCCTTTATATACTGCTCTCACAAAGTGAACGGTTTTCAATTGCATAGAGTGTTTTTCCAGGAAACTCTCTGCAGGCATCAAATTCTCTGGTTCATGTACCTGACTCTTCATGTATCTCCACCAAGAGATGCTCTTATAGGCAGTACTTTCTTGGTGATTTCCACCTTTATCTGGTAGTAACCCACACACATTCCAAATTCATGCTTAGCATACACCTAGTACAGGTAGAAGACAGTGGTGTCCACACCTTAAACAGTTCTTGAACAGCTTGACAGCTTATTTATACCAGTTGTCTAAGAGATGCTCATATTATATGGCTTAATGGTTGGCTTAGTTGTTTTAGAATTTTATTGGTGCAATATAATTATATATCATAGTGAGATTCAAAGTCATACATTCATAAATGCATAGGTTTTTATATTTTTTCGTTTTTGTGGTACTGCAGATTGAACCCAGGGGCATTCTACCTCCAAGCTACACCCTCAGCCCCGTTTTTTGTTTTTGTTTTTGTTTTGTATCAGGGTCTCAGTAAGTTGCAGAGAGCCTCACTAAGTAGCTGAAGGTATCCAGGAACTTGAGATTCTCCTGTCTCAGCCTCCCAAGTACTAGGATTACAAGTATGTACCACCATGCTTGGCAGTTTTTATACTTTTATTAATTCACTGTAATTATACATTATAGTGAGACCTGTAGTGATACATTCTTATGGGCACAGTTTTCTTTTTAAAAATATCACCATTTGACAGAGCAATCTCTAGTGTTGACCAGGATGTACTTCAGATCCAAATTAGTCCACACCACAATTTTATTAAAGGTAACCAAAAGCAAATTGCTTCATTGTTTTTACATATGTTTTGACAAAGAGGAAGCACAGCAAAAATCATCAGGTTCTGCCAACCTAGTAAGAAGATAGGTTTCCTAGGTCCATGTGAAAAGGCAGAATTGCATGGCTGTCTTTTCTCTTAGAGCGTTCACACCTCAGACATTATAGTAACTAGGGTGACTACCCTAGTTACCTACATCAGGTTAGGAACACTTTGAGAACTAAGAAACAGAAAACCTGACTCATTATGAAGTCTAGAGGTAGGTAGTTGCAAATGTTGACCAACTAGTAAAACATACAATCTGCCCAGACTTTCCATTTGCTCCCTCATTCTTACCTATAAGATTGTCATCTCTGTGCCTTCAAGTTACAGGCTCAAGATAGAGGTTGGATTTTCAAGCAAGGAAGAAAAGGGACCACATCTAGATCCTACAAGAGCTTTTCTCAGGAAAGCAAAAATATTTCCAGAAGTCCTCGATGGCTAAGACCAGATCAACTGGCCACTACAAGAGAACCTAGAGGTCGAGTGTCTGGGAAAGAACAGGAGGTTTTGTTTAGTGCGATTCTGACTCATCCTCTGGATCTGGGCAGATTGCCACCTACATTACTGAATTCCATAACAAGCAAACCCGACAGCTTAGTGGTTCACAAACACAAGCGTTTGTTCCTCATTTATGGTAATGTAGGTCATCTGTGAATCTGCTGGACTTGGTCAGGATTGACTGGGCATATGTCTGGGTTGTGTATGCTTTCATGTCTGCCTCACGTATGTCCTTCTGCTGGCCCTATTGGCCACTCACAGTGTTTTCTTTTCATGATAAATGGGAGATGTTTAAGAAAATAGATAAAAATTGCACAAATACACAGATTCTCTGTTCATGTAAAGCTCAGTATCATTTTATTTGCCAAAAAACTACCTGGCCAAATTCAACAACTGTATGGCAGGAATATATATTCTGCCTACTCCAGTGGAAATTGCTGCAAAGTCATAAGTTATAAATGTATAATGCCAAAAGATTTAGATGTATAATCAAACACAGAGAGGGAATTAAGGGCTGGAAAGAAAAGTGCTATCTATCACCTCACTCCAAACAAGACTAAGGCCCTGGCAGCAAGAAGAAACAACTTCTGGATAGCCACCTGATAGTGTCTTTTACATCAGAGTACTCAAAATAAGCCTTAGAGATTTAGTTTTCTGATTTAGTTGGCAGGAGAAGGAGGAGAAAGTGATGAAATGGTAGAGTTACACATTTCTTTCCTAGGCTGCAGTTTCCAGATAAAGTATTAGTACTGATTTCAGGAGGGAAGGACTGGGTATAGTTATCTCAGAAGCTGAGTGTTCTGAATCCAAGTACTTTTGAATGTATATTTTCCATCTTGAATCTATTATCCTTTATTTTGAAACAGGGTCTCACTCACTAAGTTGCAGAGGGCTTCACCAAGTAACTGAGACTGGCTGCAAACCTGAGATCCTCCTATCGCAGCCCTCAAAGTACTAGAATTCCAAGAATGTGCTACCATATCTGGCTCCATAGATATTTTTTTTAAATCAGGTTTTCACACTGTTTCTAATTCTCCTACCTCCTTCTTTAAAGTTATTTGTGGACTGAGAGTATAGTTCAGTGGTAAAGTGCATACTTACCATGCACAAGGCCAGGTCTGATTCCCAGCACCACACACACACACACACACACACACACACACACACACACACACACACACGAACGCCATTTAAATCAATATCCTTAGAGTTATCTACCTAAGAGGTAAACTGAGAAAACCCAAAAGTTACAAAAAACAAATCTCTCCAGATTTGGGACATTTAGTTGCTGAGGATGGCCTCAAATTGTGATTCTTCTGTTTCAGCTTCATAAGTACTAGGATTACAGGCATGAACCATCACACATGGTCCAGATTTGGGACATCTAAGTGTGCTAAAATGGTGTTAATTATAGGGAGATCTAGCCTCTCAATGGTTCCCAATTAAAAGAGGGCTCTTCCTGGTGTTCATTTTCTTACCTAGTCTCCTCCTACATGGTACCAGAGTTGGTCTGTGGGAGCAGTAGTCTACAGTAGAAATGATAGTAGGCTACTTCTGAGATTAGGTTGTAAAAGACACCACTGCTTCTGTGCTAATATAAAAGATTATTAAACTCTTATTCTCTCCGTTTC
Organism: Muscardinus avellanarius; assembly: GCF_963383645.1. Classification (NCBI taxonomy): domain Eukaryota; kingdom Metazoa; phylum Chordata; class Mammalia; order Rodentia; family Gliridae; genus Muscardinus; species Muscardinus avellanarius. The sequence goes on along the minus strand of NC_137787.1, from coordinate 47,855,321 downwards.
TTTTAGAATACTCACTCTTGGGGAAACTAGTTGCTGAATTATGAACAGTTCTCAGAAAGGTCCTGTATGGTGAGGAATTGAGGCCTCCTGGTAATTGCCCCCTGAATACAGCATCTTAGAGGCAGGTACTCCAGCTCCTGCCTTCAGACATCTATGGACTCAGTTAACAGCTTGCTTGCAGCCTCGTGAACTACCCCAAGAGAAAACCAGCAGTCTAAGTCATTCTGGGTTCCTGCCCCACAGAAACTCATGAGATAGTCAATGTTTTAAGCTGCTCAGTATTGATATAGGTTACTGCACAAAATAGATAACTAATAATATCAGGAAAATATGGACTCGACAGGCCTCTATTAAAAATGTTAACAACACATAGAGCCGGATGTGGTGGTGCTTATAATCCCAGTACTTTCTTGGGAAGCTGAGACAGAAGGATTGAAGGTTCAAAAACTGCCGAAGCAGCATAGTGAGACTCTCAGTAACCTAGCGAGATCCTGTTTCAAAACAAAAATAAATAAATAAATAAAAATAGAGGTAGAATGCCACCAGATTCAAAGGCCAAGACCAAAAACAAAACAAAACAAAAAACATATGGCCTTTGTTTATGCCTCAGGGATCAGGAAGCTGCCACTGTCACATCTGCCTCTTAACATTTATAGCACTAGTGTATGAACTCTGAAAGCCTAACTGAAATGGGTTAAGAAAAAAATGGAAATTAGGGGGGTGCATCATCAATTAAAATCTTCATTGTAAAATTTACACATAAAAGCAATTCCCCAAATAGTTTCAGGACACAAAAATGAAAAGTTTTAGTACCTGAAAACCAAAAATTGTTTTAACTGTGAATATTAATCAAGGCTATGACTAGTCATTAAAGTAATATTTAGCAGCAAAGTCAAAAAAATCTCATAGAAATCTTGGGGAAAAATGATTACAGGAAGAGGTCAAAATTTTACCTATATTAATTTGATATGGTTCCTTTTATATATTTCATTATGTATTCAAATCAAACAGTACAGTCCATTCCCCATTCAAGTATTTTTAATTTGTTAACCCCTCTTTTCCATACCACCACCACACCAATAATTCTCTTTGGGCTCTTAGGTGCCCTAAGAGCATTGCAAGTTGTCTAGTGTAGGCAGCCATGCTGTGCCAGAGAGTGAGGTCTTGTGCTGTGGGCTGGTCCTCATGGTGACAATGATCTACAAATCAGTGAAGCAATAGAAAAAAGGTTTCCCCAGAGAACAGATTGTGGGGAGCCCTGGTGCCCAGATTCCGTACATATTTTGCCTTCTTTTCCTACCATCCTTGTTTCCTCTGCTCTTTTTTGCCCTGGACACTTCTTTAGGGTTCCTTGTAATAACTGTCAATGCTCATTAGAAAGAACCATAGTGTCTCACTAAAAAAACAATTCAAGCCAGGCGTGGTGGCACATGCTTGTAATCCCCGTGCTTTGGAGGCGGAGACAGGAGGATCGCGCAGGTTCGAAGCCAGCCTCTCTAGCTTAAGAGACCCTGTTTCCAAATAAAAATATAAAATAGCTCTGGGAGTGTAGCCCGGAGGTAGAAGGGTTTCCAGGAACCACAGTACCACCAAAAAACAAACAAACAAAAAACAATTCAAATCAATTAGTAAAGATCACTCTTCCTAGAAATGAGTCCTTTCATTGCAGAAAAGAACAAGCAGAGAATTCAAGTTTAAAAATCTTTACTCATCATATTACAAAATTATATATTATATTCTAAACTCTTTTCTCATATTGTAAAAATGTTTATATTAGTAGAGTTTTCATACCTACATAGTATTTCAACAGATGAATGCATCATATTTTATTTTTATAATTCCCTATGTTGATACATTTCTCATTATTCTAAAATAATGGTACGATAAACCCCTTGCATGTAAATACTTCCATCATTGGGTGATATATTTAAGATACAGTCCTAAAACTTTGCCAAAAGTTTGAAAATAATGAATATCACAAATTTAATAAACAACTCTGGCAGAGAAGGTGAGAAGAGGAAAGGAAAATGTGTGAAGAGGAGAGAATAAGTCAGTCCAAAAAATTTTATAACCACATATTTTTATTTTTTCTCCTCTTAAAATAATTGCTGGTTATGGTGGTGCATACCTCTGGTCCCAGTACTTGGGAGGCTGAGACAGGAGGATTGCCGGTTCAAGACTTAGGAACACTCTCAGAAAACTAGTGATATTTTGTTTCAAAACAAACAAACAAATATATATTATATAATAAAGGCACTGAGCTGGGCGTGGTGGTGCATGCTTATAATTCCAGCACTTGGGAGGCTGAGACAGGGTGATCTCAAGCTCAAGGACAGCTTCAGCATGTAATGAGATTCTCATTACCTAGTGAGACCCTGTTAGCTCGAAGGTAGAATGCCCCTGGGTTCAATCCCCAGTGCTACAAAAATAAATAAATAAAATAAAATAAAGGGACTGGAGGTGTATATTGGTAGTAGAGGCCTCTGAGTTTTTTAATGTTGATTTTTTGAATAGGTAATGTACACATATAGTAAAAAGGTCCTTGGGTTTCAGAGTGTATGAAAAAAATGTCTGCTTCTCATATGTCTTTCAATTTCCAGGTTCTCTTCTTGGAGGGTGAATCATACCCCAAAAAAGCCATTTTTGTAGATCAAACATGCTATAAGAAAATGCAATATAATTTCACCTAATATTATATATATATATATATATATATATCCATTTACTTTTTTAAACACACAACCATAATATATATATACATACATACATACATACATATATATACTCAGTGATTTTGTATATGATATGTGTGTGTGTGTGTGTGTATATATATATATATATTTGCTATAAATTTATTTTCTTAGGTTAAACTATCTAAAAGTCAGTTTTTAAAATTAAAACCACCAGGAAATGTTAGAAAAATGGAGCAAAAGAGGTCTAGGGTGTGGTGTTGTTATTCATTTGCCTAAAATAAATAAAAGTTTCCTTTAACTTGAAGAGGGAGCAACACTTTTGAAGTCTATAAATTACATAAACAAATATAAGAAAACTCAGTGCATGAAGAAAAGCTCAGATGAACAAAGCCCAATGTTTTTCTATAGAATCCAGAGCCCAGCCTCTCTGAAGGCCCATAGGCTAGAGGGTGCTGTTGCCCAATCTTAATGTGTTGATGTGGCCAGGATTTGGGAATAAATTGCCTGAAATAATTTTTGCACCAATAAAGAACGATGGATAAATAGCTTCTTGAAAACTACCTCCTCAAAAGAAAATTCAGATTATGGAGCTGGAAGAGACCTTAGAGATGATCCAAGTCCTTGACTGCCTATCGGTGGGGAAGCACATCAGAAGTGCCAGTGGCTTGTTGACTAATTATTCAGACCACAAATTAATGAAACTTCATCAGTTAACAGATGAGATAAATGAGCCTAAGACAGTATAAATAAATAAATAAATAAATAAATAAATAAATACTTTTAAAAGTTTGAACCCATGCGGGCATGCATGCATTGGACATTGCAGTATTGAAAAGTCATCCTTGAAAAGTCTTCCAAACTTCTCAAATGACTACGCAGTCACTTTCTCTCAAAATATATGCAATATCTTTTCTCAATATCAATTCTCTCCTCAAAGTCTATCTGGACTCACTATAACCTACCAACTCTGAACACACATTTTCTTATCCCAATTCTTCAAATATATTTGTCCTTTTATATAATATAAATTCAGCCTATTCATGTATTATATTTTTCACAGTATCAAGATTTAATATTTATTTAGGGAAATTAATTTCAAGATACATGCAAAAAATAAGAAATATGTGGGGCCAAGTCAGGATTTCTTTGTTTTTCTTTAACTTTATTCTTCTATTTTTATTTTTATGTGGATATATTGAAAATGCCATACAGTTTAGACTGTGCTTGGTGCACTCTCCCCCTCACTTCTCTTTCTCAATATTTTTTAATTTTAATTTTTATTTTGATACTGAGGATTTGGAGAACAGAGGCATTCTACCTCCATCCTCCACCCCCAGTTCTTTGTCTTTTTTTTTTCTTTTTTTTTTTTGACACAGGGTCTTCCTAGGTTGCTGAAAATGGTCTTGAACTTGCAATCCTCCTGTCTCAACATTTTAAGTATTGGGATTACAGGTGTGAGTCACCATCCCTGGAGTATTAGGTTTATTTTTATTCTCCCTAGCCCCTGTTTTGTGCATATATAGATATTCCTTTTAGTTTATGATTTTAACTGTATATTTCAATGGGAAAGTATGTTCCTATGTCAGATTAGAAAATTATGTTGGGGCTTTCAAACCAGGCCACCAAAATACTGACTGACCTAAATTATGATGACCCCTTTCAATTATACCTGTATACCCTGTATACCATTAAATAGTCACCAAGCACACACATACTGGCACTAGAAAATTCTGATGTGGAGAAATTTAAGATGGAAAAAGATAGCAAAGGCTGTTTGGTTGCCTTTGATGGGGAGTGTGGTCAGTTCCTATGCCCCCGTCAGGTATGATTAGTTCTGGTTCATTTGCAAATGATTACATGAAGTTTTCCTAAAAGCAACAATTATGTATCTGCTGTTTTATCTGTTTACATTGTCCATAAACAAGAACACACCTGGTCGAGATTGAAGACTCCAAATGCAACTTAGATTCTTACCCCTGCCACCATTTCTCAAATTACTTGCAACATCCCCAGCAATGATGCAAACAAGTGTGACCAGATCTGTGAAAATCCTCTGTTAAAAAGGGAAAAACAAATCCCAGTGTCTGATCCAGTGTCAATGAGTCAATAGCATCTTATTTCTAAGAAAAAGACAATAGTATTTGTTGCCTTTGGCAATGATTCATCAGCAGAATATTTTTCAAAGTACCATTGTGTGTATTAGAAATGGGTTATCCATTTACAATGAAAATTTTTTAATGAGGATCATAAACATGATTAGCAGTGTTTTTACTTTTAGAAGACCTTTGCCATTTGGGTGGTATATGGAGAATGATGGGAGACAGGGAGAATTAGTTATGAAATAAGTATCAAATGTCTTTGGGTGACTCATTTACATAAGGTTAAAGGCAATTGCCATTTTTTTCTGACTCACTATACATTTTATCAGTCCAAAAAGCAAGGTCTGCACCTGACATTTAGAGAAGACCAAGGGGTTTTTCTGGTTATTTACCTCCCAAAATATCTACAATTACTATAAAATATCCCCAAAGCATAGATCATGTAAATGGATTAATTGATCATCAATGTAGACATACAAAAGAGAATATGTAGCTGAGCTTAGTGGCGCACGCTTGTAATTTCAGCATTTGGGAGGCTGAGACAGGAGGATCGTGGTTCACAGACAGCCTCAGCTACTTAGTGAGGCTCTTTGCAACTCAGTGAGACCCTGTTTCGAAATAAAAAATGAAAAATAGGGCAGGGTGTGTAGCTCGGAGGTCGAATGCCCCTGGGTTCCATCCCCAGACCCCCCCCCCCAAAAAAAAGAGAAAATGTCCCAAGAAAATAAAGAACCCTGTTAAGACTGAGGGATGATAGGGGAAGGTAAAATCTATAGAAAGAAAAAGAGTATTGATGTTATATAACTTAAGTAAATTTTTAGGTGAATTCAGGACACATTGTGTCATGAAATACAGTTAACATACAGACATTTGTAGAAGTGCCAAATTTGAGTTTTTTGCTGGAAAAGTTTAAAAGATGCAAAAGAGCAAAAGATCCATGAAGGTTGTTTTTTCCTCATAAAAGCATTTAAGAATGTTCACGCATAGATCCAACAGGCTTATTGTGACACAATGGTACTATATGCTTAAATTTACTGCATACTTCTGTGTATTTTTCTGCCAAGATTATCACCAAACAGAAGCAAGTATACTCTTCCTAACTAGTATTCCATGTAAAGTCATACACTTTGGGAAATATATGGCTTTCCGTGTAAAGCTATACATCTTTCCTGGAGATATTACAGGAACCTTCCAATATAACCACATGATTTCACTCATGGTGATAAATCTATTTCTGAAAATATATGATAAGAGCTATACTTGACTCAGTATAAAGTATTTTTATAATGTTTGACCATTTTTCATTTAGGATGAAAATTACAAAAACACTAACATTTGTTTAACCAGTTTGACTTTTTAGTAAGTCAATGATAATCAAAAGAGATCTAATTATATTTTGACCATTTTGTATACACACATCACAGATTATATATTTTAGTAAATTTTTAAAATAATGACTCCTCTTAATGTAAATTCTCTACAGTTTCTCCTATCCAAACAATGAAATATATTTTTAGAAGTTGCATTAAAGGGAGTGATTTCTCTAACAGGTAAGGTAATTTTAGACATGCAGTTGGAAATTCATAGAAAATGTACAGAAAACAGAGACCAGTGATTTTTCTAGGATTATTCTTAATTAAAATCTTTGCACATATTTTCTCATAACTTTTACCAATTGCAACTATTCACAAAAGCTTCTTAAGTTTCAGACTATTAATTTTTGTTTTCTAGTAACACAACACTTCATCCTTCATCAAGAACAGAGGTGTCTCATTACAATGATTTAAGCATTCAAACTTTTATATGAGGCAATGTCAGCCATTCAGTATACCCTGATTCTCTACCAGTATCTTAGGGAGTTGATCTCCAGCATGAGTTTGACAGAATAGTTTTTTAAGAAGCTTTCTACTATGTTAAGGTTATAAAACAGGAGATGATTTTTTTTACCTATAAAGTCAAACTTAAAAAAGTCACAATAAGCTGGGCATGGTGGTGCATGCTTGTAATTCCCACACTTGGGAGGCTGAGACAGGAGGATCACACAGGTTCAAAGCCAGCCTCAGCTACTTAGTAAGGCTCTCAGCAAATTCGTGAGACCCTGTTTCCAATTAAAATATAAAACAGGTCTGGGAGTATAGCCCAGAGGTAGAAAGCCCCTGGGTTCCACCCCCAGTACCACCAAAAAAAAAAAAAAGTCACAATAAATTTTTCTCTAATTATAAGTAATTTTTACAGATGCTATTTAGGTGCAAATAAAAGAATCTACAGTGTATAAGCTTATTTTCAAGCCATCTTTATAGAATTACATTATTCAATATGAATGTTAGTAAATGTATTATTGTTTTTAAAAGTCATACACCAAACACAGATTTTTGCTTAATTCTTCCTTTATTCTTATTTAAGAAAGTATCTAAAATGTTTGGAGATTTTTTTAAGAAGAAATGGTTGCTGTTAATTTCTCATTATTTAAGTTCCAAGATTAAAGATGGCGGCATAGAAGGAAACAGCATATTTCAGTCTTTCTGATACTCAGAACTCAACCACTGGGAAAACTGCTTTTTGAAAAAGAAAGAAAAGCAGAAAAAAATTCAACAAAACAATGACAGGCTCTCCAGGGATCACCATAAGACAGCCAGCTGAGTTGTAGGCTTGGAAAACAATAAATTCATGTCTGGCTGCATTTGGGCACTACAAGCACCAATGCCAGAGCCCAATAAGGGATCATGTGATCACAACCACCCAGAGCAGCAGTGATGTCCCTGGGGCTACATAACTGAGCCACCCAAGCCCCAGACTTAGAACTGAATAATCCCTCTCTGATAGAGTTTGGGCCCTGGAAATTGGAAGTTCGGGGTCTGGCAGAGTTTGACTTGATCACTGCTATAGACTGAGAACTCAACATTCTCTCTGCCAACAGAGTTTGTGCTTGGCATGCATGCAGGCCAGTAACTGACAATGTTCCATATGGTCATAACACGAAGATCAGGGGCAGTGTACCAGGGCCATCAAAGCTCAGCAAGCCAGACCACAATCTCCAGACATGGCACTCACTGGCCTGGCTGAGTTTAAGCCCACTGGCCACTCAGACCAGAGGTAAGTGCTTTGCAGTTTTATAAGCTCAAAATCAATACTGCAGGTGTGGTGCCTTTGAGGCATTAAACCACAACAAGCAGGCTATAGACTCTAAATAGAACATCATAGTTTCTGGCCATATAGAGTTTGTACCTGGAGATCATGGTGACCTGAAACTAATCAGAGACTCCTGTTTGTCTGTGCTAAGAACTATATCTAATTAAAGAAGCTCTGGAGGAAAAAAAAGTTCGATTATAGGAGACAGATTGGAAGAGCAAATATGCACCCCCCAGCATAGAATTTATCATAAAGGGATAACAAATAGACCCAGGATCCACACACAAAGAGTAAAGATGCCAAGACAACAGAAATGCAAACCTGAGAACTTTAAAAATATGAAAATAAAGAACAGTGAAGAAACAAATGTACAAGAAAGGTCACCAATACTGATCTGCAGGAAATGCAAGAACTAAAAATTTTGATCTTCAATATGAATGGATACAGTAAATGAAGGAGGAAATTGAGGCCCTAAGAAAGAACCACAAGGAGGCTTTGAGCAAAATGAAGGAGTCAATAAATGAATTAAAGATTGCAAGAGAAACAATTTCTGGCAGTCTAAACCACATGGAAAACAGATATCACTCTTGGAAGAAAATTTATTCAAAACTGAAAACACATATGCAATATGAAATGTTCTAACTTATGGATAAAATATATTGAAGGAAGTCTAGCAGCAAAAAGATTATCAGAAACCTCTTCAGAGAAAAAAATTTCAGAGAATTTCCCAACCATAGAAAAGGACTTGCTAGAAAAGCCCCTGCTAGAATGTATTAATCACATTAACATTAATTGTACCAAAACCATGACCTAAGTTTACAGGTGGCCTTCAAATAAATATTTCTATAGCCAAGAATTAGACTTCAGCTGCCACCATAAAGCTTGCCTTGAGGAGAAGGTAATCCTGATAAAAATCTAAATTGTTCAAAAATAAAAGACTCATTTGTACATTTTAATTGTTTTCTTTAGTTTCTCAAAGTGACAATCTGCAATTCAGGACTGACAAATCTTGAATTATGAAATGGACAACCAAACAAAATGATTCTTTCACAACTAAATGCCCAAAAAGGACTAAGTTGTAACTGTTAACCTAAATGACTAGTATATGCTCTTCTTTATACTGAAAAAAATGTGAAGTTTTAACCAGCTTAAGATGCCTAGCCAGGCATGGTTGCCCACACTTTGATAAGTCTGCCAAATTCAGACTTACCCATGGGAAGCAAAGCAGTCAGGAACTGTCTTGCCATGGAAAGACAGGACTTGGTATTAAGATACCTGGGATGAAGTCCCTGCTCACTCCCTAATTAGTTAAGATACCTTAGGGCCACTCACTTCTTCCCTCTAAGGCTCATTAACTACATCTGTTAATTTGAAATAGATTACTTCAAAGGGTATTTAGAGATTCATAATGGAAATGTATATGCTCTGCAAGTTATAAAATGCCCTACAAATTTTACTGTAAAATATTTAAACAATAAAATATGAGACATCTTCATGAGGAGCAGGGTTTTACAGAAATTATTATAGTCATTATTATTGTTATTATTATTATTATTATTATTATTATTATTACTATTATTCTAAGGATAGGACCTAGGGGCATTCTACCTCCAAGGTACACCCCTGCCTATTTTTTATTTTGAGACAGGGTTTCACTAAACTGTGGAGGGCCTAACTAGGTAGCTGAGGCTGGCCACAATCCTGCTATCCTCCTGTCTCAGCCTCCCAAGTAGTGGGATTACAAGCATGCAGCACCATGGTTGGCTTCATAAATTAAAAAAAGAAGATCAGAAATTGACCTTGGCACAGTCAAGTCTGAGGCCATCACAATGTAGGCTCATGTCCAAAACCACTGTACCTATTCCAATACCCCCAGGCCCTCAGCTGTTAAAAACTTGTTCCATGGAAATCTGGGGACCAAAAAAAAAAAAAAAAATCCAGGATCCTGAGTTATTATAATTAGTTTCTCTATAAAAGGTACTGGAGATGCAGAAATGACAAATAGTCAAGGCATATTCTCTTCTGAAGCCTTACCTCTAGTGTGAGAGACACGCATTAATCAAATAACCACCCAGATTCATGGAAACAGTGACAGGCTTTTAAGGATAGAATTAAGGAAGATCTGGTGCACATGAGAATTGAACTTGACCTGTTCTGGATGTTATTTTAAGGAAGCTATGCTGAAAAAGTAACACTGGGCTTAAACATAAAGGATGATTTGTCAACAGCTAAATTAGAAGGAGAAGAGTGGCAGAAATACTCCAGGCAGCCAGGTGTGGTGGTACATGTCTGTAATCCCAGTACTTGGGAGGCTGAGACAGGGGGATTGTGGGATTGTGGGTTCGAGGACAGCCTTGGCAACCTAGTGAAATTCTGTTTTCAAATAGAAAAATTTTAAAAAGGACTGGGGGTATAGCTGTGAGGTAGAATGTCCCTGGGTTCAATCCTCAGCACCAAAACAACAATAAAAAAATAAGAAAGAAAGAAGGAAAGATAGGAAGGAAGGAAGGAAGGATTGATTCCAGACATAAGGAATGCCCTTAACAAAGACCTTGAGACAAAGGTGAATGTTTTGAAGGAGCCCTAGTCTGATAGTGGTAGTCCAACAGGAGCCAATCTTTTTCTAAGAGAAGTGGGTCTTCCTAATGGGATTTAATCAGAGAATAAGATGAAAACTGGAATAAACTTCATTGTATTTAGTGATACTGAGGTCATTAGCAAGAACTGTAGGAGGAAAGATGGGGCTAAAACCCAGATTAAACACTGAGGGAATTAGGAAATTACCAAGTTGTTTAAGAAATTTGGTTGAGAAAATTAAAAGATTATGGTAGATAAGGAGGAAGATCGGCAGGGAAATATTTGAGACATTTAATTCATCTTTCTAATCATACAGCCAGTTCCTTTGTCTACTGGTCTAAATTTCCTTTCTCCCTTTAATTCGAGACAGTGTTGGTCCTATCCACAATACAGCCTCACAGAGTATTTGAGCAAGACACTGGTGATTGGACTCACATACATATACATAGACCCTCAAAGTGAAAAAAGAGTGGGTTATTAATTTTCACTATCTATTACTAACAAGCTCCAGACAAAGGTTTATTTTTTTTTTAGAACCCACTTTTCATGGTATGTTTCTGGAAGGGGAAAAATAGCAATATTTCTCTATACAGGTCTGGGACTTCTTTTTCATTCAAAGATTTCTCAAACAATTATGCAGAGCCATGTCCTGGTTCTTCCTAACATCTCTTAGGCACATCTTACCATTTCCTTCTTCCCTGGCTTGGATGTGCCAACTTCTTTTTTTTTTTTTTTTTTGTGGGTCTGGGGATAGAACCCAGCGGCATTTGACCTCCGAGATATACCCCCTGTCCTATTTTTATTCTTTATTTTAAAACCAGGTCTCACTAAGTAGCTGAGGCTGTCCGCAAACCATGATCCTCTGGTCTCAACCTCCCAAATGCTGGGATTACAAGCATGTATCACCTCGCCCAGCAATGGATATGCCCAGCAATGGATATATGTAATTACAACTCACCAATAAAGATATGAAAAAAGAAAAGCAGAGACAGCAAAAAAGCAATTATTTTGCCACACACAGTTTCAGACAGCTGTGTCAATAGGCTATGCTACCACATGAACAGAAAAATGACAGTTTAAGCAATTTTTTTATTCAGATAGTCAATGAGTACTTTATACTTTTTAAGTAATATGCCAGTAGCCAGTTTATTACATAAAAAACCACAATATGAAATTTTTCCCAAGCATGATGATTTTGCAAGCCACTTCTATGAAAATATAAGTAGGACCTTTTGTCTGGGCGGGAACATGAAAGGGGCTCTTTAAAATGCCTAAGAGAACCGGGACTTTGGTCTGCACAAGTAGCAGTAATGTGAGGTACTCCATGAATCCTCGGCTCAGAATGCTTAGGAACACACGTGGTTATGAATTCTTTTCTCTTCCCTCCCCTCACAAGGAATCATCAGAGGGAGCGCAAACATCCTGCTACTAATTTACTTGAACACAGTTACTCTTCCACAAATTGGATTTAACATTTTACCTCCTATTTTATAAAGTGTTGTTCTAAGAAATAGCCATATTTAATTGTTTCTGAATTTTTAAAAATTCTGACTAAAATGTGTTGTCTGCCTCAATGTTATTGTCTCATATGTGATGATTTTTGTGACAAATTTCTCTTTTTCTTTTAGTGAGTTGGGGGAATGAAATGACCCTTCATTTCCTTAGCTTTGACTTTTGCAAGTGTATAATCTACGATTGTACTGGGGATTGAATCCAGGGGTATTCTACTTTTGAGCTACACCCCCAGCCTTATTTTACTTTTTATTTTGAAACTGGGTCTACGTTGCTGAGGCTAGCCTTGAACCTGTGAGCCTCCTGTCTCAGTCTCCCAAGTACTGTGATTACAGGCATGCAACTCCATGCCGGGCCCAACATGATTTATTTCTGTCCTAACTACTTAGAAATTCTTATCTATTTTTGTTTTTATTTACCACTATTAGCTTATCTACAGCTATCTTCTCCTTCTACCAACTATATCATTATAATTCATCTCAAAGACTGATTTTAAAAATTTTAATCAAAACTTTTAGCCAGCTTAACTTCATTTTAAGTCTAATGATTAAATAACAAAATCATTTGCATGAAACCACTTTAGGCATTTTAATTATTTTTAAAGAAATAAACACAATGCTTGATGGAAACAGATCTAGCTAAAACAAAAAATAACACACACACACACACACACAAGATTACTTAATGTGTTTGTTTCCACTTATTTAAAAACTTAAGACTCAGAGAAATTTAGTTCCCTATTTCAGCAAGTGCATAAACTTCTCGTGATTTAAGACAAACTGATTATTTGGATCAGACTTTAAATAACTAAGTATATCTCATGTAGTAGACCTAGAAAAAATAGCAAAGGAAAAATAAAAAAGCATTCTGTAAGAGATCTCCCAAATATTTTCTAGCCTTAAAAAAATGTTTCCTGCAAAATATATTTTATACTTGAGTGCAAACAAAGGAGGAAATCACAAAGAAGGAAAATTTATAATCACTAAAAACAGTTATATTTCTTAAGTGAATAACATGAGCTGAGTTTGGTGGCACACACCTCTAATCTCAGTACTTAAGAGGCTAAGACAGGAGGATCACAGGTTTGAGGACAGTCTCCCTAACACGGTGAGACTATCAGCAACCTAGTAAGATCCCATTTCACAGCAATATATATAGCTGGTGGTGTAGTTCGGAAGTAGAATGTCCTGGGTTCAATCCCCAGTAACAAATACATACTGACTAAAATGCAAAAATCTCTCCAGAACGCTATTAAAGGAATTTAATTTCTTATTTTCAAGTTTGCAAACCGAAGTGCAGTGACAAAAGGACACCATACATTTCTTGACTATAGGTAACCATCTTCTCTCTGAGCCTCTACTAGGTGTCAAAGGACAGGCTGTAATTTTGCTCCAGTTGGTCTAAGTCCCCACCAAGAATGTTCCCCAGTTCCTCTTCATTGCTATTCCCTTGTCTTCTAATAAAAGTAATATTTATTGGAATTTCTGAGAAAGCTGGATAGAGACACTGAGCCCTGTAGTCTTCCAGTCTGGTTCTCTGCAATTCTCCCAGGGACCAACCTCTTCCTTCCTTCTTTCCTTCCTTCAATCCTTCCTTCCTTTCTTCCTTCCCTTTTTCCCTCCTTCCTTCCTTCCTTTTCTTTTCTTTTTCCTTCCTTCCTTCCTTTTTTATTGCCTATATTAATTAGCTGTCTTTGCAATTCTAGAATTAGGCAGCAATTTGAGCCCAAAACTGGTTCAGATATTTAGTTTCACCACATGAGGTTATGTTTATAATCAAAGGGAAATAACTGACATATAGGAAATGGAAGAGAAAACCAGATTGTTTCTGTCTTATTTGAACATTGTCTGAACAGGTGTCTGGTTGTGGCTGGCTGAGAATCAGCTACTTGTAGGTAACAGACTACTTGCACATCAATGTAAGTTATAGTTCTCCATGAATGCAGAAACTTTCTGGCCAAATGTAAAATATGTATAGAAGCAGCTTTGGATCCAACCTCACAAGAGGTAGAATATTTTCATCATCACAGAAAGTTCCATTGGACATCTCTTGTCCTCTCCCATAATGAGGAAACAAAACTTTTCTGTACTTCTCCATGCCCTTGCTCAAAGCTCTAGCCTCCTGAAGTACCAAAATGGATAGGAAATAGACTGTTTACCTTTATTTTCCCCAGATACACTTCGTTCTTGTTGTATAGATGAGCAAAGGATGGCTCTGTGTCATCAATTTCCTCACCACACACTGATACGTATTACCCTAAAAGCCTACCACACTCAACTAAAACCTTTACACACCCAGTTTTAGAAATGAGCCAAACAAGCAAATCTATGGCAGTTAGAGCCTAAAGCATCCTGCTAGACCTCCCTGGACAGCTGCTACCTCTTGACAAGCTATGGCCTTGCAGGTGTAGTGCTGCAAGCTACTATGGGACTTCCCTTTGGAACTCTCTGATCCAGAGGTCCCAGCAGCCATTTTCACCTTGCTGCTCTTAGCTGGGGTTCTCACTGGTTTCTACTGGCAGCCATTCCAGGAGTCAACAGTTCCAGGTGGTAAGTCTTGGGAAACTCTCTTGTTCATCACGGCTTTCTTTGAGGAGGGTTCTTATAGGTGATAGTGATAATCAGTAGTGACCATTCTATCAAGAGTATCCCTCAAGCCAGGCGTGGTGGCCTACACTTGTAATCTCGGTACTTGGGGAGCTAAGACAGGAGGTTCTCAGGTTTGAAGCCAGGCTCAGCAACTTAATAAGGCTCACAGCAACTAGCAAGACCCCGTTTCCAAATAAAAAATAAAATGGATCTGGGGGTGTACCCTAGAGGTAGAAAGTCCCTGGAATCCATTCCCAGTACCACACACAAAAAAGAGAAAATAGTGTCCTTGATTTTAGTGCATGTCTACCATGATCCTCTCTTCACTAAGTCTGGGCTGCTTGTGCAAGTTCAACCCAGGGACGGAGAATCCAAATATCATTACTTGGCTCATTACAAAAATTCCCTTTTTTTTTTTTTTTGGCTAAAGAAATTTTTAGCCCTTTTGCTCCTGGGCTTTTAGCTCTTCATCTTACTCTGGATTCCTGCTTAACTTTTGAACCCACAACTTATTTGGCTTTTCTGATTTTGACACCTAGCTCTCTTTCTTACACATATGCTATAGACTATAACTCTCTGGTTACCTCTGACTCCTATAGTTTAAATAGTGATGACCTTGTATAGTGTCCCATGGGCCTATCCCACTCTTCCTTCAATCCTGTTATCAGGCTCTACAGCTTTTTAAAGTATTTCAGAACCTCTTGTGAATGCCAATTCCCATATCTTCAGAAAGGCTGATACTAGGAAGGAAGGGAGCACCCCAGAGATGCCTCACTTTCTCCTGCTCTTTCCTGAGCCAGGGTCTCCGTCTTCTCTTGGCACAAATGAACCATCTGAATACAGTGATCTGGGGATGTTGCATAGAGTCCCCGGCTCCTCATAGTCAATTCACATATGAAAGCAACTTAAACAAACACTTAAGATATGTTTCATTTTTCTTGCTCACACACAAGGCAGTCATTCCAATTAGATCACAAGAAGACCATTAGCTATTTCCTTTCCTTTTCTTTTTTTTTTCTCTTTGTACTAGGGATTGGATCTAGGGGCATTCTACCTTACAGGTAGACCCCTAGCCCTTTTTACTTTTTTTTTTTTAATTTTGGAACAGGATCTAAGTTGCTGAAGTTCAACTAGGTTGCTGAACCTCCAGTCCTCCTGTCTCAGCCTCCTAAGTACTGGGATTACAGGTGCACTCTACTGTGCCCAGTCAAACTTAGCTATTTGGTAGTTTATATAAATGGGTAAATTAACTGAAATATGATGTTAAATAGGCCTTGTGATTTTAAACATTTCACTTATATGATTCCCACCACAATGGGCCTCTTCCAGTTCCTCAAAGACACCAAACACCCAGTAGGAGGGTTTCCTAGACATTGCAGGATCTGGCTTCTGCTCACTTCTCCATCCTCATTTTTGTCACCAGCCTTCTCGATCCAGCCACTCTAACCTTCTTTCTGTTCCTCAAATGCTCTCACTTGTATCTAGAATTTTATACTTGTTTTTACTTTTGTCTGTTATTACTGAGCCCCAGCTTGGCTTTTCTTCCTCCTCAAGTCTTAACTCCCTTAACAATACCTCCTTTGCTCAAAATTGGAGTGTGTGGTCCATCTGTGCACATACATCCTGGGGTATTATGATTTAAAGGTAATTAAAATAACATGTGTTTCTCATTTTCAAAATATTATCTTGTCTTCACCTCCTTCTATGATGGTCTTCACCAGGAGACTACAAACTCTATGAGGTCAGAGCCAGTGTCCACATAGCACATAGTCAATGCTAATTTGTGAGATGAATGAATAATCAAATTATAACTTTCTAATAAATCCCCTCAATGAAATGCCTCGACTTAGATTGGTTGCTGGACGGGTAGATTACTTTCTCCTGTGAACCTGAGATGTGTGCTCTGCTGGCATTGCCTGGCTTTGTCTCCCTATCTCAGTAGTATGGTGGGATATTTCCTGTTACAGCAACAAGAAGCAAAATGGAGTTGCCTTGGCTCTGACATAAAATAACTCCTGAAATAAGAGAAAAATATCAGCGAATACACCAACCTAAGTGCCTGCAGGTTTCAACCAAGAGATGCTTGATCTTTATGTTTAATCTTTATGTCTTTAATCTTTATGTCGGAAAACACTGATTTTGACAGTTTTTTGAAGTTTTTTATTTTTTTTGTTTTTTTTTTATTGTTTTGTTTGTTTTTGTTTATTTGTGTTTTGGTGGACTGGGGATGGAACCTAGGGGCTTTGTACCTCTGGGCTACACACCCAGACCTATTTTTATATTTTATTAGAAACAGGGTCTCACTAAGTTGCTGAGAACTTCACTAAGTCGCGGAGGCTGGCTTCAAACCTGTGCGATCCTCCTGTCTCAGCCTCCCAAGTACTGGGATTACAAGCCTGAGCACCACGCCTGGCTGATTTTGACAATTTGTAGTCCAAAACACAGATACTTCAAAATTGGCAAAGAATGTTACCTGAAAGGCACTGTATGACCAAACCTTGAATTATCTCATTCCCAGAAAATGTCTTCTTTGTCAGTTGCTTTTGTTATGATCCTCCCGTAAGCTGGAAATTATGAGAAATTTCATAAGAAAGTCTAATTTTTTAACTTATTAAGGCCACTTTAAAAGTAATATCTTTCACAGGCGTGGTGGCACACAATTGTAATCCCCGCGCTTGGGAGGCTGAGACAGGAGGATCGCACAGATTTGAAGCCAGCCTCAGCTACTTAGTGAGGCTCTCAGTAACTTAGTGAGACCCTGTTTCCAAATAAAGTATAAAAAAAAAAATAAATCTGGGAGCATAACCTGGAGGTAGAAAAGCCCCTGGGTCCCACCCTCAGTAACACACACACACACACACACACACACACACACACACACACACAGTAATGTCTTTTGAGAGAAATGACACTAATGTGAAGAGCCGAAATGTTTTTCTTGGACTGAAGTAGTACTCATTTTTGCTGACTCATCAACCATGCTGAACTGTGTTTATGTATCTTACCAAAATAGAAACAGTCATGTAATCAGTTCCCTCAGAAAGGAAGGAAACATTGGCTCTTCCTTCACAAGAGGATGTTGGTTCATGGGAACAAGTACCAGCAGTAGGTCCTGACTGAAACCCAAGGAGAACTTATTCTTTTGATTTGATTTTTATAAGATCAGGTTTTGTCTTCTACAGAAGGTTCAGTCTGTTAAGAAGTAGAGCAATATTTTGTATAAGTCTTATCACATTTAATGAAGAGATTCATTCAAACTCTTGAAGATATAATGTTTTATCCTCACACCTTAAAAAAAATTTAAAAAATTTTTTTTTTGGTGTTACTGGGGTTCCTGAAAGCCCTTCTACCTCCGGGCTATACTCCCAGACCTATTTTATATTTTTATTTGGAAACAGGGTCTCTTAAGCCAGAGAGGCTGGCTTGGAGCCTGCGCAATCCTCCTGTCTCTGCCTCCCAAGCGCGAGAATTACAAGCGTGAAAAAAATTTTAATAGAGCATGATGGCACATGCCTGTAGTCCCAGTACTTGCGAGGCTTAGACAGGAGGGTTCAAGGCCAGCCTCAGCAATTTAGCTAGACCCTGTTTTAAAATAAAGCAGAAGCCAGGCATGGTGGTGCACCCTTGTAATCCCAGCATTCGGGAAACTGAGACAGGAGGATCGTGGTTTGAGGACACCCTCAGCTACTTAGTGAGGCCCTTTGCAACTCAGTGAGACTCAAAATAAAGAATAAAAAATAGGGCTGGGGGTATAGCTTGAAGGTAGACTGCCTCTGGGTTCCATCCCCAGTCCCGCAAAAAATAATAAATAGATAGATGATAGATAGATAGATAGATAGATAGATAGATAGATAGATAAGTACAGCATAGGATGGTGGTGCACACCTATAATCCCAGTATGTGGGAAGCTGAGACAAAAGGAGCACAGGTTGGAGGACACCCTCAGCCACATAGTAAGACTCTTGGCAACCTAGTATGAACTTGCTTCAAGACAAAAATAAAAAGGGCTGGGAATACAGCTCAGAGGTAAAATGGCCCTGCATTCAATCCCCAGTATTACAAAACCAAAAATAAATCTTAATAAAGAAATAATAATTATTAATTCAGTAATTTCAAAAATCCAGATTACCTTTTAAATATTATTATTGTTATTATTATCATTATTATTATTATTATCATTATTATTTGGTGCTAGAGATTGAACCCAGAGGCATTCTACCTCCAAGCTCCGCCCTCAGACCAATTTTATTTCTTATTTTGAAACAGGGTCTCACTAGGCTGCTGAAAGCCTCCCTAAATTGCAGCGGCTGGCTTTGAGTCCGTGATCCTTCTGTCTCAGTTTCTCAAGTACTAGGATTATGACCGTGTGCCACCATGCCTGGCTAGATTTATAATTAATACATGGAACTGTAAGAACATACATTAGTCATCGTCAACATTTTCAAACCCTCAAAAGTTTTCCTTGAAGTCCTAGATCATAACATCAAACCACAGATCCTGAATTCCCAAGAGCAGTCCTAAAATCCTGGAATGTGACTAACTTAAGAGCCAGTGTGGTGAGCTGAGGGTAGGGGAAGAGATACTTACATTAGGCAAAGTAGCAAGACCAGACTCAGTTCATGGTGAGGAGGAGGAATATGGCAGACTCTAATCTTGGGCTGTGGACCTGATACTGTCTTGGATATTGGCCCAGGAGCTGTTTGGTATCTTGTTAGCATTCTTCCTAATTTGTTGGAGAAACTTGGGGCTGGAAAGCAAGCCCCAGGCATGGTATATTCTGATTACTGCTCTGAAAAGAATTATCTTCTTACCTGGTGATGCACATGTCTATCAGGGGTATTATCTTCAATGTATTCAGCTGTCTTTTTAATCTTCTAGTGGTAAGCATCTGTGTCATGACCATTCAAATAAAAAAAATAATTAAAAAAAACCTTAGTCTGACAACACGGCACACACCTGTAATCCCAGTACTTAGGAGGCTGAAACAAAAGGATCGTAGATTCGAGACCAGCTTTAGCAACTGAGTTAGACCATCAACGATTTAGCAAGATCCTATTTCAAAATAAAAAAAATTTAGGGCTGGGGGTACAGTTTGGAGGTAGAATACCCCTGGGTTCAATCCCCAATACTAAAAAATCAGTTGGTGGTGTTTAGATTATAAATAATATATAGTCTGTTACTTCATGCTTCTAAATGCACACATTCAGAGAACATATTAATTCACCAACTGAAAATGCATGACAATGTATTCTTATTTGGAGCATGGTGTTTCAATGGAACATGGGATAATACTCAGTATTTTATTTTATTTTATTTTTATTTTTTTATATTTTGCGGGTCGTGGGGCGGAACCCAGGGGCATTCAACCTCCGAGCTACACCTCCTGCCCTATTTTTTATTCTTTATTTTGAAACCGGGTCTCACTGAGTTGCAGAGGGCCTAAGTGTAGCGAGGCTGTCCGCGAACCGCGATCCTCTGGTCTCAGCCTCCCGAATGCTGGGATTACAAGCGTGCGCCACCACGCCCGGCATAATACTCAGTATTTTAAACAGCTCACTTTGGGGCTGGTTCTGCTCTCACATCATTGTCAATCTTCACATTTGCCAATGACACCGTTCACTCTGTGCTTAAATCCACAGCTTTAAGTTAACCTTCTAGCCACGTGCGGTGCTTCCCCTCTTTGAGTTTTCCATTCCAAAGTCTTTCACAACCAACCCCACCATGCCCACTAAAGTTACCTTCTACCTTTGCTGTTTGACAAAGCATGCACTGATAATAAAAGTCAATATTCACTGGCTTTTACTATTTCTGGAACATGACAAGAAATAGTAGATTATTTCATCTTATAGCAATATTTTACAGAATGTGAAAAAAATAAATTTAGGAAATATATATAAATTGCCCATGGTCATATGGATATCAAAGCTGCTGCCACTAATATATAAATGAAACTCAAAAGAGAGAACGATAGATCTGTTTATTGGCAGGCAATGGCACCTTGGTGATTCTGGTTCTGTGGAAATTCATTAACCAGTTCACTCAGGGAAAAAGTGCTGAATGAGGATAAAAGAAGCCAAGTAGTCAGGCGCAGTGGCACGTGCCTGTAATCCCAGAACTTGGGAGGCTGAGACAAGAGGATTGCTGATTCAAGGCCAACCTCAGCAACTTAGTGAAATCCTCAGCAACACTTAAGGAGACCTTGTTTAAAAAAAAAAAAAAAAGTCTGGGTGTAACTCAGAAGTAGAATGCCCCAGGGTTCAAGCCTCAGCACCAAAAAAAAAAAAAAAAAAAAAAAGACACCAAGTAAATCCTGGATGGACAAAGACATTTGAGGGTCAAGAAAGCATTAGAAAGGCTTAAGAAGAGGTGACATAGTCGAGACCAAGAAGAAAAAAATTGAAAAGATCAATAGTATTGGTGTTACAAAAATGTCAAAAAAGGAGGATTAAAATAGAGGTCTTAGATATGTCAATTGCAATGTCACAAGTAATCCTTCCTAACAAGGAAACTTTCTAAGAAAATGAGATGAAAGTCAATTTGCAAAAGTGATCAGAAAGTTGAAAGCACAAATAGTAAATCTTGTGGAATTTTGGTATAAAAGGAAGAAAAAGAATTTAAGATGAAGGTAGAATCGATTCTTTTAGTCTTGGACAGAGAGTGGCATTTTTAAGAGGGAGGAGGATAGGTGTAGAATGAGAGCCACATCCTTTGATTAAATAAGTTGATGATTTGATTAAATGAGTCCTAAAAGGGGAGATGGATTTCCTTTTGGAGGCAGAATGGGAGGAGGCATGGGGCGGGGGGGGGGGGGAGAAGTCTATAAGGCTGGAAATACAGGAAAGGGAAATAAATGAGCCTTATTTTATCCACAACTTAAGAGGTAAAGCTACATAAAATGAGAAGATGGGACAGCCTCAGCTACTTAGTGAAGCCCTTTGCAACTCAGTGAGACCCTGTTTCAAAATAAAGAATAATAAATAGGACTGGGTGTAGCTCAGAGGCAGAATGTCCCTGGGTTTCATCCCCAGTACCGCGGGGGGAAAAAATGAGAAGATGAGTAGAATAAAGAAAGCATTAGAAGAAAATTGAAAATCTTTAGGACTATTCCAGGAAGAAAACAGAAAGTACTTTAAAACAAGCAATGAACTTCCTAGAAGCATTGAACTCCCTAAAACAAACAATGATCTCCCTAGAAAATGGGAATCACTATAAATTTTTTAAGTTTTCTCAGCCAAACACAGGGTCAGCAAGTTCCTCGCCCATCTTAAAATCAGACACTCTTTCTAGTAAGAAATGAAGACAGGAAGCCACCGTGGCCACTCCATGAAAATCAGTTATATTCAAAACACAAGGTTTAAAAAACCAGATACTGTGCTTAAGATGTGTGACAAAATAAACCTTAGTTTTTTTGTCTTTTGTTTGTTTGTTTGTTTTGTTTCTTTGTGGTACTGGGTGGAACCCAGAGGCTTTCTACCTCCGGGCTATACTCCCAGGCCCATTTTATATTTTATTTGGAAACAGGTTCTCACTAAGTTGCTGAGAGCCTCACTAAGTAGCTGAGGCTGGCTTCGAACCTGTGCGACCCTCCTGTCTCAGCCTCCCAAGCGCGGGGATTACAAGCGTGCGCCACCACACCCAGCATTAAGCCCTTAGTTTTATTTTTATCTTTCATTGGGCAGTCCTTCCTAAGGGATGGGCAGACTTTGCTTTCCTTTTCTTTCTCTTCATCTATTTTTCTCAAATCCTACCCAGGCCCTGCAATTTATTAAGTGGCAGCTGGAAAATGCATGTGCCTTGTTTTAAATCCTAAATCATATGATTGGAAAATATTTCATTTTTATTTCATGCTGTCTTAGGTCAATGTTCAGGTTATTAAACCAGTCACAAGTCTAAGTTATCATCCCTGGAAACTGTAAACTAAGAATCCTAGTGCAGAAGTGCCGACATGTGAAAGCACTTCACTTTGTGGTTTGAGTGAGTTGTTCATCAGAACTTGCAATTTTGAAAATGTTGCTTTTGGAATTGAATCTCCTGTCTAGCACTCTCATGTGTGTATGTATGGATTAAAAATAATTTGAAATTAACTTGCATTTATGCACAAAGTAGAAAATTATGTTTTTAAGTAACCCATCCCCAAAGAGAGTGCCAACTTTATTTGTGTGTATAGTACTGAGGATTGAATCCAGGGGCATCTACCTCAGAGCTGTTCCCTCAACCCTATTTTATTTTTTACTTTGAAACAGGGTCTTGCTAAGTTGCCATAAGCTGAACTCAAACCTGTGAGTCTCCTGTCTCAGGCTTCCACGTAGCGGGATTACAGGCATGCCCCCCTGTACCCAGCTCAGAGTCAACTTTTTAAGTTACTAATTTTTTCATTAATATACTATTTTCTCTAATTAAAAACGGGAGATAATTCAGATATTGTCTAATTTAGTGTGTGTGTGTGTGTGTGTGTGTGTGTGTGTGTGTACTGGGATTACAAGTGTGTGCCACCATGCTGAGCCTATATATATATATATATATTTTTTTTTTAAAGGATATCACTAAGTTGCTGAGGGCCTCACTAAGGCCCAGAACCTGAAATCCTCCCAAGTACTGGAATTACAGAAGTTAGAACTTCTCAAGTACTGGAATTACAGACATGCGAACCATGCCCAGCCATATATAGGTTAAATTTATTTATTTATTTATTTATTTATTTATTTATTTATTTATTTATTTATTTGTGGTACTGAGGTTTCTGGAAGCCCTTCTACCTCAGGGCTACACTCTCAGGCCCATTTTTATACTTTTTTTATTTGGAAACAGGGTCTCTTAAGCCTCCTGTCTCCGCCTCCCAAGCGCAGGGATTACAAGTATGCACCACCACGCCCGGCTATTTTTAAATTTTTTATTGGTGCATTGTAGTCATATATCTTGCTGGGATACAAGATGGTAGAGACATACACGCACACATCACCAATTCAGCCCTTACCCAATTCCCACCCCATTCCCTCCCTCTCCTGCCACAGCAATTTCATGCAGATCTTGAGAAAGCTCAATCAGGGGATCCCCAACGGTAGATCCCCCATGAAGTATGTCTGGCATTCCTTTCTTCAAAAAATTATTTTAGGATTATTTGGATTAATATGTATAATTGGAATGTTACGTATGAACATTATAACTAAAATTGATGTGGAGCGGCTTGTGAGAGACTCAGGCGGCAAAGATATCTTCCCAAGGATAAAAATATTGGGCCAAATATTAAGTTCAAACTGACCTTAGTTAGAGCCACTGTATACGATTAAGTTTGAGACAGCCTTGTGAAGTGAGACAAAATATACTACGTCCAGCACCCTTGCCCTAAACTTTATAGAAAATAATAATTTTTACTGTCCTTGGCAATCCTGCTTGCATGACTATGATCTTGCTTTTCTGCCAAAAAATAAAGTATAAAAACTGTAACAGATCCTGAATAAAATGGAGAAGATCGAATCTGAATCGTGTGTCGTCTTCTCTCATCGGCCTCGGTTTTTCCCCTCACCTTCACACGGACCCCGACTCTGCTAGGGCTGGGCCCCGGCACTCTCCCTCCTTCTCATGTTTGGCTTAGTGATTGACATTGATATGTTTGTTAAAGTACGTCATGTGCAGTAGAGAATTTCCCTCTTCCCCTTTCCCATCCTCTCAGTTAGGTCGCCTTCTTTGCTCATGTTTAGTATCAGCTTCTGCATATTAGGGAGAGCATCCAATTTCTTTTTTGTGTGTGTAACCGGCTAATCTTTATTAGCATAATGTCCTCCAGTTCCATCTATTTCCCTGTAAATGATATAACTGTGTTCTTCTTTATGGCTGAGTAAAATTCCATTGTGTACATATCCCACAGTTTTGTAATCCATTCATCTGTTGATGGACATCTTGGCTGGTTCCATAGTTTGGCAATTGTGAATTGTGCAGCTATGAACATAGATTCACATGCGTTTTTAAAATTGATCTGTTGTGTATCTTTTTTGTTGTTGTTGTTGTTGGGAATTGAACCTAAAGCCATTCTACCTCTGAGCTAACCCCCCAGCCTGATTTTTTATTTCATATTTGGAAACAGGGTCTCACTAAGTTGCAGAGGGCCTCCCTACATTGTCGAGGTTGGCTTTGAGCCTGCAATCCTCCTATCTCAGCCTCCCAAGTACTGGGATTACAAGCTTGCACCACCATGCCCGGCTGCCCTATTGTATATCTTTGGAGAAGCAAATTAAGAGACTAAACAATTCCAGGGCAATTTTCAGTGAATGTATAAATTGTATGAAAGTTTGGAGGGGTATTTCCATGCCCGTGGAGGCAGTTCAGTGTAAGGTAGAGCCGTGCCTGGGGTCTCTCGCATCTGCTCACCCTTCCTCCACAATTCTTAAAGCAGGATTAGGATTCTACCAGAATCCATGCCAAGTCATATCCAGGTCCTGACTTTATTTGAAAACATTAAAATTCATTAAATTCTGTTCCAATATAAACATTTTATTAATTTATTTAATTAATGAAGGTTCACTGATTCTAACCAGTCTTGATCATAGTTACTTGGTGTTTTATCATAATTTTATGCGTATTTTATTTTTATCTTTTAAAATATAAAATCATTTTATCCCCATGAAAATCCGTGGGAATTGAATTTGGGTCGCCAGTGTCAGTCTGTATGCCTTCCGCTGTTTCTTATCAGTGGTTGCAGTTCAAAAGGAATATTCTTCAAAAGCCACAAAAGTTTCTGCCAAATAGTTGAGTTGTAATAAAGAAAAATCTCCCAGGCATCATTTTAAAAGTCTAGTATAAGATATGCTGTCTTTGTAAAAGAAGGAAATCAAAACAGTAAGGGTAAAAAAGCAAATCTCTTCTCACACAGGATCACCCTGGTATTCAGGTGCTTTGTGTAGCTTGGCTGAGTGACTTACCTCACTTTGGAGGGTGATGCCTAAAGCAGGTCAAAAACTAAAGATGTTCTTGATCAGGCCAAGCGTCGCAGCACACACCTGTAATTCCAGTACTTGTGAGGCTCAAACAGGAGGATCACAGGTTTAAGGCTGACCTCAGCAACTTAATGAGCCCCTCAACAACTTAGTGAGACTCTATTTCAAAAAACATAAAAAGGACTGGGAGTATAGCTCAGAGGTAGAATGCACATGGGTTCAATTCCCAGTAACAAACAAAAAGCTGCTACTGGTCAGAGCCGGGCTTTGGCGGAAGGGCCTGCACCCAGGCAAGGAGGCAGTGCACGCAGCTTTCTGACCCCAGCCTCAGGTTCCTCCCATTGCCAATCTAACAAGCCAGGCAGAAGGTAAATCATCAGTACAAAAAGCGCAGCCACAAGACAGGTCAAGAGGATTGGAGCCAGAGAAAAGAAAGCCAAGACAACAGATTTGGACCATTTTTAAGTCAGTATAAGGGAAATGAGGTACAGCATAAATAAGAATGAAGTTAGGAAACTTCAAAAGGCAGCTCTCCTGAAAGCTTCCCCCCAAAAAGTACCTGTCCCAAAGGAGCAGCTGCTACCGCTAAAGCTGAAATTCGAACACAGAAGATGCCCACATAAACGCCAGGCGTGATGGCGCATGCTTTAATTCCAGCACTTGGGAGGGTGAGACAGGAAAATTGCAGGTTTGTGGCCAGCCTCGGCTACTTAGTGAGGCCCTCCACAACTTAGTGAGTCCCTGTTTCAAAATAAAGAATAAAAAATAGGGCCGGGGGTATAGCTTGGAGGTAGAATGCCCCCAAGTTCCATCCCTAATACTGCAATTAAAAAAAAAAAATGCCTGCTTTGGTAAGAAGGCTCCAGCCTACAGACCAGCAGGCAGCGGCTCCCTCGGAAACCCAAAAGGATCAGAACACTCGAGCCCAGAAAGATCTCGTTCCAAAACCCCAGCAGAGAAGCACAAGAGTTAGTTATAAAAGTGCAGTAAAGGCTCTTCTTGACAAAAACTTCTATTTACATTTTGCATTAATTCTGATGAGTATCTGTTATTCATTTTTATTATTACTTATTGTCTATTGACATATGCAATGTTAAATGGAATTTCGCTCTAAGTTAAATGACTTTAACTTTCCTTTCTCTCTATTTCAAAGAACTTGCTTAACAATGCCATTTTTAAATTTGCCATCTCTAGCCGGGCGTGGCGGTGCACGCTTGTAATCCCAGCATTTTGGAGGCTGAGACAGGAGGATCGCGGTTTGCGGACAGCCTCAGCTACTTAGTGAGGCCCTCTGCAACTTAGTGAGACCCGGGTTCAAAATAAAGAATAAAAAATTAGGGCAGGGGGTGTAACTTACAGGTCGAATGCCCCTGGGTTCCATCCCCAGACCCGCAAAAAAAAAAAAAAAAGAATAAATTTGCCATTTCATCTGCATTAATTCCATTCACCTTTTATAGAATGATCTGTGGCTTATAATCTTTTCAGACAAGCTACAGATTAATTCATGCTGCAAATTTCTATTGAGGATTTGTCTAACCTGGCTAGGCACCATCCTAGATGCAGTAACCCAGAGATGCACTCTGTCTTTTCAGTGGGAAGCCTCTCTCCTCCCCCAACCCCAGCTCCATGTGTGCAGGGTCATCATGGTCTTTTTCTTGAGGAGTCACCTTAAGCATCTGCATAGAGTGGTCCCAGGCACCGCCACCAAGTTGTGCTAAGTCTTTTCACCAGCATGTACTTTGGATTCCTGCAATACAGTCATCTTTGCTTTAGATGGGATATATTCTTCTAATTAGATCTTTCACCAAATCTCAGCCGCTCGGGGGCAGAATGTATTTTTGGACAGCATTTGGAAAGCCATTACTGAGGCAATATGGCTGGATTTTCGAGTACAAAGGAGAAGAAAAGGAGGTGCCTAATCTCCCTGTTTTTATAGTTATCTGAAGATTGGATTTTTAATCCTAAATTTAAGTTGCTTCCAACATAAAAAAATGTATATTTAAGAATTTGACTGAAGTCACAGTTCCTCTGTTTTTGAATACAAGATGAGAAACTGCCTCAGTAGTTCTTTAACTCTAGGGAAGGAACCCTTTAAACAGCAAAATTTTAAACAGAGATTTCTGAGGAGGAAGTTGTAAATAGCAGAGGAAGCAGAGGGGTGAAGGTGCAGATGGCCAAGCAGGAAGTGGGGGGGCTCCAGTTCCACTCTGCAGCGATATGGAAGTGGGTTCCCGAGACACCCCTTTCTGAAAATAAAGAAAAGTCTGATGAGGGACTATCTCCTTCCTAATTATTTTACTTTTAACCCTACATAACAAATAGGAGGCAGATTTCTCAGACATCCTAGAAGTTGAACTGCCGGAAAGAAATGTGGTATTTGCAGACCAACCTGGATGAGCTCTCAAAAGCTTTGCATGCATTAATAAATCAAAGTAGCAACCAAGCAGGACATGGCAACTAAGGGAGGAAAAAACTGCTCAGAAGCAGCAGCAAAACAAGAACCTGATGAATGCTCTTTTTTTTTTTTTTTCAAAGAATTCCAAGGACCCATGTTTGAAGGTTGGTATTTTCAACTTAAGCCTCTCAAGATTCCTCTCAAGAAAAGACAAGATAAACAAATAAGAGTAACTTTAATTAACACCTCAGCAGTTGTTTATAAAGTACTTCAAGGTTCTTAGAAGCAGTTCTTTAAATCTTCTCAAATGTTTGGGTATGCCATTAACTTATGTTATAAAGAAGATGACTTATTAAGCAAGCGTACACATCAGTATAGCCAATTATGACCAACTTTGAAATAGTGGAGTCCAAACCAATAGGCTTTATTGATGTGTTTATCCACAATACTAATTTAGGATTTGAAGCTAAATTAAAAAGCAAAACCCTGTTACTCTTCATATGAGGTTACATTAGTTATTAAGGATTGTTATATATTCAACATTGCATTTTAAAACAAAAATAATGCTTTAGACTATAAAGCATGACAACCCTCCCTAGCTAATTAGCCAGGCACTCCCTGTTCAAAAACATTCAAGCCCAGTAGAGTCAGTCTTGAGCAGGTGGCAGTGGCTCCAACTGCTTGGGAGGCAGAGTTCCCTCCACCCTGGAAACACAACTCTGTGTAGGGGCCAAATCAGGACTCTCTTGAAGTCTACAGATACACAAAATACCTCTCACACATGCAAGATTAAAAGATTGAGGTAGATTTCTGGAGACAGAAGACTCCATGCTGTCTGCATGGGTGACACTTTTGCAAAACTTGATGATGGAGCAGATGGTGCACTTCGCTGATGATTTCCAAACCAAAGATAAAGTATTGCTTCCAAATTAAGAATTAGTGTGCTAGCCAGCCATGGATGCCTATAATCCCCAGTGCCAGGGAGGCTGAGAAAGAGGATGGCAACTTCCAGGCCAGCTTCAGCAACTTAGCAAGACCCAGTTGCAAAATAAAAAGGGCTGGGAGTAAGTTCTGAGTTAGAATGTCCCTAGATTCAATTCCCAGAATCAGAAGAAGAAGAAGAAGAAGAAGAAGAAGAAGAAGAAGAAGAAGGAGGAGGAGGAGGAGGAGGAGGAGGAGGAGGAGGAGGAGGAGGAGGAGGAGGAGGAGGAAAAAGAGATAAAAGAACAAAAATTCGTGTGCTAATAAACATCCAAATTTATAAAATTATTTTTGAACTCTGCTACTAAAGTAAAACCTTCTAAAGTTCTTTGACTCTTTTAATTGTTAAGAGCAGTATTAAATGGGAGTAATCTTTGCCCAAGGTAAATGTATTTGCCATTTTGGGTATATGAATTATGAAGCCAGAAAAGTAAGGATTTTTCCCTGAATCAGACATAAAGTGACAGCTCATAATAGAATTTAAATATCTTCAACCAATACCTAAACAACATTCATTTAGCTAATATTTTTGGGCTGTGAAGTATCTATTCAATTCAGGTGTCCATATCTTGATTGGGTTATTTGTTTGCTAGTATAGAGTGTTTTGAGCTCTTTGTACATTCTGGATATTAGCCCTCTATCAGAGTGGTGGCTGGTAAAGATCTTCTCCCATTCTGTAGGCTTCCTCTTTAAGTTCTTGATGGTTTCCTTTGATGAGAAGAAACTTTTTAGTTTGATGCCATTCTAAATGTTAATTCTTGCTTTAATTTCCTGCACTTTGGAGGTCTTGTTGAGAAAGTTACTGCCTATATTTTGTAATGTTGAACCTATGCCCTCCTCTACTAATTTCACAGTCTCTGGTCTAATTTCCAAGTCTGTGATCCATCTGGAGTTGATTCCTGTGCAGGGTGAGAAGTAAGTATTTAGTTCCATCTTTCTACAAATGGGTAGTCAGTTCTCCCAGCACCATTTGTTGAAAAGGCTGTATTACAGAAACGGAGGCTCGTTGTAGCAACAAAGGATGATTCCAATGTTTTTGGAGACCAACCTGGCCCACCAAGGGAGGGCACAGGCCACGGCCACAACATCTTGGCATCTTCTCTCCAGATGGTTCCTCTGCAGCCACAGCCTCCAGAGTGGCCCTAGGAGCCAGGTCAAACAATCTGTACCCAAGATCCTCCCAGAGGAGGCCTCCCCCCTTGCTTCCCATAGTGCCTGTCATCTCTTATGGCTTCTTGGCTCTGGGGTTCAATGCTCAAGGACCTCCTTATTCCACCAGCTGTTACAATTGTCTTTAGGCATCTCCTTCATGTACATAGTCCTTTGCTTTTCAGAAACATAAATATACATTTTGGTTACTCCTCTGTTGCTTAGACCTTATCCTTTATGATATTCTTGCCAAATGGCCTAGAAATTTGAAACCTCCCCTGCTAGCTCATTGCAGTTCATCTTTTTCATCTTTGAGCAGCTTTAAATGTGAGAAATTTCTTACATTGAGATGAAATCTGTGTGTAGTCTCCTTCTAATTTCTTGGTTATAACCTTTAAATCTAACCTGTTTTATCTTATTTTGAGCACTTAAAATATAATGGGGAGCCAGGCGTGGTGGTTCATGCTTGTAATCCCAGCGCTTGGGAGGTCGAGACAGGAGGATTGCACCAGTTT
Source organism: Muscardinus avellanarius (assembly GCF_963383645.1). Lineage (NCBI taxonomy): Eukaryota > Metazoa > Chordata > Mammalia > Rodentia > Gliridae > Muscardinus > Muscardinus avellanarius. The sequence continues at coordinate 47,824,752 of NC_137787.1, read as the reverse complement.
GAAGCCAGCCTCAGCTACTTAGTGAGGCTTTCAGCAACTCAGTGAGACCCTGTTTCCAAATAAAGTATAAAATAGGTCTGGAAGTATAGCCCGGGGATAGAAAATCCCCTGGGTTCTACCCTCAGTACCACACACACACAAAAAAGATGGAATATGTTTCAAAAAAAAAAAAAAGATTGACATGCACAGAAGATTTCATAAATACCTTCTGGGGATTGCAAACACCTGAAAGCCTGTGAATGGTCTATGGACCTTCAGCTTAGAAAATCTTCCAGTAATAGCCCTTCAAATGCTGTAAGGTACGTGCTTTTCTCCTGTGTGTTTATGTCTTGTTGCCAAATACATGGACTTCTGTTCCACCCTCCCCCACCTAATTGCATGTTTAGATTTCGCCACTCATTTCAGCCCATAGAGACCTTTCTGGATCCCAATTCCATGGTCTATTTGCTTTCCTTCCTTATTGATGTCTTTGTGCTCCATCAGCATGCTCTGGTATTTTCACCATAGCCACTGGTAAAGATATAGTGGTGGAAATAGATAGAACAGTGCCAGTTAGCCAGTGGCAACCCTACTCAGGTAGGTGGGATGTGCCCAGAACATTTTTGTGCAAAGATCATATAGAGAAACTAAAATACATTAATATCCATCTTGTACTCCACTAAGATGTATGACTACAATGCACCAATAAAAACAATCTAAAAAAAATATCCAAGGGAGCATACATAACAAACAATAGAAGTGCTTTTGTCCTGATTTCTTCTTTGTTGAGTTAGTTTAGGAATTGAACTCACCAACTCAGGGACTCTGAAAACACATGAATGCCACATGATTGAGAGGCGAGGTACTGATTGCAAAATTTCCTTTCACAGTTTAGTACATGACCTTAGGAAACCCACACATTTTGCCAGGTCTAAAGACCTAAAAAAAACTCTAGTCTTCCTAAATAAACAGTGTGGTTACCCAACGTCTGCCTCTTAGGCTAGGAGAATTCTCAATACCGTGTTTAGTATTAGGGCTTTTTAGTTGTAAATTTATTTGCTCTTAAGTAAATCATGCTACAAGGGTAGCTTTTTGCTTCTAAAGCTTTGTGGACAAATTCACCTTGGCTGTGTCCATACTTAGTAGATTTTATAAATCAGGTCACATCTAGTGTTTTCCATTTCAGAACTAAGGGTTTTCATGAATCCAACATTACAGAGTAGAATCCAACATTACAGAGTGAAAAGGATATCAGAAAAGTCTAGTCTGTTATTAACTACCCATGTGATCGGGAACAGTTCACCTACTTTTTCTGGGCTTCTTACTTCTCTTATAAAAGGAGAGAGCTAGGTTACCTCTCTGAGCCCTCCTCTAGTTTTTAAAATTCTATTGTTTTAAATTACAAATAAGACAAATAGCATCAGAAATAAGATAAATAGCTTCTGGATTCCTGTCTGTATCTTAAACATCAAGACTTGAAGTATTATTTTAACACAACACAGCATAATTTCACCTGATTAGTGAGACATAAATAAAAATAAGCACACAAGATAAAAATTAGTAGGTTTACTGAAGGCTTAGACCAATTTGATAATTGATTGAGATATAATGAGGTTTACAGAATGTAAAAAACATACTAACATGGAGACAACACTACTTGTTTTTAAAGCATTTTCATGCATATATTACTATTCAAATTATATAAAAAATCAGAGAGCCATTCTTTTTTTTTTTTTTTTTTTTTTTGGTGGTACTGGGGTTCCTGGTAGCCCTTCTACTCCTGGCTACACTCCCAGACCTAATATATATATATATATATATTTTTTTTTTTTTTTTTTTTAAACAGGGTCTCTTAAGCCAGTAAGACTGGCTCAGAACCAGTGCGATTCTCCTGTCTCCGCCTCCCAAACTCGGGGATTACAAACGTGCGCCACCGCCCAGAGAGCCATTCTGAATACTTTCTGAACATTTAGAGGCTAGCACTGTCAAGGCACTCATTGCCTTCTTTTAGAAAAGCCCTTGTAGCTGGGCGTGGTGGCACACGCTTGTAATCCTAGCGCTTGGGAGGGTGAGACAGGAGGATCACACAGGTTCAAAGCCAGCCTCAGCTACTTAGTGAGGCTCTCAGCAACTTAGTGAGACCCTGTTTCCAAATAAAGTATAAAAAACATCTGAGAGTATAGCCTGGAGGTAGAAACGCCCCTGGGTTCCACTCCCAGTACCACAAAAAGAAAGAAAAAGAAAAAGAAAAGAAAAGCGCTCCTGTAAGAAGCTGTCTAAAATGTAACACTGTGCTGGCATACCTTTACTCTTAGTGGCTTTTAAATCCTTATGAATAGAGGCAGATTAGCTGGGCGGGCCTGGTGGCACACACTTGTAATTCCAGCATTTGGGAGGCTGAGACCAGAGGATCCGGGTTTGCAGACAGCCTCAGCTACTTACTGAGTCCCTCCCCAACTTAGTGAGACCCTGTTACAAAATAACGAATAAAACTTAGGCAGGGGATGTAGTTTGGAGGTCAAATGCCCCTGGGTTCCACCCCCCAGACCCGCAGAATAAAATAAAATAAAATAAAAAATAGAGGCAGATTTATCATGAAGCTAATGAAGCTTTAAGCTTTAACCTCCCTTCTTGCCAGGCTTTTCCAAGTCCTAAGAGGAGCCCAGGTAATGGTTTCCACATTCACATGTTTGTGTCAACTACCAAAAGAAAATAACTGTAATTTATTGTCATTTTCTTTTTCATTCCAACTATTTTCTTTTGTATCTGCTCTGTATTAGTAATCTTGTGTTCTTTTTCATTAAGATGCAATATGGAGGCACTCCCGTTTATGGCCCATTATTTCTTTTTCTTTTATATGTTTATGCTTTTATTGGTGCATTGTAATTATACATCATAGTGAGGTTCAAAGTGATAAAATCATCATGCACATATCACTTGGTGCATTTCCTTCCACATCCCACCCCGTCTCTGCCTCCTGCCTCCCTGTACATGTTCGTGACATTGCTACGATGCCTTCATATGTGAACATATTATTTGAACTGAAGCCTCAGGCTTCCCTTTCCCCTCCTCACCGTCCTCCCCCAATCATCTTCCATTAATCTACTGGTCTCGCTCCTCATTTTTATGAAGTCCCCTTTGTCTCCTATTTTCTCCCTAGCTTTCACATATGATAGCAATATTTTCCAGTTCCATCCATTTTTCTGCAAATGACATTTTATTTTGTTTGGCTGAGTAGAATTCCATTGTATTCTTATATATAAAGCCTTATAGGCATTATACTTACACTACTATATAATAGTGTGTGTGTGTGTGTGTGTGTGCGCGCGCGCGCGCGTGTGTGTGTGTGTGTGTGTGTTACTAGGAATTGAACCCTGGAAAATGCCACTTCTGGGCTACAGCCCCACCTTATTTATTTTTTATTTTGAAATAAGTTCTCATGTACTTACTGAAGTCCTCATTAAATTTCTGAGGCTGGCCTTGAAGCTGCAATCCTCCTGTCTCAGCTTCCTAAATACTAGGATTACAGGCATGTGCCACCACAACTGGTTTACCATATATTTTTTAATCAATTCATTTGTTGACAGACACCTAGGTTGGTTCCATAATTTGGCTATTAAGAATTATGCTGCTATAGGCGGGGCATGGTGGCACACGCTTGTAATCCTAGTACTTGGGAGGCTGAAAGAGGAGGATCGCAGGTTCAAAGCCAGCCTCAGCAGCTTAGTGAGGCTCTCCGTAACTTAGTGAGACCCTGTTTCCAAATAAATATAAAATAGAAGCCGGGCGTGGTGGCACACGCTTGTAATCCCAGCATTCAGGAGGCTGAGACCAGAGGATTGCAGTTCGCAAACAGTCTCAGCTACTCAGTGAGTCTGCAACTCAGTGAGACCTGGTTTCAAAATAAAGAATAAAAAAAATAGGGCAGGAGGTGTATCTCAGAGGTCAAATGCCCCTGGGTTCCATCCCCAAACCCTCAAAAAATAAAATAAAATAAAATAAATAAGTAACTAAATAAATAAATATAAAATAGGTCTGTAGGTGTAGCAAAGAGGTAAAAGATCCCTGGGTTCCATCCCCACTGCCACAAAAAAAGAATTATGCTGCTATAAACATGGATATGCAACCCAGGCGTGGTGGCATACACTTGTAATCCCAGTACTTGGGAGGCTGAGATAGGCTTGCAAAGTTTCAAAGCCAGCCTCAGCTACTTAATGAGGCTCTCAGCAATCTAGTGAGACCCTGTTTCCAAATAAAACATAAAAATAGGTCTGGGAGTGTAGCCTGGAGGTAGGAAGCCCCTGGGTTCCACCCCCAGTAACACACACACAGACACACACACACACACACACACACACACACACAAAACTAAACTAAACTAAACTAAACATAGATATGCATGTATCACTATAGTATTCTGACTTTAATTCTTTTGGAAAGATGTTAAGGAGTAGTATAGCTGGGCCATAGGGTGGCTCCTTTGAGGAACCTCTTTACTGATTTCTATAACGACTATACTAGTTCATAATCCCACCAACAGTGTATAAGAGTTTCTATCTTCCCCCCACATCCTCACCAGCATTTATTGTTGTTTGTATTTGTTATGATTGCTATTCTTTGCTATTCTTTTTTTTTTTTTTTTTTTTTTTGGTGGTACTATGGGTGAAACCCAGAGGCTTTCTACCTCCGGGCTATACTCCCAGACCCATTTTCTATTTTATTTGGAAACAGGGTCTCACTAAGTTGCTGAGAGCCTCACTAAGTAGCTGAGGCTGGCTTCGAACCTGCGCAATCCTCCTGTCTCAGCCTCCCTATAATTGCTATTCTAACTGGAGTTAGCTGGAATTTCAGTGAAGGTTTGATTTTTATTTTTCTGATTGTTAATGATGTTGAACATTTTTTCATATATTTTTTGGCCATTTCTATTTCTTCCCTTGAAAAGTATCTATTCAGTTCAATTACTGATTTTTAATTGTATTATGGGGGATTGATGTTGGGTTCTTTACACTTTCTATGAATTAGTCATCTATACAACTAATAAGTAGCTGGCAAAGATTTTATCCCATTCTGTAGGCTCTTTCTTCAGACTTGTTGTTGTTGTTGTTGTTGTTGTTGTTGTTGTTGCGGTACTGGGGATGGAACCCAGGGGCATTCTACCTCTGAACTACACCCAAGCCCTATTTTTTATTCTTTATTTTCAGAGTCTCACTGAGTTGCAAAGTTGCCTCACTAAATAGTATCTGAGGCTGTCCACGAAGCCGGATCCTCCTGTCTCGGCCTCCCAAATGCTGGGATTACAAGCATGTGCTACCACGCCCAGTTTCAGACTTGTTTTCTTTGCTGTGCAGAAGCTTCGTTAATTTAATGTCATCCCATTTATTGATTCTCATTTTTATTTCCTTCGTTTCATGGGTCTTGCTGAGGAAGTCTCTACCAGGGATTATATGTCAACATGTTGGTCCTTGAAAGATATGAAGAGTCCCACTGGCGCACAGATACACGTGGAAATCCATTATAGGTGATATGGAAGCCTATATTCGTGGGGAGTCGGCTGCAGGGGCTGGTGGGGGAGAGCCCATCTCTCTGGCTCTCTCTGTCTCTCTGAACTCGCTTCTCCCTGATCGAGAGGGTGGTCCCCTCTGGGAATCACCGGGCTCCGCCTCCTAGCTTCCGCCCCGCCCCCTGCGGGCAGGGGCTGAACCTTTCAGTCCTATGTTTTGTTCTAGTAATTGCAAAGTGTCTCATTCTCATTTAGTTTCTGGGACTTTAATCCATTTCAGCTAATTTTTTATATAGGGTGAGAGATGAGGGTCTGATTTCATTCTTCTACGTATGGATATCCAGTTTTCCCCACACCATTTGTTGAAAAGGCTGTCTTCTTCAGCATATGTTTTTTGGCATCTTTGTCAAAACTCAACTATTAAAATGAGAACTTGTTTCCATATCTTCTTTTCCATTTGGTGTATGTGTCTGTTTTATGTCAATGCCATGATGTTTTTGTAACTATAGCGCTGTAGTATAATTTTATTTTTTATTTATTTTTATTTATTTTTAATTTTTCATTTTTTGGTGGTACTGGGGTTCCTGGAAGCCCTTCTCCCTCCGGGCTACACTCCCAGACCCATTTTATATATTTTTTTATTTGGAAACAGGGTCTCTTAAACCAGCAAGGCTGGCTCCGAACCAGCGCAAGTGCGCTCCCAAGTGCGGGGATTACAAGCGTGCACCACCACGCCTGGCTGTAGTATAATTTTAAATCAGGCATTATGATGATGCCTCCAGGATTTTTGCTCAGGATTGCTTTTGCTGGTCTGGGTCTTTTGTTTTTCCATATGAATTTTAGGTACTTTTTTCTACTTTTGTGATGAATGACATTGATATTTTGATAGATATTGGGTTTTGTTTTTGTTTTTGTTTTTTTTAATTTTTTTGTTTGTTTGTTTACTGGGGTTTCTGGAAGCCCTCCTACCTCCGGGCTACACTCCCAGACCTATTTTTTTTTTATATTTTTATTTGGAGACAGGGTCTCTTAAGCCAGCGTAGCTGGCTTCAAACCTGCGCGATCCTCGGGTCTCCGCCTCCCAAGCGCCGGGATTACAAGCGTGCGCCACCACGCCCGGCGATAGAAATTGTTTTGAATCTGTAGACTTCTTTTGATAGTATGGCTGTTGTGATAATATTTATTCTGCCTGTTCAAAAACATGGGTGGTCAGCCGGGCGTGGTGGAGAACACTTGTAATCCCCACGCTTGGGAGACAGAGACAGGAGGATGGCGCAGGTTAGAAGCCAGCCGCACGCGCTGGCTTAGGAGACCCTGTTTCCAAATAAAAATGTAAAAATAGGTCTGGGAGTGTAGCCCGGGGGTAGAAGGGCTTCCAGGGACCGCAGTACCACACACACACACACACACACACACACACACACACACACACAAAAGGCATGGGTGGTCTCCCAATGCTCTAGGGTTTTCTTCAATTTCTTTCTTCAGCAATCTATAATTTTTGTTGTAGAGGTCTTTTACCTCTTTGGTTTAATTTATTCCTACATTGTTTCTTTGGGGGGGACTATTATGAACAGAATTATTTTCAGATTTTTTTTCTCAGTGAATTAGTGGTTTATATATACAAAGGCTATTGATTTTTGTATCTTGATTTCTTTAATCCAACAACTTTTCTGAATTTTTGTATCTGGAAGTGGAGATATTCTCTCTCTCTCTCTCTCTCTCTCTCTCTCTCTCTCTCTCTCTCTCTCTCACTCTCTTTCTCTCTCTCTCTAAGTTTTATAATAATTATACATACCTATAGGGTACAATGTGATGTTTTGATATATGCAATATACATTTTGCAAAGATCAAATCAACATATATGTTACTTCAAACATTATCATTTCTTTGTGGTAACAGTCCTCTCTAAATGTTTTTCCCATACCTTTTTTTCAGACCTGGAGGAGCTGAAGCCAATTCCCCTCCCCAGGTTCCTCACAATTTAGCCCTCATTCCAGTCACCTCCCCTCTGCTCCTCAGGGCCTCTCCTGCTGCCGTAGAGTGCACTCAGCACTTTCAGCCCATGAAGTCTTATTTAGTGATTTTTCTCTTCTAAATTTCCATGTCTTTAACCAAAAGAAAAAATAAAGCAAGTACTGAAAATTTACTTTATGCTGAGTTGCTTTGGCATAATACCTCAGAAGAAGGGAGGGAAGACGGTTTGTGGCAATTGTGCCTGGGCCAGCCCTGGAAGCTTTTTAAATATATGAAAGAAGCATCAGTTTTCTCTCCCACAAAGTGTGGTTGAGAGCACCTGGAATTCTAAAGTCAGCCTGAACTAGGCAGAAAGTATGGGTGGGGATGTGAGTCATCTAAGGAGGTTCCCATCTACACACCCGCAGACACCATCGCACAAAGGTCAGAAGTGCCACTCAGGACTGATTTCAGGAAATCAGCCGTGAAGATTCAACGTGGCCACTCCACACTCCCACCTAACTCAGTAAAGGCAAAGTTTTATTTTACAAAGCTCTCAGCAATGCAGACTTAGGCTTAAAGAATTATCATACGTACAAGTTTATCTAGAAAACAACTACGTAGGCTATCTCAGTCACCAAATACTTTGGTTATCATAGCTTTTCTAGATTAGTTAATCCTAAATGGTGGTTCTAGGAAATGTTAAAACTGTGTTATAATAGTTATGGTCTCTTGGTTTTCCTTTCTGGAGAAAAGAAAAAATTCTAACAGATTAAATCAGATTTAAATAAAGATTTTTAATAAAGAAGCACTTAAGTGAGAGTCTCTGGGTAAGTTTAGCATTGTGGTTGAATAAAAACACAGAGAGGCTGCCAAGAAAAGAAAAATGAAGGGATTTGAACTTTGCTTTAGATTTTGGTCGAGGAATTTGCAGTACTTTAATGCTACATATTTTGTTTAACTTACAAAAAAACCACAGTGTTTATAGAAACCCAAGAGAGTCAATTCCTTTCTGATAACATATTAATCCTGTGCTGAAGTTATACTTTTTCATTTATTCAGGAACACAATGTGCTGATTTCCTGAGTGAGATGTATTTAAGTTAAAATGGAGGAAATTATGAGCAAACATAGTCCTAGATGTTTTTTCACATGTCGCTCACTAGCTCCCAGTATTCATCTGAGTTAGTGCATCGGGGATTAAAAAATAATAGTATCTAAATAACAATCAAGAACTGTGAATTCCTAACATTTCTAGTATCCAACATAGAAATGTTTCAGGTATACATACTTTGATTTTCTTCTACCCATAATTACAACTTACTTTAAAATTTTTTTGAGTTGCATACTCCCTGAAAATGCTGAGTCACAATGACATGAGATATTTATGCAATCTAATGGTTAGTATTACCTAACAAAGAAAGCTCAGTGATGGTAAACCAAACAATGAGCACTGTGGAATTTAGCCCATTACTTATATTGGTTAGCTTCCTCTGATCTTGAGGAATTTGTGTTCAATTGGAAAAGGTAGTTTTAAAAGGCAAAGAGCATACATATAATGATATAATCAATTCTTTGAGTTTTATAAGCCTATATTGCCTTGAACATGAGAAAATGATTGGCCTCACAAAAATACAAGTCAGATTCCTTACCATATTAGACAAGGGCTTACAGCACAACGAAAAAGTCTGTAGGAGCTGGGCGTGGTGGCGCATGCCTGTAATCCCAGCATTGGGGAGGCTAAGACCAGAGGATTGCGGTTCCTGGATAGACTCAGCTTCTTAATGAGGTCCTCTGCAACTCAGTGAGACCTGGTTTCAAAATAAAGAATAAAAAATAGGGCAGGGGAGTAACTTGAATGCCCCTGGGTTCCATCCCCAGACCTGCAAAAAATAAATAAATAAATAAATAAATAAATAAATAAATAAATAAATGTCTGTAGGAGACAATCAAGGTAACCAAGCTGAAGGCAATGGTTGACATGACAACGCTTTCCTAAAAGGACTGGATTCTCCCTAGAGTTCATCACTATGGAAAGGGTCTCTTTAGCAGAGGCATAAATGCTATGCCTGGCATATGCAGATGGAAAAGGTACTGTGGCCCAAACACCCTAGAACACACAACAGAAGAAGCTGGGCAGCCTCACCTCCTCCATCGCGATAGCCACAGAAATCATGTTTCAAATCTCAGAGAGATATCCCAGCACAGTAGTACTCAAATTAGTTATTATTTGTTCTAAAAGAAGAAAAACAGTTTCACATACCTGGGTCTTTTTTCTGCCCACTTTACCGTGCTGTCCTTTTACTTCTATTACTCCCATGATCAGCACATGTTTGAATTTTATGCATCAACAAACAAATGATAGAAAGAAAAGGGAATAAATGGGTGTGCAATGCATGTGAATTTAATTCTTAAAAATAAGAGTTTTAGCCGGGCGTGGTGGCGCACGCTTGTAATCCCAGCATTCGGGAGGCTGAGACCTGGAGGATCGCGGTTCGTGGACAGCCTCAGCTACTTAGTGAGGCCCTCTGGAACTCAGTGAGACCCGGTTTCAAAATAATGAATAAAAAATAGGGCAGGGGGTGTAGCTTGGAGGTCAAATGCCCCTGGGTTCCATACCAGACCCGCAAAAAAAAAAAAAAAAAAAAATAAGAGTTTTGAAAAAAATGTTTGAATTGGGAGAAGCCCCCAAAGAGGATCTGCCCTCTGTGTGAAAAGAAAGTGCCATTAATTGGTTGATTCATTAATTCATCCAACAAGTATGAACTGACTATCTTCTTTATGCAAGGTGTACTCCAGGCTTCTGGGACTCACTGATCAAAAGGGGAGAACTAAGCCAGGCGTAGTATTGCAAGCCTGTAAGCCCAGTGTTTGGGAGCCTGAGACAGGAGGATTGCAGGTTCAAGGACAACCCCAGAAACTTAATGAGACCCTCAGCAATTTAACAAGACCCTCAGCAATATAGCATGACCTTGTTTCAAAATATAAAAAATGAAAATAGGTAACTAAGAGGTAGAATGCCCCTGGGTTCAATTCTTAGGACAGTAAAGAAAAAAAGGAGAGAACTGGACACTAAACTGATGAAATGTACATCATAGTGGGAAAGATAGTTTAAAAAGAAAAAGATTATACAAATAACAATATGTGTGGTCACTGCTAAAATGAAAGGAATTTATAGAAATGGGAAGGGGAGAGCCAGATCACATGAGGTCTTGTAACCCAAGTCAAAGATGTTCTATCTTATCCTAAGAGAAAGAGAAACCTTTTTAATATTTAAATTAGGAACACAATATGATTAAATTTTGCATGTAAAAGGCCAGTGGTTTATAGATAACACAATTGGAGAGGAGCAAAATAAGAGAGTGGCAGCGGCGAGTGAGAGCAAAGGTTCAATTGTGAGGTTGCTGCTCACACCAGAGAAGGTGGCAGCTGAACTAGAAGAGTCACAGTGGACATTTGGAGAAGTAGACAGATCCAAGATTCATCTAGAATGCCGTGTGCACAAGTGTTTAAAAAAGAGACTTAGCATCTCTGTGATGGGCAGCTAGGAGGATGGGTGACGGAGAGATTAAGAATAGGAATGAGAATAAAGTAAGATAAGAATAAGATAAAGAGTAGATTTGGGGGATAAGAAAATGAGTTAAGTTTCAGACATACCAAAAATTAAAATGTATAAAAGTCATTCAAGAAGGGATAGTAAATAAAAATTATGTATGATTTTGGAGCTCAAAAGTTAGACTCCTGTTGAATAAACCAATCTGCAAGTCATCAGTGTACACATGGTATATTTTTATAAGCGGGTGAAACTGCATAGGTTTCATAGAAAAAGAACATGTGATGAGAAAGAAACAAGGTACCAAGATTCTTTGAAGACTTCTAATTGCTAAGCAGAGAAGGAAGATCTGCCAAAGGAGAATGAGAAAAACTGGCCAGATGGGGTAGAAGGAACACTGTGTGTGTGTTATAGTCTATTGTGTTATAAAAGCAATGGAAAGAAAGAATTTTAACAGGGAGAAAATGATCACTGAGGGAAATGAGGTAAAGAGAGCACAGAGAGTGTATGTTGAATTTTGCAGTATAGACACCACTGTCATCTTAGAATTTGAGTGGCATGGTGGGTTGGAGAGGGCTCAGCTACAAAAGGGAAGTGAGTGCACAGAGAACTCCTGCTAGAATCCTGAGCATCTTGAATCTTGAAGCTCTACCCTCGGTTATAGAGATTGCCTTTCTCCATCTGTGAAATGAGGATGTGAATATGACCACGCTCAGAAAATAACTTGAGAAATACATGGGTAAAACCCTGTACTTGGTAATGTTTCATTTTATTAAGTTCAAATAAGAGCCATTATGTACAATTTAGGACATGAGACACAAAGATAACTAGGACAACATGCATTTTTGCCAAGAGTTTAGGATTTAGTGAGGGAAATAGAATAAAACATAATTTTTTTAAAATGTTGTGAGTGTGACACCGGGCGTGGTGGCGCACGCTTGTAATCCCCGCGCTTGGGAGGCGGAGACAGGAGGATCGCGCAGGTTCGAAGCCAGCCGTGCTGGCGTAAGAGACCCTGTTTCAGAAATATAAAATAGGTCTGGGAGTGTAGCCCGGAGGAAGAAGGGCTTCCAGGAACCCCAGTACCACCAAAAAAAAAAAAAAAATGTGGTGAGTGTGGAGATGAAAGTAAGCACAATGCTCTTAGTAGCAAGGAAGAGGGTACTTATCTCAACAGGGTCTTTGGAAAAAATTCTAGGGAGAAAGACAAACAAACTAAGTTTGTTTTTTCTGTTTTTTAAATTTTGTTTTGTTTTGTTTTGCGGGTCTGGGGATGGAACCCAGGGCCATTTGACCTCCGAGCTACAGCCCATGCCCTAATTTTTTTTATTCTTTATTTTAAACCAGGTATCACTGAGTTGCAGAGGGCCTCCTTGCTAAGTAGCTGAGGCTGTCCGCGAACCGCAATCCTCCGGCTTCAGCCTCCCGAATGCTGGGATTACAAGCGTGTGCCACCATGCCGGGCTACAAACTAAGTTTTAAAGGAACCAATAGAAATTATTCAGGTAATGAGAAAACATAACCTCAGAGGGAATTTTTATGGCCACAAGCAGAGGCTCAGAGACATAATCTTGTATACACCATGCTTATGATTTGCTCAGGGAATCTACAAAAATATCAGTTACTAGAATACATAGTTGGAGGATGAGAGTTAAATCTGGGGACATAGACTGGCCATGGTAGAAGGACTTGATTTTATACTCTAGTAACTGAGTTCAAATCTATGATAGGTCACCTGTTAGCTCTATGACTTTGGTCACTCGAACTTGCTGAGCTCAGTTTCCTCAAAGAGAGTTCTTATTTTTAATTTCCTTAAATGATAACTTAATACCTAATATGAAAATTCAATAACTCTCATTTAGGCCTGAAAATTGTTATCAGAGTAGAAAGCGGCATTTAGCAATCTCATCCAGTCTACTGATTTTTCATATAAGGAAATTAAGTCTCAAGGAGATTGACAACTTATCCATATCCATGCCTTAAAGAAATAGCAAAGCCTAAAGAAAATCTAAGTTCTATTATCTGATACTCTGGCAAAACTGAATTTCCCTTTCCTCTAGAAGTTAAAACAAATTTACCTGAAGCAATAAAAAAAAAAAAAAGTAAAAAAGCAGGCAGAAGACAGGCTGTTCGATTTCAAAGGACCATTAAAGAAGCCATTTTCCAACTGGCCCCAAACTGAAGGTTGAGAATTAAGCCAAGAGCAGGGGAGGGATATGATCGCTACATTTCTAGGAATTCTTCCTTCATGGTGCAAATCACCATGGGCTCACAGCTTGGTGTATATATTGCAAGAGACGTGAATTTGGACAGAGACCATGACACCTTCCTGTCTTTGTTCTGTACTGGCAGCTGTGTAACTTGAGTCTGTAAAATCTGCCAATAATGACTTCTAATGAAGATCAATTAAGTTAGAATATATGGACATGCTTAATGTATTACACAATACATGTGGCCCCTAAATATTATTTTAAACTATTTCTAATGAGAGCGCAAAGCACACCACCACTGACACAACCTGAGTGTGTTTAATAAAGTATACCCAGACAATGCTCTAGGCATGCCAGAGACTCTGGAAGCAGACAGTAGACTATTTTATGGACTCTCCTCTATCTTCTAGTTTCCTGACTGACCTGCTAAGCTGACATGTCAGCTGACATTCTAAACTAGTCAGTAGCTCAGAGACCAAAGATCAGAGTCTAAATTGGACTTGGCGTGGCCTTTAGCTAACAAGAAAGGGACACGTGCTGGGTTAGTGGGGCAGATGTGGTGTCTGCCATAGAAATAGATGCAACCAAAGGTAAGAAAATTAAAACTGGGTGAAGCAGAAAAAGAAGTTGTCAACCAGTGTGTCATCACCTCAAACACACACACACAAAAACTCTGGGCGAGGAGCCATAAAATGCTTTCTCTATAATTATTAACAGCTGTTGTCTGAAAATGGTTTCTGAGCTCTCATCCCAATATGAAAAACAAGACAAGAAAAGTAAGCACTTTCCTTTAACTGCATGACCTTTAAGGAAGAAAGCACAAAAATCTGCTGCTCCACGTGGCCATGGAGCTATTTTTGTCATCTTCACATGACTTGGCACATTCCGACTCTGGCGAAGAAAACAGAGCTCCACACGGAACAAGCCACAGGCATGGTGTTCATGGGGCCTCGAGCCGTGTTCCTCTGCTGCTTCTCTCCTTCCCTGAAATTTGCTAACTTCTATGTCACGGGCATTTAGCGATATGCATACTTCCTAGTAGAAACAGCAAGGCAAAAACAGGCAGACTGCACTCTCCACAGCCCTTAAATCTGGAGACTTACTTTTGATGTATCAAATGCACCCTACCTATCATCCCTCTTCACCTTTCCCATTCTCCAGTGTTCTAAATCCTCTTCTAGAGACCAGTGAGAGCCCAAATAGACCTGCCTCCCTCTACCTAATTCTAAGAGAATATGATAAAAAGAAGTTAGTAGCTGGGTGTAGTGTAGTGTTACACACCTGTAATCCTAGTACTTGGGAAGCTGGGGCAGGAGGATCACAGGTGCAAGGCTAGTCTCAGCAACTTAGCAAGAACGTCAGCAACTTAGGAAAACCCTCATGCAAAGTAAAAATTTAAAAAGGCTAGGGGGTTATTTTAGAGGTGCAATGTCTCTAAAAAAGAAGGAAGGGAAAGGGGAAGAGGATAAATAATTAGTAAATGCAGTTGTGTTTCATTTACTTTCCAACTATTTATTGAACAGTTATGATGGTTATGTGCTCTGCCAGGTATATGAGACACACAGGTAATAAGACATAGATACCACACTCAGGGACTTCTGAGACTAGAAAAAATGCAGATATGAAGATGACTCATTGTACTTAGTGAGACAAGTTTAACTTAAAAATGTAGGAAGAGGATCAAAAGGGGCTCCATCTACCTAGAGGCAGACCAACAAAATGCCCATGCAAGAGAGCTGATTTGAGATGAGTCAAGATGGAGGGACTAGATTTTGCCAGGATAATTCCAGAGGAAAAAGAAGGGCACAATGGCAAATTTAACAACATGGCTGATGGAGGGAGGTATGAAAGGATGTGCCATATGAGGCATCTGCCTCATATGCATAATGATATAAATATCATTTGCTATTGACGGAATGAGCTTGCAATGCAGGGAGTTAGATCGGAGAGCTGAAGCCGGAAAAGGAGGCAGAGGCCAAATTATGAAGTCTTACAGGCTATGATAAGGGTGTTCAACTTTATACTGAAAGTAATGATAGGCACTGAAAGATATAAGTCCACGAAGTAAATAATAAGGTTTATATTGTTTAGACTCCTCTACAGAAGGGCAAGGGGTTTGGTGAGGCAGAGCGTCAAGGCAGGATTTCCAGAGAGGTCAGTGTATATATAGGCGCCCACCAGTGAAGGC
Organism: Muscardinus avellanarius; assembly: GCF_963383645.1. Classification (NCBI taxonomy): domain Eukaryota; kingdom Metazoa; phylum Chordata; class Mammalia; order Rodentia; family Gliridae; genus Muscardinus; species Muscardinus avellanarius. The sequence continues at coordinate 47,809,367 of NC_137787.1, read as the reverse complement.
AAATGCTTGAACCGGAGGAATGATGATAGGAACTGGGGGTGGGGAAGAGGTGAGAAATATTTAAGATTAGACAACTAATTAAGTTGCAGAATGAGGGTAAGGGAGAACTAATAGAAGACAGAGACAAATGCAGGACTTTAGCTTCTGGCTAGGTGGTGCTGAAATTAACTGCTGTAGAAACACGGATGGATATTAGAAGTTTAGTTTGATCTGGTAGGATTTTTATGTTGGTGATGTCTAGTAAGTGTTTAGACATACATTTGGATCTTGGTTTGAAGTGGAGAAATAACATCAAAATCAACACAAACCTAACGCCAAGAAGGCAACCAAACACTTGTGTACACCATTTTCTTTCCCCTAGGCGGCAGATTTACTTAGAAAACCAAGTTGAAACTTTAGTAGCTTTAAAGGTGCTATTTCCATCTTGTTAAAAGAGGAACAGAAGAAGATTGAAAAGAAAATTGAGAAAGAAGGTTGATTGACCAGGAGGATGGAAGAGATTTCCTAAAACTATAGATTGAGGTCTCAGTTGGCACATTGGAAGATTAAAATGCCATCTTGAAGGCCAGGGGAGACTTAAAAAGAGGGAAAGGAATCCCACTAGGTCTACATGTTTCTTCTCGTTGGCAGGGAGTTTAGAACAGGGAAATGAAGAAAGGATCCATTGTTACGAAATAAGAAGCTATGGCCTTCTATAAAGAGAGAAGAGACACAATCTAGAAGGACAGAGAACTATTGAAAAGCATCTTTTGAAAGACACAAATAGAAAAAGTCAAATGGGCAACCTTAAATATGAAGGGAGGTGTACAAAGTGCTTGCAGAGTGTCTGGCAGATATAATGGGAGATGAGGCCGATTAGCCTACTTAGAGCATTATTGTGCAACTAAACGGGAACAAGGAGTAAGCAGAAACCACAAGCAAGCATCAAGGAGCAAAAGTATTTTTAGGGCAATGGGTAACATGGTTGGTTGGTAGTCACAAGAGCAAAACAAGCAGACACAGAAATGAGCTGAGTCACTGTTTGGACGAAGAATTCACTCCTGACATTAAGGGAGCCTTGAAACACCCAGTTTCCAAAGTGTGTTTCATTTTCTAGGAGGCCCACAATTAGGGCTATTTATTTATGTGTGTGTGTGTGCGTGCGTGCGTGTGTGTGTGTGTGTGTGTGTGTGTGTGTGTGTGTGTAGTAAGGGGATTAAACCCGGAGGCATTCTATCTCTGACCTACATCCCCAACACTTTCTAATTTTTTGTTTGTTTTAAACAGGGTCTTGCTATATTGCCAAGAGTCTTGCTAAATTGCTGAGGCTGATCCTGAAACTGTAATCCTCCTGTCTCAGCCTCCCAAGTACTGGGATTACAGGTTTACGTCACCACACCCAGCTTCTACAAATATCTTTCCAATAAATCTCCCAGGACTTGAGGGAGTCTAAGATAAGCTGTTATCTCTCTGGGAAACAAAATTGCCCAACACATTTTCCAATACTTCTAAGAAGTCAAACTAAATCCTTCATAAAGTGTGGTGTCCAGAAATGAATGGAATCCTATAGACATATACTTCCCAATGAGGAGAGTACTACCTTCTCTGTTCTGAACATTGTTTCCTTTTATTGGCAGATTCATGGCAACACTCCTTGGACATACCTTACTGCCAGCTAAACCCTCAGTTCTTTCCCTATTAATTCGTCTTTCCCTATTCATTCATTCATTCATTCATTCATTCAACATATCTTTATTAAGTTTCTCTTATGTGTCAGGCACAAGTGATCAAAGCAAGCACAGTCCCTGCCCTTGTGGGGCCTAGCCTCCAGTGGGGGAGACAGATACTGAATCACACTCCTGAAAGTATAGTTCATTGCACAGGAGTGAGGGCATGGTTCCAGAGTCATTTCTGCTCGGTCCAAGTCCCTTCCTCATCCTCTGCCCCTCTACTGGCAGGATAAAAGGGGGTTCCAGAACTCCCTCTCAAGAGACTCAGGGTCTCTCTACCACTGTGATCACTTTATCCCTGTTTATTTCATGAAATAAACATGAAAACTTGAGCCTCTCAGGAAAGTCCACAAACACAAACCTCCACCTCTGTAAGGCTGTAACTTGAGCCCGCACTGCCATCTCCAACTCCTCTAGTCCTTCCACTGCTCCCTCAAACATGCTCAGCTCATCATCAATAAAACACCAAATATGGCCGGGCGTGGCAGCGCACGCTTGTGATCCCAGCATTCGGGAGGCTGAGACAGGAGGATTGCAGTTTGCAGCCAGCCTCAGCTACTTAGTAAGGTCCTTTGCAACTCAGTGAGACCTTGTTTTAAAAAAAAAAATTTTTTTGTAAATGCCCCTAGGTTCCATCCGAAGTTCAGAAAAAACAAAATAAAAAACAAACAAACAAAAAACACCGAAAATCCTCAGTTTTCCTGAATGACCAAGCGTGCTGACACACACCTGTAACCCCTGTACTTGGGAGGCTGAGACATGAGTTTCACAGGTTAGAGACCAGACTCAGCAACCTAGCAAAACCCTGTTTAAAAAAAAAAAAAAAGGAGGTCTGGGGTGTGTATCTTGGAGGCAAACTCCCCTAGGTTAAAGAAAAAAACACCCACAAACATTTCTGTCACCTTTGGGCTCTAACTACAATTTTCCTCTTCCCTCAAAAAGCTGCTTCCTCCCAACCCTCTCACGTGGCAGCTCAGTCCTGCACTCGCATACGCACGCACGCACTTGCTCAGCCTGGACTCTCACGTCCTTTGACTACACTGTCCGTTGCTTTTTATATAGGAATCATGTACTCATCTGCCCTCCCTTCTCTCTTTAAACTTTTTCAACACTTTCACCTGCCACTCTGGACTAATGACCCAACGCCCTTTTTCAGTGAGAAATTGGGAGCACTGAGGAGAAAAAGAAAAAAAAAAACCTTAAATAAGCTCTTCGCAGCCACCTGCCTAGTCACATCTGAACCATACACACTAATGGTCACTATTGAACTCTTTTTGCTCTTATCTTTTTATAAAAAATAAACTTTTATTGGTGCATTGTCTTCTCACATCATAATGTAGTTCAGAATGATAGGGACATACATACACATTGCCCTTGGTGAGCTCCCACCCAACTTCCTCCTCTTCTCCAAAAAAGATACTGAGATTGGCATTGATATTTCACATATGTACATAACATCAATGGAAGGTTTCCTTCATTGATTCTCTCCCCCCATCCCATGGACCACTCCATCACTCCACTGGGGGTCTCCTCCATTGGTCTAAAGTCCTTCTTGAATCCAGATTGTTCCCTAGATTCATGTGTGATAGAAAATATTAGGGTACTGGCCGGGCGTGGTGGCGCACGCTTGTAATCCCAGCGCTTGGGAGGCAGAGACAGGAGGATTGCACAGTTTCGAAGCCAGCCTCGCTGGCTTAAGAGACCCTGTTTCCAAATAAAAAAATATAAAAAATAGGTCTGGGAGTGTAGCCCGGGGGTAGAAGGCCCCTGGGTTTCATCCCCAGTACCACCAAAAAACAAACAAAACAAAAAAAAATATTAGGGTATGCTCAAGGGCTGTGCTCCAGCAATTCTTCCATTTCTCTCCTATAGTGTTTATTCTAGAGCTATTTACCAATAAGTTACTAACATGTTACATATTTTCCTGTCTAAAACTTTCTCTGTATCTGACTTCCTCCTCTAGCAGCTACTTCCCAGTTCCTCTGCTATATTCTGTCTCTTCTTCTTCTTCTTCCTCTTCTTCTTCTTCTTCTTCTTCTTCTTCTTCTTCTTCTTCTTCTTCTTCTTCTTCTCCTCCTCCTCCTCCTCCTCCTCCTCCTCCTTCTCCTTCTCCTTTTCTTCCTCCTCCTCCTCCTCCTCCTTCTCCTCCTTCTCCTTCTCTTCCTCCTCCTCCTCCTCTTCCTCCTCCTCCTCCTCCTCCTCCTCCTCCTCCTCCTCCTCTTTCTCCTTCTCCTTTGCCAGAGATGGAACCTAAGGATGGTCTACCTCTGAACTACTTCCTCAGCCCTATTTTATTTTTTATTTTTAAACAGGGTCTCTCTAAATTGTGAAGGCTGGGCACAAACCAACTATCCTCCTGTCACAATCTTGCCAGTACTGGGATTATGGGCATGTGCCACTATGTCTGGCTACAATTGTTCTTTTTTGAACCTATTCCAATCAAGATTTATGCTCTCCTCCCCCATTTCATGGTAACAGTCCTTTCCAAGTTTATCAATGATCTAAAACACTGTGAAATCCAATGGACAACTCGGGCCTCATCTTGCTTGACTGGCCATCCACACTTGGTTCCACTGATCACTCCCTATGACTTGTAACACTTTACTTGACTCCCAGGGCATCATGCTGTCATGGTTTTCCTCGACTTCACTGAACTCTCTTTTCTTATGCTCTTCTTCTGATTTTTTCTCAATTTCCTCATCTGCAAATGCTCAAGTCATCTTGAACAGTTCTCCAATCCACTTACTCCCTGAGTAATCTCATCTAATCTGTTGGCTTTAAATAGCATTCATTTGCCAAAGACTCACAAACTCATATCTGTAGCCCACATGTACGATGACTCATTCCTATTTGCCTGGAGCTTTCTTGGTTTTCTTATGTTCTAGAAACTTCTCTGTCTTGAGAAAACCAGGTCACTGGGTCACCCTACATTGACTTCTCCCTCAAACTCCAGATTCACAAATCTAAGGGTCTCTTCTATAGTTATACTTGGCATGTAACAAGTATATCCAGGTGACCCCTGAGCTTTCCTCCCAAATATGTTTCTTTTTTCTTTTCCTAGAAAAAACACATCCAAGCTGTCAGTATATTCTGTTGCTGTTCCTTCAAAAAACATTCAGAATCTCATCACTTTGTTACCACCCTGACTAAGCCACCATCGTGTCTTGCTTGGATGAATGCAGAGAAGTTCTTGGTTGACAACCCTGCTGCCACACTCCCACATTCACACAGTTTATTCCATTACAATCCTTTAAACTCATAGGCTAGCCAGGCATGATGCACATGCCTGTAATCCAATAGTTGAGAGGCTGAGACGGGAAGATCGCAGGTTCGATGTCAACTTCAGCAACTTAGGGAGACCCTCTTTCAAAATAAAAAAGGTCTAGGAATTATATTGGAGGTAGAGCTCCCCTGAGTTTAATCTCAAAAAAAAAAAAAGAAAAACAAAAAAAAACATAGGTTAAATCACACCCACACCCCTTTTTTTTGCAATACTGGGGATTGAACCCAGGGGCATTCTACCTCTGAGATACACCCCCAGACTTATTTATTCTTTATTTTGAAACAAGATCTCACTAGGTTGCAGAGGGCCTCACTAAGTAGCTGAGGCTGGCCATGAACCTGCGATCCTCCTGTCTCAGCTTCCCAAGTATTGGGATTACAAGTGTGTACCACTATGCCCAGTTCACATTCTTTGTTTAATTTGTACAGTTACTTCCCACTCTGACTGAATGCCAAAGTTTTTATATTGATCTTCAAGACCCTGTATGACCTATCCACATCTCTATGCCCTCATCTCCTGTGTTTTTCCTTCCCGTGAGCTCTGTGCCAACCTTGCCCGGCTTCTAGTCATTCTTTAAACATGGAGAATCTGCTTCCCTCTCAGGGCTTTGCCCTCACTCTTGTCTCTAACAGAGCCATCTTCCTCCAGGTGTTTGCAGTGCTCACCCTCTGACCTTGTTCCAGTGTTACCTTTCCAGTTCTTCCCTAACTATTTCAAACAGCATATTCGTGCACATTCACAAGTGCTCCTTTCCCTGAGGTATTTTCCTCTGTAAATAGTACTATCACCAATAGACTTACTATATATTTTATTTATTTGATTATTATCTATCTCCTCCAAAGCTGATCCCTAGAAGGGAACTTTTACTGTTTTACGCATCCCTATGTCCCCAGCACTTAGAAGAGAGCCTGTCATAAAATAAATATTCAGCAAAAGCTAAGTGTGGTGCCATATGTCTGTAATCTCAGTATTTGAAGGCTGAAACAGGAGGATCACAGATGTAAGGCCAGTCTCATCAATTATCAGGGCTCTCAGGAACTTAGTGAGACCCTGTTTCACAACTAAAAATTAAAAAGGGCTGGGGGTGTAGTTCAGAGGTACAATGCCCCTGGATTCGATTCCCAGAGAGAAAGAAAGACAGAAAGAAAGAAAGAAAGAAAGAAAGAAAGAAAGAAAGAAAGAAAGAAAGAAAGAAAGATTTCTCTAGAGTTAGAAAGGGCTTCCCTCTGGAAATGTTACTTCAGTAGAGAGATGAAGGATGAGCAGGCACTAACCAGGTGCAGAGGAGGGAAGAACATTTTAGACAGAAGGACTCAGATATGCAGAGACTTTGTGGTAGGAAGCTCCACGGAGGATTCAGAGATGACCCAAAGTCCATAGATTGCAGTATAGAGAGGAAAGGACAGGTTGTTAACATACAAGTCTGGGGTGGGATCCAGAAACATGAGTTTGATTTTTTGTAAAAAGAATCAAAAGATATTAGTGAAGTATGATGTGAGGGTGGATGTCTGCATAAGCCAATCATATTTATATTCTGAAAATATTACTCAGGCTGTTGTGTCAAATGGGTTAGAGGGATTCGAGTAGAACAATTGAGACCAGTTAGACTTCAGCAATACTATAGGTGAGAAATAATGGTTCCATGGGCTACCAAAGGAGTGGCAGAGATGAGAGAATGAGAATTCTGAAATTCTAGGAGTTAAAATCAACAGAACATGGAATGAATGAGAAATGGCAGTAGAAAGGTAAGGGAGAAGGAGGCTTCAACAATGACTTCTAAATCTGCTAACACAGTAGATGTCAGAAATATGTCCAGATTAGGGAAATTGGAAGAGAAATAAGATTGGAAGGAATTATTTAAGAGTCCAATCATGGATGTGCTGAGTCTGAGGAACTTTTGAGAAATTTAACTCCAAGAAAACAAGTTGGTTGACCTGTTGGACATATAAAACTGAAGCTATGAGGAGCAAGCTTGACTGGAGACATATTAGAAAGCTATTATGGATTTGTGAAAGTGGGTACTGGGGCTTGAACCCAGGATCATTCTACCTCTGAGATATTCTCTTAGACCTATTTTTTTAAATTTTGAAACAGGGTCTCACTAAATTATCATGCACTGGCCTTAAACCTGCAATTCTCCTGTTTCCGCCTCTCAAGTACTAGGATTACAGATATATACCATTACACTCAGCTGGATGCTATTATTGTAAAGATGACCATGGGACCTTGAGAATGCTGAGCTGGTCACATTTTTTATGAGTTCCTGCTAAGTCATTATCTTTACAATTTTTTTACTTGCAGATAACTTTTCAGAAAAAAAGTTCATGATTAGAATTTCATTCTTACTTAATTTTATCTTTTTATAGAGGTAATTTATTGTCATTTGTTATACTTTTTAAGACTTGTTCTAATTTACTTTCTTTTTATTGATTTTTACATTTTTTTTATTGGTGCATTGTAGTCATAGGTCTTAATGGAGTACAAGATAGTGTAGGCATACATGCACACTCTAATTTACTTTCATTCTCCTCTTTTCAGCCTTGAATCTTCAGGGAGAAATGAACAATATGACGTCAGCATTTCTGTCTGATCCATTACAAACAACGTGGGCTCGGCGTGGTGGCACATGCCTGTAATCCCAGTACTTGGGAGGCTGAGGCAGGAGAATCACAGATGTAAGGCCAACTTCAGCAACTTTTCAGGACCTTGTTTAAAAATAAAAAAGAATTTTTAAAAAAGGTGTGGGGATGCATCTCAGAGGTTGAATGTCCCTGAGTTCAGTTCCCAGGACCAAAACAAAAAACAACATGGAACTAACCAAGAGAAAGAAATATGCCTCAATACCCCAGTTGCGACCTCTCCCCACAGTGTCATTGATAGAGGTAAGTCTACTTCAGGTCAGTGATAGCAACAGTTAAAAGTTCATCCGACTTCACTATTTAACAGTCCATCTTTTCTTCTAAGGATAATATAGGAGAATTTGTCAAGCAACTTCAGAAACATGACAATATTTCTTAAACATAGAGTTCAAATCACAATTTCCTTATTTCTCTGCTTTATGATATGAGCAGGTTGCTTAAACTCTGAGTTATAGTTTCCATTTGTAAAATACGAATCACAATTATCTGCCATATATATATTTGTAGAGAGGATTAAACAAGACGATGCATGCTAAGTATCTGGCACATAATACTTATGTAAACAAGAGCTAGATCATGTTTGTTTTCCCAAAATATATGTGCATCTAGTTTGACACAAGGGTTTAATCTAGTTTGACACAAGGGTTTAATCTTTTTGATAGATGGTGGCTTAAGGGAGAACTGCCACCTTATTCCAGCAGATCATAGCAACAAAAGTAATTGTATGTGCCTAAGATTGGTCATGAAATGGGCCAAAAGAGTCATTTAGAAATAAACTTTGAGTAATATTAAGTGTGTCATAAGGCAATAGGAAGAATATTATTGGTTGAGAATAAAAATAATAAAATTCAAGTTTTTTTGTACAAATATTATAAAATTAATGAGCATATACCTTATTATCAATTTGATTCTGAAATACTTATCAAACTAGCTAAAGGTCTTGGTCACCTAAAAAATAAGGCCCTTAGGGAAATCAGCATGATAGAAAAAACTGACAGAAAACCTCAAATGAAATTTTACGAAAAATCTGATCTTTTAAAGAGAGAATACCCTGGGAAAACCAAGGGATAAGCACAACTTTTTTTTTGTTTGTTTGTTTTTTGTGGTACTGTGGTTCCTGGAAGCCCTTCTACCTCCGGGCTACACTCCCAGACACCTATTTTGTATTTTTTTTGGAAACAGGGTCTCTTAAGCCAGCACACGCGCCTGGCTTCAAACCTGCGAGATCCTCCTGTCTCTGCCTCCCAAGCGCGGAGATTACAAGCGTGCGCCACCACGCCCAGCTAAGCACAACTTTTGAAGTCAGAAAGACCTAAATTGAAAGACTGGCCTTCCACCTAAAAACTAGGTTGCCTTTAGCAAGCTTCACTGTATATCTAATCTTCCGTTTCCTCATCTATCCCAGGTGAAAATTAATGCCAACTTCATAAGGTTGTTGAGCAGGTTAAGTGACTTACCATTAGCAAAGTACTTCATACAATATAAGCATTCAGTAAAGGTTAGGTTCACTTTCCTGGGCTCTGATAGCTAAACACAGGCAAACAATGAGGAAATGAAAACAGTATTTTGTTCAAATGAACTGTGCTCAATTTGCTTTAAAACACCCTCAACAAACTTCTGCCTTTCATTTCTAGCATGAACCTTCGCAAATTTCAACCCTACCAGTCACGATAGCGAAAGCAAACTATGAAATGGCATCTGTTTTTAAACACTTACCAAAAGATATAGAAAGAAAAATGCATGTCTAATGATCTCATGCCGAATCCTATGACACTTGCTAGATAAAACACGATCTCATACTTTGATTGCGATTGCTCTTAGAAGTCACTTAATTTTAAAAATATGTATATATTAATCAAAGTGACACTTGCAGCTGTTAACAAAGCAAACAAGACTTAGGGTGAAAGACAAACACTCACTCCCATTCTCCTCTTCTCACCCCAATCCTGCCTCCTAGAGGCAAACTCTTTTTAAGTTGTTACTATTTTTATTTTTGGCAGCAATCTCCCTAATTCTGTATGTTATGATTTCATCTATGTTTTCATTTATCCACTTTAGACAGTATCTAATGAATCTCTTGTATGAGAGCTTAAAATTTAGGCCACTTACCACTACTCTTTTCAATGTGCTTATTATTTTATTTATCTTTACACCTTTAAATTATATGTTGAAAACTCTATTTCTCTTTTGTATCTTTAATACTTTCATTGGTGCATTGCAATTGTATGTCATAGTGAGGTTCAAGTGACAGAATCACACTTGGTGTGTTTCCTGCTGGATCCCACCCTCCCCTGCCTTCCCATACATGTTCTTAAGATATATAGCGATACCTACATATATGGGCATAGCAGTATTTGAACTGTTTTCTTCATCATTTTTCCTTTTCTTCCTCTCTCATTTCTCCCTCAATCCCCTTCCACTATTCTACTGGTCTCTCTTCTCGTTTATCTGAAGTCCCCCCCCCTTTTTTTTTGCAGTACTGGAGATAGAACCCAGGGGCATTCTACCTCTGAGTGACACCCGCAGCCCTATTTTTTATTCTTTATTTTGAAACAGGGTCTCACTGAGTTGCAAGGGCCTCACTAAGTAGCTGAGGCTGTCCGCGAACCATGAACCTCCTGTCTCAGCCTCCCAAATGCTAGGATCACAAGCGTGCGCCACCACGCCCAGCTATCTGAAGTCCTTTATGTTTCCTATTTTCTTTCTAGTTTCTGCATACAAGAGAAAACATATGACCGTTGACGTTCTGAGACTGGCTGATCTCACTTAGCATGAGATTTTCTCGTTTCATCTATTTTCCTGCAAATGACAGGATTTGGGTTCTTCTTTTGGCTGAGTTAAATTCTATTGTATCTATCACATTTTCATTAGCCATTCATCTGTTGATGGACATCTAGGTTGTTTTCATAATTTGTCTATTGTGAATTGCACTGAAATAAACACGAGCATGCCTGTATCACTATAGTGTTCTAACTTTAATTCTCTTGGAAAGATGCCAAGGAGTGATACAGTTGGGTAATATGGTGATTCCATTTGTAGTCTTCTGTGAAAACATCCACACTCATCTCCATAGTGGATGTATTAATTTACAAACCCACCAATAGTGTTTAAGAGTTTATATTTCCTCATGTCCTTATATTCTTGATAACTGGCATTCTAACTGGAGTTAGACAGCAAACCTGTATTTTTCTTTTTTTGTTTGTGTGGTACTGGGTGTGGAGCTCAGAAGCTTTCTACCTCCGGGCTGTACTCCCAGACCTATTTTATATTTTATTTGGAAACGGGGTCTCACTAAGTTGCTGAGAGCCTCACTCAGTAGCTGAGGCTGGCTTTAAACCTGTGCGATCCTCCTGTCTCAGCCTCCCAAGTGCAGGGATGGAACTCAGAGGCATTCAACCTCCAAGCTACACCCCTTGCCCAATTTTTTATTCTTTTATTTTGAATCAGGGTCTCACTGAGTTGCAGAGGGCCTCACTAAGTAGCTGAGGCTGTCCGTGAACCACGATCCTCTGGTCTCAGCCTCCCAAATGCTGGGATTAGAAGCATGTGCCACCACGCCCGGCTTAAACCTATATTTCTTATTCCATCATCTCTTGGAGTATCTCTTCCAGTCTTACTTGCTAAGAACATAATGTAATGCTATCTCCATGAAGGAAAGGAGTTTTATCTGTGTATTCTTTTCACTGTATCCCAAGAGCCTAAAACAACACCTGCATCCAGTAGGTTCTCAGTAAATATGCATTGAGTGAATCAATAAAACGATTTTATTCATATCAGAGTGCTAGCTTCCTTGCTTTTTTCTCTACCTATGCCATTCATTCTCCTATCAGCTACATGTCTTTTTTTATAATGTAAATGTAAAAATTTTTAATATTTATTTATTTTCCTGCAAACATAGTAAATCTTCCATGCCTTATTCACTGTGACAGAGCTAAGACTCTGATTTCTCCAAAAGTTGTTAATTTTTAAAGAGGAACCAGCTGGTGTTTTGCTTTATAAATGAGTTTGGGAAAGAAGGACTGAAGTAACCACAGCAGCCACAGTTCATTACAGAGACCAAGCAAAGCTCCCAATTTTTATTCCAGTTCTCATTCCCTGGCCTCTGGCTCTGAAGCCAAGGCTTTCTGGGATTCTGCAGAGTAAACCAGCTCTTATCTTTGTGAAGCCCCTTAACATCTACAAAACCATGACTTCCTTGCCTTGTTTCATTCAGCAAAATATTCTTTTGTTTCTTTTCTTTTTTCTCTTGTGGTACTGGGGGTTGAACCCAGGAACATTCTATCTCCAACCTATATCCTCAGCCCTATTTTTTATTCTATTTATTTTGAAAAAGAATCTCACTAAGTAACTGAGGCTGGCCACAAACCTGCATCTTCCTGCCTCAGCCTCCTAAGTATTAGGATTACAAGCTTGCGCCAATATGCCCAGCTATTCTTGTTTATTTTCAATCTCCCAGAAGTTTAATAAAATTATTTGTGTATTGATTCATCCCAATTTTTATTTTCCCTAATGTTATTAGTTTATTTCTCTTTCGACTTCCTCACTTTTATTTTGGTAGATGTTTAAATCAAAACTTGCACTTCCTCTGCCATCTTAAACCAGAAGTATGAGTGCTTTTTAAAAAACGTTTTATTAATTTGTGTATATGTGAAAGAAATTGATGGGATTCACATGATTTGTTCTATACTTTTTTGTGCCTTTCTTTCTCAGAACCTAACTTCTTGCATGAACTGCAATAGATTTAATATGTTACTAGAGAGTCTCTTTCTTATTTTTTAACTTAATCCTTAAATTTATGTTAATTCTGTGATGCACCTTTTAGGCCACATTACATATTCCCCTTTTACCAAATTCAGTTAAAATTAAAAAAAGACATTTAAAAAGTAAAACCCCCTCCCTACACAACAAAACAATATACAGACACACACACCGTGTATGAGTACATTATCTGTTTCATAGAGAATACAGACGAGGGAGGTAGGAGGGATAAACAGACAACTACTACCTGGCTTCTTCTTTGTGTGGTCATGGAACCAAAGCGCTGGCTAAGTCAATATGTTCCAAAGGGGATGAGGCCAGAGAAATCTGAAAAAAATATCCAAAGACTACATGCATTTATCAGCATGCTTCTACCTGAAGAGAAGAAATTCTTTCACCAGTTTTTGTATACTCATCCTACAAACATTACTCTGGAAGAAGTAATGTGATTGCTTATACCACGTCCTAACCATTTCACCTATAATACATTTTCTGGTGGCTACAACAGATCTAAGAAATATCTGTTACAGTAGTCTCGTGTCATTTGAAGACAGCATTGGAGACTGTGACTATTTTTCAGTAATCCCAAAGTACAGGACTTGTAATTTTTTCTAAAGCATTTATTTGAAGCTGAAGCCAATTTGGAAGCTAAAGTAATAGAGCAGATTATTAACCAGTGAGCAAGATGGAATTTCTATTTCAACTTGAGTTTAATCTTCTCACCTTTCTTCACTATTGTAACTTTTTAAAGTGCGCCATCAATACACTTGCATTTCAGGATTCCCGTGTTTCAAGATATCCCTTAAACATCTCAAGAATCTATTATGATAAAGATATAATGTGACAGTGTTCACCCAGAAAAAAAAAAATGACAACCTAGACTCAAGACCATTTTTCTGATCTCCAAAATCCATACTTTCTTAGCTCACCAATGAGCTTCTAATGCTGGGCACAAAATTGCAGTGAAAACTGTTGTCCCTCCAGAAATCTGAGACCTTAGAAGGAAGGCACACCTCTTCTAGAGGCAGACTCTGTGTCAAGCAGTTTGAGGATCCCTTCATGGTCAGCCTGGCACCAGTGAGGCTCAGTCTCAAAGCTGACTCCTGACGACCTGCACGATAAGAGGGGTAAACATTAATCACCCAATTAAATCAGTCAGTGACCAATTTAATAGTAGATGGGAATGTGGAACCTGAAGACAATATGAAATAATAGTGGAAACCTAACAAAGAATCCAAAATTGAGTTAAAAACAATGACTTCAGTTTTGCCAAACTAGAGAGAGTTCATGACTCAGGCAGCCCATGGTTTACCAGCTTCATAACAAGCTGGAGTTTTATACAACTCTGTTGTTCTAGTTACTAATAAGGCAAGCTTGAAGGGTCCCAGTTGCTTTCAGCAACCAGTAAACCAATATTTTTGTGCATGGCAATATTTGGTTCATAACCAAATCTCTTTCTCCTGCCAAAATAGCTCAGCAGCATATTTTCATCAAAACCAATGAACTCTGCTTTAGAAATAGGAGCATTGCTCGTCATTTCTTTGCTTTCACACTTAGTGCTTTTATTTATTTATTTTCTTTTAATTTTTTTTATTGGTGCATCTTATTAAGATAAAAGACTTGTGGAGACATACATGCATACCGCACCCAATTAGCCCTTACCCGATCCCCACCCCATTCCCTCCCCATCCCTCCTTCCCATGCTTGGATTAGCGATTTACCTTGATATGTCTGTTTAAGTTCATCATATGCTTTAGAGGGTTTCCCTCTTCCCTGCTCTCATACCCTCATTTCTTAAAGTAGATTCATAAGATCAATCCTTTCATAAAACTATCAATGTATCAACAGATTCAAGACCAGCCTCAGTGATCTGGTGAGACCCTCAGCCTCCAAGCAAGACCCTTTTTCAAAACAAAACAAACAAACCAAAAGGGCTGGAGGTGCAGCTCAGAGGTAGAATGCTCCCTGGGTTTAATCCTCAGTAACACACACACACACACACACACACACAATGATATAAAAAAATCTTCATCCTCTGAGGGTAACTCCAGCTTTTCTTTTTGCTTGTCTCACATTCTCTTTATGATATGGATGTGAACTTAGTTATGTTCTTTTTTCCAAGAAAAAAGTATGGAAAACATTTTATACTGCATCTGATCTCTATGCAGCTTAGCCTTTTGAATAGAATTATAATCATCCCAAAGGCACCACGGCCAGAGAATTAATGAGATAACATGTTAGTATTTTCTCCTAAAGAAAAGAGTGCACAGAAAAAAGTAAAATCTAATTCAAATCACATAGAGCTCTTTACACGTATATACTTTAGAGTTACAGATACCATCTATTACTTCCTCAGTCCATCAAGGTTTTTGTCTGATAGATGTTATTCTCTTATTCGACAACTTGAGCAGCTTGCCTGAGGTGACACAGATGTGGCATGACCAAAGCCACCTTCATGTGTTTATGATTCCTTTACTGAGGGCAAACCTGGTGCCGGTACTAAGTGAGGTGCTAGGCTAACAACCGCAGAGGAGACCATGTCTTTCTTCACACTGTTTTTGCAATTTGTGGACATATATTCTCAGAAGAAAAAAAAATGCCGAGTACTTGTTGAAACAAGCTAGAGAACAATGTTTTTGCCAGCAGACAGGAAAACTCCAGCCAGGCCTGACTCCCATTGGGCCTATCTGAGCTGCTCTGGCTCTGACCTGGATGGCTCATAAATCATGGTGAAGGTTTCTCAATCATCGTGCCAGTTCTTCCTTTGCCAGATCCACACAAGTTGCCAACAAAGCTGGAAAGCTTCCCACTTCCTTAGACTGTTGCTATGCAGGCAGCTAATGTCACATTCATCATGCCAGGCTGCGCTGGTGCCCAAGCTCCTCTTAGGGAAAAGAAGGAGCAGCCCTTGCTGTGGAATAACAAGGAAAACACAAAAGAGGTCGCATATGACACAGAAGAGCTGCATGTGAATGGAAAATTATTCTGCTTATATATCAAATAGAGTAATAACCTGTACCAGTGTTTACTATACTGTCCCGAAATTCCTAAATATTGTCCAAAAATATGTAAAAATCTTAAACTGTTGACTAAAGGCAAATGTAAGTGGTCTGATTAGGGGAGAATTATCCCATCAAGGATGTAAAATGTTACAAATGGCCTTACCCTCTGTTGGCATTTTCTCACCCCCTCCCCCACCTGCCTAACTCGCTACACGCTACATTGACACCTCCCTCTGGTGTACTTGGGAATGTGCTTTGCTCCCTGTGTTTTCCTGAACTGTATAACCAGGAGTTGCTCCTCTCACTTCTGTGAGCTCTGGCATCCAGCATGGCTCACTCTGCAGCTGAGAATCATCTCAACTATACCGTCATAGTCCTCTTTGACAAAAGGCAGAAGGCTATCCTGTATTATTCAGGTGGGCCCAACATAATCATGAGACTCTTTATATGGGAAAGAAGTAGGCAAGGAAGTCATAGAAGATGTGGCCAAGGAAGCAGAGGGCCAGAGAGATTCGAAGACACAATGCTGCTGGCTTTGAAGGTGGAAGCAGAGGCCACAGCCAAGGAATTTGGGTCACCTCTAGAAAGCAGAAAAGATAAGGAAGTGAATTCCCTTCTCAAGCTTCTTAAGGAAGTGCACCCTTTCCAGTGCTCTGACCTCAATCCAGTTGAAACCCACTACAAACTTATAACCTGGAGAACTGTTAGTATCATAAATTTGAATTACTTAAGCTATTTTTTTTGTTCATTTTTTACAGCAGAAATAGGAAGCTGATAGTTTTCAACATTTAAAATTCAGGGGATTTGACCTTTTAAAAAAATCTAACTTTCTGACCCGGGTGTGGTGGCACACGCATGTAATCTCCGAGCTTGGAAGGCGGAGACAGGAGGATCACGCAGTTTCGAAGCCAGCTGGCTTAAGAGACCCTGTTTCCAAATAAAAATATAAAAATAGGTCTGGGAGTGTAGCCCGGAGGTAGAAGGGCTTCCAGGAACCCCAGTACCACCAGAAAAAAAAAAAATCTAACTTTCTGGACTCTCTTGGCATATTGGGAAATCTGTCCATGTTGACCCATTTTCAATGGCAGGAATGGGCTGCGTAGCAGCTGCCTCTGTTTGAGGAGGGCAGCATCTACAGTTTCCCACCATTCCCCTCTTCCCTCTGTTCTCAGATGCCTAGGGCTGAGCAGGTATGGATTATTATTAGCAGTACTGTGGTGGATTATGGCTAGTCAGCATGACTCCATTCTCTCTCACCATGATTGGTCACACTATTCCTCCCTTCCCTTTAACTGACTTTAACAGTTGTCTAAAGGGACAAAACCTGGCCAATGGTAGGCTACTACGTTATCTCCACCTCTGAAAATCATTGAACAGAGAATTGGAATGAATCAGGAAAAAGAGGTAAATGTCCACAGGTGAGCGGGGAGAAGGGAGAGAATGAGTCATCTGGGTTCTTGGGTAGTTTGCTTTGTCCGTATCTCACAGGTTATTTATTTTTAGCACCCATCTGTACACATTACATTTCTGAGATTATGGCGACTTGAAAGTCCTGATTTTTGTTTTTTATTTTGAGGAAAGAGGAGCCTAAATTAGATTTCAGCCATATGTGGCCAGTCGTAAATCTCTATTAATGTTTTATAACATCATATTTTAAGCCCAGTGGATGTTAGCCAGAAGCTGGGTTGTTTTTCTAGGAAGAAAAGCTTTGGCCATAGAACAGCTTTCTAAAGTTCTTGTAAGTGGAAATGCTTAATAACGAAAGCACTTTAAAGTGTGCCCAAAGTCGCGGATTTCTAACATGGGAGCCACCCACTCAGCAACTTGACTCTTAAAAAAATGTTTCCACTGTATATAGAGAATCATTTGCCAAGCTAGGGATACAGTGCTGAGCTATGAATGCCAAGAGTTATACAAAAGGCCACTTTATAAAATAGAAGCTGGTATATTTTTCCAATAACACTGAATATCAAAAGACAACACGAACAGTACATTTCCAGAAATCATAACCATTTCCTCAGTTAAAATCACCTATTTGGATTATTCACTCAAGTTAATGGGCAGCTTCACCTGGCTTTATTTTTTATGAAATTTCTTGATGGTTCAATGCTATAGCTGGCCAATGGCTATGGACAAGCTGCTTCTGTCATTAGATTTGTTTAGAAGAATAAACCATCCAGAATGGTGACAGAGAATTAGTCTCCAAAACTCTCACTGTACACTCCCGTCAAAGAACTGCTTTCTCTGGGAAATAATGTGGATTGGGAAAAGGAGGTTTTAAACTGCTTATATGAATACACTTTTCCAAGAGTCAGAAAATCACCGTCCCTTCTCCTCCTCCTCCTTCTCCTTCTTCTTCATCTCCATTCTTAACCCTGATCCATCCACTTCAACCTTCCAATAGTGCAGCTGAAAGCATAATTGGTTCCCCAGTCTCTGCTATGCTTGGGTCCTCTGTACCAGGAATGCTATGCAGGCATCCTCTTCTTTTATATTTATACTGTTATTGGTACATTGTAATTCTACATCATAGTGAGATTCAAAGTGATACAAATGTTAATGCATATCATCACTTGGTGTATTTTCCTATGCAATTCCCCCACTCCCTGTACACTTAGTGAGATTGGTAGTGATATCTTCGTATATGGAAATAATATATTTGAACTGCTTCTGCCTCAATCTTCCTTTTTTCTCTTCTCACCTCCCTCCCCCAATACCTTTCCACTATTCTACTAGTCTCTCTTCTATGAAGTCCTTTTTATTTTCTATTTTCTCTCTAGCTTCTACATATGAGAGAAAGCATATGACCTTTGACTTTCTGAGACTGCTGGTCTCTTAGCATATTGTTCTCTGGTTCCATCCATTTTCCTGCAAATGACATAATTTTTTTTTATGGCTGAGTAGAATTCCATCGTATGTATAGACCATTTTCTTTTTCACTTCATCAGTTGATGGATACCTAGGGTGGTTCCATAATTGACTGTTGTGAATTTTCTGCCCAAAACATGGCTATGCATGTTTGGGCAGTGTTCTAACTCTAATTCTTTTGGGAAGATAGTGGAGAGTGGTATAGCTGGGTCATATGGTGGTGCCATTTCTCATCTTTTGAGGAACCTCTTTACTGATCTCCATAATGGTTGTACTAATTTATAATCTCATCAACAGTGTATTTTTTTGTGTTCTTAATGATTGGTATTATATCTGAAGTTAGATAAAATCTCAGTCTAGCTTTTGTTTTTGTCTTTAGTTTTGTTTTTTTTACAGAGGATTAAACCCAGGGGCATTCTGCCTTCGAGTTACACCCCAGCCCTATTATTTTTCTTTATTTTGAAACAGGGTCTCACTAAGTTGTGGAGGGCCTCACTAAGTAGCTGAGGCTGGCCTTGAACCTTGATCCTTTTGTCTCAGGCTTCCAAATAACAGGATTACAAGTGTACACCACCGCACCTAGCTTTCTCAGAGTAGTTTTGATTTGTATTTTCCTGGTTGCTAATGATGTTGATCATTTTTTATACATTTGTTAGCTATTTGTATTTATTTTTTGAGAATTGTCTATTCAGGTCAATAGCCCATTTTTAATTGGATTATTTGTTGTTGGTGGTGGTGATTGGTTTTTTGGTGTTAATTTTTTTTCTTTATATATTCTAGATATTAGTCCTTTATCAGAGGAGTAGCTGGCAACAGTACTTGATTGTATTCTTTGGAGCAAAGAAAGAAGACTTTTAATTTGATGCCATTTCATTTATTGAGTCTTCATTTTATTTTCTGAGCTTTAGAGTCTTGTTGAGGAAGTCTCTTCCAGTCCCTATGTGTTGCACTGTTGGTTCTATGTCTTTTTCTAGTAATTACAAAGTATCTGGTTTAATTTCTAGGTCTTTGCTCCATCTTGATTTGACTTTTTTTTATAGGGTAAGAGACAGGGGTCTAAGTTCATTTTTCGGCAAATAGATATCCAATTTTCCCAACACCATTGTTGAAAAGACTGTCTTTCCTCCAGTGTATGTTTTTGACACCTTTGTCAAAGTTCAACTTGTTACCGATGTGAGGATTTGTCTCTGTACTGTCTGTTCCATTGGTCTGTGTGTCTGTTTTTGTGTGAATACTATGCTATTTTTGTTATTATAGTTTTGTAGTACAATTTGAAATCAGATGTTGTGATACTTCAGCGTGGTTCTTATTGCTTAGGATTTCTTTGGCCCCAGCCCTGTTTTCTATATTTTATTTTCAAATAGAGTCTCACTAAGTTACCATGTGCTAAACTTGAATCTACAATCCTCCGGTCTTGGTCTTCCAAGAACCTAGCTTTAGTTGATCTTAAATGTCTGTTTTGTTAAATTGACACTGATTGCTAGGTTATATAACCTTATCTTTGAACCATCAGAACAACTCTTAGAAATTTTCCATTGACTAGGGACTTGGAGGAGAGAGATGGAAAACAGCAGAAGGAAATTTCATGCATCTATGAGCTCTGTTGAAGGAAAATGGGAAGAAATAATTCAAAATCTTGCAGACATAGGTGTTTTTTTTATTGTTCTTTAGTATATGCTTTCTTGAAAGAGACAAAAGCTTACTTTTGCCTCTAATTGCTTACATTGTCCATAACAATGGTTGGTCCTCTTGGACTTTCTCACAAGCTGACAATAAATTGCTCCCATGTATTTTTATTTATCCTGGAAGCTTAGCTCACCTACAAGAGGAATGGGAGCCTGCTTTCTCCACCAGGGTATCTTGGATTTCCATTGAGTTGGTGTTGTGCATATTCAGTGATGCTGCAATTTTGATAAATACAGACAAACCTGACAGAGTAAAAGTGTTTTCTGACTATCTTGCTTGAAACAAGTGCAGTTTAAAGTGCAGTTTAAGCCGGGCGTGGTGGCGCACGCTTGTAATCCCCGCGCTTGGGAGGCGGAGACAGGAGGATCGCGCAGGTTCGAAGCCAGCCGCGCGCGCTGGCTTAGGAGACCCTGTTTCCAAAAATGAAAATGTAAAAATAGGTCTGGGAGTGTAGCCCGGAGGTAGAAGGGCTTCCAGGAACCCCAGTACCACCAAAAAAAAAAAAAAAAAAAAAGTGCAGTTTAAGTGCAAGCTAGCCCTGGATACTTTAAAATGCAATTCAAATTGCAAAATCTGAGACATATCATTTTCAGAAAATGTCTATTAGATCAGTATGGAGGCTCCTCAAAGTCTAGGAATGGAGCCAGGCATGGTGGTGCACGCTTGTAATCCCAGCATTCGAGAGGCTGAGACCGGAGGATCGCAGACAGCCTCAGGTACTTAGTGAGGCCCTCTGCAACTCAGTGAGACCTGGTTTCAGAATAAAGAATAAAAAATAGGGCAGGGGGTGTAGCTCGAGGTAGAATGCCCCTGGGTTCCATCCCCAGTACCGAAAAAAAAAAAAAAAGTAGAAGCTAGAGAGAAAATACGGTAGAAAGGTACTTCCGATAAACAAGGAGAAAGACCAGTAGAATAATGAAAGGGGATGGAGGGAAGTAGGGAGAGAATAAGAAGAACTGATGAAGGAAACAGTTCAAATAATGCCATGTTCATATAAGATGATATCACTACTAATCTCACTAACATGTACAGAGAAACACCCCAAGTGCTGTGTGCATGTTATGTCTGTGTCACTTTGAACCTCACTGTGATGCATCAATAAAAGTATATTAAAACCATAGATTAGTGAGAATTTATTATATATAAATAACATCTTTAGAACATATTGCATAGATTGAAGCCACCACTAGATGAGAGAACTTTTCCTGCTCTTTAAAGATGATACGTTCAGGATAAGTGCTATTCTGAGTGAAGGGCAGTCGAACCTCACCACTCTTGGCTGCTCAGATCAGCTAGTGTTTTAGATACTGCACTCTGCAGGCAGATGCCTCCCCTCAGATCCCAGTTCCATCTGCTACCAGCTGCATGGATTAGCAAAGGCTTAGCCTCTTTCAGCTTTAAATTCTCATGTGTAACATATGCATACCCATGTTCATAGCAGCACAGTTCATAATAGCCACAATATGGAACCAACCCAGGTCTCCATCAACAGATGAATGGATTGCAAAATTATGAGAAAAACACACAATGGAATTCTATTCAGCAATAAAGAAGAACAAAATCATGCCATTCGCAAGAAGATGGAAAGATCTGGAGAACATAATGTTAAGTGAGGTCAGCCAAGCACAGAAAGAGAAGGGACATATGTTTTCTCTAATGTGACCAAACTAGGGAGCATTGGGGAGACCAGAGGAACTCAGATAATGGAGGGGAAATCTCAGCAAAGCTAGAATGGAAGGATAGGAGAGAAAGAAGGCTGAGGTTGATTGATGGAGGCGATACATCTGAAAATGTGTAAAAGTATAAATATAGCATGGTTAATCTGGAATTCAGTGTTGGGAGGGGTAAGGGGAACCGGCAGTGGGGGAGAGGGTACCAAGCACAGCCTAAATGTATACCATTTTCAATATGTTCCACTTATAAATAAAAGTAATAAATAAATAAATAAAAATTCTCACGTGTGAGTTAAAGATGGAAGTGTTTCCTTCCTCATAAATATATTGCAAACTTCAAATAAGATTACATGTAAACTTCCCACTCTAAACGCACCACTGAGGCCTCTCTTGCCATTATCCACAGTAACCTAAAGTATTAAATTTAGCTAATAACTATGCTCTTGTTGGGGGGGCATTAAGGTACTTGGATTTCTATGGCTTCTTTAAAACAGATTTTTGAGACATAATTCATATACTAAGCATTCTTCCACTTAAATATATACCTCATTGGCTTTTAGCATATCCACAGAGTTGTAACCATTGCCACAGCTTAATTTTGGAACTTTTTTTCTTTGTGCATAATAAGGCTTTTTTAAAAATTGTTGTATTTTGCTTGCTCTTTACAATTCTTCCTATAGTCCCTGTAAGGCTATGTTGATAATAGAAAAATCTTTTATGACTGAAACTGCCAGTCTTTTGGAAGTTGAAGAGCTCATGAAACTTATTTAACATGAAGAGGACAATACTCGATGAGCTGCCTCTTACTGTCTGTTTCACATGAAATCTCAGATTAAGCAGGCTAGTCAGGCAAGCTAGTACGACACAGAAAAACCAATGGCCTGATTATTATTTTTTCAACCATTGGGTTGGTTGTAGGTTACAGTCTGCCCTAAAAATGGAATGAGTTACTTTACCCACATAAATATACTTTGAGAAGGTTTGGAGGAGAAGCTTATGCAACTCTATACTCCTAGGTAGGGTAGAAAGTGGTAATAAAAAACTATAGTGATTGTGAATCTCTTTCAGATTCCAGGATCTGAAGGTGAACTTGGATAAAATGTGCTGTGATATGAGGCAGGAGGGTCGCAGGTTAGAGGCCAGCTCAGCACCTTAGAAGACTCTAAGCAACTTAGCAAGACCCTATTTCAAAATAAAAAATAAACTGCCAGGCATGGTGGTGCATGCTTGTGATCCCAGCATTCAGGAGGCTGAGACCAAAGGATCGTGGTTCGCGAACAGCCTCAGCACTTAGTGAGGCCCTTTGCAACTCAGTGAGACCCCGTTTCAAAATAAAGAATTAAAAATAGGGCTGGAGGTACAGCTCAGAGATAGAATGACTCTGGGTTCCATCTCCAGTACCACAAAAAAAAAGAAAAGAAAAAATAAATTTAAAAAAGGGCTAAGGGTGTAGCTCAGGGGTAGAATACCCCTGAGTTCAATCTCCAATATCAGAAAAAAAGAAAAAGAAAGGAAGAAAAAATAAGAGAAAAAAAGTTCTGTGAGGAGAGAAGAGTATACTGCATTTATCTTTTTTCACTAGCTGAGCACAGATGAACTAAAACCAGCTATTCATGACTCAGTCTTTGGGGGAGAGGGCTGTTTAGTGTTAGTTTGGACAAGGCATAGAATCCAAGCACCTGGGCAGGAAATTAAACCCTAGCAATGGTATCCCAAGGCCACAGTGCTAAAGTTGAGGTGAGATGGGTTGAAAATAAGATGAAACGTCAAGATATGCAACTGAAATGACTTAACAAACCTGCTCAGGTCCAACTCAGAGCAAAACACTCACCAACGTCTCTCTCTCCATACTCAACGCCTTTGGCTCATGTACACAGATTAAAAACATTTTGGACTTCGGATTTTTTTTAAAGTCAAAAGGTTCACAACACTAAACAGCACATTGTAAACAATCCCCAGAAGTTTCTTCAGACTAGTTCAAGCAACAGCTGTATAAATATTTCTGACATTGGCTGCCTGCCCCACTCTACTTCTTTGTAAGAAAGATCACATTTTTTTCCAGTTTAGTTCATTCCTTGTATCTCATGTGGATTGACTAAAAAACATTATTTTGAAAACTAGGCATGTTCCAAGCATAACTAGGACTACTGGCAGCTGAAGAGATACTACTAAATTATTTTTCTTCTGTCTGGCTTGGTCCTGTTCATGCTTCCCAATTTAGCTCAGAATATTCAGTATCCACCATGTACTCATTAGGGTGGCCATTATAAAAAAAGAGAAAGTGAGAAGTGTTGGCAAAGATGTAGAAAAATAGGAATTCTTCTTAATTTCTCCCTTTCTTTCTCCCTTTCTTTCTCCCTTTCTCTCTCCCTTTCCTTCTTTCTTTTTCTTTCTTTCTTCCTTTCTTCCTAATTTTTTGTTTTGAAACAGAGTCTCATTGGTTGCCCAGAGTCTTGCTACATTACTGAAGCTGGCTTCAAACATGTGCTCCTCCTGTCTCAAGTACTGGGATTATAGACATATGCTACCAATTCCAGCACAACTTCTTTTTTAGGTCAGTAAGAACTTTTAATATCAGATGTGTTTCTCAGAAAAAAAAAAGTGCATAGCTTCATAAAGACAGTCATGCACTGAAAAGGACATATTAATTTTTTATGACTTTATCTTTTTATAATTTTATTAATACATTATAGTCTCAAATTATAATGCAATTCATAGTGATAGTGACATACATGCATGATGCTTATTATTTTTATTTTTTTTATTTTATTTTTTTATTATACACAAGTCACATAAATTTTATTATAGACTAAAAGTAAAAACCAAGTCTTTCAAACTTTTACAAAAAAAAACCACAGAGAAAAACATCTTTGTGGCTATGAGTAACAATGATTTCCTAGATATAATATAAAAAAAATCTATAATGGACAAAATTATAAAATTATTTTGAATGATAATGACACTATTAAAAGACTATCCAGATAAGACATAAATGTGAGAAAATGTTAGCAAATATCATATCTGATGAAGGACTTGTATCAAGAATATAGAAAGAACCATCAAAATTTACTCATTAAATGTAAGCTACTCAACTAAAAGCAAGTGAAAATATATTAAGAAACTATCAATATTATTATTCTATGGGGAAATACAAATTAAAGCCACAATATAATATCAAACTATGCCTTGCATATAATGACTAAAAATGTGACAAGAAAATTTCCTAGAGTTATGTAAATATACTATATATTTTTTTTTACTTTCTTGGGTATTTATTTATTTATTTTTAACAATTTTTTATTGAACATAAATAGTATACATTTAAACTATATTTGGTGCCCTCTTCCCCCCACCCCTGTTTTCCCTTCCCCCTCCCACCAATGGTTATCCAGGTTAAACCTGTCTTATTCATAATTTTACACATGTTCAGGTGTAGACCCTCATTAATTAAGATCGGCCTTCCTCCTCTCCTATCTTACCATTCAAACTTAGCTAGTATTTCCCCTCCAATATCTGGAGTCCCACTGGTATCCTTTGTGTTTCCTAGTTTGGGCATATTAGAGGAAACATATGTATCTTCTCCTTCTGTGCTTGGCTGATCTCACTTAGCATAATGTTTTCCAGGGCTTTCCATCTTCTTGCAAATGATATAATTTTGTTCTTCTTTATGGCTGAATAGAATTCCATTTTGTGTATTTCCCACAGTTTTGCTATCCATTCATCTGTTGATGGTGATCTGGTTTGGTTCCATATTTTGGCTATTACAAATTGTGCTGCTATGAACATAGGTATGCATATGTTGCTGTATTTCTCTGAATTCAGCCCCTTTGGAAAGATACCCAGGAGTGGTATAGCTGGATCATATGGTGGATCTATTCCCAGCTTTCTTAGGAATCTCCACACAGATCTCCATAGTGGTTGAACTAGTTTGCATTCCCACCAACAGTGTAAAAGAGTTCCTCTTTCCCCACATCCTCTCCAGCATTTGTTGTTATTTGATTTCTTTAGCTTGCCACTCTGACTGGGGTTAGATGGAATCTCAGTGTAGTTTTGATTTGCATCTCCCTGATGGCCAGTGATGAAGAACATCTTTTCATGTATCTATTAGCCCTTTGTATCTCTTCTTTTGTGAAGTGTCTATTTAGTTCATTTGCCCATTTCTTGATTGGGTTGTTTGTTTTGCTAGTGTAGAGTCTTTTGAGCTCTTTGTATATTCTGGATATTAGCCCCCTATCAGAATGGTGGCTGGTAAAGATCCTTTCCCATTCTGTCGGCTTCCTCTTTAGGTTATTGATAGTTTCCTTTGATGAGAAGAAACTTTTTGGTTTGATGTTATCCCACTTGTTTATTCTTGCTTTAATTTCCTGAGCTTTGGAGGTTTTGTTGAGAAAGTTACTGCCTGTGCCAATATGTTGTAGTGTTGAACCTATGTTCTCCTCAACTAACTTCATAGTCTCAGGTCTAATTTCTAAGTCTTTGATCCATCTTGAGTTGATTCCTGTGTTTGGTGAGATATAGGGGTTTAGAAGCTATAAAAAAAGTGCATAGCTTCATAAAGACAGTCATGCACTGAAAAGGACATATTGATTTTTTATGACTTTATCTTTTTATAATTTTATTAATACATTATAGTCTCAAATTATAATGCAGTTCATAGTGATAGTGACATACATGCATGATGCTTATTATTTTTAAAACTAATTTTTATTTGAAGCCAGACGTGGTGGCACACTCTTGTAATCCCTGCACTTGGGAGGCTGAGACAGGAGGATCGCGCAGGTTCAAAGCCAGCCTCAGCTACTTAGTGAGACCCTGTCTCTAAATAAAATATGAAATAGGTCTGGGGTTATAGCCCAGAGGTAGAAAAGCCCCTGGGTTTCACCCCCCAATTACCAACAAAAAAAATTTGTTATTCTTCAAGGATATTGAATCAATGAAATTGATTTTTTTTAATAAAACTACATTGGTTATGCTATTTGTTGTTACATATCTACAAACTTGATGCCTATCAGGTAAGCAAGAATTAAAAAGAGAAAGATATAAATCATTCATTTGGTGAAGGTGTGGTGTAATGGTCATTCTCAGAAACTGCTGAAAGTGGTAAGAGTGTAAATTATTACAGCCTTTCTGAGGGTTATTTAGCAATAAGGACTGGAATAAATATTCATGCCCTTGAACTTTCCAAATTCCATTCTGGGAAACTACTAATGAAAGAGGCAGAGACTGGGATATAGATTTGTAAGTCAGAATACTGTTCCTCGCAGTGTTGTTTTTTCTTTTTTGTATACTTTTATTGAAGCATTATAGTCTCACATCGTAATGCAGTTCAGTGATATAAATGTACATAGCACTTGGAGAGCTCTCTCCTCCCTCTCCCTTTCCCTAGACATAATATTGAGATTGGCACTGGTGTTCTCACATACGTTCATAAAGTCAATGCAGGTGGCTCCTTTGTTGATCTTCCCTCATCCACCGCAGCCCTCCCCTGGACCACCTCTCTCACTCTACTGGTGTTTCTCCCCCACGGGCTAAGTCCATCTTGAGTTCCTCTTAGGTCCTAGCTACCATGTATAAAAGGAAAGCATACAACCCTTCACTTTCTGTGACTGGCTAATGTCATTTAACATAGTGTTCTCCAGGTACCCATTTTTCTACAAATGATGTCATTTTGTTCTTCTTGATTGCTGAGTAGAATCTCATTGTGTGTATATCTCATAATTTTGTAATCCATTCCTCTGTTGATGGATACCTAGATTGGTTCCATAATTTGGCTATATTAAATTATACTGCTATAAACATGGATCTGTATGTATTACTATATTATTCTGGCTTCATTCCCTTTGGAAAGATACCCAGGAGTGGTATAGCTGAATCATATGGTGGTTCCATTCCAAGTTATCTGAGAAATCTCCACACTAATCTCGACAGCGGCAATATTAATTTGAAATCTCATCAACAGTGTACAAGAGTTCCTATTTCCCCACACCCCTGCCAGTATTTATTGTTGTTTGACTTTTCAATGATGGCCATTCTGATTGGGGTTAGATGGAGTCTCACTATAGTTTTGATTTGCATCTCCCTGATTGCTAATGATATTAAACATCTTTTTAATGTATTTATTGGCTTTTTGTATTTCTTCTGTAAATTGTCTATTTAGTTCACTGGTCCAAATTTTGATTGGGTTGTTTGTCTTTTTAGCAATAATTTTCTTAAGTTCTTTATATATTCTAGCTATTAGTCCTCTATTGGAGGAGTAACTGGCAAATTCTTCCCCCATTCTGTTGGCTCTCTATTAACATTCTTGATGGTTTCCTTTGCTGCACAGAAGCTCTTTAATTTAATGTAATTCCACTTATTAATCTTCATTTTAATTTCTTGTGCCTTGGGGTCTGATGGAGGAAGTTTTTGCCAATACCTACATGTTGGAGTGTGGGACGTATGCCCTTCTCTAGTAATTTTTAAATCTCTGATCTAATTTCCAGGTCTTTGGTCCATTTTGAGTTGACGATGGTTCAGCATAAGAGGTTGGGATTCAATTTCCTTTTTCTAAAATGGATAATAAGTTTCTCAAACACCATTTATTGAAAAGGCTATCTTTTTTACAAAGTATATTTTTAGTTTTGGCACCTTTGTCAAATATCAATTGGCTATAAGTGTGAAGACATCTCTTTTGAAGATAAAAAATGGTGCAGCTGCTGTGGAAAACCATATGGCAATCCTCAAAAAATTAAGAATTACAACACAATCAGCAATTCCACTTGTGAGTATATACACAAAAGAATTAAGCAGAATTTTGAATACATTTGAATACCCACATTATTCACAATAGCCAAAAGGTGGGAGCAACACGTCTTCATTGATTAATGAATGGATAAATAAAATGTGATATATGAATATAGTAGAATATTAGCCTTAGAAGAAAGTAAATTCAGATATGCAATACAACATAAATGAATGTTGAAGACATTATGCTAAGAAGCAAGTTACAAAAAGGACAAATATTACATAGCTCCATTTACATGAAGTACCTATAAGAGTCAGATTCATAGAGACAGAAACACAAATGCGGAAGGATCCTAGAAGACCGGGATATAGGCTATACACACTATGGAATTCTACTCAGCCATAAAAAGTATGTTAGTTATAGGAAAATGAATGGAAATCTGGGTGTGGTGGCTCATGCTTGTAATCCCAGTACTTGGGAAGCTGAGACAGGAGAATTGC
This sequence comes from Muscardinus avellanarius, assembly GCF_963383645.1. NCBI lineage: Eukaryota > Metazoa > Chordata > Mammalia > Rodentia > Gliridae > Muscardinus > Muscardinus avellanarius. The sequence continues at coordinate 47,780,525 of NC_137787.1, read as the reverse complement.
AGGTTCGAGGCCAGCCTCAGCTACTTAGTGAGGCCCTCTGCAACTTAGTGACACCCTGTTTCAAAATAAAAAATTTAAAAAATGGGCTGGGGGTGGATCTTGGAGATAGAATGGCCCTGGGTTCAATCCCAGTACTCCAAAAGAAGGAGGAGGAGGAGGAGGAGGAGGAGGAGGAGGAGGAGGAGGAGGAGGAGGAGGAGGAGGAGGAGGAAGAAGAAGGAGGAGGAGGAGGAGGAGGAGGAAAGAAGAAGAAGGAGAAGGAGAAGGAGAAGGAGAAGGAGAAGGAGAAGGAGAAGAAGAGGGGAAATTGGTGGACTTGGAGAATATTATGCTAAGTGAGATCAGTCAGTCACAAAAAACAAAGGACCATACGCTTTCCCTCATATGTGGATGCTAGGGAGAACTGAGATACAAAAGGGCTTATGGACGGAGGAGAAACCCCAGAGGAGTGATAGTGGGGAGATAGGGAGGAAAGTAGGTGTGTGTGTGGGGAGATTTGGTAAAGGAAACACTTCAATTGGTATGATGTATATATACAAATTATCAGTGCCAATCTCAATATTATGTTCAGGAAGGGTAGTGAGTGTGGTAGGAGCAGGGGACAAGCTCATCAAATGCTGTGTGCATAGCTGCTTTTATCACTCTGAACCTCATTATGATGTATGATTACAATGCACCAAAAATTAAAAAATAAAAATAAAATTATAAGCCGGGCGTGGTGGCGCACGCTTGTAATCCCCGCACTTGGGAGACAGGAGGATCGAGCTGGTTCGGAGCCAGACTCGCTGGTTTAAGAGACCCTGTTTCCACATAAAAAAGTTAAAAAAATAGGTCTGGGAGTGTAGCCCGTGGGAGTGTATTACGGAGGTAGAAGGGCTTCCAGGAACCCCAATACCACAAAAAAAAAAATTATAAAATTAACCTAACTGCTTTTTTTTTTTGCAGGTTTGGGGATGGAACCCCGGGCCATTTGACCTCTGAGCTACACCCCCTGCCCTATTTTTTATTCTTTATTTTGAAACAGGGTCTCACTAAGTTACAGAGGGCCTCACTAAGTAGTTGAGGCAGGCTGTGAACCATGATCCTCCGGTCTCAGCCTCCCGAATGCTGGGATGACAAGCGTGCGCCAACACACCCGGCTTCCAATTGTCCTTTGATAAGAAGGGAGTAAATGACAGCACAAAGCATAATAGAACATTATGTGCCTGTGAAAATTTGACACACAATTTAAAATTTACTAATTTGAAATGTCTAGGTTATATTGTTCAGTCAAAAACCATCAAAACATTGAACAGCATTCAGAATATGGCCACATTTATATAAAATTGTGCAGAAAATATACATCTTCTAACTTTGTTTTTTTTCGAGATTGTTTTGGGTATCTAGAGTCCATATTCCATATTAGGATAGATTTTCTTCTGAAAAATAAAATAAATATATAAATATATGATAGTTTCACCTAAAGAAAAAAAAAAGAAAAAATATTCTCTGGTAAGAAAGAAAGCAAAAAGAAATATTAAAATGTTATCTTTAAGTTATCAAAAGCTTGGTATCAGACAAATGAAACTGTTATGTGAGATTATCATTGTTAATTTTGGATAAATTGCTATAATACTATATGTCAACCACTAAGCCAAGCATGGGAAGGAGGGATGGGGAGGGAATGGGGTGGGGATCGGGTGGGGGTTGACTGGCGATGTGTGCTTGTAAGTCTACAAAAGTTTTTTTTATATCCCACTATGATATATGAATACAGTGCACCATTAAAAAATTTAAAAAAAAAGAGATCTACATGATGATCTAGGGAGGATAGGGCAGGGTTTGACCTTGCCCTTCAGGAAAGGAGATGCCTTGCCACACCTGGTTGGGGGAGGTACCTTACAGGGTTAAGGGGAGGTACCTTACAGGGACATTCACTACATCAGAGTCACGCAAACAAGATGGAGGTCATGGGTATAAAAGGTGGAGTCCATGTGTAAGCCCTTTGGTGTACTCATTCGAGCCACCCCTCCATGCCAGTCTGGTATGGAGCTGTATTTCTATTTTCTGTAATACTATCTTTCTAATAAACTTCAAATCTTCAGCAACGGAAAAATAAAATAAAATTGTGCAAACAAACAAACACATATGCATGCATGGAAGAATACTTATAAACTAAAATGTTAACTGTAACTACCATTGTGTGAACAGATCTGGGGTGAGTTTTACTTTCGTCTTTATTTTTCTGTATTATTTGGAATTTTTTAATGAGCAGATAAAGGTCGCCAAATAAGGACACAACTCGAACCCTTGTCTTTTTCCACGAAGCCTCCCCTAATTTCAAGTTGGCTGAAGTGTTTCATCTGACACCCTACAGCACCCTTTGTACATCTCAGCCACGGCTCATCTCACATGACAGTATAGAGAAATACATCAGCAAGTTTGCCTTTCCCCACCCAATACCAAGAAATAGCCCCCCCCCCCTTTTTTTTTCTGTTCCACTCTCAGTGGCTGGCATATAGCACGTATCCAATGGCTCAAACTTTTTGGGAATTCAAACTAACTAACCTCTTCTTGTATGATATATTGCAGGGTAAGATGTGGTTTTTTCCAACCAGGTGTGGTGGTACACACCTGTAATCCCAATACTTGGGAGACTGAGACAGGAGGATCACAGATTCGACTTAGTCTCAGCAACTTAGTGAGACACCGACTCAAAATAAAAAACAAAAAAAGGCATGTAGTGGATTGTACCCCTATGTTTAATCCCCAGTACAAAAGTAAAGAAAGAAAAAAATGTGTATTTTTCCAATGGTTTAAAAATGGAAGATATGGAAAATAATGACCTTTTAATGAATATGTCTACCTTCAAGCAAAAGATGGGGTCTCAGTAAATGAGCATCCGTAAGAATCCTTCTTCCGAGCAGTGCTCTTTAAATTTATTTAAGTCTAGTCTGCCAAAGACAGCTATTTGTTCTTGAGTACATATCTGCTTGCTGGAACTCTCACTTTCTTCCTCCATGAGCTAGAAATGAAACAATTCAGCCAGAGACAGGGGTCTGCCTCCCAGGACTGCCACGATGAGAAACAGCTCACAGGTGTGCTCAAGGGCTCTGCTTTAGCGATACTTCATTCCAGTTCCAATATTCTCAAGGATCTCTGTATTTTCACATTGAAAAACAATGTTTTGCACCGAACTGAGTTTAGAATGTTTCACAATAATCTCCTCTTATCAGCTCACTAACTTTATCATGGGATGTTTTTCTTTTAGCCACATTCCAAATTGTATTCTGGGGTTAAGGTTTTTGAACTATACTGACGATATGAATTGTGGGTAGAAATGGTCTCTAATTAGTAACCATGAAGTACAATATGAAAAGGGGAACAGATCACATAAGGTACCCCAAGGGTACACAGAAACCCACTATGAAGTTATTTAAAAGCTGAAAGACTAAGCTCTGTTTCCAAACAATGTATTCAACATTTCAGAAGACAATGCTAGTTTTTCTGTGTTGATGGCTCCATTGCTGCTTTTTAAAATTCCAATAAAACAGGATGATACTGAATTAAAAGATACAGCTTCATCCCTCCTTACACCAAACAGAGGCCATCACTTAAAACTCTTTCCACGCCATCCTCAACTGGTCTCCCTGTGTTTAGGTAGGGTGTGTTTTTCACACGCTCCTCTAGCCAATGGAAGCACCAGCTTTTAATGATCTCCTGACAGCTGTGACTCTTATTCTATAAATATTGACACTGACAGGTCAGTTCATGTCTTTCTAAATGTTTAGCTGAAGTTTTGGAAATTAGGCTTAAAATTTCCGCAACATGTTGCATTAAACATGTCACCATTTTTAACTCGACATATTGCATAAAACTATTTCTAAGACCTGCCTGCATTGCTAAGCATTTATTTTCTTTTAAACATCAGGGGTCCAAAGTTTGAAGAATTGTAGAACATTGGAGAATATGAACAAAATATTGTCAGGATTGTTGGTGCGGGCTTTTAATCCCAGTACTTGGGAGGCTGAGACAGGAGGACGGCAAGTTTACAGACAGCCTCCGCTACTTAGTGAGGCCCTCTGCAACTTAGTGAACTCCTGTTTCATAATAAAGAATAAAAAATAGGACTGAGATAGATAAAAAATATCTCATAGATAGAACACTCCTGAGTTCAATCCCTAGTATCTAGCCAAGCACAGTGGCATACTACTATAATCCCAGTTCTAGGAGGCTGAGATGGGAGACTCACAGGTCTGAGGCCAGCTCAGGAATTTATCAAGGCCCTCATTAACTTAGTGAGACCCTGTTTCAAAATAAAAAATATAAAAAATCTGCAGGTGTAACTCAAAGTACAATGCCTTTGGGTTCAATTCCTAGTACCAAAAAAGATTTTAAAAAATAGTATAATTCTGTGTGTGGTGATGGTGGTTGTGGTGGTGGTGGTGGTGGTGGTGGTGGTGGTGGTGGTGGTAGTGGTGGTGGTGGTGTGTGTGTGTGTGTGTGTGTGTGTGTGTGTGTGTGTGTGTGTTTACTGGGGATTGAACACAGGGCATTCTATCAGAGATATACTCCCAGACTTTAAATATATATAAAATTTAAATATATAATATTTAAAGTATATATGTATATCATGTCACAGTTCACTTTGTTTCATATAAGGATCAGGATTTTCTTGCTCAACTTTATGGGATTTTTTTCCCCTTAAAGCCTGTAGTCGCCAGGCGTGGTGGCGCACGCTTGTAATCCCCGCACTTGGGAGGCAGAGACAGGAGAATTGCGCAGGTTCGAAGCCAGCCGCGCGCGCTGGCTTAGGAGACCCTGCTTCCAAATAAAAAAATGTAAAAATAGGTCTGGGAGTGTAGCCCGGAGGTAGAAGGGCTTCCAGGAACCCCAGTACCACCAAAAGAAAAAGAAAAAAAAGGCCTGTAGTCGCCTTTTCTCCCCTTCATTAAGAAAGAAACATATGATGAAGGAAACAGTTCAAGCAATCATATGTACATATGTGAAATTATGTACCAATCAATATAAATTCCAATACTATAATCAGGGAGAGAGAGGAAGCAGGGAGGGATTTGGAGGGAAATGTACTGGGTTCTTTGTGCATTTATATTGATATCATACTACACCTCAATACACCATAATTACAATGCACCAATAAAAGTATACTTAAAAAAGAAATGTATGAACGTTATGTCATATCACTGAGGTAATCCAACTCTTCCTCCTCCTATGCTCTTTCCCAACACACCTCCTTAGTTTTTCTGTTACCTCCTACTTAATTTCTCAATAGAAAAATAATTGACATTCTAGTTTAATCTTTAAGATCATTTTTATAGTTTATTTATCATTGTCTTTTTCTTTCTTTCTTCTTTTTTTCTATCCTTCGTTACTGAAGATTGAACTTAGGGTCATTTTGCTTCTAAGTTATACCTCTAGCCCTTTATATTTTTTTTATTTTGCAAATAGTTCTAAGTTGCTGAATGTCTCATTAAGTTGTGAAGCGGAGCTCCAACCTGCAATCCTCCTATCTCATCCTCTCAATTACTGGGATTATAGGCATGTGACACCACACCCATATTTTTGTCTTTCTAGTCTACTTCTAAATCAGACTTATTGACTTGGGAGAGGCAGTCATTTTAATTTCCAAAATTTTTCTCTTAAATTAAGTTTTTCATAAAGCCTTGTATTTAATTTATAGATATCATTTCTTCTTTGACCTCTGAGGATAATAACTAGAACTTTTTAGAATGTATTTTCTTTCCTAAATTACATATATATATATATATATATATATATATATATATATATGGTTGTCACTATTGTTGTTGTTGTTGTTGTTGACCTTAGTCCTACTGTTTGGTGTTGTTTTCCCAAAATACCTGACCATCATCAGTTATCTGTCCATACTTAATGAAAGAAAGATGAGGCTGATAGATTCAAGCAGTTCAAGTGATGTCCTAGGCTGTCAAGTAGGTTGTGTTTTCTTAATATCACTCTAGGAGAGTTTCTGTGAAAATGGGCAAGTCATATCAATAGGTAAGCAGAGAACCCAAAAGGAATTGGAGTTCCACTCCCAATATCTGATCCGGAAAGCTTTGCTCTGGAGGACCACACCCTCACTAGCAGTTACTCAATTTCTTTAGTCATCTATTTCCAAGTGTCACACTGTCCTTGCACACCCGTCTGCTGGGGCAGCTAGAGCAGCTGTTTTGTACACAAGGCTTCTGCCCACTTCCCTCACTGGTTGCTAGGCCTGTCCATTCAGGCTACTCTGGGAAGGATGGCTTGCACCTGTGCCTTTTGTTGCTGGTGTTTAGAAGTCAACGTTTTCTCAGCTGCTTTCAAATATAATGCATTTGCATAAGAAGGAATTGGGTCACATTAAGTTACACTGCCACAAGGAATATCTACCCCAAGGATTTAAGATGCACCATTTGTTGGAGTTATATATCAGGTATTGGGCTAAGAATGTTACTTCCCTGAGAGTAAGCCATTAATATTCCCATGTGCAAATGGAGAACAGAAGTTCAGGAAAGTTAAACAATTTGCCCAAAAGTACAAAACCTACTAAGTAACAAGGTCAAAATCTGAATCCGCTTCTCTCTGCCCCTCCTAACCATTTCCCTCTATTTCCTCAAATAGGTATCTGGAAAGCTCCCAAGTATGTTAAGTGTTGTACAATGACCAAACGTGACACTTAAAACAGGTATGGCAGCTATGAATAACAGGAAAAACTTTAATTCCCTGAAAACACAATAAGAAATCCTCATGTTTAGTAAGTTATTTAATAGTTATACCCATTTCACTAAATTAAATGTAAATTAAAATACGTTTACCGTAAGCCGGGCGTGGTTGCACAAGCTTGTAATCTCAGCATTTGAGAGGCTGAGACAGGAGGATCGCGGTTCACAGACAGCCTCAGATACTTAGTGAGGCCCTCTGCAACTCAGTGAGACCCTGTTTCAAAATATAGAATAATAAATTGGGCAGGGGGTGTAACTCGGAGGTCAAATGACTCTGAGTTCCATTCCTCAGACCCGCAAAAAAAAAAAAAAAAAAAAATACATTTACCATAAACAAATAGGCCCTTGAGAATAGAGAATAGTAAGGATGGGGGGGGCACTTTCCATTAGAAAAAGCTCATTGTTGCATGGTATGCGAGAAAGAAGACAGTCTTTAGAGCAACAACAGAGAGAAAGGGGTTTAGAATCTCTGTTCTGCCTCTTAACTGGCTGCATAAGTACATGGCACTTAATGTAACTTTAATTTCCTGTCTCTAAAGGACAGGGAATACATTCTTTTCTGGGTTAAGGCAAAGATTAAATAATTAACAAATAATCAATGTTCAAACACTAGTTCCTTTCTACTGTGAAATCTCTCACTTATACCTAAGTAACAAAAGTGCATGTACTTGGTAAGTATAAAATATTAAATAAAAAATTATATCTGCCATTGGACATTTTTAAGCTCAAACATTCCATTAGGCATAATTTAAAATGTAACATATCCTGCTATTTATTGGGGAGAAATTATTAGAAGGGTTTTGGGAATTCTTTAGACATGAAATTCTCTTGAAGTATTTTAGTTACTACAAATCATCTGTCCTTTTATGTCTTCAATTTATAATTAGATCAACTTTTCAATTATCATGACTAGGGCTGCATATATGATTTGGGACAGTCACCTTCTGAATAAGTTTTGAACAAAGTTACTCCAAAAACATTGCAGTGCAATTTTCTCCTAGTAAAATGGAATAAGGAAAATGATCAAATAGGAAAATATGTGGCCAGGGTAAAGAACGTGGACCAAAGCACTTACTTGTACTTTGATCCCATTTGTCCCTTCTTTAGATAAAATACTTGCTCCCTTTTGGACTTGGAAAGTGTAAACAAGTCTTCATATAAGGGGAAAAAATCATTTAACTTTTAAAGTGTGACTAAACACAGCCACTTCAGACTTGTGATAAATGTGTATTATGTTGTCACAAGGTTCTAGTTTCAACTCTATTTCTGAACTTCTATCTTGTAAAACAAAAATGTCCTCAAAGCAAAGATAGTTCTGGGTAGTGAATCAAGAGGGAGAGAGAAGATAGGAAAGAAGGCATAATGTTTAACTGAAGTTATTGGATGTTTGAAATAGGTATCATTTGGGGAAGATAAAACTCAGTGGTTTTTCTGTCTTGGTTGAAAACCAGTTTAGACTACATTTATTTCTTACTCATAGATATTAGACAATTTATATACCTACTTTTCTCTGTTACATATGCTTACAGTTTTAACTGACTATACTAATATGCATATATGACTTATTTTTATTTTTATTTTTTTTGCGGTACTGAGGATGGAACACAGGGGCATTCTATCTCCGAGCTACACCCCCAGCCCTATTTTTTTATTCCTTGTTTTTAAACAGGTCTCACTGAGTTCCAAAGGGTCTAAATAGTAGCTGAGATAGTCTTCGAACCACGATCCTCCTGTCTCAGCCTCCCAAATACTGGGATTACAAGCGAGAGTCACCACGCCCAGCCAAATGCATATATGACTTTTATTTTAACCATCCTTAGACTTCTGGCAATATGTAAGGATTAACTGATAGAGATATAACCCTGGTGAATGAACCAAATGATGATATAAGAGGGTTTTTTTTTAAAAAAAAAAAGTTCATTAAGAAGAAATTATAGTAAATCCTAAAGTGTTCATAGTAAGTACTGTGTGTGTGTGTGTGTGTGTGTGTGTGTGTGTGTGTGTGTGTGTGTGTGTTACTGGGTATTGAACCCAGGAGCATTTTACCTCTGAGCTACACTCCAGCCCTATTTGATTTTTTTATTTTGAAACAAGATCTTGCTAAATTGCCAAGCTGGCTTTAAGCCTGTGATCCTCTGGTCTTAGCCTCCCAAGTACTGAGATTAAAAATGTGTGCCACCATACCCAGCTTCTCAAGAAGTGCTTCTGAGAACTCAGGAAGTGGGACAAAGGGGAAGAGGGAACTTATATCCTAAGATTCTGTATAAATTGTGTGTTACTAGGGATGGAACTCAGGGGCATTCTACCTCTGAGCTCCGCCCTCAGCCCTATTTTTTATTCTTTATTTTGAAACAGGGTCTCACTAGTTGCAAAGGGCCTCACTAGGTAGCTGAGGCTATCTCTCTGTGAACCAGGATCCTCCTGTCTCAGCCTCCCAAATGCTGAGATTACAAGTGCGTGCTACCACACCCGGCTGCCTACATTTTCTTTTTACTAACAGAACTGAATTGTATAATTCAGGCAAATTTTGAAAAGGAATTTAATCATCCTCATACCATAACCTGACAGTGAAAACCAATGGAAGAAAAGAATGATGTGGCAAAAAAATATATATATATATTTTTTTTTTGGTGGTACTGGGGTTTCTGGAAACCCTTCTACCTCCAGGCTGCACTTCCAGACCTATTTTTATACTTTTTTATTTGGAAACAGGGTCTCTTAAGCCAGCGATGGGCTTCGAACCTGCGCAATCCTCCTGTCTCCACCTCCCAGGCGCGGGGATTACAAGCATGCACCACCATGCCCAGCTGCAAAAATTTTTATTGAAATCAATATGGCAGGTAATAAATGTGTAGACTACTTGACCTTAAGTTATCTCGAATAATGGATGTGTAATAGTTTGAAATTTTTCATTGCAAATGTTTACCTCGTTCTTTCTTGTTCTCCTGACTATAATTCTTGTGCATATGGCTTCTCTCTTCCTGTCTATTAGCTTTATTCAAATGCCATTCTCTTGCTCACAAATCATCTCATTAGAGAAATGCTTGAAGGAAAAATAAATAAATAAATGGCCCATGGATGGCTCTTAGACAGCCCAATAAATGTAATTTGTTTAGGAAAATATTTTTAGCGTTTTCAAATTAATTGCCGAAAATTGGAGAATTCCCGCAAAATTCCATATTCCCAGTTGCTCTTGAAAGATCACATGATCCTGCAGCATAGATCCCACATGTCTGCCTGGTCAGTGGAATCATACAACTGCCTGTCGCCTGGGTGCAAGCTCTTCAGCTCACCACAGTCCTGATCACACTATTACCTCCCCTACAGGACTTTCAGTACCAGGCACCATTCAAGCATGCCTCGTACATGGTTTTTACCTTATGGCAAAGAATGTCTTACTTATGCAAGTAGGGGAACAATAAAAGGAATATCAAAAAAGTTAGTTGTTTGGGGGAGGGCATATTACTTGGGAAGATTACTTCACTGTGTTTTGCACACAAAGGGAGTCTATACTAAAAGAATGAGCTTCATAACAATAAGAAACCTGAGTGAAATAAAAAGGACCATGAGAAAAACACAATTTGTTTTAAATTGGGAACAAAATAAGGGATAGTTTTGAAAATGTAAGTGCATGATAAAGGATATTTTCCTACTTTTAATCTATTTTACTCTTTCATATTTCCTAGTTGACCCCATAGGTATTTTTAGTGTGTCTCTAATTAGAAGCACAGTCAGTGACAGTCCCCACTCCACCCAGTCTTTTACCCCTGCTCTACTTCTAAGCCTCAGGGCAGTAGATAGCAAAGGCCAACCAGACCAGCTGGGATTCTTCTCCACACCCCTCTTCTTCCCGCTCTTAGCAGTAGTCTGCAAAGATAAGGACATCCACTATAAAAACCTCTATTAACTCACCAACTCCAAGCTCCTTCCTCTTAGAGACCTTTCCTTGCTAATATGGTTTGTTCATGTTGCAAGGTCACAGGCCTGCAGTTCAGCTGCAAACACTCTGGGCAGATCTCCAAACCCAGCTCTATTCCTGTGGGAGGGAGCAGAGAGCCTGCTCAAGGCCTCTGCCAACAGAGGCATCTACTATCTGTGTAAAGGCCAGGGACAGATCAGTAGATGCAGGGTTTTACCAAAGTTCCCAATTTGTGGGGAATGTAAAAAGAGCGCCTGATCACCTATGTACAAATAAAATTTCTATCACCAGGAGTGGTCACAGTGTGGGACATAGATTTAAAGAAATGTTTGCTGAATAGAGAATGTGGTTCTCATCTGCTTGGAGTATCTGACTCTGACTCCTCCTCACTACCACCTCCAACTTCTAGTAATACCACGTTGACTTAGAGTTCGCAGACTTCTTCCAGATGGCCTCTCTTTGATTCAGTCAAGGACCTTGCGAAGTGGGTAGGGTTGTACGTATAGGATTACCTCCAACTCACAGGAGGAAAAAACAGAACCTGAGAACCTAGTGTGACTGATACAAGGTCAAAGAAAGCATGCTGGGTTCCATGCTTACAGCACTTTATCCAGGCCACATGAACTAGAAACATGACTTATGAAACTTGTAACCCTATTCCTAGAAGAAAGCATGGTATCCAAAACATGTTTTGTAACAAATAGAACATTAAACAATTGGAGGACACGATTCAGTAAGATGAAATTAAAGTTTTTAAAAATATTTTTATATAGAAACATTTTACAAAGATTTTACAACATAGCAAATCATTAAGTCATACTGTAGAAAGATAAAGATTAAACCTCAAGAATAAAGAAAGTGCTCATAGCAACGTATTGCAGTCTCCATGAAAGTGCATAAAAGGTTAAGGCAAAGTACCTTGTTGGTACTGGCATGTGGCAAACTGACTTGTAAAACAGTCTTTTAAAAAAAATATACAAACATTTTTTTCTGTATTCTTTTCAAAGTATTTGAAAGGGAACCTTTTATTAACATTTTCGCTCTACAACAATGTAGCTAGAACTCCTGGACATAAAACAGTAAAAGTAAAAATAATGTTCTACCCAAAGGTGTTAAGACCAAATCAGATGATTTCTAAAACAAAACCTTTCCAGGTGAGGGCTTTCTCTCATCATGTACCTTGCCAGGCGGGAGGCTTATTCTCTCATATTCTAAGACAGATATCATCGATGATAGTGCCAACCCGCTAACTTGGAGTCTCCCCCTTGCCTGTAGCTCTTCGCTGCAACATCTATGGCCAAACTACTGACATATACAAAGTCTTTATCACTGCTTTATGAATCTACCTTACAGCTTTGCTTCTACCTGCAGCTTATATGATAGCCATTTTATTTTATGAAGAGGTACAAATGCTTAATACAATATTTTGCCCTACCTGATAATAAAAATACAAAGGTGCTCTTGAAGGTTAAACCATAAGCCTTATTAGAGAATTCTGGTTAAGTGTTTCATTCTTCCACATACATTAAATCCCTTAAGATCAAGAGGATCAATAAAGATAATACTGGTTATGAAACTATAATCTTCATACTTGGAGAACTTACTTGTTTTTATACCATAACTAAGAATTAGGATTTTTAACAAAGTAAAATAGTTGGACTTCAGCATTTGTGAATTTTAGGGGGACAAAATGCATTTATCCGAACTCCATAATAGAAAATAAATACCACCAAAGGAAAATTAAATTTACGTGATTAAGCATTGTTTTGAGTAAAATTTTATCTACTCATAGTAGGAGGAATTGAGTTTTATCGCTACAGTCTCCCCATGCTTGATCTGACTTTTTATTTTCCTATTTTTTTCCATGGCTAAATGTAAGGGAAATTAACCAGCTTATTTCTGCTCACTTAGGTTTCCTAAGTAGCCCTTTGTCCTCAAGGCACAGCTGCAGTAAACCGGAGGGGAATACTCAGGCATTTATTGGAATTCTGAAGTACAAAATAAGCACACGTGCTCTAGACAATCTAGTAACAGGGACAGCAACAATTAATCTGTTTTACACAACAGATGTATTGGCTTGATTCTCATCTGAGACTTCCTTTTCATCAGGACCACAAACAAAGAGCTGGTTGCCCAGAGTTTTCTGGGCAAATCGGAAATACATAAGGTGGCCCATTGCCACAAAGGAGACTGAAATCAACACAAGCAAGCCAAAAGCCTCAGGGTTCGGAGCCAGGATGACCATGATGAAATGCAGAAGGTCGAGGAGATAGTTCATGGAGTTCTGTACACCGTTTATTACACCTCTTTCAGATTCGATTACATTTTCTTGCAGCAACTGTGTCACAGTTAAATCAAAGGACCAAAGACCTATAAGATAAAAGATATTGTTTAAAGCCTGAATTTCAATTTATAGCCATCCATTTCAGATTTATAGAAAAAATATATTGACATTTGCAAAATATACATTTTGGGCCCTACTGTCGTGTGTGTGTGTGTGTGTGTGTGTGTGTGTGTGTGTGTGTGTGTGTTACTGCGAATGGAACTGAGAGGCATTCTACCTCCAAGCGACACTGCCAGCCCTATTTTTTATTCTTTATTTGGAAACAGGGTCTCACTGAGTTGCAAAGGGCCTCACTAAGTAGCTGAGGCTGGCTTCAAACCTGTGCAATCCTCCTGTCTCACCCTCCCAAATGCTGGGATTACAAGTGTGCGCCACCACACCCAGCTTCCTACTGTCTTTAAGTTACTGTATGAGCACATAAGAATTAATCGTAGCCTTACCTTAAGATATTTCTTTTCATTAATATTGGGTTATGCATGAGCTCAAGAAATAGCTTTAACAGCTACCAGACAAAAATGAATCTAATCTACAAGCTTTTTAGTTCTGTTTTTCTGTGATTATTTATACTACAAAAGTAAAACTCTGAAATCAAGGACATAAATCCTAGTACTTATGTTCTAGGATTTTTAAAGTTTAAAAATACAAGCCAGTTATGGTGGTGCATACCTAGAATTCCAGTACTTGGGAGGCTGAGAGAGGAATGTCACAGGTTAGAAGCCAGCCTGAGCAAGTTAGCTAGATCCTCAGTAACCTAGCAAGATCCTGTTTCAACATAAAAAATACAAAGGAGAGCTGGGCGTGGTGGCACACACTTGTAATCCCTGTGCTTGGGAGGCTGAGACAGGAGGATTTCACAGGTTCGAAGCCAGCCTCAGCTACTTAGTGAAGCTCTCAGCAACTTAGTGAGAAAATAAAGTATAAAATAGATCTGGGAGTATAGCCCGGAGGTAGAAAGCCCCTGGGTTCCCCTCCTAGTAACACACACACACACACACACACACACACACACACACACACACAGTAAATAAATAAATAAATAAATAAATAAATAAGTAAATAAATAAAATAAAAAGTAGCTAGGTATAGTGGCACACACTTGTAACCCCAGTACTTGGAAGGCTGAAAAAGGAGGGTCACTGACAGCCTTGGCAACCTAGTGAGATCCTGTTTCAAAATAAAAGAATAAAATATGGCTGGGGGTGTAGCTTGGAGGTAGATGCCCCTGTGTTCCATCCTCCATACCACACACAAAAAAAAAGAGGCCTGGAAAGTTAGCCTAAAGATGGAACACCTCTGGACTGATCCCCCAGTATCTAAATATATAAATACCTAATGCATCCTTATGGTTAAAGAGTAATGAAACTTTAAACCATAGTCACATTGACTGCTTGGATTCTATAGCCTTATAATAAAGCTGTCTCGCTTGAATATTAATGTCTTTGATAAATTAATGAGCAGCTTTGTATTATAAGATAAATATGGTTTCATTTCAGGAACAAATTCAGAAATACTTATTAGTAATCTATTAATGGCTGCTTAAGTTTTGCTTTGTAAGAAATCTTTCCATTATCTTTCCTTCCAGAGCTATAAATCCATTTGTGTGGCAAATTATATAATAAACATATATCAGCCAGAGAGGACCTTTGAAGGATTTTTGTTTTGATACCATGTCTTTAAAAGAGAAAACCAAAATCACTCTCTTTTATGTTAACCCCTAGAAATATTCTTTAAATTATAGTTCTTTGGGTAGAGTTATAGCAATATAAAAATTCTACATTACTAGATGAAAGTATAATTATTATAGCTAATGTCATTTAAAAATTAAATTACATTTGCAGAATATCACTTAAGGGCTGGGAGTATATCTCAGGAGTAGAATACTTGTCTATCAAGCAGAGGCCCTGGATTTGATCCCCAACACAACAATAAAAAGTAATACTTAATATACTAATTTGGAGGGCTATCATGTGTGTGTGTGGGGTGGGGGGAGGCAGAGCCCTTGCATAACACACACAAGGTCCTGGGTTCAATTCCCAGCACCAAAGAAAAAAAATAAAGCCCTACAGATGTTTTATGTATATGTATGTATGTATGTATGTATGTATATATATATATATATATATATATATATATATATATATGCATACACATAGTTTTTTAAAACTATTAAAATAAAAAGTTCATGTTTAAAGACTGGATTCTACATAAATAGTTGAATTTCATTAAATTAACATCTAGGATATAGTTCAGATCACTTGTGGATGAACGCTTTGTATCAACTTTCCAAAGAGATATTTAATTCATGAATATACAAGGAGATATCTCTTACCGATTCTAGCAGCAATGACGCCTGCGAACAACAGGCTGACAGAGATTATGGGCATGGAGTTAGGGCTCATCTCTGGAATAGGAATAGCGGTATCAGACCCGTTTGATATGTGCGTTTCAGTTGTAAAGATGGTGGTTTCAGGTATTTTGGTAGTTGTGGACAGTGGCTCTCCTTGCATGAACCTAGAACGGATATCTTCAAAAGGAGAAACAGACAAATCCAGAGGGCTTCCGGGCATGAACACGGAGATCACACACAGGATCAAACAGGAAAGCTGTGCCCATCCTGAGAGCATACCAGTGCGGATCAGGCCACATTTTCTACGTAGCCAAGTAAACGCCACAGTTCCCATTATGCCGGTGATAGCTGATGCTCCCATCAAAATACTGAGGATGGAACCGCTGAGTCCCTGAGTGTAGGCGTACCCTGTGGTGATGCAGTCAAAGCCCAGGACAGTCATATAAAGGAAAGCAAGCCCCATGCCAGCCAGGAACACCGGCTGGTTGTAGTAGGAGACCCATCCATCGCGGAACGTGCGGAAGGGCTCAGCCATCTGGGAGGCACAGGTGGGCTCTTGCTTATGTTCAAGCTCATGGACATTGGGGTCTTTCTCGCCAATTAGATGAGTTCCCTCCAGTGGTTTTGGCTCAGTATCTGTTAATAAAATGTATCGTTATTTTTTTTTTGGGGGGGGTGAAGACCATGGAAAGAAAAAGCCAATTATCTTCATAATTTTTCTTTTTCTTAGTTACTAAATTATTTTTTTACTAATAATCTAAGAATTGAGGCCATGCATGTAACAATTTCCAAGTACCATTTTTATTACTTAAACGAAATAACATTGCTCTTTTTCTTTCTCTTAGAAATTATAGTCTCACCAAAGTAAATAGCAGAAAAGCATATCAGATAAAATACAATAAAACATTATCTGGGAAAACTGCAAAAACTGCAGCATCTTGCCTTCTACACCTGCGTAGATTCCATTTATCCAGGAGCCCAGCTTCCCCTCTTAGGCAACTGCCTTCTCCACATCCCCACTCCCTTCCATTTTTCTTACAAAGGGCCACATAACACCCTAAGCAACTCCAGGAGATTTCTACTGTTTTGTTTTTACCTACTCTCTGCCCATATCTATGACTCAACTTTGCTTAATCTAACTGCCTCTCTGCACTGACTTCTCACAGTGAGAAAAAGAGTCTTGGCTCCTTCAGCGTCAACCTAGACTCAATTCCCAGGACCTTAAAAATTTGAGTTTCGCCTCACCTTACCAAAGGGATAAATTTAACCTCATGGAAACCTTCACTGGGAATAAAATCTCACATAAGTCAAAATGGTTTTGATCTCCATCAGTGTCCAGTTTACCTTTGTGCACATTCAGCTGTTTCAGTTCAGCTTCCTCTCCTTTAAGAGTAGCTTTCACAGCCAGAGCAGGGGTTTTCTGGTAAACCTTCCAGAGTAGAAAGTACTCCACACACATGGACACCAAGTTCCAGCCGGAAATGAAGCCACAGCCGATGACTGGGGAGCCAAACGTCATGATCTGGCCGACAGCCATGGGGGCCAAGATGTTGGTCAACTGGTCAATCCTTCGGATGGTGGCATTCATATCTACAGGGGCAGGTGGAAGAAGCAGGTAAGAGTCCAAACCTGTCAAAGGCAGACTGCCCGTGCATGTAGTACAAAGTGTGTACCAAGAATTCAGATTTCTAAAACGCAGATTTCTAAAAGCCCTCTAAGCAAACCATTTTCTAGAAAAACAGATGTTGTTTGGATCAAGTCACTGAATTTGTTTATATTAGTCTAATGTTTTAAAAATGAATACAATAGTGACTTTATATTCATTTTTTTCCAATAGATATTTATTAAATGCCTATAAGAAAGGCACCATTTCCAACTTGGTAGAGAAATACAAGTAGTATCTTTCCTTGTCTTTATAAAGTTTACATTCTCATAGGAAAAGAAAGACAATATGTCAATAAGTAGGTGATATATACATACACACAAACACGCACACACACATATACACATGACACGTACATACACACACATACTTGGTGCATGTTAGATTTTCACTAAATACCATGGAGATATAAACAGTACAAAAGGTCTTGGAGGGGAAAGTTCTAAATAGGGAGAGACCAGAGAAGGACTCATTTAAAGAAAAAAAAAAAAGGAGGGGGAGGGACCATATCAAAGACCTAAAGTGGAAAGCAGCAAAGGAGCCATGTGGGTATCACTAAAAAGGAAATTCCAGCCCAAGGAAATGCAAGTATTATAGGAAGGGAGGACCAGGCCCCAAGTGTGAGGGGTCCAGCATGGACACGGGCAGAGCTGAGCCGGAGAGATGAGGCCAGAGAGTGAGGGGAGACGCGCCCAATCCTGGAAGGGCAGGAAACCTTTGAGAGACAGACAGGGCACATTTTTAAATGTTCATTTTGGCTCCTGGGTTGAGCAAAGAATGTAGGGAGAGCATGAAGAAGGTGATACACAAGAGCAGTGGCAAGGAGACACATGGAAGATAGGGAGCAGGGCAGACCAGGGTGGTTAAGAGTCAAATGTGGAGAAACAGAACTGTGTTACAGGAGGACTTGCTAGAAGATTAAACGTGGTGTGTGAGAGAAAGGGAGGAATTCAGAATGACTCTAAACATTGTTTGGTTTTGTTTCTGCTTTTCCTAAGCTTCCATTTACTGAAACATGAAAGATGCCAAAGGAAACAGGTTTGACATAAAAAAATAGGTGTTTGTTTTTAAAGTTGATTTTCTTAGTCTACTGACATTCAAGAGGCCATGTCAAGCAACTTACCAAATTTCCCTCAATAATTTAGTGAGACCTTGTTTCAAAATAAAAATATAGGGATAGGGGTATATTTCAGAGGTAGAATGCCCCTGGGCTCAATCCCCAGTATCACACACACACACACACACACACACACACACACACACACACACTCACACACGTGCACACCATGTCAAGAGGCAGACAGTTAAATATATGAAGCTAGAGTCTAGGAAAAAGATATGAGCCGGATTTGGAAGACATCAGCTTGTTGACTTTCAAAGGAGTGAGGCTAGCTGGGATCACAAGTGAGTATGTGTCAACTGAGAAAAGACAATGTCTGGGGACTGAGCACTGGGCACACCAGTGTTCAGCTGCCAAGAAGATGAGAGGGAACTGGCAAAAAGAGGAGGAAACCCAGGGGAATTTAGAGTCCTGGAAGTCAAGAGGTGACAGTGTTCTAAGAGGGAAGGAGAATTCAACTGTGTCAAAAGCTGCTGGTAGATCAAGAAAGATGAGCATTAAGAGGAAACACGGGAACAGTTACAGAAACTCAAGTAGAGTAGAGATGGAAACAGAAGGATTGGTTAAAATTGTTTTCTCCGGGACAAACCATTTAGATTGTATTTTCACTGTGCGACACCCCCTGGAACACCGTGTGAATGGGGTCTCCATGCCATATGGAAAAGCAAGTCTCCTTTTGCTGTTCTGTTGAAGGGGGTGGGGGAAAGAGATGGGGTGGCAAAGGAAAAAGTGTGGTAAAAACAGGGATTTTGAATAAGAGCAAACTTAGAGCATGTTAACACACTGACGGAATGACACAGTAGGTGAGAAGGGATGGAATCTGAACATACGCTGTGAGTGGAAGAGTTGCTCTCAGGAGCCCAAATGACCCGTCTGCAGGAAAGTGAGTGGAGGTCAGGAACACACAGATTCAGTCACAGAGAGGGAAAGTAGTGGTGGAAACACAAGGAACCCGTCTTCTCCTCTCTTCTACCGTATGAATAAAATATAAAGCAAGAGCATCGGAGAAAGGGAAGAGGAAGAAGGTCCAGAATGTGCATGGGTAGAGGAGAGAATACGAAACATCCCTTGAGCAAAGTGAGAGAAGAAAGGGAGCAGAGAAAACAGTTTGGTCACCCAGCTTGTGACGGGGCCAACTTCCACCCTTTATTTACCAACTTCAAGTGAGGACCCTGAGCAGAGCCCTGAATTTTCTCTAGTCATGTTCTACTGTAGAGAGCTGGATTTAATCAGGCTCGCATAGAGTGAAAGTGACAAAGGAGAGGGGCCAGCGGGGGTGGGGGGTACATCTTAGGAAGCGCTCAGAGGGTCACAGATGACCCTGGGAGTCAAAATGAGTAAGAAAAGGAGACAAGAGTAAGAAGGCTGGTAAGAAAACAGTGGAATTAAAAACTGGTAAGTGCAACCGGGTTGGAGGACTGCTGGCTGGGGTAGTGAAAGAGGGAGCTGGGAAGATGGGAGCTGGTGATTCAAGACCTGGATGGCCAAGACGGAGACTGTGGAAGGGGAGGATTTAGTGCTGATGACAAGATCTAGAGTCTGACCTAGCTGTGTCAAAGTCTCAGAGGACAAGATGAATAAAGGGGAGGAAATCGAGAAAATTACCTACTTGCTCATTCCCTATCTCAGAGAGCAGAGTAAAAATTAATGAGTTAAGTCTTTAGCAATCATTTGGGTCACTAAGGGAAAAGCAATATGTGACTAATGAGTAGATTAACAGAAAATTGCCTTTATTCTTCCCCTAGTTCTTTCTGGTCTTCAATTGCCTCCTCATTAGTCCTCTGAGTGCATAATGCTTACGAGATAACAGGGGAACTTTGACAAACTTCACCTTTCACTTGAAAGGCAAAGGCTCTTAAGCATGGCTGTCTCAGCTGAGGCTTATCTAACTTCCATCTGTCCCACTAATAAGATCCCAACCCGTATGCCAATCGAGAAGCGTGGAACTGACCCAAATAACTCAATAATGTGAAACCAAAAAGCTAAGAACTAAAGAAAAGATACAGTGGGATCTTAAAGCTCCATTACAACAACAATTATTTTAGTTAAAATTTATCATCTGTTTCACTACCTCAGTTCTCCAGTGTTCATGGAGCTTTCCAAAGTCACTAGTTTTAGTTCTTTATATGATAGTAAGGAAGTTAATAATATTCAGGTGTCAGTACAGTGTAATATTAGAAAATAGCTTTTATTTCCCTGAAGGAGAATAAATAAAATAATTTTTAAGAAGACCTAATTATTTTACTGGGAACAACCTAGGAAAATAATTCATCTTCTTTTGGAGGGGGGTTAACTGGTGATTGACTCACAAAGGCTTTCTACCTCCAAGCTACACCCCAAGCCCTATTTTATTTTTATTTTGAATCAGTCTTGCTAGGTTGATGAGAGTCTCACTACTTGCTGAGGCTGTCCTCGAACCTACAATCCTCCTGTCTCAGCCTCTCAAATACTGAGATTACAGAATGCACTACCTTAGCTGGCTAGATTTGATCTTCTAAATGTGCAAACATCTGCTCTTCACAAATTTATATTTTTCTCATATGAAGTAATGAGTGTGTTCATCTGGTTTTGATTTAACTATTTGGGGGTATGCTGTAGCATGGAACATGACATTAAATAACTACCTTTATTATGAAGGGTACATTACATCTCATAGAAGAATAATTTTCCAAAAAAAATTTGCTGAGCTAATGGTAGGTTTGTCTACCTCAAGTATGAAGTCACTTTTTAATCACTAGAGTTGAAATGTGAAATTTATTTGCCCGTGCTTGAGCTGAACTAAACAGCCCATTTTTCTTTAGGATGGCTGACAGGAAAAACCTCAGAAGATATTAATAAAGAGTGATCACAAAGAAAACAAAGAAGAAAATAAGGAAAATGGTGGAATAAAGTCTAGAGAAACAAAGTGAACTTCAACGAGTAATCTGTTAAAACTTTTGTGGTATAGAAAATACTTCAATAAAATAACAAATTAAGGACCTGAAAACTTAGTTTAACAGATTAACAGTATGTGTGTCGCAAGCAATGCCTTTTGTGGAGATTCTATCTAGATGGTTTCTCCCGTTCTTTACCCTCAATTATACAGCTTCCAATTTTAAAGCCATCTCTGAAATCAAGAAATGCTGGGATGAGGAATAGGCGCAATTAACACTAAGCTCACAATCTTTACTCCTTATCAGCATACCCCGTCCCCTACACACACACACACCCTACATAGCATACATAGCAGAAGCCTTCCCAGCCCACTCTCCTGTCTGGTTTTCTAACAGTCTTTGCCAGCAACTTAAAATATCAGTCCACAGAAACACACATCACTCTGATGGGAGTCAGTGTGTCCGAGGATACACAGCCTCACAGGAAGGTCAGGCAGCAGCCGGATGCCCCTCACTAACTCGACTTTACCCCTTCTCTCTCTCCCGCTCTTTCTTTATTCGCCTTTTTTTGTTCTCCTTTAACTCTGCCTTATGGCCAAAAAGACATCTGAACTCCATGGTAAGACTTTTGCTGACCCTCAGAACTAAAGAAATTTCTGAATCCTGTTTTGAACTTCCGTTCCTAATTAACACAAACGCTGAGGTTAAAATGTGGGGGAAGCCAACGTGCAGGCTTTCCTTCACTAGTTTATCATCCTGCACTGCTGGCTGGATGGCAAAGACCCTGGCTTACTAAAAGTTAGCTTAGAGTGGACAAGGGTTCAACAGACAGCTCGCTTCCTTTCCAGCCTTGAGAAGCTCCAGGAAGCTAGAGAAAAGACTCTGTGACCTTGACTCTTCCACGCTGCAATAATTCATAATATAAAGAGGGAAAGAGGAGGAATATTTTTGTTGTTGTTGTTCCTGGACATCACATGACATTGAGAAAGAGCCCTCCAAGTTATGTGGTATTCTTTGTATTTGTTATTGATGTACTAGGGCCAGTTGAGGACTCAGGGTAACTTTCTTTTTAACAGCCATTTTACAGAGTAGTCTTTTTAAAACAGACTTTAGAAAATCAAAACAAGTTAAGAAATTCCAAGATCGGAAAGAAGATAATTTATTATCCATCTTTCCTGCCCCTACAATATATTCTAACAAATAGAGAAGTAATACATCTTCAAAATGTATCTTTTTGGACACCTTAAATTTTAAAACATGAACATATTTTACATGTTTGAAAGAATGTTAAGTCAAACGTGGTGGTGCACGTTTGTAATCCCAGTACTTGGAAGGCTGAGACAAGAGGATCACAGGTTCATGGCCAACCTCAGCTACTTACTGAGGCTCTCAGCAATTTAGTGAGATCCTGCTTCAAAATAAAGACTAAAAAATAGGGCTGGGGGTATAGCTTGGAGATAGAATGGCCCTGTATTCAACCCCTACTTTTGCACCACCACCAACAACAACAAAAAAGAAAATGTTAAGATAGTAAACAAATATGGTGCCTTATTTTCTAGGTCAGTGTGACAAAAAGAGATGTGGAATTATTCCTTACTATAAATCATCACAGAAACCTGGAGTGGTGGCACAAGCCTGTAATCTCAGTGGTTGAGAGGCTGAAAAGGAGGATCTCAAAGATCTCAATAACTTAGTGAGACCCTGTTTTAAATTTAAAAATCAAATAAGGCTAGGGATGTAGCTTGGAGGTAGAATATTTCTGAATTTAATCCCCAGGCACACACAAAGCTCTAATCTCACTGCAGTTTTCTATCTGAATTACAATCCTGCTACCACAAAGAGATGATTCAAGCAAATTCTTCTTCTAGACCGCCCACAGACTTTGCTCTCTTTCATTCAACACCTATCTTTCTTCACAGTCAAACAAAGCTGCTTGCTAAGCCTAGCACATAGTCTGGCCTTCTGTGTCCTGGGATCAGCCACTTGAGTGATCAAGAATGGTCTTCTTGTCTGTCAGGAGGGTTAGGCAATGTGTTTGTGATACTCATTATCTTAATGACTAGCACCTGATCTAACCGGTAGGCAGGTATAGCCTTCCCCCTCTACCCTGAGTAATTATCTTTCCAATTTGTGTCTGTGTGTGTTATAAGAGAGGAAAGCAGAGAATATCAAGTGCGGGCAGGTATTCTGAGCCCAAGTAATACTGATGTTGTGGGACATGTTGCTTTGTACGCACTCCTCAGTCTTTCTTCAGCCACTCGTTTATGTTTCCAATGAACTAGGATTATAAGCTTTAGAAAAACTGCATTTTGTCCTTTTTTATTACCATTATTATTATTGGTACTGGGGATTGAACTCAGGGTACTTTACTTCTGAGCCACACACTCAGCTCTATTTTTAATTTTGAAACACAGTCTTGCTAGATAAAATCTCACTAAACTGCTGAGGTTAGTCTCAAACCTATGATTCTCCTATCTCAGCTTCCTAAGTACTAGAATTACAGGCATGTGCTACCATGCCCAAATTTTTCTTTTTTAGTATTTTAAAAGCAATTATATTACATCCTCTATAATATTATAAAGTTATAAATTCTAACTTTAAAGTAGATGGAACTAACCTCTAGAGTCTCTCCTAGAATTAAGTTGTTTCCATATTATATGGAGAAAAATAATATCCATAGTATGATCCTTAAGTATCAGTAGTGATATCCATAGACTTGAATGCTAAAACACTGTCTCAAAATAGATTTAGAGACAGCCTTAAAACAGATTTTAATTGTTATAAGTATTAAATATTCAGAAACAGTTAACAGAATTTTAAAATAAAAAGAAGAGAGAGAAAATGAAAAAGTTCAAAAAAGATGCTCTTGTTTACCAAGTGTACACAGAATAAAATAATAAACCATCATATAAATTAACTTCACAATAGTTAGATAAATCATAGCAATAAGACTGGCAATATAGTAAAAGGAAAAACTATGCCTTCAATTTATTGTTCTTAAAACACACACAGAACAAAAACAAAAAGGCTTCTAGCCTCATTTATTACTATAATGACTTAAAGTGAATCCTAACATACCCCTTTAATCGAAAAAAAAAAAAAAAGCAAATTACCTGCTAACTTGCTTCTGTCTTCTCCTGCAACAACAACAATCCAGTCCCTCTGGATTGTGATTGCAGTAGCAGTACTAGCCAGATTTGCAACATTTGCAACTGTTATGATCAAAATATAGCAGGAAGTCTAAGGAATTATAAGAAAAGGATGAGTTAGAAATGTCAGCTTACCACACTGTTTATCTACTTCACTGTACAATGTTATTTAAAATGATCTTTGATGACAAAACAATACAATTTTATTTTAGTTTTATGTATAAGAACTAATTTTGCTTTGTATAAATTAAGCAATCAAATGCCAGTGGTTGAGTTAAAGAACTTAATAGTGTTCTACACTATATTATCTATAGAATGTATAATATAAAATTATAATAGTCATGTAAAGATAAACGCAACATAGTTATTAGAAAATGATACCACATGGGTGGCTTTTAACATTTCTCCCACAAACATCTTCTTTGAAAAGACACTGAAGAGAACTAAAAAGACTTTTATTTAGAAATCAAAGTTCTGAAACTTCTAACCAACCTTATTTTGTCCCACTTTTGTCATTAAAAAAAAATGAAGGGAATAGGCTTGAAGCTTTCTAATATCCTGCCTGGCTTTGAAATTCTATAGTACCAGACTAAATAAATAAAAAAGTTTTAATAGTGACACCAAATTCATTGTTTCCCACCACATCCCATCCTTCTCCTCTTTCCCAACAAGCTATCATAAAATCATCCTATGAGAATTTATATAAATGATATTCTCCCCCCAAAACAACAATTATTTTTAAGGAACACAATTATGGCTAATTAATATACACATATATAGATACAATCTTTCATAGAGTGTGAACAACTTGCAGAATAATGCTAAAAACTAAAAGCTTAATTACATGGTAAACTCTTAGAAGTGTCATTAAAAATAATAGGACATAAATTCAAACAATATTTATGGGGTGTCTGTTATGGGCAAAACAGCAACAACAAACTATAAGAGATAATATAGTGGACAGAGAAATTAATATTAAAAGATCACATTTGCGGAAAAAGACACTCCCTAGCTTTAAAGGGCTTTCATCTTTACCACTACCAGATATTCAATTTTCTACCATCAACAATTTCATTGAGAACTTACAAGAACCCATCCATGGTACATGTTCAGAAGCTCATGTTTATGTAAGAAAACCAGCATCAGGATGATTCCACACAGGATGACCGAAACATTCTGTACTATCAGGGAAGTCTGGGCCACTGTAGGAGAGGGAGCAGCAAAATCAGGCTGTTGTAAGTTCTGCCTCAAGTATTCCCAGTATAACCCAGCAGATCAGAGCTGATTTCATTGGTCAGTAAAATCTGAGGACAAAATGCGGTACCCACGGTCTTCTGTTGTTAGTTGTTTTTCATTTAATTTATTCTCTTGCAAGTTTACTGTCACAAACAGAACTATTACATAGATAAGATCCTCTCTCAGCCCTTTGTTACTTAAGATGAAATGAGAACAGGTAGGAGGTTAAGGTGTTGCATGTGTAAGGCCCTGGTTTCAATCTCCAGAACCATAGGGGAAAAAGGGTTAAGGAGGAAGTTATGGAATCCATAACCTCCCACATGGCAGGCTTAATCTGATAAGAGGGGATGGGCAAATAGGTAAAACATGCAAAAAGTTATCAAGAGTAAAGCAGCACTGAAATACTTTGTCATAATAATACTATTTGCCATGTATACAATTCTAAGTACACCTTCCATCAGAGAAAATGCTGACTCTCTTCAAGTGTGGCTTTTATAAAGATGAAGTACAGGAAGAAGGCCAGGTAAGGATACCCAGGAGTCTTTGCCACTCACTGGGTAGATGATCTACAGCAGGATACTTAATGTCTTATGCCTGTGTCTGAGGATGGTAGTACTTGTCTTCCTTACTTTATGGGATCATGATGATGCTCAAATAAAATACTCATGAAAGCACTTTGAAATATCTAAGGTATAATTACAGCTGTTGCTATCCAGGAGAGTAAAGCTCTCACCATGCTTATAAGTCATATTAAAGACTTTTTTGCAAAACAAACTGCTCTTCTGAAAGCAGCCTAAAATAAAATCCCAACATAGAACTCATTCATTCACTCCTAAGGATCAAATATCACCTGGATGAGTTTCTTAGCTTTCAGGATGCACAGACCAGAAGAAAGATATGTGAACAGATAATTATAACCATGTAAGTGCAATAACAGAGGCACTAACAAAGCCTCACGGAAACACAGAAAGCAAAGTGATGAGCTCAACCTAGAGACACAAATGAGTGGATCACACAGGACAAGTGGAAAACTGCTCTGTGTCCACACTCATCTTCATCCAACTTAACATTCTAACCTATTATTGCAGTGCTCAACAGTTACAAGATACAAGGGTCATATGTATAACATTCCTATTTTTCTAACTATAATAATGTAAATAACTGAAATTTTAAATAATGTAAATTTTTCCTCAAGGACACAGAACTTTTTTTCTATATGTGTTCTGGTATACTAACATTCATGAAACAGGAACATATCCATCTGGACCATCTTACTGATGTTATCAAGTTCTAGAATTTGGCAATCCTGTTGCTCTGTATCTAGGAGCAGTCATCCTGAACTAAAGAAACAGATGATACCTCATCTTTCCCCAACCATGTGAGACTGACATGGTTAGATCTTGATATTATCAATTGAACAATTAAAGAAATTTTTACCCTGAATGATGTTCCACCTTGCTTTAATATCCTAAATAACAAAACTGCCCAGTCGCTTTCTCTCTTTTCTGTATAAAACAATGATTTGAGACTTAATGCTCTAGAATAAATGTCAACATATTATTACTATTTCTTTTCCCCTTGAAGGTTGCAATTCAACTCCTTGTGCTCCAGGCTCAGCTATTCTTCCTTGAGTCAATATTTAGTTAAGTCCTTTACACACACCTTTAGATAAAATGCAGTAACTCTGAGGACAGATGCTAAAACTATCTGTCCCAGGAACACCTCACTCAAGAGACTACACTGCAAGTCACAGTTAGAAAAGATGCCAGAGTTAAGCAAACTTTTAATGTTTAACATGGTTCGCAGAAAGTGGCTACAGTGTTAAGCATTAACATCTAAAATTTATGAACTGCCAAAAAAAAAAAAAAATCTATCCGGTCAACATCCTGGCATTTCCAGCTTTATTCAGGAGCCTCAGGACTCTGGGTCCAGAGGTGTGGCCACTGAATCCCCAGCCCTCAGGTGTGGCGTGCTAATGCTCAATGGTTAGCCACAGTGATTGTTCTCTTAGTTTGTGGTTCCTTTTGTTACAGAGGAAGCTCAGGGGCTTGTCTGATGAATACAGGGGATTTGTGATGTAAGCACACTCACCTTTAAGCCTGGCATTCTTATCCACCCAGTCACCAATGATGGCTCCCAGCAGCAGCACAGAGCCAGCCACCACCAGCCCATAGACTGCCGTCAAGAGGAGGCTATGTCCATACAGCTCTACCAGGAACACAGACACTGCAAAGTGCCACATCCGATCTCCCTTGAACAAGAGAAAATACATTGATGAAATGTTTTTAGTTTTTAGTCCATTGTACTTGGGAAGTTGTTTTCTTATCAAAAGCACACTTGCTGCCTGTATCAGAAGACTGAAAGTCAATAGTTACTCTACGGATTAAATACTGGGCAGATGTTTAATCTGTTCGTCCCAACACAATGAAAAATATTCATGCCCAGTAACTATAAACATGAAAAAGCATGACATTAATGAACCACATTTTTATTATTCCACAAGAAAGCAGTTTTTAGATCAAAGATGGGCTCTTGAGACAAAAATATTTTCTCTTGTGTGCCAGATTATTCCTCAGGCATGGAATTTGCCTATCTTGGTTTGAGAGGAATAAGGTAGTTGCTATTAAATGAGAATTAAATTACACCATAGTTTATAAACACTTGTATACCCTGAATGTTAAAAATAAAGCCAGCTTCCAACTTGCAAAGTTATAGGAATGGGTTACATGATCTCTAGTCTCTCACTTCTAACATTCTAAACCGCATGTCCTGTTTCACAAGTTTCAAAGTCATAGAACCACAGATCAATAGGGGCAAATTCTGGCACCTCATCAACAAAGATGTCTAAATAAACTTAAATATATAAATAGTTATTTTACTATTTTAATTCAGAGGAGTTTTGAAATGGAAAAAAAAACTGTTGTTTCTTCACATAGATCCAGAGTGTACAGTGAATTCTACAGCTCCTTGCTATAAAATGTAGTGTAAGTTTAATAGAAAATTTGAAATGAGTCAGGTAAATTAGCATATAGGAAATCTATAAGGAACTTTATTATTAGATTTTAAGCTCCATATCTGACTTCTAAGATTCCTGTTAAGAAAGACAATATTCTACCATAACCTCTGTCTCTAGAAATCACTACAGGACTCTAAATTGTCCAGCTGAGTTCCTTACAGACTTGACCTTATGTGGAATACTTACACTCTTAGATATTCCCCAATCTATCAACATCCTCATAACAATCTCATTTATTAGAAGCCAATTACTATCATAGTTGGTCAAATTATTTAAATATAGTAATAAAGCCAAAACAATTATTTATTTATTTATTTATTTACTTATTTGGTGGTACTACGTATTTCACCCAGGTTTGTTCTACCTATAAGCCACACCCCTAGATCTATTTTATTTTTTATTTTGAAATAGGGTTTCACTAAGTTGATGAGGCTGGCCTTAAACCTGTAGTCCTCTTGTCTTAGCCTCCCCAAGTACTAGGATTATAGGTATGCAACACCACACCCAGCTCAAGACAACAATCATAAACATTCAAAATTTAAGTTGACGAAGCTAGACATAATTTATAATAAATTTCATGTTGACCAGTAGGTTTCAACTGGGGGTGATTTTACCTCCTGGGAGTCGTTTGTTAATATCTAGAGCTATTCTGGGGTGTCCCAACTGTAGGAAGAGTTGGGGGGGGGGACTACTGGAATCTACAATGCACAAGACAGTCCTACACAAAAAAGAAATTTTCTGTCCCAAACATCAATAGAGCAAAGGCAGAGAAATCACAGTGTAAAAGGTTATGAATGTAATTTTGAGGCATAATTCAAAATTAACACTAGGACCTTTTGGGATGAGGTGGAAACTACTCTAGTTACCCCAATTTTCACAGGGTTATGTTTTAAGAAGCAATAGATTCTGTGCTCACAAAAGCTCAAGAATTGGGTAAAGTCTAAGTAAACACTGACCAAGTACCCACCCATGCCTTCCTTACTTGAAGACCATCTCTTCCTTCCGTGCTTCCAGTTCCTGCCCTCCTGTGAGCTCTCACCATGCTTTAAAGGTCTGTTGACACGCCTACCTACCCTCACTGGATCTGACAATGAATGGCCACAGTCATTAATCCACTTAATAAACACCTATGGAGCAGCTACTATGTCTGCGACGCCACTGAGGACACTAGAGCTTGGGTAGTGTACAAAAATAACATCCATGTTTCCATGCAGCTCGCATTCCACTGAGCAGACACCAAAGCCATCTAGCATAGGTCAGGTGACAGTAAGAAGAAAAATAACATAGGATGGGGCCAGAAGCTGGAGTTATCTGAAGTGGCGTCAGAGACCTCTACACGCACAGATATGAGGCTGCAGGAAGTAAGGGCTGGGAAAACGCAGACCCACTGAGGTGGCCATGGAGACAGTCTGTGGATAATGACATAAAATATAAGCAGCTGGCTCCTCGTTTTCATTGCTTTACACTGCTATTTTTTTTGTGTGATTTCTTTTTTTTAAAATGCCATAAAAAATCATATTATAAACTCTAACAACAAAATCTACTTCTTACTATTTTGTATGGTGAATAGTATGAGGCAAAATGTATTGATCCGCTGGCAGAAATGAAGTCAGAAATAAAAAGCATTCAACTCCACATAAACCCCCCCAAAATTGAGATAACCTTCTACCTTCTATTTTAATGCCCTTGCATTCCACGTATAGGAATTCAGGATTTGGTAGGCTTAGAAGGGAAATGGATAAATACATATGCGTATGTATGCGTATACATATTTATACGCATGCACATGTTTTGTTGTAAGAAAGTAAGTGTGCCTCACAGAGATAAAGCACAAAAAGTGGAATCGTCTGGAGGTGCCGTTCACTTTAGTACTCCTATGCAGTGAGAAGGAAGTTGGTCTTGTTTTTTTTAAAGCAACTTTCTCACAAGAACTCCTGTAGTTTTCCAGGAGTTTGCTGTAGGGTTTACACAAGTATCTATCACCTTTCTTCCGGAACATCTTTTAAAAATCCTTGACAAAAAAATTCCTCCGGGCACAACTACAGATCCACTCATGTTTTTGGCAGATGTGACACCTATCTATCAACCAGAGGTCACATGACCCTTAAATGTAATCAGTATTGGGAAAGGAGGCACTTTGTTTTTCTAGGATTTAGGTGCAGACCACAAGCGGAGGATTCCAGATATTACCTCTATTACTTGCTATTGGTCTTTTTTTTTTTAATACTTAGTGAACTAAATTGGAAGAGCAAACTATTAGCTTAGGTTTACTAAAGGTTGTTTCACTGGGTTTCTGCTTAGACTCACTGGCTCTAGGAATTGAAACAGACTCACACCAACTCAACTTTGTTTACATGAATTTGCAGAGTCATCCCTGCATAAGTCTGGAGGAGATAGGAGCTGCTTCTCTAAAAAGTCCTATGTGAACGAGTTCCTAGAGAGCCAGTGACCTCGCTTAATAATTTCCCCAGGGCATACAGTATAGATATCTTCATACAGTGGTTTCCATTCATGTACTATGGATGACCCAATATAAGTTGTAACTTAAAAAGAAATTAGTTACACATGGTGTGTCACTGGTATCCTAATCCCAGTGCTTGGGAGGCTGAAACAGGAGGATCAGAGATTCAAGGCTAGCCTCAGCAATTTGGCAAGACCTTTGGCAACTTAGCAAGACCCTATTTCAAAATAAAATAGATTAGGGGTGTAACTCAGAGGTACAGTACCCCTGGGTTCAATCCCCAGTATCAAAAATAAATAAATAATAAATGCATTGATATTAACATAAGTTTACTCTCTAAATTCTTTCTCCTTATTTATGAGGCATGCGCAGAATTATATATTTATAACTTTTCAACAGATTTATAGTTTTTAAACAATAAAAATGATTGTTTAATTCTAAATAGTCTGATATTTATTCTTTTTTTTTTTAAGGAGAATTGATTATAGAACCCAGGTGGTATGTGCCCTCATCCCAGTATGCGGGAGGCTGAAACAGGAGGATCACCATTTCCAGGCTAGCCTAAGCAACTTAGCAAGACCTCATCAACCAACAGAAATATTGAGATTCCTTTAAAACCACATAGGAAGTCAGAGGGAAACGCATGAAAGAGTTGCTGATTTTCACTGGAGGGTGTTTTTTTTTTTTTTTTTTTAAAGCTTGTGATAGCTACATATTATGTAGCCACAGATAACAGTTTTAAGGACCACTGATGTTGGAATCATGTATACATGTATCTTAGAATGCTATTAATTGCTTAAGTCAGTCACCCCACAATTGTACTGTTTCATAGTGCTGCATGCTAGAACTCAGCTTTAAAAGATGAAAACAAAAAATATCTTAAAATGTGAAAGAATAGAATACATGAAACATCCTC
Source organism: Muscardinus avellanarius (assembly GCF_963383645.1). Lineage (NCBI taxonomy): Eukaryota > Metazoa > Chordata > Mammalia > Rodentia > Gliridae > Muscardinus > Muscardinus avellanarius. Next base: position 47,748,756 of record NC_137787.1, on the reverse strand, counting down.
CATTCTTCGTAGCATATATTAACATTTACCAAGCTTAATAACGCAATATGAAAATAACGTATGTATTACTGTTCTTGTTGATCCTGTCTTTGGAGAGTTGTTGATCTAAAGTATGATAACTTAATAATCTAACAGCATTTGCTAACACCCATAAGAAATATCTTTGATGAAAATAACTTTCTCATTAAAACAAGTGTCTTCGGATGACTTCTTAAATGCATGACAAAACTGGAAATGAGCTTACTGCAACCGACTGGAATGAAAGTAAACAAGAAACTGTGCAGATATACTACGAGAATTATTGTACATCCTCACCCAAGTAGAGAGAGAATGTCCAAGGTAGAGAAGGAACTTTGCAGATGTCAGGTAGTTTCCTAAGGATCCTGCAAAAGACAAACGGGGTGGAGATCAAAAGCATATTTAGTCGCTTGAATGAGCAGAAGTTAGAATGCTTATTCTTTGGGTCTTATTAAAACATGATTATGAAAAACTACTTTATGAGACAAATCCTGGACATTATGCCAAATCACCCAGGAACGGATGCATTCATTTTACTTCATATCATTCACTTAAGATTCTACATAAGCTATTGGTCAATAACTGCATAACCTCACACTCGGCGATGAAACTCCTGTTTCAACATCCTTTAACTTCATTTTTTTAAAGGCAAGACCATCCAAAATGACCAACCTACCCCCTCCCTTTGCCTCCGTGGAAAAAAAATAATTTAAAAAAACCCTTTTCAGAGGCTGAATTCCTTTCTCCCTTTGCGGGATCCGAGCTGGAGTCAACCCGGGAGCCACACCCCTCCCAGACCTGCGCGGTGCCACCTGCGCTTCACCCTCGCTGGGTCCACACAGCTCACCGCAGCATCCTTCCTGGCGGCGTTGGTCCCCTGCCCTGGTCATGACGCCAGGCCCTGTCCCCCGCTGGCTCAGGCTCTAGCTGCTGCTGCGGCCGCCGCCCCGCTCGAGGTGCTCGTTAACCGGAGTGCAAGGAACTGGAGATAGCACCGCTAAAAGCACAAACACCTTGTCCAAAAACAAGACCCCAACGCCGATCGCAGCCACCAACAGAAGGAAAGCTCCCCGCGGGTCTTCTTCTGGTCTTCTTTCCAAACTTAGCTAACACTGTAGCTGAAGTTGGAAAGGCAAAGCCTTATGGCACCGGGTGGGAGGCTCGACCGGCCGCGGAAGACCCCGAGCCAGCTCTCGCCAGCGCCGCCGCCGCCGCGGGCCGGGCCCTGCACTTATAGCCCCGCGCGGAGCTCCTCCCGCCGCCGCAGGCGCCGCCCCGCCCGCGGCCGCGCTCCCGCCCCGCAGCCCGCACCTGCGCCGCCGACCCCCGCCCGCAGCGCGCTCTGGGGGCGCCCGCGGCCGGGGCGGGGAGGGCGCGCGGCCCCCAAGGGCTGCGACGCAGAACCCAGCGCCAGGTGCCAGGAGGCCGCCCCGCCGTCCTGGGGAATGGAAGCCTGCGGGACCGTCGTGTGCAAAGCCCCAGCCCGAGCTGTCCAGGGCATTGCGGGGGGCGGGGTCCTTTTCTTTCTTTCTCCCCTTTTTTCTCTCTCTCTCTTATTCTTTTTTTTTTTTTTTACGAAAATCATTTTTAATATAGGTATCCAAAGAAATACAAGCAGGGCACAGAGCCTGCCTTCCTGGCCTTCCCATTCCGGTCCCCCTGAGGCACGGAATGTTTTTCCTTCCCAGGCCCTGCGAGCCCAGGCTTCCCTCAAAGCGCCAGAATCAAAGGGCAGGAAGGGGGCCAAAGATCAGAGTCCAGCCCTTCTGAGAGGAGGAAAGAGAGGCTTGGAAAAAAGAGGCAGGCGCTGCAGGAGCCCACCTGCCCTTGGCCCAGCACTCGTATCTCCAAATCTGTCTTGAAAATACATCAAGGAGACCAAATAAGCCCATTGACCACCCTCTCTTCTCCCTCTGCACCCTCTCACCCGGCCTCCAAGACCTCCACGTGCGCCCCTGCCTCTCCTCCAAAAGCCCCAGCATCTGAGAGGCAGTTACCAGGAACACCAGCCATCCATCCCACTTGTGTCCTGGGGCCTGTCCCTGTCCAGATAAAGCCATCCCTTGGCCTCCTGGAGAGGCAGGTGAATGACTAAAGGAAGCCAGGTGCAAGCCTTTGAAGACTTTAGTTTGTTCCTGCTAGGTGGACACCCCTAGGGCATACCTGCCCCTTTGCCAGGCTGATGATTACCTTACCTTTATCAGTCTCAAAAACCCCAGGTGTGATCCTAAACATGGCAAGTCCCACCAGATTCCATACTCTGAGCACAGGCCTGACTGACTCACGCAGTGAAGGGAACCTCTCTCAGGCATATATGCCCTGTATCTGGACTCTAAATCAGAAGCCCTAAAGATGGAGGGGGTGGGGTGTGCTGGATTCAGCTGGGATGTGGTCTGGAGGGAAGAGATAGGGGATATACAGTTTACCGCCATTAACTGCTTTTTCCCCCTTCTCGAGCCCTCTTTTCTCCTTTCTTTCACACACTTTGAAGTTCTTTCTCTTCACTCAGAGGTTTGGGTTTGACTACTGACATTGGAGAACAGGGGTATGTATCCTTGAGAAGTAGACCCAAGTATACTCAGACAAGGGACTGGTAAATTAAACTCCCCCACGTTATATGACAGTTTATTTTAAAAAAAAAAAACCTTTTTTTATTAGTACATTGCAATTATATAATCATAGTGAGGTTCGATGTGATAAAAACATATATGCACACAGCAAACTGCACATTTCCTTCTGTATCCCCCCTCCCCTCCCCCTCCTCACATGAGTTTCTGAGACTGAGACATGCACACACTAGCTAGCATAGTATTCTTTGAACTGTTTCCTTCTGTAACCCTCCCCCTTCCCCTTTCTAACTCCCTGGCCTAGTCCCCTTCAACTGCTCTACAGGTCTCTCTGTAGTAAAGTCTCTGATGTTTCCTATTTTCTCTCTAGCTTCCACATAGAAGAGAAAATATACCGGCCTGACTTTCTAAGATTTGCTAACAACAATTTCTTATTAGAGATGAGATTTGACACAAGGCCCTAAAGTGAGGCAGGAAGGATAATGATCTTTGCATGTTGGCCACCGCGAGCCTCAGTCACAAGAACCTCCAAGTGGTTCACGTTCATTACTGCATGCCAGAAGAAGTAGTGTTGAGCTATCCTCAACTTTCAGCTGGTCATCAGAACAGTTTTCTTTTTACTTACGCTCAGCACTGTCCGAGAAGTCTTTGTAGCTGAGTCAGTGTGTGCTTCAAAATGTAATATGGACTTTCTGTCCCCCCTGCACACTAGGGAGTCCCCAGAAGCTAAACTGAGAGAGGGCGAAAAGAACAGACCGAAGACTGTGGAAAAACAAGTAGGAAGGATACTTTGGGAAGACACACAAGATACAGACATCAAAATCAGGGAGATGGCTGGATCCTAAATCCTAAATAATGTGAATAATCAAAATAGAGTTGGACCTCATGAAATGGAAAGGAGGTGAAAAGGAAAATGAAATAAAAGTCCTCAGAGAACAAGTGAAATGCAAAGTGACAGGAATTTCCTGGCCTTGACATTCTAGATTACAAAGCAGTTCACCCTGTTTAAATCACAAGACCCTCCTGGCTCTTCCTCCTTCCAAGGAAACATTGGACTAGTTGAAAATTTAGTTTTCTTACAAAAGCAATTTGTAATTTTCTTCCCAAAACACAAAATATATAACTTTCCTGTCAATGTAATCATAACTAAGAAAGCCCTGCAAGGTTTAAGTCAGATTACAAATGTACAGCCCAAAGACTATTTTCCAGTTCATTTATCCACACTTTTAAAAGTTTGTAAGTAGGTTAGCCAACCTTTTAAGATTCCAACTGGAATAAAATGTAGGTTCTAATTTAAAATTGCTAGCTAGTACTTATGATTGGCAAGTGAGCAGTATTTGATTATTTTATTTTTAAGTTGTATTTTCACTTACCCACTGGGCTCCTCAGGCACTTCTGGATCTGATGTGCTTACGAGGACGAAGGCAGAATAAACAATGATCACTACTCCACTGCTCTGAAATAAAAAAAAAGTAATAGGGCTATTATCAACTATTAACAGGAAAAGCTCAGATTCAGGACAGAGCTTCTATTGGGTGTGAAACTTCTTACACTAACATAGGAGCTTCAAGCTCCTATTTCTATTCAAAAGCCTTTCTCAATGTTATAGGCAAATTTCAAAAACTGATTATTTCTATAACCTAAGACTGACTGGACCCTGGAGAAATTCAAATTCAGATGCCTATTTTAAGATACAGAAATCTAATGAAAAGATAAGTATCCTCCCATTTTTTCATTTTATTTAAATATTGCAAATATATTTTACCTTGAAAAGTTCCTAATGAATGCTCGCTCTCTCTCTCTCTCTCTCTCACACACACACACACACACACACACACACACACACATATATATATATATATATATATATATATATATATAAACACATCCACACAAATACAGAAACACATAATTGTCTACAGTTTCTATTTTGAAAATGTTAGTGCAGAATTCAAAAAATTTCCAAAGAAATAGGTCCTTAAAAAAAGAAATATATTCCCAAGGCAAATGTATAGATACCGAAAGCTGAGTTGTTTTCAGGGACTGGGTGGAGAGAATAGGTAATGACGCTTAATGGGTACAAGGTTTCCTTTTGGGGCAATGAAAATGTTCTGGAACTAGATAGTGGCCATGGTTATGCAACACTGTGAATGTACTAAAAGTCTCCAAATACTGTACTTTAAAAATGGCTTAAATGGTGAGTTTTAGAATGTAAATTTCACTTCAACCTTAAAAAAAAATGCTTTCCTAAAAGGAAAGCTTGCGATTTTTTCACTATTAGTGTTGATTGGGATTAATGTGGGCCAAATATGGTCCCAGGAGATCTTAATAAAAAAGAAAGAGAATGGAAAAAGAAAACAGAAATCAAACCTCATCCATCACACTGACTGAAAACTCAGACACGAAATGAAGGTAATTGTTTAGCCTTCTTCATATGTAGCCAGAAAATACATACACATTTCATTTAATAAATGTATTGGCCTCTCAACTTTTGTCATACACGTTCTGTTGTCTAACTAACTCTCTCGTGTTATAAAGCCCATTGCCTTATATTCTGTTTTCAGGAAAAGCAGAAGAGACAACACAGCAATACCCCCTCATGCTCTCAAGACACTGCTCAGCCTTCCCTTCTCGGTCCACATCATTTCTGAGGTATTTGGCAATTTTAGTTGGTCTTCTGGGCACCCTTTTCAGTTGTACAGTTGCTTGCAAGAGCCTCCCATAAGAGGCGCAGAGATCTTAGATCTCTTAGAGGTCCTCGTTCAAGCAAGCAAATAGTTGCTGTTACATGTTCTCATAGCCTCTGTCTTCTGTTTCATTCTCCACATTGCATAACTGTTCCGAGGCAGTACCTGAGTCTGAGTCTTACTAAGATGGCCACACACTTGTATTCAGGAATTTCCATTCTGGGCTACCAGCAAAAATGTCAAACGTCCTTGATGTTCATTTAGGAAACAGTGCACATGTCCAGTGTAAGAGTCCCTGTGTCCCAGCTCCCCCTTGACCTGCTCTTTGTGGTATGATCAGTGTATCTGCTCTTCTGTTTTGATTGTTTTTCATTTCCGTAAATACTACTTCCATTCGTCTAATTTTCTCTTTACCACATCTCATAAAATGCCTAATTATTATAGACATGTCAATAAAAGATAATAATGTTTCACAGCCATGAAATCCTTAGGCCATATCCCAAGTACCAGATCCTTGAGTTTGTGCTCACACAGACCAGTGTTGTAAGGAAAACCCTAGTACTATAAAGAAGACAGAAAGACAGAGGAAAGGAAAGGAAGGGAAGGGAAGAAGGAAAGAAGAAAGGAAGGATAAGATGGAAGAAAAAGAAAAACAAGAGGAGGAGGAAAAGGAAGAGAAAGAGCAAGAAGAGGATGAAGGCAGTCTTTATTATATGACCTGGACAAAACCCTCTTCTCTGATGCAGTTTAAAAATATTGACTAAATTTATTATTATTATTATTATTATTATTTACTGGAAATTGAATCTAGGGGCATTCTACCTCTGAGATACACCCCCAGCTCCTTCTTTTTAAAACAAGGTCTTGCTAAGTTGCTGAGAGTCTTGATAAGTTGCTGGGGCTGGCCTCAAACTTTCAATCCTCCATCTCAGCCTACCAAGTACTGGGATTGCAGGCATGTGCCACTATACCTGGTAATTTTACCCTTTTTTTAAAAGGTTAAAAGCACAGTAAGAGGGCCTCTCCCAAGAATGCTTTACGTGGTGTTATCTGAATTGAGCCAGATGTATGTAACAAAAGACACCATATATTTGGAGTTCTGCACAAGTGGCAAATATGAAACACACTGATTATCAGATCTTATCTCCTTTCATCTCACAACAACCCTATGAAGTAATACTGCTATTATCCCCATTGCACATACAAAGACTCACTCAAGGTCCCGCAGCTAGAGAGGGAGGGGGAACTATGGTTCAAGACCAGCATCAACTGAAAGCAAGGACCTTGCTCTGCTTTGTAATTCTGCGTTTCACCAACTGAATAAGCTTGGGACCCAGGTCATGAATAAGCATGAATATGACTTTTTGTCCTTACTGGCTAAAAATGGCCGGGACTCAGGTACCAATGGGTCTTGAAAGTAATTTAGTGCTGACCGGTGGAAGCCCCCAAATATCTAGCTGATGAGTTGGAAACTGTGTAATACTAGGAGCTGTTAAAGAATTTCAGTGTGGAGCCCACTGCCCAAATCCAGGTGAAAGTCCAGTCCCTTTTTCATAGTACATGAAATAGGTTGGTGAAAAAAATCTTAACTTTATATTTTAGACATCAAAGGGGAAAGGTAAAAATGAAAGATGTGGGGTATTTCCATTTTTATTATTAGACTGCTTACATTTGCTGGCCTTGATTCTCCTGTCTCAGCCTCCCAAGCACCAGGATTACAAGTGTGTGCCACTACTCTCAGCCGACTGCTTACATTTGAATTTTTACATCAGTATTAAGAGATGTGGGAGTTGAGCCGGGCATGGTTGTGCAGGCTTTTAATCCCAGCATTTGGGAGGCTGAAACAGGAGGATTGCAGTTAGCGGACAGCCTCAATTACTTAGTGAGGTCCTTTGCAACTCAGTGAGACTCTGTTTCAAAATAAAGAATAAGAAATAGGGCTGGGGATGTAGCTCCGAGGTAGGATGCTCCTGGGTTCCATCCCCAGTACCAAAAAAAAAAAAAAAAAAAAAAAAAAAAAAAAAAAAAAAAAAAAGATGTGGGAGTTTGTGCTTAATAAAAATGTTTGGTTATTTCAAACACAGTCAAAAGAAATTTCTTGGCACTGTAAAGGGAATTTAAAAATAGAATTTTTAAAGGGAACATGATCATCATAGATTTAACAATATTACAAGGACTATTTTAAAACTATTTATGAACTGAGCGTGGTGGTGTATGCTGAGACAGGAAGATCAAAGTTTTGCGGCCAGCCTCAGTTACTTAGTGAGACCCTCTTCAACTTAGTGAGAACCTGTTTCAAAATAAAGAATAAAAAGTAGGGATGAAGGTGTAGAATGGAGGTGGAATGCCCCTGGGTTCCATCCCTAGTACCACAGCAGCAACAACAACAAACTATTTATGAAAGAATATTAGATGCAGATTTATTATTTGGTATAGGAGGTGGGTTTTTCTATGGTATCAGATGCAATGTAGTTTTGAGGATATTTTTTCATATTTAGTAAATGTTCTACTGAGAAAATAATAGTAGGGCTTTCATGGTTTCTTAATTCTCTAACAACTACACAAAGACTTTGATATCTATGCTAAGGGCAATCTACATAATATCAACCCCAGAGTCCCAGAGCCTGAGCATACACACACGTACACCTTTGTAGATGTGTCTCCCTGCATGAAGGGAATGATTTTGCAATAAAGACTGGTAACTGAGGAGTGTTATGGTTTTGGAAACATAACTGAGTTAAGAACTTAAGGGGCCGAAGATTAAAGTGGACAAAAGAGCAGGGTTTGGAACAAGAACAATCAGCATGAATAATGCACCCAAATCTGAATTAGAAATCAAGAGACAGAGTTCTATCTTTGCTAATAAGCAGCTTTTTTTGATCCTTTGAAAAACATAGTTTAGCCGGGCGTGGTGGCGCACGCTTGTAATCCCCGCGCTTGGGAGGCAGAGACAGGAGGATCGCGCAGGTTCGAAGCCAGCCGCGCGCGCTGGCTTAGGAGACCCTGTTTCCAAATAAAAATGTAAAAATAGGTCTGGGAGTGTAGCCCAGAGGTAGAAGGGCTTCCAGGAACCCCAGTACCACCAAAAAAAAAAAAAAAAGAAAAAAGAAAAACATAGTTTAGCTCTATCGAGAAGGCCTGTAAATGAAGGGGTCAGTTAATTGAGGTCAGATTCATTGAAATTATCTGTGATTCCGTAATAAGAGTTGTAGTGAATTTTATTTTCTGTGTGTGTGTGTGTGTGTGTGTGTGTGTGTGTGTGTGTGTGTGTGAGAGAGAGAGAGAGAGACAGACAGACAGACAGACAGACAGAGAATTAAATCCAGGAACAGCCTGCCTGGGAGTTACACCCCTAGCCCTTTTCATGCTTTTGTTTTGAGACAGGGTCTCCCTAGGTTGCTGAGACTGTTTAACCTGTGATCCTCCTGTCTGAGCTTCCCAACTACTGGGATACAGGCGTGCACCACCATGCCTTGCCTTATTTTCCTTTTAATGCTTTTCTATATAATAAGTATGTATTACTTTTATAATGAACATATATTACTCTTATATCCAAATATAAAAAGATTAATTTAAACTTTCTGAAGTTTTCATCAGTTTATGCCACATCAACCTTTGAACAAGCAAATTTTCTTCAAAGACGTTGATTCATAAAATGCTAACTAAATTAATCTTTAAAAAAATCTGAGTTACAATAATAGTTTGAGAGCAATCTCAATATATCTTCTTACTGTGGATAGGTAATATTTGATTTAAGAGGGAAATGGGTGATGGTTTTGTGGTACTGGGGTTCCTGGAAGCCCTTCTACCTCCGGGCTACACTCCCAGACCTGTTTCATACTTTTTTATTTTTGGAAACAGGGTCTCTTAAGCCAGCACGGCTGGCTTCGAACCTGCGTGATCCTCCTGTCTCTGCCTCCCAAGCGCGGAGATTACAAACTTGCGCCACCAAGCCCGGCTAGGTGATGGTTTTGTATCTTTGATTTTGCATTTGAATTGGTTCCATTGTTATACCTGTAGAGAATTTTCAGGTATTCACTGGAGCAACATATGACCTTTGCTTATTTTCAAAGTACTTTATCCATCTACTAAATCTAAATATCTGTAACCTAAAAAAATAATGGGGCCTTGGTTTGATAACTGTTTTTACTGCTTCTTCACTTAAATTAATTGCTTTTGAGTTGTTTGATCCATCTGTTATCTGAAATGTAACAATGGATGCTTGAAGTTTGGCTCCCTGGAAAGCATTATATTTACATGTGAAGATTATACCTACAAGTTGCCTCAAATACACAATATCTTCTGCTGTAGAATTAATTGGAAAAATATTTGTGAGGTTTTTCAGTCTCAAAAAAATGTGTCTGTGAATTTGCAGGTTTCATTTGATTTTGGAAGTCCAGCTTAAGCTGGCTTTAACTTAATCAAGGACTGTTTTCTTAGGTTTACCTGATCTTCCATCAACTCTATGAGTTTCCCCTTTTCCAGCTACACCCTTTCCTTCTAATAGACAGTAATGCCCAATTACTGTGCTATGGCACGATTAATATCTCATTTCTTGTGGTCATGAGGTGTGTTTTTTGTATAATCTGTTTTGTATTCTCCTTAGCATTAAGATAGATCCATCCTTTACAAAAAAAAAACAATAATGCAATCCACGAAGTCACATTAGAAAACATTAATGTTTTGACTAATTTAAAACTGCAAATGAAAAACACATAGACTATAATTTTCCATGTGTAAGGATGTAGGGTATCATTAAATGAGTTGAGTTGTTTCTTCTCAGTACCAATTACTTTAGGCATGTCTAATTTGTTTTTCCTTTTTATGGGCAATCTATTGCCTTTAAATTCAATGTGGGATGATGCGGAGTGATGATGAATTGTGTGTCAGTCCTTCACAAGGTAGATCATCTAAGCTACTGTTGAATGCTAAGGCTAAAATGGATTAAGAGAGGTTCACCTTTGTGTCACAGGAGGCTCTCTGTACTATGTTTAAAAAATGTCTCACTTTACAAGCCATTGGACAGCTCAAACAAGATTGTGATCATAGCAAATTAAATGTATTCATCGACATATTATGAGCTTATACTGAGCTGGTGATTGACTGTTTAAGAAATAAGCCCTCACAAGTGGCATTAAATTGGTTTCTGTCTTCATTTGATTTTGCAGTTTGAACCAAGGGAAAGAAAAATCAGCACATTTTCTCCTTTTAAAGTACTCATGTTTTTTAAAGTATATATATATATATATATATATATATATATACTTCATATATATATATATATATATATATATATATATATATATATATATACAACTCGACAACTCTTGGGATTTCTCTTCACGTGTTTTAGACTTTTTGATTCATCAATGCTATTTGTTTCACAAATTCTTTGTAAACCCTAACAGTACATAAAAACATCCTGGTATAAAAACCCCAAAATTGCCCCCACTGTGCCTTTTAGTCAAATTAACTAACTAATATCTTCATAGAGAAGATTAAAATAACACACCTTCAGTTCTCTGCTAAACATATCAGTGAAAAAGTGCTTGGCTATACAACTAAACCTAAAACTTCAGACATAGATATAAACAGTTCCACACACAAGGAATAACCATTTCATAAACCATTTATGTTCATAAAAATTGCTTTACAAAACATATCTCTAATAAGTTTCCCTTTATATATATTACATATATATTTATGCATATATATACAGGTTAATCTGAATATAAATATTGCCCAAACTGTATAACTCTGTCACTCCCTCAAGGGAGAGAACTAAATTAAAGAAAGAGAAAGAGATAACAGTAATTATTAGTAGTAATAATAGTGTTGCATACTTCTCAGATGCATTGTTTTAGGTGACAGGAATCAAATATTAAAAATAATAAAATTGCCTGTGTTCATTTATGAGTGGGTCTCCCACAGTTTTGAGAGGTTGTGCCAGGTAATTTAACAAATCACCACCATCAAATAACTTGTTTTATTACTCTAGTAAATCCTAAGCATTTGTTCAAATATGAAAGTAAAGTTTACAGGATGTAAGATTTTCCTGGCAACATTGGAACAATTCCACAAAATGCAGGATGGGTGTCAACCTCACAGTTTCCTAGTTAGTAGATTATATAAAATCTGAATATTTTCAAATTTGGGCTTTTTTTTTTACCTATTCGCCCTCTTTTTTAGCACTTATTTTCTATACCACTGTTAACTGAGTATTACTTGGACTCTGTAATACAATATCATTTCTGAACCTGTGCTCACGAAATGAAGCCCATCTCCACCAACTTGTTAGCTGAACAAGTGTTAGAATCCCTGGCTGGAGTGGGTTGTTGGATTGGTTAGTGGATTCATTGTTTTTTGTTATTATTGACTTTTTTGTTATCGGTTTTATTTCTTTGTAATTTTTCAAATAAGACACAGACCCAAGGAACAGGTCCTATTGCTCGTAGAATGTTTAAAAAGGCATCTGAAGACCATCACTGTTACGAGTTGTCTAGTAGTTCTTAAAAATTCCTATATTGAAGTTGAACACCCTAGTATTTCAGAATGTAATGTTGGAAATAGGAGCTGTGCAGGTGTAATTAGTTAAGAATAAGTCACACTGAAGTCAAGTAGGCCCCTAATCCAACCTGACTGGCATGCTTATAAAAAGGGAAAATTTAGATCCAAACACACACAGGAAGAACACCACATGAAGATGAAGGCAGTGACCAACAAGTTAAAGGATGTGAAAGATGGCCAGCAAGCCATTGGCAGCTGTGAGAGGCACAAGCAGGCTCCCATTCGTCCTTCAGAAGAGGCCAACTTGCAGTACCTTGGTCTTTGATTTTTGGTCTCCATATCCATAAGAAAACAAGATGCTGTTGTTCTAAGTTACCTAGTTGTTGTAATTTGTTATAGCAACCTTAGCAAACTAATACAGTAATTAGTGACAATAAGTGTCTTTTGTCAGAAAAAAATAACATTTGACTTTGGTGCACTGATTTTTTTTAAGATGAAACACAATCATAATGAAAGTGATCATCCTCGCTGAAGTAAACCACTCATTTCTATCTTTTTCATTACAAGCAATATGTTTTAGTAAATTTTTTGGAGATGAATTAAGTTTTGACTATCAGTTATATATGCTCCGAGTGAGAAATTGTATAAAGAGTATTATACAACAATGGTATTGAGTGTTCATAAGCAATCAAAGAAAAATGATAGCATCCAATAATTTTTAAATTTCAATATTACAACTAGAGCATTAGCCCTCTTCACATGTAAAAACAATATTAAAGCCTTTGTATCAATGGAGGAAAAAGGCATGATTTATCTATAATAAGAAGAAAAATGGGAGGGATTGAAGAATAATGATTTAAAGTATTTTCCCCTCATAAAGTAAAAAAAATGACAAATTCCCAATGTTTTATTTCTGCTGTAGGAGTTAGCGATTTGGATATAATGTATAAAATGTGTGATAATTTCTCAGATGACTAGAAACCACAAAGTGATATTCTAAACTCTAAGGCCAAAACTAAAAAAAATTTAATAATCTAGGACTCTTTTAAGGTAAGGCTCTTGAAGGAGATTAAACTCTCCTTCTTTTTGCAAAGGGGGTGGTCCCCACTGAGAAGGGAGAATGAGAGCAAAGAAGAAAGAGAGGTAATGATTCACTGATTGTCAGCACCAGCACCAAACAAGGACAACAGAACTACTTGATAGGTAATCCTTGGAAAGGTCACACCAGAGATATAAGGATCATTTAGCTTGGCCAAATGGATAATAGGGGATATTTGAACTATCCATTAACGCCATCTAATTCATTTACTTTCTTTTCTCACCAAGTTACCTAGTATTTATTACTTTGAAGTCATAAGACATGTGATGCTGGCTAGAGGGAGTGTTAGAAAGCATTATTTTCTCTATACAGAAATATGCCCCTTTGCAAATTAAATCAGCAGTAGAAATAAATATCCCTTGAGTTTATCAAATATGATATTGTTATAATAAAATAATAGCTAACATACAACATTGCTATGTGCCTGCCACTCCTCCAAGTACAATGCTAATTTATTTCATTCTCACAGTAAACCCCATGAAGTAAGCATGATTACTATGTCTTTTTAAAATAGGCAACAAAATTGAAGTTTATAGCCCTGGGGAAGTTTTTTGTTGTTTGTTTTTTAACTGAGGGTTTAAACCTGAGAACCAAGAAACTAAACCCGTGACCGACAAATGATCCCTTAACATGTTTTACCTTTTTATACCTGCTTTAACAAACATTTTAACTAATCATACCACCATGCAAAATAGAACCTGTGTTGTATCAGCAACTCTACAAGACAACTCATTTCTCTCTTGAGAATTAGGATCGCAATGAAAAATTGCAAACAAAATTACTATTATATATAAAATTATGTCTTCTTGGAGCAATCATGAATGAAAGATTCCCCACCTAATATATTATCTAGCTAGCATCTACAAAGAATATAGATAGGATAAAACAGCTTGAATATTTAGAATACACAGATTATATGCAAACTTGTGATTACACTAATGGATTATTGTTTTAGGAGTAATATTGTGTTTCTCAACTGTCAGTTACTTTTACAAGTACTGGATTGCAAGTAACTAAATCTCTACCACAGGATAAGAACACACTTCACATAGTCTTTGGAACCACTATAAGTCTTCAAAATATATAACTAGAAGTTAAATTGAAGGTGCCTATCTTTCTTTTATAATTCTTTATATCTTTACTAGATCACCTGAAAATGAAAGGTAAGCACAGCACAATTTCCTACAGTTGACTTCAATTTTTTGAATGCCAAGATTAATTTAAATTAATTATTCTAACTTATTCTAACTGTTACTCTAGTCAGAATAAGACTTTTTGGGATTGAATCCAGGGACATTCTATCTCTGAGCTACATCTCCAAATATTCTACCTTCCTATCTCAGCCTCTCAAGTACTGGGGATTATGAGTGTGTGCCCCCACACCTAGATAGAATAAGGCTTTTAAAAAAGATTTATTTATATACTTTTATTGGTGCATTATAGTCTGATAGTCCCATATCATAATGTAATTCACAGTGCTAGTGACATACATGCACACAGCACTAGGTGAATTTTTCCTCAGCTCTCTTCTCACTCCCCCCACCATAAAAGATGCTGAGGTTGGCGTTGGAATTCTCACATAGGTACATGGTGTCAATGGAAGTGTTTCCTTTATTAATTCTCTTTCTTCACCATCTTCTCCTTACAACCTCCCTGGCTCCACTGGGGTTTCTCCCCCATTGTCTAAAGCCCCTTTTTTTAATCTCAATTATTCCCTAACATCTGCATATGAGAGAAAACATATGACCCTTTACTTTCTCTGTGACTAAAAAAATCTCACTTAACATAATGTACTACAAGTCCATCCCTTGTTTTTCTGCAAGTGACATTATGTTGTTTTTATTGCTGAATAGAATTTTATTCTGTATATATCCCATAATTTTTAATCCATTCATCTATTGATGGACACCTGGGTTGCTTCCATAATTTGAATATTGTGAATTGTGCTGCTATAAACATGGATATGCATATATTACATTAATTTTCTGGTTTTAGTTTCTTTGGAAAGATACCCAGGAGTGTTAAGCTGAATCATATGGTGGATCTAGTCTTAGTTTTCTGAGGAATCTCCACAATGATCTTCATAGCAGCTGGACTAATTTGCAATCCCATGAACAGCATATAAGAAAGAGTTCCTATTTCCCCACATTCTCACCAGCATTCATTGTTGTTGTAGTTGTTAATGATTACCATTCCATTTAGGCTTAGATGGAATCTCATTGTAGTTTTGATTTGCATCTCCCTGATTGCTAATGATATTGGACGTATGTTTATATATTTGTTGGCCATTTGTATTTCTTTTGTGGATTGTCTCTTTAGTTCAACTGCCCGTTTCTGATTAGGTTATTAGATTCTTTTTTAATATTGTTTTTTTTATTGGTGCACTGTATTCATACATCATAATGGTATAAAAAAATTTTTTGTAGACATACATGCACACATCGCCCAGTTAGCCCCTACCCGATCCCCACCCCGTTCCCTCCCCATCCCTCCTTCCCATGCTTGGCTTAGTGTTTGACATCTAGTACTATAGCAATTTATCTAAAATTAATAATGATAACCTCACATAACACTTTCATTTGTCTGATACCAAGCTTTTGATGACTTAAAGATAACATTTCAATATTTCTTTTTGCTTTCTTTCTTAGCAGAGAATACTTTTTTCTTTTTTTTTTTTTAGGTGAAACTATCACACATTTATTTATTTATTTTTCAGAGAAAATCTATCCTAATATGGAATATGGACTCTAGATACACAAAACGATCTCGAAAAAGAACAAAGCTAGAAGATGTATATTTTCTGATTTCAAATGTTACAAAGCTACAATAATTGAAACAGTGTAGTACTGTTATAAAGGCAGATATATAAACCATTGGAGTTAAATAAAAGCCTAGAGATAAATTCTTCCATATATTGTCAAGTTATTTTTGACAAGGTTTCCACAGATATTTGGTGGAGGAAATAATAATCTTTTAACTAAATATTGTTGAAAAATAATAATTACATGAAGAAGAATAAAATTGGACCCTTACCTAACACCATATACAAATATTAACTCAAAATAGATAAAAGACCTAAATATAAATCTTAAGACTATAAACTTTTAGAAGAAAATCTGGGTCATAAAACCTCATGACATTGAAATTGGCAGTGTTTTCTTGGATATGATTTCAATGGCACAGGCAACAAAAGGGTAAATAAACTCCCTAAAAAATAAAAAAAATTGTATATCCAAAGACAATGTAAACAGAGTTAAAAGTTACTGATAGAATGGGATAAAATATTTCCAAATGCTATATCTGAAGGTATATTAATATTCCAACTAGAAATCCTAAAAATTAGCAAAAATAAAAGCAAACAATACAATTTAGAAATAGGTAAAAGACTAACATAAATAATGAATCTCCAAAGATAGCCAATCTTAGTTGTCTGTTGGATGGAAAATCTTGTTTCTCTGGTTCTGGTGTGTGTTACCTATTTCTTCTTGTAGTTAATCTATTTGAGTATTTTCTCTAGTGCTGGTTTTGAAGACATAAATTCCTTCAGTTTCTGTTTGTCATGGAAGCTTCTTATTTCCCCATCTAATTTGATGGAAAGTTTTGCTGGGTAGGAAATTTTTGGCTGGAAGTTGTTTTCTTTCAGAGTTTGGAATATGTTACTTCAAGCCCTTCTGGCTCTCATGACTTGGTTTGGGAAGTCTGGAGTGATTCTAATTGGTTTGCCTCTGAATGTCACTTGGTCCTTTTTTGTTGCCTTTAAGATTCTCTGCTTGGCTTCCACATTAGTCATTTTGACAATTATGTGGCGTGGGGATCCTCTTCTCTGATCCTGTCTAAAGGGAGTTCTATAAGTTTTCTGGACCTGGGTATCAACCTCTTGCTCTATGTTTGGGAAATTTTCTGCTATTACTTGAAGAGATTGTTGATCCCTTTGGTTTCACCTTCTTTTCCCTCCTCTATTCCAATTATTCTTAGGTTAGCTCTCTTAAAATGGGCCCATATTTCTTGAATGTCAGATTCCTGCTGTCGGATTTTTTTTTCTAAATTAGAAACTATGCGTTCATTTTTGGAGTGATCATCTTCTAGGAGCAAGATTCTATTCTCCATGTGGTCTAATTGGTTGTTTATACTTTGAATTGAGGCCTTTACTTCATTGATTACATCCTTTATCTCTTTTTGGCTCTCTCTGAATTCTTTTCGAAACACCTCTATTATTTCTGCAGTTATTTTCCTGATTTGATCTTCTAGAAATCTCTGAATTTCTATTTTATCAGGTTCTGATGTTGTGGGGTTGTGGGCATTCACTGCTCCATTGTTATTTCTCTTTCCCATGATTTCTGAAGTTTGTGCTTTCTCTAAGTTCTTCCCTGGGTCACTACGACTTCACTTAAGGTGCTCTGGATCTCGAGTCTGTGGTATCTCAGTCACCACTACTCCTTTACTGGGTTTTATTTCAAAGTCTCAGACCCAGGGAGTCAATCAGGGCTGCTTTAGACAATTGGGGGGTGCCAGGCTGGGCATTCTCTGGCATGGAGTTGTGACTATAGTGTGATATCTCTGCCACCGCCACTCCCCCACTGGGTCAAGTCCCTGGGAGTCAGTACTGGGATTTCTCCTCTAGGGGCCACAATTTGACTCACTGTTATTGAATGTGCCAATGGAGCTGTAGTTGACTTGGTGAATTCGCTGCTGCCACCCCGGTGGCAATACGGCGCTGCTGCCATGCTCTCAGCTGTGAGGCTGGCGTATTTCTTCTCTGTTTTTGAGCTCCGCTCTGAGTCCCTGCAGGGTGTGCTGAGCCCAACCCCTGAGAGCTTTAGACGCTCCCTGCGCTGAAAAATATGCCGAATCCCGCCCAGCTGATCCACAGCGGCTCACCTCGGCTCGCTGTCCGCCGCTCCTCTCTGAAGCCTGGTAGGCTGTTGAGTTCGTTGGTCTGGTGCAGTCCGGTCAAGTCGCTGCTGCCGACGGCAGTATGGTGCTGCTGTTGCGTCCTTGGCCGTGAGGCCGGCGTATCTCCTCTGTGGCTCTGAGCTCCGTTCTGAGTTCCCCTCCTCTCTGGAGCCTGGTGCTGGAAAAAAAGATGGCATCCGCACAGCTTTGCGCCACGGCTCCGGCTGCAGCACTGCGGTCTGGGTTCTTTCTGGTGTCTCGTTTTTTCAGCCCTCTTTTTCTCTGTCCCTTGTATTTACCTTTTTTTTTTCTCTGCTGATGGTGTTTTCTGGCTATGAAAGGCGCTGATTTTGTGGTCATAGAGATTGGTTGTTAGCGGGTTTCGTAAGCCCCGCTTTTCTCCATTGCCATCTTCCGATTCTTTTTAATGTTAGGTTTTTTAAGTACTTCATATATTCTGGATATTAGTCCTCTATGAGAGGAGTAAATGGCAAAGATCTTCTCCCATTCTGTAGTCTCTCTCTTTAGACTCTTGATAGATTCCTTTGATGAAAAGAAACTTTTTGCTTTAATGACATTCCATTTATTAATTATTTTTTAATTTCCTGAACTTTGGGGAATTTCTACCTGTGTTTGTATGTTGGAACATTGGAACTATCCTTTTATTCATCTCAGTCTCTGGTCTGATTTCTAGGTCTTTGATCCATCTTGAGTTGACTTTTGTGTAGAGTAGGAGGTTGGAATTTAATTCCATTTTCTACAAATGGATAACCAGTTTTCCCAACAAACTCCATTTGTAGAAAAGGCTGTCTTTTCTCTAGCATATGTTTTTGGCACCTTTTTTGAAAATCAATTGGCTACAAATGTGTGGATTTGTTTCTGTATCTTCTATTCTATTCCATTGATCTATATGTCTGTTTTTATCCCAATACCATACTGTTTTTATAACTATAGCTCTGTAGTATAATTTGAAGTCAGGAATTGTGATACCTCCTGCATGGTTTCTATTGCTGAGAATTGCTTTAGCTATTCTGGGTCTTTTTTTTCCATATGAAGTTTATAACTGATTTTTCTAGCTATGTGAAAGATGGCTTTGGTATTTAATAGAAATTGCATTGAAACTGTAGATCACTTTTTATAGAATGGTCATTTTGATAATATTTATTCTGCCTATCTAAGAGCATGGGAGATCTTTCCATCTTCTAAAATCCTCTTCAATTTCTTTTTTTAGGTTTTATAAATTTTCAAAATTTAGTGTTTTGTAATTTACCCACTTGGTTACATTTATTCCTAGGTATAAGACTTTTTAAAGAGCTAAGACCTAGAACTTAGCCTAATGTATTCTGTCGAATCATCTATGTTAAATACGCACAAATTAGTAAAGATAGAAAGCGATGAAACAAGAGGTAAAGTGAGAAAACACAGGCGGCAGGATTTCACAATCTTTATATAGAAGTAGTTTTTATTCTCTATAAGTCTTCAGAAAAAGATATGGGAGAAGAGATGAAGGGAGGAACTGGTACTTATAGTGAGACTTTGGTGGGGTAGGGGGGTACCTTTTCCAAGGTTCTGAGCAGAACTGAGGGAGGGTTTATCTTTGCTGCTTGTCAATAGACATTTATGCAGGTCTTCCCAGAGGGCAGACATTGTCAAGTTGTGGGATTACAGAAATGAACAAAACAGGCAAGGTCCTTGCCCCCTGTGAAGTTTACATCCACCAAGACAAACTCATGTTTTGGGATAGTAATCTCTTATACTGCCAGCAGTGAAGAGCTGTTGAGGGAAGGACAGAGAATGCGCAACTACTAAGCACATACTCTTACCAGGCTCTAGACATTCCCTGACTTTTTTGTACCCAACTGCCTTGCAGTCTCACCACAAGAGTTTTGAAAGCAGATTTGTGGGTCTAACAGATAACACTTTGTTCAGAAACTAAAAAATTCTGATTACCTCCCTACCTTGAGTCCTACATAGGTTAAGACTCTAAAAATATCAACCACAGAAATACTTGGAATCTTCTAATGAGATAATTTGGGCCCATAGAAGACCTTCAATAAATATTCTTTAAATGAATAAATGATTTAAAATTTTTTAATCTATAAAAACAATCATTTATTTAACATATATTGTATGACATGAGGTTCTTGGACACTTCATAAAAGGGCTTGCCCTATTTCCATCTTAAAGGGAACAGTATCTCCAAGAATTTAAGGTAGAACATGAAGCCATTATAGAAAAACAGGAAGACAGGAAGCTTCTGTGTTTTATGCTCCAGTTTTTTACATCCATAAGAATTCCTTATAAGCAAACAAAAACCCATGACATCACAAGAGGCCTTTCACCTAAACAGACTCATCACAAGATAGAATCTAGGGGTAGCTGCCTGACCCTTATCTTCGAAATAAATGATATTGAGAATTCAGAGAGATAAACTACAAAAATTGTTCTTCCCTGCTTCCAAAGAATCCACACTGTGGAGAGCAAAGTCAAGGGGATGAATTTAGTTTGCTTTGTGAAAACAAAATAAATTGTGCACTGAGTTTACATTCTAATTGAATAAGTAAATAACAGGCACAATGTAGAGAAAGCTTTATTGGTTTAATTTATTATGGTTTTTGTTTTTGTTTTTTGTTTTGTTTTGTTTTGGTTTTGCTACTGGGATTGAACTCAGGGGGAAATTACCTCAGAGCTATACCCCCAGCCTTTTTATTTCTTATTTTGAAACATGGTCTCATCAAGTTTATAAGGGTCTTGTTAAGTTGTTGAGGCTGGCCCCAAACTTGCAATTCTCCTATCTCAGCCTCGCAAGGGTTGGAATTACAGGCAAGTACAATCTACCCTGGCTTAGATATTTTAATTAAAAGAAATCTGACATCTGGCTGGGAGTGCAGCTCAATGGGAAAGACATTGCCTCCAGTACATGAGGCTCTGGTGTTGAAACCCAGCGGAAGCTAAGAGAAAGAAATCCAATATTAAGAAAAATGAACATAGCTACATAACTAATTGTCAACCATGAAGAATATCCAAATATCCAAGTAGAGAATACCTTCTTTTTTCTTTTTTTTTTTTTTTTGCAGTACTGGGGATGGGATCCAGGGGCATTCCACCTCTGTGAGACATCCCCAGCCCTATTTTTTATTCTTTTTATTTTTGAAATAGGGTCTCACTGAGTTGTAAATGGCCTCACTAAGAAGCTGTGGCTGTCAGCAAACTGCGATCCTCCAGTCTCAGCCTCCCATATGCTGGGATTACAGGCATGCGCCACCATGCCCAGCTCTAGAATACGTTTTTGACTAACAATTTCCCACCATCTTAATTGTTCCTGTTATTGGGAGCAGCACAATTTTTTCCACCTCCTCATGATATTATCTTCCTCTTTAATTGCCTCCTCAATCATCTACTTATAGCCTCACAAGAACTAAAGAAAAAGACTTCAGTTACCTCTATGTAGGGTAAAAATTTAACTTCTCAACAAAAACTGAAAAGAGGAAGCCAACTGCAAGTCACCCAAGTAGGGGTGAAAAAAGTCATCTCTGCTTGGGCTGATGCTTCTTTGGACCACATGAAGATGCTGGTCAACCTCAACATGAAGCAAAAAACCAGGAGAAGATGAACAAAACCCAGGGCCTGGAAGATAGGAAGCTTCTGTACTTTATGTCTGAACTCCACAGAAAGGCATTGTTAGGTTTTCTGAATTATCATAATTTCTTATATAACACACCTACATTAAAATATAAGCTCCATTAATGAGCAGCAGGCCTTTTTAGTTTGATGCCATCCCGCTTGTTAATTCTTGTTTTAATTTCCTGAGCTTTGGAAGTCTTGTTGAGGAAGTTACTACCTGTGCCTATATGTTGAAGTGTTGAACCTATGCCCTCCTCTAAGTAACATATGAATACTCAGTTTCATAACAGCACAATTCACAGGATCCAAACTATAGAAACAACCTAGATATCCACCAACAGATGAATGGATTACAAAATTATGGGAAATATACACAACAACGGAATTCTACTCAGCAATAAAGAAGAACAAAATTATGTCATTCATAAGAAGATGGAAAGACCTGGAGAACATTATGATAAGTGAAGTTAGCCAAGCACAGAAAGAGAAAGGACATATGTTCTCTCTAAAATGTTTGAGCTAAGGAGTAGCTGGGATACCAGAAGGATTCCAGATAATGGAGGATAAACCTCAGTGAAGTCAGGGAGGAAGGGTAGGGGAAGAATAACGCTGAGGTTTATTAATGAAAATGCTACCTGTGACTATGTGAATACACGTGAATATAACATTGTTAGCCTGGACACTTGGTACTGAAAGGGAGGGAACTGGGGAGTTGGGGGCACCAAGTAATATATAAATATATGCCATTGTCAACATGATCTACGTTATGATGTGAGACTATGATGCACCAATAAAAACTATAAAAATATATAAGTTCCACTCTCCAGAAACACATGTAACCATTACATCTCTTAATTGTCCCTGCTAATAGAGTATGGCAGCAAAGCCCACCCAAAATACCTTTTTAAAAATCATTTTAATCACGCCATGTCTAGTACCAACATATGATAGGAAGAGTTGATAAGTAATAAGAACTACTACCTCAGTGTTTCTGTTGGTAGTTGTCGTATTCATTCTTTCAAGAAGTTTGTGTCCAGTGTTGATGGCAACTGAGGAGACATCATGCATTCCCAAATAAGTTAAGATCTGAGGGAATATAAATTGAGAGATACCAATTTCTAACATTTCGTAATCTTTCTCTTAGAGACAAGAAAGTTAACAGGTCATCACTGGATTACCCACCTCACAAAAAATAAATAAATAAATAAAAAGGAGTTTTCTATGAACTTTTTATCTTCAAAGTCAGAAATTCGCCGGGCGTGGTGGCGCACACTTGTAATCCCCGCACCTGGGAGGCAGAGACAGGAGGATCGCTTAGGTTCGTAGTCAGCCTCGCTGGCTTAAGAGACTCTGTTTCCAAATAAAAAATAAATAAATAAATTATATATATATTTATATATATTTATATATATATTTATATATATATATATATATATATATAATAGGTCTGGGAGTGTAGCCCAGATGTAGAGGGCTTCCAGGAACCCCAATACCACCAAAACAAAAAAAGTCAGAAATTCACATAACATAAATTTAAGAGAAGAAGTTAATCTGGGAAACATATCAAATAGCAAGAAACAGATGGTTTAGAACCAACTGGTACAAGAGCAAAAGAATATTTACTGTTTCAATTTTAAAAAGAAAAAATATTTAAGAAAGGTGAAAGCTGGGCATAGTGGTGCACACTTGTAATCCAAGTATTTGGGAGGCTGAAACAGGAGGATCGCAGGTCCACAGCCATCCTCAGCAACTTGTGAGGCTCTCTGCAATTCAGTGAGATCCTGTTTCATTATATCATTATAAAATAAAAAAAAACAGGGGTGGGGGTGTAGCTCAAAGATAGAATGCTTCTGGGTTTGATTCCCAGTTCTGGAGAGAGAGAGGGGGGGGGGAGGGAGGGAGGGAGGGAGGGATGGAGGGAGGGACGGAGGGAGAGAGAGAGAGAGAGAGAAAGAGAGAGAGAGAGAGAGAGAGAGAGAGAGAGAGAGAGAGAGAGAGAGAGAGAGAGAGAAAAGGAGCTGGAAATTATGATGCATGCCCATAATTCATTATTGGGAGGCTGAGACAAGACCAGCCTTAGCAACCTGGCGAGATCCTGTTTCAAACAAAAATTTAACTTTTAAAGGCTGGGAGTAGCTCATACGTAGAATGCCTCTGGTTTCTCTGGTTTTAATCCCTAGTACTACAAAAATACATACACACACATACAGATAGACATGTACATACATGCATACACACATACATATGTGAAAACTTACAATGGGGCATTTTGACACATTCACATCAAAATACAGTCTCACCCAAATATCCACATATATACTTTTATTTTAGAGTGATAAACAAATAGCCTAAGAAAAATCTAGCTCTTAAACATATTTACTGCCAGGCGTGGTGGCGCACGCTTGTAATCCCCGCGCTTGGGAGGCGGAGACAGGAGGATCGCGCAGGTTCGAAGCCAGCCGCGCTGGCGTAAGAGACCCTGTTTCAAAAATATAAAATAGGTCTGGGAGTGTAGCCCGGAGGAAGAAGGGCTTCCAGGAACCCCAGTACCACAAAAAAAAAAAAACCATATTTACTAAGTATATTTCATGAGAAATTCCTAAACTGGATCTAGGGTAAAACCCAAGAGGATGCTGTCCTTTCCAGAATTAATCACATGGACAGCTTTAGCTTTGAATAGGTTAACAGAATGTCTATGAGCTTTTTGAAGTCAGAAACTAGGTTTTATTCAACACAGCACCTGTTATAGTACTTGATACACAGTCACCACTCAGTACGTGTTGACTACCTAATAAAGGTGCAACTTAGAGGAGCATAAGCATAGGTAGCTACCTGGGATGAGAATAAATCACAGATTAAAATTCAAATTATATTGGTAATTTAGTCTGTGAGCTTTTATGAGTCACTTCCTGTCCATTTGGTCATCTACAAAAGAAGCTGCCTGTTAAGATATTTAATGTATCTAATGCGTATTGAAGTCCTCTTATAAAAGTGCCAAATTATTATTATTAACTAAAGAACTGGTTCTTTATATAGTTACCAATGTTTCTTTCATCCTTACACTTGAGAGCATTTCTAACCGCAGCAAATTACTCCCAACACTTTTTTAAAAAATGTAATACACTTTGAAGATTAGCACTACATTCATAGCTATTATTTGTTGTTATTATTTCTACCCAGTCCCAGATATCTTCACTGTAATTCCAAGTTTAAAAGCCCTTGCCTGGTCTCTTACCTTTTTTCATGTTAATGAAATATTGGAATGTTATAACAGTCATCTTGCAATCAAGAGAGTCAGGCGATGCCTGTCCTGACAACACTGAGCTGCAGGCACAGTGACATCAGCAACCTCCTCTCAAACTGTGTCAAGTGAGAAAAATAAGACCCTTTCCTACTAGGCCACCATCAGAGTTCTGTTGCTTAAAACCGGAAGCCGTTGTAACTGGTAAAGAATTAACTGAAGTGGTTTTTAAGGACATAAATAACCGATGAAGGTTCAAAGAAGGAAGTTACGTGATGCAGGAAGAATTATGAAAGACATGAGGAAGAGAAGAGTGGGTATTTGTGATGGGCACAGAAGGCTGGGTTGTGGGAGTAGGGTGAATTTCAGGTAAAGATTATTCTATGAGGACAATGTGAAAATTATTGTTATTCTATCATACTACACGTCTGCTAAGTCCTTTTTATAGTTTTTCTAAGACTTATTTGATTTTACATGTACATTTAAGGTTATTAAATATTAACACATTTCCTGTAATATCTATGATATCACAAAAATTACAGATTTAATTTATTTTGGGGCAAATTCAACCAAAAGTATAAGTAATGAATTATCTTGCAATCTCCAACTCCACATGGAATTATATTTTAAATGCTCTTTGAGCAATATATCTATTAGTTTATTTTATTATTCTTTACTGTTTTCTAACTATGAAAACAAAAACATCCTAACTCGCATCTACTCATGATAAATTACTGTTTATTAAAAATAGCTAAAGATTCATTGTGTCTTTCACAAACCCCATTATTATATGTATGCATTCCAAAAATAAATATAATAATGAGCTCCTTGCTTCTGCATAGATATGGCATCAAAATTATGGGATTGTGCAAGCTTAAGGTCAAGGCAGTAAGTCAGATTCTAACCAGTGTAGGGCTAAGCTGTTGAATAAAAGCAAAGCTCAGTAACATCAAAAATCCTGTCTCAGTGCAGGGGAATGCATTGTGACTAATTGTTTATTAGGTTCAAATATCTTTGCTCAGCATGAGCAAGTCTATCTAAAAATGCTAGTGAAAAAACAGATTTCCTTTTACAAATAAGAGTTCGCCAACTTTAATACAAATATAAAGATGATCGATTTAGTTTATTTAGAGTGTAAGAACACTGTTTAATTGGTGTTAGAGGGAAGGATTTATTTCTAATATTTGAAAAAATCTCCAAGTAGATAAATTTTGGGACTTCTCTTATTTGTACATTGTCAAATTTTGGAAAGTATGCTTAATTCTGAGATTGTGATAACATTGGATACTTGCACCAAGGTATCAAGAACAAAAACTCTGCCATGCGTCTCAGTTTCCCCAAGCAAACTAAATAATCTCAACAAGCTATCTTAGTATGGAATTAAGTAGTAAGTAAGATAAGTTACATAAGAAAAATAAGCTGGTACATTATGGCTTCTAATGTAGATGTGTGTTTTAATATTTAACATTTTAGTAACTTAATATGAATTTTAATTTTTGCAGTACTGGGGATGTAACCCAGGGGCATTATACCTTTGAGCTACACACCCAGCCCTATTTTTTATTCTTTATTTGGAAACAGGGTCTCACTAAGTTGCAGAGGTTCCTCACTAAGTAGCTGAGGCTGTCTGCGAACCGCAACCCTCCGGTCTCGGTCTCCACACCTGGCTCCCCTAGCTCGTTTTAATTTTGTTTGGAAACAGGGTCTCAGTTGTAGAGGGTCTCACTAAATTGCCGAGGCTGACTATAAACCTGTGATCCTCCTGTCTCAGCCTTCCAACTACTGTAATTACAAGCATGTACCACCACACTTGGCTAGTGTTCATTTTAAATATTAAACCCACATATGTAAGTGTATGAGGCTATGCATACTCACTCTCTCTCTCTCTCTCTCTCTCTCTCTCTCTCTCTCTCTCTCTCTCACACACACACACACACACACACACACACACACACACACACACACTGGTTCTGTTCTTTTCATAGATTCAGAAAGCTGATCTACTTATGGCTAAAACATATTAGTCTTAACATTTGGAAGTATTCATGACTTTCAAGTACCCTAAGATAAAAAAAAACTAACTTATTTTACTTTTAAAATATCTTTGAGCTTCTGTACAGTATCTCTTTTTCTTGTGTCTATTACATATTGGATCTTAATTGGCAAAAATACACAGGAGTAAGGTGCTGTCCTGTACATATATGTCGTTCTCAGCCTCCTCCGCCACTATACACATTCTGTGTTACTTAGCACATGTCTAAGTAACCTGAAAATACAGTGAGCTTTTAAAAGTTCTGAATACATGGAACTGTACAGAATAATATTTATGCTACTAAACAATGTGTAACAAGGTGTGGCTCTTAAGTTCCACCTCATAATTGTTATTTAGGTTTTGGGGCTTGTTCAGACATCTACCATCACTTAAAAGTATCAGGAGAGAAGCCAGGCAGAGATTATGACAGAATGTCACATGGATTGAGCTTGTCCTCCAGAGCTCCCCTTTCGTTTGCCCAGGCTTCCTAGGTGCATCAGCTTCATCTGCCCTCCACGTACACCCCCACATACTTCCTCCACTGCCAAGCCTGTCGCCCTGCTCACTCAGCAAAATCTTATCCAGGAAGTGGTGGGAGGGTAGACTCACTTTAATGTATAAATAGCTGATAATACTTTGTTTGTTATCATTCCTGGGTTATTTAAATTTTAGTTAAGCAAAAAATAATACATTTCTTTTAAATTTTAGGATCCTGGCAACTAAAGAAAGTAATTTTGCAGGGTGGCCGGTGAAAGAACACTCTTCCTAGCAAAGGGATGGGGAAGTTTAGTAACCTCAAATTATTTTCAGAATCACTGTACATGCTCATATAAAATTTGGGCAGTTTCCACATCAAATGTGACTCCTGGTATTTGCTAAATTCAAATAGCTGAATAAGAGTTCATTCTATAACTTGATAGTGTAAACCATAAGATTTGTTTTGTCCTGAGCCATCTCCAAATTACTGCCATCTATCAAAACCATATTTGGTTGTCTACTGTAGAAGGATATTGATCTGTCATCTTTCACTGTCCCTATTGCCTATTTTACTGGCAGCCCTGTTAAAGGTTATGCCTTGTCTCATAGAGACAAAAGGCAAAAAAAAATGAGTTAGAAATGATTGCTATGAAATTAAATATTAAAATGTTTCCAAATGTGACAAGATTATTTGTTAAATCTTTCCAATACTTTGTGAACTATATAACAACCAAAGCAGCATCGTGGACACCCAAGTTCTTGTCTCTCCTGTCTCTGACAGTGGTCACAGAACGCTCTGTGAGGGGCGCCGCCAGGTGCTATAGCAGCTGGGTAATGAGTGGGAGGTGTGCATACTGTGGGGCTGCTCAAGCTCCTCCCGCTCAATATTGAGCACTGAGGGTGCTGATGACTGGCAGTGGAGGCTGCATAACTTTGATGTGTTTTTTTTTTTTCTTTCTCTCTCATTTAAAAAAAATTCCCATTTTCTTGCTTTCTATAACCTCAACCCAGTGTCCCTTCAGTGACCCTTATACTGTGGTTTTGTTTCCCAAAAGAGGTCACATAAACAGGGACAATCATGGGGGCGAATCGAACAGTCCAATGGCACAATCACAAAATATGTAGAGATGGTGAAATAAAATTGTTGGCTTTTTGTTTATTTTCTTAGAAATTCCTTCCATTTTTTAAATTTTGTTTTTCCAATAACTACTTGTCCTTGTTTTCTAAGACTTAAAATCTCTGCAGACTACTCTGTAGAGGTTGATGTTGAAGATTTGAAGACCACGTAGCCACTGTAAGCTGCTTCAGTTTGATTACTTACAGATTAGTTTTATAAAACAAAGATTTGTGGGTGCTTTTTTGTTTACTTTTTAGAAGTTGAACCCTTAAAAATATATGAATCCCAACATAATAAACATATAAGTATCTCTCTCTTTCTGTGTGTGTGTGTGTGTGTGTGTGTGTGTGTGTGTGTGTGTGTTTGCTCACTCTGTCTGCAGAGACAAGGGGTAAAGAGCAGACCCATCCCCTGGGTCCCTCCTCCTCTACTTGATGGCTCATCACAGAGTTTGAGATCATTGTGATCCTTTTACTATTCTTCCATGCAGGCTCAGATAGTGGATATATATTTGGACCATTTCAGGGAATTCTATTATTATGTTGCAACATTTTCCTGGCCCTCAGATTCTACAGAGGTGCCTAGGGACTGTTGGGGAATAAGAATATCCAAAAAGAAGCTCATCCCTTGAGGTTCTGTAACTTCCCAGTTCCTGTACTCTACCATGTCCACCAGAGTGTCTGTGCCTTTACTGGTATTACATATTTCAGAGCCATGTGAAATTTATTTTGAAAAATATTTGCAGCATACAAAGTATAAAATGGGGCTTGGCATGGTGGCGGTCACTTGTAATCCCAGTACTCAGGAGGCTGAGACAGGAGGATCACAGTTTCGCAGCCAGCCACTTAGTAAAGCCCACTGCAACTTAGTGAGATCCTGTTTCAAAATAATAAATAATAGAGCTGGGGGTGTCGCTTAGATGTAGAATGCCCCTGGGTTCAATCCTCAACACCACAAAAAAAGTGAAAAATGGGCAGCTCTGGAGCAGCGATTTCTACGTATACTTTGCACTTCAAAGCACAAGAAAAATGGTCATCAGTTTAGTGAGATTCTCAGCAACCTAGTAACACCCTGTTTCAAAATTTAAAATAAGATAGTGCTGAACGTTTAACTTGGAGGTAGAATGTCCTAGATTCAATACCCAGTATCACACACACAAAAACAAATATATGTATGCCTCTACCATTTTGTATATTTTTGTCAAGATATATGACAACAATACATCAAGGACAAACAAAAGACAAAGACAAGGTAAAACAAACAAAACAAAGGCTTTCAAGAGGGTGACATGATAGCAATGTTATTACAGGGCTTGTCTTAAATATATGTTATTTGTTCCTCCTTTCTGGATAAAGTAATTGCTGTTCCCATTACTGTAAACAAGAAATGAACAGAATTTTCAGTAAGCCCACTGTATCCACAGATTCTGTATTTGTTGATTTATAATTCATGTAGATAAAAAAATATTTGGAAAAATGAATCTATATTGAACATCTGCAGATGTTTTTCTTGTCATTATTCTCTAAAAATAAAGCTAATAGCAACTATTCACATAGCAGTTATACTGTTTTAGGTATTATAAGTAATCTTGAGATGACTTAAAGAGTATTTGGGAGGATACACGGAGATTGTATGCAAATACTACAGCATTCTGAAGGAAGGACTTGACCGTCTGTGTATCTTGACATCCCAAGAGAGGTGGTGGAATCAATCCCCACAGATACTGAGGAATGATTGTACTGCTATTAACTTAAATATATACGTCTTTTTTACAGAATAATTCCATTCTGATGCGGCAACTTTAGCAACCGTGAAAAAACTAAGTTTTTTAGTGTAAAAGAACTAAACCACACAACCAAGTAAGTGCAAGGAGTATTTATTAACTACCTTATGATTTGTGATCCGTCTCCGAGGCTGCATTGGCAAGTCAGCAGTTCTCAGGGCCAGATCTTCTGTGTTTTGTTTTGTTTTCAATTCTTTCTAAATGATGGGATAAAGAGATGAGAATCACCAATATTTAGAGGAAGGTGAAGGGACATTGAAAGAGATAATTTGCTGTGTCCTTTTTAAAAAAGCATATGTTTAAAATGTGTGCGTATGTTAATGCATGTACAAAATATTGACTGAGGTTTTAATTACTGCCTGCAAACAATAATAACTGAGATTTTTAAATGAAATTATTTGTATAACTCCAACCTTTATAATCAACAGTCAAGCGAAGAACAGGATGAAGCATGACTAAGAGAGGCAGTGCAGCCTTTCTTTTCTGCCCCCTGTTGTCTCCACACACCTTGTACATTCTACACAGTATTGGGGCAGGGCATGTGCCCTGCTCCACCACGCCCAGACAGCCTATGTGCGCACTGGCTCTGGGTCTACATGGTTTGGAGTTAGAGGGATTATTTGTTTTTTTTGTTTTGTTTTTGTTTTTGTTTTGGTACCTTACTCACCTACCTAAAGTGTGAGGTGAGACCTAAGGACCTCCTAAATTCTTTTTCAAAAACTTAAACATGAAAAGGACCACTGACTATGTCTAAAGGGTGAATCAGGGTTATAATCCAGGTCTTTTATCTCAGATTCCTTCTTATAACCTCAAACCAGAGAAATTACTAGTATATACCTGCCCCCAAGACAGAAAAAAATAAACTGGTCAGACTTTTTTTTATAGAATAATATCATAATCTCAATGTAATGTAATTTTAAATCAGCTCATTACAAAGGTATAAAAAATCCAACCAGTTATTTTGTATCAGATATAGTTCTCTGCTATATGAAATATATATTTAGTGCAATAACAAGTACCTCGTTTCCTCCCATCCTCCAAAATCATTTTTTTCCAGAAGACTAATATTCACAAAGAGAGAAATAACTGACATGACAATTCAGTGAAATTAATCTTGTTGCTATATGCCCAACTTTCTATGTAAAATTTAGAAACCAAATTAGACTGACTATACCTAGAGTTTGGTGATTTCATTATTAAGTTTATATAACTATATAAGGACACTTTAATTGAAGTGCATGTGTGTTTTTCTTAAGACTAACGAGATGTTAGAATATGAATTTGAAATAACTGCAGTGGTCATTTTTTTCTATTTCTGCATCTATATATCTGCATCTTCTACAAGTTCCAGCTCCACCTCTGCCAATCGGACCCAAATGCAATAAAATTATGTTGTAGAAGGAATGACTCAGATCTATCAGTTAATGACATTAAAAGAATTAGGATCTAAGTTTTCACAACTGGCATTTTACCAGGTAATATTTTGGTTCATAGCTGTGAGGTGTTATTTTAGGGGAGTAACTATTTGATAATAGCACTCTGGGCATCTGGGATGAATCTCAGGGGATGGAGGCCTGGGGACTTCCAGAAACCAAGGTAGGGAAATGTATCAGATCTGAAGAGCAGCTGACTCTAGCAACAGGCTGACACCTGGGACCCAAGGGGAGAAAGCACCAAACAGAAACACCTCCTGATGGAGAATAGGGAGAAAACACAGGAGCAATTCAGTATCCACCAGCCTCACTACTTCCATAGGACAAGATAGAGGGACTCTGCTCTCATTCAGGTGCTGAGAAGAAGACGGAGAAGTACCAATGTGGAGTATGAGATTTGACGGCCAGTGACAACCGGGAACCAAGAATAGGAAAGTAGCTCAATACAAAGTGACAAGCCAGGTATGGTGACGCACACCTCTATTTCCAGTACTTGGGGGATGAGACAGAAGGAACGCAGGTCTGTAGCCAGCCTCAGCTACTCTCAGCAACTTAGCAAGACCCTGTTTCCAAATAAAAGATAAAATAGGGCTAGAGGTGCAGCTCAGAGGCAGAATGCACCTGGGTTAAATCCCCAGCACCACAAGATATATTAATTAATTAATTAATTAATTAAAGTAAGTAAGTAACAAATAACAGAATAGGTAAGATGCAGGAACTCTCAAAAACACCCAGAAGGGAAGTTACTTTCTTGTGTGTAGCAAATGGGGGTTGTACAATTTTTATTTGGATGTTAATGGGGAGAGCAACCTCAGAGGGCTGGAAAAATACAAACAGTCCAGTTACACTGCATTAACTAGAACACTCTACTAAAAATATGAGATTCCTTCTAATGGATTTGAAGTTACATTCCAACCAAGTACAGTTTTATGGAAGCTGACTCATGGCAATGACTTGTCAGAGCCCTGTACCTTCTTTACTTGAGGAAGGAGAGCTAAATAACTCTGTCTGGAAGAGGAGTCCTTATATCTGTTTTGTACTTCTGTATATCTCCAGTGAATGAGGCAAAGAACTTAGCACCTACTAAGTTCCAAATGCCTTATATATATTGTAGACGCTTAATCTGTAAGTATTACAAATAACATTTTAAGGAACAAGAAATTAGGGTTCCAGATGAACTCATCTGCCCAAGACCATGCAGTATTTTTCATGGATAAGTAAAAAATAGACCCCTATTTCAAGAATATGTCAAGGCTGTGGTTTAAAACACACTGATTTGGGATCCAGAGAAACAAAACTTCTTTCAGTCATGGATAACCACTATAAAAGACAATTTTCATAAATGAATAATTTTAAATATAATTATTAAACACAAAGCACACACATATACACAGCAAAACTCAAAATTCCCTTATGTGTTAACAGATTTGAAAAGCATGACATTATTTTACAATGTAATAAGTAGAATATTAGATTATTGGAACTCATTTTTAAGCCAACAGACTGTAACTGGGCATAAAAACCCATACTCTTGATTTCTAATTAATATACAAATTTCCACAATGTTTAATTGAGTTGTTGCAAAACTTTGCCAAAAAGAGTTAGCCAGGCATGGGTGCACACCTGTAATCCCAGTACTTGGAAAGCTCAGACAGGAGTATCATAGGTTCTAGGCCAGAAAAGGCAACTTAGCAAGGCCCTCGGCAACTTAGTGAGAACCTGTTTTAAAATAAATAAAGCTTTGGGTATAGCTTAGAGGTAGAATGCCTCTGGGTTCAATATTCAGTACCGCATGCACACACGCGTGCACACACACAGACACACACACACAGGGTCAGTCTCAAAAGTCCAACATTCCTGAAATCTCATGCTGTCTAAAGCCATTATTTTTGGAGCTGGCTTCTTCCAGGATGCTTCTTGCTTCCATAAGCACATTCAACTGGTTTGAACAGTCTACACCCTTGCTGGCAGGTTCATCTGGCACTTCTGCCCCTCCCTCTCACAGGTCTGCCTTGCACTAGGCTCATTTTAAACAAGCTAGTTACAACTGGCTGTCTATATATCTTACCCTTCAAGAGCAATTTCATATACAAACTCCAGAGTTCAACTCATGTGATACAAAATCAAGTGTAAGAACAAATGGTACCCTTCAAACAAGAATTTCCTTTATCCCAGAAACTGTGCCAACCACTTAAACATCAAAGATGTAATTTGGCAGTCTTCCAGGACTCCAATACAATCTTTCCTTGCCTTGCTAGAAATAAAATTAATATATGTGATAAAATATACATAGTAACTAAAAAGGAGAAGGAAGAGGGAGGACCTAAATTGAATTTTTCAATAGAAAAGAGCTGGTCATGAAACTGTAGAAACATGAGGGTTTTTTTTTTTTATAGCCAAATGGGAACAATGGTTCACAGCCCCCCAAGAGTAGGTTTTCAATGGCTTTATCTGTATTACTAAGGTACTTTCTGAGTTAATATGCCTTTGCCATCCAAAATGTCTAAACATACCAGTTCAAATGCTTAATGTCAGCAAAACATGAAAATGAAACTATGTATTTTTTCATCCCACTATTAAGAGCTGAGCCAGGTGTTCTTGCTTGCCTTCTTTGGCAGAAAAACTGGAAGCGATTATACAGGAAAGAAGGGATGGTATCAAGGCTGGTACCTGCCAGCAGATGCTGTAGTTGGCTTTCAAGTTGGAGTGATTCATGTGTCACTTGTGGAACCCTCACTGATTTCAAGCTGAACGAAGACTTTGGGTTACACATGACTCCTTGTCTTCTATCTAGGGAACAGAATGCTTATTAAATCAGTCTAAGGATGGCATTTCATTCCTAGTTGCAAAACCTGGCAGAACATTTTGCACACACACACACACACACACACACACACACACACACGATAGATAGATAGATAGATAGATAGATAGATAGATAGATAGATAGATCGCCAAGGTATTTCTCTCTTCTTCCTTCCTAACAAATAGAAAGCTAAGCAATGACATTTTCTAAATATCTGTGGGCTGACAAGAAAAAGGAAACAGAAAAAATGTTTTTGTCTCCAGCCTACCCCCTTTGTAACCGTGACTGAGTTGTTTTTCTTGTTTTTGACCACCATGAGTCTGCAGGATTTTAAGAGAGTGAAGCTGATATCTGGGCCACATCACTGGCTGGGTCAGATAGTGAGAGTCCCCAGTTGCAGAGGTTAAAGCATGCAAAGCTATATCTTCTCTTTGCCCTATAGTAGCCAGAACTCCATTTCCTGCAATTCTTTTCTAATATGCTTCTGTGCTATTTTCCAAGTATTGACCAAAAGTGTCAAATCTCAAATTCCGAAATATCTTTAACCTTAAATAGAACAAGCATGATTTCTAAAAGGGAAATAGCAGAACTAAGGACAAATACCCCACTGACACATAGCAAGTTGACAACTTTTAGATGTTAGATTCTCACCCTCCCTGCTCCTCTTCCTTCTTTCTGCAAATATGAGCCAACTAAAGATGAGACACTTACCAATGTTTATTCCATCAAGCAAAATCTCTGTGATAGTTTTACTTTCTACCAGAAAAGGCAGGCAAATTTGGTGTAAGAAAGTTGAAGCTACCTCGAAATAAAATAAAACATTAAACAAGCAACTAGCTCTAGACAAAGTTTTGAAACATACATATTTTGTGTGCATATTTCTCTAGTGTTTCTGACCTATATTTTCCAATCCATTTGACGGAACCCTTCCATGCCTCCCAGCTGCTGGGAAGTCATCTATCAGTCTCCTGTATACCACTCAACCTTCTCCTAAACTACTTTCATGTGGGGACTATGGAAGATTTCAGCCAGTGTGGCTATTGGGTTAGTCTAAGGAAACTTGTTAACCTCATGAAATGTGTTTTGAGTCTTTAATTATATAATAAAAAATTTTTCCTTTATTAAAACAAATTTAGGCCTGGCGTGGTGGCGCACGCTTGTAATCCTCGCGCTTGGGAGGCGAAGACAGGAGGATCGCGCAGGTTCGAAGCCAGCCGCGCTGGCGTAAGAGACCCTGTTTCAAAAATATAAAATAGGTCTGGAAGTGTAGCCCGGAGGTAGAAGGGCTTCCAGGAACCCCAGTACCACTAAAAAAAAAAAAAAAAAAAAAAAAAAAAAAAAAAAATTTAGGCCTCATTGTCCAAGTTGGGATGAATAATAGTACCTTCAAAGTTCCCCATAGTATTCTCAAAGTTCCTTATAGTACTCTGAAAGCTGACCTCTAATGAGGTTTAGATCTAGACCCAGCAATGGCAATCAGGCTGGGCAAACATATTCCATACAATTTGCATTTGAGGAAATTTTCTGTGTTTGTGTCCATTGTTCTTTGTAAGCTCCATTTCTCTAGCAAAATAAAAATGTTTATTGTAAATTGCTTCCTATTGAAAATAATAATAATGCAGCATTTTGACAAAATGTCTTCTGTAAGCACAAACTTCATAACAATTTGTGATATGTGTGGCCTTGTTTCCCCATTCTACAGATTGGGAAAGCAATGCTTAAAGAAATCAAAATCAAAGTAAGGGTAAAAAATATCCACATATTCTCAGAATCCTTTTCTTTGTAGCCGGGTGTGGGGGTGCACACTTGTAATCCCAGTATTCGGGAGGCTGAGACCGGAGGATCGCAGTTCGTGGACAGCTACTTAGTGAGGCCCTGTGCAACTTAGTGAGACCCTCCCTGTTTCAAAATAAATAAAAAATAGAGCAAGGGGTGTAGCTCGGAGGTTGAATGTCCCTGGGTTCCATACCCAGATCTGAAAAAAAAAAAAAAGAATCCTTTTCTTTGCACCAACAAGTCCCAAATATGACATCAAAATTATATTCCTGAATCCCACCCCTTAAAAGGTCTGGGGTAGCTGGGCATGGTGGCACACACTGGTAATCCCAGTACTTGGGAGGCTGAGACAGGAGGATCACAGGAGTTCGAAGCCAGCCTCAGTTACTTAGGCTCTCAGCAGAGTCTCAGTGAGACTCTGTTTCCAAATAAAATATAAAATAGGTCTGGGAGTGTAGCCTAGAGATAGAAAGCCCCTGGGTTTGGGAATCTACAAGTTCATAAATGGTTCTCTAATTATTCTAGTGTGCAGACAGGGGTCAGAATAAGCAGGTAAGTAGAGGAAATGCTGGCAGCATGATGTCTGTGCTGTGGGTCTGCTCTGTGTTCAGCTGAACGGGATCCCCAGTGGAAGCAATTGAGAGGGGATGGATCCACCCAGCAATAGAGGTTAGGTGTCAGCAACCAGCTGACAGCCTCTCAGAGTCTTGTCCTTGGGATCAAAGAAGCACAGTTATTTCAGGTGACACGTTACTCTTTTCAGTAAGTTACCTTACTTTGGGTCATATGTCCACCCCTTGCCTAAGAGATAAAAGGATGTACTAACAGAAACTCCCACTCGGACTCCCAGCGTAAGTAAAATCAGGTACGGTTACCAGAAGAGAGCTGCATGTTCAGTAGGCAGAGAACAGATGTCCATCATCTCTTCAAAATGATTATTTATACATTGTTTGATTGGAAATTGTTTATATTTTGCCATAAAACCTGAGATGTGTTGATAAAGTCTTCTGGCTAGCCCCAAAGGAAGCTAGTTTAATTCACAATGCACCCAAAATGACATTGATATTATTTGATAGCCGAAGGATCCCCAGTACCACAAATAAATAAGAGATTTTCCCCTCAGATCTTTTATTTTGATACTTACCAAAATTATATGTTCTCTTTTAAAATCCTGTAATTCAAAGAGAAAGTGGCATAACTCCAACAATATTATGCCAGTATAACTTTATTATCCTAGAATGAAGGTGTCTTTTTAGTAAGCCATATTTTTCATGAGGTTAAAATGGGATAGATTTTTATTTACAAGAGTTGTCTTCTGCTAATCTCTGACACAGGGAGTGGATTAGATGCCCTCTAGGATTGCTTTATTATTGTGGTCCTAAATATCTATATTGATTATAATTTCCAAATGGTTATCTAACACAACAGTGGCAGGTAATTAAAATTGTACATTATGGCGGATTCTAGCAATTGACTTTTTTTTTTTTTTAAAGCTACTGGGGATTGAACCCAGGAACGTTCTACCTCTGAGCTACACCCCCAGCCCAATTTTTTTATTCTTTACTTTGAAACAGAGTCTCACCAAGTAACTGAGGCTAGTGGCAAACCTGCAATCCTCCTGTCTCAGCTTCCCAAGTACTGGAATTACAAGCATGTGTGTGTGTTACCATGCCCAGTACAATTCCCTTTTTAGTTTTTCTATCATATATACTATTTTTGGTGTGTGGTACTGTGGGAGGAACCCAGGGACATTCTACCCAGGGACTCTACCACAGTCCTATTTTATTCTTTTAAAAAAAAATCAAACAAAAAACAGAATCTCACTGAGTTGCAGAGGGCCTCACTAAATTGCTGAGGTTGGCCACAAACCTGTGATTCTATGATCCTTCTATCTCAGCATCCCAAGCACTGGGATTACAGGCATGTGCCACAATGCCTAACTTCATCAACATGTTTAAAATATAAAATATGAGCCAGGCATGGTGGCACACACTTGTATTCCCAGTACATGGGATGCTGAGACAGGAGGGTCACAAGTTTGCAGGCGGCCTGAGCTACTTAGTGAGGCCCTCTGGAACTTAGTGAGACCCTGTTTCAAAAATAAAGAATAAAAGCCAGACATGGTGGTGCACACTTGTAATCTCAGCATTAGGGAGGCTGAGACAGGAAGACTGCAGCTCTCAGACAGTCTCAGCTACTTAGTGAGGCCCTTTGCAACTCAATGAGACCCTGTTTCAAAATAAAATAGAAAACAGTGCTGGGGTGTAGCTCAGAGGTAGGATGCCCCTGGGTTCCATCTCCAGTACTAAAAAAAGAAAGAAAGAATAAAAACTAGGGCTGAGTGCGTCACTTGAAGGTAGAATGTCCCTGGGTTCAATCCCCAGTTCCGGGAAAAAAAATGCTGATTCATTCTTAAGAAATTTTACCATACCTTGCCTGCTAAATTGTAAACAACTTATAGGCTGGAATCCCTTGTGCACAAAAATTTGTGCAAAACAAGTCTAATCACATAATATTTATCTGTGTAGTTACAATTTCTGGTACTCTTCAATACTAAGTGAAAAACCCATATTTCCACCTGATATAAGTATTTCTTTCTTTTTTTGTGTGTGTGGTACTGGGATTGAACCCAGGGCATTCTATCCCCAAGGTACATCCAAGCCCTATTTTATTCTTTATTCCCTATTCTATTCTCACTAAGTTGCAGAAGGCCTCACTAACTAGCTGAGGCTGACTGCAAACCTGCAATCCTCCTGTCTCAGTCTCTCAAGTACTGGCACTACAAGCGTGTACCACCATGCCCGACTGAGTATTTCTTCCACCTAACATACTTCCTTTTCTTAACATATTGACATTTCTTGTAGTGTGTATCTACTGATAAATTATTTCAGCTTTTATATGCTACAAAACCTTTATTTCTTTTTTATTTTTAACAAAAACATTGTGGGAGTTTACTGACCTCTTGAAATTAGGATCTGACTTCACTGGCTGTGATGGCACATACCTGTCATTTCAGTACTTGGAAGGCTGAGACACGACAATCACAGGTTCAAGGACAGACTCAGCAACTTAGCGAGACTCTTGTTTCAAAACAAAAAATAAAATAAAATAGGTCTAGGGGCATAGCTCAGAAGTAGAATGCCTTTGTGTTCAATTCCCAGTACTACTAAAAACAACAAACAAAAAACCTGATTTTTCCAATTGTTCTTCTGGCAGAGGATTAATATCCAGAATATATAGCAATATAAAAATAACAAAGATTAAGTAATCTAATCAATAAATGGGTAAATGAAGCCAAGCACAATGGTGCACACCTGTAATCCCACTACTTGTGAGATTGAAACAGGAGGATTACAGGTTCCAGGACGGCCTCAACAATTTAGCATGACCCTGTTTCAAAATAATATATTTAAAAGTGGCTAGGGGTGTAGCTGGGAAGTGAAAGACTCTGGGTTCAATCCTGAATACCATAAAAAGTAAAGCAAGATACTTATCTTTATTTATTTTAACAATATGGTTTCCTAAATCATATTGATTATACATCTGAACTGTGTCCTTAACTTCCTTATTACTTACCATTTCAATGGCCATCTGAACCTTGTTCAGGCTCTCAATATCTCCTAAAATATCTTTATATCAGCATCTTCATTTTTGTTATAAATTATGCAGACTGAGGTTTTATTTATAAAAGTAAAATTCGTTAGTTTTGTGTGCACAGTACTATGAATTTTGACAAAGAAATTCATACATGAAATATACAATAAAAATACAGAATAGTATCCCACAGGCAAGCTGGGCATGGTGGTACATGTTTGTAATCCGAGCATTTGGATGGCTGAGACAGGAGGATGGCAATTTGAGGCCAATTAGTGAAGCCCTTTGCAATTCAATGACACCCTGTTACAAAATAAAGAATAAAAAATAGGGCTGGGGGTGTATCTTGGAGGTAGAATGCCCCTGGGTTCCCTCCCTAGTACTGCAAAAAAAAAATTTTTTTCCCACAGGCACTGTTCTGGTCAATCAGCACCCCTATCCCTAGACCTTATAACAACTGATTTGTTTATTGTTCCTGTTGTTTTGCCATTTTTCAGAATGCTACATTATTAGAATTTTGTAGCATGTAATATTTTGAGTCTGGCTTCTTTCACTTAGTCTGATGAATTTGGTGTTCATCCATGTCTTTGTACATATCAGTAGTTTGCTCTTAATGGTAAGTAATCCATTGTATAGATGCACCACAATTTATCTGATCATCAATTCATGGGCATATATATGGTATGACAGTGTTTGAATTAACTTTGCTAACTGAACTAATTCCCTGTGTATTCAATCAAAAACTAGGCACTCAGCCGGGCGTGGTGGCGCATGCTTGTAATCCCCGCGCTTAGGAGGCAGAGACAGGAGGATCGCGCAGGTTCGGAGCCAGCCGCCTGGCTTAAGAGACCCTGTTTCCAAATAAAAACATAAAATTGGTCTGGGAGTGTAGCCCGGAGGTAGAAGGGCATCCAAGAACCCCA
Source organism: Muscardinus avellanarius (assembly GCF_963383645.1). Lineage (NCBI taxonomy): Eukaryota > Metazoa > Chordata > Mammalia > Rodentia > Gliridae > Muscardinus > Muscardinus avellanarius. Next base: position 47,708,179 of record NC_137787.1, on the reverse strand, counting down.
GTACCACCAAATAAATAAATAAATAAATAAATAAATAAATAAATAAATAAATAGATAAATAAAATGGAAAAAAAAACCTAGGCACTCAATGAAAGGACTTTACAGTTATGATTGAATCCTTAATCATTTGACTTTAAGTTAGTGGGCCTGGCCTCCTCACACAAGCCTGGTAAGAGAAGGTGTAGGATCCCCATTAGCTTGTACAGCCTCTGAGTGTAGAACTGCTCTCCCTCCTCTCTGAATCTGCCTTTATAACTTCTCCTGTGGACAAGATTCAGCTCAAGCTGCTCTTGTAATCTTTGATTCCCAATAATCTGTCAGCAGCTTCTTCCCATCACCATGGAACTCATTCTGCTCATGACTTATTTTTCTACCCTACAGACTTCATGTGTGTTCGCCAGCCTTCACAGTTGTGTGAGCCAATCTTTTACAAAAGTCCACATATATGTATATTCATATACATACACACATACACTACTACTTATGTTTTATGGCTGAATCAGGATGATACAGAATATAGTACCAGAAACTTAATATAGAATTTATGGCTGGGTTTTCTGAACTGGCCCTGGGTCTTCAGGAATTGATTTGAAATCAGGGTCTTCTGGGTCTTGTTCATCCTCTTGAACCAAATGAAAAGTGGCTCATTCCCAATGGCCCTATAAATGGGCTACAGACCTTTCTTCCTCTCTTGCCCCAGAGAAGATGAAAAGAACACAGCTTGAGTCTTGCTGGTCCATTAGTCTGTGCATATTCATCTTGGCTGCCTGAGTATATAATTCTTTGTAGTCAAGGTGGAAAGAGAATTGTTATTCTTTGTGTCAGAAGAAAACCCCAAAGAGGGAAGAACAAGTACAGGAAATAAAAGAAGACTTGAACAGCAATTTCTATATATTTTCATTTAATACTCAGGTCATTTTCAACCACTGAATCTCATTCATTTTCAATGAATGAGATTCCAAGCCTGATATATAAAATTGACTCCTGACATAGGCCTACCTATACACTGGGTGGAGATTTGTGTGGTTAGTGGTGTTGCTATATTGTACTCTGGGCTGGCCCAGGGCACAGCCTAAGATCAAGATAAGTTTGTTTAAGGGTCTATCATATCTTGATGTTAATCTGGGGAGAAAACTTTAAACGTGACCAAAAGGCCTCCCTGTGAAGCAGGTACCATAGGAAAATAAAGCCCCTCCCCAGAGGCTTGATATCATTTATCTGCAAAGCTATCACCTGGGTACCCATGGTGGATACCATGGTGCCACCTCTGTATTCCTAGAGGAAAATGAGGCAGAAAATGGTTTGGATTTTAGTAAATAAGGAGGAAGAAAGAGTAAAGGGTAGTGGTGTGGGAGGGAGAGGTGATCCAGTTGGTTGGGAAAAAATGAAACTGTTCCTATTAATTGCAATCAGTCCCCTTCCAAAAATATACAACCTGATCTATACCTTATCTCCCAGAGGGTCCCCAAGCACTATGATCATATTTGTACCATCCTGGTGGAAATGTGCAAGAGTCTAGTCTTTGAGCACAAAAATCACATTTATAGAAATACTGTCATAGTATTTCTTCTCTCGTCTGTGACCTAGGTGTGCTCCTCTCATCTTGTACTTGATGACAATGTACAGGAGCACATCCTCTGAGCATAGAGTTCAACCACCTGCGGCTGTTATGCTCTTGGTGGAGTCTTGGCACACCTCTTGCAGAGATGCCCACAGTCCATGCACTACAGATGGATTCCATACCTTGCCCCAGGAGTGCGGTGGTTCTCAAGTTACCATGAACTCCAATATAGCAATCTGAAGACGTGGTAGTTAGAGATACCAAATGGGTTCCCATCTTTGCCTACTTTTAACCATTTTACCTTAGATTCTCTTATTCCATGTCAACTGTATTAAAGCCACAGACTCTAAGGGGAATATTTGCAAGTAAAGAAGATATCAAAAGGATGAGACCACAAAGAACAAGGCAAATGTGATTTATAGGGCCTGAACAAAGGTAAAAAGAAGAACCCCTTGAGTGCCTATTGTGACTATCACCACTGAACTGTGGGTCCAGCATAAGAAGTTAGGGCCATGTGGATTATTCTGTCTCCAGAACAATTAGAATTTAATATGTTATCTGCTTTTATTATGATTATCTCCTAAGGAAGTATATATAAACATAGAAAGGAAAGGTAGGTGTCAATCAGGGCAGGGATCATTTACTTCTATCTTGAAATCATGGGGAATTATTTGGTTGACTAATAAAGCTATCTTTTTATTGTGTAAAAAAAGAGGTTGCCTTGTAACAAGTGCCCACACAAAAACTTGTATGTGGGTCTTAAAAACAGCATTATTCATAAGAGCTATACAATGGATGCAAAATCAAATGTTCATCATCTTATGAATGGATAAGTAAAATATGGCACACACCTATGCAACTGAATTATTATTTAGCAGTAAAAAAATAAAGAACTGATAAATGTTAAAACATGGGTGAATCTTGACAACACCAGCCGAGTAAAAAAAGTCGGTCACAAAAGCCCACATAGCATTCCGTCTGTTTATATGAATTTTTTTGTGTGTGTGTCTGCGGGCCTGGGGATGGAACCCAGGGGCATTCGACCTCTGAGCTACACCCCCTGTCCTATTTTTTATTCTTTATTTTGAAACAGGGTATCACTAAGTTGCGGAGAGCCTCACTAAGTAGCTGAGGCTGGCCTTGAACTGCGATCCTCTGTATACAACTCATTCCTTTAAAAAAAAAAAAACAAAAAAAAAAACCAGAGTCTCACTAGGTTGCTGAAAGTCTTACTAAGTAGCTGAGGCTGGTCTCAAACCTGTGATCCTCTTGTCTCAGCCTTCCAAGCACTGGGATTACAGGCATTCTCCACCCCTCCTGGCAACTTTTTAAAAAAAATTTTTTTAATGTTGTGTAAAATTTGTTTTTATTTTTATTTATTTATTTATTTATTTATTTATTTATTTATTTATTTATTTGGTGGTATTGGGGTTCCTGGAAGCCCTTCTACCTCCGGGCTACACTCCCAGACCTATTTTTTTTTTTTTACATTTTTATTTGGAAACAGGGTCTCCTAAGCCAGTGCGCGCGGCTGGCTTCGAACCTGCGCGATCCTCCTGTCTCTGCCTCCCAAGCGCGGGGATTACAAGCGTGCGCCACCACGCCCAGCTAAAATTTGTTTTTAAACTCTGTCCTTTTTGTTTTTGTTTTTGCTTTTGCAGGTCTGGGGATGGAACCCAGGGGCAATCGACCTCCGAGCTATACCCCCTGCTCTATTTTTTATTCTTTATTATGAAACAGGATCTCACTAAATTGCAGAGGGCCTCACTAAGTAGTAGCTGAGGCTGTCCGCGAACCGTGATCCTCCAGTCTCAGCCTCCCAAATGCTGGGATTACATGCGTGCACCACCACTCTAGTGACCATTAACTTTGCTTGGTACAGTAAAAGGGTTATAAACTGGCATAAGAATTTAAAGTAGGTTCTTAGTGCACAGAAAAAATTAGTTATATTTGGGGATGTAGCTTTTTCACCTTTAGTTGTCTCCAATGCCACTTTTATGAAATAATTGCTCAGTTAACTGTATGTCAATCTATAACCAGAAAAAAGTTACAACTATTTGATTGACATTCTGAATGCTTCTAGGTAAATACAATTTTTATTAATTTTGTTAAAATTTTATTGGCTTTGAGTAGTGGAATTCTCAATGAATTTTTTTCTTTCTACTTCTCAGTATTTTCCACACTTGTAAAGCAGGCATGTACAATTTTTATTTTTATTATTTATTTATTTATTTATTTATTTTGTGGTACTGGGGTTCCAGGAAACCCTTCTATCCCCGGGCTACACTCCCAGACTTATTTTATATTTTTATTTGGAAATAGAGTCTCTTAAGCCAGCGAGTCTGGCTTCGAACCAGCACGATCCTCCTGTCCCAGCCTCCCAAATGCGGGGATTACAAGCGTACGCCACCATGCCCGGCTGGCATGTACAATTTTTAAATGAAAAAATAAACACAAAAATGAATGCACAGCTGGGTGTGGTGGCACACACTTGCAATCCCAGTACTTGGGAGGCTGAGATAGGAGGATTGCAGGCTCATGGCCAGCCACAGAAACTTAGTGAGGCTCACTGCAACTTAGTGACACCCTGTTTCAAAATAAAAAATAGGGCTGGGGGTGTGGTTTGGAGGTAGAATGCCAAGAGTTCAATCACCAGTATCACACATACAAAAAAAAAAAAAAGAAACAAAACCAAAAAATGCACATAGAAAATAAAAAAAATTAAAAATAAGTGTGCTGCCGGGCATGGTGGCGCACACTTGTAATCCCTGCACTTGGGAGGTTGAGACAGGAGGAGCACACAGGTTGGAAGCCAGCCTCAGCTATTTAATGAGGCTTTCAGCAATTTAGTGAGACCCTGTTTTCAAATAAAATATAAAATGGGTCTGGGAGCATAGCCCGGAGGTAGAAAGCCCCTGGGTTCCACCCCCAGTACCACAAAAAATAAAAATAATAAGTATGCCAAGACTCTGGCTCTCATGATGTAAAACAGTTCACAAGTTTGCTGATATTCAGAAGAAAAATAAATAAAAGAAGCTTTTTGATGTGAATCTGAACTTTTTCTTAGAAATCACATAAAAGTAAAATATTCTCTTTGTTTTTCCTCAGCAGGAAGGAAGGAAGAAGGAAGGAAGGAGTGGTACTGGGGTGGAACCCAGGGGCTTTCTAACTCCGGGCTACACTCCCAGACCTATTTTATATTTTGTTTGGAAAGAGGGTCTCAGTAAGTTGCTGACAGCCTAAGTAGCTGAAGCTGGCTTCAAACTTGTGAAATCCTCCTGTCTCAGCCTCCCCAGTGCTGGGATTCCAAGTGTGTACCACTACACCTGGATTCATATGGTTTTATTTTATTTTATTTTATTTTTATTTTTTGGTGGTATTGGGGGTGGAACCCAGAGGCTTTCTACCTCTGTGTTATACTCCCAGACCTATTTTATATTTTATTTGGAAACAGGGTCTCACTAAGCTGCTGAGAGCCTCACTAAGTAGCTGAGGCTGGCTTCGAACCTGTGTGATCCTCCTGTCTCAGCATCCCAAGCACAGGGATTACAAGTATGCGCCATCACACCCGGCCTTCATATGTTTTTAAAGATTTTAAATGGTACAGTAGGAGACACCTATAATCCCAGTAATTGAGAGGCCGAGACAGGAGAATTCCAAGTTCAAGGCCAGCCTCAGCAACTTAGCAAGACCCTGTTTTAAAATAAAAAAATAAAAGAGATGAGGGTGTAGCTTAGTGATAGCGCATTCCTTGGTTCACTCCCCAGCGTCTCACAAACACAAACACATACAACCAAAAAATTAAAATAAGATCATACATTCAAAATTAGCAATGGATATAACTTAAGTTGTTTTTATTAATTTTTATTGGTGCATTTTGCGGTATTGGAGATTGAACCCAGAGGCAATCTACATCTGAGGTACACCCCAGCCCTATTTTTTATTCTTTATTTTGAAATGAAATTTGATTAAGTTGTGGAGGGCCTCACTAAGTAGCTGAGGCTGGCCATGAACCTGCGATCCTCTTGTCTCAGCCTCCCAAGTACTGGGATTACAAGCGTGCATCACCACACCTGGCTTCACAGTGAGATTTAGAGTTATACAGTCATACAAGCACACAACATCACTTGGTCTGTTTCCTTTCTCACACCTCTCCCCACCTCTATATCCTCCCTCCCCATAGATGCTTGTGATATTCATAGTGATATATTCATATAATATGGTATATACTCATCATGGAGTTTTACTGAGCCATAAAGAACAAAATTATCTCATTTGCAGCAGAACTGATGAAACCAGAGAGCATCATGTTAAGTGAGACCAGCCAGACGCAGAAAATCAAGGGTCCACGTGTTTTCTCTCATATCTGAAAACTAAAGAGAAAATAGGAAAGAAAAGAGACTGCATGCAAATAGAAGGTGGCTGGGAGAAGGAAGAGGAGAGGGGAGTTTGGGAAAAGAAAGAGAACAAAGTAAGCCAGCGATTTCAACTGGGGATGCCTTTGTCCCCAGGGGACATGTGACCATATCTGGAAGACTTTTGGTTGTTAACTCCTTCGAGGATGGGGCTGCAACTGGGATGGGGCTCAACATCTACAGGACAGCCGCCACAACAAAAAGTGATCTGGTCCCAACGGCCAAATAGTGGTGCAGTTGAAAAACTCTGACCTAAACCTTTTACCTCAAGAAACTACTTTTTAAAAGTTACTATAATGACACCGAAAGTTATGATGGGCTCTTATGTGGCTATGACCGCTTCCCTAGTGAACTTCTAGGAATGTACAACTTTTAAAAAGAACCATAAAACGCTGTACTTTGAACTAAGAGAAACATCAATATCAAGGAGAGGGAAGGGTTGGGTTTTTGCGCTCCGCATTTGATCAGCAGCAGTTTGAACTCTGCTAAAACAATTAGGGGATGATAAACACACTCAACACATGTGGATGAATTATTAATAAGAATTAAAGTATTATTGCTGATAAAAATGGATGATGACTATGGAAAGAATCCTTGCCTAATTAGCAACAAGATTGTCAACCTTTGTAACATTTTCGCATTGCATACCAGAGTAAGGTAGTTTAAAAATCTGAAAATACATGAAAGCAGAATCAGAAAACATGAAAGCACTCTAAATGATAAAATGTAAGTTTAACCTTCACCCAGATCCAACAATATGGTCAGATGAGCAATACTACAAATGTATCGGGGAAAAAATTGTAGTACAAAAGCAAGTCTCTACTTCTGTCTCCAGCTTCTTTTTAACCATATATAGGGGGCGGGCTAGGGATTTGAACCCAGGGATATTCTACCTCAGAACTTCAAACCCAGCCCTATTTTTTTATTTTTATTTTTTGAAACAGCGACCTAGACTAGCAGTCCATGGTGGCAGACAATTTTTGACCATTTGTACAATAACATCCTTTGAGCAAGAATCTCAGGGAGACTACAGTGACACCTTGTTCTACCCAGTATCTCAGCCACCATGATAGCCCCACTGGGAAACCCCATCACCATTCAGAAATCGTTAACTGGAGTGACAGCGGCAGCAAGTCTTCATTCGTCTTATCCATATTCAGAGAAGGGGGAGAGATAAGAAGCTCAAATTGTCAATGAATGTAAGCTCAGCCTTTGTGCTTCACAGTTCACGATTCGTCTGCCTTGGTAAGGTAGAATAAACCTGGCTTGGGAGGCACTGAATTTGTTGAATTAATGAATGAGCTCAGAAATGTACATTCCCTTTACATAACAGTAATAGCCACAATAATCCATACCATCCTCCAGACTAACCATATAGTAGGATGGTTAAAAAAAACAACTCTCCAGATTCAGACTTCCTGAATACAGAAACCAGCTATTTGTTTTAGGGAGAGTCCTTAACTTCCCAGGCCTCCAGTTTCTTCATCCATAAAGTGAACCTACAAATTTAATCACTTTCCACCAGATTTTTTTTTGTTATTTTTTGTTTTGTTTCTTCTTCTTCTTCTTCTTCTTCTTCTTCTTCTTCTTCTTCTTCTTCTTCTTCTTCTTCTTCTTCTTCTTCTTCTTCTCCTCCTCCTTCTTCTTCTTCTTCTCCTCTTCCTCCTTCTTCTTTTTCTCCTTCTCCTTCTCCTTCTCCTTCTCCTTCTCCTTCTCCTTCTCCTTCTCCTTCTCCTTCTCCTTCTCCTTCTCCTTCTCCTTCTCCTTCTCCTTCTCCTTCTCCTTCTCCTTCTCCTTCTCCTTCTCCTTCTCCTTCTTCTTCTTCTTCTTCTTCTTCTTCTTCTTCTTCTTCTTCTTTTGTGGGTCTGGGGATGAAACCCAGGAGCATTTGACCTCCAAGGTACAGCCCTATTTTTTATTCTTTATTTTGAAACTGGGTATCACTGAGTTGCAAAGGACCTCACTAAGTAGCTGAGGCTGTCTGCGAACCGCAATCCTCCTCCGGTCTCAGCCTCCTGAATGCTGGGATTACAAGCGTGCGCCACCACGCCCGGCTTCCACCAAATTTTTGAAAGGATAAAAGTAGAAAACAAATGCTACATACTTAGTCTTACACATATCAAATGCTCTAAAAATAGTAGCCATTTTTGAATGCCTATACTACGTCAGGGAAGATACCAGGGCTTCTCAACCTTAGCACAACTGACATTTGATGCCAGAAGAGCCTCCGTGGTGGAGAGCTGTCCCACCTTTGGAAGATATTTAGCACATCCCTGGTCTCTACCCACCAGATGCCAACAGCATCTTCCCAGCCATAATAAATATGCTTGGGAGCCAAGTCATCCCTGAGTGAAAGCCCTGGGACTAAACCACGCTTTTTACAAACATTTGATTGACTACTCAAAACAATCTGAAAAATAGGGGAATGGTATTTCCTCTATTTTAAAGATAAGGCAAAGTTACCAACTTGTCCAAGGTGACCCAGTCTCTCAGGTTCAGCCAACTCCACTGTCCTGACTGTGCATCACTAACTCTGTAATGTAGGTGACTTGTCTTCATGCTTCTCCCTCAGCTTCCCACACACGAGGCAGTACCTATTGGCAGAGGCCACAAGAGGACATGTGGAGGTTAACGGGAAAGACGAATGTCACCTCCACGGAGTTGTGAAATGATCTTAGGAATCCTCATGCCCTTGCACTGCAATATGCCTATGCAGAGCCACGGGGTTTTGGTAGCTCCCACCAGGAGTGGGTAAATAAGCAAAAGAGGCATTATCCTACAAACACACTCAGGAATGTGAGTTCAAAAATATATGTTTCCACCTTTAGTTCTTCCTCTTCCTTGGTTTTCCTGCCAAGTTCCTCACCAAGTCATATGGTCACTCTTCTACTCGGCTTCTTTTGTTTCTACAAATTCTGCCTCATCCCTGGCCCTCACAAGAGCCCCTTCCCTGAATGCTGCAATGGCCCACACTCCCTGCTTGACTACGCAGTGTGCTCAGCATTCTGCTGCCAGACCAATCTTTCACAGTAATTAAATTTACAACGTTAACTTACCCACCAGCAAAAGCACAAATAAATCCTTATTTTCTGGGATGTCGTATTTAAATCTCACAGCTCTTCAAATGCTCTTTCTCTGACCCCTTGTCATGCAGTCTTTCCTCTCCCACACAGCTGTCTTCTTTATTTACTAAAGGGGAAGCCCGTTTCTCCAAGCCCCTCATCTTATGGCTTCCTTGCTCATCAATAACCCTTTTTATCTGTGTCTCCATGTGAAAGTGCTGACCACTCTTTCAGACCAAGCTCAGCTGAAGTCCCTCCACAAAGCATTCTCTGACTATTGCTGCCTCAAGGCCTTTCCACATAAAGGTAACCTAGTTCTGAGCAATAGTCTATCCCATACCACATAGCATCTTAAATCTCTGGTATCTGCTGGAGCTTCATGTTTCTCAAATAGGTTATCATTCTGCTGCATGTAGGTATCATGTCTTACACTTACAGGCTGTGCTCTGAAAACATCCCTGATGAGTTCTTGCAAATGAACTCCACAGGTTTCTCCAGCTACTCCAGGAAGAGACGGAACACTTCAGAGGAGTATGTGTCTCTAACTTTATCTTTATGTCTGGGGCTCCACCCAATATGAGGTCACTTCATGTTCACTGCCACTTGGAGACGCCATCACCAGCACACCTGCTTTTTTTTTAACTTTTTTTTTTTATCGGCGCAATGTATTCATACATCATAATGGTACAAAGAAAATACTTTTGTAGACATACATGCACACATCGCCCAGTTAGCCCCTACCCAATCCCCACCCGTTCCCTCCCCATCCCTCCTTCCAATGCTTGGCTTAGTGGTTGACATCTAGTTTTATAGCAATTTATCCAATATTAATGATAATAATCTCACAAAACAGTTTCATTTGTCTGATACCAAGCTTTTGATAACTAAAAGATAACAGTTCAATATTTCTTTTTGCTTTCTTTCTTACCAGAGAATATTTTTTTCTTTTCTTTTCTTTTTTTTTTAGGTGAAGCTATCATACATTTATTTATTTATTTTTCAGAAAAAATCTATCCTGATATGGAATATGGACTCTAGATACTGAAAACAATCTCGAAGAAGAACAAAGCAAGAAGATGTATATTTTCTGATTTCAAACCATATAAAGCTACAATAATTGAAACATTGTAGTACTGTTCTACAGGCAGGTATATAAACCATTAGATTTAAATAAAAGCTTAGAGATAAATTCTTCCATATGTTGACAAGTTATTTTTGACAAGGATTCCACGAACATTTGGTGGTGGAAATAATAATCTTTTAACTAAATATTGTTGAAAAATAATAATTACATGAAAAAGAATAAAATTGGACCCTTACCTAACACATATACAAATATTAACTCAAAATAGATAAAAGACCTAAATATAAATCTTAAGACTATAAACTTTTAGGAGAAAATCTGTGTCATAAACCCTCACAACACTGAAATTGGCAGTGATTTCTTGGATATTATTTCAATGGCACAGGCAACAGAAGAGTATACAAACTCTCTAAAAAATAAAAAAAAATATTATATATCCAAAGACAATGTAAACAGAGTTAAAAGTTACTGATAGAATGGGATAAAATATTTCCAAATGCTATATCTGAAGGTATATTAATATTCCAACTAGAAATCCTCAAAATAGCAACAATAAAAGCAAACAATACAATTTAGAGATAGGTAAAAGACTAACATAAATAATAAATCTCCACAGATAACCAATCTTAGTTGTCTTTTGGATGGAAAATCTTATTTCTCTGGTTCTGGTGTGTGTTACTTATTCCTTCTTTGTAGTTAATTTGAGTATTTTCTCTAGCGCTGGTTTTGAAGACATAAATTCCTTCAGTTTCTGTTTGTCATGGAAGCTTCTTATTTCCCCATCTAATTGGATAGAAAGTTTTGCTGGGTAGAAAATTTTTGGCTGGAAGTTGTTTTCTTTCAGAATTTGGAATATGTTACTCCAAGCCCTTCTGGCTTTCATGACTTGGTTTGGGAAGTCTGGAGTGATTCTAATTGGGTTGCCTCTGAATGTCACCTGGCCCTTCATTTTTGTTGCCTTTAAGATTCTCTGCTTGGCTTCCACATTGGTCATTTTGACAATTATGTGGTGTGGGGATCCTCTTCTCTGATCCTCTCTAACGGGGGTTCTATAAGTTTCCTGGACCTGTGTATCAACCTCTTGCTCTATGTTTGGAAAATTTTCTGCTATTATTTCCTTGAAAAGATTGTTAATCCCTTTGGTTTCACCTTCTTTTCCCTCCTTTATTCCAATTATTCTTAGGTTAGCTCTCTTAAAATGGGCCCATATTTCTTCAATGTCAGATTCCTGCTGTCGGATTTTTTTTCTAAATTAGAAACTATGCTTTCATTTTTGGAATGATCATCTTCTAGGAGCGAGATTCTATTCTCCATATGGTCTAATCGGTTGTTTGTACTTTGAATTGAGGCCTTTACTTCATTAATTGCATCCTTTATCTCTTTTTGGCTCTCTCTGAATTCTTTTCGAAACACCTCTATTATTTCTACAGTTATTTTCCTGATTTGATCTTCCATAAATCTCTGAATTTCTGTTTTATCAGGTTCTGATGTTGTGGGGTTGTGGGCATTCATTGCTCCATTGTTATTCCTCTTTCCCATGATTTCGGAAGTTTGTGCCTTCTCTGGGTTCTTCCCTTGGGTCACTATGACTTCACTTAAGGTGCTGTGGATCTCGAGTCTGTGGTATCTCAGTCACCACTACTCCTTTACTGGGTTGTATCGCAGAGTCTCAGACCCAGGGAGTCAATCGAGGCTGCTTTAGACCATGGGGGGTGCCAGGTTGGGCGTTCTCCTATGGTGTAATATCTCTGCCACCACCACTCCCCCACTGGGTCAAGTCCCTCGGAGTACAGTACTGGGATTTCTCCTCTAGGGGCCGCAATTTGACTCACTGTTGAGTGCGCAGATGGAGCTGTCGTGGACTCAGTGAATTCGCTGCTGCTGCTGCCGGTAGCAATATGGCGCCGCTGCCACGCCCTCAGCCGTGAGGCTGGTGTATTTCTTCTCTGGTTTTGAACTCCACTCTGAGTCCCTGCAGGGTGCGCTGAGCCCAGCCCCTGGGAGCTTTAGCTGTTCCCTGCGCCGAGAAATCTGCCGAATCCCGCCCAGCTGTTCCGCAGCGGCTCACCTCGGCTCGCTGTCTGTCGCTCCTCTCTGGAATTTGGTGGGCTGTTGAGTGCGTTGGTCTGGTGCCGTCCAATGAACTCGCCGCTGCCGCCAGCAGTAAGGCGCTGCTGCCGCGTTCTCGCGCGTGAGGCTGGCGTATCTCCTCTCTGGTTTCTGGGCTACGTTATGAGTTCCCTTCCTCTCTGGAGCCTGGTGCTGCAAGGCAAAATGGCGCCCGCCGCTTCATGCCGTGGCTCAGGCTGCAGCACTGCGGTCTGGTTTCTGGTGTCTCGTTTTTCCAGCCCTCTTTTCTCTGTCCCTTAAAATTACATCTTTTGTTTCTCTGCTGATGGTGTTCTCTGGCTATAAAAGGTGCCGATTCTGTGGTAATAGAGATTGGTTGTTAGCGGGGCTCGTAAGCCCCATTTTGCTCCGTCGCCATCTTCCCGGAAGTCAGCACACCTGCTTTTTGCCAACTCATTTCCAGCCTGGGGCCTGTACTGGCCCTTAGCTTTCAAGTCTCTGTGTGTCCTTTCTTATCAGCACAGCTTGACTTACTTCTGCACCATGGTCTTTGACACTGACCATGCTGAAGTTGGCTCCTTATGGCTTCTTTACTGGCATCTCTGGAGATGGAAATTATGACATCATCTAAGCCAATGGTCCCCAGATATGACTGAGGATAAAGTTACTTAAGCGGTTACTATACGTTTCTGGTCCCTGCTCCAGACTTATCACATTGTCTTATCTAGGATAAAGTCTAGAAGTTAGAACAATGAACAAGAATTCTAGGTGATTCTTATGATCAGTTGAGGCAAACAAACACTGACCTAAGGTACTGAGATGACTATTTGATTTAATAATTATATCTCTCAGCCAGATGTTGTGACACACATCTATAATCCCAGTACTTAGGAGCCTGAGGCAGGAGGATCACAGGTTGGAGACCAGCATCACCAGCGTAGTGAGGTTCTCAGCAACCTAGCAAGACCCTGTTTCAAAATAAAATCCAATAAGATAATTCAGATTCAATTGCCAGTCAGAAAGCAGGTGCTCTAGAGAAAGAGATCATTAATTTTAAGAACTTAATAGTGCTCCTACTTATCAGTTTCCATTTTTCTAGCTATTAATATAAGGAAGTATGTACTACTAATGGCCTACTAATATAGACACTAGCCACTTTGCCTTGAACAAGTCACTCAGGAATTCTAAACCTCAAGTTCCTCACTTACAGAAAAATAAAGAGTTAGACCAGATCAGTAGTTCTTTTCAAGGATACACACTAGAATCACTTCAGGACATTTTGGAACATACCACCTCCAAGAATTCCAATTTAATTTATTTAAGTGATTCTATTGTATAGTTGAGGTTTAAATAAACTGATCTGGTGATTTTTAAGATGCCTTCCAACTCTGAAATGATTCTTCGATTTAATAATTACATATTTAAGCTGGGTGTGGTGGCATATATCCATAACCCCAGTTACATGGGAGGCTAAGACAGGAGGATAACAGGTTTGAGACTAGCCTCAGCAACTTAGCAAGACTCTTAGCAACCCAGCATAACCCTGTTTCAAAAATGAAAAATAAAAAGGGCTGAGGATATAGCTTGGAGTTAGAACACCCCTGGGTTCAATCCCCAGTAAGACACACAAAAACTTATGTTGTGGCTTTAAAATCTTTGTGTCAGCTTTAGACATTTATTTCATACTATGTGTAAAAATATGTATACTCTTAGTTCCACTCTTTTTCAATATCATATTTTGTTATATATCTGATTTTCACAAATAAAACAGGCTAAATTATTCTAAACTACATTTATTTATTTATTTATTTATTTATTTATTTATTTATTTATTTATTTATGGCACTGGGAATAGAACCCAGAGGCATTCTACCTCCAAGCTATACCTCCAGACCTATTTTTTATTTTTTATTTTGAAACAGAGTCTCACTGAGTTGCAAAGGACCTCACTAAAGTAGCTGAGGCTGGCCATGAACCCAGATCCTCCTGTCTTAGCTTCTCAAATGCTGGGATTACAAGCATGTGCCACCACACCCAGTTTTAAACTACTTTTGAGCTATTACTACCACGCAAAAATATTCAGAAGTCTAATGAAATCTTAAAAATTTTAGGCCAAAAGATAGGTGAAAATCAACAACTGTCTAGGCCCAAAATGGGGATCTATTTACCCACTTATTAAGTATTTCAACTACAATTTATTGTTAATTGCCTGCTGTCTAGCCACTCCTATGCTAGCTACTGGGGATGCTGCAATACATAAGAAAATAGAACAAGTCTATGTGGAAAGATAAACACTGGGCCAAGATTAAAACTGTGACAAGGATTACCAAGGAACACGAAGCTGACAAGAACACATAAAGAGGGACTTACCCTACTCATTCAGGAAAGGCTGAGAGAAGGAAGTGAAACCTGACAAGTTGGACTCAAGCATGTGTTAGGCCCAGGTGAACTGCACGTTGGAGGAGTTCGAGGCAGTAAGAGCTCAGAGTATAGTAGGAAGAGAAAGAACATCAAAAAAACTGACACTAGTAAGCAAGGACCATGAGGACCAAGTAAGTGAGCTTAGAATTTACTCTAAGACTCCTGGGAACTGTAAGCAGGGTGCTGAAGTGATACAGCTTACACATTTAAATTCCCTTGGGGTGCAGGAATGCATGGATGGGGACAGAGAAAAGAGGCCATTGCCATAGTCTAGGAAAGAATGTTGGACTCAAGTGATGGGTGCAGAATGGAGAAAGGTGGATCGATTCAAGACATGCACCTGAAGAAACTCAGAAGAGCTTGGTGATTGGTGGCTTGTGAGAACTAGAGGATCCTAAGGAGTCATGGTTTCAGACACAATAGCTGGGTGGATGTCCATGTCATTAATGAGAAGGAATCCTGGAGGTGGAGCAAGTCCAGTGAAAAGATAATGAATTCAGGCTGGGACACACTGAGTGGGAAGCACCTGTGAGTCAACTAAGTGGAGGTTTTGAGTAAAATGGGTGTGGGACTCAAAAGAAAAACGTGGACCAAACTACAAATTGAGAGCTGTCAGCATACAGATAATAATCGAAGTAATCGGAGGTAGATGAGATCACCTACTGTGTGTTTTCTCTGGAAGACACTGGGACTGTATATTCACTGTGCTCAAGTGCTTCACTTTCCAACAAATACAGCAATCTATGTGCAAGGCCAGAATTTTCGTTCAATTGACATATAAGCCACACTGAAAATCCCTATTACTGATCACAGTAGGTACATCCCTTCTCTGTTCTACCCTTTGGAGTTTTTTATATTACTTCCACCCAAAACTATTATTGATCACAGTAGTTATATCCCCTCTCTGTTCTACTCTCTAGAGGTGTATCTACTAATTTGACCCAGAACTAGAAAGTTGACTAACCTGCACTTTGTTCTAAAATAGTAGATGTCAGTGAGCAGTACCTCTGTATCTACTGAGAGATTTCACTTAAATGTTAAAACTAAAATTTACAACTTGAAATATGTTTCCATTGATAGCACATCCTTTTAAGTATCACTGAACAAGACAATCCAGGGAGCAAGCCACAGATCGTGTGTTTGGTCATTACACAGTGATGTAAACTTTACAGTTTACAGTGCTGTGATCACAAAGCACAAGGTCTGTTTGGCCTGTGCCATCTGTAAACAAGTCTACAGTCTAAGGGGTTCTTGGGACATGGTCTTGTTTTTTTGTTGTTGTTTTTGTTTGTTGTTTTGTTTTGGTGGTACTGGGGTTCCTGGAAGCCCTTCTACCTCTGGGCTACACTCCCAGACCTATTTTATTTTTTGGAAATAGGATCTCCTAAGCCAGTGCACCTGGCTTCGAACCTGCGCGATCCTCCTGTCTCCGCCTCCCAAGAATGGGGATTACAAGTGTTCACCACCACGCCCGGCTTATGGTCTTGTTTTTAAATGTACTTTGTAGCTTAAAAGAGCACTGCATCAAACGGCTAAGGCTCCTTAATATAAGTAACTACCTATCAATTGAATGAAGACTGATATTTCTAAGATTTGAACATGTTCCAGTTGTCATTTTTCTTCCCTTCTGTTCTCTTTCTTCTCTCACTTCCCCTCCATCTTTCTCTCCCCCTCTAAATTCCTTTTATCCTTTCTCCCTCCTTTTTTGTTTATCCCCCCTCCATTCTCCAAATAGTTTCTGCATTGAAGCTTTTATGGAATGAGACAGGGCATATACATAAAGTCTACACACTGCATAGTACAATGGTAAGTGTCTCATTCTTGCAAAGCATGTAGATAGAACCACACCACTAATATCAGAAAGGAAAGGGCTCTCGTAGGTCATCTCTGACATGATCTGATTCATCTGCTTTACATATCAAAAAGAGAAACTTTTATTCCACTGATGTTCTCCAGAATCATTTGAAGGCTTATTTGGCCATGACGTTGGATTTCACACAATATTGGAAAACTCTCTTTTGTATTATTTTATTAAGTCAGCTGCCTTTTACTGTACTGACAATTAACCACTGGAACATGTGAAAATTAAGCCCCCTAAAGTTAAAAGTCTGAATTTAGATGTGTTATAAAATACACAATAGATTTTGAAGACAATATTAAAAATACAAAATATTTTATTAGTAAGTTTTACACTGATTACATGGTGAAGTGACAATGTTTTAGAGATGTGGAGTTAAAATGATATTAAATTCATTTTACCTGTTTCTGTTTAGTTTTTACTGTAGCTCCTAGAATATTTTATATGAAGATATGGTTCATATTTTTAGCTTCTACTGTATTTCTTTTGAACAGAAGTGTTCCAGAAAATGTTTAGAAATTTGTAAGTTCCTAAGTTTCTCTAATATATTGGTAAGTAAATAAAGTCATTCACCTATAATCATAATGCACCAATAAAAAAGAAAACAATAAAAAAGAGAAATTCATTCATCTACAAAAAATGGTTACAAGTCCAGGATGTTGAAAAAGTGCTGATCATAAATCATAATGTCCCCAAATTTAATGATTTGTCTGTCACGCAATTTATTAGTACAGAGATGATACCAGGGTCCAGAACTATTTATTTTCCACTGACCTTTTATCATAGAAGAGTTCCATGAACAAAATTGTGAAATGGTTTTGAATGGCTGTAAAAGTATTTGTTGAATTCAGCAAATATTTGAATACTTAATAATAAGCACCAGGCATTTTGCTAAGCAGTAGTAACTGGAGGGCTTAAGTTTTATCACTTTAATCTTTGGGGAACTTTTCTTGAGTTTTAAATGAAAAATTATTTCATCACAACTTTCTCATATTCATAATTTAATTATAACGTGTGGGTATTTTTTAATCTTAAAACTCTAACCTGCTGGGCGTGGTGGCGCACACTTGTAATCCCCCCACTTGGGAGGCCGAGAGAGGAGGATCGCACAGGTTCGAAGCCAGCCTCGCTGGCTTAAGAGACCCTTGTTTCCAAATAAAAATATAAAAATAGGTCTGGGAGTGTATCCCGGAGGTAGAAGGGTTTCCAGGAACCCCAGTACCACCGAGAAAAAAAGAAAAAAAACCCTCTAACCTGAATATTCTCACCATGTAAAAAAGTTGATAAATCAGTTAAGTGGTTATGTTAATATAAAACAATAAATTCAAACTTTAAAAAATATACACTAGAGCCACTATCAAAGTTTTTCACCAGATGAAAATATTTTTTCTGATTAAAATTTAGTTAAAGCTTAAAACATTTCTCTGAAATGTATTATTATGTTGTTTTCTTATAGAACCAGATTTTGACATCTATTGGTATCATTATATGACCATGGGTCCTTATCTGTCACTAAATTTAAAATTTTAGATTTTTTTAAATAATATAGGCAAATTTTATAAATATCCACTTAAAGTAATTGCATTTCATACAGAATAATTCTTGCTCTAATTACTTGTTTTAAGTCTCTGGACAATGCTGCAAACTTCCCTTTTTCTATTAGCATCTTGGCTTTGTCATTTAAATTATCAACAAGGAAACCCATCCTTATAATCTTAGAATAAATTTTACTTTCTTGTGGTCTTTTTCCAATATGATGATAGACTCAATATGTTAATAGTTGTGTTAAATATTTGCACCTATATTCATAAGTTTGGGGGAGTTAATTTTCAAAATTAAGTTTTGGGACTTAAAATACGTTAGCTTTATAAACTGGATTTTTTTTCATAATTTTTCATAAGTTTCTCTAAATTAGAAGAGTTAAAATATATAAACTTTCCATTCTTTGTAGTTTAGAAGAAATCAGTAGTTAGATAAAAATATATACTATCCCAGGCTCAGTGGCACACGCTTTTTATCCCTGTACTTGGGAGGCTGAGACCAGAGGATCACAGATTTGAAGCCAGCCTCAGCAGTTTAGTGAAGGTCTCAGCAATTTGGTGAAAACCTGCTTCCAAATGAAATATAAATTCGGTCTGGGGGTGTAACCCGGAGGTAGAAGGCCCCTGGGTTTCATCCCCAGTAACACACACACACAAACACACACACACACACACACACACACACACACACACACACACACACGAGTCTACTATATTTGTTTCTGTTCGTTTTTTCTTGAGTCACTTTTGTTCTTAAAATAAAAAATAAAAAGGGCTAGGGATTGCCAGGCGTGGTGGCGCACACTTGTAATCCCCGCGCTTGGGAGGCTGAGACAGGAGGATTGCACAGGTTCGAAGCCAGCCTCAGCTACTTAGTGAGGCTCTCAGCAACTTAAGTGAGACCCTGTTTCCAAATAAAATATAAAATGGGTCTGGGAGTATAGCCCGGAGGTAGAAAGCCTCTGAGTTCCACCTCCAGTACCACCAAAAAAATAAATAATAATAATAAAAGGGCTAGGGATACAGATCAGTGGTAGAGTACTCCTGGGTTCATTTTCCAGTAAGGATCTCCCCCCCAAAATTCCTATTTAACAATTTCAAATTTTACCTTCATTAATCTCTATTTCTACTTGTTTCTTGTTTGTTTTGTTCTCTTTTCAGTCCGTTCATTTGAATTGTTTGTGTATGTGGTACTGGAGATTGAGCCCAGGGACACTCTACCTCCAAGATACACTCTCAGTCCTATTTTTATTTTTATTTTGAAATTTTTATTTTTATTTTGAATCTCGCTAGATTGATGAGAGCCTCACCCCTTGCTGAGGCTGTCCTTGAACCTGGGATCCTCCTTTCTCAGCCTTCCAAGTACTGGGATTACAGGCATGGGCCACTACACCCAGCTTCATTTGAATGGTTTGGTTTGGTGTGGGGTTTATTGTTGTCGCTATTGCTGATGGAATTTTCCTTTTGCATTCTTCTATCATTTGATTTCTTGCCAAAATAAAAGCTTGCAACTTGGTACCACTCGCTGCCACACTGCGTGACTGGCTCCACTTCTCAGTCCACTCACCCAGTGCTCTACCTGCCCAGCCCCTTTCCTTGTGGCTTTGGGTGCCACCACCACCATTGGGGAGACCAAAATAACTGCTGGAACAGGTCTGGATGATCCAGAAATTGTAGAGGGAAAAACTAAAAAAATATGTAGATACTCAGTTTGGCAAGTCATCTGATCCCTTTGTTGTGGGAGGAGATAAAAAAATGCATTCTCCTTGCAAAGGATGGGGGTGGGATGGGAAGAACATACCATCAAGCCTTCATAAGACAACTACTGGGGGAGCACGGGGGTCTCAAAGAAAGAGACCCCCGTACACGTGTCATAGTGACCAGAGGTCTGGCTCCTTAAGAAAGGAGATTCAGTCTGGCAATATAATCATTCTTGGTCAGTTTATTGACAGAATAAAAAGCCTCAGGCCTTTTTGATGGAAGTCATTCCTGTGCTAGAGGAATGTGCCACCAAACAAGAGAAGTCCTCACAGAGAGTGCTAAGAAGCTAGGATTCCAGTGTTACTCAGAGGGAAAGTTGGTCCCAAGTGAGGGGCCTGGCCTTAGCTGTAAGTTTCATGTTCCATACCTAGGGGATGGATGTTGTCAATATGACCACAGTTCTAGAAGTAATGCTTGCTAAGGAGGCTGGAATTTACTAGGTAGGTATCACCATGGCAACAGGTTGAGATTGCTGGAAGGAGGACCAGGAAGCAGCTTCAATAGACCAGGCCTTAAAGACCCTGAAAGAAAATGCCAATAGAGCCAATATTTACTCCACAAAACAAATGGTCAGAAACCCTCCATAACCAGGGAAATATGACCTAGCTTTCTGCTTCAGTATTCAGACATTAAAATAGCATGGCTGCTCAGAATAAAAGGCATATTTCTTTTTTTAACATTTTTTTATTGAACATAAATAGTATACATTTAAACTATATTTGGTGCCCTCTCCCCCCCCACCCCCGTTTTCCCTTCCCCCTCCCACCAGTGGTTGTCCAGGTTAACCATGTCATATTCATAATTTTACACATATTCAGATGTAGACCCTCATTAATCAAGATCAGCCTTCCTCCTCTCCTATCTTTCCATTCAAACTTTGCTGATATTTCCCCTCCATTATCTGAGACCTAAGACATTTTTCTAATTCCACTCATTCTAAAAATTTCACTTAACTTTTAAAAAAATGAAAAAAGACATGTAGCTTTCATGCCCTTGCCTGCAAAAGAGCAACACATGATAAGAAAGACAAGACACTGCATGCAACTCTTAAAAGACATGAAGAAAAACAAATGACTGGCTGGGCGTGGTGGCACACTCTTGTAATCCCAGCATTTGAGAGGCTGAGACAAGAGGATTGTGGTTCGTGGACAGCCTCAGCTCCTTAGTGAGGCCCTTTGCAACTCAGTGAGCCCTTGTTTCAAAATGAAGAATAAAAAATAGGGTTGGGGGCCTTTTGCCCACTGCTAAAGATGGAACAATTTGAGGACTAATAAGTATAAATACAATGGTTTGATACACTTCAAATATGATTATGTTTAAATCCATGAGAAGTTATAATGAAGTAAAAAAAAATGCCTCATTGGTCACTCTTGGAAGAGACTAGGAAAACTGATAGGGAAATAGAATCAATCCAACACCTATTCGGTTTTTCAAATACAAACTATATTTTGGTAATGAATGTACCTCTTTTTAGAGGTACACTAGTAAATTAAGAAGAAATAATAGAACTAGGCCGGGCGTGGTGGCGCACGCTTGTAATCCCCGCGCTTGGGAGGCAGAGACAGGAGGATCGCGCAGGTTCGAAGCCAGCTGCGCGCGCTGGCTTAGGAGACCCTGTTTCCAAATATAAAATGTAAAAAGAGGTCTGGGAGTGTAGCCCAGAGGTAGAAGGGCTTCCAGGAACCCCAGTACCAAAAAAAAAAAAAAAGAAGAAGAAATAATAGAACTAGAATTGCATTATTTTTGTATGCCTTAACAAATAATCATTCTTTATAATGATCAACAATAACTGCTGACATCATAAAGAAAGAAAACCAGATATTACACGCCATTTTATGGAAAAAATAGTAATATTGCTGGGCGTGGCGGCACACACTTGTAATCCCCATGCTTGGGAAGCAGAGACAGGAGGATCATACAGGTTCGAAGCCAGCCTTGCTGGCTTGCTTAAGAGACCCTGTTTCCAAATAAAAATATAAAAAATAGGTCTGGGAGTGTAGCCCGGAGGTAGAAGGGTTTCCAGGAACCCCAGTACCACCAAAAAAAAAAATAGTAATATTGAAGAAGTATTCTTCAAAAATATCAAACCTAAATCTGACTAAGCCTTGATATTTAACTACTTTCAATAAATACAAAGGACAGTGTTAAATTCTATAAAATAAACCCATTTCCTATCAAATAAATTATGAAGGAGGAAAAGAGATTGAGGGAGAAATGGTGAGGAGAGAACTTATGGATTTAAAGAATTAAGGTACATGCCAAATCAACTTTAATGTGTAGACTTATATAGAACCTCATAAAAACACAGCGAAAAAAGAACATTTATGAGATAATCTAGAAAAGCTGAAATAGTATTTGGATATTTAATTAAATTGAAAAATTACTGTTTTTAGATGTGATAAGTTGATCACATGTATATTAAAGTTCTTATTTTAAAATATTTACAATGAGTGACTCATGCAAAAAGTTATATGAAATCCAAAGTTTGCTTTAAGATAAGAGAGAAGATAAGGGGTAGGGTGTACACAAAAGTCCATGAGTTGAGATTTATTGAAGCCGAGTGATGGCCACAGAGTTTCCTTATCCTCTTTCTGTATTTTACACATTTGAAAGTTTCTATACTAAAAAGTTTTTTAAACAAGGGTGTTAAATGTCTACCAGAGCCGGGCATGGTGGCGCACACTTGTAATCCCCGCGCTTGGGAGGCAGAGACAGGAGGGTCGCGCAGGTTCGAAGCCAGCCGTGCTGGCTTAGGAGACCCTGTTTCCAAAAATAAAATAGGTCTGGGAGTGTAGTCCGGAGGAAGAAGGGCTTCCAGGAACCCCAGTACCACCAAAAAAAAAAAAAAATGTCTACCAGAAAGAAATAAATAAGACTTGGAAGCTGACTGAAGCAATGCTTCTCAAAACATGGTCCAGCGCTCAGATGGATTCCTTTCTGGTTCTTCCTCTAATATGTAACTTTCCTTGGATTTCATGAGAAACATAACATTTTAGTTACTATAACTAGGAAACTCATTAAAAATTTCATGTTCTTCAAGAAAAAAAAATGTATGAATGAAATGAAGAAGTGAGAAAGTGATATGGGGTTTTGTGAGTCCTGTGATACAAATGTCCAAGCCTACATAAAAGTGTTTTAAAGAGCTTAACTAAATCAACAATTTAATTTAAGCCCATGTATTTTGTAAAAGGAAACACAGTTACCATTTTTTTGTTGTTATTGTTCTAAAGATTGAATTTAGGGGCATTCTACCTTTGAGCTACACCCCCATCCCTATTTTATATTTTATTTTTGAAACAAGGTCTCATAGGTTGTAGAGGGCCTCGTTTACCTGCTGAGGCTGGCTTCAAACCTGGGATCCTCTTTTCTCAGCCTCCCAAGTACTGATATTACAAGTGTGTGCCACCAAGCCCAGCTCACAGTTACCAATTTATATTCACAGAGGACTCTACCTAGTTGTGTTTTGTCTTCACTGGCTTAATTGTACATAGCTAGTTTAAATATTGGTGCCAGCAGTATAATAACAATTTCTGTTTTTTTAAGCCAAACTGCCTCCCAAGTTCTAATTGCCCAACTACCCTTGTACCCTTTCATCTTCTCCCTCTTCTTCTGACCCCTGGATTCATTCCTCCTGCAGAAGGCACCACGTGACCCTCCTCGCAGGAAGCCTCAACCACACAGGCTCAAGCACAGTGGCAACACACCTATAATTAACATCAAACCACAGTGTGGCTTAAGTATGCCTTTGGTCCTCCACAACTTAATCTCAGCCTTACACACCATGTCCATGTGTTGTTTTGTTTTTCTAGGTCAAACCAACAATCACAGCATAGCAATGTTTTTAAAACCAAGCAGGACCTTTGGGCAAACACAGGTGAACCGAGTTAACTTGCATTCTTACACTATAGTAAAACAAGTAGAATTGCCCTAGCGAGCTGCTTCACAAAGAAAAACATATTTTAAGCCCTTAGGCAGAATTATATGGTGGCCATAAACAGATTTTGATTAACAATTTGTTAAAACCTTATTATTCTTAACATTCATAAATAATGTAAAAATAGCTGGGCGTGGTGGCACATGCTTGTAATCCCCGCGCTTGGGAGGCTGAGACAGGAGGATCCTGCAAGTTTGAAGCCAGCCTCAGCTACTTAGTGAGGGAGGGTCTCAGCAACGTAGTGAGACCCTGTTTCCAAATAAAATACAAAATAGGTCTGGGAGTGTAGCCCAGAGGTAGAAAGCCCCTGGGTTCCATCCCTAGTACCACACACACACAACCATAAAAACACCAATGCTATGAAGAACTCTGCATTCTAATGAGGAGTTTCTATAAACATAGCATTTGCATTTGTAAATAGTTATCACTGATATATCATTTAGACTTTATCTGTCCCTGTTGGTTTGGACACAATTCTGCATGGTTTTCTTTTCTTTTTTTCATTGTTCAGCATTAGGGATTGAACACAGGGCCTCAAGCACTGAGCTATACCTACCCCTCCTACACACACATCCCTTTTTATTTTATTTCAAGACAGCATCTTGCTAATTTGCCCAAAGTGGCTTCAAACTTGTGATCTTCTTCCTGCCTTAGCCTCCTGAGTAGCTGGGATTACAGGCATGGGCCACCATACTCCGCTTTCCGCATGTCTTATAAGCATCGAGATGCAAACTTGCTAACAATAAATGCCTAATCACTATTTGCAACTCCTCTGATATAAACATTTCATAATTATTTTTATTTAATTAACTGAGCCATGTACTGCAATCTAACTCACAGATGGTTATGTTTAATTTTGCTCCATCAATAGTATAGAATTGAGCTGGGCGTGGTGGCACACGCTTGTAATCCCAGCATTTGGGAGGCTGAGACCAGGAGGATTGCGGTTCGCGGACAGCCTCAGCTACTTAGTGAGGCCCTCTGCAACTCAGTGAGACCCGGTTTCAAAATAAAGAATAAAAAATAGGGCAGGGGGTGTAACTCAGAGGTCGAATGCCCCTGGGTTTCATCTCCAGACCCACAAAAAAAAAAAAAAAATAGTATAGAACAAGCCGGGAGTGATGGCACAGGCTGCAATCCCAGTACTTGGGAGGCTAAGACAAGAGAATCGCACAGGTTCAAAGCCAGCCTCAGCTACTTAGTGAGGCTCTCAGCAACTTAGTGAGACCCTGTTTCCAAATAAAGTATAAAATAGATCTGGGAGTATAGCCCGGAACAGTAATTCTATTAGTAGCCCCAGTAGTAAGACTACTCATTTAGAACCTTGGAATAGAGGCTAATAAAATCACTTGTTAAACAGAATTAAATATATTATGAGTGTAGCATCAGAGGGAGACTATAAATGAAATCAATAAACATGAAATCATCCTAGTAGTCAGGTTACACAAAAGCAATGAATCATTAACAAAGGAAGAAACTGGTGGTATAGTAGTGGGCTGCAGACGAGCAGTCTGGAACCAGACAGGCACGACAAATGATACCAGCTACTCCTGACGTGTGACTGCAAGCAAAATAGAATGTAGAGTGTTCAAAGGGGGAAATGGAAGCAACTGGATAAACATGAAAAAACGATACCGTGGAAATAGTTTAGCACCATACTAATATGATTATCATCACTTTGTATTGTGTTACAATTTGGAGAGTATTTGGGGAGTTAGGCAGTGTATTAATAAAAACATGTTAAGATTTCAGAGTTAGACACACAATTAATGTCATACAGAACAATACATCATAACCTGTGGGGTTATCTGGTCCTTCGAAGAGAAATTATTTGCATCATTACCTAACAAAAATGTATGAGTTAACCTAACCTGCCTCTACCTTCTTCCTCTACAGTTAACTTTTGCATGGGTTGAGCTGTAGAACAGGCCAGTTAATAGAAAATAAGCCCAGAAAAGCACTGAAAGAACATCTAGTAATTTGCTTCACCTGTTACCAAGATGTTTCCAAGATGTAGTCACTTTTTCACAAAGAATGAAATATTGCCAATATTGCATGGGACATCTACTGAAAAACAACTCATCTGAAATGATATATTTTATTTCATTTTTTTGGTGGTCCTGGGGGTGGCACCCAGGGGCTTGCTACCTCCAGGCTATACTGCTCTGAGACCTATTTTGTATTTTATTTGGAAACAGGGTCTAAGTTACTGAGAGCTTCACGTGTGCACCACCACACCCAGCTGATTTGGGGGGTTTTGTTTGTTTGTTTGTTTGTTTGTTTGTTGCGGGCCTGGGGATGGAACCCAGAGTCATTCGACCCCTGACCTACACACCTTTTATTATTATTATTATTATTATTAATTATTATTATTATTTTGAAACAGGGTCTCACTAAGTTGCTGAGAGCTTCACGTGTGCACCACCACACCCAGCTGGTTTGGGGTTTTTGTTTGTTTTTTGCAGGCCTAGGGATGGAACCCAGAGTCATTCGATCCCTGACCTACACACCTTTATTATTATTGTTGTTGTTATTATTATTATTATTATTATTAATTTTGAAACAGGGTCTCACTAAGTTGCAGAGGGTTTCACTAAGTAGCTGAGGCTGTCTGCGAACTGCGATCCTTGGGTCAGCCTCCCCAATGCTGGGATTACAAATTTGCGCCACCACGCCCGGCTGACACTGCATGCTTTTGCAAAACATTACTCTTTTTTTTTTTTTTTTTTTTTTCTTTTGGGTCTGGGGATGGAACCCAGGAGCATTCGACCTCTGAGCTACAGCCCCTGCCCCATTTTTTATTCTTTATTTTGAAACCGGGTCTCACTGAGTTGCAGAGGGCCTCACTAAGTAGCTGAGGCTGTGCGCGAACCGCGATTCTCCAGGTCTCAGCCTCCCAAATGCTGGGATTACTTTGCCCGGCTTGCAAAGCATTTCTATTGCACTACTATTCTTTATATTTACCACTGGGAGGCGCGTTTAATCCTGTAAATTCATTTGAAACAAGTGCGTGAAAAGTTTACAAAAGCGTTTCTACATCCAATCCGCTAGAGGGCGACGGAAGAAGAAAGCCCTCAGATTCTGCGGGAAGCTTCAGCTCTTTCGCACCCTAAGCAGTTGTGCGCACGCGCAGAACGACGCCCGCGTCAGCCCGGACTGCGCAGGCGTGAGTAAACCCGGAAGGGAGGGGCGGGGCCGCGGGAGCGCGCAAGCGCCGCATCTGGGCCTGGGGCTCCCGGGGCTCCGTCCCAGCTGTGCTTCTAGCGGATGTTTCGCGGCGTGGAGATGCCCAGTCCCGGGGCGCGCCCCGACCACAGCGCGCCTCAGGTCTCCATCGACCACTCGGCCGCGCACAAGGAGGATCTTAACAGCAAGGTGAGTGGGAGGCGGAACGAGAAGCACGAGGGCTCGGGACCTGGCGTCGCTGGACCCCGGAGATGGCGGCCCTCCGCGGCCTGGGGGCCGGCGCGGCCTCGACTCTTCACGGTTATGGCCCTCGACAGCTGCAGTTCATCCTTCTCTTTCCTGAAATAGCTGCAGTAAGAGAGACCCTCAAACTTGGCACAAGGATTAGACCCAGGTGGCCTTGGGGCGGAGTTTGGGGTTGGATTTTACCCTCTACTCGTTTTAAACCGCCTACCTACCAAATCTGTTGTACCACGGATATTCTCCATCCAGTTTATCCACGCCGGCAACCTGAGAGTCATCCTTGTGGTCAGTCGTGGCGGCCTATGAATTCTCTCCCTGAAGTTCAGTTCAAATATGTCCTTTTACCACCATGTGACACCGTTTTACACACCAAAGCAACCGCCTTCGCCTCTTGTCTGGACACCAGCAAAACCCTCCTAACAGGGCTTTCTCCTCTTGTGCTAATCTAAATCCTAAAATATGCATCTGACTGTCAGTCCTCTACTGAAAGAGCAGAGTGGAGGGGGAGCCCATGTAACACCAATCTTAACTGCCATAAACAGACAAAACCTTTGAATGGGTATAGCCTTTAAGTGTCCTAGATTCTGTATTGGTTCTATCCCAAACTACTGCTGACATTCCTCTAGCAAATGTCTTCAGTCTCCCTATATCAACTTGTTTCTTTCATGTAAATCGATATATACTTGCTATTCCTACAATGAATGGAAAAGCACTGTACAAATAAACTTAACTCTCAAGGAGGTCGTACAAATTTGATCTTGGGATTCAACCTAATCTTATCCCTTAACTCCACCTGTGCCAATTGTGGAGCCAGAAAAGTACACTCGTCGGGGCAAGGGTGAGTTTTCAAAATACACACAGCCCGCTCTGATTATTACCATAGCAAGATCACCAAGGTGCATTAACTATCACAAAAATTATAAAACCAGTTTTCAGAGGTAGTAGTGATGCTCTGTAATCAGTCATGTTCACAAAATAACTAGCTACTGAAAAGAGTTAATAAATTTACTTTTCACTTTATTGAGCTTTTTTCTGATTAAAAAAAAATGAAGCTTTGTTCATTAGTGCCACCGCTGTGCTTAGTCTTTAATATACAGAGGAATGATAAAAAGATGGAAATTGAAAGGTTCAATTCCCCAGTAGGATATTTTGTATTATTTGCTAGATCTGAATGTCTGGCTATGTCATTTAGTACATAAACCATAGTGCATGTAATCATAAATCATGAGCACTGGTAATTTTTAAAAAGTAGGCCAGATGTAGTGGAGCACGCTTGTAAACTCAGCATTTGGGGGTTGAGACAGGAGGATCGCAGTACACAGACAGCCTCAGCTACTTAGTAAGGCCCTCAGTGAGAACCTGTTTCAAAATAATTTTTAAAAAATGGGGCTGGAGTGTGTAGCTCGGAGGTAGAATGCCCCTGGGTTCCATCCCCAGTACCACACACACAAAAAAATAGTAGGCCACTTATTCAATTTGTTTGTTTGTTTTTAACCTAAACTGAAAGTCTGGTATTACTTTTGGTATACATTGTCTATTTTTAATAAAAGGAATAAACCATGTTTAGTAACTGACGCCCTCAGCATGAATGCTAGTACCAAAACCAACCCTCCTGTCTGGACTCAATGGGTTGCCTTTGAGCAGTTTCAGCCACTTTTTCTTCCTCTAGCTTTCCCCTACTTTGTCTGCTCACAAACTGCTGTTGAAAAGAATCTATGTTTGCAGACTGCCCGTTTGAACATTCAGTACATGATAGCCCCTTATCCCATCTCATCTCTAGTTTTTAAACAATTACTTAAAGGGTCCTCATTGAGCATACTTTGAAAACCTCTGACTTAAGTTTTTGCTCTCTTTCAATAGATTAAAGAACAAAAAGTTGTTGTGGATGAACTTTCTAACCTGAAGAAGAATAGGGTAAGTCACTAGAGGATGATAATATGTGGGAGGCTTGGTTATTAACTGTATGCTAAACTTTTAAGAATTATATACATGAAAATTATTTTATATTAAAATTGATAAGATTTCAACATCTTTTCAGTTAAACTGAAAAAGTGTTCTATTTTTTTTAATGCATATATAGCTATATCTCAGAGTTGAGGATACCTTTTCCCTATCATGCCATTTACATTATCTTTGGAACAAATGCTAATTGTACTTTGACATCTTGCAGCTGCAACCACTAATAATATTCTTGAATTCAATGTTTTCTTTTGAAATAAATGAACTTTAAGCCATGCGTGGTGGTGCATGCTTGTAATCCCAGCATTTGGGAGGCTGAGACCAGAGGATTGCAGTTTGCGGACAGCCTCAGCTACTTAGTGAGGCCCTGTTCAAAATAAAGAATAAAAAAATAGGGCAGGGGTATATAGCTCGGAGGTAGAATGCCCCTGGGTTTCATCCCCAGACCTGCAAAAAATAGAAAAGAAAAGGAAAGAAAAGGAAAGAAGGAAGGAAGGAAGGGAACTTTAATTATTTTAGGTAAATTTTCTAAATTCTTAACATAGTTATTTAATACTGTTTTCACCAATGTATTTATAAATAAGCAACTGCTTCATGTTTAGTTACTGTGAAAACTACATTTTAAAGTTCAGAAGTGGTTTTGAGCTTTTTAGAGGATTTTTTTTTTTTTGGTACTGGAGACTGAACCCAGGGACATTCTATTTCTGATCTAAACCTTCAGGATCCCTTTCTATTTTATTTTGAAAGAGTCTAAGTTGCTGAAGCTGGCCTGGAACCTGCAATCCTTCTGCTCAGCCTCCCAAGTACTGAGATTATAGGTATATAGCACCATACCCAACTTCTTTAGAGTTTTTTCCTACCCTCAAGGCTATACTTCCAGACCTATTTTTATACTTTATCTGGAAACAGGATCTCAGTAAGTTACTGAGAGCCTCACTAAGTAGCTGAGGCTGGCTTCGAACCTGTGCAATCCTGTCTCAGCCTCCCAAGCATTAGGATTACAAGCTTGTGCCATCATACCCGACCTTCTAAAAATTTTTTTAGAAATTTTTTTTTTGGTGGTTCTGGGGGTGGAACTCAGAGGCTTTCTACCTCCGGGCTATACTCCCAGACCTTTTTTTATATTTTATTTGGAAACAGGGTCTCACTAAGTTGCTGAGAGCCTCACTAAGTAGCTGAGACTGGCTTCGAACCCATGTGATCCTCCTGTCTCAGCCTCCCAAGCGCAGGGATTACAAGCGTGCGCCACCACGCCCAGCTAGAAATTTTTAAAGATTATTTAATGGCAGACAGATTAGATATTTCTGATATTATCACTATGCAATATTAAAAGTTAAGGCAAATTGCTGGGTGTGGTGGCACACACTTGTAATCCCTGCGCTTGGGAGGCGGAGACAGGAAGATCGCGTAGGTTCGTAGCCAGTCTTAAGAGACCCTGTTTCCAATATATATATATATATATATATATATATATATATATATATATATATATACATACATACACACACACACATACATACACACGTAATATATATGTGTATATATATACATATACATGTATATGTATTTATATGTATATGTATACATATATGTATTTATATGTATATGTATACATATATGTATATATATGTCTGGAAGTGTAGCCCGGAGGTAAAAGGGCTTCCAGGAACCCCAGTACCACCAAAAAAAAAAAAAAAAAAAGTTAAGGCAAATTAATACAGACTTTCTGGAGGGCAAGTTGGCAGAATGTATCAAGGCCTTAAAATTGTATGACACTTTGACCTAGCAGTTCTCTTCAGTGACTTATATTTAAACAATCATGGAAGTGTACAAAATTTTAGTTACCATGATGTTCATCACAATGTTGATTTATAATGAAGACTTGGTAGTACTTAATATCTAAAATTTGAGTACTCAGCAAATACACTGTGGTGAGTTGTACCCATACAGTAATGTTAGGAAAGAACCCTTATTAATAAGTGTTAATAAGGAAGTATTCTCAACATATTGCTTATTTACTAAAATAAATTATAAGCCTATGGGTTTGGTAAGAGCCTATTTTGTAAAAAGAAAAATGAAGCCAGGCATGGTGGCGCATGCTTATAATCTCAGTACTTGGGGGGCTGAGGCAGGAGGATCACAGGTTCAAGGACAACCTCAGCAAGTAGCAAGACTCTCACTAACCTAGCAAGACTCTGTTTCAAAATAAAAATAAAATAGGATGTAGCTCGGAAGTAGAATGCCTCAGGGTTCAATTCCCAGTACAATTTTTTTTTAATGGTGTTGTGGTATGTACAAAGAAGAAAAGCATTTCACTTTGCTATCTTTTGTTCTAAACCTGTATCCTGAAGTTCAAGAGTGAGTGATAATAGGATTTAGAGTTTTGACATCTATTTTTTAGGTCAAATCTTGATTTAGCCTAAATTATGTTTTGCAGAAAGTATATAAACAACAACAGAACAGCAACATATTCTTTCTTGCAGACCGAACAGAAATGCTTTCAGAAAGTAAAAGTAAGTGTTCTTTAATAGAAATACTTTAGTTAGTATTTTATATGGGAAAGCACAGAAAATCTTTGGTAAGCTTTCTGTGGAAATTCGTAGCAATGCTTCAATTAAACTGTGTGCATCTGAATGTTTAAGTATATCTTTAAGCCGGGCGTGGTGGCGCACGCTTGTAATCCCCGCACTTGGGAGGTGGAGACAGGAGGATCGCGCAGGTTCAAAGCCAGCCGCGCGCGCTGGCTTAAGAGACCCTGTTTCCAAATAAAAAGTATAAAAATGGGTCTGGGAGTGTGGCCGGAAGTTTAAGGGTTTCCAGGAACCCCAGTACCACCAATAAATAAATAAGTAAATCTTTAAAGTTTAATATAGTGATTTGTTTCAAATTAGCCTTCTAAAGATTAATCTACATTTTTGTAAAAGAGACCTGTCAGATGTATTAGAAAGCAGTAGTTACTAACATGTGTTTAAGAGTTTTTAAGTATGAAAAACCATTATATCATTTTCTGTCTTTGTGACTTTGGGTCAAATACTGTGAGCCTCCAAAGTATCGTGCGATTTAAAATAAGACTGTGCACTTACGTGTATGTATGTTCTTGGTCGTGGTAAATAGCTTATATTGTCCTATGAATTACTAGGCAAAACTCAAGGATTTTATTTTACTTACTGTGTTTTCCTTTGTCCCTTCCTCAGATATCTTGGATGAACTGAAAAAAGAATATCAAGACATAGAAAACTCAGAGAAGACAAAAACGAAGAAGTAGCCCCCTTTATGTACATACACCATGTGTGGCATTTGTTGTTCTGTAAGCTTTTCTGTTGAGCATTTCAGCAGAGATTTAGAAGAAAGTTTACTGTACAATCTGAAACGACGGGGACCCAGCAGAAGCAAACGGTTGTTAAAATCTAATGTTAACTACCAGTGTTTATTTTCTGGTCACGTCCTTCACTTGAGAGGCGCCTTGACTGCCCAGCCTGTGGAGGACAGGAGAGGCAATGTGTTCCTGTGGAACGGAGAAGTCTTTAGTGGACTACGGGTTGAAGCTGAAGAGAATGATACCCAGATTATGTTTAATCACCTTTCCTCTTGCAAGGATGAAGCTGATATTTTGTCACTCTTCTCCAAAGTCCAAGGCCCTTGGTCTTTTATATATTATCAAGCATCTACTCACTTCTTATGGTTTGGCCGCGATTTTTTTGGCCGCCGTAGCTTGCTGTGGCATTTCAGTAGTTTGGGCAAGAGTTTCTGCCTCTCTTCAGTTGGCCCCCAGAAATCTGGGGGGGCAAATCAGTGGCGGGAAGTTCCAGCCTCTGGGATTTTCAGAATCGATCTCCATTCTACTGCCATTTCTAGATGTGTGATTTTAAAATTATATCCTTGGAAATACATTTGTAAGGAGACTATTGATGAAGAGTGTGTTAATAGCCTGGCTCAGATTTCAGCAGACTTGCCGGCGTTTGTTTCCGTGGTGGCAAGTGAAGCCAAATTATATCTTGAAAAACCTGTCGTTCCTTTAAATAGAATGTTGCCACAAGCGCCATTGGAAACTCACTGCAGACCCATCTCTAGCACTCCGCCTACAAGAGGGAGACTGCAGGACTTTCTTACAGATGGACACACGAAAAAAGTGGTTCAGCGGTTCATTGACGTCCTGAGTGTCGCCGTTCAGAGACGTGTCTTGTATTTACCTAGGGATGAAAACCTGGCACCGAATGCAGGTTTGGAAACTTGTAAAAGGAAAGCAAATGTTGCAATCCTGTTTTCTGGGGGCATTGATTCCATGGTGATCGCAACCCTTGCAGATCGCCACGTTCCTTTAGGGGAACCAATTGATCTTCTTAATGTGGCTTTTATGACTAAAGAAAACAGCCCACCAGTTAGCTTTAGTAAGAAAAAGAGTGAACAGAAAAGTAATTGTGAAATGCCTTCTGAAGACTTGTCTAAGAACGTTGCTGGTGCTACCGCCATTAGCCCCGCTGATACTGTGCCAGACAGAATTACAGGAAGAGCAGGACTAAAGGAACTGCAAACTGCTAACCCTTCTCGGATTTGGAATTTTGTTGAAATTAATGTTTCTCTGGAAGAACTACAAAAGCTGAGAAGAACTCACATATGTCACTTGGTTCAGCCCTTGGATACAGTTTTGGATGACAGCATTGGCTGTGCAGTCTGGTTTGCTTCTAGAGGAATCGGTCAGGTAGTGAACCAGGATGAAGTGAAGTCGTATCAGAGCGATGCAAAGGTGTGGCTCAGTATTATCTTCTCAAGAATTTTTGAGCTGGGTATAGTGGCGCACCCCTGTAATCCCAGTGACTCAGGGAGCTAAGGCAGGAGGATCCCAAGTTTGAGGCCAGTCTTGGCAACTTAGCAAGAACTTGTCTCTACATAAAACAAAACAGGGCTGGGATGGAGTTCAGTGATTGAGCACTCCTGGGTTTAATTCCCAGTACTGGAAAAGTTTTTTGAAAACTAATTTGTTTTTTGTTGTTGTTTTGCAGTACTGGGATAGAACCCAGGGGCATTTACCTCCGAGCTACACCCTCAGCCTTATCTTTTATTCTTTATTTTGAAACAATCTCACTGAGTCACAAAGGGCCTCATTAAGTAGCTGAGGCTGTCTGAGAACCTCGATCCTCCTGTCTCAGCTCCCAAGTACTGGGATCACAAGCGTGTGCCACCACGCCTGGCCTTGCAACCTAATTTTGATCTTTAGAGCTTTTAGCATTTACAGTTACAAGAACATAGCATATTTTAGTTTCATTTGAACTGAAATACGATATATATGTCTTCTAGCTCCATGTGGGTTTTTTCTAAAAGTGTTACCTTCATAGTTAAAAATTTTTAAGCTTTTATTTTACTTTCCTTACTGCGTAGTAGCTCATATTTTCAGTATAGATTTCTTTCAACTTTTCCAGGTTATTCTCACTGGAATCGGTGCAGATGAGCAGCTTGCAGGTTACTCCCGTCATCGTATCCGCTTTCAGACACTTGGCCTGGAAGGGTTGAATAAGGAATTAGCAATGGAACTGGGTCGAATTTCTTCTAGAAATCTTGGTCGTGATGACAGAGTTATTGGTGATCATGGAAAAGAAGCAAGGTGAGTTTATTCATCTGAGGGCTGTTGAGGTGTGTTAGCAAAAATAGTAGGCTATAAAAGGAGACTTTTTAAGTTCCTTTGTATCTGAAGACTGTTTACACGAAGGACAGGAGCAGCAGTAATATCTTGGCTTTATAGTCCAGAATAAGATACACAGAATTATTCAGAATTCCTGCTTTTATTATTAAACAGAAGCAGAGCCTGAGGAGCGGCTGGAGCCGTCGCTTTCCAGAACTCAGTCTCCCAGAGTAATGTTGGTCTTTCTAGTAACGTGCCATCCAAGATGATGCAGTATAAGCCTGCAGTGCAAAGCGCCGTGAGGGCAGATCGAGGCGTGACGCCAGGCGGGACTCAGAGTTGCGTTTGTTTGAAATGCCTGCGTCTCCTCCGTTGCCGTAGAGTCGGCCTTTGCCTCTAGACATTCGTGCCTGCGTCTATGCTCATTTGAATTATGGTCCCAGTCACTTTATTACAAGGGTTTAGACACAAAAGCAAAGCGGCCAAGTAGGCCTCGTGGGAATTGAAGCTTTAAAACGTACTAATTCGTCGCTTTCTTTGCTTCTTCAGTATTTTTCTCTTCCCACTGAACTGTGGTG
This sequence comes from Muscardinus avellanarius, assembly GCF_963383645.1. Classification (NCBI taxonomy): domain Eukaryota; kingdom Metazoa; phylum Chordata; class Mammalia; order Rodentia; family Gliridae; genus Muscardinus; species Muscardinus avellanarius. Next base: position 47,672,889 of record NC_137787.1, on the reverse strand, counting down.
GCCTTTAAACAGTTGTTACTATATTGCCAGTCCTGTTATATATAATTAAGTGTTGTCGTTATATTTTATAATTTTTAAGATCTCATAGTAAATAAATAATACCATACTATAAATCTGTAAATTGGTTTTCCTTTTAAAGATGTGATAAGAGAAAGTGGCAGAAGGATAGAAATGTAATCCATTTTTCAGCTAGGTTAGAGAGAATGGAATTGATCTAGTCAAAGGAGTTCATTCTAAAGGGCACATATAAAAAAAGTTACACTCAGATAAAAATGCACGTGAATAATGTTTAAAATCACTAATGCAGCCAGACGCCATGACTCGTGCCTATAATCTCAGTACTTGGGAGGGAGGCTGAAAAAGGAGGATCAGAGGTCTGAGGCCAGCCTCCGCAACTTAGTGAGACCCTGTTTCAAAATAAAATAAGGCAGGTGGAGTATCTCAGAGGTAGACTGCCCCTGGAGTCACTCCTAGCAACCACCAAAGGAAAACGAACAAACAAAAGAAGCAGCTAATACACAATTAAAATATAACAAATACCATTATAGTGGTTAGAGCTCAGTAATTTATTATCATGTATATTTCTATACATAGTGACAGCAGTTTATTATAGTCTGTATTTTTACATTTCATTTTTATACAATATTCTATATAACAAATGCCTCAATCATTTTACTTGAGCTAGAATGAAATCTGACGAAATGCAACGCTAGTGTAACTGTTTTGTATTTTGGAGAATTGGTGAGAATAAAGGATGTTTAAGTATTGGAGACAACAAGACAAAAGGGGAGCAAAAACAGAATTCTGTAGGAAAATAGAGAAGTGAAAAGGGCAGAAAATTATTTTGTGTGTGTGTGTGGTACTGGGGGTGGATCACAGAGGCTTTCTACCTCCAGGCTGTACTCCCAGACCTTTTTTTTTTTTTTTTTTTTTAACATTTTATTTGGAAACAGGGTCTCACTGAGTAGCTGAGGCTGGCTTCGAACCCGTGCGATCCTCCTGTGTCCGCCTCCCAAGCACAGGGATGACAAGCGTGCGCCACCACGCCCGGCTTCCAGAAAATTATTTTTTAAAAGTCTGATATTTTTGCCAAGTGTGGTGGCGCATGCTTGTAATCCCAGCATTTGGGAGGCTGAGACCGGAGGATCCCGTTCGCGGACAGCCTCAGCTACTTAGTGAGACCCTCTGCAACTTAGTGAGACCCTGTTTCAAAATAAAGAATAAAAAATAGGGCAGGTGTAGCTCGGAGGTCTAATGCCCCTGGGTTCCATCCCCAGACCCACCCAAAAAAATATATATATGATATTTTAGCTGGATGTGGTGGCTCATACTTGTAATCCCAGGCTGAGACAGGAGGATAGCACAGGTTCAAAACCAGCCTCAGCTACGTAGTGAGGCTCTCAGCAACTTAGACCCTGTTTCTAAATAAAAAATATGAAAAAGATCTGGGAGCATAACCTGGAGGGAGAAGGTTCCATCCCCAGTACTGCACAAAAAAAAAAAAAAAAAAAAAAAAAAAACTTCGTTCTAGCAGTTTGTCACCATTTGAATGTTTAATGTAATTAAACAATTTTGATACCATAAGTTAAAGTTTTATAAGTCCTAAACTGTAGAGCTCTTTTACAGTCAGTGCCTAGAAATACTGGTTTTATATCCCTAAAGTTCAGTTTGTTTAACAAAAAGGTCAGACAGATCGGAATGAATTGTTAACTAAGATCATGGTTGTTTTCAAGGCATTCCAAAGATACCTTGTGAAAGAATTTCAAATTATTTCTTGACATTGTAGACCTATTTTATCAAGTATAAATTATTTTGTAACTTGTTAAAATTAAGTGTATCAAAGTGTACCTCCATTTTATGTTATGAAATATTTTAATGTGGTTAAATATAGGAATAAAAATACATACATAATCATACAGAATGATTTTCTTTTTATAAAGTGGTTGCATTATTTATCTCTGTATTTCAGATTTCCTTTCCTGGATGAAAATGTTGTCTCCTTTCTAAATTCCCTGCCAGTTTGGGAAAAGGCAAACTTGACGTTGCCTCGTGGAATTGGTGAAAAACTGCTTTTACGTCTCGCAGCTGTGGAACTTGGTCTTACGGCCTCCAGTCTTCTGCCAAAGCGGGCCATGCAATTTGGATCCAGAATTGCAAAGTTAGAAAGAAGAAATGAAAAGGCATCTGATAAATGCAGCAGGCTCCAAACCATTTCCTTAGAAAACTTTTCTTTTAAAAAGGAAGTTAAATCATAATGTTTTCACAATGCAGTGGTACTTTCTGATTGATGGTTATATAATAACTTTGTTGCTTTATTATTGTACAATAAAGGTCATTTACTGAATTTTGATTTTCCTATTTTAAAGCTCCATGATTGTGATATTTCTCTGTGTTACTACCATAAAGAGAGTTAGTATGGGAAAACAAACTCAGCCTCTTTACATTCTCATACTACTGACACACCTGATGTGTGGGGTTTTTTTTTTTTTTTTGGTTTTTTTTTTTTTTTGGTTTTTTTTTTTTTGGTTTTTTTTTTACACCAATCAATTCTCCAACTCTGAACATCACCTATATGTTTACAATTTAATTCAGTTCTGACTCCACCCAAGCATCAGATCCACAGGTTGAGGACGGGTGTCACAGATGATCTCTTCCAATTGCCAGTGACAAGTTGAGGCCTTTGGTGCTTCTGGCTAACCAGCTATTAATCACAGGTTTCCACAACCCCCTCCTCAGTTTCCATAATTTGCTAGAAAGGCTGCCAGAACTCAGGTAAACACTTTATTGCAGTTTATTACAAAGGCTGTAACTCAGGAATAGTCAGATGGAAGAGATGTACAGGGCATGGCATACGGGGGTAGGCGGCCAAAGAGAGCTTCCATGCCCTCTGGGCTTGCCACCCTTCTGGTACCTCCATTTCAGCAAAATTGTTAAATCTTTTTTTCAAGAGTTTATATACACGCTTGTAATCCCCGCGCTTGGGAGGCAGAGACAGGAGGATCGCACAGGTTCGAAGCCAGCCGCACGCGCTGGCTTAGGAGACCCTGTTTCCAAATAAAAATGTAAAAATAGGTCTGGGAGTGTAGCCCGGAGGTAGAAGGGCTTCCAGGAACCCCAGTACCACCAAAAAAAAAAAAAAAAAGTTTATATAGCTTGGTTATGTTTAATCTCCAACCCAACTCACTTCACTTTCTAGAAGCAGTGAGTAGGTTCAAATTCCAACCTTCTAAACACATGGTCTTCTGACTTGTCCCATTCTGAGGTTGCAGAGGGAAGCTTATCATAAGTCAACTCAAATGTGATCAAAAGAGGTTCATAAGCGATAATTTAAAATTTTGGTCATCATTACTAATATCTTTACCAATTTTTTGTTGGTTTGGTGCTGGAGATTAAATTCAGTGACATTCTACCTCCAACCTTTTTTTTTTTTAAATTTTGAAACAGTCTTGCTAAGTTGTTGAGGCTGACTTTAAACCTGCGATCCTTCTGTCTCAGCCTCTCAAGTACTGTGATTACAGATGTGTGCCACCATGCCCAGCTGTCTTTCCCTATTTAAATGCACATCCCTGGTCTTATATCTTCCTCTACTTTTCATCTCTGACCTCTCATGCACACACTGTCTCCACCTTTTTAGTCTGTTAATCCCATTCCAACCCGACATCCATCCACAGTACTCGACCATTAACTACCAAACCAACATCACTGGAAACTCCTCAGGTAGGGCTGACGTCCTTTCTAGATCTGCCCACACTTTGATTCCTTAATCAGAGGAAAGAAATTTTAAGACAGAAGTAGAAGCCTGTCAGAGGCTTTCATGTTCTGCATTTGTTTCTTGGTAAACGCAATGATCAGGCCAGCCTTAGGTATTACCAGCATGGCTTTCATCCCTCCATCTGAAGACAAGTAAGTTCAAAAGTGGTCCTGAACATTAAATTGACATTGCATGTTCTGGGAATAAGGGATGCCCCATAGCTTAGCATTGAGTATATAATTATCTTGACCAAAAAAACCAATACAGTGAAAAACAACTATCAAAACATACTGCTACATGCCAGGAACTAGTCTGTGAGCTTTATATATATTATATCGATTTAATCAGTTGAGCCTCTAAGGAATTTCCAAGTTATCTGCTACAGCAAGTTACTGTGTGTGTATGTGGAGGGGGGTGTGCACATATACATGTGCATACACTTTACCCACAGAGGGCCTGGTTTATAGCCTTCTTGCTGTGTAATCCCATGAACTTTGGGATGTTCTATTTTAATCTTAAAAGGTGGGGGGGGGACAACTCTTAACCCAAGATTTAAGACACAGAACAAACAAGCTACCAGAACAACATTAAAAAAAAAACAACTCTAACAAGAATTTACACGTAGGGTCATACTTCACAAGTACAAACATTTAAGTCTCTTAAAAGATGGTATGTGTTTTGACATTTCTTGCATTGGAATAGCTACCATACATTTATTAATATTCCTTATTTCCATAGTAGCTAAAATAATGACATGTTTGATATAAGAGAAGCTCTGTTCCAGTCACCCAGAACCTCCATCTTGTAAAGAATTTTCATTTCTCATCTTCCCTGACCTGGCAGCAGCCAATGAACGTGGCCATTCCCTTATTCTTAAAATACTCTGTGGATCTCTGACTAATTTTGGTTTTCCTCCTGCCATTTTTTTATTTTTTATTATTTCATTTTATTTTAGTTTAGTTTTGCTTTTTGAAACCAGTCTTGCTAGGTTGCTGAGCGTCTCTCTGAAACTGTTCTTGAACTTTCGAGCTTCCTGTCTCAGCCTCCCAAGTACTGGGATTGCAGGCGTGCACCACCATACCTGGGTTTACCTGACCTAAAAGTGTAAAGGGCATAGGCCTCCACCCTGTGTTCTCAACCATGCTCTCCTTTGGTGTTTCTCATCACTTTCTGCTTTTAAGACCGTAACAACTGTGCAAAGGTATACATCTCGCCTCCGCTGCCACCCTTAACCCAGACCTGTATATGTCTGGGTTATGGCACATGTGTATGGCATATCTTACATCTGTTTCTCTCCAGTACTTCAAAGTAAACTGTGTGGCTCCTGAAAGAAGTTCCAGAGGCACCTCCACATAGTCTCCATTCGATACCTCCCTATTTAATCTATTACCAGTAGGCTACCTCATTTAAATCCATCCACAGCCACACGTACACTCCATCTCCACTGCCTCCATCTCCACTGTCTTTTAGACAATCACGCTCTCTCGCGCCTGCCTCGAAGACTTATTTTGTGTTCACACTTCTTCTCTAGGCAAGATTTTCTGCTTTTCAAAAATGTCAACTTTTTCCCTTCACTTCAATCGTTCCTCACCTACGCTTCTCTGTTCCTGAAAAGCTACTTCTCTTATTCTTTGCCTGGGTGGCTCATTTTCATTCCAGTCTCTCTCAGTTTAAGAGTCCCTCCTTGGGCGGCCTTTTAGAATCCCTGGCCTAGGTGAGCTTTCCTCCAGCTGCCGCCTTCACACTGTGTATTTATTTCCCGGGCAAACGCACCTGTGTGGCTTTCAGCTCAGCGGGAAGCTCCCGGGAGGTTGGCGTTGGCTCTGTCTTCCAGGATCTCCAGCCTCTAGCACAGTGCCCGGCTCACAGTTGGTGACCCATGCGTGTTTACTGAGTCCAAGAATGATAACGCAGGTGGGATTCCGTCTCTGGACCCCGTCAAAGCCTGCTGCTCTGGCCCCTGCCTATCCATTTGTGTTTGAGCAGAAACAAATAGAAGCGCGGAGCCCAGAGCGTGAAGGTGGACTAGTTTTAGAGAAGGGTCAGGATCGTTAGCATAGGGTCACCCGGTGGCCGGCTGCAGGCGGCGGCACAGAGCGCCGTGGCCCAGCGGTCCAGCCCAGCGGTCCAGCCCAGCGGTCCTCGAGGCGCTGGCCCGAGGCGCTTCCCCGGCCGAGGACCAACGGCGCGGCCCAGCAGGCCCGGCAGAGCCCCAGAGGGCGAGCAGTGCTCCCTGAGCGGCCTGCTTCTCCCCACCCGAGGACCTGAGGGTGGGCCCAGGACCTAGAGAGAAGCCACTCAAGGGAACGACTGTCCCAGGCTCCTGAAAATACTCTGAGGACCATGGTGGACGCGGCTTCCCTCGCCTAAAGAAGAGAGCAATTATTCCAAAGTAGGCTCCTCCCCTTTTCCATATCAGACGTGAGCTGCAGGTGGCCGCAGCGCTTGGGCTTGAGTACAGACACACGTGTGTTCTGATTCTGATAGATGTGAAACCTCAGACCTCAAGTCTTGTCATCTTTAAAGTCTCCATCTCTTCGTCTTATAATGCCTGTGTTGCTGAGCTGGGTTCTCCGAGTGTGGAGCCCAGACTACCAGCTCTCTCAGACTGCAATTAAGATTAAAACAATGTAATGGTTAACCATGAAAAGATTAGCCTTAGAAAGATCAAAGGTACAGATTTATTTCTAGGGAAACCCAGCTCCCATACCACGGCAAATTTTATTGCTTGTCTTCTCCCTTTTGTTCATTGCAGGAACTTCAAGAAGGACACCCTAGATTTACTGAGAAATGTTAAGATTGCCCAAAAAAGGATTAACTAGATTCGATCAAGTTCAAGATGAAGAAACTTATTTGGAAAACTTAGCAGTACAGAGAAATGCTTCTGCTTTCTTTGAAAAATTTGACCGAAGTGAAGTGCAAGAGTTACTAACCACAGCACTAGTTAGCTGGTTGTCTACCAAAGAGGACGTTCGCTCTCAGCTGGAGATCCCGTGTGGCCTTATGAGTCAGATGAATAATGTGGGCTTCTCCACTGCCATCCTGCTGATGCCCGTCGACCCTACCGCCCTCCTAGACTACAGAGAAATCCATCAGATCATAAGGGAGTTGGCTATTGGAATTTACTGCTTAAATCAAATTCCTTCAATCAGTTTGGAAGCTAATTATGATCAGAGTTCTTCTTGTCAGTTACCTCCAGCTTATTATGATACCAGAATTGGGCAAATTCTGATCTATGTTGACTATATGCTGAAAGCACTGTGGCATGGAATCTATATGCCCAAAGAGAAACGAGCCAGGTTCTCGGAATTATGGCGTACCATCATGGACATTGATCCAGATGGGAAACCTCAAACAACAAAAGATATTTTTGCAGAGTTTAGTTCAGCAGGTAAGAGGATTTAACATTTCTTATTTTTTTTCACCAGAAACCATTTTTAGTTTAAAAGTAATTTATTTTTTGACATAAATTTCCAAATAGACCCATTATTTCTAAAATAAATAACTTTGTAGAATAATTGTATTATTCTCTGTAATAAAATTTAATGATGTATAAATACCACCACAATGTTTAAGTCAAGCATCTTGCGTCTTTCATCTTAATCCCCAATTTCTGCAGAACAGATCAGATCAGATTCCAACTGTCGGGTAGTTTTGGGTTCACACTTTTTATCTTACAGCGGCTAAGCAAGAAAATCAATAATAGAACCAGGAAAAAGAGTGGAATTCGAGGACAATGTGAAAATCATCAGTCGCCTGGTTGGTTAGCTTTCCACATTACAATTCTTGTGAACTTTAAAAAAGAATGACATTGAATCCAAGTTACAAATGAACAAGCAAGGTTGGACGTGGTGGCACACACTTGTAATCCCTGCACTTGGGAGGCAGAGACAGGAGGATCGTGGAGGTTCGAAGCCAGCCTTGCTGGCTTAAGAGACCCTCCTGTTTCCAAATAAAAAATATAAAGGTCTGGGAGTGTAGCCCGGAGGTAAAACGGTTTCCAGGAACCCCAGTACCACCAAAAAAAAAAAAAAAAAAAGAACAAAAAACAGATGCAGGCCAACTAAAATTTCCTATGGACCATTCTCAAAGTTTGGAATGTCCTCAGGCATCCAGTCTCAATGATATCTAGGTACAGTGGTTACACAAAAGAGTCGTCCCCAGTCACCACCATCGCTACATACCACTAAACACTTTTTTTTCCAGTACTGGAGATTGAACCTAGGGATACTCGACCACTGAGCTACATCCCCCAGACCTTTTGCTTTGTTTTGGTTTTAGAGACAAAAACATCGCCCTGGCTGGCCTCCAACTTTTATCCTCTTGCCTCAGCCTCCGAAGTTGCCAGGATCACAGGTGTGTGCCACTGCACCTGGCCACCGACTACTTCTGAATCTCTTGTTAGGAGTTGAAACACAGTGGTGTTTCTTTGCTAACTCTGCTGTTAACTGTACCTGTGCCCGGAGTGCTGAGTTCAGATTCCTGAGACTAAAGATTTGTTTGATGACAGTAAGGAAGCCTGACTCGTCTGCTATGGGCTGGATTTCCAGGTGTGTTGTTTCAGGCTCTCCAGCCTTGTTGTACCTACAAGCAGTTCCGTTTCTTGGAGATGGTACTCATACAAGGTAATCAGCTTTTGCTGAGAGCAGATTTTAAGGATAGAGGGTATAAGGTAGAAATTATTTCTCCCATAGGAGAATATTGTTCTATCTGTGGTGTTGGTACCTCTGGAGGTTTCCTCTCAAAGCCCACTGAAAATCTGGCACTGTACAGTTTCACTGGTGAAAAGAATATGGCATGACCAAGATCTTAAAATATATTATGTTTCACTTGGAAGTGCCATCACTTCCGGACCTCCAAGACTAGTTCAAGTCATGTAAATAAAATGTAAATAAATCAAGACATCATTTTATCGGTTCATGACGCATCTACCTTGCAAGAACACAGCATCTATGAACCAGAGAATGAGCCCTCCCCAGATACCAAACCTTTCAGTAGTGAGTCAGTAGTGGGGGCTCGCTTGCAGGTAGATTTCACAGTGGGGTGATCAGGAGGAAACCCTGACCTTCGCTGGGGAGCCTCCGCCCCAAATGTTCCATCTGTTTCCTCCAGTCCCGTGTCTAGAGCAGTTGAATCTGGGGCCACAGGAGGGGAAAGTGCTATGGTCTCCCTGTTCACAAGGCCACTCTGAACCCCTCTTCAGCTAAACTGCTCCTCCTGGCCTTCAGCTGTGCTTTGCAGCGCTTTCAGTGAGAAAGAGAACAGGATCGTGCTATCTGGGGAAGACAGCCTAGGATTGGGAAGCCTGTCCTTCCCACGCCCCACTAGGTACTTCCAAGTCCTAAACCTCCTTGCGGTTTAATGGCAAATGATGTGTTTCATGCTGGGTCCTTTCCACCACCAGCCAGAAAGTTTTAGTGGTATCGACGCTTCTTGGACTTATATTTAGATATTGTTAAAACTCAGAATCTCCTTAACTTCTTTGTAATCTCTTTATTTTTTAATAACTCTATTGCAAAAGGAAGATGAATTACAGTGGCTATATTGAAAACCCAACAGTGGCTGGGCAGAGTGGCACATGCCTGTAATCCTAGCACCTAGGAGGCTGAGACAGCAGGATCCCAGGTCTAAGAACAAACTTAGCGATTTAGCAAGACCCGCAGCAACTTACCGAGACCCTGTTTCAAATAAAAATAAAAAAGAGGTGATAGTGTGACTCCAAAGCAAAATGCCCCTGGGTTTGATCCCCGGTACCAGAAAAAGAAAAAGAAAAATCTAACATGTTTAGAGTTTTTATAGATATGAAGAATAAAAATGGAAAAAGAGAGGGGAGAAATGTTTTATCATTTTCACTTATGTTACAAATAGCACATAGGTGACAAACAGACTTCACATTTTCTACAAAATCGTATTTTCTGACTTCAAGTCTTACCTTTCTCAAGATAAGAGTAAGAGTAACATTGTTGATGCAACTACCTCAAAAAACAATTTTACAAGAAGAATGGCAAGAAAAGGTAGCATAGGAAATTTGTCGTTTTTTATAGTAAAATAAAGTTTTAATTCTTGTTTCATCATGAGTAGTTTAGCAAACGAGTTGTTTCTTATATATTGTCTCCCTTGTGTAAGTGGGCGGGGCAGGGATTGAACCCAAGAGGATTCTACCCCCGAACTACACCTCCAGCCCAATTTTAATGTTTATGTTGAAATAGAACCTCATTAAATTGCTGGGGCTGCCCTCAAACCTGCAACTCCCCGTCTCAGCCTCCCAAATATTGGGATTACAGGCCTAAAACATTATGCCCAGCTACAGATTATACTTTTTGCCCAAGTGAGAAGCTGATCCCCTGCTTTAAAAGACATCACATAGCTGGGTGTGGTGGCGCACGCTTGTAATCCCAGCATTTAAGAGGCTGGAACAGGAGGATCGCGGTTTGCAGACAGCCTCAGCTACTTAGTGAGGCCCTTTGCAACTCAGTGAGGTCTTGTTTCAATAAAGAATAAAAAATAGGATGGGGGGGGTGTGGCTCAAAGATAGAGTGCCCCGGGATTCCATCCCAGTACAGAAAAAAAAAGACATTTTCTTATTGTCTTTCCATGTTTTTCTTGATTAAACATGGAAATGTATTATGTTTCCGTGATATTGTTTCTTTACTCCAAAAGAACAACTATTGTTCTGGCAGGATCTCAATTGAAACCCTGTGTTCAGTCTGTTGTATTTACCCCGAAGCCAAGTGTGAAGCTTCCACAATCTTAAAGCTTTCTCTTTTACTGTGAAGGTTTGATTGATATTACAAGAGACCCAGACTTCAGTGGAATCTATGATGAAGACATGAATGAAGATCCAACGTACAGCCCCAACAGCCCCGAAGAAAAGGCCGTATTCATGAAATACGCTGAGAATATTTTGTTAAAGTTGACGTTCAGTACCACACAAATTCAACAGTATGAAAACGTCTTCATATTTGAAACAAGCTATTGGCTTACTAATGCTATAAAATATAATCAGGATTATCTTGATATTTGTACCTATCAGAGACTCCAACAAAGACTGTATCTTCAGAAAAAGATTATTCAAAAACACTTTGAGAAGAAAAGTGAAGTCAGAAAAGGGATAGGCTATCTAAAGCTGATATGTTTTCTGATTCCATTTTTACTGAGCTTAAAAAAGAAGATGAAAGTGCCATACTTAAATAGTCTACTTCAGCCTTTTTCAGGTAAGATATCACCAACAGTCAAATATGAAGTGTAGTTGTGTATTAAGTATATTTAATGCACAGTACTCTAAGGCATATTAAAATTTAATTTTTTTCTCTAGTATGTGGGTCATGCATATAGCATAGTTATAACCTGATAGGAAAGAAAAATGATATTTAATATATTTAATGTCATTAAAAATATTTGGTATATGTAAATATTTTGCATACATTTATACTAATTATAAAGTCTACAGAAAGATTTAAAACAAGCTCTAAGTAATAAGGGAAATGTGCCAGTTTTATCCAAATTGCTTATAAAGTCAATATACCTCTATTTAAATATCTATATTTTGTTTTTCTTAAAGTGTACAAGTTGAATGGCTTTAATTTCTGAAAAGGACATTGAAACATTAAAAACTATAGTAATTGCATGAGGGCAATATATGCATTATAATTATAATAAATAGAAGCATAAGGGAAGAGAGCTCAAATAGAACCTCACTTATATAGAGTTTGATGACTTCCTTGCAAACTCCTCATACTATCCAAAGTGCCACACTCTTTATACCTTCTAACTGGTGTCAAACATGAGGGCTTATTAAAATGAACTTTCTCTTAAGATGGCAAATATTCAGTAGAAATTTGGAAATAATTTAATGAAAAGTTATATCATGAGATGTCAGATGGTGAATATTATCCCTAGCCCAGCCAGGAGTGGTGACCCCATCTCTAATCCCAGTACTGGGGGGCTGAGACAGGAGGATTGCAGCATCAAGGGCAGCCTCAACAGCATAGCAAGACTCAGCAATTTAGTGAGAATATGTTTCAAAGCAAAAAGGGTTAGGAATATATCTCAGAAGTAGAATGGTTCTGGATTCAATCTTCAGTACCAAGGAAGATAGAAAAAGAAAGAAGGAAAGAAGGAAAGAAGGAAGGAAGGAAGGAAGGAAGGAAGGAAGGAAGGAAGGAAGGAAGGAAAAAAAGAAGAAAGGAAGGCAGCCAGGCAGGCTTCTATCTCTGAACTCTTTAAAAATGGAATCATACTGGATGTGGTGATGTATGCCGATATTTCTAGTACTTGGGAAGCTGAGAAAGGAGGATCACAGGTTTGAGGCCAGCCTTACTTAGCAAACTTAGCAAGAAACTCAACAACTTAGCAAGACACTGTTTTAAAATATAAAATAGGTCTGGAGATATATCTCTTATGTAGAATGCCCCTGGGTTCAATCACCAGTACCACAAAAAATTAAAAAATGAAATCACAACAGTGCTTTTCTTCGGGGACAGAGGAAACATAAATTGAACTGGAAATACCTGAGCAAATAGGATCTATATGTTAATAGTTAATTAGAGGTAGTGAGGTTAGGCTATGATATTTTGCATGTTTATGCATCTTTTACATTTCTCAAAATGCACTATATAGCTAAGCGTGGTGACACATGCTTGTAATTCCAGCGCTTGGGAGGCTGAGACAGGAGGATTGCACAGATTCAAAGCCAGCCTCAGCTACTGAGTGAGGCTCTCAGCAACTTAGTGAGATCCTGTTTCCAAATAAAGTAGAAAATAGGTCTGAGAGTATAGCCCGGAGGTAGAAAAAGCCTCTGGGTTCCACCCCCAGTACCACCAAAAAAAAAAAAAAATGCATTATGTACCTTATATTGATAAAACCATCTAATAACCATCAAAAATATTGAATAAACCTAATCTTTGCTAGATTTTAGAAAATTATTTTTAAACAAGCTGTATGTGTGATTTCATTACTTTCCAGAAATACAGGCTTGTTATTTTTATCATATGAGAAAATTTTGATTATTTGTGTTTGGGTAGGTACTAGGGATTGAACCCAGGGGCATTCCACTCTCAAGCTACACCCAGAGCCCTGGTTTGAAAACAGGATCTTCCTAGATTGCTGAGAGGTCCGCTCTGCGCTGAGGTTGTCCTCAAACCCATGATCTTCCTGTCTCAGTCTCCCAAGCACTTAGTTTTTTTTGTTGTCGTTGTTTGCTTCTTTTTTATAGTACTGGAGATTGAATCCAGGGACATTCTACCTCCTACACCACCAGCCCTGTTTTCTTTTCATTTTGAAACAGGGCCTCACTAGGTTGATAGGTCTCAGGACTCCTGAGGCTGTCCTTGAACACGAAGTTCTCTTGTCTTAGCCTCCCAAGTACTGGTACTCGGTGCGCACCTGACTCCAAGCAGCTGCTTCTTTATAGTGTCTCTTTTTACCTAAACGAAGAGAGTTTTTGTTATTTAACTAAAGATTTTCTAAGGCACAGAATTTCTAGTATTTTCTTAAGATTTGGATACACATTAGTCTTGAGATTATTCATAAAAATCCAGTACAGTTATGTTTTGACTATGCTTTTGAAATATCTGCACAATAAAACTACAGAAAATGCCCAAAGTGTATTATATAAATTTAACTTAGTATTCTCTCTATATACATTAATTTTGTAGACGGTGATTACCAAGATTTTAATTTCATGTGCTATTTTTTTCACTTTGGTTCCATAAATGAGAATTTAGATCTCCAAAAATATAATTGTTTCTGCTGTTCTCTTTTAAAATAAAAGTTGAGCCACGTGTGGTGGCCCATGCTTATAACCCCAATACTTGGGAGACTGAGACAAGAGGATTGCAGGATTAGGACCAGTCTCAGCAACTTAGTGAGGCCTGCTTCAACATAAATAAAATAGGGACAAGGGTGTATCTCAGACGTAGAATAATGACCCTGGGTTCCACCCTAAGTGCCATTAATTGATTAAAGTTTGCGTTTGTTTTCATTTGGGGAGATGACAAGGTCAAAACAGAGCGAGAACTGCCTCCATTTATTTATGGACGAGACTTTAAATGCCAGAATTTTCACTACAAAGAGAATCAGTATTTTCATGCGCATGGAGGAATTGAATTTGATATCAGCACTGCTTCAATTGAAAATGCTCTGGATGAGTTTAAGGTGTGAATTATTATTATTATTATTATTATTATTATTATTATTAAGACAGTTCATTGTTTCTCAACCCTTTTTTTCCTGTTTTTCTATCAAGAAATGCCTCTGTTGATACAGGCACATGAATTAAGGGCAACTATATCTTTCATATATACACTAGGAGTTGAGCCCAGAGGCATTCTACTGCCAAGCTACACCCCCAGCCCTATTTTTTATTTTTATTTTGATACAAGGTCTCACTAGATTGATGAGAGTCCCACTACTTGCCGAGGCTATCCTCTAACCTGCCATCCTCCTGTCTCCACCTCCCAAGTACTGAGATTGCAGGCATGCATCACCACACCCAGCTAACTATATCTTTTTTAAGTGCAACTATATCAAAGAAACTATGTTGAATGTCAGAAAGTGACAAGCAAGCTAGATACAATGATCATTCTCACAGAATATACAGACTTCTAATGGACCATGTTTGCCCAGAATAGTTAACTAGAGAGTGCAATAGAAAGCCTTGAACTTCACCTAATGCTTCCTTTCTCCTCAAATGTCAGTATAAGAGAGAGAGAGAGAGAGAGAGAGAGAGAGAGAGAGAGAGAGAGAGAGAGAGAGAAAGAGAGAGAGAGAAAGAGAGAGAGAGAAAGAGTCTCTAGAATTTGGGAACAATACTACTTTTATTTTTATTTTATTTATATATATGTATATATATATATATATATATATATATATATTAGTGCATTGTATTTATACATCATAATGGGGTAAAAAACTTGTGTAGACGTAGATGCACACATCGCCCAGCCAGCCCCCACCCAGTCCCCACCTCACTCCCTCCCCATCCCTCCCACCCATGCTTGGTTTAGCAGTTGACTTCGATATGAGTAAGTACATCATGCGCTTTAAAGCGTTTCCCTCTCCCCACTCCCATCCCCACAGTTAGGTTGTCTTATTTTCTCCTCTATAGGATCTCTTTTTTCACCTAGAGTTCCTCCTATGACCCATTCACCTTAGCTTTCACATATTAGGGAAAGAATCTGATTCCTTGCTTTTTGTGACTGAATAATCTCACTTAGCATAATGTCCTCAAGATGCATCTATTTCCCTGTAAATACCGCAATTGTATTTTTTATGGCTGAGTAAAATTCTATTGTGTACATCTCCCACAGTTTTGTAATCCATTCATCTGTCGATGGACATCTTGGCTGGTTCCACAGTTTGGTTATGGTGAATTGTGCAGCTATGAACGTAGATACACATGCATTCGTTTGGTGGTTTGGTAGTTTGGTTTCCTTTCTTTTGGGTAGATACCCAGGAATGCTGGATTGAACGGTAGATTTGTGGGAACAGCACTTCTGCTTCTGGAATTTGCATACACATCATACATTTCAACCGACACTGCTTTTCTACCCTGTCTATATTATATATTCTTCCTTCTTTTATTTAATTCTCACAGTAGAGATTGAATTGTGCAGTTGCTCTAAGGTTTTCTGGGGTATTATATTTTCAATTTGTCATTTAAGCCAGGAGTGGTGGCATCCCCCTGTAACCCAGTACTTGGAAGGTTGAGGCAGGAGGATCACAGCTTCACGGCCAGCCTCAGCAATTTAGCAAAGCTCTCTGCAACTTAATGAGACCCTGTTTTAAAAAAAAGCCAGGCTGGGGGTGTAGCTCAGAGGTAGAATACCCCTATGTTAAATCCCCAGTACCACACACAAAAAAGATTTGTCATTTATGTACACAAAGTTTTATACAAGAGCTTTCTGATTATGTATATTATATTGTTTGGATTTGTTTAAAGATAGTTTGTAGTAACATAACTCATATTTTAGATCAATTTAGAAAAAATACGGGACTGTGCTGCTAAGTCATTTGCAGAAGATTCAGGATACAAAGAATATTACTCAATACCAGTCATGGAGTTCTATGGAAAAAGGTAAAGAACTTTCAGTAATTATTCACACTTAACACATATTGTAGTATGTTAATAGATAACAGGGAAAGTGTCAAAATGCAAAGGCTAATTTCAAACCTTAGGATAGAGATCCTAGAACAACAGTAATCCCATGAATGGCATATTGACTCAACAAAGTATTAAAGGATATAGTTATTACTTCCTACACTTTGATACATCCTGCATAGTAATTCTTGGGGCTTGTAATTAGTTCTTACAATTAACACAGTGGTTAAATATCAATGGATATGGGGATCAAATCCTGTGGGGCAACTGAAAGCAATAAACTCAGCATGGATCACTTTACTTCCATGAAAAATAGTGCTTAACTAATCTTGTTGGCACGTGCCTATAATCCTAGCACTGGAGAGGCTGACACAGGAGGATCATAGGTTTAAGGCTAGCCTCATCAACTGAAAGAGATTCTGTTTCAAAATAAAAAATAAATAGGTCTGGGGTGTAGCTCAAAAGTAAATTTCCCTTGAGTTCAATCATATATATGAGATATCCATATAAATGGCTTAAACCCTTCTTCTGCCAGGTCTGATATGCCTGTCATTTTGTGGAGGGGCACGTTTCCTCCCAGTATTTCCAAGTTCTTTTACGTGTTGTGTTCTTGGATTTTTACATTCTGAACACTGAATTTTGGAAAAATGAATTTTGGAAATTTTTTGAAAAAATAGAGCTCAGAGGAAATATTTGGATTACAGCATACAGGAACTTGGCAATAAAGAACAAAATGGTGTAATTTGCAGGAAAATGGATGGACCTGGGTATGTTAAGTAAGATTAGCCAGTCGCAGAAAGTGAAGGGTCATAAGTTTTCCCTCATATGTAGAAGCTGGGGAGTAATCTAGACATCAGAGGGGCTTCAGATAATGTAGAAGAAACTTCAGTGGAGCCAGGGAGATGGTCTAGGGGAGAGGAAGAGGGGAGGCAGGATCATTGAAGGAAAACTTCCACTGACATTATGGACACACATGAGAATATCAGTGTCAATCTCAATACCATGTATGGGAAGGGGAGGAGAATGGCGGGGGGGGCGGGTGAAGCCCTACAAGTGCTGTGTGCAGACATGTCACTATCACTATGGTGAAAGACTATACTGAACTAATAAAAATATATAAAAATAAAGATTCAATAACCCAGAAACAAGCAAAAAAGAACACAGTGGTGTTTTTATAGTCTGTTTTGGAGGCATAGAGGTGGTTGAGAGGTTAGGGCCAAACTTGGGATGCTAGAGAACAGTAGCTCTTAAAAGGAAGAGGTAGTGGAGAAAGAAAAAAGAGACATAGGGAATCACACAGGTATAAAAGGATCAGGAGAGGGCAATAGAGTGGAAGCCAGATGGGGAGAGTTTTAAGAATATGGAAATAGGGAAAAACATCAAATTCAAAGTAGAATAAGACCAAGCCAATTTAAGACTGAAAATTTTCCTTTAAATTTGGCTATGACTTAGAGAACTTTGGTAAGTAAGAGACTTTTGGTAGGGTTGCAGTTGAAGAAGGGTATTTGCAATGAGCTGAATGGTAAAGTGAGGGAAAGTTAATTAGATGGGTAGGTAGAAACAAAGATTATTCATTTCCTTCAAGATGCACAGCAGTTACGGGAATAAGAGAAATAAGGCATAGATAGGGAGATCTGGATAAAATATGAAAAGTAGATCCTTCTGTTGAGTACTGCCTAGATGAATATGTAACACCAGAGCTGAAGTCAGGGAACATGTGGCTAGTGACTGCCATAATTCTGAAGGATGGGGATCAGTGTGTGAATGGAGGTATGTTTGAGGAACTACTCATTTTTATTTGAGGGTGTTATCTCATGGTTTGTGAAATCCATGCAGCAGACTCATTCCTCTGGACTGGCTAGATAGTGTGCATCTTCCTGGAGGAAATATGTCTGGCTCAGAGACCCAGCAACCTGTTAGTATACTCCACACACAATCCTTGCCAAGCTGAATAGTATCCAGGAGACACTTCTGAATATACCTTTATTCTCCTGGTTTTATCAGACTTTGGGTACCAATGATAAAGGGAAACATATTTCAAACTCTGAAAGAAAACAACTTGCAGCCAAATATTTTCTACCCAGCAAAACTATCAAATTACACAGGGAAATAAAAATCTTTCACAACAAACAGAAGCTAAAAAATTTATGTCTTTCCCCAGGCGTGGTGGCGCATGCTTGTAATCCCTGTGCTTGGGAGGCAGAGACAGGAGGATCACGCAGGTTCGAAGCCAGCCGTGCTGGCTTAAGAGACCCTGTTTAAAAAAAAAGTATAAAATAGGTCTGGGAGTGTAGCCCACAGGTAGAAGGGCTTCCAGGAACCCCAGTACCACACACAAAAAATTACGTCTTTCAAACCAGCACTAGGAAAAATACTCAAAGAGATTAACTGTAAAGAAGAAATAAGTAATAAATGCCATAAACAAGGACACAATAATTTCCATCAAGCAAACAACTAAGTAAAGAAGAACAAATACTACCTCAAACAGAAGTTAAAAATTAAAATGTTAGGAATTAAAAATAATCTCTCAATAATCACACTGAGCATAAATTACCTCAACTACCCCATAAAAAAGTCATAAGGTGACAAAATGGATTAAAACCAGAATACATCTATCTCATGCCTGCAAGAAACACAACTTACAAGTAACAGTGAAGGGCTGGAGCAATGTAATCCATGCCAATGGAACTCGAAGAGAAGCAGGAGTAGCAACTATGATATCAGGCAAGTTATACTTCAAGCCCAAGTTTATCAGAAGAGACAAAGGTAATTCTTTTACTGGTGAAAGGAATAATCCAGCAAGAAGTAATAATGATAGTCAACATTTATGTTCCAAACATAGGTGCAGCTACTTTCATAAAACAAACTCTTTGTGACATTAAGTCACACATAGATCCAAATACAGTAATACTGGGAGACTTCCAAACTCCTCTCACACCACTAGACTGATCTTCTAGGCAAAAGGTCAGTAAAGATTCCTCAGACCTAAAGAACACCATAAACCAAATGGATCTATCAGACACACAGAATATTCCACCCAACTACAGCAGAGTTCACATTTTTCTCAGCTGTTCATGGAACAGTCTCCAAAATAGATCACATCCTGGCCCACAAAGTGAGCACTAGAAAATTAAAAAAAAAAAAGTGACATACTTCCCTGTGTCTTTTCAGACCACAATGGAATGAAACTAGAAATCAACTATAATAAGACCCAAAGAAACCACATAAACATGTAGACTGAACATCACACTGCTGAACAAAGACTGGGTCATAGAAGAAGAATGGGGTAAAATCAAGAGATCTTGAAGATATAGAAAATTTAAACCAAGCCGGGCGTGGTGGTGCACGCTTGTAATCCCCACGCTTGGGAGGCGGAGACAGGAGGATTGCGCAGGTTCGAAGTCAGCTGCGCTGGCTTAAGAGACCCTGTTTCCAAATAAAAGACATAAAAAATAGGTCTGGGAGTGTAGCCCAGAGGTAGAAGGGCTTCCTGGGACTCCAGTACCACCAAAAAGAAAGAAAAAAATTTAAACCAACCAATAGCAATCAAAGAGATTGAAACAGCAATAAAGAGCCTACCATTAAAAAAAAAAAAGCCCAGGACCACATAGTTTCCCAAGTGAATTTTATAAAACCTTTATAGAAGAGCTCATCTCAATACTCCTCACTCTATTTTATGAAATAGAAACGTGACTCTCCCAAATACATTCTATGAAGCCAATATCACAGTAATACAAAAACCAAATAAAGACAGCTCAAGGAAAGAAAACTACAAGCCTATATCTTATATGCCAACCATAAATCCACTGAAAATGAAATACAGAAAACACTTACACTCAGGATATACCATGCAAAAAAATAGGAATAAACTTAACCAAGAAGGTAAAAGACCTCTACAAAGAAAATTATAAAACATTGAAAAAAGAAATTGAGGGAGACCTTAGAAGATGGAAAGATCTTCCATATTCTTTTATAGGAAGAAATATCATCAAAAGGGCCATATTTCCAAAAGTGACTTACAGATTCAACCCAATATCCATTAAATTACCAAGGTCATTCCTCACAGACATAGAAAAATCAGTCCTTAAATTCATTTGGAACAACAAAAATCCAGAATAGCCAAAGAAGTTCTCTCCAACAAAAACTATGCAGGAAGCATCATACTACCTGACTTCAAACTATACTACAAAGCCATAAGAATAAAAACAGCATGGTACTGGCACAAAAGACACATAGACCAATTGAGCAGAATAGAAGACTCAGAAACAAATTTTCACACTTAAGCCAATTGATTTTTGACAAAGGGGCCAAAAGCATACACTGAAAAAAAGATATCCTCTTTAACAAATAGTTTGACAAAACTAGTTAATCATATGCAGAAAAATGGGAATAAACCCCACTTTCTCACCCTACACAAGAGTCAATTCAAGATATATCAAAGACTTGAAAATCAGACCAGAGACCTTGCAGCTCACTTCAATACATAGGCATAGGTAAAAACTTGATTAACAAAACCTCAAAGGCACAAGAAACTAAAAGGCGATCAGTATGTGGGATTGCATTAAACTGAAGAGCTTCTGTACAGCAAATGAAACTATCAAGAACCTTAACTGAGAGCCAATAGAATGGGAGACAATTTTTGCCAACTATCCCTTTTTTTTTTAGAGAGAACTAATCTCTAGAACATACAGAGAACTCAAGAAATTCAGCACTAAGAAAACAAATAACCCAATCAAAAAATGGGCAAGTGAACTACATAGACACTTCACCAAAGAAGAAACTCAAATGGCCAATAAATGTATGAAAGAAAATGCTCAACATTATTAGCAATCAGAAAGCTGCAAATCAAAACTACCCTGAGATTTTACCTAACTTCAATTAGAATGGCAAACAGAAACAACAAATGCTGGTAAGGATGTGGAGAATTGGGAACTCAAATACACTGTTGGTGGGATTGCAAATTAGTGCAGCCACGTAGGAAAACAGTACAATAAATCCTCAGAAGAATGGGAACAAACCTACTAAATGAGCCAGAAACACCATTACTGGGTGTCTCCTCAAAAGAATGGAACCCAAACTACCAAATTAATGCATGTGTATCTATATTCATAGCCATACAATTCACCATTGCCAAACTGTGGAACCAGCTAAGATGTCTATCAACAGATGAATGGATTACAAAACTATGGGATATGTACAAAATGAAAATTTACTGTGTCATAAAGAGGAACAAAGTTATGTCATTTACAGGGAAATGGATGGAACTGGAGAACATTATACTAAGTGAGATTAGTCAGTCACAAAAAGTAAGAAATTAGATGCTCTCCCTAATATGTGGAAGCTAGAGAGGGAAAGGGGCATAGGAGGAACTCTAGATGAAGAAGGAGAAACCATAGATGAGCTAATAAGGAGGCCTAACTGGGGTGATGGCAGGGGAGAAGAGGGGAATTCTCTAATGTACATAATGTACATTCACAAACATATCAAAATCAGTCACTAAGTCAAACATGAGAAGGAGGGAGGGGAAGGGAATGGGGTGGGAATCGAGGAAGGGCTAAATGAGTGATGTGTGCCTGTATGCCTCTACCATCTTGTACTACAGGAAGATTAACTATAATGCATCAGTAAAAGAATTAAAAAAGAGAAGGAAAGACATCAAAGCAGTCATGGGACAAGCCTGGAGAAAGAAAAGGTTAAACATTACTGGTAGATGGAGAAGACATCAAAGTCTGTGCTCTTTGTGTGTGTGTGTGTGTGTGTGTGTGTGTGTACTGGGGTTCCTGGAAGGGCTACACTCCCAGACCTATTTTATACTTTTTTATTTTTGGAAACAGGGTCTCTTTAAGCCAGCGGGGCTGGCTTCAAACCAGCGCGATCCTCCTGTCTCTGCCTCCCAAGCACGGGGATTACAAGCGTGCGCCTCCACACCTGGCATGTGCTCTTACTGATTCCATCAGGTCCCTTGGAAGTCTGTCTGCTTATGGACAAATTCCACCCAGCAGTACAATGTACACACCCACACCAGTTTAACATGCTAATCTTAGTGTATGGTTTTAAGATAGCTCCCAACAAGAAATAATGACATCCTCAAATAAATGTGCACAGTCTCCAAACATACCTCCATCTATACACTGAGATCTATTATATTCAGAAAACTAGAAGTAAAGTTTTAAAAAAAGTGTTACTGTCTAAGAGCTTCTTGTAACTGACCCATGGGGCCCAATTATTCTCCCTCGGCCAGTGGGCAAGAAGTTTCCTTGGCGGAGAGAATAACCAACTTCCTTAGAAATTAGTATGGTAGAGCAAATTTCACAACATCAGGAAAGCTGATATCCCTGAGCTGCAGACTGCAGAGCAGTAGGAGAGGGGAACCACTGTCAGGAACACTGTATGTACAGCAAAAAGAAATTGCATTTCGAGGAAAAACCTAGGAAACATTAAGAGGCATCCCACTGACTGGTAGGGTTAGAAACTGATGTACTCACCATCGAAATTTGGTCATTTGAAAATTACCTTGTATTGGGGGGAGTGGAGGAAGGTCACCATTTTTTTTACCTGTGATAATAAGCAACCTCATGAAACAGAATAACTCAAAAGTTAATCATTTTTCCATTCTAGACTGAAAGGGCCCCAGGGTCAGCCACCTATGTCCTAGGGACCTGACCGGTGGGTGTTTCTCTAGTTTTCTGCTTCAGTGGGTAAAAGCCAAAAAGCCATTATCCAAAAAGCATCATTCTAGATCAGACTCGAGGAAAACCCCTGAGAAAACAAACATGGATGTAATTATATTTAAAAGTAAGAGGAGGGAAAGCAGAGGTTTTGATGTTAAACCTGGGACTCTTTCAGTCACAGTTGGGGCTTCCAGTGACTTTGTTGTTGTTTTTAGTACTGCCAGGGGCATTCTACCTCTGAGAGACACCCCCAGTCCTATTTTATTCTTTACTTTGAGACACGATCTTACTCAATTGCTGAGGGCCTCACAAGTTGCTGAAGCTGGCCGTGAACCTGCAATCCTTTTGTCTCAGCCTCCCAAGTAATGGGATTACAAGCGATGTGCCACCACGCCCAGCGGATTTTTTGTTGTTTTTGCCAGCCATCATTCTGGGCACTTTGAATCTCTGGCATGGGAAAAACAAAGTCAATTATAAGGGTTAATATGGAGAAGGTACTTTTTATATAAAGATCTGGTTAATAAGTTGATAACTGTGTTATTAATATATTTATAGTCCAGTACAATTTAAACTACATTTCACATTTTTATTATAAAACTCGAGTTTTGCTAGCATAGAAAAAGTAGCAAATCATAACTCTTTATTTCTTGTAGCTACTATGTGATCTGTTTTGAACTTGAAATTTTTTATCAGCAACTGTATAAGACCCAGTGGTGGGGAGCCATAAATGAAATAGTGAATAATCTGAGAGTGAAAAGACTTCCACTGACGGATGCTCAATTACACGAACAATTTAAGAAAAAATTTGGTTTCAAAAAAGCTATGAAATGCAAGGTATTTCAATAATGATCACATATTTTAGGATAAGAAGATATGTATTATCATTAAGTATATGTCTCAAACAAATTTTATCTTAGAGATAAATAATAGGCTAAATGATGTTCTTCAGTATAAATTTAAAATTCCATATTTTGATGGCTAAAAAGCTATACAATTGTGGATTTTATATATTTGGCAGAATACATAACCTGGTAATGAACTAGATTGTAATTAATCTTAATAATGGCTAATTGCTTTTTTGTTGTATGTCAGACATGGTTATAGATTTTTAAAAACTACTTTAAGGTATTAGTTCTATTATTATCATTTGTATTATACAAATAAGAAATTTAAGCTGAGAGGTAAGGCTCTTCACCAAATCACACAATTGATAAATGGCAGAGCCTGGCTTCAGTCCTCCAAAGAAACCACTTTGGTTTCAGTGAAACTAAAGGAGGAAACCTAACATCCTGAATCACATCTCTGCACCCATTTAACAAACTTTGACTTTTTATGGAACTGATTAATTAGGCGCAGCAACTTCAAAAGTATACTGGTATTTAATTTCCATTTTTTGTTTTAATATATTTAAAGCCTGTCGTGGTTGTACACACTTGTCGTCCCAGCATTTGGGAGGCTGAGACAGGAGGATTGCAGGTTTGTGGCCAGCCTCAGCTACTTAGTGAGGCCCTCTGCAATGTAGCGAGACATTACTGCAAAAAAAAAAAAGAATTAAAAAAATGGGGCTGGGGTGTAGCTCGGAGATAGAATGCCCCCCTGGGTTCCATTTCAAGTACAGAAAAAAAATCCATATTTAAAAACTAAAATTTTACAATATTTAGTATCCAGAACATTTAAAAGTGTGTGATCTAGCTGGACATGGCGGTGTAGGCTTGTAATCCCAGCATTTGGGAGGCTGAGACAGGAGGATGGCGATTCATGGGCAGCCTCAGCTACTTGGGCCATTTGCAATTCAGTGAGACCCTGTTTCAAAAAATAAAGAATAAAAAAATAGAGCTGGGGTATAGCTTGGAGGTCAAATGCCCCTGGGTTCCATCCCCTGTACTGTAAAAAAAAAAAAAAAAAAGTGTGTGAGCTAGACATAGTGGCACACATCTATAATCCTTGTATTTGAGAAGCTGAGATAAGAGGATCTCAGGTTCAAGGCCAGCCTTAGCAACTTAGTGAGACTCTCAGCAACCCAGGGAAACCCTGTTTCAAAACAAAAAAATTAAAAGGGATGGAGATTCAATCCACAGTACCACAAAAAAAGGAGTGTGTGATATTTTTAACTCCTCATTTTGACCCATTTTGAGTCCTACAGCAAAGAAGACAAATTGTATTTCCATAGCTATATATTTCAAGTTTTTAGACATTTAGATTGTTCTTAAATTAAAAAGGAACCTTCCATTTACTTTTTAGAAATATTATTGTTGGTATTATTATTATTATTATTATTATTATTATTATTATTATGTGGTACTGGGGATTGAACACAGGGGCATTTTACCTCTGAGCTACAACCCCAGCTTCTATTTTATTGTATTAAATATATATTTATGCCGGGCGTGGTGGCGCATGCTTGTAATTCCCACACTTGGGAGGCAGAGACAGGAGGATCGCGCTGGTTCGGAGCCAGCCTTGCTGGCTTAAGAGACCCCGTTTCCACATAAAAAGGTAAAAAAAATAGGTCTGGGCGTGTAGCCCATTGGAGTGTATCCCGGAGGTAGAAGGGCTTCCAGGAACCCCAGTACCACAAAAATATATATATATATATTTTTATATATATAATATATATAATATATATAATATATATATTTATATATATTATATATATATTATATATATATAATATATATATATTATATATTATATATTATATAAATATATATATACACACACACAGACACACACACACACACACACATTAATGGTGCATTATAGTTTCTGGTCATAATGTAGTTCATAGTCATAGTGACATACATGCACGCAGCAGTTGGTAAGCTTTCCCCCAGCTCTCTCTGTACTTCCCCTTCTCCACACATGATAATGAGATTGCTCAGCCCTATTTTAATTTTTTTAAGTTTTGAAACAGGGTCTCATTAAGTTGCTGAGGGCCTTGTTAAGTTGTGGAGGCTGGCCACTGGCTGTGATCCTACTGTCTAAGCCTCCCAAGTACTGAGATTACAGCCACCATGCGGGCTTTCCATTTGCTTTTAAAATATTTCAAAAACATATTTGTCTTTTCTATTTTAACTGTCTGAAAAAAGGATCGATGACTTACTCTTAAAGGAGAAAAGAAAACTTTCCAATGTTTATTCATTAAAAGTTTGTAGTGTTTATAGTTCTAATGACTAAGAATTTCCCAGTGAGAAACTTTCCACCCAGATCTCGTGAACATTCTCCTATAATAGAGCAGCAATTATGTGACCCTGTTAGAGTATCTCATGTCTTTTATGTTTCTTAAAGCAAACTTTAGGTATATGGTTTAAAAACCAACTATGTTCTTCTTCATAATTTTAGAGCATCCCATTTGGTATGAAGTCTGCCGTTGAAAGAGGGCTATCTGCTGTTTTCCATACATTTAGTCGAAAAACCTCGAGCTCCACAATCAATGTTTCAGATGAAGCCGGTTATACGATTTTCCATCACGCGGCTCTGCACAACAGAGTTTCCATCATATGCCAGCTGTGCAATGCGAACTTCAACGTCAACCAGAGACGTTTTGTTATGTTCAGCCAAGGTGCCATAAAGTTGTTAGACCTAAAATGTCTTTTTTAATTTTATTCAGCATTAACAGTACATGTTAATCTTCGAGAAAGCTTAAAATTTGGTATTGATTTCTTAAGCAAAGTTGAGGGTTTTGCTTCTTTTATCTCAGAAGGGCTCCTTTTAGTTTTCTAAGTATCACTTATGGCTAGCTTACAGAGTATTATATTTGCTGTGTTCCCCTCAGTTGAGTATAAACTATAATGGGCAAGGATTTTCTCTACCTCATTTGCTATGGCATCAGTATCCAGAAGAAAGCCTGGCATTAATACTTGCTCAGGAAATATTTGTTGAATGAGTGTCTGGATGGATGAATTCAAAATAGACTTTGATAAGCACTGCTAGAATATATACTGGTGTTCTATAGAGGTTCAGAGGAAAAATTGACCAATATGACTATTAGGTCCCAGTAGAATGTTATTATCCTTACCCCAAGATTCTCAAACAGGGAATACATTTAAATTACATATATTTAATAACTAAAACATTATTTTATAATAATTTTAGGATCAATAGCTTCCTCAAAGCTTAGTTTGCACTTTTAAAAGAAGGCATTTTTGCTATATATCTTTATTTTCACTGAAATAAGTTTAGCTAGCATAAAAATTAGTAAAGTTGAAAATGAAAGCAGTGGTTTTCCATAGCTAAAAGGAGAAATAAAGGTAAATTGTCAGGAAAAGATGATGAACTTATATTTCAGTGAGATTAGTATCTTAGCTGTGTTAAAAATTGTTGCACACACCAAAAAAGTTATGCTTTAATCCTATTGACTATTAGTAAATTCAGTAGTATTATCAGTATGATTAAAACATCTTATATGTAGGCTGGAGGTATAGCTCAGTGGTACAGCACTGGCCTAGCTTGTTCAAGGCCCTGGGTATGATCCTCAGCACTGCAAAAAAATGTTTTTTAAAGTTTTATATGGCACCAAGATTCATTCATTACTCAAATGAAATGTTCAATATAGAATTAATCTTGCTAAATGAAGCACAATTGCACAATTGAGTCAAATTCAAATACAATAGTAGCCTATTACTTAGAGATATATATTGTCTTTAAGCCTTTTAGTGTGAAAAGTCTTTGGTAAATCGAAGTCTCTCTTTCATTCTCTCACTTCATAGATTTCTGTTTGCTAAAAATTGGGGAGGTTTACTTTTCTTTCTTTCTTTTTTATTTTTTTCTGGTACTAGGGAATTAAACTCCCAGGGACATTCTACCTCTTTGCCACACCCCCAGCCCTTTTTAAAAATTTTATTTTGAAACAGAGTCTTACTAAGTTGATGAGTCTCGCTACTTGCTGAGGCTGTCCTGGAACCTGTGACCCTCCTATTTCAGCCTCCCAAATACTGGAATTACAGGTGTGTGCCACCACTCCCGGCTCTGGGTAGATTTAAAGCATGTATAAATCTACTGGCAATATTATTGCCTAATCAGTATAAAATTATCCCAGCTGTGAGGTTTTTTTTTTCTCCAAGTCTGGGGATGAAACCCAGGGGCATTTACCACCGAGCTACACCCCCCTGCCCTATTTTTTTATTCTTTATTTTGAAACAGGGTCTCACTCCGTTGCGGAGGGCCTCACTAAGTAGCTGAGGCTGATGGCAAACCGCGATCCCCCAAGTCTCAGCTTCCCGAATGCTAGGATTATAAACTCTCACCACCACACCCGGCTCAGCTCTGAGTTTTGATGAGCCCCTTGAGAGGCAGAGTTTCTGGGTCTGCTCTGACGTGTCAGGTGCACGTAATGTGCGTCGGTGGTTTGAGCAAAAGTTACACTCAGTCTTGTCTGACGTAACCCTCCTCTGGTACCTAAACGGTCATATTCCTCTGACTTATAAGCATCTTTCTTACTAATCTAGAAAACGTGTCTATATTAATAATCACACATCTATGTGTACTACCTTTTAAAACAGATTCCTCCAAAATGGACATGAAGAAAGAAAGAAATGGTAAGACATAAGCAAATTATTTGTTGTGTTTTTAAACGTTACTGAATATATTAAAACTTTCCTTATTGTATGTAATCTGCTAAATGCTCCATTGCATGGGAATGTCACATAATGACGTTTTATATTCATTTTTAGTGTAATTTTTTTTTTTTTGGGTGGTGGTACTGGGGTTCCTGGAAGCCCGTCTACATCCGGGCTACACTCCCAGATGTATTTTTATATTTTCTTTATTTGGAAACAGGGTCTCTTAAGCCAGCGAGGCTGGATTCCAAACTTCGCGATTCTTCTGTCTCCGCCTCCCAAGCCCGGGGATTACAAGCGCGCGCCACCACGCCCAGCTTTAGGTGTAATTTTGAAATCCGTGGTTATTCATTGAGATTTTTCCTAAATTTGGGGTTTGAGGCTCTCTTTTTCATCCCTCCCTCTCATACGAAATTTTCTTTTACCTCCGTTTATTTTTTATAAATTCTATATCCAAATTGTTTTTACACTTTTATAAAAAGCAGTTGATATAATTTAGATCCTCTGTCATCTAGTTACTGTAATGATCTATGGTGTCTTAGGAATGATCATTATTGTTAGAATTGATTACATATAAGTATTAGGTATGAAGAAAAGCAAAAATATTAAGAGGTTCTACCTTCCTATATTAAGAGGCTATATCTTCATACTCTAAGGTTCTAGATATGGTGGCATACTGCTGTAGTCCCAGTATGTGGGAGGCTGAAACAGGAGAATCACAGGTGCAAGGCCAGCCTCAGCAATGTAGAGAGACTCTGATTCAAAATAAAAAATTACAAATAGAGCCTGGGTGTAGCTCAGGGCTATATACCTCTGGTCTGAATCCACAATATCACCAAAAAAAGGAAAAGATAATTCTAGGAGTTTATTTATAAGAAGGATGAACTGCAAAGGGAGGAAGGGGAATTGTTATTTAAACTGATCACCTTATATTGATGGAGGAACAGAAAACTTGGGATGACCTCAGAGAAGGAATCTGACCTCATTCTCCTTTCCCTCCCAATTTCCTGGGAGGGCTTCTCTGACAAGAAGCAGGAGGATGGGTTACTAACTCTGCAAGGAGATTGTAAAGGGAGGTTAGTGGTCCCAGAGGGACAAAGAAAGTGTGCCTGGCCCACCTGCTTGCAAGAGCTTTCAGATGGGTAACAGCAGCATTCTGTGCCTCTTGTTTTACCACTGTTTTTCCTCCTTTTATTTTCTAAATACCACTGTGACTACTTTATATGATATTATTGTATCTCTTTCACTTGAATACAAGTCCCTTGAAGGACAAGGACTCCATCTCTTGTCTGCCATAGTCCTCTAGCACCCAGAACAAAGCCATGCTTTCATAGGTGCTCAGGAAATATTTATGTGATGTTTATTATGTGGAAATTCAGTGCAGGGTAGCATTTTCTCACCCCTGGCATAATTAATATATAGAAGTCTACTATGGAAATTCAGAGAAAAAGAAGATAAATATGATTTTCAGATCCTACTGGGGCATCTTCTTCATACATTATGGTTCACAACCAGAGAGAAGCTTCTTCAGACTATCTAAGTCCCTCCATAACTTTCTTGACTCTCACAGATCTTAGAGCGGCATTTCTTACCCTCGCCATGATTCATACCATGGGCTGAGTGATTCTTTGTTGTACACAGGAGTTACCAGAAATCTTGTTAACATGCAGGGTCTGATCCAAAGACATGGGGTGGGTGTCAGGATTCTGCATTCCCACTGAGAACACTTAGCACACTTTCAGCAGGAAAAGGGGGGAGATAAGAATTATATCCTTTCCCCTAGGCTGGTCTGAAATATATTTTTGGGAAGGAAGAGACATCCGTGGGGAGTCTGGCATGGTTTAGAAGAAGCTCTTCAGGTCATTTTGATATTTCTCAGCTCAGTGCTTTTCATGGATTGAGATGAACCAGTACTGGTTGAGGCTACTTGGAAATCTCACTAGCATGCTGTTACAGACCTTCACCGTGAGGCTTGCCTGTGGGTGGAACTTTGCTATTTATTTGGTTTTGTTTCAACTCTTGATTTATCCCTCTGCTGTCCTTCTGTACAAACCCAACCGATTGACCAGAATTTCTCCATATTCCTGTCTGATTACCTATGTTCTCACCCTCTCTGCCAAGCCTGCTCAGTCCATTAAAGAGTACTCACCTGACTTGGCTTCAATTCAGATTCATAGATAACATGTCTCCCAGTACTCAACAACTTCCAACCTCAGCCAGACATAGTACAGACTCATTCTTGCCTATACCTGTGCTGACACCCAACTTTAACTTTCTCTCTTGAAGATAGCTAAACTTGATTTCCCCATGACATGTTCTGGGCATGTTCTGGAGAGACACCAGTATCCCCGTGGAGAAGTATATTACTCAGCTTTCTATTACTGTGGCAAAATACCTGAGGAAAACAAAAAAAGAGGAAAGGTTTACTTTGACAAACGAAAAAGAGGAAAGGCTTATTTTGACTCACAGTTCCAGAGGTTTCTGTCTGAGCTGATGTGTGGAGATGCTTAGTGAGAAGTTGGTGATATAGATCTGGAGTTCAGAGAAAGAATCAGACATAATCCTGGGAGTCACCAACTTTAGATGGCAAATGAGAGAAAAGGGCAGGAGATGGAGCCTCAAGGTCCAGCTGAACACTGGGACACTGAGAAGGACCTGAAGGCGACTGCAGAGGGGTAGCCAGAAACAGAAAGGTATAGAAAAATAGGGACTGTGTCATCACAAAAGCCAGGGAAGGAACTATTTTAAATAGGAAGAAGTGGGCAACAGTATAAAATAAAACACTACTGAGAGATAAGATACGAATTTAAAAATGCCCACTGGAATTAGTGAGAAAGGAGGCCTTATCTCCTACTGCAAAATATTTAAGTAGAATGGGAAATATTTTTTAAAATAGCTTATTTTATCACAATACTATCTTAAATATTAACTTAGACACTTGGATATTTAATATGTTAAATGTTATTTATTTTTCCTCATATATTAAGAAGTATAATATTTTAATGGTCATATACCCTGAGCTAAATAAATCCACATTTTAGTGCTTATTTTGGAAATTTTTTAAACCATATAATACTAAGCTCTGAGGCTGAGAAAAGAGGATCACAGGCTCAAGGCCAGCTTCTGCAACTTAATTAGACCCTCAGCAATTTAGCAAGACTCCAGTTTAACATAAAAGGGGGGGGGGTGCAGGGCATAGCTCTGAGTTAGAATGCCCCAGGGTTCAATCGTTAGTACAAACAACAACAAAGTAAGCTCTGTGGTTGAATACCAAAAAGGCATGCTTTTTTAGGAGTGTTTTTAACATTTAAGTAGTTTTTTTTTTTTTTGCTCATTCATTCTAGGTCCAACGCCTTTACATCTGGCTGCACAGGCTTGCTCATTAGAATCAACCATCTGTCTACTCGGTTTTAGAGCTGATTACACACTTTCTGAAAAAAGAGGCTGGATGCCAATACATTTTGCCGCTTTCTATGACAACATCTGCATCATCATTGTTCTCTACAGGAAAGATCCTACTTTGTTAGAAGCGGAGGCAACAGCTGAGTAAGAGATTAAGCATTTCTGAAAACATAAATTTCTCTTCATGCTTTCCCCACACATTGACAATAAAAGGCATGACTGATTTGAAATATCAATATGGTTCACTTGAAAAATCAATATGGTTGATTTTGAAAATATTTTTAGGCTTGGTCTGATGTAATTTCTATTCACTATCTTCTCCTGCTATATCTTTTTATAATTTATAATTTTTTTTGTTTAAAATCAAGATTTTTATTATTTTAACATACTTTTATTGGTCCATTATAGTCTTGCATCATAATGTAGCCACAGCACTTGGTGAGCCCCCCACCAATATATTATATATATATATATAATATATTATATATATGTGACATATATATTATATATAATATATAATATATATTATAGTATTGCTATAATATATTCCTTGAATTTCAGGAATCAATGTACTCCGCTGTTACTTGCTGCCACATCAGGAGCACTGGACACGATTCAATACCTGTTTTCTCTTGGTGCTAATTGGAGAAAAACAGATATTAAAGGAAATAATATAATTCATTTATCAGTGTTAACCTTTCACACAGAGGTACTCAAGCATATAATAGAATTAAATATTCCTGAACTCCCAGTTTGGAAAACTTTGGTAGGTGAGTATAGACCACATAGTGTCTTTGTAAATATGTGTTCTGGTTATTATTTGGTTTAATTGTTGATGCTTAGACTGAAATAGAGCAAATGAATAATGTACATACTATATTTTAAACACTTAAAAATCTAAATAAAACATGGGAATTAAAATCAGAAATAAAAATACAACTGAATGAAAAGCTATATTTTGCATGCAAAAGTAGTTTTATGGCTAAGTTAAAAGATTTGTGACCCAAACTGATTGCATTTATTTTATGTACTTTTTATGGGTGCATTGTAATTATATATCACATCAGACTGTATATTTTAGCCTTCCATAGGCTCTATGTTACACAATAATATTTATTATTTACTTCCCAACTTTCATATAAATCAAACCATACTCTCCTCCATAAAAAGTGAATAAAAAAGAAAATTACAATTTAGGTGGAAAAGATACCCTCCAATTTACTCCTGAACCCCGAATTTCAGAGACAAATTCAACAAGTCTTCTTCATACTTTTATAAATATTTTATAAAAAATTCTGTTTGAGATTTGCCCCACCAAGTTTGTGATTGATCTAACCAGAAATATAAGGGAAAGAGTTACGAAGCCAATTGAACGTAAACATCTAATTTTATTCCTTACAAAGGCCCTATTAAAATTGCGTGAAAATTAGATAATAATATCAGATGTAGAAGACAAACATTCAAAGGAAAAACAAAAGCTCTAGCAGCAGTAAAAATGCTACACAATGGAAACAGGCAAGTCTTAGCACTTATCTGGGCAGAGAAAACCACTCCAGAACAATGCTGGGAAAGAAGAGAACCTCTAGACTCACACCCTCAAATCCTCAGAAGACTTGAGACCCGGGAAGGCTGGTAAGGAGGGTGCTCCTCAGAACCCAGCCAAAAAGTATCTAAAGGGACCAAGGCTGGAATTCCTTCTGATAGACAGAAGGGTAAAGGACCCTGGGAAACTGGAAGTCTGACCCAAAAGAAAAGCAAAGGGAATTTCAAGGGTGTCAGCAACAGGAAGTTCCAGAATTGATCTGCACCCAGCCTAGGGGAGAATAATACAAAAAATATAAGAAAAAGAAATAAAATAAGAAAATTATTACCTACAGAAAAAATAAAGGCCAGAGATCAGACACAACGGTAGTATACAGCAATAGTCCTCTGTGAATTATATTTGTACGGATATTTTAATGTAAGTACTGAACATTGATTTAATAAACCATAAATATAGCCCAAGGGCAACAAGAGGAAATGGAAAGAACATGTCTCAAATTGGTATGGTGAAATGTGGTAGTGTTAGTGCATAGAAATAAGGAGACATAAATATCCAAAGGTTTGGAGAAAAGAGTCTAAAGTGGTTAGTTAAATCTGGAGAAATGAACCCAGAAAAGTAGGTGGTGTGGGGCCATATAACACAATATTTTGCTATAGGCCTTGAAGTAATATTTGACTTTGAATCCTGAAAAGGAAATAAAAACTAATTGAATCAAAAAGAAAAGGAGAGTGAGGGCTGATTTTTCCTCCAATTTATTTTAGGATTGAACAAGATAGATTTGAGGTTTTTCAACCCATTCTACTGGTTCAAGAAGTCTGAATATTTTCTTTCTTTCTTTCTTTCTTTCTTTCTTTCTTTCTTTCTTTCTTTCTCTTTCTTTCTTTCTTTCTTTCTTTCTTTCTTTCTTTCTTTCTTTCTTTCTTTCTTTCTGGTGGTATGGGGTTCCTGGAAACCCTTCTACCTCCGGGCTACACTCCCAGACCTATTTTATATTTTTATTTGGAAACAGGGTCTCTTAAGCCAGCACGGCTGGCTTTGAACCTGCACGATCCTCCTGTCTCCGCCTCCCAAGTGCAGGGATTACAAGCGTGTGCCACCACGCCCAGCTGAATATTTTCTTAAAAAATGGACTTAGTACTAACCCTGGAATTTGCTGGGTACTAGTGACATATTCTAAGAATATCAGCCCTGAGAGATATTGGAAATGCTCAGTGTTTATTTATATGCAGATATATAATTATATCTTAGTTTTTTGTTACTTTTCTTTTTTCCTTAATTGGAAATTTACCCCAGGAGCTACTTTACTACTGAGCTGCATCCCTAGTCCTTTTTACTTTATTTTAAGACAAGATCCTGCTAGTGGCCAAGGCTGTCCTCAAACTCCAGTAGTTGGGATTACAGGCATTCATCACTGTGCCTGGCTCCGTCCTATTACTTTTAATGCACTAAACCATTGCAAATCCTACCTTAATAGTAGGAGTCTGGCCCCTAACAAGAATAGCTTGATGGTACCAAAGAAGCCCAATGGCCACTGCTTCCTATAGCCATTTTTGGGAAGTTTATCCTCATATTGTCCATTATCACCATGGGTAATAGAATAATTAGTTTACTAGAAGCCTCCAGGTTTAGCCCTTGGAGTAGAAGCTGAATTTTAAAAGAGCACCATGGAGTGATCCATCTAAGAGATAGCGTCAGGATGAATTTGAGAAAAGTAGCTGGATAAAGAGGTGAAGAAGGAATATGTCTATTAGTCTTTCTTCATGCCATAGACACTGTTTAGAAGGATATGAATGTTCATATTATCTTTTGCCTAGAGTACAAATTCACCTAAGATTTTTTTTATTGTTCTTTAAACTGAATGTAGTGGCACATGTCTCAGCCTCCCAAGCACTGGGATTATAGACAAGAGGAGCATAGATTTGCGCCCAGCCTCAGCAATTTAGCACGATTCTTGGCAACTTAGCAAGACCATTTCAAAATAAAAAATTAAACCAGGGTTAGGGGGACTTAGGATGTAGCTCAGAGCTAGAATGCCCCTGATTCAATCCCCAGCACCCCCCCAAAAAAAAAGAATATTTCCATACTCAATAAATATACAAAGCCTTGCCTCTAATTTAATGTATATTAAAATTTTATTAGATTATATAGTTTACTTTGCCATCATTGAAAACCCATATTCAAATTTTATTCAAAACTGATTTTAGGCATGAGAGAGACACTGTTTTGCGAGTGAATTTGAACTATGTTTCTAGCCAGCCTAAGCCATTTGGACCAAAGATAAAGAATTTAAGAATCACTAACTATATAGATTAGAACTCAAAGATGAAAGGTATAATGTGGTAGTTAGATTTATATTCATGTAACAATACCAGAGATAATCAATTTACGTAGAAGACAAGTTTATTTCAACTCAGAGTTTTGGAGGCAAAACAATCACTCCAGAGTTTTGGTACCAAAACAATCACTGGCACCACTGCTTTTCAGCCTTTAGCAAGTCAGTAAGCACATCATGACAGGAACCTGTGACAGAGGAAGCCCATTCATCTCATGATTGAGTGTGGAAGAAAAATAGAAGAGGAAGAGGCAGGGTTTCACAATCCCCTTCAAGGACACACCCCCAATGTCCTCAAACTTCCCATTAAGCCCTGCCTCTTAAAGGTTCCACCACCTCCCAATAGTACCAAAAGGGACTATGCCTTTAACACATGGGCCTCTGGGGATTCTTTCCAGGTCTAAACTATAGCACATTTTTAATCTGTTCAGCATCTCACAAAGGGCAGTACACAGAGGGGAATTTAATGTATACAGTTGGTGGTCATAGTGGTGATTTCAACTCTTAGGTTCACTGCCTACATGGAAAGAGAATCCATTATTTTATTACTACTTGGGTAAATTACGGCTTTTGTTTTTCTGTTCTACACTTTCCAGAAATGTTGCAGTGTGAAAGCTTTAAGCGGAGAATGATGGCCGTCATGTCCTTAGAAGTTATTTGCTTATCAAATGATCAATACTGGAAATGTATTTTGGATGCAGGTGATGCAAAGTCTATTAATTATGTTTAATGCTATTTTGAGTAGATCTATATTATATTCAGATCAATAACCTTTTGTTGTTGTTGTTGTTGTTGTACTGGGGTTCCTGGAAACCCTTCTACCTCCGGGCTTCACTCCCAGACCTATTTTATATTTTTATTTGGAAACAGGGTCTCTTAAGCCAGCGAGACTGGTCTAGAACCTGTGCGATCCTCCTGTCTCTGCCTCCCAAGCGTGCGCCACCACGCCCAGCGGATCAATAACTTTTAAAAATATATTGGGGGTGGTGCTGGGGATTGAACCTAGGGCCTTGTGTATGCAAAGTATGTCCTTTACCACTGAACTATACCACCAGCTCTAATATATGTTTTTAATTGTAAAAGGATATTTTTAGTTGAGTTTAAACTTCTTAAAAATCTATCAATGCTTATATTTTATTTTCCATGTGAAAGCTGCACAAGACCAAAAAACTATGTAAATTTAGAGGAACTATTTCTCTAAAGGTTTGGTAACTTAAAAATTGGTATTAAATTACTTTCCCACATTACTCTTATATTTACTTCCATTTAGAAATTGTCATTACATTACTTTAACATACCTCTTTCCTCCTCCTCCTCCTCCTCCTCCTCCTCCTCCTCCTCCTCCTCCTCCTCCTCTCCTCTCTTCTCTCTCCTCTCTCCTCTCTCCTCTCTCCTCTCTCCTCTCTCCTCTCTCCTCTCTCCTCTCTCCTCTCTCCTCTCTCCTCTCTCCTCTCTCCTCTCTCCTCTCTCCTCTCTCCTCTCTCCTCTCTCCTCTCTCCTCTCTCCTCTCTCCTCTCTCCTCTCTCCTCTCTCCTCTCTCCTCTCTCCTCTCTCCTCTCTCCTCTCTCTCTCTCTCTCTCTCTCTCTCTCTCTCTCTCTCTCTCTCTCTCTCTCTCCTCTTTCTCTCTTTTATTTTGGTGGCACTGGGATGGTATCTAGGAACATTCTACCTCTGAGCTACACCCCCAGCCCTATTTTATTTTTTTATTTTGAAATAAGGTCTCACATAGTTTCAGAGGAACTCACTAAATTGCTGAGGCTGGCCACAAGCTCCCTATCTCAGCCTCCCAAGAATTGGGAATATAGGCAGGCACTACCATGTCTGGCTTACCATACTGCTCTTACATTTACTTCCACTTGGAAATTATTTCTATTATGTATTTTCATAACTTATTTTTTAAATTAAAAAATCAGAGCAAGTGTCTGTAACTAGTTTCACAATTAGAATTTAATTTCTTAGCCTTTCTAGCCTAGTTCCCTCTTAACAAAATGGTTCCACCTCATTAGGGTTGGTTTCGAAAATAGCTCTGTTCATTATGACTTTCTGAAATGTCAGAAAAGTCCTATCTGTACTATCACACATGGTAGCCACTACCCCAGTGTGGATACTGAGCACATGTGAGATGCTGTGGATGCATTTAATTATAGCCAGTCACCTAATGTATTCCTAAGAGCATGTAAAAAAAATTCTATGTCCAAAAGTTTAAACTATAAACTTAAACAAATAATGAAGATGTTTCATTTCAGGTAGCTAAAGAGATAAGTAAAGCCCCAATTATATCCATTGTTTTTCTAGCACTTTGTATGTGTTCTATAATGTTCTCTTTTTAAATTTCATATTGAACTGACATAACAAGCATCCAACTAAAGCCAAACTTTCTGTTTTTGCTATGTCCAATGATTTCCACCTCTGAACCAATTATAATCAATGAGGTTAGTGTTAAATTTTAATCAATCAAACACTTTTTTTCACTTGCTAGTGAAATGGGGGTTTCTTGCGAGAAAACCCCGGCGAGTTCTTGTCTACGGAGAGCGAAGAATGACACCCGCAGACCTCAGGAAGGGGAGTAAAAGGTTTATTGGAAGCAGCAGGGAATGGGGCAAGGGTGGCTGAACACCCCCAAAGGGGCTGGAACTCTGGGTCCAGCAGCTGCCTTCAGGACAATACTTGAGAGTAGCCCAAGTCAATTGCCTTCAGGTGCAGGCTGCTTTCTTCCGGAGTCCACGCGATCTGCCAGAAGGGAATAGAGAAAAGTGGCCGCCCCTAAGGGCTGTCGGGTCTCTGTTGTCCAGTAGCTGCCTTCAGGTCACTACTCGAGTGTTGCCCGAGCCAAGTGCCGTCCCAGAGTCCACGCGATCTGCCAGAAAAGAGGTACAGGTCACCCCTAAGGGCCTGGTCAGCCATGATGTCCAGCAGAGGCCTTCAGGTCACTACTCGAGAGTCGCCCGAGCCACGTGCCCTCAGATGCACTCTGCCTTCTCTCAGGGCCAACACGACCTGCGAGAGAGAGAACAGCTCCCCAAAAGGGGAGGGGGTCCCGAGTGGGAAAGTGACCCACTTTTGCCATCTGACTGGCTGATGCCTGACCGCTTGCAAGTCCGTTTGTGGTTGTGGTGACTCCAAGGAGAATTTGCATAGGACATTTGCAAGTTCTTTGAAGGGTCTCCTTTCAGGAATGCCAGACTTGCTGGGTGGGTTTGTTGATTAGGAAACTCAGGATGGCCTTGTGAAGCTTTGTGACCTTCTTATCTCTGAGCCTTTGGAGTTTCAGGCATTTGTTGCCCCTCAGGGAACTCAGGAAATTAACTTTTTCTACCAAGGCCTTTTCCCTATCTGCCTATTTCCTTTCTATCTCCTCACTAGCATAAAATAAGGATAAATTTAATATTCAAATAATTGTACAAACACTGTCGCACAAAATTGGTAGATGAGCTAAAGCTGAACTCTACCATATGGTGGCTCAAATAATTTATTAATATCTTTAAGCCAAATTTTTGAGTTTTAAAGATGATTTAGGGTCACCAATATAAAATAAATGGTTGTGTGCTACATGATATCAAATGCATAAACAATAATAGTGGCATATACTATAGATGAGACAAAAATATATTCACGTAATTTCAAATGGTATTTTATAGAATTTTTTGCTAATCATTTATATTGCAACGTCCATAAAGATTGTTTAAATCTTGTCATGACAAACTGACTACAGATCATTACAAATAATTTGTGCTTTTTTGTCTTTTATTTGCAGGCACCATTCCTGCCTTAATCAATATATTAAAAACTCCCAAAATAAAATTACAATGCAAAACTGTCGGGTTATTGAGTAACATCTCAACCCACGTAAGCGTAGTGCATGCTATAGTAGAAGCGGGAGGTATTCCAGCTTTGATCAACCTGCTGGTTTCTGAGGAACCTGAACTACACTCTCGCTGCGCTGTCATTCTCTATGATATTGCTCAGGGTGCAAACAAGAATGCTATTGCTGAATATGTAAGCTCTTTTCATAGAACATCATTCATGTGTGTCTATGTGTGATGCTGGGAATTGAACCCAGGGACTTATGCATGCTAGACTAACATTCTATCACTGAGCTATGTCCCCAGGCTAGAAAGATAGAGACCCATATTGTTATACAGTGATAAAACTCAGCGATAAATTAAAAGACCAAGGGGGAAGGAGGTAACCTGAGGAAAAAGACTTCACTAAGAAGTTGTCACGTGAGTGTATCCCAGACATAGAAAGAGGGACTTTTTTTTTCATATGTTAGACTATACTGATTGTTTCTAAACACTACCATTCTAGCTATTTCTATTCTGGCTGAGAAAGGTAGTCTAATTATATACCAGAAATAAAAAATTAGAAGAAAATTATTTTTGATGAACACCAGGCAATCTTTCCCACACTATATTTCCTCAAACACAATCCAGTTTGTTTTGTATGCTGGGTTGTTGTTATTTTTGGTACTGGAGATTGAATTTGGGGCAGTCTACCTTTGAGCTGCACTCTCAGCCCTTTTAATTTTTTGTTTTGTAACAGGGTCTCACTAAGTTCCAGAGGATTTCACTAAATTACTGAAGCAGCCTCAAATTATTTTAAGTACTATTTTAAAATATATTTATTAAGTACTTACCTTATATGAAAGCATTAGGATTTTGAAAATGTTTATGGCAACTGTTGTTTAAGGTCATTATCTATAAACACATTTATTTATAGGCCATTGCGCTCTCCTAAATAAGCAGATATTTACAGGAAGAAAGATGATATAGACTTGCACTTCTAAACAGAGATTGCAATGACCTTAAATAAATTCAAATGTAATTACTTTTTTGTTTACTTTTAGAATGGTATCCCAGCTCTGATAAATCTCTTGAACTTAAACATTGAGAGTGTGCTAATAAATATAATGAACTGTATACGTGTATTATGTATTGGGAATGAAAACAATCAAAAAGCAGTGAGAGATCATAACGGTATTCCACACCTCGTCAGATTTCTGAGTTCTAATTCTGGTGAGTCTCTACCTCTGTGCTATTTAAAATTTATTATACTATTAAGTAAAGCAAACATGGATTTGGAATTGTGCTGTATGCGCAGTTGTCCTGGGTTCTTTAAATGAATCTAGATATAAGTTATCTAAGTCAAATATTTAAGTACTATTTATATTTAAGTTTATATAGAATTGGGTTTATATAGCATTGACCCATAAAAGCATGATTTAAAAATATTTGGTTAGACATTTTTATAAATGGAAATAGTGACATGAGTAATGAAATTAATGCAGATAATATACCCTGGGGAGTAGATGTCTCATTGGTAACTCTTGTGCAGGTTACAAAAGGAGTTTTATATTTGCTAGATTCAAAGTCAGG
The DNA here is from genome assembly GCF_963383645.1 of Muscardinus avellanarius. Lineage (NCBI taxonomy): Eukaryota > Metazoa > Chordata > Mammalia > Rodentia > Gliridae > Muscardinus > Muscardinus avellanarius. The sequence goes on along the minus strand of NC_137787.1, from coordinate 47,632,156 downwards.
GGTCATGTGTTTACTCTTATATGTGGACATTAAAGAGAAAAAATGAAAGAAAGCACGCTGAGGGGATCTCATGAGAATGGAAGGGAGACCAGGAGGATAGAGAAAGGGCCCCGAAGAAGGGAAAGGGGTTATATTTAGGTGGTAAACTTGGACAGTTTCACTTTTCTTTCTATTTTTTTGTTTTTTAATTTTTCTTCGCGCTTTTAAAATTTTGATCTTGTAATATGGGAAACCAACGATAGGTTGCGTTTTAATATTTTTACTTTCTGGAAGACTTATTTAACTTGTTCTCGGATTCGTTTGAAGATGTGCTGAAGGCTATATCTTCTGCTACACTTGCTGAGGTTGGGCGTAACAATAAGGACGTTCAGGATGCTATCGCCATGGAAGGGGGGATTCCTCCCCTGGTGGCTCTTTTCAAAGGAAAACATCTAAGTGTCCAAATGAAAGGTGCAATGGCTGTGGAATCCCTAGCAAGTAACAACCCTCTTATACAGAAGGCATTTCTGGAAAAAAAATTAACTAAATATCTATTAAAACTTCTAAAGGTAGGAATTTTTTTTTTTTATCATTACTGGCCATTTTTTCATAGACGACTTAACTCCATTTGAATTTTGTTTGGTGAATAAGAAATCAAAATCAATTCTGAATTTGAATTTTATAAAACACACCTCCCTAAAATGTTCAAGAAATGTTCACTGAATGAATGGAAGGGCTGTTTGTTTCTAAACAGGCATTTCAAATAGATGTCAAAGAACAAGGAGCTGTAGCACTTTGGGCCTTGGCAGGACAAACACTGAAACAACAGAAGTATATGGCAGAACAAATTGGTTACAACTTTATAATTAATATGCTTTTGTCGCCATCAGCTAAAATGCAGTATGTTGGTAAGTTCCTGTCTGTACATAAATCTGCACAGGGTACCTACACATGGAGGTCATGCCCGTCTCTTTCTTTATTAGGAGGCGAGGCAGTCATTGCTTTAAGTAAGGACAGCAGGATGCATCAAAATCAAATCTGTGAAGGGAATGGAATTGCACCACTGGTTCGCTTACTGCGAATTAGTAAGGTCGCTGAAGGCACGCTGCTCAGTGTCATCAGAGCAGTGGGATCCATTTGCATTGGTTTGTATATTTATTCTTCATTTCTTTAAGAAATCTTTAAGAGAAAGGACTTAATAGAGAAGCCGATATTAAAGAGATTCCTCTGAATCCTCACTGTTAGAGACCTAAACTATATTTAATCCATGAAAGGTTTATAAAAATTTTCTCACCTGGGCGTGGTGGCACATGCCTGTCATCCTAGTACTTGAGGGACTGAAACGTGAGGATCACAAGTTCAAAGTCAGTCTCAGCAACTTAATGAAACTGTCAGCCACTTAACGAGACCATTTCCAAATAAAATAAATAAATAAAGGGCTGGGGTTATAGCTCTGAGGTAGAATGCCCTTGGGTTTAATTACCTGTACCACACACATACATAAAAAAAAGTTTTCCCCAAGATCATAGTGCATAATAGTGCTGTCATTAAGAATTTTACATTGAACCGGGCGTGGTGGCACATGCTTGTAATCCCAGCATTTGGGAGGCTGACGCAGGAGGATCGCGGTTCGCAGACAGCCTCAGCTACTACTTAGTGAGGCCCTTTGCCACTCAGTGAGACCCTGTTTCAAAATAAAGAATCAAAATAAAATAGGGCTGGGGATATAGCTTGGAGGTAGAATGCTCCTGGGTTCCATCCTCAATACAAAAAAAAAAAAAATATTACATTGATTACATTGGAGCCAAGCTCCACGGTAAAAGGTGGTGGTACACACCTGTAGCCTAGTACTTGAGAGCTTGAGACAAAAGGATCACAGTTTTAAGGATAGCCTCAGCAACGTAGTGAGACCCTCTTTCAAAACAAATTATAATTTTTAAAATCTGGGGGTGTAGCTCAGAGGTAGAGTGCCCCTAGGTTCAATCCTCAGCACCACAAAAAGAAACAAAAAAAGAAAAAAGGAAAAAAACGAAAGAAAATTTACACTGAACTTTGCTATTGAACTTCAGGTAGAGTAGAAAATTAAGATAGTGAGCCGGAACTATTTTGACTTAAAGCAACCAAGCAACCTCATTTTTTAAGTTTTATTTATTTATTTATCTATTTATCTATTTATTTATTTATTTATTTATTTATTTATTATTTCGCAGTACTGGGGATGGAACCCAGGGGCACTGTACTTCTGAGTCATACCCCCAGCCCTATTTTTTATTCTTCATTTTGAAACAAGGTCTCACTGAGTTGCAAAGGGCCTAAGTAGTAGCTGAGGCTGTCCACAAACCGCAATCCTCCTGTCTCAGACTCCCAACGTTGGAATCACAAATGTGTACCACCATGCCTGGCTTCATTTTTTAAGTTAAAAAAAATATTTCTTCCTATTTCGTATTTTGAATTTCAAGAACTACATTTCCCAAGCTCTATAAAAGTTTCTAATACTGAGATACATTTTAAAAATTTCAGTCTCTTTCCATAATATTCTTTGCTTATAATGGGACCTTAATTGCAAAAGAATTGATGTTTAGGGGTACCTGGAAAGTGCGGAATTGTCAGTGATCTACTTAACAAAAGTTAAAATTTGGATTCTTTGCTGATCTCTATGAATGCAGGGCCAACAAGAAGAAAATAATATTTTTATTTCTAGGTATTTCCACAATATTTCCTCAATAGTAATCCAGCTTAATGAAGTATTAGGAATTGGCTTCCTAATTCTTTTTTTCTCCTTGCTTATGTATACTACTAACTGGGCATGTTGGTGCACACCTGTAATCCCAGTACTTGAGAGACTGATACAGTAGGCTCACAGGTTCAAAATCAGACCAGAAACTATTATTATTATTATTATTATTATTATTATTAGTCTGGGGATGGATCTCAGGGGCATTCGACCTCTGAGGTACACCCCCTGCCCTATTTGTTATTCTTTATTTTGAAACAGAGTCTCACTAAATTGCAGAGGGCCTCACTAAGTAGCTGAGGCTGTCCGCAAACCGTGATTCTCCGGTCTCAGCCTCCCAAATGCTGGGATTACAAGCGTACGCTACCACACCCGGAAGACCGTTTTTAAAACAAAACAAAACAAAACAAAACAAAAACATTAGAAAGGCCTAGGGTGAGCAGGGCGTGGTGGCACACACTTGTAAGCCCAGCATTTGGGAGGCTGAGACAGGAGGATCGTGGTTCGCGGACAGCCTCAGCTACTTAGTGAGGCCCTCTGCAACTCAGTGAGACCCTGTTTCAAAATAAAAAATAAAAAATTGGGCAGGGGGTGTAGCTCGGAGGTCAAATGCCTCTGGGTTCCATCCCCAGACCTGCAAAATAAATAAATAAATAAAAGGCCTAGGGTGAAGGTAAAATGTCCCTGTGTTAATACAAAAATTATAGGTATTACTAAAATTTTAGTAAATAATAATATATGTAAATTGCCCCCTTCTGTCCTACACAATAGTCTATATGTCACATGTCACGCCATACACAATTTCTTCTCATTAGTTCACTTCAAAGGTATTCTTATCAGTGAGGGGTAGAGGAGAATATGGAAAGGAAAGCCTTCTTTGCTCCTTTTAATTCCCCTAGTTCTTTCAAATATTCCTAAATAACAATTTGTGGTCGCCTTCTTTTTCTTGTTCGTAGAGAAGCTAAATCTTCAATTTATATTTAAATATGTAAACCTACTGTGTAAATAGTTTGATATTTGAAAAAAAAATCACCTAACACCCCAGAACTAAAACTAGGCATGGCCACTAAAAAGAGACTTGAATTCTTCATTGAAATTAGGTCTGCAATTTTACTGGAGGGATCATGTCAAACAAATTGAGCCAGACTTAGAAAGCAAGTATCACAAGATTTATCTCATTTGTGAACCATAGGGAAGAGAAGGCAATATTAAAGTAGAAAAGAAATTATTAGAGAAGGAAAAGGGGGTGGGAGAAATGGGAAGAGAGAGCAAGGGATTGATAGAGAGGTAGGAATGGTAAAAGTGCTACATGCATGTATGAATATGCCAGAATGAACCCATTATTCTGTATAAGTAATATGAACTAATAAAACTACTTCCTCAAAATAAAAAATTAAGTAGTATGCTATAAAGGGATACAATAAGATTATATTTTTAGCCCATGTCATTTAAGAAATATATACATTTTTAACTCAGTTACTTTAGTCATTTTTGTAGAAATAAACTTTTTATATAAGATAATAGCAACTATATTAGAGTTGTACCTAGCACATAATATTTTTCAATAAATGATAGCTATTATTAATTCTTTGATAATATAGAATTTTTAGTTTTTATGTCTATTTCAATATTAATATTTCAATATTAAATTGTATATCTATTTCAATATTGTGTGCCTATTTCATTATAAATAAATTCCATATTTTATTCACTGTGCCTCTTAAAACTTAATATAAAACTATTAAAATAGTATAACTATAGCATTTCCTTTTGTTTTTACTGACAATAGTACCTTAAGACTTTTTATTGTTGCATGATAATCATACATCATAATGGAGTACAAAGTGGTAGAGGAACACATGCACACATCACTCATGTAGCCCCTCCCACATGCACTTTTTTCATTTTTATTGGTGCATTGTAATCATATATCATGCCAACGTTAAGAGCAATAGATACATGTGTGCACACAGTACTCGGTGAGAACTTGGTCAACCAATAATACCAAGCTAAGATTGACTTTACCATTTACAAGATGGAATAAAACATTACCTTCCTGACATTGAACTCTTGCAGGTGTAGCCCATACAAGCAATCCTGTTAGTCAAGAATTTATTGCAGATGAAAATGCCTTTCCAGTACTTATCCAACTACTAAGAAACCACCCTTCACCTATCATTAAGGTATATATTAAGGTTTAAATTTTTTCTGATATAGCAAAAATTAACATAAACATTGCTTTTTAAGAACAGTCTCTTTATGAATATTCATACGATTAAAGTTTAGCCTTTTAAATAAAAATTTAAAGGCTTAAATAAAGAGGATATGACAACCTATAAGATAGTAGTAAATTTTATTAAAGCATGAATTTTTCCAATATGACAAGAAAGTCGTATGTCCTTACTCTTTAAGGAATTTTCCTGCAGATATTTGGTTATTTATTCATATATTCTCTTTCCTACTTTCTCAGATATTGATTTTTTTAAAGTAGGTGGGAAAGTGAGGTATGGTAGCGCACACACGTAATCCCAGTATTTAGGAGGCTGAGACAGAGGATTGCAGGTTCGCGGCAAGCCTCAGCTATTTAGTGAGGCCTTCTGCAACTTACTGAGACCCTGTTTCAAAATAAAGAATAAAATATAGGGCTAAGGATGTAGCTCAGAGGTAGAATGTCCCTGGGTTTAGTACCACGCACACACACACACACACACACACACACACGGATAGAGGGCATGTGTAACTTACATGGCAATTATTTTTCAAACATAAGAGAATACTGTCAGTTACACACCATCAAAACGGCCCTACCTTCCACCAAGCAGCCTGTGTTGGCTGGTAGATAGAGTTTTCTCAAGGGCATCCATTACAAAGAATTACTGTAAGTTTTTGAAGAGCTCACATTTCTATTTAATTCTAGTAAAATGCCCGTAATAAAATGACATTCACATCTATTCAAATCCTTTTAGCAAAGCTTTAAAATGCATAACATCTATATTTAAGCCAGAAATTGTAACAACTGCAACAACAGAAATGCATTTTCTTCGAAAACTTTGGCAGAGACTCTGTTGGAGACAAGTAAATAGAATATAGGAGAAAAAGACATAAGTAAATAGCAATGTTTCTTATAATGCATATGCTTGTTATCAGAAAATGCTATGTGACCTTTCTAGTTATGAAAAAGATTATTTTATTGTGAAAGTTGGCTAAGAAAAAGTATGCTAGCAATTTTTTTTTTTTTTTTGGTGGTACTGGGGTTCCTGGAAGTCCTTCTACCTCCGGGCTACACTCTCAGACCTATTTTTACATTTTTATTTGGAAACAGGGTCTCCTAAGCCAGCGCGCGCGGCTGGCTTCGAACCTGCATGGTCCTCCTGTCTCTGCCTCCCAAATGTGGGGATTACAAGCGTGCGCCACCACGCCCGGCTATGCTAGCAATCTTTTGGCTTAAATTAGAGATAAAGACTATGTTGACTTTTAGAGTACAAGTAAATTCCTCAAGATTATGGAAAATGCCATGTAAAAATATTTATTTTAAAATGTGTGTTTTAGTCGAGCTTGGTGGCACATCCCTGTAACACTAATACTTGGGAGGCTGCGACAGAAGATTCACAAATTGTAAGACAGCCTAAGTAACATAGGGAGACTCTCAGCAACTTAGTGAGACCCTGTCTCAAAATAAGAAATAAAAAGTGCTGTTGTGAAAATGGGTATGCATATGTTACTGTAGTTCTCTGATTTCAACCCCTTTGGAAAGATACCCAGAAGTGGTAGAGCTGGATCATATGGTGGATCCATTCCCAGTTTTCTAAGGAATCTCCACACTGATCTCTATAGGGCTGAACTAGTTTGCATTCCCACCAACAGTGTAAAAGAGTTCCTCTTTCCCCACATACTCGCCAGCATTTGTTATCATTTGACTTCTTTACACTTGCCATTCTGATTAGGGAATCTCAGTGTAGTTTTGATTTGCATCTCCCTGATGGCTAATGATGTTGAACATTTTTTTTCATGTATCTATTGGCCATTTGTATCTCTTCTTTTGTGAAGTGTCTATTTGTAATAGCTAAAATATGGAACCAACCCAGGTCTCCATCAACAGATGAATGGATTGCAAAATTATGGGAAATACACACAATGGAATCACAACTATGGAGCTTCATTTGAGAGGTGAACCAGCTTTTTAGCCCATGCCAGAAAGTGTTTTTTATACTTTATTTTTTGAAGTGGAAGAGATACAACTATCCCTGTAGGTAACACCTCCTTACATGCCCTGCTGGCCCTGGTCACCTCCTTCGTGCTCTCAAATGAAGCTCCACACTTGTCCCTGCACACAGAGAGGAAGAATATTTCCTAGCTGTTAAAAATTATGACGAATATTTTTCCAGAAGTTGTGTCATTCTTAAATACTACTCAGAGGATTTAAATCAGTGAATCATACCTTAGTGGATTTTATAGTATTCTTCCACAATATATTCTATATATGTCTGTTCAATGCAATATGTCGTCTGATAAAGAATGCGTGAGAGTGTTTGCAACCACATATTTAGGTCGAAGTGGCATTTTCCTTGGCATGCATTGTCCTGAGAAACGAAGTATTACAGAAGCAATTGCAACAAGATGAAGGATTTAAGTACTCCGACGTCCTTTATCTTCTTCACTCGACAGATAAGGTAATGCCTTTACGAAATATTAGAGCTCACCGTAGAGGAGAACTGTTTGTAGGCCACATTTCAAGTTATTCTCCAGTCTTCGTCATGATGCTATTTAAATTACACCTGTAATCCCAGAGACTCAGAAGGATGAGGCAGAAGAATTGCATGTTCAGGGAGAGCCTCAGCAGATTAGAAAGACTCTGTCTCAAAACTGGGAAAAAAAAAGCGTGGGAATATAGCTCAGTGTCAGAGTGCCCCTGAGTTCAATCCCCAGTACTAGAAAAAAAAATGTAAAAATGTAAAATATCTCATTGTGGGCTATTCTTTTATAATAATGTAATAATTATTTTTCGTCATTGTCTCATCTCACCTTTGAAATGTAGCATATTTAGTACTTTCTTCTGTCCTGAATCAAACTTTTAAAATAACTTTAGCCGGGCGTGGTGGCGCACACTTGTAATCCCAGTTCTTGGGAGGCAGAGACAGGAGGCTCGTGCTGGTTCGGAGCCAGCCTCGCTGGCTTAAGAGACCCTGTTTCCAAATAAAAAATATAAAAAAAATAGGTCTGGGAGTGTAGCCCGGAGGTAGAAGGGCTTCCAGGAACCCCAGTACCAAAATAAAATAAAATAAAATAAAATAAAATAAAATAAAATAACTTTATGTCCTTTCAACACTCAGTCATACATTTCTTTCTTAAAACCCCAAAGTGATGCTTTTTCGATTTGTGATGAAGAAACAGGCCCCCACCCCCAAGCAATCTGTTAAGAAGAGATTTTTTTAATTTTTCAAGTTTTGAAATAATTTTAGACTTTTCAAAACTTTACAAAAGTAATAGTGTGACCTTATTTGAATTTTGCCAGTTTTCTCATCAATACCCATTTTCTGTTCAAGAACTCAATTCAGAATCTCACATTACATCTAATTGTCCCATCCCTTTAGTATCCAGTTTGTGAAGCTTAGTCAGCCTGTGCCTTTCATGATTTCATATCTTTTATAATTTTGACATTTTTGATGAGTGTCCCTCAATTTGACTTCATTTGATGGTTTCTCATGATTGTGCATTTTGGTAAACATAACAGAAGTAATGTGGATGCTCACTCTCCTTCCCAATGCCTCAGATCAAAGGGTGTGTGATAATGACATGTCTTATTACTGACAATCTTAACTTCAGTTACTTAAAGTAAGGCCAGGCGTGGTGGCACACGCTTATAATCCCTGCACTTGGGAGGCTAAGACAGGAGGTATAACACAGGTTCAAAGCCAGCCTCTGCTTCTTAGTGAGGCTCTCAGCAACTTAGTGAGACCCTGTTTCCAAATAAAACAAAATAAATCAGTTACTTAAAGTGGTATCTGCCACATTTCTCCGCTGTTGTTACTGTTTTTATGATTGTAGTTAAGTATCTTAAGGCAAGAGACTTTGATATTTTGCAAATTTCATAGTGTTGGTCACAAATTTTAGCACCCATTGATGCAACAATGATTAATATGACACTAGACCCTACATTTAATAATTAGTATTCAAGCACAAGGAAGAGTTGTTTCTTTTAAGTGTTTATTCTTGATACATCTGCTATCCTATTGTCAATAACTTTGAGAACTGTCACTGGTCCGAGGGTCCCACTTTGAATAGTGCTATCCTAGAAAATGGGAGCCCTTCTTGCCTACACTGTATTTTGAAATCAGGGAAGAAAACTGCCAAGAGGGTCTCTAAGTTCTGTGATATTTTGGAGGGACATTAGGAGGGTCTGGGGTGGGGATTAAAAATATCATCTTTTAAAAATATAAGATTTTACTCTACTGTGGTACACAAAAAGACAGAGAAATGCCAAAAAATATGGGAAGTGATAGGGAACAAAAACTGAATTCATCTCTGACTCTGTAAGCACCTCTTTTCCTCATCTAGTCTGCTCTTTCTAATGTTTTACTGCTGTTTCCCTATTTCTCATCTACACCCTTCTTCTCCCTTTTCTTGTACTGCATAGGTCATTCTTGAGCATTCTTTCTTTCACCTCAGCCATCACCACCTGCCTTACTCTCTGGACCCTTTGTGTGGCTCATAATATATTCATCTTTGTCCATCAGTTGTACAGGTGAAGGGGATTTTAGGGAACTAAACTAAAGGAGTTACCTGTTCTGGCCCATAATTCTTAATTCTAAGAATCATTACAATGGTGAGTTGAAAGTTTTGTAGTATCCAGGCATGGAGGTACACATCTCTAATCCTAGTACTTGGGAGGTTGAGACAGGAGGATTGAAGGCTCTAGGCCAGTCTCAGCAGAGTGACACAGTAAATGAAGCAAATTAAAGATAACACACATTTCTCCTATTTCTAGGATATTCGCTTAAGAGCAGGCTACGCATTAACCCTTTTTGCCTTCAATAATCGCCTTCAGCAATACTTAATATTGGAAAGTGGAATAATGACCATATCGATTTTTGAACCTTTTCTTGAATCAACGATTGAAACGGAAAAGGCAATGGCAGCATTTCAGGTACAAAATCAGGACAAATATGTATTTTTAGTGAAGACTTAAAAATTGGGGGTTTGGTAAAATGTTTACTGATTCATATAATTCAATACTTTGTACATCAGCAGCATTTACCTTATAAAACACCATTATCTATAAACATTTCTTCATTTATATAGATTTTTACAAGTTATAAGGCACTCTTGCCTTTATACCTCATCTGATGCTCAAAACAACCCTCTGTGGTTTATAGGCAGGTAGGACTATTTTCATCACCCCATGTTATAAGAAAATAACTAGAAGAATATGTTTGTGTGCAAGACAGGTTTCTAACTACATACCTGATCACACTAATTCTACAATTGTATAACAACTATTTCTATCTGGGTGCTTCTTAATCTTATTCTCGTTCATTTTCTATCCTATGACCATAAGGAGAAGTACTTTGCTGAACCTATACTTCAAGGGTGCAAAAGTTGCAAACATTGTAAGAGGACTAATTCTGCCTTTAAGGTTCACTGCTATGATCAGTTAAAAAAAAGTACTCTCCTCTCTGCCACCATGTGCTGCTCTTCTGTTAGATGACACCCAAAACTCCCTTTACCCTCCTAAGAAGTATCCCCGTAAATAATAAAAATTTTATTAGAGAAGCTGAGGAGACATTTTCAATGATTATATGCTGCTTTTTTGTTTTTAGATTATTGTACTAGCTAAAGTGATTATAGATGTAGACCACATCACTTTGTCTGCAAGAGGTGTTACTATATTAGTTGATAGTCTGTATTCAATTCAGGCTGCTACCATTGCCTTAACAGGTAAGATACGACTAGAATCTATTGTACTCACATAAAATTATTTTTCTAATTTTTGTAATTTGAGTAATAACAAAATAATAAATCTGACAGCAGTAACAAACACAGTTTGATGAATGAATTACTGTTAATCTATATGAAACTATGGAGTAAGTCTACAGTGAACAATGGGTATCCACTCTGCACCCTGCACATGAACAGAGTAATTCTGGATATGGCCTTTTTATGTTCCTAATTACTTTTTCAAACCCCTAATTATTTTTCCTATGATATAATAATTCAATTATGAACAACCAAGAACAAAACTTATATGTTGATTTATAAAATGGTATCAGATTTTTCACTGATATACCCCTATCTGGCTTTCTTTTGATGAATTTTGCACATTTTTCTTAAGATTTAAGCATTCTCTATATTTCCATGCAACACAGTAAAACAACATATGGTATTCACCCACAAACATGGAAATACACTTATATCTTGAAATAAAACACCAATATGAATGAAATAGTATTAAGTTGGTAGGTATGGATTTAATTTACTTAATAGATCATTTTATTAATTTTAGTCCCCAAATATTTTCTTCTATAGTAAGGCCCTCAATGATTTAAGTTTTAAAAAACAATATATTGCTTGATTTTAAAATACCATTACCTGAACTACAAAAGGGACATATTAAATTTTCTTATGTTAATTCAATAGTTATGTTCATTGTCATCAAAAAGAAAAATTCTAAAAATCTCAAAATATAATACAGTTTAAGTCATGAATGGAAGGAAATATCTAATTTTTAAAAATTCCATTTTTACGTAAACCTGTTTAATTTTGCTGTTTGTGACCAAAAAAAAAAAAAAACCATAATTTTTGTGTGTGTGTGGTACTGAGGGTGAAATCCAGGGGCTTTTCTACCTCTGGGCTATACTCCCAGACTTATTTTATATTTTATTTGGAAACAGGGTCTCACTAAGTTGCTGAGAGCCTCACTAAGTAGCTGAGGCTGGATTCGAACCTGTGTGATTCTCCTGTCTCAGCCTCCCAAGCGCGGGGATTACAAGTGTGCACCACCATGCCCAGCCCAAGCCATAATTTTATCAACTCTAATGCTATATCAAACTATCATTGGTACAGTTCATTCATCTTCCTTTTAAATGACATAAGTACTTTTTCTTCTTTAATTTATAGGGAACTTAATAGCTACTCTGGCTCATTCTAGAGCCGGCATTCCAGAAGCATTCACTACACTAGGAACCATCCAGAGACTCTGCTACCACTTGTACTCAGGAAGGGAAGAGGTAAAACAAAGCCTTTTCTTTTCTCTTTTCTTTTCTTTGTTTTCTTGTACTGGGGATTGAACCCAGGGACATTCTACCTCTGAGCTATCCCCCTAGCATCTCCTGCCCCCCCCTTTTTTTTTGCGGTAATCAGGGTGGAACCCAGGGGTTTTTCTACCTCCAGGCTATACTCCCAGACCTATTTTATACTTTATTTGGAAACAGGGTCTCACTAAGTTGCTGAGAGCCTCACTCAGTAGCTGAGTCTGGCTTCGATCCTGTGCGATCCTCCTATCTCAGCCTCCCAACTGCGAGGATGACAAGCATGCGCCACCACGCCTGGCTCCTCCCCTCCCCTTTTTAATATTTTGTTTTGAAATAGGTCTCACTAGGTTGCTTGAGTGTCATTATTTGCGGAGGCTATCCTTGAACCTGTTATCTACCTGTCTCAGCTTCCCAAGTACTGGGATGAAAGAGGTGAGCTGCAAAAAAAATTAATTTGCCCATCATTCTCTTAAGAGTTTCTCCTTAAGTTAACTATGTTATATAATAAATATAGTTTGTGTTTTTAACTCAACTTTAGATGAGTTTTCTAGTACTAGTTAGTCATATCTGCCATCCACAATTCTGATTACCACAAAAAGTACACACTTAACTCCAAGATTAAAACAGGATGTTAATTATAAAAAAGTATAAAATAACCATTGTTAAAGATTAAAAAGAACATCTGCTCAAATTAGTCTCTGAATTAAATTTTAAAAAGTATGGCCATATTTCTGAACCTAGTGAGACCCTGTTTCAAAATAAAAAATGAAAGCTGGGTGTGGTGATGCATGCTTGTAATCCCAGTACTTGGGAGGCTGAGACAGGAGGATTACAGGCTCAAGACCAGCCTCAGCTACTTAATGAGGCTCTCTGCAACTTAGTGTGATACCCTGTTTTAAAATAAAGTATAAAGCCAGGCGTGGTGGCGCACGCTTGTAATCCCCACGCTTGAGATGGCAGAGACAGGAGGATTGCGCAGGTTCGAAGCCAGCCGCGCTGGCTTAAGATACCCTGTTTCCAAATAAAAAAAAATGTAAAAATAGGTCTGGGAGTGTAGCAGTGTAGCCCGGAGGTAGAAGGGCTTCCAGAAATCCCAGTACCGCCAGAGAGAGAGAGAGAGAGAGAGAGGGAGGGAGGGAGGGAGGGAGGGAGGGGAGAGAGAGAGAGAGAGAGAGAGAGAGAGAGAGAGAGAGAGAGAGAGAGAGAGAGAAAGAAAGAAAGAAAGAAAGAAAGAGAGAAAGAAAGAAAGAAAATTAGGACTGGGGGTGTAGTTCCAAAGTAGAATGCTCCTGAGTTCCATCCCTAGTACTGCAAAAATAAATAAATAAATAAATAAATAAATAAATAAATAGGGCTGGGGATATAGCTCAGAGGTAGTATCTTCCTGGGTTCAATTCCCAGTACCACACCACACACCACACACACACACACACACACACACACACACACACACACACACACAATCATCTTAATGCTAAAATTAAGACTTAACCCAGGAATAAATACACTGATGATACAGAAATGTATAACTAAATTGTTTATAGAAGAACTTTTTTTGTGATCTCATAAAGACGTTTCTATGATTTGGGATAAATAAAAGTGGAATCTAGAGGACAGTTTTCCTTACCTGCTTCACAGGGTCAGAGGTGAGAGTTCATGCTGGCCACCGCAGTAGTTGGCCTCTGAGTTTTCCCCTCCTGTTCTCCTAAGGTTTAGATAAATATTTCTCCAACTTTAGGGAGCATAAGAATCACTCAAAGGGTCTATTCGCACCATGGATTTCTGGGACCCATTCCTAGATCCAGTACATTTCTCATTCAATACATCTGAGACTGTCCCCGGACTTTGCAGTTCTGACAAGTTCTCAGCAACTGAAGCTGCTGGTCTAATAACCACACACTGAAAACAGAGCCCCAGGACCATGGAATGGAAGACATGTGGGCAAACAGAACAGTCAGGTGCCAGTGTAAAGGGAAGTATGTCAGCTCTCTCATGCCCTGTACAGGCCTGTTTATATTCATGTCACAAAATGTTTTATGCTATCAACTACCTAATTACCCACCAATTCCCAGGAGTATCTTTATTTTAATCTCAATATGAGCAACCTCATAACTTCAAAGTCATAGGCAAAGGGTACTTCCTTCAAGAAAGAAAATGACTTTCTCTAGATTTCTGTGGCCTAAAATTTACTTACTTAGGCTTTTTGTTCTTGTCAGTGTAAAACAGTGCTTTCGTCCCCAAGTAGTTACTTTTAGCTTATTTTCCTGGTTTCTCATGTAAATCACCTCTGCAGTTTTGAAAAATCCAGAAGCTCTGGCTGAACCCAGAATAATAATTAAACAAGTTTTTAATAGTGAAAGCTCCTCATAATTATCAAAGCAGTCTGGGTGATTCTTGCATGGACAGGGTTGAAATCTTTCCCTTGGTTCAACTTCAAAAGTTATTAAAATTATGAGTAGATGCTAGGCTTTTGTAAAAAAAAATATTCCAGGTGATTCTAAAGTGTAGTCAAGATTGTACAAACAAACAAAGCCAGGTGTGGTGGTGCACACTTGTAATCCCAGTACTTGGGAGGCTGAGACAGGAGGATCACAGGTTTGCGGCCAGCCTCAGCTACTTAGTGAGGCCCTCTGCAACTTAGCGAGACCCTGTTTCAAAATAAAAAATAAAAAATAGGGCTGGGGGTGTGGCTCAGAGGTAGAATGCCCCTGGGTTCAATCCCCAGTACTGCAATATATATATATATATATATATATATATATATATATATATATATATATATATATACTAGAAACCAATGGCAGTTCAGTCATCTCTAAAAATGTGGCTGTTGTTTTTCTCTCTAGATGATCATGAGTTTATGTTCATATTTGTTGTATGTATGCTACAGAGACTTTGCTGTGAAGTATCTAATTAGAGCACTGGGTTAGATATCTGAAGAATAAAAATGTGTAAGTTAAGGAAGAATTGTTTCTTCTTTATTTAGGTTCGAGCAGCCTGCTCCTGCGCTCTGGGCTACTTAACTTACAATGCAAATGCTTTCCGCATCCTGTTAAATGAATGCAGGAACAAACCTAATCAGTTCCTCCGTATAACAAATAGCATCAGTAGAGATGCAAATATTAACCCAGCATTTTTAAAGGAATTTGAAAGGCAACAAAGGGTGGGACTTCCTTCTTTAAGGTACTGTGCCTATATTTGAAGTTGCAGCAATGCAATTATTAATAGAGGAGATTTTATGAAAGTTTTAGGAAGATCAGCCATGGGAAGTATACTTGATGTAACTACATTTTCTGCGTATCAAAGATGAACTTAATGCTGAATGTCCATTGCCAAAGCCTGTTTATTTAGTTACTTGTTCGTTTATTTATTTATTTTTGTGGTACTGGAGATTGAACCCAAGGGCAATCTACCTCCAAGTTATACCCTCAGCCCTATTTTTTGTTTTGAAACAGGGTCTTGTTAGGTTGCTAAATCTATTTGCTGAGGTTGTCCTCAAACCTGCAATCCTACTGTCTTAACCTCTCAAGTACTAGGATTACAGGTATACACCACCATGTTCAGCTTTTATTTATTTTTGATATAGGTCTTGCTGTGTTGCCCAGGCTGACCTTGAACACCTAAGCTGAAGAGATCCTCCTGCCTCAACCTCCCAAGTAGCTAGGATTAGCATATTCCTATGATCAGCTTAAACCTCACTTGTATTTTTAGTATTGGACATGGAACAGGACACCCTACCAATAAACTACATCCCCAACCCTTTTTGTTTTGAGCCAGGGTCTTGTTAAGTTGTCCATGCTGGCCTTAAACTGGAGATCCTCCCTGCCTCAGGCTCCTGAGTCACAGGGATTACAGACACACACCACAACACTGTTCAAAGCTGTTTTAATTCCATCTGAGCACCAGAATTATGGGTGATGATGAAAATACAACCAGATCTTGAGGAACCTTTGTGACAGGATTGCTGGCATTTTAGAAAAGTTTTGGAGAGACTGGTTGACTATCCGATCAAACCATTTTAGATCAAGCCATTTTAGATTAGACTTAGCAGTACTTTGAGAGCTCTGGACCAAACAGAAACACCATCAGGACTTTAGTGGGTCTTCTGGACTTGATCCAAAGCAGCCCAAACTCCCAGAGTGGAAATAGGGTTAAAATTGGATGCAGTGACTGGAGTTATGGTGATGTTTGCCAGACATTTCCTGGAAGATTTTGCCCTAGGGTTATACTTTCAACAAAACCACAATTCTCTGAAAAAGCAGACTCTCTTTCCTATGGGCATATTTTCTCCTTTTCTGTAGATAAAGTAAAATTGCAAGTGTTCTCTGCAAATATCAATATCCACATACAGGAAATAGAACTACTCAAAAAATATTATTAACTTTATGATACTAGAATAAAATAGAATTCAATTTTGTATTATGGATGTATAAATCAATTTTTAAAATAGAGAAAGGTGTATACATCTTTAGTCACTTTAACTCTTTGAAAAGCTAAAAATTAAAAATTGGACTATTTTACTAGATTCCAGAATATCAAAATTTTCATCGCTATAACTGACAATGTTCAATAATTTTCATTGATTCAAGAATTTATTTAAACTGGGGATGGTGGCACATATTTGTAGTCCCAGTACTTGGGAGGCTGAGACAGGAGGATGGTAGTTTTGCAGCCAGCCCCAGCAACTTAGTAAGACTATTTTGAACTAAAAAGAAATAATAGTAAAATACAGCTGGCAGTATACCTTAGAGTTGAATGCCCTGGGGTTCAATCCTTAGCACTATATAAAAAGAATTAACTCAATAAATAATGTAAGCAGTATTTTCATAGTTATTCTCATACTTAGCCTAAATAGCGACCTTGTGGAATTGAAAAAAAAAATTCCCCTTTCTCAGATATGATTTCTTTAAAACTCAGCTAAAGTGACTTTTCTTCCTGTTACTTCAAGCAGATTTAATGCACCAATTGTTTGGAGTCAGTAAAGAAGTGACAAAATATAAAATACCTACAGATTAGCTAACATGCATGAAATAAGCCATTAGGCATTGAATGTAGTATTTGGAATAACCCTCCTTACATTTTTCAGAATACAATACCTTCACTTATGTTATTGTTTAAAATATTTTATTTTTAGTCTGGAGAAGAATGGAGGACCATCCATAATTCCTATCTTTAAAAAAGGTAATTTTTCTTTTATTTCTCAGATACTTTCAAGCCCTTAAAGTTTTATAATTTTGTATTCCATCTCTAAAAATTTGAAATATGGAGGCAACTAAAAACATCTGTAACTTCTCTTCTATAATTCTATATACTTAAAATACCTTCCCATTTATAAGCCAACATTGTTTAGGGCCTTTGCTACTAACTCACTTGCCATACATCCTATTCTTTCTTTGCCTTTTCTCAAGTCAATATAGAAATGTCATTATTTAAACAACACGTAAGTATGACCTAATGCTCTTACTATTGTTTTGTTTCTCGTGTCTTTTCTGTCAATACTTAGGGCAGAGACCACTTATTTTCCATTGATATTTAACATAATTTGGTATGTAGTAGGTAGGTAATAGTTGAGGAGCCTAGATCCAAGGGAACTTAAAGTCTAGATCTTATATTATTCATTCCTATTAGACATTAATAGGGAACAGAACTTAATTTCATATATGTGCTTGTTCTCAGCTTAGTGTAGGACCAAAATCAGTGTTACTTGGTATGTTGTCCTAGAGCCAAAATCAAGGGTAGAAACATTCAGAAGTCAAGATTAGTTTGCTGGAGACAGAAAAAGATAAAGAATAGCTATAGACAGTAAAAGGAGAGGAGAAACTTTTTATTCAGGAAGCATCTGAGGGAAGCTAAGTATGTGTAGTCTGTACTTGTAAATATCATGGGTAGAAGAATATCTTTTTTTTCCCTACAGTTTCTTTAATATAAGAGTAATTTACACAAAAGAATAAAGTCAACATCAGTCTTTCTTTAACACTGGATTTTAAACAATCTGCATCAGTAATAGTTTAGTGAAGTTTTTACAGGTTTGTGGTAACAGGAAAAAATAAGGACAATGTAGGAAGTTTCTGTTAAAATTAATTTCATTCAGTGCCAAGTCTGTTATTTTAAGATAATGTCCTTTACACTCTCCTTTGGTGCTTCCTTTATTTTATAAACTGAATTTGTGTGTGTGTGTGTGTGTGTGTGTGTGTGTGTGTGTGTGTGTGTGGTACTGGGGTTCCTGGAAGCCCTTCTACCTCCGGGCTACACTCCCAGACCTATTTTATACCTCTATTTGGAAACAGGGTCTCTTAAGCGAGCGCGGCTGGCTTCGAACCTGCACGATCCTCCTCTCTGCCTCCCAAGCGCGGGGATTACAAGTGTGCACCACCACTCCCGGCTAAACTGATTTTTAAAGTTGTTTGTATTTGTTCTTTTATTAGTGCCAACTTGGCAAAATAAAAAGTTGGAAAGCCATGTGTGGTCCCCACAAATCTTTGATCTCTGAAATCTGAAAGTCAGGAAGCTACTGATCTATTTCTTAGTGTTCTAGTTATGGAATAAAATAGAACTACATAGAACTGAAATCTATACTGATGCCCCTTAGACTTATGAGACAATTAATTCTGACCTTCTAATTTTTAGGGAAAGAGCACCGAAGAAAAGCAAAACCTAAAATTCAACCAAAAGATTCTTTGACTTTAATACCACCTGCAACTAACTTCATGGGACTGTTCAAAATAACAAAAAAGACCAATGTTTCCCATAATATTTTTTCTTTTTCATCTGCAATTTCATCGGATATCATAAGTGTGTCAAGACCAAGAATAGTGTGCTTGAACCAACTTGGGAAACATGAACAGAAAGCCAACCCAGAGCCTGCAGAAGGCCAATAAAACAAAAAGCATTTCACCAGAAAAGGATTTCTGAATCATCTTTTATTTTTAATTATGATAAAAATATATATAACTGAATAATATTCTTGAGTCAAAGTTCTTGATGTTGATACTAAACAGATTTTGCTTAGCATGTCTACTGTAATTTAGCATCAAGTCAGAATTATAGTTTTAAAAAATAAGCAAAATTTCTGTAACAGAATGCCTGTATTTAAACCCCTTAGGATTTATCAACTGACATGAGTGGTATAACCAACATATGTACCAAGAATTAGAAACATTTTGATTTGGTATGTTGATTTAAAAGAGGCCCAGTTCAAAGCAGCTGGCACATTAACACTTATTTTCATACCTTAAAATATTTAATAATAAATATTATAAATATGTGAGACTCCTAAAACTTGAAATGTATGCTCTAAAAATATTTCACTTAAAAATAAAATCTGAAATCATTGGTTATCAGATACACAGGTATGGTTAAAAATGTGGCCACCAGTTTTGACCATTTTCCTAGCTGTAGAGTGTCATTGGTTTGCAGCTAGAAAAGATGATACTTCTTTGTGGCTTTGAACCACATGATGTCTTTGCTTAGAAAACACTGTTTCCAGATTTAAGTTTTCTTCTTGTTTCTTTGCTTGTTTTGTGGTACTAGGGATTGAACCCAGGGGCATTCTACCTCCAAGCAACACCCTCCTGCACATTTTCTTTTTTATTTTGAAATAGGGTCTCACTAAGTTGCTAAGGGTATTGCTACATTGCTGGGGCTAGCCTCGAACCTGCCATCTTCCTATCTCGACTTCTCAAGTACTAGGATTACAGGTGTGCATCGCCATGCCTGGCAAGTGCAAGTTTTGATGTATGTCTGCTTCTTCTGTTTTACAGCTGCAGGCAGATGTAAAACCAAGGCAAGCTGGGCTTCACTGTGTTCACTGTGCTCCTCAAAGCTCCCCTTTTCTACATCCACAAGCTCTTGTGTCGACACGGTTTGGGGTCTTGCTATAATCCATTCTTTTCCTGGGCTGCAGTAAGCATTGAATACATAAATTAGTAGTTATTTTCTTCAACGTGTCGTAATATAACAGTAATTATGGTGATAATGGTAGTACATGTATACAGGGCTTTTGTAGAGCTCAAAGTCTGTGTGCTTAACCATTGCCAAAGAAAATACCTCTTACATCTTCAAATTCAATTCTAAATTATGTTAACTGCTCCGAGTTGGAATTTTCTGGTAGGTGAACTAAAATATAGGAAATGCAGAGGGGAAAAGATATGTTTTATACTGAAAAGAAATAAATCTAATTATAAGAAACTATGTCATTTACTCAGCACCATTAAGCATAAAAATTCAATGGTAATATTAAGCCTTTGTATATGTAACACAAAATAAAACAAACCTTGGAGAGCAATTTTTTTTGGGGGGGAGAGAATAATACTGAGTGGGGACTGAACCCAGGGGTGGTCTACCTCTCAGCTATACCCCAACCCTATTTTTATTTTTTTAAATTTTGAAACAGGGTCTCACTAAGTTGTTAAAGTCCTTGATAAGTAGCTGAGACTAAGCTGGGCATGGTGGTACACTCTTGTAATCCCAGCATTTGGGAGGCTGAGACAGGAGGATCACAGCTCAAGGACAGCCACAGCTACTTGGTGAAGCTCTTTGCAACTCAGTGACATGCTGTTTCAAAATAAAGAATAAAAATATAGGGCTGGGGGTGTAGCTCAAAAATAGAATGCCCCTGGGTTCCATCCCATTACTGAAAAAAAAAAAAAAAAAAAAAAACTTGGCCTCTGACCTGTGATCCTCCTGTCTCTGCCTCCAAGCACTGAGATTACAGGTGTATGTTACCACACCTGGAGTTGGGGGGGGGTATTTTTGAGCTTTGAAACTGGCGTAGGGCAGGCTCCAGACTATATTTTAAGACTATTTTTAGGCAGAGTTTCTTTGTATTTAATCATAGGTGCTGTATCTTGGCTTAGCCAGACCATCCTACCACTTTTACTATTTACAGTACTTCTAAAGAACAGCTTGCCTCCATAAAGATTACTTTTATTACACCATGTTTTCTTATTCCTTTTTAAAAATTATATATGAAAAAGCCTCAATATATATGCCCTTCAACAATTTGGCTGGTTCTTAGCTGAACTATAATTTTGACACATACGTTTGCCTAACAGAGTCAACTGTTTCTCTTAATTTTTGTCCCTTTATTCTTTCCTCCCTCCCCTACTTACTTACCACTAAGTACTGAAAGACTTAAAGATATGAAAGCTTCCAAAATTTGCATATTTTTAAAATCTGTGGTTCCTCTTATCCATATTGAATGCTAAACACAAAAATTAACTTTTGTGTGTGTGTGTGTGTTGGGGGGGGTACTGGGGTTCCTGGAAGCCCTTCTACTTCTGGGCTACACTCCCAGACCTATTTATTTATTTATTTATTTTTTGAAACAGGGTCTCTTAAGCCAGCGCGGCTGGCTTCGAACCTGCGCGATCTTCCCGTTTCCGCCTCCCAAGCACGGGGATTACAAGCGTGCGCCACCACGCCCGGCATAAAAATTAACTATTTTGATATGTTTCCTCATCTATAATTTTCTAGGATAAAAGAAATAATTATACTTGCAGAAATTCTGAAAGTGACACAAAACAGAATTCAAATTAAAAATGTTTCCATTCTAGATATTTATTCTAACTTTTTTTCTTAATATAAGGCAATTTACTGATTAGAATGTTAACAACATGTTCCAGTATGGATGATGTACTATAAACCTTTACTGCTAAAAATCTCTTCAAAGCAATACTTGGGAGATTTGCAGGTTCAAGGAGGATTGAAGGTTCAAGGCCAGCCTCAGCAACGTAATGAGGCCCTCAGCAACTCAATGAGGCCCTGTTTCAAAATAAACAAACAGCCTGGTGTGGTGGCACACGCTTGTAGTCCCCACGCTTGGGAGGCTGAGACAGGAGGATTGCACAGGTTCAAAGCCAGCCTCAGCTACTGTTTCCAAATTAAATAGAAAATAGGTCTGGGAGTATAGCCCAGAGGTAGAAAGCCTCTGGGTTCCAACCCAGTACCACCAAAACAAACAAACAAACAAACAAACAAACAAACAAACAAACAACATCAAAACACAACTTTCTGAGAGACATCAAACAGCCATATAGTCCTTATGGTCAAAAAACAGTATTATCAGTTACCTAAGGCAGAAAAAAAGTGAAAAAAGTTATGGTATCTGCAGTATGCAATTTCAGATTTAAAGGAAAAACAATTTTGCACATATGTTCACCAATATGTTTATCAAAAAACAAACACTCTTCTCATTTCATTTGCTTCCATCCTAGTAAATACAAGCTCTAAAAGAATGGATGTGAATTTATGTGGTCACCTACAGTATAATACGTACTTGAGAGGTAACTTGCATCTCAAATTTTTAAAATCTCAGATGGATTTTTAAAACCATATAGTCATCCCATTTATTCCAAAGAGAATGTTTAATGATATATTTTATAACTAATGAAATACATTGCTAGCTTTTGTCTTGATTTGGAATTCTTTTGATTAGAAACAACTTTGACTTGGCTATGTTTTTTTGTGTGTGTGTGGTCCTGATGGGTGGAACCCAGGGGCTTTCTACCTTCAGGCTACACCCAGACCTATTTTATATTTATTTGGAAACAGGGTCTCACTAAGTTGCTGGGAGCCTCACTAAGTAGCTGAGGCTGGCTTCGAACCTGTGCGATCCTCCTGTCTCAGCCTCCCAAGTGCTGGGATTACAAGCGTGAACCACCACTCCTGGCTAACTTGGCTACTTTTTAAACTTGCTGTCTCATTACAGAAGTCTGGCTAATGTTTTCAGTAGAAGTAAAAAATTAGTTTCTACTATTTTGATTTGAGAAAGCCAAGAAAGATCTAGATTGTATGTGGATAGGATCAACAAGTTCACTATATTTTTCCAAGGTTTTCCCTTTCCCTACAAGATGTTTTACTTAATATGTTGTTATTATCTTCTCAGAAGAGCAGGCATAAAAAAAAATAACTTGATGACTAAGTAATAAATTTCTACAATTCAATACACAAAAATGAAAGTAATTTTAATGTTGAAATACTACCTGAACAGACTGTTTTGAAAAGCAAAAGTCAAATCTTCATTTTTAGTGGTGGTACTTTTATGGCAGCTTCTCCAACTTCTTTTGATATATCTACTCCAAGAGGACATCTGCATCATAATCAGGCAAACTATATTATTTCAAATATTTGCTTCATAATCCATTGCTGTTCCTTAGACGTATTTGCTACAGAATTCTGACAAGCAGTGTAAGTATTTAATGTATCATTCATAATCCTATGATAGTTTCTCCGTACATACACAGTGGAATTAAGAAAGGATAATGAAGACCATCTCAATAAGAATTTTAACTTTTAAGATCTTTTTTGAAAGAGAGTTCTATTACTCTGAAACACTAAAAATATGTTAAAAACTTAAAATTAAATATAAAAATAACATGGTAAAAAAATGGTAAAGACAGGACAGTTTTTTTCCTTTTTGGCTGTATTCGGGGTTGAACCTAGGGACATTCTACCTCTAAGCTTCACGCCCAGCCCTATTTTTTATTCTTTATTTGAAGCAGGGTCTCACTAAGTTGCAGAGGTTGTCCTCAAACCTGAAATCCTTCTGTTTCAGCCTTCGAAGTACTGGAATTACAAGCCTGCTCCACCATGCCCAGCTTAAGGCAGTTTTTCATATACATTTACATTTTAGAAATTCCCCAAGTTTCTATAAATACTTTTCTAAGGTTTCAAAAGTTGGCTTGCCCCTTTTAACCTTCCTTTGTCATTACTGACTGAAGACGTCATAGTTCCTATTACCTTTTCTAATTCCTCTTCAATAAGTAAGTTTTGCTTCAGATTTCTGCTTTTCACAAGATAAGGCTTGACTTCACTCTGTCCTGAACAAAGTCATCATCTCCAGTTTGAACACTACCACAAGAGGGCACAACTGGATTAGGCAATTTCATCTACTTGTGGCTAGGCCACCAAAATAAGGGATTCTTCAGCAGAATGCTCATTCAACTCTATTCACTCACCATCAGTAGTAACATTTTTATATCATATTTTACAACTGTTTAGTTATGGACTATAATGCCAATAAGTTTTAAAATATCAGACAAAACAGTGTTCAAAATAGCATTATTAGATTATGAAATATAACTGTCCTTACTATTCCAGAATTAACTTTGATCATAACTTGATAGCAAATTATAAAACTGTGCTATTGGAGCTTCAATTTGGGACTGAAGTAAGGGTGGCAGTAAACAGCTATATTTTGGCCCTTATAAGAACATAATAATAACTAAATCTCACAACTGAATGCTTTCTGTGTGTTTTAAGTTTCCCAGCACACTGCTGGTCCTGAGAAACTCTTGACATTGCAAAAGTCCATGCCATAGACATGGTTCCCTTTCTGGTTTCAAATAAGGAAATGCATCACCTCTACCTATAGTCTGTTCCCAGCTCACCTATGACTTGTCAAAGTTTTTATAATTCACTGCTGGGCGTGGTAGGGCATGCTTGTAATCCCCGTGCTTGGGAGGCGGAGACAGGGGGATCGCACAAGTTTGAAGCCAGCCGTGCTGGCTTAAGAGACCCTGTTTCCAAATAAAAAAAGTACAAAAATAGGTCTGCGAGTGTAGCCCAGAAGTAGAAGGGTTTCCAGGAACCCCAGTACCACCAAAAAAAAAAAAAAAAAAAAAAAAGTTTTTATAATTCAATTCAGAAGTTAAAAAAAAAAAATTCGTGTGAGGTGTAACCTCTGCTAGGTTTATGAAAAAAATTAAGGTAATTTTTTTCAAGTACCACCAGTATGTCAATGAAAAACTTCACATATAAAAGCAAAATTCAAACTATAGCTTTTATAATTCGACTTGCATATACCAAGATTATAAATGATACCACATACTTTGGTTCGTAGCGGATGCCTTCAATGTCATACAAAATGCCCAAGCCAGCACGTAATCTTTCAATACCGTTCCTAAAAATATCATCAAAATAAAATCAACATCTCCAAGATATAAAGGAAGAAGATTCAGAATGATGAAATGGTAATTGCTGTGTCTATGATCAAGAGTGAAGCACATACACTCTGTGGCTTACCATGCAATCATGATGCCATTATCAGTGCACAGTCTGGGAGGAGGGCACAACAAAGTGCACTCTGTTGCATTTGTTACAATTTCCAAAGCTCTTCTGATATATAAGTTACTTGCAACACCTCCAGATACAACCTGAAGAAAGTGAGAACAAAATTAATAACTATCACATATGGGTATGAACCAAGCTACTAACTAAACCTGGGGAAAATATCAACATTATAAGAAAATACTGCATTTTGGAGTAGGTAATGGGTAAGTGATATGTCTGTATAATAAAAATTTGGAGATGAAAAATATCACTAACAATTTTAATGTCAGCCTATCATCACCACTAAAATTTTTGCTTATTTCTTTTCAGCCTTTTTTCTAAATATTTCTGTTAATTGTAATCAGAGTGCACTAATAGTTTAGACCCTGCATTTTTCATTTTTTACTTAAGCACTTTTTTCATGTTATTACATAGACCTTTTTTTTTTTTTCAGTACTAGGGATGGAACCAGGGGCATTTTACCTCTGAGGTTACACCCCCAGCCCTATTTTTAATTCTTTATTTTGAAACAGGGTCTCACCGAGTTGCAAAGGGCCTAAGTAGCTGAAGCTGTCTGCGAACCGAGATCTTCCTGTCTCAGCCTCCCAAATGCGGGGATTACAAGTGTGTGCCACCACACCCGACATATTACATAGCTCATAAAAATCATTATCTTTAATATTCATGTAATAATCATTTTGTAAATTATCATCATTTTTCTACTTTTTAATCTTTAAAAAAGTAAGTTTTTTTTTTTTTTTTTTTTTTTTTAGAAATAGGGGCCATTCAGCCGGGCGTGGTGGCACACACTTGTAATACTCGTGCTTGGGAGGCTGAGACAGGAGGATCGCACAAGTTCAAAGCCAGCCTCAGCTACTTAGTGAGGCTTTCAGCAACTTAGTGAGACCCTGTTTCCAAATAAAATATAAAAATGGTCTGGGAGAATAGCCCGGAGGTAGAAAGCCTGTGGGTTCCACCCCCAGTACCACCACCACCCCCCCCCAAAAAAAAAGAAATAAAAGAAAGAAAGAAATAGGGGCATTCTACCTTTGAGCTATACCCCCAGTCCTATTTTTTATATTCTTTTGTTTTTTTGGTGAACTTGGGTTCCTGGAAACCCTTCTACCTCTGGGCTACACTCCCAGACCTATTTTACATTTTTTAATTTGGAAACAGGGTCTCTTAAGTCAGCGAGGCTGGCTTCAACCCTGCGCAATCCTCCTGTCTCCACCTCCCAAGTGCAAGGATTACAAATGTGCACCACCATGCTCGGCTTATTCTTTGTTTTTACACGGGTCTCACTTAGTTGTGGTGCCTAAGTGGCCAATGCTGGCTGCAAATCTGTGATCTTCCTGTCTCAGCCTCTCAAGTAGTGGGATTAAAAGTGTGCACCACCACGCCTGGTTCAAAAGAGTAAGATTTAAGATACACTAAATAAGAAAATTATCAAAGATTTTAAGCATAATTAAATGTATTTCATTTAAAGATGGAGGAAACCTTCCTACTTTTCTAAAAATAGTGACAGTAATTATTGTATTTGGATTCTTCATTGTACACTTTGAGTCCAGTGAGAAAATGTGGCCTTGGGATTCTTTGTCACATAAGCTGTACGGATGTCTCGTGAAGCTGCCATATCTGTACAAGAAATGGCTATTAGTTTTTTCTATTCTGCATAATTTCACAGTTGGGAACAGCAGATGGCATAAACCTGTTCATCTTAAACACAAGGTCAATTAAAGTCTTGGGGGGAAAACACTGTAAGAAAATGAAATGACAAGACTTACTAGTACTGAATTATTTAGAGGTAACCAATCTTTCTGCTTGCAAAAGAGAATAGCACGATGTGTTCTTTTTGCAATGTGGCATGCTGCTGTATGTTGTACTGCAGCAGCAATGTCTGCAGCTGAAGACAGGATTTGCCCCTTTTCAATGCCTGCAGAAATGAGCAGGGATTTTTTTTAGGTACAATATAGGGATATTTATTTGCCCAACTTTACAGTTAGAAATATACCTTCCTCTTTTTCCTTTTGCATTATTAGTTTATCAATAGTACTTTGAAGTCCAGTAAAAGAAAAATCACAATTTTTAGCACGTTGCATGGGTGGATTGATATCAAAAAGAAGTCTGTTTCCTTGTTTGGCCAAATGTTCTATAGCCTTCCCGCCGCTCATGGTAGAGCATTCTGGATGTTTGATTAAAGAAAGTCTTCTTGCCACCTGTCAAAAACAAAAACATAGTTCTATTAGTCATACATTATACATTTTGAAAACAAGAGATATAAGTAGTAAATTGAAAAACTGCTTTTAAAACCTTAAATGCCCTAAACAACAACAACAAAAAATGCTATACTTCAACAAATATGGGTTATAGCTGATGTTCAGTAGAGCAGATAACCCTGTTTCTTTCTTAACAGTAGTGGTCAATCACTGCCCACTACCTTAGCTCTTATATTGAGTTGAAAAAAATGAGTTTGAATTTGACAATGATTGGATAATGATAAACCTCACAAATAAGAACCTCTCCTATTCTTTCTATCAATTCATCTGTTGGCAGCAGTGATCAGTATTATTCTAAAAGAAAAGTCTATGGTGTGAACAATAGTAAAAGTTAATAGTTGAGCCGGGCGTGGTGGCGCACGCTTGTAAACCCTGCGCTTGGGAGGTGGAGACAGGAGGATCATGCTGGTTTGGAGCCAGCCTCGCTGGCTTAAGAGACCATGTTTCCAAATAAAAAAATTTAAAATAGGTCTGGGAGTGTAGCCTGGAGGTAGAAGGGCTTCCAGGAACCCCAGTACCACACCCCCCCAAAAAAAGTTAATAGTAGAACTTGGTGCATCTTAATGGCTTATGTAAATCTTCATATATCCTCTTATTTTACATTTTTTACAGTATGTTATAGTTTACAAAGTACTTTCATATACAGTATTTGGTTAAATAAATAACTGCAGCTGCACACTATTTGAGCTTTTATTTATTTATTTTGGTGGTACTGGGTATGGAAGCGTGTGCCACCATGCCTGGCCTACTTGAGCTTTTATATACTGTTGTAAACCTCTTACTATTGTATTAGAAACAGATAATAACTGAAAAGTTATATACCTCTTTTTCTTACTATGCATTTTTTTTTTTTTGGTCTAATAAGATACTGAGAGATACTGAAGACAAACAACAGTAGCACATCTACTACTATTTAACTGAAACAGACATCATAACAAAAGAGAACAGAGGGACTGGGGATGTAGCGTAGTAGCAGAGGAGTTGCTTAGTATGCATGAGGACCTGGATTTGATCCTCAGTAACACACACACACATAAGAGAAATTCTTAAATAATTACCTTGTCAAGCATGTCACCGGGTGCTATGTCCAATGACTTTCCAAGAAGCAGAAAATCTGAAACTCCTCGGGCTAATGCCAATAGACAGTGACCTCCAGAAATCAAAAGAACTAAAAAAGGAAATTCTACTTTATTGGTCAACCTAATCGTAAGTGCATGAGCCTCCATATGATGAATGGGGATGAATGGCTTTTTTAACTGGTCTACCAGCTGTAAGCTAAATGATAAGCCTACTCCTAAGCTTAAAGCAAGTCCTGGTTTTATGGTAGTTGCAATTGCTGAGAGTTCACTTGGGGAGATTCTACTAACAGAAAGAGCTTCTTGTACTATTCGTTGAATATTTTCTTTGTGAAGCTGTTGAGCTACTGGAGGAATAATCCCACCTGCCCTGAAAGAGACAAAAAGACAAATTTTTATAACTTTAAAGTGGTAAAAACAAGAAAAATGATATGAGATAGCTGAAGACATGGTTTAAACAAATCATTAAATAGCTGATAATGATAATATTTTTCAACTTGTGTGCTTTATAATGCAGCACACTAATTGACAGTTATCGAGAATACAAACAATAAAAAATGCTGGAAAAGGTGGGGAAAAAGAACCACTTAGACACTGTTGATGGGACTGTAAATTAGTACAACCAGTACTAAATATCAGCTGGGCACAGAGGTACCTGCCTGTAATCTCAGTATTTGGGAGGCTGAGATAAGAGGATGAGAGAGG
This sequence comes from Muscardinus avellanarius, assembly GCF_963383645.1. Classification (NCBI taxonomy): domain Eukaryota; kingdom Metazoa; phylum Chordata; class Mammalia; order Rodentia; family Gliridae; genus Muscardinus; species Muscardinus avellanarius. The sequence goes on along the minus strand of NC_137787.1, from coordinate 47,603,088 downwards.
CTTGAGGCCAACCTCTGCAATTTAACAAGATACTCAGAAATTTAGTGAGACCATGTTTCAAAATAAAAATTAAAAAGGGCTAAGAGTGTAGCTCAGAGATAGAATGCCTCTGGGTTCAATCTCCAGTACCAAAAATAAAATAGGAAAATTAGTATTAAAGTTCTTCAAAAGGCTAGTAATGGAATTACCATATATATATACCAGCTATACCACTCCCCAGTATCTTTTAAAAAAAATACAGTTAGAATACTATGGTGATACATGGATGCCCATGTTGTTTATGGCAGCAGTGCATAATAGCCAGGTTAATGAACCAATGTAGGTATATGTCAACAAATGAATGGATAAAGAACATGTAGTAGATACATACAATGGAAATTATTCTGTTATAAAGACCAAAATTATGTAACTTGCAGGAAAATGGATGGGACTAGAAAACATGATGCTAAATGAGATCAGCCAGTCTTAGAAAGTCAAGGGTCAGCTGGGCGTGGTGGCGCACACTTGTAATCCCCGCGCTTGGGAGGCGGAGACAGGAGGATCGCGCTGGTTCGGAGCCAGCCTCGCTGGCTTAAGAGACCCTGTTTCCAAATAAAAATATAAAATAGGTCTGGGAGTGTGGCCCGGAGGTAGAAGGGCTTCCAGGAACCCAAGTACCCCCCCCCAAAAAAAAAGTCAAGGGTCATATGTTTTTTCTTATATGAAAAAGCTAGAGAGAAAACAGGAAAGAAATGGGACTTCATGACAATAAGGAGAGAGACAGTAGAATAGTGGAAGGAGATTGAAAGAGGGAAAAAGACATGTGGAAGGAAAGATCCAATAATTTATGTTCATTTATGCAGGTATCACTCTTACTAGCACTTGTAGCAGGATAGCGTTTAGGAGGGAAACACCAAGAGATGTTGTGTGCATATATGAATGTATCACTTTAAATCTTACTAAAATGTATAATTATATTGGAACAATTTTCTAAAAATAAAGAACTCAATATGAAGTGATTAAGAAAAAAATGTTTTTGACTTTCCAAACATGTACACAAAAGTCCCATAGATTTATTTGCTAATGAGTGAAATTACCAAAACAATCTTGTAAAGCATTTTATAGAAGTCTTAAACAAGGGACAGACAGAATAAAATTATATTAATGAAAACTAATTTGCAGACAGAAAGATTTTTGAACAAAGATTTTTAAAGAGACTGTAATAAAAAGTACTTTCTTAAAGGGCTGGGGATATAGTTCCATGGTGGGGCACTTGATTAGCATGTTCAAGGCCCTGGGTTTGATTCCCAGTATTGCAAAATAAAAAGTATTTGTGTAGAGTGATGATATCTTATGCTGGGTGACTGTTTCAATGGAAAAAAAGGGACAGAGCCCTGAAAATTGTAAAAAAAAAAAAAAAAATTGGATATTTAGGAACCAAGGCTAGAATGACTGGGAGAAAAGAATACTAACAGTGAGAAACATGAAGACAGTTTTGTGAAGATGAGTTTATTTTTAAATGCACTGCACTTGAGGTCACAGCAGGACAGTAGATAGCTTGCAATCCTAAAATAAAGTTTGGGAACCCAGTGCTTGGAATTGGTAATTGAGATTTTTTGATCCATGGACGCAGTGGCAAGAGTTGATGTTCACTCCACTTTTTATTCTTTACTCAAAAGTAAATAAGAAACTAGGAAGCAAATTTGCTAGCAACAAATATGCTAGCATATGACGGATTTACAATCTGAGAAAAAAGATAATACAAAATAGGGTTGATAAAATATACCATAGTCTTATAAAAATCATCTTCAAGTATTTGATGTCTTGAAACTTGTTGATTCTATACAAAGAAATAAAAATCCTCAGCAGAACACCCAATGAATATTTACTTAATAGTTATAATACATATTATTTATCTTATTTAACACATTCAGATTATAATACAATTTTCCTTGATTCTTCAAAGATATTTTCATTTATATTCAGCATATCTTAGTGGCATCAATAACCTCACATCATTTGGGCTTCAAGGTACATCTTTACCTTTCTTTCTCTCACTCTCCACACTGATGTTTAACACCATCGCCACCATCAAAGTAAAAAGGCTCTCACTATCTGTTTATTCGACATTGTTCTAATTGCATTTTCCTTGCTGTGTCCTCTGATCCTTGAGTACCACCCATATCATGATGCCACAGAATACCATAAAGCATACCTTGTTACTGGCTCTGCTATTTTCCTGTTCAAAACCTTTACTTTTTTGGAATTTGAGATACTTTAAATCCTCTCCTTCCTATTTATTTCTTCCTTCTGCCTTGCCTTGCATGTCTCTTTTTCTTTCTGTGTCTCTTCTACAGATTATGCTAAGCACAAGAAACAAAAGAAGAGCAAGATCATGGCCTTATTATCAAGGAATTACTAATAAGAACATAATTTCAACATATCATAATTTGTATAAAGTGTGGCTGATGGATGGGGGAAGAAAGGTAATAAAGAGAGAAACCATTTAGCTTGAAAGCTAAAGCCAAGAGTCCAGGCAAGAAACAATAAGGGATTGAACTAAGTTGGTGAGAAAGAAAAGTTTCTAGAAATATTTGGGAGCTAGACTTACTATGAATGGATGGCTGGTTTGCTTGTGGAGTGGTGAGGAAGAAGTGAAGGATGCTCTTCAGGCTCTGTCTTAGAAGAAGGGACAACCCTTCTAGACAATCTTCTATCCCTGCACCTTTTATATACTTTATTGCAATGATCTGTACTGTCTGTCTTCTGGATAGTAGTAGTAGTTATTGTTACTAATAGCTAGCTTGTATTGAGTGTTTTCTATTTTTCAAGAACTGTGTCAAATTTTTAAAAGAATTCACATTAAAAACAAAAAAGAATTTAATCTTCATAATATTACTATGAGCTAGTTGCCATTATTAGCTCCATATTCCTCCAGATATGAAAACCAGGGCTCAAAAAGTTGTATATAATCTTAAAGCTACAAGTGGCTGAACCAGATTATAAAACTATATTTTCCTTCACTTTATATGGTGAGGCAAAGATCAAAGATTTGCACCTGTGGTGTCCCAGATATTACCTGGCAATTGTAGGTTTTCAATTAATGCTAAGACGAGCTATGCAAATAGAATTGTTAAAGCATCTTTTTCCAGTTTTCCCCTCAAGAACTGTTCTATTTTTTTTTTTTTTAAAGCGGGGGATGACTACGATGTCTACTTACTTTAAGTGAACTTCAGTTTGGGAATGTATTGCTTCTCCCAACACAGTTCCAGTTTCATCCACCACAGCAGCTGCAGTATCATCACAACTGGTTTCAATCCCCAATACTACTTTATGAAGAAACAGTGTTCCAGGATGAAAATTAAAACTTCTTAAAAATCCATCAACTTTCCTTCTCAATGGTTTAAAGAAAACTCCAGCTGTCTTACTCAATATTAGCATACTTATTACTTTACAAACAACTCCTGGAAAAGAATTACAGAGCTGAACTTATTTTTGGAACTAACTTAGCAATAAACCCATTTACTTAAACAAAATATCAGATGTTTGGCTTATTTTTAATATGTAGCTTTCCAGAATTATAGAGAAGTTTGTAAAAGTTATGAAAATTTTTATAAGGGCCCTAGCAACTCATGAATATAAATAACAATGTGACTGTGTATGAGGTGTTTCAAAAGGGAAAAGAGAAGTGAGATATAAAAGTTTTTGGTATTACGGGCTGAGTACCCCTAATCCTAAAATCTGAAATATTTTGAGCATTGACATGATGGCATAAGTGAAATACTCTACACCTGACTTCATGTGACATCGTGAAAACATGGACACATTATAAATATTACATGAAATTACCTTCTGACTGTGTATAAAGTGTATATGAAACATACATGAATTTCATGTTTTGACTTGGGGCCCATCCTCATGATGTCTCACGTATATGCCAATATTCTAAAAAACAAAACAAACAACTCCCCCCCCCAAAAAAAATCCTGAAACACTTTTGCTCTCAAGCTTTTCAGATAAGGATGTACAACCAGTATTGTTATTTTCATGCAGTTCTACCCAAAAAATTCATTATTGCTTATAAAACAGTAAAGATCATAGAATAATAGTTGCTCAAATAGTTATTTGAAAAGTGCTGCTTATTTTTGATAGTTAAAGTAAGACAAAATTTAGATTTGGACAATAAAACATCAAGGCAAATGGTACAGATAAAAATAAATGCATCCCATTTCCTGGAAATTTTTTTCAAAGTAAAATTTAATCAGTTGGTTCTAAAAGAAGAATTTATATAAAACTAAAACACACATGCACACCAACCAAGCTTTAGTCTACTTTACAATAATAGCCACATAAAGTTCATCCTAAAAGAAATACTTGACAACTACAACCTAACACCTATTTTATCCTTAATTACAATTTTGGTGTGTGTGTGTGTGTGTGTGTGTGTGTGTGTGTGTGTGTGTGTGTTACTGGGGCTTGAAACTAGAGGCATTCTTCTTCCAAACTATACCCCCTAGCCTTTTCTACTTTTTGTATTGAACAGGTCTCTAGGTTACTGAAAGTCTTGCTAAATGACTGCCACTACTCTTGAACCTGCAATCCTTGGTCTCTGCCTCCCAAGTACTGGGAATATGGATGTGAGCCACCACAGCAGGCTATAATTTTTACAACTAAAATATCTACTTTTGTCACACGTTTGTCATCACAAGTTTTTCACCAAGCTCCTTTTTACAAAGTAATAGCAGCCCATCACTTAAGCACCCTAGTATTTTTACACTGCAAAAAAATCCCTTCGTTACCACATGAACAAAACTTAGCGCTTCAAGGCTGCATGGAAGGAAGCTGGGCATGGTGGCACATGCCTGTAATCCTAGTACTTGGGAGGCTGAGACAGGAGAATCGCAGGTTCAAGGACTGCCTCAGTAATTTAGCAAGACCCTGTTTCAGAAAAATAAAATAGGACTGGGTGTGTAACTATGAGGTAGAATGCTCTGGGATCAATCCCCAGTACCCCAAACCAAACAATATAACCCTGCAATAAACAGGATCGGAAATGGGACAGAGTACATCCAGGGCTTAAAGATTAGCGACCTATTCGCAGAGAGTAGCGAGCAGTGTAGTCCAAGTTTATTATCACAAGTTTCTCCCCAAGCTCCAGCGGAATTTAACTTGCGGTAATGAACCTGGGGAGGGCCGAATGTGAAAAGCGCTTACTTCCCTTACTGGCCAAGAGCACTCCCGCGGGAGCCAGGTGACTGGGGCAGCGCAGGTCTCTGCTCTTGAGGACAGCGCGGGTGCGAGCAGGTCTGGACCCCACACCCCTGCTGCGCAAGAGCATCAGTGGGGCGAGGTGTGAGCAATTCCACTCACCTTCCTCGTGAATGACAGCAGCTGGCACTGCTTTCTCTAGCAAAGCCGGTCTCTAAGCCCGAACCTGGCGCCCGGAATTGACGTCACGGCGGCGCGCCCGCTTCCTGGGCGAGCGATGCCCCGCCCCCGAGGGCGTCACTGGGCACCGGCGCCGAGCGCGCTCGCACCTTTCTCCCGGGTTTGTAGGTCACAAGACTTCTAAAGTCACACAGCTAGTGACTGATGATACAGTGGAGGCCATTAGCTTCCATAGTATGGTACTTTTTTTTTTTGCCTTTGGCTGTTTAGATGCCGCTGTGAAAGGATAGGGTGTATTATTTGTCATTCCATCTTAGAAGAACTATCACCAAATCTAAAGATGAGGCCTGAGATACCCAGTGACTGCTTTCATCAGAAAAAGTGTGTGAACTAGGGACATCTCCAAGAATCTGCCAAGGTTTCTCAGAGGTCGAAAGTGCTTCTGATTTGACAGTCTAGTTACCCTCACTTCTTAACTAAGAAAAAGTATGGTGGCTCAGTTTTGTAATCTAAAAATAAATAACAGGCAAAGGTAAATATTTAAAAAATAATGTTTTCCACATTATTTCTCTAATTCCTGCCTTTGTTAACGTATTAGCAGTTGTTTAAATAGATTTATCCCAAGAATCTTTCTTCTTCACTACTAGGCTTTACGGTATTAATAAGCAAGGACCTTGTAATGCAAGGTTGGACAGGGCTGACATATACAGCTGTGCCTTGCACAGTGTTTGAAGGTCTGCGTATAAAAGATGAATAAGTCATGGGGAGAAGTGAGAATATAGTCTAGGTTTAGATATAAAGGAATGCATAATTGCCAGAATACTGTTGAGAAGTTTTTTTTTTTTTTTAAGTTGGAACTTCAGTTTTTCAAAAATTTAAGCTGTGCGTAATGGCACACCCATGTAATACCAGTACTTGGGAGGTAGAGACAGGAGGAAGGCAGGTTTGTGGCCAGCCTGTTTCTTAGTAATGCCCTCTGCAACTTAGTGAGACCCTGTTCCAAATAAAGAATAAAAAAATAGGGCTGGTAATGTAGCTCAGAGGTTGAATGCCCCTAGGCTCAATTCCCGGTACCACAATACAACAACAACAACAACAACAACAACAACAACAACTAAATTTATAACAATAACAACAAAGTGGCACTTATTTTGTATATAGCACTGTGGCAGATTAATTTATTTAATCCTTAAAGCAACCTCTATGGGGTAGTTACTATTCCCATTGCACAGGCGACTGGGCCACACGGTTTAGATGATGTATGAACCACTTAATACAGCTAGTAACTTTAGAGCTAGCAAAAGTTGGGCCATCTGGCTCTGGATCCTGTTTCCTTAACTGTCAGAAAACAGATTAAATAACATTTTTCTTAGAGTGTATTATTGACCTTCCATCCCAAAAGGAAGAAAGAAAAATGAACTATAGACTAAGAAAAATTAGTCATACTATTTGATTACTTATAAGATACACACTGGAATCCAGTCTGAACATAAAGCCTTCCATATCTAGTATTACTTTTCCTACAATTTATGTTCAGCAGGTGTATTCCAGCACTCCTGTACTGTCAAGAGTTGTACCTCTTGTGTGTGCTTTCATTGGTTCTATTTCCTCATGTAGGCACACTAAGAAAGTAGTATCTGAATGCTGCATTATGTGAAATAGCACAGCACTAAGGCACATTAGAAAGAAATTTTATTCTTGCCTTGGTTGAATGAAGGGCACCTGTACTGGTCCCACATATTTAGCAAGCAAAGGTATACATCTTCTGTGGTTTTTTTTTTTGTTTGTTTGTTTTTTGTTTGAGGGTCTGGGAATGGAACCAAGGGGCATTCTACCTTCGAGGTATACCCCCTGCCCTATTTTTTATTCTTTATTTTGAGACAGGGTCTCACTGAGTTGCAAAGGGGCTCACTAAATAGCTGAGGCTGCCCGCAAACTGTGATCCTCCAGTCTCAGCCTCTCAAATGCTGAAATTACAAGCGTGCGCCACTATGCCTGGCTCCATTTTTTATTAAATCATACTGTAGGAGAGAATTATTAAGGAAAAGGTATGTATGGTCTCTAGAATTTCATGCAGATCATATCATGTGGTTAAAATGCTATTCTTGAGCATTTTCAACAAAATGTGGCCTAATCTTTTTCAACTTGAACTAAATTATAATTGAATCTAAGTATTCCTAATTTGCCTCAACTGTTGCCTGTCTAGAGTACCATTTATAACCTTTAGAGGAGAATCCTCCGGGCTACACTCCCAGAACTATTTTATATTTTGATTTGGAAACAGGGTCTCTTAAGCCAGTGCGGCTGGCTCCGAACCTGTGCCATCCTCCTGTCTCAGCCTCCCAAGCGCGGGGATTACAAGCGTGCGCCACCACGCCCGGCTGAGACATATTATCTTTATAGAATAATTCCAATAAATAAATGTAGGAGGAATGAAGGAAACAGAAAATCATTACTAGCACTCCACGATAAGAAATTGCTCCAGGAAAGAACCATTGATGAGTGCTAAAATTAGTGGCATTTGCAAACTCATGCCTACTTAGAACTTGCCATTACGGCTCCTGACTTCAGTTTAATAGCAATTAGTACAAGGTCATAGATTTTGTTATAACCATTGCCATAGACTTTAAAAGTAAAATTGCATAAATTTGTGAAACAGTCAAGTTTCCATAATTAGTGCCATTTGCCTTATGTGCTAAGGACAAAAAACTTGAGGTTACTTTCTCCTGCCATTCTAGATTCAGTATGTCTTGTGACCTGTATTGCAGAGTATACTCCAAATCTCATCACTTCTTACCACTTGATCTATTTCCTTAAGCTGGAGCTACTTCTTGCTCATTAGTTTCTTGACTATTCTTCTGCTTTATAGTCCCATAGTTTATTTCAACATTAGTAACTTTTACAGTAAAATTAGATCCCTATCATTTTCTGTATAAAACTCTTCAATGGCTTTGTCATTCTCAGAATAAAATCTGCTTCCTTTGACCTATTTTAACTTTTTTTTTAAACTGCTGCAAGCTTAAGCAATTTTTATTATTACAAAGGCAGAAAGGACAGAATTATTGAAGCACTACATAAGAGGGATGTGGGGGTGCCTTGAAAATAAAGACACTATTATTTTATTTTTGCATTACTGAGGTTGGAATCCAGGGGCATTCTACCTCCAAGCTACACCCCAGCCCTATTTCTTTTTATTTTTTATTTTGAAACAATGTCTCACTAAATTGCAGAGGGCCTCACTAAGATCCTCCTGTCTCAGCCTCCCAGGTACTGGGATTACAAGTATGCACCACCATGCCTGGTTTCCTTTGACCTATGAAGTCCTTTATTATCTGGCCCCTACCTACTTTTTGGGCCCCATTTCCTACCATTCTTTCTACTTCTTGCTACTTCTTTCTAGTCTCAGTGGCTCTTACTCTCCCTCACACGTCTCATTCCTGTCAAAGGACCTTACTGTCATTACTTCCACTGGGAATTATCTTTCCCCAGATCACTGTACTGCTTGCTTCTTCACATCAGTAGCCTGTGTTCAAATATCATCCGAGAGAGGATCCTCAGGGAAGATTTTCTGAGGCAGGCTTGTTACCTGCTTAATCCCCCCCTCATATTTATCACTACATGAAATAACATGTGTTTGCTTATTATCTGTCCTCCAACTTTAAAATGTAAATGCTTTCAGGTATTGGCTTGTCTTGTTTACAAATATCTGTGATACCTAAAAAACGATACCTACAACAGAATGGGCCCTCATGTATCTATTGAGCAAATATTCTTAAAACACTGAAAGGAGAAAGCAGGGAAAATAGGGGAAGAAGATTTTTATTTCAAAAAAAGCAAAACAAAGGAATTTTTTTTTTTAAGTTTTGGTGTGTGTATATGTGTGGTACTGGGGATTGAACTCAAGGGCATACTCTGAGCTATACCCCCAGCCCTTTTTATTTATTTATTTTTTGGTACTGAGGATGGAACCCACTGGCATTCTACCTCCGAGCTACATCCCCAGCCCTATTTTTTATCCTTTATTTTGAAACAGGGTCTCAATGAATTGCAGAGGACCTCACTAAGTGCCCGAGGCTGGCCATGAACTGCAATCCTCCTGTCTTGGCCTCCCAAATACTGGAACTACAAGCATGCGGCACCATACCTGGCTCCCTTTTTATTTTTGAAACATATTTCACTAAATTGCTGAGCCTGGCCTCAAACCTGCCTTTCTCCTGTCTTAGCCTAACAGGGGAATATTTTTAGTTATCTTAATTTTATAAATTCAAGTGCTTAAAACTAAACTTGAACAAAGTCAGTGTAATTTTGATGACTGAACAGGAAACTTTTGAAATAATCTTACACCAAGGAAAAATTTTATTAAAGTATATATTACCAGGTATTTAAAAATACATGAAGAGAAACATACAAAGGTGGCATCATACAACTGATTTATAAACTTAATGCTTTTAAAATACAAAACAATGATAATTACATGTAAGTCAGTTTATTGACACAAATTGAATTTTAAGTTGGTTCTACAATTCTTTTTCACTCAATTTTGTTTGAATATGTTATCAAGTTTTTCAGTTTCACCTTATATCAGAACTGCTTTTTTGATGTTTTCAAAGTAATATGTAGTTATTTCTTGCAATTAATATTAGCAACTATGGGTAGCTTGCTTAAGGCACAAGAACTCAATACAGTTGCTACTCTGAAAATAGTTACTATTTGGGGTTATCTTCACTAAGACCCACATATTTAAAGGCAAAATATTAAAGAGCAAACTATGGGGCTTGAGAGCAGGAGGACTCTGAACATTATCTTTTATTACAGACTTGCTAAAAAAAGACTCCATTACTTGATGTTGGTACTATTGCTAGAGAAGCAGTTTCTGCCAGACTACAGGGAGCTATGTAGTTGTCCATTTTATATTTCCTTTTCTAAAGAATGACAGACTTGATTAATTAAGTTGCTCTACCAAGTAAGCATATACCTTTACTACTATCTACTATAACTGCCTGAAATAAATTATTTTCTTAATTGGTTTAGCAGCCTGATGTCTGAAAAAGTAACCCCCACTGTGTTCCAAATATAGAATGCTGACCCAGGTACCTGGCTATTTTCTAATCAGTCACAAAGGTAGACCTTCATGGACTTTATAATGTAATAAAGCAAAAATGACTTCATCTGTCAGCACACAATACCAAGCCAACAAAACCAAAAGAGTGCACTAATAAGGTGGAAACTGGATCATGTAAAACAAACGGGTCTATATCCTCTCATATAAAATAAGAGAAATACATTTGGTAATGAAAACAATCCACAGTAAACTTGTGTAGAGATGATTCTGGTTCCCATGTAAATCTGCTTAAACTGACTAGGAGTGAATGATTGGAAAATTTATTTTCCTAACAAACATAATGCCCATCATTTTAGGTTTAGTTGTTTCTAGTTTCTTACAAACCTCTATTTCCTTGGATTTATCTACTACATCCTTATTGTACTGCCATTAACTTATAGGCTGGGCCTGCCCAGCCTGCCTATTGAGCGTCTCTTTAGAAATATACTCGATGCATTAAACAGAGGCATCTTTTAATAGCATTCTGCACTTCAAGACAGCATATGAAGAACCAGCAATCGGTTCTCCAATGAGATATCTCTCATTTCACATTATCTCAGAAATGGAGCAGTTAACTAACTACTCCTCCCTCATAGGAAACTCAGTAGTTGTAAAAGTTTTTGTTCACTTTCATAACATTTCAATACTTATTAATTCCAAAGATCCGAACGCCATGTAGTTGTGGCATTTTCGGAATAAGCACACTCAGGAGAGACGCCGTGTTTAGGATGAAGTGAGTTGGATCATACTTCGTATAGAAACTTGCCAGAAAGTATCTGTAGAGATAAAAGAATATATATATAGTATCCAAAAATCAAATTTCCACTAATAAAATAATTTTACAAACAATTTCTTGGGATTTTAAAAGGAGGGCCACTAAACACAAATACGTAAAGGTAAAACAACTTTTGAGTACTAAAAACATTCCAATTTGGTCCAAGTGTACTCAATTTGGGATTTAAAAATGTGTTTAATGGAGGTGGGCATTTTGCATTTCTGTAATTATGTTAAATTTGATAGAATTCATTGCCATTTAGCATCCTTTAAAGCAGAAGGCTTTCAAAGTATGTCTAATATGTCCGTTGAGATTTCATATATAGTTTTGCATTTTTGTGTTTCTGAAGATCTAGATCCAAAGCATCTCTCATGTTCTCCAAAGGTTTTGTGACTCACAGAAAGGTTAAGAACCAGTACTGTAAAGCTCTGAAAAATAGGGTTTTAGTAGAAGTGTATTAATATAATTCAGTATTTTATTTATTTATTTTTGTTCTGGATTGAACCCAGGGACATTCTACCCACATCACCAACCCTTAAAAAAAATTTTTTTTTTGGTGGTACTGGGGTTCCTGGAAACCTTTCTACCTCCAGGCTACACTCCCAGACCTATTTTATATTTTATTTGGAAACAGGGTCTCTTAAGCCAGAGAGGCCGGCTTCGAACCTGCGCGATCCTCCTATCTCGGCCTCCCAAGCGCGGGGATTACCAGCGTGCGCCACCACACCCAGCACCAACCCTTTAAAAAATTTGAAATAAGTAAAGCTGGCCTCAAACCTGCAATCCTCTTGTCACAGCCTCCCCAGTACTGGGATTACAGGCATGTGCCACCATGCCTGGCTCAATCTAATATTTTTCTAAGAAACAAATACTTGGCTGCTCTTTAGATGTTCTCATTCTATAGTGTTGTTGAGCAGGTATATAACCAGTCTAACTGGAAACCTGCAAGCCACTGTTGTAAAATTTCCAGCTGTTTTGCTATAACTGAACACATGCACTTTTGGACATCCAACATCTGAGAATTTAATAAGCATAAACCACTTTTAAGAGTATAGATCATCAAGTCCAGATTATCGAGTTTTCCCCCAAGTGTGCATCAGAATGCAGACATATCATCTGGCTTCTCCAAGCATCCTAACATAGATAAGATGCAAAGAATAAAATATCATGACTTACTTGATCATAACTAAGAAATATTCACACAGGTGTTAATTACTTTTAGAATACACAGGAGAGTATTCAGATAGCCTTTCCTCTAGTATCATTGGTTTCTCATAAGGGAGAAAATTATCTTGATTAGTATGGTCACAAAAATACAGCTACTTCCAAGTATGACTAAAAACATCACAGTGAAAGAACTGTTTATATTTTGGAATTTAGACAGAGGAATCCTACAAACTTCCACCTATTTAACAAATAGCAAGAAATGTCTTTCTGCTTCCACAAAACTTGAAGACTATCCTTCCTTCACTCAACAAAATAGGGTTATCATTCGCATGTAGTAAGCCCACTTGATCTGCCATCATCATTATGGGTTTACTGATAAGATGGATAATAAATCTTGGCATATCTTCTCCTTATAGCCCCACATAGCTTGAAAGCAATAGAGCCAAAATCCAAATTTGGGACAAATTTACCATTATTCTTGGTATTGCATTTATTTTTGTTAGGCCATACCGATATTTTTCTTTCTGTACCTAAGTTTCCTGTCTTTTTAAAAAAATTGTGTGTATAGAGTATATAGAAATTACCCAACTCTTAAAAAAACTTAGATGATCCAATGAGGGAATGAAAACAAGGTGGTGACCAGTGAGACAGTGTTTATTTGCTAAGAGGTCTGGTGGAAACAGACCTGTGGTAGACAATAGAGGTTTAAGGTTTGATCTGGGTTTTTTACTCCAAATAGCTGCAATATCTTTAGCGAAGTCGTGCATTTGCATGTTTACCTAAAAATCTGGGATAACATTGAGCGTCACAAATTAGGATTGAATTCAAAGATATAAAGCACTTTGAAAAGCATTAGGGCTTGGGACTAGCTCAGGAGGAGAGCATTTGCCTCGTGGTTTCATTCCCAGCATCGGGCGGGGGGGGGGGGTCAGTGCTTCCTGTAGGAATGGCTTAATAACATTTCTTCACTTTTGTAAGGAATTTAATCAAAATACTTGAAATCGTACCAGTGGGTCAAAAATGTTTTGAGAAATATGGAGATTGTACACAGGGACATCTTACTTTGGAAATTCAATATACATCAAGCTTTTTACATGTATTCAAATGCAATTCTCTACATTTTACAGTTGAAGTAACTAGGCTTTCAAGATAACAGCAAAACTAGCTTGAAAGCAATAGAGCCCAAATCCAAATTTAGGATCGTCTAATTTACCATTATTCTTGGTACTGGATTTACTTTTGTTAGACCATATAGATATTTTTCTTTTAAAGTTAGTTTTACATGAGACTAAAACAATTTAAAATTTCCACAAAATACTATAAGGAAAAGAAACCTATCGCTGTATGACCAGTTTATTTTTTTCACTTGAAAGATGTCCTGCCTTACTTAAACATCTACCCAAAACCTTACCTACTGTTCAGTCCAGCTTAAAGATTCTAACACCTGCAGAAAGTCTTTCCAGCTACTCCAGAGTGCACTAACTTTATCATGGATATAGTATTATGTATGAACTCTGTGGTACAGAGTATTGAGATCTATATGAAACAAGCAGGTATGGAGGTAAACATCTGTAATCGCACTACTGAGGAGGCTGAGACAGGAGGATTACAGGTTTGAGGCTGGCCTTAAAATCTGGTTAGACCCTCAGCAACTTACCAAGACCCTGTTTCAAAATAAAAATTTTAAAAAAGGGCTGGGGTATACCTTGGAGGAATGAATGTCCCTGGGTTTAATCCCTTGTTTAAAATGTGTGTGCGTGTGTGTGTAAAACTACAAACTTATGTGCAAATCACTAAGGGTGGGATTCAAATATGTACAAACCACTAAGTGTGGGATTAAAAGCAATCTATATACTTATACACTGAGGGAAAAAAAGCCTATGTACAATTTTATTTATCAGTTATACTTAAATCGGAAAGAAGAAAAAGCAGGCTTTTCATGTACAATTTATTCGAACAAAGGTGTAGAAATAGGATGACCTATCAAATATTCATGAAATGCTGCTTAGAAGGGTTTGATCAGGTGAGAGTTGGATGGGGGAAAAATACTCACATAAATGGGCATGAGGTAGAAACTATTTTGTGGAGGTCCCTGAATAGTAGATACTATGAGGAAATTAGGTACCAGATACAAAATTAGTTGATTTATAGATACCATCTAACTTTTTTCTAACAGTGTCAATATTAAGTTAGATATCATTAGCTAGAATTTTATATCTGAGCAAACCAAGCTAGTTGAATGAAATATACAGGATTCAAGCCAGGTGTCTCCTACACTAAAAGCCTGACCTCTCTTTTTTCCTAAACCAAATTCTCCTTCGTAAGGAGTTTAAAAATCCAGATAGAGCTGGGTGAAATTCTTCTGATCAACTAAATTATTCTTTAGAGAGATTAAAATGTGATAGTGCAATGCAGAATATGATTATGTATGTGTTTAATTTTCTTATAAGAAACTTAGGCAAAGGAGCTAGAATATATTTGACCTGGATATCTTAGAATGTCTAGGTATATTGATGAACAAACATACAATGTCTCCAAATGTACTGACTGAACATTGGCTTCTAATAAACTTGTTAAAAATTCTGCCTGCAGCTGGGCGTGGAGGCGCACACTTGTAATCCTAGCATTTGGGAGGCTGAGACAGGAGGATCTCGGTTCGCTGACCGCCACAGTTACTTAGTGAAGACTTTCACAACTCAGTGAGACCATGTTTCAAAATAAAGAATGAAGATAGGGCTAGGAGTGTAGCTGGAGGTAGAATAGCCCTGGGTTCTATCCCCAGTACTGAAAAAAAAAAAAGCCTGTAAAGGAAAGCAGCTAGTCTCAGAAAGTCAGGGCTCATATTTTCTCCCCTATGTTGAAGCCACAACAAAAATACAAAGCAACATGGACTTCAGTTAAATGAAGGAAAAAAAAAATGGTAAAACAGTGGAAGGGATTGAACAGTAAAATAGTGAAGGGAGGGGAGAGAGGAGGGAAAAAAGAGGACTGATGAAAGGAACAGTTCAAATAAGGTTATGTCTGGTAGGGGCTGATGGTGCATGCATCTAATTCCTGTACTTGGCAGGGCTGAGACAGGAGGATCGAAGGTTAGAAGCCAGCCTCAGCAACTTAGCAAGGCTTTCAGCAACCTAGTGAGACCCTGCTTCCGAATAAATAAAATGGGGTTGGGGTGTAGCTATGAGGTAGAATGCCTCTGGGTTCAAACCCCAGTACCGCAACCAAAAAAAAAGTTATATCCATACAAGGTATCACTACCAATCTATTTATGGGGAGGGAGGAAAAAAGAGGGGAGGTGGGAATAAGGAGGGAAATATACCAAGTGATATGTGCATTTATGTTTGTATCACTTTAAATCTCACTACAATAAGATTACACTGCACCAATAAGAGTCTAAATTTTGTCTGCCTCTTATACTTTGAGGTAGCTACTTATTGGTAGATATTTTCAAAAACATATTTTCCTTCTACTCTTAATTCAATCTGGTCAGTGGATACCTTCCTGCTATCCACTTATCTTTATATCTAAATATTTCTAATACTTACAGAATAATTGGAGAAATTGTGAAAAACTTGCGTGAAGATGTAAACTGTACTCCATAGTCCAACTGTTCCCAATGAGTTAGGAGCCTTGCTTTACCCTGGTCAGGAGTTTCAAAAGGTGTTCCTTTCACTGCATGCAAAAACACATACATGCCCTGAAAAATAGTGAGGATGTAGATAAAAAAATACAAAACACAATATTAATCCAGTAAACATTAAGATGTTTCAGGTTGTGATACAGTGTGTGATTTAACTTAACAGCTCAAGTTTTAAGCTTTCTCATAATAATGAAAGACTGTGGTCAGTTTCTGTACAATAAACTTTCTGGGGTAAGTAAATATTATTTGGTCAAAATCAATAAAAAAATCAATTAAAGTAACCTCTTTTACTTTATTTTTATTAAATTAAAAATAAATAAAAAGTACCTTCAGAGCAGCTTCACATCATTACAGTTAGATTAACTATTTTCCTTCTAGAAAACTAAGGTTACCTTTTTCCAAATGTATAGGAAAGTTTTCTCCAGAGTATCATCTTAGTAAATCTGATACTTGTAAAAAGATGTACATGTTGGTAAAAATAAATGAAATCTCTCTATTGTGGAAAATGGTTTTGAAATATTAAATAATAGGACTCTTATCTCAAGAGTTCTTTTCCAAAGCATAAAAGATTGCTTATTCACTTTTAAAATCACCACTGTATTGGCCGGGCATGGTGGTGCACGCTTGTAATCCCAGTGCTTGGGAGTCTGAGACAGGAGCATCGCACAGGTTCGAAGCCAGCCTCAGCTACTTAGTGAGGCTCTCAGCAACTTAGTGAGACCCTGTTTCCAAATAAAGTATATAATAGGTCTAGGAGTATAGCCCAGAGGTAGAAAAGCCCCTGGGTTCCACCCCCAGTACCAAAAAAAAAAAAAAAAAAAAAATCACCACTGTGTTGCCAGTCATGGTGGCGCACACTTGTAATCCCAGAACTTGGGAGGCTGAGACAGGAGGATCGCACAGGTTTGAAGCCAACCTTAATTACTTAGTGAGGCTCTCGGCAGCTTAGTGAGACCCTGTTTCCAAATAAAATGTAAAAAAATAGGTCTGAGGGTGTAGCCTGGAGGTAGAAGGCCCCTGGGTTCTGTACCCAGTACCACAAAAACATAAAAAATTGAAATAAATAAATAAAATCAACACTGTGCCTCAATGGTATTTCTTTTGAAGTCAGTTTTTAAATAACAAAGTAAAACACATCCATTCTGACTGTGATATTATTAAACATCTAATTTTGTACTTAATTAGGGAAAATACAATGTATACTAGATTTGCTTTCTTTGAGATCATGATGCCGACTTAGAATGGTAAGCAGCACTTCATTTCAAGGTCACTGTTGAAGCACTGGTAATAGCCAAAGTCTAAATGCTATCATGAAAACCATGATATGGTGTCATTCTTTTCCACTTCAATTTTTTCCCCTGTGTGGTACTGAGGATTGAACCCATGGGAATTCTGCTTCTGAAATACACCCCTAGCCCTAATTTAAATTTAATTTTGAAACAGGGTCTCACTTAGTTGCAGAGGACCTCATTCGATTGCTGAGCCTGGCCATGAACCTGCAATCTTCATGTTTCAGCCTACCAAGTACTGGGATTACAAGTGTGTAATCCCATTACCATGCTTGGTTTCCATTTCTACTTTTAATAAGTACACAGAAAAAAATAGAAGAATTAGTGTTTTGAAGGTTTATATTGTACCTGCTTATGAGAACCCTACCTTTCAAATCTGTTTCCTAATTAACCTATTAGGTAATTCAAAAGCCATTTAGCTGTAATAATACTTGGGAGGCTGAGACAGGAGGATCGCGATGTGTGGACAGCCTCAGCTACTTTGTGAGGCCCTTTGCAACTCAGTGAGACCCTGTTTCAAAATAAAGAATAAAAAATAGGGCTGTAGGTATAGCTCAAAGGTAGAATGCCCCTTGGTTCCATCTCCAGTACTGCAAAATAAATAAATAAATAAATATATAAAAATTAAAAATTCAGTATTCTAAGGGATGGTGTGTGTGTGTGTGTGTGTGTGTGTGTGTGTGTGTGTGTGAAAGAGAGAGAGAGAGAGAGAGAGAGAGAGAGAGAGAGAGAGAGAGAGAGATTGATTCATAAACAACTAGTAGAAAGGGCAGAAACTTCTATCAAGGTACAGAGTGCTCAGGAAATGCACTGGAGGGTAAGGATTCTTGTAGGTGAGGGAGAAAAGCCTTGCTACCTTGCCAACTACCTCATCTTTGAAGGTTTGAACGACATCTCCTTAGAGAAATGCTCAGTAATGATTAACCTCTTATGTACTCACTTAGAATTTTATGAAAAAATCCTTTTACAGCACACTATATTGTGTTAGGAGTTGTTAATAATTTTCTCGTTGGTTAGCTTGAATACTTCAGGAACAAGGACTGGTACAGAGAATAAATGACATATTTTGGAAAATGACATTAAGCTAAGGAGTACTTATGTGGTAAGCATAAGCAAACCATTTTCACAAGGCCTTTAAATAGACCAATGCACTGGAAAGTGTATGCTTCAGATTCTCTTATGAGCCCCTGCGAAGCAAGAACCTCTACCTCTAGATCATGTATGAGGTAGAATCTAAGAGAACATTCCTCTGACTATTCAAGCCATATGTGCTTGCCAGTGTTTAGAATGTAATATCTTAAGCTGATTTATCCTTTTCAGTGAAGAAGAGTATCATTTGGGCTAAGCGTACGGCTCAGTGGTAGAGCAGTTGCCTAGCATGGGTGAGGCCCTGGGTTTAATCCCCAGTATTAGAAAACTTTTAATAGTTCTTACATAAAAATGATCACCATGATTATTTGCACATCAAAAGAATTATAAAAATATGTATATAAATATGTAGTTCATGGCTAGCCTTTTAATATTTACTGAATCAAAATAGAGAAGATAATAGTACAGAGGCAAGAAATTCTCATTTTTATAGTTAGACTAGTAGTTTTGTGAAGCATTAATATCTCTAAGGGTGAACTGTGGCAATGAATAAATATAATTACTGTAGGTTTCTCTTATGGTTCAAAGAGACAAGTACAGTATATTTTTTCTACCAGGTACAATAATTATTTTCCCATGTTTAAAAGCTTTCAACATGTATAGCACATTTTTAATTGGTTTAATGTAAGCTGGCTTCAAAGGAAAATTAAATTTGGTCATTTAATTGCTACATCTATGGATGGTTAAGTTAGGGTTTTAATATGGTGAACTAATAATAAATCAGAAGTTGGTGTTCCTAAATGGTGTCAATTGCCTATTATTTGTTCATGGTCACATACTGTACCTCAATCTCCTATCAATCAACTTGAAAAACAAGGATTTAGGTGGGCATGATAGTGCACATCTATAATAGCAGTATTTGGGAGGCCAAAATAGGAGGATCCAAGATTTGAGGCCAACCTAGGCAAGTGCTCTACCACTGAGTGCTGAGTGAGACTTTCAGCAACTTAGCAAGACTTTGTTTAAAATAAAAATAAACTGGAGCCGGGCGTGGTGGCGCACGCTTGTAATCCCAGCATTCAGAAGGCTGAGACTGGAGGATCGCAGTTTGTGGACAGCCTCAGCTACTCAGTGAGGCCCTCTGCAACTTAGTGAGACCCTTTTTCAAAATAAATAATAAAAAAAAATAGGGCAGGGGATATAGCTCAGGGTCGAATGTCCCTAGGTTCCAACCCCAGACCCTCAAAAAAAAAAAAAAAAAAAAAAAAGGAAAGAAAAGAAAAGAAAAATAAACTAATAAACTAGGGGTGGGGTATATCCCCAAGGTAGAATGCCCCTGAGTTCAATCCCCATAACCACAAAAAACAAAAACAAAAACCCTGAGAGTATGAGGATAGGGAATGGTGCCTAAAATACACCTAAGACGGTGCTATTGTGGAGAAGGTAAAAGACTAATCCATTCAGCAAACATTTAAATAGATCACTAGAGACCCAAATTAAGAGATCAACTACAAATTATAAAATTATGATAAATACATGAAAACAGAATGCAGTTATACAGATTCCTGAATGAAATGATACCGAATGACTTTGCTGAACAGACAGGAATTAGCCGGGCAGGTAGGAAAAAGGGAGGGACAGTGAAATAGTACATGAGCTTAAGCCAAAGCAAAAGGTGACAAGAAGATGATTTTCCTTTTTGTCAGAGCAGAGCCAGTGTTTACAAATAGCTGAGAAAAGATTGAGTTTCTTTCTTGCCTCTGTACTATCAACTAATATCTGAAGTTCGTTGTGTATACCATGAAATCAATGAAGAATCCTTGAGGGATTTAAGTATGATATGAGCAGACATATGTGTGTGTGTGTGTGTGTTTGCAGGTCTGGGGATGGAACCCAGGGGCATTTGACCTCGGAGCTACACCCCTTGCCCTAGTTTTTATTCTTTATTTTGAAATCGGTCTCACTGAATTGCAGAGGGCCTCACTAAGTAGCTGAGGCTGTCCGCGAACCGCGATCCTCCAGGTCTCTGGGATTACAAGCGTGCACCATCACGCCCGGCGAGCAGACATATATTTAAAAAATATTTCTCTGTCAACTTGGAATAGAGGTGGGTAGAAATAAAGGAACATCAAGAAGACCATTTGATCTACTGGAGCAATTTACCTGAGGAAAGAATGAGGATGTGGGAATCAAGTTGATACTATAGCAGAATAGACCAAATGAATATGGAGTAAAAAGCAAAAGAGGTGCTCTCTTTAGCTGATATTAATCTTAGTACTTGAGATTAGTTATCTTAATTAGTACTGGATCCCACTTTTACTCTCAAAATAGTCTCAGTTTGGATGGTAACTTTATATCGATCTCTTTGCCACTGACATCCAGCTGTCTGTCTGGCTTCCTGGGCAGGCAGTGGTGCCTTTAATTCCCTAGGCTACATAATAATGGTTAGTAAAGTCAATAAACCCTTATACTTTCAGAGCTAATCCAATGCAGCAAATAAGGGGGGAGAATAATAGTCAATATGCAGCTGAATATGATTAAGTTCAAAATTTCTATCAAAACTGGAAAGTATACTTGAAACTAAAGATTTTCATTAGTTAAAAACATAATTGCTCTTGAAGTATTCTGGTTAATCAATATAACCTGTCTTATTATAGGGTCTTATTATTTTTACTAAAATTACCTACAATATTCTAGACTCTATACAAAATGGGAGAATAAAGTTCTGTTTAGAAAAAGGCCCAATGATAAAGTATGAGAGAAAAAAGTAAAATTTTATCATAGATTAGAATTCTTTAAAATTAACTGTTTTATACTACAAACCACTAAATCTTATTTTTTATATTTGTATTACTAGGGATGAACCTTACCTTAAATTAGTTAATTTTAGAGTATATGAATTCTATCTCAATAAAGCTGCTAAAAACACTAAGCTGTTGGAGGTACAACTCAGTGGTAGAGTACTGGCCTAGCTCAGGTCCTGGGTTAGAACCCCAGCAGCACAAAACAACAACAAACCCCCACAAAATGCCACTAAATTGTGTTTTTTTTTAAAAAGATAATATATTAAGTACATTCATATTGTTACGGAACCATCACCATCCAATCTATCTCCAGAACTCTTTCACCTTGCAATTTTTACCCTATGGGTGTGGTGGTACATGTCTGTAATCCAGGTATTTAGGAGGCTGAGAAAGGCAGGTCACAGGTTTGAGGACAGCCTCAGCTATCTAACAAAACCATTTCAAGAATAGAAAGTAAAAAAATAGGGCTAGGGGTGTAGCTCAGAGGTAGAATGCTCAGAGGTAGAATGGGTTTAATCCCCAGGAACACACACACACACACACACACACACCCCCTCAGAACTCATTAATAATTTCCCATTCGTTCTTCCCCTTAACCTCTAGCAACCACTAAACCTTAAGCTTTTAAGTGTTTAGAATAAGGAGGCATTCTTACCAGATTATGTATAATGTTTGTTAAGGTCCAAGCAACAGGAACACTGAAGAAGGGAATGCTGAGAAGGACAATATGAAGCAAGCCCACTCCCAGTGCGTATGTCAGCCACATACCTCGGCTGTTCATTACGCGGGTATTTGGGTTGACTTCGCTGTGGGCAACTCCGACATTCATGTTTGCTCTGCAGGGAAGAAACGAAATGAACACTGATATAGCTAGAAACCTAAATAGCCCCAATTCTGACATGACAGAATGTTGTCAGGATTCTTTTTCTCACATTATGAAATAGAACATACACACTCTCCAAAATTAGCTACTTACAGATGCTGACGTAAAGAATCCTCAATGTCTGACTTTAGGGTAAGATAAACAAAACTTATTTTTATGGTTCTCTTTTTCTAAAGCTTGTCTTGTAGCATGTTGGATTTACTGAATGAAATAATAGAAAGGAAAAAAATAAAAGAAGAAATCCACATTTTTACATGTTTTTTTTTTAATATCCTGAGAGCAAAAAGTGAACGGCTAGGTATAAAATTTACCAGCAGAATAAACTTATTTTTGTGTGCATGGTTCTAGGGATTGAGCCCAAGGGCATTCCACCGTTGAGCTACGCCACCCCTCAGCCCTTTAGGTTTTATTTTTATTTTCAAATAGACAGGGTCTCAGTAAGTTGCTGGGGCTGGCCAGGAACCTGTGATCCTCCTGTCTCAGCCTCCCAGATACAGGACTACAAGACTGAGCCACCATGCACAGCAGAACAAACTAATAGTTAAAAAAGCGCAGAACTGACCCATTGAGCCCTTTCTGAATAGCCAGACTAATGTTCTAATGTTCTATTCACACAGTGGTCAGAGTTCAAAGTACTCCACTTTGAATACTGAACCTGGGAGAAACGTGCTGTTGACATAATGTGTAAATTTCACACGGTCGAGGGATAATGCTCGTTTCTCAATTTACTGAGAACTAGGTTAAAGCAATGAGTATTTCTTCTGAATATTTCTCTACTCAATTCGTCTAAAACTTTACTTTCTTTTTCTTCTTTGTTTTCTTTAAAAATTTCCCTTCCCCTTTTGCATCCAAGATGAACGCCCAAAGAGCTGATAATGTTTCTCAGTCCTTTTAATGGCTGATGTTTACTTGGGTGTAAAAATTTCCTTAAACAATATCGAATTGTCCTGAAGAATATCATCGCAGTCGGGGCGGGGGGACGTGGAGCTAGATTTCATTTGTAACAGTTCTTATTGAAAAAAAAAAAAAAACACGTATAGGCCCTTTATAATAGAGGAGATCGAGAGATCGAGAGATCGAGAGAGAGAGAGATCTCATAATCCTGCCCCCAGCAAGTTTCTCCAGTATAGTCCCTTTCACCGTCTAGACGGGTACAGAATAGACATCAAAGTTAAGGTGATGAAAGCTACTTTAAGACAAAGGCCAATGTTTCATTTGTAAGTTAACGTATTTCTCTTACTATAAGCATCCATCGTTTATCATACATTATTTTTAAATGTCGTACATTACATTTAAAACCTGTCACCACTTAAGACTGTTTTCCCACTTTGCACTGGAGGGACACAAACGCTCCAAAGAGCACTAGAACCTGCGTCTCAGCTGGAAGCGATGGAGGGGCCGCAGCCGGCAGGTGTGCCGCGCCTCGCCCACCCGCACACCATGACCTCGCGGCTGGAGAGGAGGCTCGGCCCCGCCCGGCTCCCTGGAGGCCGCCCGCCCGCGGCCCCGGCAGGGCCTCCCCGCCGCTGACCGCGGGCCGGGGCCGTGGAGCCGCCGGTCGCGGCCGCACAGGAGGGTCGGCACCTGCGGCCGCTCCGCCCGCCCCGCGCCGCAGACCCAGCCCCTCCGCCTCAGGCCGATCCGGGCCCCCGAAGCTCGCTACCCGCCACGCAGCAGCGCAGCCTCGGGCGGCCCCGGCTCACTTACCCGCCGCCGGCTCCCGGCCGCCCGCACCGCGCAGGACCAGCCCGGCGGCGACCGCGGCGAATCCTCCGGCTCCCGGCGCCCGCGGTGCTTCCCAGCGCTCGCCGGGCCTTCCGAGCGGACTCGCCGCCAGCGGATTGGCTGTGAGTCGCGCCAATCCCGCCCCGAGAAGGGCGGGGCTAAGGACGCCGGGGCCCGCCCCTCCGCGCGCGCGCAGTGAGCCTTGGGGCATCCTGTGCGGCAGAGCCTGCGCTCCGGGCCGTGCGCAGCTGCTGGACCCAGGTCATTGCCTCCTTCGGGCGAGCTAGAAGGTAGAGTCCTGCGGCGAACCGGCATTATTTCACGTATTCTTTTAGAAATGAGGGCGTAAACCCCTGACTCGTCCTGGTTTTTGCTCGAGCGCAGCAGGCCGCCCTGGCGCCTCTCCCTGGACGGGAAGAGGACCCTGCAGATTCTCCCGCGCTCACACGTGGGAAACGTTCTCTGCGCAGGTCCAGGCTCCTTAGGGTCCTGGTTTGGGTTTTGTTGCGGCTGTTTCCCGGATCCTTCTGGGTGCAGGACGTAGAAGTTGGTTTCTAGCAGAAGATTAGTCCACAACAACCATAATGTGTCTTGCAAGTGAGTGTGGCATATTATAATGTGTGACATACCAGGGGTACAAGTAAACTTCATTCAATGAAGATTTTTGCTAGTGTTATCCACCGATGCTGAAGACCGGCACCTGTTTTACATCCAGAGGAAATGCGGTTACCAAAAACTGATCTTGTTTGAGGACGAAGAGGGAAAGACTTGATTACATTTTTTGAATCATCTTTGAAATCAAGTTTCCTTTAGTTTGGTAGTACATAAAACTTGTGATTTCCAATGCTGAAATAACTTTCAGAAACTTTTCAAAGTTGATTTAAGAGACTGTTGGCTATACATACAGGCATGTATATGTGTTGTGTATATATATAATTTGTGGAAACAATTGAATTAGATTTATCCTGCTTTTTAAATTATTTCTTTCTGTTCACTGTAAAAATCTGTGAGTCCTCTGACATCTACTTCTTTTTTAGGTACATCTGTTGGCATTATAACTGACTTTCCTGGGCATCAGCACACTTTTGGGAGTGTTCCATTTCCCTCCTAGCAAATATGGAAGACTGACTCTCCTGATATTCTTAGACAGTCTATGCTGTGACTTGTAAGCATGACATCATTTGATACACATACAGCATGATGCTACATTTTTGGGATATGTGATTAAAATAAAAGTCTTCAAAGCACTCTGGTACAGGAGGAAGGAGCAGACAAACAGAATAACTTGTGATGAGTCTGAATTAAAAATAAGGAAAAGGTGCTGTGGGAATACAGAAGAAGTCATGCCTAATCTGTTGAGGACTGGGGGTGGCATCAGGGAACAGGGAAGAAAGGCTTCCTTGAGATGTGTTGCTTGAACTAAGCTGGAAGGATGATTAGAAATCATCCTCTTAGATGGAGCCATGTGAACCAGGGGAGTGAGTCTCACCATGTTTTAAGGGAGACAAGTTGTATAGTATAATTAGCTTAATGAACATTGGGGAATGGTGGGGTGAAATTAGAAAAATAGGCAGAGATCCAGTTGTTAAAAGAGTTTGGAAACCTTATATACCCTTTTTAAGGAGGGAATCAATATGATATATTATAGAAATAACCCTATAGTGGTTGAGATTCAATTCAAAATATTGATTAGGTAGTTATTGTAATAGTTCAGAGGAGAAATATTAAGGGGCTGAACAGAGGCAGTATTGAGAAGACTAGTTTGAGAAATATTTAGGAAGTAGATAAGACTGGGGACTAAAATGTAGAGGGTGAGAATTTCTGTGATGTTTTCAGTATCTGAATTTGCTTTGTGTGCCTAGATGGAAAGTTTTCAAGGGTATAGCCTTTAGAATTAAACATGCGGGGTGTGTCTACCACCTAATAGTTGTGTGATCTTGAGCTGAGTACCAAGCCTTTAAATCCCATTTGTAATAGAACAGTAGTATACACAGGATTGTTGTGAGGATTAAATGAGATCCTGTAGGCCAGGTGCAGTGGTGTGTGCTTGTAATCTCAGTACTTGGAAGGCTGAGACAGGAGGATCTCAGGCTCAAGATCATTGCAGAGTAATTTAGTGCAACCTTGTTTGAAAGTAAAACTCCCCTGGGTTCAGTCCCCAGTTTGCTCCCCTAAAAAGGGATAATAGGTATAAAGTGTTAATATATATATAGTATACATATATGTATATATGTAAAGTTTTAATGTTAGCTATTATTTTTATTAAACAAGTATAGAGAGGAAGTTAATTAGAGAAGATTCTGAGATTAGTTTGAGACATACTAAGTTTACTATGTTTCTACTAGGTCATCTGAATGATGTGTAGAAGGTAGATGAATCAGACGTTGGAATCCACAGAAGAGTTAAGAATTAGAAGGAGGTCAGTTTAAAATTAAATCTAAGGGGGCTGGGGATGTAGCTCAGTGGTAGTGTACTTGCCTGCCATGTACAAGGCTCTGGGTTTATTCCCCAGCACTGCCAAATAAAAGAAAGAAAAAGAAAATAAAGATAATTATATAAAATGAAAGAGTTAACATAATGATTTGCTGGGAAGGAGGATACTCTTTTTAATGTTTAAACTAGCACAGGAAAGATGCTGACAAAGTTATTTTTAGTGAATCTTCATTAATATTTATGTTGTGCTTTTCACAAGTAAAATACTGTGATTGCTGTGTGTGGCATCCAGAGACACATAGTATGTAATTTAAAAGTTGTACAGCTCAGGAGGGGTGTGATAAGCATCCCATTGAATGATGCAAGCCAAATACTTCAGCAGTATAGGGAGCGGGAAGGATCATTCCAGATGGGTGAATCCAAAGGATTGGGTTGCAGATAAGATTGGAATTGAGAACAGAATGACAGGTAGGATTGCATTAGGAAGCAAGGGTACAAATAGGGATTGCTGATAAAGGAAGATGGAGTTTTGACCTTGGTGACTAATAACATTATATAATTAAGAGATATAGCAAAGTAAGTGGAAGTCATGGGGGAAGGCAGGATGTTCTGGGTTTTTTTTTTTTTCTTCCCATTTTTCAGTATAGAAAATTGAACCCAGTTATTTACATCTCCAGCCCTTTTTAAAATTTATTTTGAGATAGGGTCTTGGTAAGTTCCTAGAGTGTTCTCTAATTTGTGCCTCAGCTTTCTGAATAGCTGGGATTATAGGTGTGCACCTCCAGCCCTGGATGATACGTCCTGTTTTACAAATATTTATATGAAATAGCAGTGACACTAGTTAGAAATGCCTATCTTCACTTTGGAAGAGAGATCACTTTGGGAGACCTAGATTTAGGTTTAGGTTTTAAGATACCTACAAATAATGGAAAGGGTTTGGGGAATGCTCACATTTCTGAGGAGAGAACAGAGAAAACACAAAGAAGTCCAAGAGGTATAGATAGAAATATCCTTGAGAGCCGGGCGTGGTGGCGCACGCTTGTAATCCCTGCGCTTGGGAGGCAGAGACAGGAGGATCGTGCAGGTTCGAAGCCAGCCGTACTGGCTTAGGAGACCCTGTTTACAAATAAAAAAAATAAATAAAAAAATAGGTCTGGGAGTGTAGCCCAGAGGTAGAAGAGTTTCCAGGAACCCCAGTATCCCCCCCCCAAAAAAAAAGACAAAAAAAAAAAAAGAAATATCCTTGAGAAGTATCCTTTTCACATGCTTTTGGGAGATGAGAGTGTGAGTCTCAAGGAAATGATGGAATGACTGGAGAGATCTTCACTGTACTAAGTGGTTTTATTTATAAGCCATTTTGTAAGAGCTTTAGAAATGAATTGGTGATACCAAATGTAGGATACCTACTCAAGTTTGACCTTGTGCGAAAGGAGAAAGAAGGTAATTGCTGGGGTAATAGGGTTGAGGGAAGGATTGTTTGTTTTTCCTTTCAGGGTTAAGATATTTGTGGGTAAACTGGAAACAAAACTAGGGGAAAGTGTTTGTAATTGGGTGAAAACATTAGCACTGTAGTCTGTTCAGGCTGTTATAACAGTACATACACTGGTACCTTATCAGTAACAGAAACTTACTTCTCACAGTTCAGAAGGCTGGGAATTCTGAGGTCAGGGCAGGTTCTGTATCTGGTGCGGGCTGCTTTTAGTCATAGCTAGCACCTTCTTACTGTATCCTCACATGATAGAAGATAATAGGGCAGTCTTCTGCAGTTCCTTTAATAAGAGAAACGATCCCAAGCATGAGGGCTTCATCTGCGTGACCTTATCATTTCCCAGATAACTTCGCCGCCTAACACCATAACCTTATGGGATTTAGGATTGTAACATAAGAACTCTGGGAGGACATAGTTGTTAGGAGAGAAGAGACATTGACCTAACACCAAATAAAGAAGAGTATGGGAGCCAGATATGGTGGTGCACACTTCTATTCCCAGTACTTGGGAAGCTGAGACAGGAGGATCACAAGTTTGAAACCAGCCTGAGTGATTTAAGAAGACTCTTAGCAACCGTGTACCCTCAGCTTTAATACCCTAAAAATTTCTTTTTTTACCCAGGGGCATTCAACCTCCGAGCTACACCCCCTGCCCTATTTTTTATGCTTTATTTTGAAACCCGGTCTTACTGAGTTGCAGAGGGCCTCACTAAGTAGCTGAGGCTGTCCGCGAACTGTGATCCTCTGGTCTCAGCCTCCCAAATGCTGGGATTACAAGCGTGCACCACCAAGCCTGGCTCTAAAAATTTCTTAATCATTGTTTTCCTTAGATCATTAAGATTCTCAGGCTAAGGTAGAAGACCTCTTGAACCCCTTTAGGGGTTGAGGTTGGTGGGGAGGTTGTTCATTTAGGAGTTTGGAGGGACTCACTTTAGCCTAAGTATCTGAAATCTTTTAGCATTTAAATGCAAAGTAGTGCAATCAGTTATATATTTCCTTATTTCTCACATAATAACCATTGTATGATTATTATCCCCATAATATAGATTAGGGAATGGAGTTTAACAGTGTAAGAGCTAGGATAGAACCAAAGTACTGTGATTTTAGAACCTGATTTTTTTTCTCCACAATCTAATTTTTATTTAGATTTTTAGTGATTACTTTTTTTAGGTATAAATTGTTTTTACTGATTCTGGACAGAAAGAAAATACAATTATTTTAAGATATCCACTTACATACATTTACATTCATACATAAGAACATTTAATAAATGATAACTATAAATGTGCGGTCAAAACTAGAGCTTTAAGCCGGGCGTGGTGGCGCATGCTTGTAATCCCCACGCTTGGGAGGCAGAGACAGGAGGATCTCACAGGTTCGAAGCCAGAGACACCGTTTCCAAATAAAAATATAAAATAGGTCTGGGAGTGTAGCCCGGAGGTAGAAGGGTTTCCAGAAACCTCAGTACCATCAAAAACAAAAACAAAAACAAAACAACAACAACAACAAAACTAGGGCTTTATCCTTGCCACTTAATTTTATGCTTTTTAACTTTATTTATATGTGGAACATATAAAAAATGGTATACATTTAGACTGTGCTTGGAGCCCTCTCTCACCCCCCTCCCTGCTCCCCTTCCCCCCTCCCAACAATGAGTGTCCAGATTAACCATGCTTTATTCATACTTTTACACGTTCAAATGTAGCTCTTCCATTAATCAACCTCACCTTTCTTCCTCTCCTACCCTTCCATTCTAGCTTTGCTGAGGTTTTTCCCTCCATTATCTGCAGTCCCTCTGGTATCCTTAATATTCCCTAGTTTGGGCATATTAGAGAAAACATATGTCCCTTCTCTTTCTGTGCCTGGCTGATCTCACTTAACATAATGTTCTCCAGATCTTTCCATCTTCTTGAAAATGACATGATTTTGTTCTTCTTTATAGCTGAATAGAATTCCATTGTGCTTATTCCCTTAACTTTGCAATCCATTCATCTGTTGATGGAGACCTGGGTTGGTTCCATATTTTGGCTATTACGAATTGTGCTGCTATGAACATAGGTATGTATACGTTACTGTAGTTCTCTGATTTCGACCCCTTTGGAAAAATACCCAGGAGTGGTAGAGCTGGATCATATGGTGGATCCATTCCCATCTCCCACCAACAGTGTAAAAGAGTTCCTCTTTCCCCACATCCTCGCTAGCATTTGTTGTTATTTGATTTCTTTATGCTTGTCACTCTGATTGGGGTTAGATGGAATCTCAGCTTAGTTTCTTCAAGGCAAAAAGATGAGTAAAGACTCTTTAGAACTAAAGAAAACTATAAACCAAATGGACCTAATAGACATATACAGAATATTTCAACCAGGAACTACAGAATACACATTCTTCTCAGCAGCCCATGGAACCTTTTCCAAAATAGTGATTACTTTTTATATACTTTTATGGGTATGCTGTCATTATACATCATAGTGTGGTTCAAAGTGATATAAATGTACGCGCATATATCACTCTCTCTCCCCAAGTTAGTGACTCTGGTCGTGATACCTTCATATATGGACATAGCAATATTTTAAACTGTTGCCTTAAACAATTCCTTTTTCCCTCCAATCCTTCTTCATTGTTTTATTGACCTCTCTCCTCATTTACCTGAATTCCCCTTTGTTTCCTTTTTTCCTCTCTAGTTTCCACATACGAGAGAAAACATATGACCCTTGATTTTATGAGACTAGCTGATCTCACTTAGCATAATCTCAAGTTCCATTCTGTTCCTGCAAATGACATAATTTTGTTCTCTATGGCTAAGTAAAATTCCATTGTGTGTATATACATTTTCTTTATCCGTTCATCTGTTGGTGAACACCTAGCTTGCTTTTTAATCACTACTCTGTGTAGCACTCCAATAGCAGTTTATTCGTAGACTACATGTATCACTTAAAATTTTATAGAAGCCACATTGAAACGGTTAAAAAAAAAAAAAAGCCAGGTGTGGTGGTGCACATTTGTAATCCCAGCGTTTGGGAGGCTGAGACAGGAGGATCACAGTTCACAGGCAGCCTCAGCTACTTAGTGAAGCCCTTTGTGATTCAGCGAGACCCTGTTTCAAAGTAAAGAATAAAAAATAGGGCTGGGGGTGTAGCTTGGAGGTAGAATACCTCTGGGTTTCATCCCCAGTACCGCAAAAAAAAAAAAAAGGTTAAAAAAAGAATTTAATGCTAATAAGTGTTATGTGGCCTAATGATCCAAAATATCATTTTTTATCTTTTTTTTATAATACTGGGGGTGGAACCCAGGGGCACTCTACCTGTGAGGTACAGCCCCAGCACTATTTTATTATTATTATTATTATTATTATTATTATTATTATTACTACTTATTTTGAAACAGAGTTTCACTGAGTTGCAACGTACCTCACTAAGTAGTGGAGGCTGTCCTTGAACCACAATCCTCCTGTCTCAGCCTCCCAAATGCTGGGATTAGAAACATGTGCCACGATGCCTGGCTCTCGTTTTATCTTATAATCAATATAAAAACCAGATTTTACATTCTTTGTGTGCTAAATTTGAAATACAGTGTTGTATTAGGGTATTTTAATTTGGAGTAGCCTTTTTTTTTTTTTTTTTTTTTTTTTTTTTGTGGGATTGGGGTGGAACCCAGGGGCTTTTTTCTACCTTCGGGTTATACTCCCAGACCTATTTTATATTTCATTTGGAAACAAGGTCTCACTAAGTTGCTGAGAGCCTCACTAAGTAGCTGAGGCTGGCTTCGAACCTGTGTGATCCTTCTGTCTCAGCCTCCCAAGCTCTGGGATTACAAGTGTGGGCCACCACGCCCAGCTGAGTAGTCATGTTTTAAGTGCCCAGTAGCTACATGTGGTGAGTGGCCACCATATTGCAAAATGTCGCTCTGTATACCTTTAGACCAAAGGCTAGTTTGCATCTTTGGAAGAGAGTAGAGAAGGCCTTTGTTTTGACAGCACCAATTTGTGTTACTATTATAACAATGGAGAAGCAGTAACTTTCCACCATTTCCCTGACTGAGATAGCTTCTAGCCTTAGAGAGCCACAAAGGTCATTGAGTTGTAGCTATACATAGCGACTCCCCTTAAAACTATATGCCCTGAAACTAAATCAATTAGACGGTAATTGTTAGTATAAAAGATAATTCCCCGCACTTCTTTATATAATGATTGCTCATCATAATGCCGTACATTTTAAGCCTTTAGCACTTACAGAGCATTTTATATGTGCTTTCTCATTTGGTTCTTACAATAAACCGTTGAGACATATTCTCTCTCTTTTTTTTTTTTTTTTTTTTACAAATAATGAATTATTTCTGTGGAGGGATTTAAGTGATTTGCTTCTACTTACATGTCATAAAGATCAACCCCAAGACCTGTTTTGTAGCCTCTAATCTGTTAGGTTTTCATGCTTTGTCTATCTGCTTTGATGTGTTTGTAAAACGTATTTATGAACTACAAACAGTAATACCTGTAGAACCCAATATGTTGGCCTCTTCCCAGATATGCATCCCTTCAAATCTTAGGTAATTCCTAAAATACCTACACTCCATTTCCTGCTCAGTTACTAACCTATACTTTACATGACTGGCTTATTTTTGCCTGAGCATGAATCCTAAATTGACCTTTTTTTTTATACTGTTGTTTTGTTTGGAACTAAATTTTATAAAAAATCATCATATGAGCATATAACTGTTCATGCTAAATTAAGGAGGTACTTGTCTCCCTCCTCACCATTTTGTGGTCCAAGGAAATCCTAACTATAGCCGGGTGTGGTCATGCATGCTTGTAATCCCAGTACTTGGGATGTGGGGACAGGAGGATCATAGGTTCGTGGCCAGTCTCAGCTACTTAGTGAGGCTCTTCGCAACTTAGACCCTGTTTCAAAATAAAAGATAAAAAAAGAAATAGGGCTGGGGTTTAACTCAGAGTTAGAATGCCTCTGGGTTCAATTCCTAGTACTGCCAAAAATAAAAAATAAAAAAAATAATAAATAAATAAGTAAAATCTTAATTCTAAAGAAGTCGAATGTTTTCAAGGTAGTGTTTATTTTCCTATAATCTTTTTTTTTGTGTGTGTGTGTGGTACTAGGAAATTAACCTAGGGGTGCTATATCACTGAGCTACATTCCCAACCCATTTTATTTTTTATTTTGAGACAGGATCTTACTAAGTTGTTCAGGCTGGCCTCTGATCTTCCTAACTTGGCATCCTGAGTTGCTGGGATTACAGGCATGTGCCACCCCACTAGTTCCCCAAATCTTTTCTGAAATTAGGCATGAAGGCAGGTGAAAAATTCCCTTGCATATCTTAAATATGAAATTTTTATATGAATTTTTTTGAGGTTTTTTGTTAGTTTTGTTTGTTTGGACAAAGAGTTTTATAGCTAAAACAATTACTGATGAGAGATTTTGGATCTATATGTTGGATCTTGGATTCCAGCCAGAGATTTGAGCTTTATGTTATTTAGATTTTATGGGACCACATGAATAGAATATTTTAGGGAAGTAATATAAAAGGTCTGACATGGCTGGGATCTGACTAGTGAGATTATCCTAACTCCACAAGAGCTCAATGATTTTGGAGCTGTAACTTAAAAAATATAGGTGATTAGTTATATTGTTAAGACACTAGCTGGTCATTTCTATATCCCAAGGGGACAGCACCACTTCATCATTCCCAGCCAGACAGATCATACAGTACATTCATTATAGTACAATTATCTTGTCATTACCAAACTGTGATTTACCATCTAAATGTTTGCTTTTAAGAAATCCTTATAAGCCGGGTGTGGTGGCGCACGCTTGTAATCCCCGCGCTTGGGAGGCTGAGACAGGAGGATCACGCAGGTTCGAAGCCAGCCGTGCTGGCTTAGGAGACCCTGTTTCAAAAATATAAAATAGGTCTGGGAGTGTAGCCCGGAGGTAGAAGGGCTTCCAGGAACCCCAGTACCACCAAAAAAAAAAAAAAAAAAAAGCCTTATAGAACACTTTTGTCTCCACAGTGCCAATGTTTTTTGTGTTTTCAGTGACCTACTCTGATGACTTTGGACCAAAGCATACATTATTCACACATTTTTTTTTTGGTGGTACTGGGGTTCCTGGAAGCCCTTCTACCTCCCGGATACACTTCCATGGGCTACACTCCCAGACCTATTTTTACTTTTTTATGTGGAAACAGGGTCTCTTAAGCCAGTGAGGCTGGCTCCGATCCTCCTGTCGATCCTCCTGTCTCTGCCTCCCAAGCGCGGGGAATTACAAGCCTGCACCACCGCCCGGCTTATTCACACATTTAAAAGTAACATTATGAAGTAACTAGTTTCAGTTGCATAATCATTCAGTTACTTAAGAAAACAGAAACAAAACTGTCAACTCTAATAGAAAATAGAGTGATTCTTCAAAGAATAATGATATTTGTTTGAGAATCTCTGGGTGTATTCAAAGAGATAGAGAAAGGAAATTTTAATGAACAAAGCGAGGAAAATTATGTGAGATATTTTGAAGCAATAATCATTGGTGAGAGTAATTAATAACAAGTAGTCTAAGTCTGAGGTTGAAATACAGTTGCTGGGGAGATGACCTTGTAAGAGGTACTTTTTTATAAGATTGTTTTGGTCTCTGTTTTAGCTCATGAGTCTGGCAGTCTTGTGGTAGTTACTATCAGGCAATCATGTGCAAAAACCCTTCCTTCATAACCTGGCTTTATTTACCCTTTTTGGGGGGTAGGTTGACACAAGCAACTCTATTTTGATCCTGACAACTTTTGCATTCCTTTCATGCCTCTTAAATAGAATGTTTACATGGTACTTTCTTTTCATGGTTTTGAGAATTAAATGCAGTCCTATATGTAAAGTGCTTAGCATACTGTCTTGTATACTAAATATTTAATAAATGGTAATTAGTATTCTTGTAACCATCATCGTGTGTGTGTGTGTGTGTGTGTGTGTGTGTGTGTGTGTGTGTGTTACTGAGGATTGAACCCAGGGACATTCTACCTCTGACCTATACACACAACCCTTTTTATTTTTTTATTTTGAAATGGGTCTTACAAAGTTGTAGAGGGTCTCACTAAGTAGCTGAGGCTGGCCTGAACCAGTAGTCTTCCTCTTTCAGCCTCTCAAGTACTGGGATTACAAGTCTGTGCCACCATGGCCGGAATAACTGTAATCTTTTAATTAATAGACAAATAAAGACTTGGTTACCAATGGTCAAGAGTTATGGAAAGCCAGGCATGGTGGCCCATGCTTCAAATCCTAGCATTTGGGAGGCAGAGACAGGAGAATTGCAGTTCACAGACATCCTCAGCTATTTAGTGAGGCCCTCTGCAGCTTAGTGGGACCCTTTTTCAAAATAAAGAATAAAATATAGGACTGAGAGTATAGCTAAGAGGTAGAATGCCCCTGGATTCCATCCCCAGTATTACAAAAACAAAGTTATGAAGCTAATGAAAAAATAATAATGTATAATGCTGGAAACTTGAATTATTCGTGGAGGGAAAACTAAAAGGAGGATATAGTGCTGGTGGTGGAGTACATCCAGGAGGCCCTGGTTTCATCCACAGTACCTCAGAAAGAAAAATTGGAACTTAACATGAGTAGTAATGAAGCCATGCATGGTTGTGCATTCCCATAGTCCCAGTATTTGGAAGACTGAGCCAACAGAATCCCAGTTTAGAATGCCTGAGGCCAGCTGCAGGAACTTAGTGAGGCCCTTAGCAATTTAGTGATATTGTGTTTCAAAATAAAAAGGGCTTGGGTTTAGCTCAGAAGGAGAATGCCCCGGGTTCAATCACCAGTACTAAAAAAAGTAATTTATTCTTTAAAAAAATTTTTTATTGGTGTATTATAATCATACATCTTAATGGGGTATAAGATGGCAGAGGCATACATGCATACATCACTCATTTAGCCCTTCCTCAATTCCCTCCCCATTCCTTCTCTCCTCCCTCCTTCACATATTTGACTTAGCAATTGACTTTGATATGTTTGTTAATGTACAAGATGTACATTAGGGAATTTTCCTCTACTCTCTCCCATCCCCTTCAGTTAGGTCACATTATTTGCTCATCTATAGATTTTCCTTCTTCATCTAGAGCTCCGCCTATGACCCATTTTCTCCCTAGTTTTCACATATTAGGGAGAACACCTGATTTCTTATTTTTTGTGACTGACTAATATCACTTAGCGTAATCTCCAGTTTCATTCATTACCCTGTAAATGATGTAATTTTGTTCTTCTTTATGGCTGAGTAAAATTCCATTGTGTACATATCCCATAGTTTTGTAATCCATTCATCTGTTGATGGACATTTTACCTGGTTCCATAGTTTGGTAATTATGAATTGTGTAGCTATGAACATAGATATGCATTCATTAGTTTGGTATGTTGGTTTCCATTCTTTTGGGTAGATACCCAGAAATGATATTGCTAGATCATATGGTAGGTTAATTCCTATTCTTCTGAGGGTCCTCCATACTGATTTCCAAGGTGACTGCACTAATTTGCAATCCCACCAACAGTATATTAGGGTTCCCACTTCTCCACATCCTCACCAGCATTTGTTGTTTGTATTTTTAATAACTGCCATCCTAGTTGTAGTTGGGTGAAATCTCAGGGTAGTTTTGATTTGCATCTTTCTGATTGCTAATGATGTTGAGCAGTTTTTCATACATATTGACCATTTGAATTCTTCTTTTGTGAAGGGTCTATTTAGTTCACTTGCCCATTACCTCATTGGGTTATTTGTTTTCTTAGTGCTGAGTTTCTTGAGTTCTCTGTATAATCTAGATATTAGTCCTCAATTGGAGGAGTAGTTGGCAAAAATGTTCTCTCATTCTGTCGGCTTTTGGTTGAGGTTCTTGATAGTTTCCTTTGCTGTACAGAAGCTCTTCAGTTTAATGCAATCCCACATATTGATCCTCCTTTTAGTTTCTTGTGCCTTTGGGGTCTTGTTGATCAAGTTTTTACCTGTGCCTGTGTGTTGAAGTATTGGACCTATGCCCCCTTCAAGGAGCTGCAAGGTCTCTGGTCTGATTTCCAAGTCTTTGATATATCTTGATTTGACTCTTGTACAAGGTGAGAAATGGGATTTAATTCCATTTGTCTGCATATGGCAAGCCAGTTTTGCCAGTACCGTTTGTTGAAAAGGTTTTTTTGCAGTGTATGCTTTTGGCCCCTTTGTCAAAATTAATTAGCCATTTAAGTGTGTGGATTTGTTTCTGAGTCCTCTGTTCTGCTCCATTAGTTTATGTATCTGTTTTTGTGCCAGTATCGTGCTATTTTTATTACTATGGCTTTGCAGTATAGTTTGAAGTCTGGTATTGTGATTCTTCCTGCATGCTTTTGTTGCTGAGAACTACTTTGGCTATTCTGGGTTTTTTGTTGTTCCAAATGAATTTAAGGACTGATTTTATTATCTGTGAGGAATGACCTTGGTAATTTAGTGGGTATTGTGTTGAATCTGTAGATCACTTTTGGAAGAATGGCCATTTTGTTGATATTTATTTTGCCTATCCAAGAACATGGAAGATCTTTCCATCTTTTAAGGTCTTCTTCGATTTATTTTTTCAGTGTTTTATAATTTTCTTTGTACCTCCTCGGTTAAGTTTATTCCTAAGTATTTTGTGTATGTGTGTGTGTGTGGGGGGGATATCCTGAGTGGAAGTGTTTTCTGAATTTCTTTTTTAGTGGGTTTATGGTTAGCATACAGGAAAGCTTCTGGTTTTTTAAGATTGACTTTGTATCCAGACACTGCTGGATGTGTTTATCAGTTCTATAAGCCTTTTGGTTGAGTTTTTAGGTCTTCTAAGTATAGTATCATGTCATCTGCAAAAAGTAATAGTTTGAGTTCTTCTTTTCCTTTTTGTACACCTTTGATTTCATTTTCTTGCCTTATTGCTGTGGCTAGAGTATCAAGTACTATATTGAAAAGAAGTGGGGATAATGGACATCCTTGTCTTGCTCTTGTTTTGGGGGGAATTCTCAAAGTTTTTCCCCATTTAATATGATGTTGGCTGTGGGCCTATTGTATATTGCCTTAATGATGTTGAGGTATGTTCCTTCTATTCCAATAGCTACAGTGCCTTTAGCATAAATAGATGTTGAATTTTGTCAAATGCTTTTTTGACATCTATTGAAATGATCTCGTGATTTCTTTTGTATCTTGAATCAGCTTTGCATCCCTGGGATGAACCCTTCTTGGACGTGGTGTATGATTTTCTTGATGTGATTTTGAATGCATTTTGCTAGTATTTTGTTTAGCAGTTTTGCATCCAGGTTCATCAACCAACCATATAGGCCGGTAGTTTTCTTTCCTTGAGCTGTCTTTATTTGGTTTGGGTATTATTGTGATCTTGCCTTCATAGAATGTATTTGGGAGAGTCCCGTTTCTTTCTATTTCACAAAATAGATTGAAGAGTATTGGGATTAGCTCTTCTATACAGGTTTTTATAAAATTCACTTGAGAAACCATCTGATCCTGGGCTTTTCTTTGATGGTTGGTTTTTTATTGCTGCTTTAATCTCTTTGGTCGCAATTGATTGGTTTAAATTTTCAATGTCTTCTTGACTCAGTTTAGGAAGGTTATATTTATCTAGAAAGTTGTCAATTTCTTCCAGATTTTCCATTTTGTTGGAATATTGTTTTTCAGAGTAGTTTCTGATAATCCTCTGAATTTCTTATAGTAATACATTGAATTTGAGCTCATGATTTCAGCAGGCATTTGGAACTCCTGGGTTGGAATTTAGTAGGAGAAAAGTCAGAATTGTATATAGCAATTAAAGTCACACAAACCCTGGGAGAAATGAGAAACTTTCTACTTATGTCATTGTGGATATTTTTTTTTACCCTGCTTTGGTCATTTTCTTTGTAAGAGGTAATTAGATTACCTATCAGTAGAGGAAGATTTGAAAGCCTTACCTGTGTTTAAGTCTTAACAATGCCTCTTAATAAACAAATGACTTTGTCCGCATTTCCTTCTCGTGTCTCAGTAGTAGTGTAAAATAGAAATGATGGCAGCATCTATGTCAAAGGGTTTTGGTAGGAAATAAGTGATTTAATATTTTATAAATGCTTAGAGGAGAGCCTGGCATGTAGTTAGGCATACTTTTACTGTTATATCATGATTAATGCAATCAGTTCCATTAGGAATGTTTAAGAATTCTTATTTTTATAACTTGCATTTTTATCTTCTAGCTCTTCTATTAAAAGACAGAATGAAACAATTGCCAGCAGCAACAGTCCGTCTCCTTTCAAGTTCTCAGATCATCACTTCAGTGGTAAATGTGGTCAAAGAGCTTGTTGAAAACTCCTTGGATGCTGGTGCCACAAGCATAGATGTTAAACTGGTGAGTGTCCTTGAGACATCAAATTCTTTAAAGCATAAAAAGGGCCCAAAGGATGTGTTCTTCTTAAACTTTTACTTTTCTTTTCCTTCTGTGTGCCAGCAAATTATAAGGATATTGAACCTTTTAAGAGCAAATTCTTTAAAATATAATTTAATGTAAATTAATAATATAGCAATACTAAAGGAAATTGTAATGGACACAGGTACTTTAGGATTCTATCACCTGAAACATCAATTAAATGTTAGTATTACTTACTAATATTTTCCTTTTATTATTCATAATTACTTGTTTTACATATTTCTGTTTGCATTTTGAAACAGGGTCTCATTAAGTTACAGAGGGCCTCACTAAGAAACTGAGGCTGGTCGTGAACCTGCAATCCTCCTGTCTCAGCCTCCCAAGTACAGGAATTACAAGTGTGCGCCACAATGCCCAGCTTATATTTTCACTTTTTAAGTTTAAGTTAAGCATAGTAAATCACTGAGTTAATTTGATTTATAACACTGTTATGAATTCATTGCAGTTAGTTAACATGTCCATTTTTCATGTTCTAAATTGAAGCGCTTTTAAGGGTAAATTATATTTTATTCATTTGTGCATCCTCTCTTATACCTAGCCAGTACCTACTACATAGTTGGAAGGTAAATAATTTTAGTGTATGAATATGGTGTTTTGTGTGAATATGGTGTTTTGTTTTGCTACTTGAGATTGAATCCAGGGGCATTCTACCTCTATGCTACATATCCGAGCCCTATTTTATTTTGAAACAAGGTCTTGTTAAGTTACTGAAGCTAACCTCAAACCTGCAACACTTCTGTCTCAGCTTCCCAAGTACTGGGATAATAGACACGCACCACTGCACTTGGCTTCAGTATTTTTTTAACCACCTCATTATGAGATATATTTGTTATTATGGCATTAGAAATAATGTCCTGTTTTAAAATAAAGAATTAAAAAAAAAAAAAAAACTAGGGCTGGGGGCATAGCTTGAAGGTAGAATGCCCTTGGGTTCAATCCCCAGTACTACACACACACACACAAAAAAAAGAAAGAATGTTGATAGGGATGTCTTTGTAGGAAAAGGACAGAACCTGTGTTTTTGTTTATCAGATAACATTCTATGATATAGTTATAAAATCTGAGCAGCCACTTAACTAATAATATATCCATTTTATGCCAATTTTCTGGCAATTTGCCAAAAGCCACATGATGAATAAGTAGTGAAGCTGATATTGGAATTCAGTCTTTCTGACTTTGAAACCTATTAAAGATCTTACCTCTGTGCTAGTTTTTGTTACAGTGTTTAAGTGCATCATACTAATTTAGGTGCTTGCAGGACAGCTACCATACTGCACTTATGAGACTTCAAATTCCAGGTAGCACTTGGATTTGCACTTCTTACAAGTTTCTAGTTGAGGCTGTTGCTATGTTAGGGAATATATCTTTTTAATTGCTCTTCTATACCATATCAAACCTGTATTGTGTTTTAAAATAATAAGCTCTATGAGCCGGATGTGGTGGCTCACACTTTTAATCCCAGTACTTGGGAGGTTAAGACAGGAGGATCACAGGTTTGTAGCCAGCCTCATCTACTTAGTGAAGCCCTCTGCAACTTAGTGAGACCCCGTTTCAAAAGAAAGAAGGGAAAATAGTGCTGGGGGTATATCTCGTGGGTAGAATGTGTGTGGGTTCAATTCCTGGTACTGCAAAAAAAAAAAAAAGTTCTATGAACATGAAAAGTACTTAACATAAAGACTATTTTTCTCAGACATTTCACATAGTTCAATCTGATGAGAGTAAAATTGATAAGATTATATTCTGAGAGATTTCATTTAAGAATTTTACACAGCTAAACATATATCCTGTTCTCTTTTCTTCTTTTTAATCTAAAGCATGTATCTTGTTCTTAAATGTCTCTGAAAGAAAATTTACTTTTTAAAACGTCACCAAGTCAGCCAGGCGTGGCGGCGCACTCTTGTAATCCCAGCGCTTGGGAGGCTGAGACAGGAGGATCACACAGGTTTGAAGCTAGCCTCAGCTACTTAGTGAGGCTCTCAGCAACTTAGTGGGGCTCTCAGCAACTTAGTGAGACCGTGTTTCTAAATAAAGTATAAAACAGGTCTGTGAGTATAGCTCAGAGGTAGAAAAGCCCCTGGGTTCCACCCCCAGTACCACACACACAAAAAAAAATCCACCAAGCCAAATGAAGTACTTCTATGAAAGTAAATTAAACATTATAACCTGTCTATACGTTTTAGTGTCTTGACATTTATCACTATCTACTTTATAGCATTTTTAAAAACTCAATGGGCTTTTCTACATAATAAGACCTATTTTACGATTTTGTACAATAATTACTGTCATCACTAGGTGTGTTTTCATAATTAGTTCAATATGTTAACGCCATTTCAAACATTTAAAGAGATTTTTGTAGCGGCGAGCAGTGGCACACACTTATAATCCCAGCATTCAGGAGACAGAGACCAGAGGATTACGGTTTGTGGGCAGCCTCAGCTACTTAGCGAGACCTTTCACAACTCAGTGAGACTCTGTTTCAAAAAAATTAAAAAAGACCAAAAAATAGGACTGGGGTGTACCTTGGAGGTAGAATGCCCTGGGTTCCATCCCCAGAACCAAACACACACACACACACACACACACACACACACACACACACACACGATTTTTCTTTAGAGTTCTTATTTATGTTACAATATGAGGAACTAAATCTTAGAAATCTTCTTTACCTTGGATATATAATGTATCTAAAAAATATTGACACATATAGTATTGTATAATTTTAGCTTATCCAAAGGAAGTGATATTATTTCCTCCTTTATCCCTTGCATCAATGGCCTATAGATAAAACACTTGGAGTCAGGGTTATGATGATCTTGACTACCATGCTTTGGGTATGGTATTCACAGAAAGTGTGATTATTACAGGAATTTAG
Source organism: Muscardinus avellanarius (assembly GCF_963383645.1). Lineage (NCBI taxonomy): Eukaryota > Metazoa > Chordata > Mammalia > Rodentia > Gliridae > Muscardinus > Muscardinus avellanarius. The sequence continues at coordinate 47,561,016 of NC_137787.1, read as the reverse complement.
ATTTTGTTTTTATTATGTATACATAACTTAGTATTAGAATATAGAACTAAGCTATGAATTAAGTTTGTTTTCTTAATTTTTAAATTAAAAACTCACTGAAATTGCTGTTAGTTGTGTTTTCCCAGCCACTTCCTGTTTGGTGATACTTGCAGAAAAGTTTAGAAAGTTATAATGTGCCGGGCGTGGTGGCACACACTTGTAATCTCAGTACTTGGGAGGCTGAGACAGGAGGATCACGCAGGTTCTAATCCAGCCTCAGCTACTTAGTGAGGCTCTCAGCAACTTAGTGACACTGTGTTTTCAAATAAAATATAAAATAGGTCTGGGAGTATAGCCTGGAGGTAGAAAACCCCTGGGTTCCATCCCCAGTACCACACACACACACAACAATGTAAATATTTTGATTTTTTAATGAAAGCAACAGGGAGAAAGTATTCAAAACAAGCTTGACGAATGATCATTGCTGGCTAGATGAATAACTGTAATTGCTAACTAGACTTCATGGGTGGAACAGGTAATATTTTGCTGGTGCTGCTGTTTTTTTTTCACTGGAGGGATTATATATGTAAGTCAGAAGAAGTTTTTGTCAAGTTTAAACATAAATTATCATAAATTAATTATAAATTAAACATAAGTTACCGCAATAGTGAAATAATTAAAAGAACCTTTAAAGATTAGACTGGTATTTTATGTTGTATGAAATGAAAACAAGAGACTTGCTTATTGGACTATAACTAGGAATTAGTACAACTAAAGAAAAAACCCTTTTATTTTTATTTTTATTTTTTTATTTTTTTATTTTTTTTTGGTGGTACTGGGGTTCCTGGAAGCCCTCTTTCCTCCGGGCTACACTCGCAGACCTATTTTATATTTTTGAAACAGGGTCTCTTACGCCAGCACGGCTGGCTTCGAACCTGCGCGATCCTCCTGTCTCCGCCTCCCAAGCGTGGGGATTACAAGCATGCGCCACCACGCCCGGCCAAAACCCTTTTATCTCTACGATTATCCTTCTATAAGAGGTAAATAAATGTCCAAATAATTTCACTTGTGTTTCTGTTTCTTATGTGGTTACAATTTGATACTTTTATGTGTTAAAAGTATTTTTAATTTTTTATAGGAGAACTATGGCTTTGATAAAATTGAGGTTCGAGACAATGGTGAGGGTATCAAGGCTGTTGATGCACCTGTCATGGCAGTGAAGTACTACACCTCCAAAATAAGCAATCATGAAGACCTTGAAAACTTGACAACCTATGGTTTCCGTGGAGAAGCCTTGGGGTCAATTTGTTGTGTAGCCGAGGTAAGGTAATTTGTATTTATAGACTATGTTAGTGATTTAATAATCACAAAATATTAGAATTAAGAAAAAACGAATCCAGTACTTGGCAAAGTATATTTTAAATTTTTTTCGAATTTGTGGTAAAATAGACAACATAAAATTTACAATTACAATCCCTTTTAAATGTAGAGTTTGGTGACATTAAGTACATTTACATCATTGTATACCCATCAGCTGTATCCATCTCCAGATTTTTAACCACCATCCTAAACTGAAATTTAGTACCTTTTAAGGAACAGCTAGCTCCCCATTTCCTTGACCTCTCACACCCTGTCCTCTAGTTACCACTGTTATACTTTCTATCTCTGTGAGTTAAGTATTCTGGGTACCCTATAAAAGCAGAATCACGCAATATCTGTCCTTTCACGTCTGGCCTAGCATAATGTCTTCAAGATTCATACACACTGTAATATGTACCAGCATTTCTCTTCTTTATAAGATGAATAATATGAATAAGGTGCATCTTGTATATGTAGCACATTTTGTTTATTCATGCATCTGTTGCTGAACACTTGTGCTGCTTCCACTTTGGGGCTGTTGTGAATGATGTTGCTCTGAACATGGGTGTACAAATATATGTTTGAGTCTTTGCTTTCACATCTTTTGAGAATGTACCCAGAAGTGGACTTGTATCAGGTGATAATTCTACTTTTAATTCGTTGAGGAACAGCAATGTGTGCTTTGCAACGTTAATATTTATTAGAGGAGAAGGCAGTTTAGTGGATCTTTAGCTTGGAAATGATACATATAGCATTCTCAGAGCCTTTTCTGTATTAAAGTAAAACATTTAGCATTCTCAGAGCCTTTTCTGTAGTATAGGACATTGTGAATCTTTAAGGGTAGTAGTTTATGGTAAGTACAGTTTGCTCCATCTACGTGATTATGACGTCCTTTTATTGAGAAACAAATTTCTTTTGTTTATTTGTTCTGTGGAACATACTTTGGTCAGTACAAACAGTAAGGCTGAGTTCTAGAGGTATGAATGGATATGTTCTAAACCATAGACTTTTAGAGGCAGGTTGAATTCTAGAGCATGACTCTTCTGACTTCTGGTTAGTCGCTTGTAATAGTCCAGTGCCTGAAATGCTTACTTGCATTATGCCAATTACATTACACTGTCCCTGCCCCAGATTTTATAACCAGTTTGTGGCAAAGCCCATCTGTATTCTTGATCTCTTCCTTTCCATGTATCTCGTTTGTGTTTGATTACCCGATTTGACTAGTTCCTCTATGCTGCTGTTGGACTCTGTTTTATTGCATGACAGTATCTCTGTGCCTGAAAGGGTCACAAGGTGATTTTGTAATACTTTATTTGTGCTTAGGCTGGAAGATCCGATTTAAGCGAGAATGATCAAGTACAGTAAAATGATTGCATTTCATACCTGTTGTCAGTATAAAAGTGGCATGGGCATGAGATAATGGTTGCTGGTTCATCTTCTGGTCTTTGGGCATCTATTTAGTAGCACAGTCTTCTCAACAGTGATGTGTTCTTCAGAATCATTGTGGCATAGTTAAAGTTTTCTCAATTTTTTTGTAGATAGGGTCCTACCTAGGTATTCACTTTCTCTTTGACTTTGGGGCTCTATAAGGTGTTCTCCTAAATGGGCCAATGGTGGTTCAGTCTAAGTGGGAGATTTTGCTATTGAACTGGGGTTTCGCCTTTGTTGGCATCCAGATGTTCAGATCTTCTTAAAGGAAGCAATCCTTAAGTGCACTCTTAAAACCTCTACCCAAAATCTAGCACACCGTGTGCTTCTCTGTCTTACTCAGCACTTGCTTTATTTAGAGTTCACTCAGCCTTCAAATAGATTTTGGAAAAGAGCAACTAGCAACTAGAAGGTACATCTGGGCATTGCCCATCCTTCTCCCTAGAGAATATAGAAATTACAATCCTAGATCTTGTACAAAAAGTCTGTTTTTAAAGTGTATTGGATTGTACCAGGGGTCTCTGAACCTCCCAGTACTAGTACTGTTCCTTGAGCTCTCAGTGGCTATTTTAGAACATGAATATTTGATTTTTTAGCTGTTGTCCAAACTGGTGGATAGCCTTTAACAGTTGTTTTGATAGAGTATTATCAGAAAATATATATTTTGATATATTTTGGCCTGTCTATATTTTCTATAAGATATATTTGCCTTTCAGACTGGAAATTGGTCATAATCAGCTTTGCCTGCTAGGTGGCAGCACTATACTTAGTGTTTTCTTTGAGCTATGTGATTTATCCAAATCTTCTTTGTAGGTCTCATTGTAGGCAGTATAGTTTTTCAAGTATATCTTTATTGGTCACTCTTTATCCTGTTTTTTTTTTTTGTTACTTAAGCCCACTCAATGTCCACATTTATCATTTTCTCACTTACTTTTGAGGCTCAGAGGACCTTGACTATAATTAAAATAATTTTGCCCGTCAAAATTACAAAAGAATCATCAGAGTATCACAATAAAAAACTGTAAACTTTTAGCGAGGCATGATGGCGCATGCTTATAATCCCAGCATTTGGGAGGCTAAAACAGGAGGGTTGTGGTTTGTGGCCAGCTTCAGCTACTTAGTGAATCCCTTTGCAACTCAGTGAGACCCTGATTCAAAATAAAGGATAAAAAATAGGGTTGGGGTGTAGCATGGAGGTAGTAGGCCTCCGGGTTCCATCTTCAGTACTGAAAGAAAAAAAAAAAAAAAAAAACCCTGTAACTTTCAAACGATTAAGATTTGCAATTTATACACTGCAGTGCTAAGCACTTGTTTATCTTAAAAAATATTCATATTCATAGAGCATTTCATGGAATCCTCCTCTTTCTTACAGGAATTTGGGGAAAACACATACGTGTGTGTGTGTGTGTGTGTGTGTGTGTGTGTGTGTGTGTGTGTGTGTAATACATTTTTATATATATACTCCAGATTAAGATAAAGACCACTGTCAGTACCCCAGAAGGTTTCTTTTCCTACTCAGTACTTGAGAGGTAACTGCTCTTCTGGTCTCTGCCAACACAGATTTGTTCTGCCTATTCTTAAACTTTATATAAATGGGATCTTATAGCAGGTATTATTTTGTCACAGATTTTGTGATGATGATTTAGGTTTTGATTGTACCTGAAAGTTAAAGGAAAGCTATAACTGGAAGGGATCCTGGTAGGAGTAGTGGGCCTTAGTGCACTGTCCAGATCCCCCATTTTAGAACTGGGTGCTACTGAGATTATTGGTGACTGAATACTCACAAGTAACCTTCCCTTAGGAGGTTGCCTTTAATTCAGCTGGAGAGAGCGAGCCTACTCAGGTCATGCAGGGTAGCCTGCATCCAGTGACTGGCCTGGTCCCTTTAGTATAGCTCTGGCCTGTCCCCACAGAGGTATTCCAGAGCACTTCCTCAAAAACTGCTTGCTCACTAATACCTATCTGAAAGCCCACTTTATGGGTGAGCCTTCCTACAACATAGGTGTTCTTTGGCTCTGTCTCCATATTACTGATGAGGAAACTGGAGTCTTGTGAAGCCAAATGCTATCTCCTACGCCAACTTCAAAATAATTTCTAATAACCATATTAGAATATTAACCATATTAATCATAACTAATTTTTTATGGTCTACTATATGCAAGGTGTTGTGCTAGGTAGTTTATTTCAGAGAAATTATGTGAAGTAAATGGAATATGAAAATTGTGACCCCCTTTAGGACACATAGTATTTCCATGAAAAACCCAAGAATTCAGTTTCATGGCTTTCAGTACTGGGTTCTCCATGTTATGTTTCCTTCTTATTAATACACTTAAAAAGGTATATATAAGTTTAACAATGCCTCCATATTGAAATAATAAATGTACCCAGGTGGTAGTGGTAAGCTCAATAAATTAGTTGCCAGAGCCAAGTTAAAAGTTATGTGGATGAGTTGGGCACAGTCATGCATACCTGTAATGCCATACTTGGGACCCTGAGACAGAAGAATCAAAAGTTCGAGGTCAGCCTCAGCAATTAGTGAGACCCTCAGCAATGTAGCACGACTCTGTTTTAAAATAAGAAAATAAAAGGAGTTCAGGGTGAGGCTTAGAGGCAGAATTCCCATGGGTTTAATCCCCAGTATAAAAAGATAAAAAGTTACCTAGGAGGATTCTGAATGGTATTTCAGAAATACAGAAAGTGATGTTTGTCAATGTCGGTTACATGTAAAATACAGTTAGGCTGTAGTGATGTTTTAGTCAGCAACTGAACTACATAGTTTGTGATAATGATCCCATAAGATTATAGTAGAGTGAGAAATCCCTGTCGCCTTGTGACAGCGAACCATCTTAGGGCAGCGCATTACTCAGGTGTCTGTGGTGGTGCTGGTGTAAACAAACAACCTCTGCCAGTCGCGTCAACATAGCACATTCAGTTGTGGACTGTGTCTAACATAGTGGCCATGTTACAGATTTATGAATTTACGATTTATCATGAATGTACTTCTACTTATGAAGACTGTCCCCCCAAATTTCAGCTGTTAAAATTACTTTTTATTAGATTGTTTTAAAGAGGCTAAGACAGGAGGATCAAAGGTTCTCAGCCACTCGCAGCAACTTAGTGAGACCCTGGTTCAAAATAAAAGAGTGTTGGCGCAGCTCTAACAATTGCCCTGAGAGTCTGCAGCCCCAGCTAGCTGATAATTTTTCTTTTATGCTAAATTATCTTAATAAATATTTTAATATCCTGAAAAAATTAAAATAAAATAGTGTTGGGGGTAGAACTCAGAGGTAGAATACCCTGGTTTCAATCCCTAGTGCAATACACACACACACATACATACACACACATGAATTATATTGGATATATTGTTTCTATTGTCTAATATGTTATAAATATAAATTATACTATGCCCTCCAAAGAAATGTTTAAGAAACTAATTTAAGCTTTTTGAACTGGATTTTAAGTGGAAGCTAAATTATACCTTTGTTTTCTTAAAGTCAGAACAAACTCTAAACCCAGGAATCACAAGCCTAATTCTAGATCCCAAGTCAATTTGAATAAGAGACTCATGGCCAAAGGCATAAGATAGTTTTTTTTAGAGAGTTATTTTTCCTCTACTAAGTGATGATAATGATTTGGAAGTCGAATAAAATAATACATATTAAATTAACTTGAATATTATGTACCATGCAGATGAAAATTGTTTTTACTTTGAACTTGAATGAGAGGAGCAGTATGCAGCTGTATCAGATAGATGATTAAGTCATCAGTCTTGCTTATTCCCTTGTCTACAAGCAGTATTTCATTCCTCCACATTCAAAGTATATGCAGATTCCTCCACATTTTTGGGAGGTCCTTCCTGAAACTTTATATCCATTCATAAGTAAATTCTAATTATCACCAAAAGCCTTCATTCTGTAGTATAAGGACTTTTTTATCTTTCTCTCGTATTTTACCTCAGAAGAATTGCCAGCCATTTTCCATATTGCACTCCTTTTTGTTGATTCATCTATTCAACATTTGTAAAGTTGTTACAGTGTGGTGGGTATTATTCTGACCTGTCAAGTTTATTATATATAATTTTGTGAAGTTGGAATACAGGATCTGTAGATTTGATTTTGTTTTACACCATGTTAAGCCTCCATGGCTTATGGGACAGAATGGGAAGCTAAGTCATTCTGTTTTGAAAAGGGAGTTGGCACTCCTTATTGGTGGGCCCACACAGTTAGAAAAGGGAAAAGAGAAGCCCTCACCGTCATTCTGATGGTTCTAGGCCAAGTGGACGGTCCTGACTCCTTTTCCTCAGTGTTGGGTGCCTCCTACATCCTGTATAGCTGTGGCAGTAGAGTGCTAGTCAGGAGTATGCATGGAAAATTTTGAAGCATTTGGAATATTCTGCTTCCTGAATACAGCTTTCTCACAGGTAATAGAACGCTTTTGTAAAGCTAGCCACATGTAATGGCACATACCTGTTTTCCAGCTGCTTGAAAAAGGCTGAGGCAGGAGGAGCACAAGTTCAAGGCCAGCTTAGGCAGTTTAGCAAGACCCTGTCTCAAAATAAGGTTTAATCCAGGGCTGAGATTGTAGCTCAGTGGTGGAAGACTTGACTAGCATATGTCAGGCCCTGGATTTGATTCCCAACACCACAGAAAACAAAACACTCCATGTCTCTCTCACACACACACAGCTAAAATCAAACACTTAAAAAAAAAAAAAAAAAAAAAAAAGCAAAACAAGCCAGCCCCTCCATAAGGCTTTATCATAATTACCTAAAATGAATTTTTGTCAAGAAAAGATTTTTGCTTGAATTTCCAGGAACTTTCTAATTTTTTAATTTACTTTTTATTCAAACATTAGAAAAAAACTGCATAATTTAAATTTTGTTATAATAATAGTTCTTTTTTGGTGGTGTTGATGTACTGGGGCTTGAACCCAAGGGCATTCTACCTCCAAGCTACACCTCCAGCCCTATTTTATTTTTTATTTGAAAACAGGGTCTCACTAAGTTGTGAAGTGCCCACGATGTTGAAGCTGGCCAAGAACCTGTGATCCTCCTGTCTCAGCCTCCCATGTACTGGGATTACAAATATGTACTACAATGCCGGCTATGACAACAGTTCTTAAAACAGACCAGTTTTTAATAACTGATAGCTATCCTAAGCCCTGAGGTACTCTACACACGTATAAAACTTCTCTTCCTAAAATATTATGTTTCTTTATTTCCTTTTCTTGATGCCACTGGATTCACTCACTTCCATGATTCCTTAGTGCCTCTAATAAGAATCACCAGTATGAGTGTGTAATATTAGAGACACTCCTGATGACGGAGTCACTGCGGGTTCAGATGCTAGCCGCTGTACTGCTAACACATTCTGAATCTGTGCCTGGTACAAGAAAAGGTTTCCTGCCCAGGACACAGGGTCATATGATGAAATGAACTCTTGAAATACAATTCCTTCCTCTGAGGACACTGTATTTCATGAATTTGAAACATTCTAAGTGTGCTTTCTTTCACTGTCTTTATAAATTTCAAAGCATCTTCCATAAAAATAAATTTTCATAGGGCCCTACAAGTTGTGATTTAAGAAATTTTACTTTTGGAAAATACTTTGTGTTCTATTTACTTTAACATAAATGTTACATTAAGAACACTCAAGCCCAATTTCACTTTTTATCACTTTAGCTTATATTCACCGAAGCTGGAGTATATTTACTATTCATTAATATGTTTAAAGGAGGAACAAATTAATATCTTATAAAATGCTTTGAAGTGGTTGAAGCAAAATCCCATGTAACCTTATAGAGTATTAGCATCATCTTCATCTTATCATCACCCTACTCTCAAAAATGATCGTGTAATCATTTATTCAGGACTGTCTAGAAGCCACTGGCAAAGCTAGTACTGGGACTCAGAGTTCCAGGGCTGCCTTTGCTCAGTGATACCAACTGTAGGTCAGGTGGCTGGCTCTTTGGAGAATAGAAATAGAATTCAATTGACCTTGGCATTTTGGAGAAGGGGTTGGTTAAATGTAGAATTGTTTTTAAAGGGACATCTGTGGAATGAGTAAATATACAGGAAAGAAAATTTGTGGCAATCTTTGTCCTCTTTGTTCTTTGAATAAACTTTACCAGAGGAATCGCTATTGGATACACAACAGTTGGGTTGTAGCAGGGAAGATTAAGATTAATTATTAGGAATTTTTAAACAATTTTATAACTTTTGAACCATGGAATGTATTTTTAATACTTTCACTGGTGCATTGTAATCTCACATCATAGTGTGGTTCATAGTGATGGAGACATAGATGCACACAGAACTTGGTGAGCTTTCTCCGTCTCCCTCCCGACTCCCCCTTCCCCAGACAGGGTCTTGAGATTGGCAGTGGTTTCTTACATATGTACATAATATCAGTGGAAGTGTTTCCTTCATGAACTCCCCCTCCTCCCTCAGACCACCCCCATCATGCCTGTGGGACCTGGAGAACATGACGTTAAATGAGATTAGCCAAAGAAAAGGGTTATATGTTTTATTGCACGTGCGAAAGCCAGGGAGTAATGGAGGTACAAAGGGAACTTCATGGAATGTGTTTTCCAAGAAGTAGAACAATCATTTAAGAGTACACAGAAGCTCACGGTTTTGTTTTAGGTGCAGCTTTTTTGGAATACTTACCACAGAAATAGCAGCGTGACTCTGTGCCCATAGTAAGGGTTTTATGAGCTTGACTTTGAGAGCGAATCTACGGTAAATCTGCTTGGCTATGATGGAGTAACAGAATTGACCCATCTGACCCCAGATGAGTTTCAACTGCAGAGCTGGATCTCTGTGGCTAAATTATGTAGATGCATTTTAACAATATTCAGCTCAGTTGAGTCCAGGGATAGGCAAGAAGAAACATGGCTCCCAAATTTGGGTCAATGCTCACCATATGTGGCTTTTCCTTGTCCACCTTGCTTTCTTGCCAGCATAGCCACGCCTCACCTTTGTTATTTTGTGACAAAATTACTATTGTGACTATTCTACTATTCTCATAAGTTAGTTAAATAGGGTAAGGGTAGCTTAAAATAATGCAGACATTTTTAAATGTATATTTCTTTGACTAACCTCTGAAGAAATACTTTTATACTGAGTAAAGTACTGGAGATTGAACCCAAGGGCATTCTACCTCAGAGCTATACTCTCAGCCTTATTTTACTTTTACTTTGAAACAGGGGTTGATGAGAGCCTCACTATTTGCTAAGGCTGCCCTAGCACCTGTTTTCCTCTCGTCTCAACCTCCTTAGTACTGGGATTACAGACGTGTGCCACCGTACCTGGCTCATGCTTTTATTTTTAAAGCTCACATTTTTTAACTAGTAAGTTTAAGGAAGAAAATGTTCTTAGATGTATATATGTATAATTTACTTTTTAACCATAACCTTAAAATACAGAGATCCTGTTTAACCCAGGTTATTAAGTGATTAGTTTACCTAAGGATTATTATTTATTTGTGCACAAATTTACAGAAATAGCCTGTTAAATAGCAGGTTCCCCTAAGGCAATTGAAATATTTGCTTTTACAGCTATTTAATAAAATTGATGTTTAATACAGATGATATTTAATACAAATAACCATTTCAGGCATACTGGTATGTGTTTGAGTGGCTTGATTAAAATATCCAAAAGTCAGTGATTTGCAGCCGGAAAGATGAGCTGTTCTATTGTTTATTTGATGTAATTTTAGGAGAAATGATCATAAGAATTTATCAACATAGTTCAAATCTAATTTTATAGTGATCCCATTGTAATATCTAAAGTGGAAATTTTTACTACAAGATTTTTTTAATTTCTAGGTTTTAATTACAACGAGGACAACTGCTGATAATTTTAGCACTCAATATGTTTTAAATGGCAGTGGTCACATAGTTTCTCAAAAACCTTCACACCTTGGTCAAGGTAAGAGAGAAATTTTATAACATTCTTTACCTTTTCTGGCTTGTTTGTTAAAAATAACGTTACTCCTTCAACTAAAATGTATTATTTTAGATTTGGTCTTGATAAAGTCTAGGTGACTTTAAAGCAAACATTTATCCTTTAGCTATGAACTGCATAAAGACTTAAGAATTATTCTTGGGAGGAGCTATGTGAGAGACTGGATAAGTCCATGGAGTAGTAATATCTGTAAGAACATGAATTTTCCAATTACTGCATCACCAGCATCTTCCTTAACAATGGAGTATAATATTTTATTGAAATATTATAAAGATTTATAAGCTCTATAAATTAAGATGCCATTGATGTATAATAAAGATCAACCATAGCATTAAAATATTATGATTAAACAAATCATTTGAAATATATTCATTTATGAAAAATGTCAAACATATGCACAAGTACATAGGATAGTAGGCTCACTGCTCAGTTAGAGCCACACCAGTTTCTTTTTTCTAATATCCTCATCCCCTTTCTACCGTCTTCCTGTCTGTAGTGTGTGTGTGTGATCCTTCCCAGTATCAGGGATTGAACCTAGAATCATTCTACATCAGTGCTCTACCCTCGGCCCTTCTTTATTTTGATAAAGGTTCTCTAGATTGTTGAATCTCAGTATGTTACTGAAACTGTCCTTGATTCTCTTCTTTCTCAGCCTTCCAGTGCTGGGATGAGAGGTGTCCACCATCACACCTGGCACCTTTCTGTATTATTTCGAGGCAAATAAATATATTACTGTTCCTACTAATACTTCTTTACTGTTTTGCACATTCGTATGTTAATTTCACTACATTTTAATTGATATGTCTTTCAATTCTTTTTTCTTTGTTTGTTTTTGTTTTTTGCGTACAGGCTGTACCCTCAGCCCTATTTTTTAGTCTTTTTTATTTTTAAAACAGAGTCTCACCGAATTATAAATGGCCTCGCTAAGCAGCTGAGGCTGTTCGAGAACCGCGATCCTCCTGTCTTAGCTCCAGATGCTGGGATTACAAACGTGATCCACCATGTATGGCTTCAGTTATTCTTAAAAAATTAGTAAAGGAGCTGGGTGTGGCGGCGCACGCTTGTAATCCTAGCATTCGAAGGCTGAGACCGGAGGATGACGGTTTCCAGACAGCCTCAGCTATGTAGTGAAGCCCTCTGCAACTTAGTGAGACCCTGTTTCAAAATAAAGAGTAAAAAATAGGGCAGGGGGTGTGGCTTGGAGGTCAGATGCCCCTGGGTTCCATCCTCAAATCTGCAACAAAACAAAACAAAACAAAACAAAAAAAACCCAGAAAAACTAGTAAAGGGGAAAATCTCACTCCGCTTACATTTCACACATTTTCTTTAATCTTCTTCATGTTCCTATTTCTGATCCTGAGATGATTAAAGTTAAGAAAATTTTAAAGTTTTGTCCTCTTTAGGGTCATGTTCAAAAGAATTTTAGATGGGAAAAGGAAATTGTTGGGGTTTTTTGTTTACCTTCCTCTAATTTGTATTTTAAATTCACGTTCACTTTTATTGTTCTTCTTTATAATTTACCAAGTATTGTCTTTCTTCTGGTTTATTCCGTCCAGTTTTAAAGTTAAATTATTGGATTTATTGATTTTTAAAATGACTCTGTTTTCACTGAAACTTATTTTCTTATATCAATTCTGATTCTAGATTTGCTGTTTCATTTTTTATAAATTTTTAGCATAGATGTTGATTGCTTTTGCCCAATAGGAATTAATATTTTTATATCCACTTAGGAAAAAGTTAATAGGAACTCCTACAAAAACAAAAATTTGTAAATTTTTTCATCTAAGGAAAATGAACTTAAGCCAGGTGTGGTGGCACACCCTTGTAATCCCAACATTTGGGAGGCTGAGACAGGAGGATCTCAGTTTGCGGACAACCTCAGATACTTAGTGAGGTCCTTTGCCACTCAGTGAGACCCTGTTTCAAAAAAAGGAATAAAAATAGGGCTGGGAGTGGAGCTCAGAGGTAGAATACCCCTGGGTTCCATCCCCAGCACCACCAAAAAAAAAAAAAAAAAAAAAAAAATTAAGTCTACTGTTTAGTTTGCTATGTAATAGCAAATATTATACATATTTTTACTTAAATAATAGAATTTAATTGTTCTACTGTTAGGAGAAAGAGAAGGCATATTTATTTATTTATTTATTTATTTATTTATTTATTTATTTATTTATGTAATCCCTCTCCAGAAAGCCCTGACCCAGGTCATAGGAGTTCATACTAGGAAACCATTAGGAGATACTTGAGTGGCTGTCCAGTAGAGTACTTTGAAGTAATCTAGTCACCTTATAAAACTTAAATGTATTTATTTTTATCTTAGTAGTAACGTTCTAATCTGGATGGCCAGTAACTATGCAGCACTCATACTTCTCATGCTTTTATGTATTCATCTCCATGGGAACTAGGAAATAACAGTCCTTAAATATGGACTCCATTTGATCTTTGCCCTTTACTGGTTGATTTTCCTTTGCCTGCTGACCTCATCTTGTACCTTTAGTAAGTGAGACCAGGTATGCATATTAAGGAACTTTTATAGTCAGTAAGTGAACCTTTTTTTCTTTAGCCTATTTCTTTTATCTTACGAAACAACATACTTGAAAGGTCAATAATTGCAAAACCAGCAATTGCCTTTCACAACTCAGTTTTTTTCACCTAATTACAGCTGATTGTTTATAGGACATAACAACAACAAAAAACAAAATCTTATTTTCAAGTTGCTATAGGTGGACATATAAAAATCCATGAATATTCTCAGAGGCCTTTTACATTTATATTGCTTAGTGCTGATAGTTTTTGAGTGATTGAATCACAGACTCACATTTCACCAGCTGTCATTAGCTTCCATTTAAATATTTTCTGTGTAAGATAAAACTACAGTTCAGCCATCCTAATTTATACCTGTGCATTTAGGGTTCTTGGAGCTTAATTTCTGCTCTGTTGTGAACATCCTTGCTTAGCAGTTGTTCTTCATATCTGATAGGACTGTAGATAGCATAACTATAGTTACATGAACATCTTACAACAAACTCTTACTTGAGCATTGGAAAATTTATTACTCCTTTAAAAGATGTGTTTTAAAACGTTTAAAAATAGCTTACAGGAAATTTCAGTTCTAGTTTTTCTGGGTATAGGTACTTTTTTAATGGGTTAATTTAACCATTTAAATGATTTATATGTTTAACAGTATGTCATTTTAATCCCTTGCCTTCTCTTTACTTACATATTAAAGCCACTATACCTGATTTAAAAAGAAAAACTAACAAAAAATATAAAAGTAAATCTCCAGATTTTAAATTATTTTATTAAGAATGCTGATTTGGGGCCAGGCATTGTGGCACACGCTTGTAATCCCAGCACTTGGGAGGCAGAGACAGGAGGATCATGGTTTGCGGATAGACTCAGCTACTTAGTGAGGCCCTCCTCAATTCAGTGAGACCCTGTTTCAAACATAAAAAGACTAAAAAAAGAAAGAAAAAAAATAGGGCTGGGGGTGTAGCTTGGAGCTAGAATGCCTTGCTGACTTGTTTTAGCCATATCTTTTTCTATTATCACTTTTCTTTCTTTTTTTTCCCTCCTTTTTATACTAGAGATTGAACCCAGGAGCATTCTACTTCCAAGCTACACCCCATCCTTTTTTATTTTAAAACAGGATCTCACTAAATTGCTGAGGATGGCCTTGAATCTGTAATGCTCCTGTCTCAGATTCCTCTGTACTGGGGTTACAGGCATGTGCCACTACACCTGGCTACTTCTGTTTCCTTTACTAACTTAGACAATCAGTATTAAGCTTCTAAATTGATTTACCCTCCTGGACAAATTCTTTTAGTATCCCCAGTACTTCTGCCTTAGGAGATGTCAACACTTACTCAGCTGTTATTAAAGCATCACCTTCTTTGTAAATTCTATGTGAGATTGAGCATATACTGAAAGTGTTCATAATTAAAGAATGTAACTATTTATTAAATAGCTAGGAATGCTTTCTAATACATGTAGGAACCCAAACTGCTGCATTAGGAATAAAAATAGCTGCCTTGAAAAAGTGCTGTAACATAGGGTCATATGAAAATATAACGGAGCATATGACAGGACTGCAAATTAATTCTGGTGTTAGAAGAATGTGCTAAAGTTACTGACCTAAGCAGTTTTCTTGTAAAATATGATAGTATTACTGTGGCCTCATGCCTGTTGGCCAGTATTACTTAGTACTTACTTTTATTTTCATGATATACATTTCATTTGGAAACAGAAAATTTCTTTCTATCTGTAAATTTTATTCAGGTATATAATTTGTATCTCAAAAGTAATTCTGTTTATTCTGAAAGAGTATGTTTTGATGACAAAGCGATAATTATTAATATACAGATTCGAAGTGTGATATGGTGGCCCATGCCTGTGATCTTAGTTACTTGGGAAGCTGAAACAGGAAGATCAAAGGTTTGAAACCAGCCTAGGCAATTTAGTGAAAATTTATTTTATTTTATGGTGCTGGGGAGTTAACCCAGAGACCTTCTACCTCCAAGCTATACCCTCAGCCTGAGATTTTTTATTCTTTATTTTGAAAAAGTGTGTCACTAAGTTTCAGAGGGCCTCACTAAGGTACTTGGGAACCTGGATCCTTTTGTCTCAGCTTCCAAAGTATTCCCAAGCAAGTACCACCAGGACGGGGCTAGTAAAACCCTATTTTAAAATTATTAATAAAGCCGGGCATGGTGGCACACACTTGTAATCCCAGCATTTGGGAAGCAGAGACAGGAGGATCGCTGTTCGTGGACAGCTACTTAGCGAGGCCCTTTGCAACTCAGTGAGACCCTGTTTTGAAAATAAAAAGACTTAAAAAAAATAGGGCTGGGGCTGTAGCTCAGAGGTACAATGCCGCTGGGTTCCATCTCTGGTACTACAAAAATAAAATTATTAATAAAGCCAGGCCTGGTGGCACACATTTGTCCTCCTAGTACTTGGGAGGCTGAGACAGAAGGATAATATATTCGCAGCCAGTCTCAGCAATTTAGTGAGGTCCTCCATAATTTAGTAAGATCCTGTTGCCAAATAAAATATATAATAGGACTAAGGCTATAGCTCAGCAGTAGAATCCCCCTGGTTTTCATCGTCAGTACGAAATGGATGGACGGACGGACGGATGGATGGATGGATGGATAGGATGGGGGCATAGATCAGGGGTAGAGCACTCCTGGGTTAAATCTCTAATACCACAAAACATACATAGACATACACACATATGCATACACAAAATATTAGGTATAGGGTGGTCTTTGAGTCATATAATATTTAAAAATGAACACATAATATTTTCACTTGCATTGTCATTTATATTTCACCCTGTTGATTTGTTCCTGCCATCCGTCTGTCTGTTCATAGCCACAGTAGATGCTCACAGAACTCACAGAATAATGAGGAATACAGATGAGTGAATGCGTAGTGACATTAAAGTGAAGCCACCAGCTGCCTAGAGGGAAGTTTTTCAGAAAAGTCGATACTTGAGCTTAAAGATGGTAGATGAGAAGACATGAGATTATAACCTTTCAGTAAGGGAACAGTGGTGAATATAAAAGAGAACATTGTTCCCTGTGTAGCAGGGAAGGGAAACAAAACCTCACAATTAAAAACAAAACATATTTATCTTTTAAACTTGTTGGAACACTGTATCAAAGAGGAATTTAAGTGAACTAAGTTCAAGAGAAAGACTACCATTTCCTACATAAGATGGGATTGGTGACCATTTGTATCCCTGGAAGCATTATCTGAGTTTGGAGGAACAGGTGGACAAAGGAACAAGTCTGCCACAGATAAGAGAGCTTATAGAGCACTAAGAAAAATAAAATAAAGTGGGGATTGTTTTTTTGGGGGGGAGGAGAGTTTGGCATTAGGGTTGAACCCAGGGACATTCCACCTCTGAGCTGCATCCCCATCCCTTTATATTTTTATGTTGAAACAGTCTTGCTAAGCTACAAGGTTGGTTTTGAACCAGTGATCTTACTATATCAGCCTTTCAGGTTTGTACTAAGACTACAGTTCTGTGCCACTGCACCTGGCTCAACTGAAGTTTTTAATGTCGCCATGTGGACTGACCTGACAGACTAAAGTGTGGGATTTCAAATGCAGACAGAGTTCACTCTCAGCACTGAATCTCTTGAGTACTTTTCTAAGTGAGCCATCATGAACAAATTTGGGACTGACTTAGAGAAAGAGAGTTCTTAAAACCTTTCGAGAGGACAAAGACTAATTTCATCTTTGAAACATTGGCTACAGAGGTTAACTGGAACTAAATAAAGAGTCATCTAATCTGTAACCCAAATAAATTCCCAATTAGATTGAAGACTTCTGTCCTTTACCTGCTTGGCAGGAAATGAAGAGCTTCCCTTGGGGGAAAATAATATTCTTTGATATCTGTTGTTCTTCTATACAATATTTCTTGAAAAAAGAAGTCTTGAATGATATCAAGAAAGGAAAGTACAATCCATATTCAAGAGAAAAAAATACTATAAGCAAAGTCAAAGATGACCCAGATATTTGAATTAACATGCAAGAACTTTAAAAACAACTATTTTGTCAAATGATATGTTAAATAATTTTGAAAAAAATAATGCTTAAAATCATTAAATGGAGAGTTTCAGTAGATAAATGGAAACTAAAAAAGAACCAAATGAAAATTCTGGAACCAATAATATACAACGTCCAAAGTATTCATTGAATGGGTGCTCTCAACTGGTCCTCTGTGTTAACACTTGATCCCAACAGGAGGTTTTTGGTCACTGGGAGTGTGCCCTTGAGGTGATGTTGGGAGTCTGTTCCCTTATCGTCCACTCGCTTTGCTTTCTAGTTTCTATGAGGAGAGCAGCTTCCTTGTCATGTGATCCTTCATGATATATTTTCTTGTCATGGGCCAAAAGCAGTAGGGCTGCCTGATCATGTTCTAGAACCTCCAAAATTGTGAAACAAAGTAATCCTGTCTTCTTTTTTAAGTTCATTGTTTCAGGTATGCTATTACAGTAACAAAGCTACTCAGCACAGAAAATTGGTATTGAGACATGGGTTGATAGCTATAACCATACTTGATGATATGGGCAAATCTTTGAATAGGTTCATGGGAGGAATCTGGAAAAGTTTGGATGATTATGCTAGAGAAAGTCTAGTATGCTTTAAGTGGAGCTTAACAGGTACTTGTGGGAAGGAATCAGAAGACCATAATGCTGATGGAAATGCAGACAGTCAAAGACTATTGGGAACTGAACTAGAAGCCACCCATGTTTCATCCTGGCGAATAATTTAGCTGCATTTTGTTATTGCCTGAGCCTTTATGGGAGGCTGAGCTTAAAAGTGCTGAGCTAGTTTATCTGGCAGAAGAAATGTCACAGTGGAAAGGCAGTCTTCAGGCAGTGGCATGATTTATTTTATTATTATTATTATTATTATTATTATTATTATTATTATTTTTTGGTGGTACTGGGGGTAGAACCTCCAGGCTATCCTCCCAGACCTATTTTCTACTTTATTTGGAAACAGGGTCTCACTAAGTTGCTGGGAGCCTCACTAAGTAGCTGAAGCTGGCTTTGAACCTGTGCGATCCGCCTGTCTCAGCCTCCCAAGTGCTGGGATTAAAAGCATGCGCCACCATGCCTGGCTTTAGGCAGTGGCATGATTGCAACTGGGTGACTTTTGTTCAGATTTATAGTGAGAAGAAGAGCAGGAAGCTTTGTAAAACTTGCAGTTTGGCCAGAAAAGAAGCACATATAAATTTTCAGCCAAGGAGGTTATAATTGCCAGAGCGATCAGCAGAGAGAAATGAGCATTGATAAAAGCCAAGATCTTTGCACCCGGGAATAAGAAAGGTGTCTTAAGAGAATTTCAGAAGTTAATATGGTGACAGCCATCACAGGATCAAAGGCATAGAAACGGAAATTTGTTTCGATGAATTTTTAGGGCAGAGTCATTTTGAAAAGAGATTCCTGGAGTGCCCAGCTCACTCGGGAATGCCTAAGCCAGCAAAGCGCTCAGAGGCCACTACAGCAGTGTTTCAAGTTATCTTAAGGACAGTTTGTGCTGGTGGCAGACCAGCACGTCCACATGACGCTGGGTTTGCGGGCATTCAAGATGCAAAAGTTAATGGGGTCACGGAGGCACTAAGATTTCAACACAAAGCCTGGAATGCCAGCCAGTATGTGACAGTGGCAAAAATAAAATGATTCTTGTTTAGACCACAGAAAAGATCTACTTAGCAGGTTACAAATAGAAGAGTCTAGCATCAGAATAGTTTGCAAAGGTGAGCCTTCTTTGGGTTCCCAGACTTGGAGAAGGATTAACCTCCTTTACTGATTGGGATGGCTAATTACTGAGCAGTGTGGATTTGAAAGATCTGTAAAAGTTTTCCAAATCTGAATAGTGCTTTTCTCTTATTTGCCAACAGGTACAACTGTAACTGCCTTAAAATTATTTAAAAATCTACCTGTAAGAAAACAATTTTACTCAACTGCTAAAAAATGTAAAGATGAATTAAAAAAGGTCCAGGATCTCCTCATAAGCTATGGTATCCTTAAACCGGACTTAAGGATTGTTTTTGTACATAATAAGGTAAGAATCATTGTATTTTGTAATGTTTGTTGGGGGGTATACAGTATAATAAAGGGACAGTGTATTTTATGTATACCAGTTTAGATATCTGCTGCTGACTGAAAGTTTTCCATCCCCTATAACACCCAATTCATTTGCTGAAAACCTAATCACCAAAGTGATGGTTTTATGGTGGATGTTGGCTGGGGATGATTAGATCATGAAGGCATAGCCCTCGTGACCCCAGAGAACCGCCTTCCCTCTTCTGCCATCCGAGCACACCATGAGAATGTGCCATCTGTGACCAGGGAAGTAGGCCCTCGCCAGACACTGAGTCTGCTGGAGCATGAGCTTGGTCTTCCCAGGCTCCAGAACTGTGAGAAATGACTTTCTTTTGTTTATAAGCTATCCAGTTTATGATATTTGGTTAAAGGAGCCTGAAAACAATATGTAGATTGTTTTAAAAAATTCAGTCCATATTCACTTAGTAGTATCTTTTATCTTCATTATATAAAGAAAATCCTTAATATGTCATCTAATTACATGAAATTGCACTTTATATTTCTTAATATCTAAGATGAGTGATTACCCCAATGGACTATTTCTTCCAAGAAATACTTGAGTCTTCTTTCTTGTTGAATGTTATGATAGATTCTAAAAATAGGAAGATGAGTAGGACTTGTTCTGTTCCTTTATAAAGAGTTTACAGTTGGTGTACAGGGGGCACACTCCTATAATCCCAGTATTTGGCAGTCTGAGACAGAAGGATTGCAGGTTCAAGACCAGCCTCAACAACGTAGGAGACTTTTATTTCAAAATAAAAAATAAATGCCAATCATGGTTGCCCACACCTGTAATCCCAGTACTTGGGAAGCCAAAGCAGGAGGATCCCAGTTTTGAGGCCAGCCTCAGCAACTTAGTAAGACCCTGTTTCAAAATAAAAAATAAATATAGCTGGGGATGTAACTCAAAGGTAGAATCTCCCTGAGTTCAGTCTCTGGTACCACAAAATAAATGAATAAATAAATAAATAAAATAGGGCTGGGGGTCTAGCCCAGAGGTAGAACATGTCTGGTTCAATCCCCATACCAGAAAATATGCATACATACATATTTACACACACACACACACACACACACACACACACACACACACACACAACTTTACAGTATAGTGATACATTTCATCTTTAAACTTTTTCCTTAGGAGTTTATAAATATTTATTTACTTATTTTGAGGAAACTCTAGGTCATTTCTTTCCATTTTTTTTTTTTTTCCAGAGCAGGGCTGATAAGGAAAGAAATTCATCTTACCACTTGATGAATTTTTGGAGAAAGAAAGGTTTATATATTTTCTCAGTTCTGTTTTTCCTCAGATTCCACACGAACACCTTGAGCCGTTTAATGCAAGGAGAGCAGAATCCCACAGCAGTGTGGAAGTTCAGTGGAAATGAGGACGAACGTTTCAGGAGCACCTGCGCGGTGCTAGAGTGTGCAGTAGCACATTCATCTACAAGGACCGCACAGGAACAAACACATTCAGGGGCATCATCTCGGCTCTGCAGTTGTCCTCTTAACTAAACTCAGAGGTTCAGTGCTTCACCCAGTGTTATACAACTAGGAAATTATTGAGATGGGATTTGAAACCTAACGTGCCTTGGAAAGAAGGCTGTTTATACTCTACTGCATTTTTTCCATTTTAGTCCCACATCACATTATTTTTCAGATTTCAGAATATATACAATGAATTTGTGAGGTAGCCAGCATTCTCTGTTTGTAGGAGGAACTTGAATCAGAGCAGTAAAAGGCCTTGCTTCATGTTTTTTAGTAATAGTACTGAGGTCAGCAGTTCTTTTCCCCCAGTTTCCTTCTATTCCATGTGTTTTGTACTCATTTATCAAGGAGATCCTTTATCTTATATCTTTAAGCCACGGTGAAATGTTTATGATCAAAATCTCTGGTCATCTTTGAAAAAAAAAAGAAGAAAAATTAAGAATAGTCAGCCACCTGTTCCTGCTGGCATAGAGCTTAACCAAATGATACCTTGAGATCCCTTCCAGTTCTACCATGCTATGATTCCTCTGGATGTTGATGGATAGAGGCTCATCCTGCTCATAAAAATAACCTTGTGACCTCTTGATCCAGAGGACCTTCAATAATTAAAAGTTAAATGTCTCCAGGTTAAGAAAAGCCCAAGGTCAGAAGGAACATAATGAGGAAGGGAAAACAGATGAAAAAGGTAAAATGTGAAGAAAAATAGGATTGTGTGTTTTTAAAAAAAAAGTGAGTAAGAACTAAAACATTTTGAATTAGAAAAAATTAATAATAGCAAAAGCACTGTTATTGCCTCATATGATTAAATGAGCATATCAGAATTGAGATCATATTAGTACTTACTCATTTAAAGTTAAGTATATATCTTCTAGAAATTTAGGTTGATCTCATTTTCCCAGTCAACATAAGACTATCAATGGGGTGTTTGCTTTTGAGAAGAAAAAGCAGTAGTTTATAATGTACTGCATTTTATAATTTTCAGAGCACACTGTTGTCTGAACTTACATTAAGCAAATACAAGTCCTTTTATGGCCTTCAGTAATTTAAGATATAGTTCATTCTGGGGAGTAAGCTGAGAGTGTTATACAGTGAAATAGTGTAAGATTATGAGAAGTCTTAGAGTAAAATTAGTATTGGCTATTAATACACAAGGAGGTCATGGGCTGAATTTGAACACGGTTTCTGTCTTTGAGCGTTTTCTCTGTTAGTATTAATTATTGTCCTTCTTCTTTGTTTCTTAACAATCCTGTTGTACTTCAAAAAGTGTTAAAATATATTGTTAAAACTTCCAAAATAGCATCGACATGTTATCTTAAATCTCTCTGAACACTGAAAGGCTCTTAGCCTTTTTTCCTTTAAGTATTGCTTACCTTGTCATTCTTTATGTGTTCTGTGAAGAATTTTTTGTCTTTATGTAAAATTTAAGCATGACAACACTGATGTCTTTATTTTTTTCTGCATTATAAACCAACAATCATACTGCACATAGTATGAGAAGTACTATTGCTATTTTGATAACTTGGATTAGATAGTGTTCCTTCTTTTTATGAAGGTTTAACCTGCCAAGACATTCTTTGAATACTGATAATGTTGATGTTCTTGCCAGTATGGTTATGTTAGAAAGAGGTATTTTTCTTCTTTCATCACCATGTTCCTTGAAAGCATATTGAATAATGAGACAGCCAAAGGAAAATAATTTACAAGTGGATTCAGTGAGTTTATTTAAAGTCGGCATTATTTGGAGAATTGTAGAACTATTCCTTAGATGAGCCCTAGAGTTTTCAGGTTTAGTTGTAAAACCTGAATCTCTGTAAGGTCTTACTGTGTATATTTTTATTTGTAAAGCAGTTATTTCTCAAAATTAGAAATTTTTGTCAGTGTGATAGTATCTGAAACCAGTTTAGTATATTTGGTCATTCCAAAGGACATAAATAATTTCACGGGCCACTAGTTTAGAACATAATGTTAATTTTTTATTTCAAATAGAGGCTACTCTTGTACTTCATAATTTTTGATTTCCTGAATGCCTATCTTAAAATATTACTTGTATTGAAGTCTTGTTCTGCAGTGCTGGGCCTTGCACAGGCAAAGCATGAGCTCTTTCACTGAATTATGTCCCTTTGCCCTGAATTTTGTTTTAGTAATTAGAGACCCATTGGTATTACAAAAGCTGAATTAGATATCATTGATATTAAAAGGAGAGTGTGTGTGTGTGTGTGTGTGTGTGTGTGTGTGTGTGTGTGTGTGTGTGGTGTGCTGGGGATTGAACCTACGGGTATTCTATCTCTGAGCTATACCTCCAGCCCAATTTTTTATTCTTGACAGGGTCTCACTAAGTTGCAGAGGGCCTCACTAAGTAGTTGAGGCTGGCTGCAAACCCAGATCCTCCTGTCTCAGCTTCCTGAGTACTGGGATTATAAACGTGCACTACCACACACAGCTATAAGAAGTTTTTATTTATTCATTTTATTCATTCATTTATTTATTTATTTATTTATTTGCGGTACTGGAGTTGGAAACCAGGGTTATTCTACCTCTGACTGACACGCCCTCAATTCTATTTTTTATTCTTTATTTTGAAACAGGGTCTCACTAGTTGCAAAGGGCTTTCACTAAGTAGCTGAGGCTGTCCACCAACTGTGATCCTCCTTTTTCAGTCTTCAAATACTGGGATTATAAGCGTGTGCCACCATGCCTGGCCTTGTTTTTTTTTTTTTTTTTTTGTACTGGGGATCAAGTCTAGGGGTTTTCTACCTCTGGGCTACACTTCCAGACCTATTTTCTATTTTATTTGGAAACAAAGACTCACTAAGTTGCTGAGAGCCTCACTAAGTAGCGGAGGCTGGCTTCGAACCTGTTTCCTCCTGTCTCAGCCTCCCAGGTGCTGGGATTACACCTGTTCACCATCACACCTGGCCTAGAAGATTTTAACTGTAAGAAATACAATTTATGCTGGGTGCTTTGGCGCATGCCTATAATTCCAGTGATTGGAAGGCTGAGACAGGAGGATCACTGGTTCAAGGACAGCCTCAGCAACTTAGGGAGACCTAACAATTTAATGAGACCCTGTTTCAAAACAAAAAATAAAATAGGTCTGGAGATATAGCTCAGAGGTAGAATGCTCCTAGGTTCTATCTTCAGTACCAGAAGAAAAAAGAAAAGAAACATGATTTAAAGAACGGCTTCTCTCCTATTCCTACCACTATGTTATAAGAGTGTTAAGGACTATTGGGATCAGTTATCTGTGGAGTTGTGTGTGTGCGTGCGTGCATGTGTGTGCGTGTGTGTGCGTGCGTGCGTGCGTGTGTGTGTGTGTGTGTGTGTGTGTGTGTGTGTGTTTTAGAAGAATGATGCAATCTCTGGTTTCAGCTAGTCTGGGAAGAGGCGAGGCCTTCCGTAGAAACAGGAACCTGGCCATGGAGATTGGGTTGTAAATGTGTTGGCTTCATTTCTTGATAGAGCTTTTCAGGTCTATGTGGAAGTACTCTTTGTGGTGGTGGCTGACGATTTGGGTTATAAACTGAGATAAACAAGTCGTGCCTTATAACCCAAGTCTGCTATATTCATAATGTTCTTTGTTCATTTTGTTCTTCTTTTTGCCTTTTAGTGGTTTTCTCTAAGTGTTTTGAATGTCCTGGCTTTGCTCTAGCTGTCCTGTGGGGAATCAAGGAAAACTCTTTTGCCAAAATTTAACCAGTGTTAAAGGTCATCTCCAGTCCCACCAGGTTTGCGGAGGCCGTATAATCAGAGATTCCAATTTAGGATTGTGACTCAAAGGCCCCTTTCTTTTGAAAAAGTTACTCTTCCATTGCCAACCTGGAAACTTTGAGTAGGTTGATTTTGTTTCCTTTTTAATTCATGAAGGTGGATGTCCTTTAGATATACTGTAAGATTGGCTTATTGTTGATTATCAATTGTGTTTTATTGTTGTTGTTGTTGTTGTTGTTTGGGAGGGGTTTTTTGCTACTTGCAAACTAATAACTAAATTTGTCAAATAGTTCTCATGTTTTTTTTTCTTGGCTTTGTTTTTTTTTTAATTTTGCCTAAGTTCTATGAAATAAATAAAGGGTGGAAAGCACATATATGTCAAATTTATAACTGTAGTTGATTCCTGATTTTGGTGTCTGTCTACACTATTAGAGGATCTCTGAAGTTTTCTATTTTTCACCTAGGAGAACTTTGTGCTTCAGATGTTCCCATAGCATTTTTCATATATTTCTTCCTTGTCCTTAGCAGTGATTTGCATTCCATCTCCCGTGTTCAACAGCCACCTCTTAGGGGAAGGAGGCCTTCATTTAACTGATTTATATTCACTTTTACTCAGTGCATAGCACAAAGTAGGTAATATATTAAATCAATTAGTACTAAAGTCAAAATTGTATAAAGGGCCAGTTTTAAATGCTCTGGCCTTTGTTGAACCTTCCTCATAGTATTTATTTCTAAAATGAATTACTTGTAGGGGAGGGGAGAATTCATCTTTTTGGATTCCCCATTGGTCTCTTAGATTTTTACAGAGTTTATTTCACTTGTGTTCATTATACTATTCTAGTCTATTTCTTTTCCTGGAATTGAAGTCACTAATAATGTCTTCATTAGAACTAGTCAGACATTACATAAAGACTGATTATGGATGGGGCAATGGGGTGTGTGTGAGGGGACAGCATTTGACAGGGACTGCCTGTACAAGCTATCAGTTTAGTATATTCTGTTTCTACTAATTTAAATAGACCACATAGTTAGTTCTTTACTGAGCCTCCAACAAATTATATACTTGTTATTTATCCTAATAGAATTTTTTTTTTTACTTTAACATTATAGATTTCTCTTCCAACCCATAATCTCACCAGGAAATCCTGCACAAATCTAGCTTTTGAGTTTAGGTCAATGAAAATCAGACTGTTTTCAGTTCTGAAACTTTTTAATTTTTATGGATGTTGAGATCTATTTGAGCAATTCCATTTCTTTTACAAAACTGGAATTTCTTTCTTTTTTTTTTTTTTTGTGGTACTGAGGTTCCTTGAAACCCTTCTACCTCCAGGCTACACTCCCTGACCTATTTTATACTTTTTATTTGGAAACAGGGTCTCTTAAGCCAGTGTAGCTGTTTTTGAACCTGTTGCGATCCTCCTGTCTCCGCCTCCCAAGCACAGGGATTACAAGCGTGTGCCACCACGCCTGGCCAACATTGGAATTTCACATTTCTATCATTCAAAAGTTCTGCAGCATGGTCAAATCTTAAAATAATCTTAATAAGGAGTAGAAGAATTCCTACATCTTTACAGCTGAAATGATCACTGAATTTTTTTTTTGTCCTGCCCCAAATCTTTTAACAAATGGTGTTTTTAGTTGTGTTTCAGTGCCATCTTATCTCCGTGTGATCCCAAGAGTTTGAGTAGATTGCCCAATGACTTAAGTGTTGAATACAGTAAAGGATGAGCCAGAATTTAGATCTCTTAATGTTTAATGTATTGCATTCCCTCTACTATAGCATCCTTTGTGTATTAGATACAGTGTTGAGTAGGTACTTCAGAAAGGTTATGTTGTGGCCACACTCGGAATGAGCTGACAATAGAAATGAGATGAGATGTGAAAGTGTGTAAACACCTAAATAATTGAAAAGATAATCAAAAGTTTAGTGAATATCAAATGTTATTAATAAATACTATGAAAATTGAGGGGAAGAAAAGATTACTTCAGGCCAGAACTGTCAGGGACGACTTCTTGGTGGGTGTGTATTGATCTGACCAGTAAAAGCTGAGTATTTCGCTAAGGGTTTGGCTGGGCTGGTGCTGATGCTCAGATACACGTTAGTATGCGGAGATAGGTTTTACCCCCATCTAAAAGTTCTTACTTGCTCCGAGCAGATACACATCTTAGCTGTTGTTAAATATTCAAGAGAATTCAGTCATACTCCTGATTTGATTACAGCCCAAGAGAATTACCAGAATACACTTAAACCCAGTTCACAACTGGAATTCTATTCTGTATTAAATGTCAAGTAGTAAAGTAGAAGAGGCAGCAAAAAAAAGTCGAAAAAAAATTCCCTATGAATGAGAGAAATTATGAACAAAAAGGAAGACTTCTCCATAGGGTTTCATCGGCAGGAGCTAGATGAAAGCCCAGTGTATAGGGTTGTGAGACCACCTCTTTGTAATCTTTATTAGTAGCGATTATCAGTGAGCCTTTGCTTTCAAACCAAGACCACCACTCTCCTCCATGTCTCCACTTGCAGGTGTCAAATGGGATTCCCAGAATGCCGTAATCTTGGTGACCTCTCTAACTTTTTCCTTAAAGGTCAGAGCCTTACAAATGTTAATTGCTCTGACACCCTCAGGACTAATCTCATCATAATTTTTACTCCTGCTTATGTCAGTCAACTTCACCCTAAATTCTTACTCTTACATACATCATTGCTTTTTCTAACTTTTTTTTTCACACGACCCCATTTCCTGAAATGCTTTATTTCATGGTCAGTCATAAGTAAAATCTCTGTTCCCTTACTCTTTTTGTTGATCATGTCTTACTGTGACTGAAATCTGGCTCTCCCTGGATCCTGGATCCCCTACGGCCCTTTTCAGTATTGACTGGTTTTTCTCACTGATTCCTCACATCATTGTGTCTCAATGCCACTTGCAGACCATTCTTGATCCTCTCCTAACAACTCTACTCAGCCTTGAATCTCATGCACGTAGATCCGTAGGTCATTGTCGCTGCAGTGATTTCAGTATCTACATACCTACTCCTTCCTAGCTTCTCAGAACTTTCATCTCCTCTTCTCCAGTGATTTTATTCTCCACCCTTCCTGAGCCATTCATTACTTGGCTGTCTCATAGATCTTGCCAATGCCCCAAATTGGGCCTACTCCATTATTTCAGCATTAAGTATTCCATCTCTCTCCAGTACCTCCTTTCTCTTTATTCTTTGCAACTATCCTTAGACTACTGGATCTAAGATCCATTGATCCTACTGTTTTTAACTGTTTTTCTTGTTCTTTTATGTCATTTTTCTCCTTCCATATATATGGCCTATCATTATCATCTTTTCTCTGGGCACTTTCTCAGTAGCCTTGTTTCTTTCTCATTTAATTATACCTGTTTGACTAGTCAGATACTAATCAAATCCATTTTTTTTTTTTATCATCTCAGTGCTTGAACCAGTGCAGCTGAACATAGTGGAAGAAAACACACACACATAAACACAACTCTTGACAGGTACCACTTTAGATTCATTAATACTAATTTTTTTCTTTTTTGTTTTTGGCATGTCTGGGGATGGAACCCAGGGGCATTTGAACTCCTAGCTACAACCCCTCCCCTATTTTTTATTCTTTATTTTGAAATCAGGTCTCAGCCTCCTGGATGCTGGGATTATAAACGTGTGCCACCACGCCCAGCTCATTAATACTAATCTTAATGCTGCTTGGTAATCATACCACCATTTCCTCTCTTGGTTCTCTATATCATTGCTTAAAACAAACTTTAATATGCATACAGGTTACCTAGGGAACTTGTTAAAAATACAAATTCTAACCAAGCATGCTAGTGCTTACTTGTAATCCCAGTGCTTGGGAGGCTAAGACAGGAGGATGACAGATTTGCGGCCAGCCTCATCTTAGTGGGGCGCTCCACAATTTAGTAAGATCTTGTTTGAAAATAAAAAATAAAATAGGGCTGAGGATGTAGCCCAAAGGTAGAATGCACCTGGATTCAATCCCTAGTGCACGAGCATGCATGCACGCATGCGCACACACTCTCAAGCACACACACATTCTGATTCAGTGGGTCAGGGATAGTATAACATTTTGTGTGTCTAAGAAGTCGACAGTAGATGCGGTTGTTGCTGGTCCATGTTCCGCATTTTGAGTTTCAATATCCCAAATAACTATTTCATATCTGCTCCCCAACAACTAGTACTTTGTCCTCCGGCTTCACACTTACCTGATGATCTTTCTTCTTATCTTAGTGAGAAAACTGAGAACATCAGCAAACTACTCATGTGTCTGCAGTTTGTGCCCATGCATCATCCTTCCCTTCTGTTCTGGTAAATGTACTCTTCATGTTCTTAGGAAAGGCCAGTTGCCCAACTTGGGTAAAACTTCTTCAAAGAGTTGTTTATAGTTATTCTATCTGATTACTTTTCTCCCATTCTCTCATTACCTGTTCTAGCCAGGCTCTCCTTCGCACAAATCCACCAAAAGTGGTTTTTACACCTTTGATCTCTAAAGTGCTCAATCCAGCGGTTACTTCCCCGCCCTTTTGTAGCATTTGGCATAGTTGATTTCCCCATTTGGGGAACACTTTTTTCCTTGGCTGGTAGGTCAACATATCCTTAGGGTGTCCTTCCTACCTTCTTGGCCATCTATTATGAGTCTCCTAGTTCTACATCATGGCTCTAATTTCTAAACATTACTGTCCTAGAGTTTATTCTGGTTTTATATATGTTCATTTTCTCGGTGTGCTTATTTTATCTCATGACTTTAGATATCAGTTATACATTGATGACTTCTAAATTTATATTTCATTCTGTAACTGTTCCTTGAGCTCCACATTCATAGATCCAGCTACCATCACAGTATCTATTTTGGGGTTTTTGGGGGTTTTTAGTATAATAGGCTTCTCACATTTAACTGTCATGAACTACTTTTCTATACTCTTCCCCATAAGTATTTAGGAACTCTATTTTTCTGGTTGAAAAACCAGAAAGCCTCAGGGTTATTCTTGACTACTTTTTTAAAAAATATACTTTTATTGGTGCATTGTAATTTCACATCACAGTGATGTTTAGTATGATAGGTACATACATGCACACAATGTTTGGTGAGCTTCTCTCCTGGCCCCACCCCACAAAAGTAAATTCTTTAGTCCTGCCTTCAAAAGATGCCTAGAGCTGGGAGTGGTGGTGCACGCTTGTAATCCCAGCTTTCGAGAGGCCGAGACTGGAGAATCACATTTTGTGGACAGCCTCAGCTACTTAGTGAGGCCCTCCGCAACTTAGTGAGACCCTGTTTCAAAATAAAGAATAAAAATTAGGGTAGTGGGTGTAGCTCGGAGGTAGAATGCCCCTGGGTTCCATCCCCAGACCTGAAGAAAAAAAAAAAGATGCTTAGACTCCAAGTGACTTACATCATGTCTCTGACTACTGCTGTGGTCTAAGCCATCATCATTGCTTACCTGGATTTTTATAGTTTTTTTGTTTTTTGGGTTTTTTTTTGGTGGTACTGGGTATCCTGGAAGCCCTTCTACCTCCCTCCGGGCTACACTCCCAGACCTATGTTATACTTTTTATTTGGAAACAGGGTCTCTTAAGCCAGTGTGTCTGGCTTCAAACCTGCACCATCCTCCTGTCTCTGCCTCCCAAGTGCGGGGATTACAAGCGTGCACCACCACACCCGGCCTATAGTATTATTTTAATTGACTCTCCCTGCTTCCTTCCATGCCCTCCTCAGACTATTTTCTGCCCAGTCCTGGAAAATGCAGGTCAGATCATATAATGCCTCCTTAGTTCATTCCTATCTCATTCAAAGTAAAATCAAAATCTTTATAGGTAGCCTATAAGTTCTATAGCAGGGGTCAATAAACTTTCTAAAGACTCCAGATATTAAATGTTTTAGGTTTTATAGGTCATAAAGTTTTTCTTAGTACCATTTAACTCTTTTGTTGCAGCGTGAAGGCAGCTCAGGCCGTGGACTCAGTCTGGCCCTGGGTTGTATTTTGCTGACCTCTGTCGTAGCTTACCAAGCCCACCATGACCTCAGAGCTCATTTCTTTCTTGCCTGCTCACCTGCTTCATTTGCCTCTCTAACCTGCCAGTCATGCTCCTTCCAACTCAGGACTGCTGCATTTGTCATTCCTTTGCCTAGAGCCCTTCCCTCTCTCCCCCAGTGTCTAGTTTAGGTATTAAACCTTAAACTTTTTCAGTGAAGCTTTCTTAAGCCACCCTAAAATCTAAACTATTTCCCCTGTCCTGTGCACATTTTCCTACATTGTTTTTCTTCCTAAAACCTACCAACATCAAGCATATATGTATTTTTTCCTTGATTTATTATCTTCTCCTATAGCATATAATTTTTATAAGGAAAAGGATTTTTGACAAATTTTCAACTAGATATGGGTCCAGTTATATTAATATGTAAGACCTTGAAAATAGTTAAGACTTTTTTATCTAAGAAATTAAAATGTGAGCTTAGTATAATTATGTATATAATTTATAAAAAAATAGTTGTTCTCCATCCATTTTCTGCTGGTAAACTATAAGCAATAATTATTTGGCTCATGCTTCTAGAAGCGGAAGTCTAAGACTGAGGAGTACATGAGGTGAGGGTCTTCTTGCTGCATTATCATAGGGCACGCAAGCACAGATAGAGAAGTTGAGCTAACTCATCCTTTTTACCAGAACACTCCTCAGATAACTGCCCCACTCTGTTGATGGGCATTAATCTGTTCATGAGGGTGGTGCTCCATGACCTAATCATCTCTTCCAGCTTTACCTTGTATGTGGGTGGGTAGGTGGGTGAGGTCAGTGGGAATTGAACCCAGGGTGTTCTGCCTCCACGCTGTACCTCCAGCCTACTTTGTTTTATTTTATTTTTAAAATTTGAAACAGGTCCTCAGTAAGTTGTGGAGGGCTTCACTAAGTTGCAGAGGTTGGCCTCAAACCTGATTCTCCTGTTTCAGCCTCCCAAGTACTGGGATTACAGGCTTGGGCCACCATGCCCAGCTCTACCTCTTCATACTATTACCGTGAAATAGTATGAATACAATGAAATTTTAACATGAGTTTTGGAGAAGACATTCAAACCAGAGTAGTTGCACTTGAAGCCAATAGTGTCTACTCTTGATTTCATCATATTCTAGATGGAGAATCATCTCTATCAGCCATCATCTATATGCAGCCTGCTTACCTGCTTTTTTTCTGTGTATCATAGAATGCCTTTACAATTGAGATTTACTAATTAAATACTGATTAATCTCATCTAACTTTATTTTCTTCAAATAGCATTTGTCAATGAAGTAGGAACAGGGCAAGTTATATTTGGCTAACTTCAGTCCAACCCAAGATGGAGTGCATGTCATAATATATTTTTGATTAAGGTGTTTCTGCACTGTCATCATACTGACCAGAGTCAGATTCTTACTTGGCACATCCAGATGCTCCAACTTCGTGTGACCTAGATAGGAAACATATGGAGGTTTGCGTGTATTTTTAGCACGTTAAGCTTTCAGTTTAAGGACAAGATAGACAAAAACCTTCAGGAAATGAAAAGATAAACTCTGTTTTGAAAATAATGTAGAATTGAAGAAATGGTAGAGAATGCAAACTGAAAATATATTTTCTGTAGAAAATGTAATTAAAAGTCCAGTTTCATCTAGGTTCTCAATTTTTTAATTTATCACATTTAATTTCTTTAGTTCTTTAGTAATGGATCTTGTTTTGAAAATAAATATTGCATAACTAATAGTAAAGACTTTACTTGTCAACAGATATCTTTATCATTTATTGCTGGCCCAAGCGTACTAAGTTTGGAAAATGTCCCTAAATTAACCTTGCTCTGATGCAATAATTGCCTAGTGTGAAATAATGCTCCCAGGCTACTAGCAGTGTTTACTTTAAAAAGATTTTTAAATATCTCGTTTATTGTTCTTATATTTCACAGCTTTTCTAGAACTCATGTCCTGAGTTGATCTTTTTACAGTTCTGTATACTAACTATTCAGCAAATCAGGCAGTGAATTAGCAGCTTTGTATTAGATGGCAATTAAGATTTATAACTGTACCTAATGGATTATTGTTATATAAATTAAGGTAAATAGTTTGATGTTTACATTAGTAGAATCACAGGCTTTATACTATGGTGCAGGAATTTAAAAACATTTCTGTTTTGAAAAATTCTCATGACCATTTTAAATGTATGTGTCATTAGGGATGTAGCTCAGGAGTAGAGTGCTTTCTTAATATGTGTTAGGCTTTGGGTTTAATTCTAGCACTTCCAATAAAAGAAAAGAAAAACTGTATGTGTTTGAATACATTTTTATTGTGTACTACTTCATTGTTGTAAGGAATTTTTGATGTGAGCTATTTCATAGCTACAGATTATTCAGAACCTATCTATGTTTTGATATTTTGAATATTGTCCCTTAAATCACCAGCTGCTGGATGGCTTAAAGTAGTAGCCATAAAAGTGATAATATTGTATGATCCCATTTATATAAAGTACTAAAAGTGGGAAAGTATATAGAGACAAGGCAGATGAGTAACTGTAGAGGATGGATAGGAGTCTTTACTAGTAGATATGAGATTTTTTTTTAGAATAATAAAATTGCACTAAAGTTAAATTGTGGTGGCTTACACAATTCTGTAGATAAACTTTAAAAACCACTAGATGGTAAATTTAAGGTGGTCAAGTTATACAATATGTAAATTATATCTGAATAAAAATTAATAGAAGAAAAAATTGAATTGGACTTTCTGAAGTAAAGTAGTGGACAAAGTCTATAATTATTAGTGGGTACAAAGGTGTGTCAACCAGTAGTCTTAATCAGTAAAAACGAGAACTAGTTTTAAACTCTACCAGGGTTAATTTTCTGTAGGAAACATCCACACATAAGTGTTCTGTGAACCCTAATGAGTATCAGTATCAGGGACTCAGCATTGAGCAAACTGAGCCCATCCTCCTCCTCCTGCCTCCAAGCTTGCACTTCTGCATTTTCTTCTTGGTGCATGATGCTACTGCCACCCTAGTT
Organism: Muscardinus avellanarius; assembly: GCF_963383645.1. Lineage (NCBI taxonomy): Eukaryota > Metazoa > Chordata > Mammalia > Rodentia > Gliridae > Muscardinus > Muscardinus avellanarius. The sequence goes on along the minus strand of NC_137787.1, from coordinate 47,527,424 downwards.
CAAAAAGTGGGAGGTGTGCTGGGCATGGTGGTGCACGCTTGTAATCCCTGCACTTGGGAGGCGGAGACAGGAGGATTGCGCGGGTTCAAAGCCAGCCGCGCTGGCTTAAGAGACCCTGTTTCCAAATAAAAAAAAGTATAAAAATAGGTCTGGGAGTGTAGCCCGGAGGTAGAAGGGTTTCCAAGAACCCCAGTATCATCAAAACAACAACAACAAAGAAAAAAACTGGGAGGTGTTTCTGATTCTCCTTTTCTTTCTTTGCTCATACAGTCATCACCAAGTCACAATTCTACTTCATGTTGTCTACTCTGCCTTCTTTCTTTCTTATTGTGCTGGTTCTGTTATTAAGACCAGTGATTCTTGGCCACCCTGTCAATATTAGTAAAATATCCTTGCAAATGGTTTAGCTTAAAAAAAAAAACAACTAGAAGGATAATCCTATAAATGTCAATCACTGATGTGCATTCCACTGGACTTTCAGGAGAGGAGGAAAAAGCAGTAGCCTTGCAGCTAGTGTGGCAGGATGCACACACAATTCTAAGGTCCCCATTAGGGTTTGGATCTGGAATTGCCCCAAAGAGCATGTGTTGAAGCGCTGGTCTCTAGTGCAGAAACGTCCAGGGGATTGCATCATGAGGACTCTAACCTCATCTATGAGAGGAGGTAAAGTCTGTAAGCAGGTAGGATGTGGTTGGAGGAAGTAGGTCAAGCATGCTCTTGGGGGCTACATCTTGTCCCTGGCCCCTTCCTTTCCTGTCTTGCCCCCACTCTCCTTCCACCTTTTCTCCCCATCCCTCTCTGTCTCTCCCTCTGCTTCCTGGCTGCTCTAAACTGAGCAACTCTCCTGCACCATACCCTTCTGTCTCATCTTAGGCCTAACCAATGGAGCTAACCGACCATGGACAGGAACATCTGAATCCGAGCCAAACGAAAACGTTCCTCTTCTGAGTTATTCCTGTTGGGGATTTTGGTGACAGTGATGAAAAGCTGACTAGCTGACTAACACAGCGAATGAACTTCATTCATTTTGTTTATCCTCAATAAAAACAGAGAACCTTGGGTTTGTACTAATACAGTCATTTTTTAATCCATGTTAGTCTTGTTTCGTTTCTTACTAAATCATTCTTACAAATATCTCTTTCTAACATCCACATCTGGTCATAGTATTTTTCCAATTAGATTTCTCTACTGATTCTGTATCGCATAAAGAAAAACTGTCGACTCTTTGGCATGGCGTGTCAGGTCATTCATTGTGTTTTTGTCTGTCTAGCTTCCTCCTCACCAAGGCTCATCTGTACTGCCACACTTTGGCATATGGCCTTCTATCAGGAATGTGCTACTCAGGATTCGCCTAAGAAGTAGACTCCTTTCAAGTCTTGCACATACGTAGCTTCTCTGTTCAGCAGACTGAGGTTTCTTCTACAATGTTCCTATTGTCCTATTGTCTGGTGTTTGTTTTGTGGTTGGTGTGTGTGTGTGTGTGTGTGTGTGTGTGTGTGTGTGATGGGGGATTGAACCTCAAGGGGTATTCTTTTAGCTATACCCTCAGCTCTATTTTATTTTTATTCTTTGAAATAGGGCCTTGCTAGGTTGGTGAGAATGTCACTACTTGCTGAGGCTGCCCTCAAACCTGAGATACTGTTTCAGCCTCCCACTTACTGGGATTGCAAGCATTCACGACCACTCCTGGCCCCACTTTGTTTCATGATAATCATTATTCATAATGTGTTAAAATTATTTTAGTGTCTTGTAGCTGGGACTTTGTTTTTTTACTTTTATATTCCCTCACTTTTTTTTTTTTTTTTTTTTGGATGGTACTGGGGTTCCTGAAACCCTTCTACCTCTGGGCTACACTCCTGGACCTATTTTATACTTTTATTTTGAACGATCCTCCTGTCTCCACCTCCCAAACATGGGGATTACAAGCGTGCGCCACCATGCCCGGCATTTCCTCACTTTTAATGTGGAATCTAGTACAAAATAGATGTTCAGTAAATATTTATTGAACACATTCAAAATGAGTTTCACCAGTATTTACTTACTTACTTGCTTATTTACTAAGGAGATCTTCCACTAAGCTATACCTCCAGCCCATTTTATTTGTTTTTTATTTTTATTTTGAAACAAGGTCTCACTAAGTTGTCAAGGCTGACCTAGAATCTATGATATTTCTCTCTCAGCCTCCCAAATACCAGGATTATGGTAGTGGGCCACGATTCCCTGCTTTTTCCAAAATTGTTAATTTATCCAGAACATTTAATTATTATTATATCAGGTAAACTAAAGGATTAAAAAATACTTGTGATGGCTATCCTTTGTGTCCACTTTTAATTTTAAGTAGCCTACTTCATTAACCTTTAAATGTAGTTAATAAACAGACCACAAATCACACCAATGCCTGTGTTCATGTTTGTATGACTTTGAACCTGACTAAGATGTATAATTACAATGTGCCAAATAAAAGTATTAAACAACACAATATATGTTTAGAATATATATATATATATATGCTGGGGCCAGGCATGGTGGTACACACTTGTAATCCCAGTACTTGGGAGGCTGAGACAGGAGGATCACTGGTTTGTGGCCAGCCCCAGCTACTTAGTGAGGCCTTCTGCAATTTAGTGAGACCTTGTTTCAAAATAAATAGGGCTAGGGTATAGCTCAGAGGTAGAATGCCCCTCAGTTTAAACCCCAGTTCTGCAAAAAGAGAGAGAGAAATATATATACTGAAACTATCCCATATTTTTTTAATTGCATGCAATTTATTTTATACTCTGATTTCATATACCTTATGTTCTTTTACAAATACAGGTCCACCTCTAAAGCAAAATATAGTGAAACGTTGAAATTTAGGATGGAACAACATCCGAATTGCTTTTCTAGCTCTTCTATTTTGCTATCCATTTTTAGACTTATTATTGTGCATTTATCTTTACATAAATACTAGTGAATACAGACTTACTGAGAATTTGGAAGCCTTTAGGTATAAGGATCTGCATAAAGAGATTGAGGTTGGTACTAACAATAACATTTTCAAAAATATTCTGACTGTAGGATTATAACTGTTGATCTTTTTGGACTTTATTATCCTGGGTTTTTTTTCTTTGACTTGAGGACCCCTTTCGCCCCTTTCTTCTAAATGAAAATTGTTTAAAAGACAAGAAAGGAAATTGTTTAAATGACAAGGATAAAATAATTTTGTTTTGTGAACTTACTAATGCATTTTTCAGAAACTTAATTTTAGGAGACTTCGTGTTAAGGTAAGGCCTTGCTTTTAAAGTATTGCTGTCTTTGACTAGAGAAGAGAGAAATGTTGGAAGGTAAAAAGGGTGAGAGGTTTAGAGCCAAGCAAATTGGAGTAACATTGGTTTCATAAGTCTTGGTTCTATCTCTGTTTCTTTGAGCAAATTAACTTCTTTGAGTTACCATTTCCTCATCTTTAAAATTAGATAATAATACCTATCAGAAATGATTGTGAAAATAAACAGTACTTTCTAGGTACCTAGCATGCAATAAGTTCTTCATAAATCATAATCCAATCTGCTTAGTACCAATAAATCTCTAGGAATAGGTAATTGTCTCTTTGTTATCCTACATATTGAATAGTTTTTCTTATTCAATAATTGTAATATTATCTCAGTTTTCCTAAGAAGATTACTCTTTGAGATTTTAAAAAAAGTAATTTGTAGATGGCTTAGATCAATAAACATAGTCATTATTGTCACCTTATCCAGAAAAGCACATCCATTCTCTCCTCTTCATATATGCACTAGAGAACAACATGAGTCCATTCACTTCACCTTTTACTTTATTATACACAACGTAATTAGAACTTCTTGCTTTCATAGGTACTTGGCCATGTTAAGGATTTCCTTTGGCCAGAATCCTGAGGTCCACTTCTTTCTTTCTCCCCTTTCTCTTTTCTCATAAACTTCTACATTTTTTAGACTTTACAGAAGTAACTGTAGAATCTTTCAGAAGCAAGTCAGTGTAATTGGTTGGCAAAGTGGCTAAAAATCTCAGACATGTGGAATGGGAAGTATGATTTTATATCTCCCTTTTATCAGCTTGATTCATTGAAAACTTTTTTTTTTAATGCAGGTACAGGGTGCTGCCTGAAAATTCATTTTCTTTTTTTCGTATCCTACAAGAGCTCTTTGAGACCTTCCTTCACAGTCCTTTTAAATACTTAAATCACTGCCTTTTCACTTTTCCATGAATGATCTTACGAAAATAAAAAATAAAAGAAAAAGAACAAAGATGAAATTTTATTAACATTAATTTGAGTACAACCCAAATTGTCAGTGTTGCCCTTTCTTTCCTTGCTGTTTCCTGTCAAGAGTGTCACATTTCTCCTTCCAGTCACTACCTTGTCTACACTTCATAGTTAGACTTCCTGAGACATGTCTGGGCATACTTTTTTATACCTTCCTGGTGATCACTACTCAAATCAGTGAAATTTGGCTGTGTTTACTGCTCTAGAACAGTTCTCACCTTCCTGATTGCTGAATCCAGTAATGACATCATTATTCTTGCCTTGCTCTCTATCTTGGGTGTATATAACTACTTTCTATTTAAAAACAACTTTCAGCTAGGCGTGGTGATGTACACCTGTGATCACAGTACTTGGGAGGCGGAGACAGGAGGATCTCAGGTTCAAGGACAGCCTCAAAGAGTAGTGAGGCTCTCTTCAATTAGTGAGACCCTGTTTAAAAATAAAAAATAGGGACTTCCGGGAAGATGGCGACCGAGAAAAGCGGGGCTTAAGAGTCCCGCTAACAACCAATCTCCATTACCACAAAAAGAGCGCCTTTCATAGCCAGAAAGCACCATCACCAGAAAAACAAAAAAAACCACCAGGCTCCAGAGAGAAAGCGGACTGAGAACAGAGCTCAGGGCCACAGAGGAGACACACACGCCCGAGGACGCGGCAGCAGCGCCATACTGCCGGCGGCAGCGGCGAACTCAACGGATGGCTACAGCAAGCCAGGTGAGCCGCTGCGGAACAGCCAGGCGGGATCTTTCGGCGCAGACAGCATTTAAAGCTCCCAGTGGCTGAGCTCAGCACACGCTGCAGGGATTCAGAGTGGAAATCAAAACCAGAGAAGAAAAAATACGCCAGCCTCATGGCCGAGGGCGTGGCAGAGGCGCCATATTGCCACCGGCGGCGGCAGCAGCAGTGAATTCACCGAGTCCAGTACAGCTACATCTGCGTACTCAAGAACAGTGAGTCAAATTGCGGGCCACAGAGGAGAAATCGCAGTATTGGGCCTCCTGGGACTTGACCCAGTGAGGGAGTGGTGGTGGCAGAGATATCACACCATAGGAGAACGTGCAACCTGGCACCCCCCATAGCTTAAAGCAGCCTCTATCGACTCCCTGGGTCGGAGACTCTGTGATACAACCCAGTAAAGGAGTAGGGGTCTGAGATAATACAGACTCGAGATCCAGAGCACCTTAAGTGAAGCCATAGTGACCCAAGGGAAGAACCCAGAGAAGGCACAAACCTCCGAAATCATGGGAAAGAGGAATAACACTGGAGTAATGAATGTGCACAACCCCACAACATCAGAACCTGATAAAACAGAAAATCAGAAATTTCTAGAAGATCAAATCAGGAAAATAACTGTAGAAATAATAGAGGTGCTTCGAAAAGAACTCAGAGAGAGCCAAAAAGAGATAAAGGATGCAATTAATGAAGTAAAGGCCTCAATTCAAAGCACAAACAACTGATTAGACCACATGGGGAACAGAATCTTGCTCTTAGAAGATGAGCAATCCAAAAATGAATGCATAGTTTCTAATCTAGAAAAAAATATCCAACAGCAGGAATCTGACATTGAAGAAATATGGGCCCATCTTAAGAGAGCTAACCTAAGAATAATTGGAATAGAGGAAGGAAAAGAAAGTGATACCAAAGGGATCAACAATCTCTTCAAGGAAGTAATAGCAGAATATTTTCCAAATATAGAGCAAGAGGTTGATACACAGATCCAGGAAACTTATAGAACTCCCTTTAGACAGGATCGGAGAAGAGGATCCCCACGCCATATAATTGTCAAAATGACCAATGTGGAAGCCAAGCAGAGAATCTTAAAGGCAACAAAAACAAAGGGCCAAGTGACATTCAGAGGCAAACCAATTAGAATCACTCCAGACTTCCCAAACCAAGTCATGAGAGCCAGAAGGGCTTGGAGTAACATATTCCAAACTCTGAAAGAAAACAACTTCCAGCCAAAAATTTCCTATCCAGCAAAACTTTCTATCAAATTAGATGGAGAAATAAGAAGCTTCCATGACAAACAGAAACTGAAGGAATTTATGTCTTCAAAACCAGAGCTAGAGAAAATACTCAAAGAGATTAACTACAAAGAAGAAATAGGTAACACTCACCAGAACCAGAGAAACAAGAGTTTCCATCCAACAGACAACTAAGATTGGTTATCTGTGGAGATTCATTATTTATGTTAGTCTTTTACCTATCTCTAAGTTGTATTGTTTGCCTTTATTGTTGTTAATTTTTAGGATTTCTAGTTGGAATATTAATATACCTTCAGATATAGCATCTGGAAATATTTTATCCAATTCTATTAGTAACTTTTAACTCTGTTTACATTGTCTTTGGATATACAATATTTTCTTTTATTTTTTATGGAGTTTGTATATTCTTCTGTTGCCTGTGCCATTGAAATCATATCCAAGAAATCACTGCCAATTTCAATGTTGTGAGGTTTTATGACCCAGATTTTCTCCTAAAAGTTTATAGTCTTAAGATTAATATTTAGGTCTTTTATCTATTTTGAGTTAATACTTGTATATGGGATTAGATAAGGGTCCAATTTTATTCTTTTCCATGTAATTATTATTTTTCAACAATATTTAGTTAAAAGATTATTATTTCCACCACCAAATGTTCGTGGAAACCTTGTCAAAAATAACTTGACAATATAGGGAAGAATTTAGCTCTAGGCTTGTATTTAACTCCAATGGTCTATATATCTGCCTTTAGAACAGTACTACACTGTTTCAATTATTGTAGCTTTATATGGTTTGAAATCAGAAAATATATATCTGCTAGCTTTGTTCTTTTTCAAGATCGTTTTGGGTATCTAGAATTCATATTCCATATTAGGATAGATTTTTTTCTGAAAAATAAATATTTAAATATATGATAGTTTCACCTAAAAAACAGAAAAAAATATGCTCTAGTAAGAAAGAAAGCAAAAAGAAATATTGAAATGCTATCTTTAAATCATCAAACGCTTGGTATCAGACAAATGAAACTGTTATGTGAGATTATCATTTTTAATTTTGGATAAATTGCTATAATACTAGATGTCAACCACTAAGCCAAGCATGGGAAGGAGGGATGGGGAGAGAATGGGGTGGGGATCGGGTGGGGGCTGAATGGGCGATGTGTGCATGTATGTCTACAAAAGTTTGTATCCCACTATGATGTATGAATACAGTGCACCAATAAAATAAAATTTAAAAAAAATAAATAAAAAATAGGGTTGGGGGTGTAGCTTGGAGGTAGAATGCCCTTGGGTTCTACCCCAGTACCGCAAAAGGAAACAAAAACCAACTTTGTTATTCTGTGTCCCACACTTTCCTTCTGCTCTTTCTGTCTCTGTGGCCAGTCTTTTTGGATTCCCCTTGCTTCCTTAGCTAGTTCCTTGAATGTCAATATTGATTTAAGGTACTGGGGATGGAACCCAGGGGCATTCTACCTCTGAGCTACACCCTTAGCCCTTTTTTTTTTTTTTTTTTTTTTTTTTTTGTGTGTGTGTGGTGCTGGGGATCAAACCTAGGGGCCATCTCTGAGAGACATCCCCAGCCCTATTTTTTATTCTTTATTGTGAAATAGGGTCTCACTGACTTGCAAAGGGCCTCACTAAGTAGTTGAGGCTGGCTTCGTACCTGCACAATCCTCCTGTCTCAGCCTCCCAAATGCTGGGATTACAAGTGTGTGCCACCACTCCAAGCTTTAGCCCTATTTTATTATTCTTTATTTTGAAAAAAGGTCTCCCTAAGTTGCAGATGGCCTCACTAAATAGCTGAGGCTAGCCGAGAACTTTGATCCTCCTGTCTCAGCCTCCCAAGTACTGGGATTACAAGTATTCACCACCACGCCCAGCTCAATACTGATTTTTTTTCTCCTAGGCCCTTTGTATGTTTTCATCAGGACTTAAGAGGTGTTAAGTGAATATTTGTTGAATAAAAGAATAGTTTCTACACTGATGATTTCTCAAGGGATTTGACTATATTTGGACCTTTTTAACTGAAGAAATTGTAGTATGTCAAACTTGACCTCACACTTCACAGCCAGACTTTGTTCTAGTCTCTCTGGACCATGATTCTGTTAATCTCTCCTACTATACACATAGTTTAAAAAAATGCTTATTATTCAGCATTTCTGTCTGTGTTATTCAGGAAACTATAAGTTCTCTGTATTTTAAATATAATTACAAGGATATTTTTAAAGCATATGCTGTTTTTAAAATTTTTACCTCTTTGTAGAAATCCTGCATTGCTGTTTATCCTGGATTAAAAAGTGCCATTATACTTGGAGTAACACTGCACTGTCAAATATATAGATGCAAGTAAATATTCTGAAGTTTGGAAAGAGAGAAAAAACTTAATATTTAATGGAATTTTTGTGCTAGACTTGATATGCATGCTTGTGTATGTTACATAGTTTCATTTTCTAATGACTGAGAAAGAAATGGCTGTCTTGTAGGGAGAAGAGTGAGGTTTAGGGGAAGCTGAGTAGATTGTACAGCTCGTAAAACTCAGGACCAGAGTTTGTTCTGTCAGATGTTATAGCTCATGAGTCTCTTTTAAATGATTTTGAAAATATAAGGTAAAACCAGGCATAGTGGTGCATGCTTGTAATCCCACTTCTTAGGAGGCTGAGACAGGAGGATTGCGGTTCATGGTTAGCCTCGGGTATTTAGTGAGGCCCTAGTGAGACCCTGTTTCAAAATAAAAGAGTAAAATAGGGCTGGAGGTGTAGCTCAGAGGTAGAATGCCCAGGTTCCATTCTCATTACCACCCAAAGAAACACACACACACACACACACACACACACACACACACACACGCGGTGAGGAAGAATGCTAAATGTAGAAATAAATACAGTTAAGAAACTAAGTTTAGTAACTCTAAATTGTGTTAAAGTTGTCTATGTCATTTTGTTCCTAGGCTGTTATTTGGCAGAAAACTAGAGTGTCAGACCACAAAATGGCTCTTATGTCGGTTCTGGGGACTGCTGTCATGAGCAACATGGAATCCTTTCAGTACCACTCTGAAGAATCACAGGTATACAATGAAATGTTCTTTTCTAATGAAGGTATTAAATTATTTCCCTTTGGTGATGGATAGTAAGAGGTTTGCCCTTTAACATTTTAATTGAATATGTTGTAAGGTATCAAAGAAAGCTCACCTCCTTCCCTAGCCCTGTTTTCTTTTTATCTTTTGTGTTTGTTGATTGCATTTATTTTTTTAAAAATAATTTTTCAGCCGGGCCTGGTGGCCCATGTTTTTAATCCCCATGCTTGGTAGGCTGAAAAATAGGTCTGGGAGTATATCCCGGAGGGACAGAGAAAGCCCCTGAGTTCCATGGACCCCAATAAAAATTTTTTTTTCAAATTTTTTTCCTGAGGTATAGACAGAAATTTATTTAAGAAAGTGGGGAATACACATTCAAGGGAGAATGCAGTCTACCCCAAGAATGACAAAAACCAGTGATTCTTAATATAGAATCGTGTCTACTATTTATATTATAAAATAATTGAGCTTGCTTATCTCTGTGTTCCCTTCTCCATGCTTGTTTACTGAAATTTCCTTTCTTTGATGATTTGGTTTAGACAGGGCTTTTTGATTACCTGTTTTACTTATTGCTGTTCCTCCATACTTACTTGCTTTTTTCCTTTTTCGATCTTGTAAGCAATACTTTTTTTATTATCAAGCTCAATAACATAGTTTCATAAGACACCTTTTATTTATTTATTTTCTGTGTTGGGGATCAAACATAGGACCTTGTGTATGCTGGGCAAGTGTGCCACCGGTGAGCTACATCCCCAGCCCTGTTACTCTGTTTAAGTCTTTTGTCTCTTGTCTGAAGATTAATTCCAAAGTTTGAAAACTTATATGGAGTATACATTTTTATAACTATAAGTAATTTTTATTACAAAGCCCAATTTTGTGGTAAGATTATATTAAGAATCCAGTGTTATGACTCTTGCCATGTAAATAAGAATATTCTGACTGTTCTGATTAAATAAAATCTCTCTTATATTCCCATCAGTTTCTCAAACTTTATCATGTTCCTCTTTGCTTAATACATGGACTACCTTATATAGATTTTTTTTTTTTTTTTTTTTTTTTTTTGCTATTTCAGAGGTTTGCAATTTTTTTAAGTGAAGATTTTTCATCAGGTCAGCAATAAAATGAACTCTTTTTTAGTCACTCTACTATAGTAGCTGGTAATCCATTGCAGTGTTGTGTGTGTGTGTGTGTGTGTGTGTGTGTGTGTGTGTGTATGTGTGTGTGTGTGTTCATGTGTTTGTTTGGTACTAGGGATTGAGCCCAGGAGTATTCAACACTCTGAGCTATACCCCCAGTCACATTTTATTTTTTATTTTGAAACAGAGTGTAGTAGGTTACTGAGGGCCTCCCTAATTTGCTGAGACTTCAATGTATCTTGTGTGTGTGTGTGTGTGTTACTGGGAGTGGAACCCAGGGGCTTTTCTACCTCTGGGCTATGCTCCCAGACCTATTTTATATTTTATTTGGAGACAGGATCTCACTAAGTTGCTGAGAGTCTCACTAAATATTAGTTGAGGCTGGCTTCAAACCTGTCAGCCTCCCAAGCACTGGTATTATAAGCATGCACCATCATGCCCGCCTTCAGTATATCTTTTTGAAGTCAGTGGTCTTAGAACCCACTTAGTTTTTAATTACTTGCTTTTTAAGCCTTCTGTACAGCTCTAACACTGACATTTCTTTTTATCAGTACACTGGTTGTTGCCAATATTTCTTATATCTCAAGTCATCATCTTTTTTGATTCATCTTTAGCTCCCATAGAAAGGGAACACAGGAGAAAAATTTTCATATCTGAGGATAAATTTATTTTGCACTTTCTCTGTTGATAGTGTTGTAGTCATGGAACTCTAGATTGAAATAACTTTCCTTTAGAACTTTGAAGATGTTGAGTATCTTTAACCATCCTTTGTTGCTGATAGGGAAATCAATGCATGCCATTTTCTTCTGTCTAAATTTATTTTCTTCTATCTGAAAATTCTTAGGATCTTTCCTCTTTGTTCTTAAATTTTACAAGGATCTGTATAGGTATGTCTTTTATTATTTATTATTGTGTTGAACACTTATAGTAGACCTTCTAAATCTGAAGATTGGTTTCTTAGTCGTGGTTATATACTTGCCTCCATTATCGTTTTTTTCTGTTTATTTATTTATTTATTTATTTATTTATTTATTTATATTTTTTGTGGTGCTGGGGATTGACTCCAGGGGCATTCTGCCTCTGAGTTATACTCCCCAGCTTGTTTTTTATTCTTTACTTTGAAATTGAGTCTTGGTAAGTTGCAAAGGGTCTCACTAAGTAGCTGAGGCAGGCTGAAAACCTGGATCTTCCTGTCTCAGCCTCCCAAATACTGGTATCACAGGCATGCACCACCACACCTGGCTTGTTTTTCTGTTTTTTTAAGAGAACTCATTATTGATTAGGACCTCTTATTTTTCTCTCTTTTTTTTTTTCTATAAACTTTAGGAGATCTCATTGACTATATTTTTAACTCTATTATTGAATTTTTTTAGCTGGGCATGGTAGTGTACACCTGTAATCCCAGTACTTAGGAGGCTGAGACAGAAGAATCTCAGGATCAAGATCAGCCTCAGCAACTTAGCAAAACCTTTGGCAACTCAGTGAGGCCCTGTTTCAAAATGTGTGTGTGTGTGTGTGTGTGTGTGTGTGTGTGTGTGTGTGTACACATAAATACACAAACAGGCTGGGGGTGTATCTTGGTAGAATGCTTCTAGGTTCATTTCTGAATACCAAACCAAAAAAAAATTTTTTTTTTTACAATGAACATTAGTTTCTAAGAGCATTTTTATTTTATTGCTCTTTTGTAGCCATTTTTATGGGTCCAAATTCTTGAATCTATTTAAAGATAGTAAGGCTTTGTTTTTAAAGTATTAGATCCTTTAAAAATATTTTATTCATTAGGAAATAGTTTTTGTTTTATCAGTTTTTTCCCCCTCCAATCCTCTGTTTGTCTCTCCTTGTCTTTCCCCAGAAGGAGGAAATCTAATTGGGAACATGGTATTTGTGATTGGCTTACTGACTGTCGGGCTCCCCTTGTGTGTCCTGTAATCAAGTACTGTAAGGGGGTGAGGGCTTACTCTACACACACACACTGTACCCTACTCACCTCCCTGGTTCTTCTCAAATAGGAAATTAATTACATTGTTCTTCATTCATCAGTCCATCCATCCTCTTTTCTCTTTCTGCATGTCTTTTTTTTCCCTAGCACAAAGATAGGTTACATGTAACTGGTTTATGATACATCACGGTTTTTTGGTTTTAAGAGAAGAGTACACTCACCTGTTGTGTGTCTCCTCGTTTTAAGCCTGTAAGCTGTTGAGTTCTTTGCTTACGGTAACTAACGTGAGATGTTTAGGGTACATCTCAATTCCTCTGGATTTCTGTAGCTTCGGGGACTTTGTCACCTATGTGTCTTCATGCCCTAGGTACTCCAGCAGTCTTAATGTGGTCTACACACTAGCAGTGTTAGAGTTACTGGGAAGATTCTTAGAAATTAAGGATCCAGGCCCTGTGCCGGGTCTAATGAATCAGAATCTGCACTTTTGCAAGGTGCTTGGGTGCACATTGAAGTGTGGAGAACACCATCCTTGGTCACCTCTGATTTTCTGTGTGGATGTGTGTGGAACAGTCACTTGAGTCTGTTTTGTAGTTGGGAACTTTTTTTCTCCAGTGTGTTTTGAGATACGTTGCCAGATCTGTGCTTGCCTGCTGATTTTTTATTTTCCCTTGAGATAGAATTACATAAAAATTCCTGGTGACCCATCATAGGTACCAGAGTTTATCTTGCACATTTTTGTAGTTCTTTTTGCATGGAGGAGTGGAAGAAATTGAAAAGCAGTTCAATTAGTATCATTCTATAAGCTGACAATAATAATTAAACTTTTGAGTGACTGGTGAAAGTAATCATAAGACTGAATCTCTCCTATTCTTGCATGGTGTGTCTAAACATATATATATAATATATATATTATATATATATACACACATATATGTTTATTTTATATATTATATATGTTTATATAAATTATATATTATTTATTTATTTATTGCCTCCAGCTACCCGTTACCATGCCATTGTCTCTAGGCTTGTAGAGACTTGTCTTCTATTAAAGTTGCTTGAGCCCCTTGTCATCCCTGGCCAAGAGCAACTCTAGGTTATTTTCTAACTACTAGTAGCTGTCCCCTCTCACCCCTGTTCTGTCCCTATTACATATCTTTAAGTTGTGAAACTTGTCTACCCAAGTACATTCACTAGACTGGGATGACAGTTGCATTGGCCATTGGAAATGTTGGTTACTAAGAATCTTTGTATATCTTCCCTTAATGTGAAGGTACAGTTTTTATCTGAAGGGACCTCCCATGGGAAGGATTTCTTTATTCCTGACAGTGGTCTCAGTGAGCCTCTACTGTGGCAGCTCTTGTTAGGCATTTTCCAGCATGGCTTTGTTGACTTGATGGAGCCCCTCTTGTTTTCCTTCTTGATGTATATCGTCCTTTTGATATTTTTGTTTCTGCATTATGCCATACTCAGTGCTGTCTTATTTTTATTTCCCACACCATTTATTTTTTTCCAGGATTCAGGATTTACTTAATTTCACATTCTTTTCTATACTCAATTTGTAGCTACAAATCCTGATTTATTTACCTTCTGTTTTTTAATGGTTGCTATTTTTCTTTACCTTCTAAAAACTATGTTACACACACTAAATTCAAAATCTTTTCCATTTTACTCTATCATTTCTATTGTCCTGAAAATTCTCTCATTCTTTGCTGTTTCATATACTTTGAACTTTTAATTTTTGCAAAATCATTTTAAATTCAGGTCTATTTTTGTTGTTCCATTTTCCTCTCTCCACTTTCCTTTCCTTTACCATAGTTTAGCAGATACCTCCTTTCCCAGCCCCAGTTCAGAATCAAGTATTAGCTTAGTAGTCCATGCCTCTTATCCTGCCAGGATTTTGCAGACTCCTTCTCCTAGCCAGCTTGGCTTAGCCTTGTTCTGGGTTTTAGAGTTGTCTCTGTTTTTTCCTGTGACCCTGGAGAACAGCTCCAAACAGTGGTCACGGTATTTTTAAGTTTTTTTTTTTTTTTTTCCATTCAATGGAGGTGCTATTTGAGCTTCCTGTTTCAAATGGAAAGACTGATTTCCATCCTCTGCCTTGTTCAGAATATTTTCTGTCCTTATTTTCATGCCAGAATTTAATTTTCAAAGGACACATCTTGTTTGTAGTCCTAGCGTACACAAGGCTTTTGCCTTTATCCATCATTCTCTGCTACATGGTTTGCAACCATAACATCTTTGTTTGTCTTGTGTTTATATGGGTAGGTCTTTTGAAATTATTTTAAAACTTGGTTTCATCACTGCTAAGTAGTTTGCAATTGGGATGGAGGAGAAATAAATTCCCACCGAAACTTGTTTCACTATTTTTACCAGAATATTTAGATTTATTACTTTGAAATGTAACTCTGGAAGATTAGGGTTAGGAGACCAGTTAAGGTTAATTATGGTAGAGAAGAGGAAATGAGTTTGACAGACCATATAAATGTCAGGGTTCTATATCACAGTAAAAATTACAGGAGGAGACATTGGGCAGCAAAATATGGAATACTTTATAAAGTTTTGAGTGTGTTGAGATTGAGAATATCTTTGTGACAGGGTGTGAAATAGTCTACAATATCTACATATGGTCATCACTGGTGCATGGGTAGTTGTTGAGACCGTGGATGTGAATGAAATGTCTCAAAGAGAGAACTTGAGAGTAAAAAATAAAAAAACGGGCCTAGTGGTGGAATTCAAGGGGACCTGAATCTTTATTTATAGGAGGCAATAAGGAAAAGGAAAGACACCAGCCAACCTGACTGAAATGGAAGTATCAAGAGAAAAAAAAAAAAGCTGAAGCAGATTGCTGCAGTGGAGTGCTTCCTGAAGGAGAGAGTTGTATAGGGATTTTCAGACAGTCAAATAAGAGAGGGACTGGGGTTTCTCAGTGAAGAAGTCAGCTTACAAAGAAAGCTGAAGAGGGAGAGACAAAGAGAAGCCCACATTGAGAATCACATAGGGGAATGATATTTGATTGTATTTGGCCGTTGATCTTTTTCTTCTAGGTTGAAGCAGAGAATCTTTTAAAGTCAACCCAGTCTTTAAATTTGTTATTAATATGATCTTTTATGTTCTGTTTGCCTGAACTAGCTTGATCTTTTTACATCATTTTGCAAAATTGCTATTTTATTTTACTTTTCCATATAACTTAGATATAGTTTGTTCTCAAGATTACCCTAAACCTGTTTAAAGCTCAATGTCTGGAAGTAATAGTAATTATACAATGGCCAGCCAAGACAGTTGAAAGAAAAACACTAGCACTTACATATTTTTTTCTTTATTTTCTTTTTCATTTCTAGCCTTTTCAGAGCAGAGGGCAATTTTTTTTTTTTTAATCCACACATGCAATAAGTCTTTCAGAGGCTGAACAGGCCTCCCTGATGCCCAGCAGGTGTTTTAAGAAGGGTCTCATGTTACCTGGCAAATTATACAACCATTTATAAATGCTGTGAAGTTTTACAGTTAATTAAGTGGTATCATTTTGTAATGGATTATCCAGATTTATTAATTTATTTTCTCAAATTGGCATAATTTGGCATTGTGACAATAATGCACTTAGTGTTCTAAAATTGGTAATGCATCTCCTTAAACACTTACTTCCAAGGGCAGGGATAACCGTAGACATAGGTGGCAGTCTACAGGCTGTGTTGGTAAGGAGCCGCATGATTTCAGCTTAACTAAAAATAGCACCCCACTGGCATACTTGGTTTCCTTAGCCTAAGCTTAACTTTTAATATTAGTGTTTCTTAGCAGATAACACAACTAGTTCCTGTTGTTTCAGATAAGTGATTATAGGCCTATATTTTAAATACCTTGACCAAAATCCCATAGAAAATAGTGGATCTGGAATTTATATTTTACAGTCTAGTTCTATCTTGTATTCTTAACTATTCTCTATGTTGTCTTTAGCTTTTTTAGTTAGCTAAATGTAAAAGTAGGAGCATGTTCCTTGCCTTCTATTCCTTAAATATCTTTTCTCTCTGGTCTTTTCTATTATCCTCTGTTTTCTCCCTCCTATTCATATATCTGTAGAATAGAGAAAGATAGCATGTAAATAATTAGTAACATTTTTGTAGAAAAATTCTCGAAGCAAAAATAAAGTACAACAGTGCAATCAGTATTTAGCCCTAACAATTATTTCAAAGAGTAAAAGACTTTCTTTTTTTTTAGGGCCTGGGTTTGGAACCCAGGGGCATTTGACCACTGAGCTACACCCCCTGCCCTATTTTGTATTCTTTATTTTGAAACAGGGTCTCACTGAGTTGCAGATGGCCTCACTAATTAGCTGAGGCTGTCTGTGAACCACCATCCTCCAGTCTCAGCCTCCCAAATGCTGGGATTACAAGCATGTGCCACCACACCCAGCTTAAAAGATTATTTTTAACTCAGAAATAAAAACCTACTAAGACTGGCTTTGTAGTATACTCTGAATAAAAACAGAAACAGCCATTTATAAATGGGAAAAGATGGCTAAATAGAGAATTACAATGAGCCTTAGAAAAGTTACAGTATGATGAAAGAAATTTTTAAAAAAAGTAAAATTGAGCAGAGTGAATGTTTGATCATTCATGAAAAGTTTATTAATGGCAGTTTTCCCTTAAACTTAAAAAAAAGTGAGTTAGAGGCAGAGAACACCATGTGAGTATCTTCAGTATTATATTCAAGGTCAGTTTTTTAGACAAGGTTATCAGAAGTATATAGCTCTTCAGACCTTATGTTGAAAATAAATTTTTGCTTTATATGCCTTTTAATATGTTATATATATCCAGACCCTTGGAACTGCATTGTTGACATTGAATATTCTATAACTATTTATTATGCTTATAGATTTATCTAAGTGGATTCTTCCCAAAGCCTGATGCAGACCACTCTTCCACAAGTCTTTCAACCCCAGAGAGGAGCTTCATCTTTATAAATGGTCGACCAATACATCAAAAAGACATATTAAAGGTAATTGCTTTGGGGGAAAAAAAGTATCACCTGGATCAGAAATTAAGAACTAGTTTTGTCATTTTCAATTTGTTACAAGGACCACTACCAAGAATTTTCACTTTCATAAGGAAAAGGTGGCAATAAACAGATACAATATCACTTTTTAAGCATTGTGCTAGATATTTACATATGATGTCTCATGTATACTTGGCGACAATTCTGTGTTGCAGTATTATCCCCATTTATAATGGGGAAACAAATGTCAAATGAATTTCTTAAGGAAAGTAGCTAGAAAGTCACAGAGTTTTGATTTGAGCCCTAGGGCTTCAAAATTCCCAGGACACTGACTTTTAACCATGAAATGGCAGGCCGCATTTGATATTTGTACTTCTAATGAATCCTTGTGCTTCACTTAGGGTCAGTGCCTCCAAAGGAGTGTTATAACTACTTGAGTATGGCTTTTTGTAATAAGTAGTTACATCTACTCAGCTTCTCAGTTGAATCTTCCCCTTTTGGTGGCATCTTAAGGTTGGCAATACTATCTTTATTTACCTGGTACTTTTGTCTTTTATCCATTACATATATTTCTAGTTAATCCGACGTTATTACAATATGAAGTGCTTAAAGGAATCTACTCGTTTGTATCCCATTTTCTTTCTGAAAATTGATGTTCCCACAGCTGATGTGGATGTAAATTTAACACCAGATAAAAGTCAAGTATTACTACAGAACAAGGTAACCATTTTCTGATAACTTTAATATTAATTTATGCTGTGTACAAACTTAGGCAATTCTGTTTTCATATAACAAGGACTTGCTTGTATTTTTCTTTTTTACCGTTATTTGAAATCTTGCCTGTTGTTTTCCTAATCTCCCCTAATATTTGTTAATTTTTATTTTTAGGACTCTGTTTTAATTGCTCTTGAAAATCTGATGACAACATGTTATGGACCACTACCTAGTACAAATCCTTATGAAAATAATAAAACAGATGTTTCCTCAGCTGACATGGTTGTTAGTAAAACAGCAGAAACAGATGGGCCTTTTAATAAAATGGAATCATCTGGAAATAATTACCCAGATGTTGATACTTCAGCCATTCCTTTCCAAAATGATGTACATAATGATAAATCTAGAAAACACACTAATCACTGTTCAGCTCCCCAGATAAGTATTGGAGATCATGATAGTAATGAAAACTCTAGCATTAATAAGGACACTAGTAAGACATTTCAAAACCTCCCAGTGAGTAATTTATCATGGAAGGATCAGCAGAGCAAATACAGGGAAACTTGTGTTGTTTCTCCTGAACAAACTCAATTAGAAGGCAGCAGTAAAGGTCAGGTAGACGAGCACGGGGAACGTGAGGAAGGAGCAGTTCCTGAGATGCCTTTGGAAATGTGTGCAGACGACTGGAGCAAGGGAAAGGCACTTAAGAATTCAGAGGGGGACAACATTGAACCTGTGAAAATCTTAATGCCTCAAGAAAGTTTAATATGTAAACTGAGTAACAATCATCATCCAAGCCTTGAACAAGAGAATCTCAGTGATGGTCCTTCTAACAGAAAATCAAATGTAATAGATAACAAATCTGGGCAGCTTACAGCCTATGATTTAATTAGCAATCGAGTAATCAAGAAGCCCATGTTAGCAAGTGCCCTTTTTATTCAAGATCATCGTGCTCAGTTTCTCACAGAAAATCCCAAGGTTAGTTTGGAAGATGCGACAGTACAAATGGAAGAACTGTGGAAGACATTGAGCAAAGAGGAAAAATTGAAGTAAGTTTCCAGAGCTTGCATGTGACCTGAGTGTTGACTCTTTCCATTCTATATGACTCACTGGTTGAAAAAAAGTTTTCTACTTATTTATGGAAAAGCAGAATGGAAAATGTCTCTTGGCTTGGCCACAGTATCATTTTTGGTATTTTTTGGCTGTTGATTTGGAAGGTTTTTTTTTTTTTTAATAAACCTTAATTGCTCTTTCTGACAATAAATAATTAAGTTATTTGGTAAAGCCTTTCCATTCTTCTCAATTTAAAACCAGTGTTTTCTCCTATTTAGTTTTTGATTTATGAAGAACTTTTCTCTGGCAAGATTTTTTTTAAAGCCTTTGTATTAAAGCAGTTAAAATTGGGCTGGGGATATAGCTCAATGGTAGAGTGCTTACCTAGCATGCACAAGACCTTGTATTCCATCCCCAGCACTGAAAAAAAAAATGAAATAAAACTTTTGAGAACATTTAAAACAATGATGTTTTTAATATTTTTAATACTCCCATTTTAAAATTGGTCTTCAAAATGTGTAACACAGTGCAAAAAGTGCCGTTGTTTCAGGATCAATTTAGTGGTGTTAATACCCTGATCAGTATAACTCAGAAGTTTGTTTCTAAAATTTTTTTATTTATTAGTAATTTTATAAACTATAGTAGATGTTTTGGTATGTAAATAGGGGTTTGATTTGTCTCTTGTTGAAATATTACTTGTATCAGATGGTGGAAATAAGTGTTCCAAAGTAATATGACAGGTATTTCTGGTTGACTTAGGATTCTTAATATAAACATAAAAAATTATGTTTGAGTGAGCTATTCTACCAGAAAGTGAAAGAGGATAATATTAGCTCAAGTCATCTCTTGTTATCTCAAGAATCTCAATACTATGGCAAGTATCTGGGGGAAAATTTTTAATGTAATCTCTTATCCAGTTTATATTTGGTAATAAACTACATGGATACTTAACCAGTTCTTTCTAATTAGCTCATTCAGTCTTATAAAGACAACTATTAACACCAATATTGTAAGCCTTCATAAATTAACTTCTTTCTTTACCCTCCCCCTTTAAGGGGAGTGGTGGTGGTCACAGTTTGTCCTTTTTCAAATGTACCTAAAAGTAGACAAAACAGTAAAATGGGTTGATTGTCCTATTCCAACCAACCATCATCTCATGGTCAGTTCTACTTCATGCATACCTCTACTTTCCCTCTTCCTCCTTTATTATTATGAAGTAAATCTTAAGCATGCTATCATCTTATTTTATAAATATTTCAGTATGTACCTCTAAAAGATACATTCATATTTTATTTTAAATATAACCATATTGTCATAATATTTTTAAAAGCATGGATTTCTTAATACATCAAATATTCAATGTTCAAATTTTTAACTATTTCATAAATGTCAGGCTTTTGGAAGTCTATTTTGAATACTCATGCCATTAAGGTTCACTCAATTATGATTGTCTTCATAGATTTACCTAAATGACAGTTGTGCAGTTTAAAAATTAGTGGATTTTATAGAAATATCACATGCTACCTCATAAATATGTATTGTTTTTATGTGTCAGCTTAAAAAATAAGATGAGCATACTGTGTGTGTGTGTGTTGTGTGTGTGTTACTACAGATTGAATCCAGGGGCATTCTACCTCCAAGCTACATCTCTAGCCTTTTTTATTCTTTGTTTTCAAACAGTCTACCTAGGTTGAGGCTGTCCTTGAACCCGTGATGTTCCTGTCTCAAGCTCCCAAGTACTGGGCCTATAGGCATGTGCCACCATGCACACCTCACACTTAACTTTTAAATACAGTAAGCCCACAGAGGTTGAATTGCATTGCCTAAAGAGTTAATAATTTGAGAGGGTCTGAGAGTGGAACAAACCATAGATGTTTTCACTTCTCATGAAACAGGGACAGGGTAACAGCTTAAAATGG
Organism: Muscardinus avellanarius; assembly: GCF_963383645.1. NCBI lineage: Eukaryota > Metazoa > Chordata > Mammalia > Rodentia > Gliridae > Muscardinus > Muscardinus avellanarius. The sequence continues at coordinate 47,506,341 of NC_137787.1, read as the reverse complement.
AAATCTCCCAGGCTGGCTGTTCCTTGGAACCTTAAAATAACAGGTATCATTTCAGTTGCCTTTTGGAAAATGGCAGCATTATTTCTCCTCTTGAGTGCTAAGGTGTCAGATTGCTGGGAATCTAATAGAAATCATTATAAACTGGTTTATCATGAAGTAGTATTCTGGAATCCAAATATTTTTCTGTTTTTTTGTCATCAGGTAGACAAATGAGGCATTAATGTCAAGAGCAGGCCTTGGAACTACACTTGAATTCTAACTATAGTTATTCTTTGCTAGCTTTTGATAAAAATGTGTAGCTAGCTTATCGTGGATTGTTGTCACTGACATATAAAAATGATTGCTTGTTCTGTTATTATAATCAGAGAGGTTTTTTTGTTTGTTTGTTTGTTTGGGTGGGTGGTACTGGGGTTCCTGGAAACCCTTCTACCTCCGGGCTATACTCCCAGACCTATTGTTATATTATTTTTATTTGAAAATAGGATCTCTTAAGCCAGCGAGGCTGACTTCGAACCTGCATGATTCTCCTGTCTCCACCTCCTAAGCGCGGGGATTACAAGTGTGCGCCACCACACCCGGCCCATAATCAGCGTTTTTAATATGTTAAAGGGAGTTTCTCTGATGTGAATGACATTTTTCATTTCCTAAGCCCAGATTCAATTTAATTTGGACTCCAGAACTAGAACTCTATTGGTAAACATAGGTATCTTGGAATCAGGTGTAGTTGTATGTCACATAGTTCTACATTAGAATCTTCCAGAGCAAAGGACTACCATGAGCTGAGTCCAAAATTACGATCAGGAAGAAGGTAGAGCAAAAATGGCATCACACCCAATGATCACACCAACATTTTTTCTTGTCTTTACTTTAGAATTCTTTCCATGATCCTAAATTCTGTAAGGAATATTAAAAGGATATGAGTAGACGCCTCTTCTGTAGTCCTTCAGTCCGTCTTTCCTTTTTATCCTGTCCTTTCTTTCTATTTTCCTTTCTCCTTCCCCCCAGCCGAGACATCTTTATTGAGGGCTTTGTGCATGTAATGCCCTATGTGCTCCAGGTAGTCACTTCAGTTCGAAATAAAACATACTTTCGCCAGGCGTGGTGATGCACGCTTGTAATCCCAGCATTTGGGAGGCTGAGACCAGAGGATCACAGTTCGCGGACAGCCTCAGCTACTTAGGCCCTCTGCAATTCAGTGAGACCCTGTTTCAAAAAATAAAAGAATAAAAAATCGAACAGGGGGTGTAGTTTGGAGATCAAATGCCTCTGGGTTTCCATCCCCAGACCTGCCCCCCCCCAACAAAATACTCTCCCTACTCATCAATAATGCCATGTAGTGAGGAAGATTCACTTAAACAAGTAGTAATCATTAACATATGATGAATTTTAAGATATATGGGGAGTTATAAACACTTGGCAGTTGGACTTAATCTCATGTATGGGAAAGGAAATTGCTTCCCTGAGTAAAAACTAACCACAGAGGGCATAGGGAATTGTCAAGATAGAAGGAACATGGCGTTACTGAGGAATAGAATAGTTCTCTCTATGGCAGGAACCAGAGTGTGAGGGCGTATGGTGGAAAAGATGATGTCCTGAAAGCCTAAGAACATCATCAGGGTTTTCTAACTGTTAAACGTCTGTTTGAGAGCTGAGACTTTTGGAGTGGGTGTCACTTTTCACTTTTTAACTAGTCTTTCTGGTTTTCTGGGGTGTTTGGGGGGGGGGTACTCCCTTGCCTTCCTCTTCTTTCCTTGAGTGGATTAGAATCCAGGTTTAAACTCTGTGCCCAGCCACTAGGCTCTCAGTCAGTTGGTGTTCATTTGAGCTTCATTTGACATAGCTAGGGGTATATTTCTACTTAAAACAACTAAGAGTAGCACTACAATTGGAGGATTGTTGAAAATGGTAAATAAACCTTATAATTAAATGCAATCTTTAATCTCAGAGACAGAATTCATATTGACAAATCAGGGTGAATATTTTCCATTCAGTTTACTAAATCTTTTAATGGCTTTAAATACAAAGGTAGCAGCTGTTTTTACTTAACATTTATCTGATATTCCTTTGGACATAACTTTTTACATTTCCCAAGGAACTAATTAAGGTGACTTCTTGAGTAAATCAAAAGATTAGTACCATATGTCAAAATTTGCACGTTGTAATTAATTACAAATGGTGACTTTTGTCTTGAACTCATTTTCCACCACACAGGAAAAATCTTGAGTTTTGAATGCCCAAGCACTAAAAATACTTATTTCTGCTACCTCTTGAAAGTAAACTATTGAAAATCATATGTTTTATATTAACTAATTCAGAACTTCAGGTTCTAAATAAAAATGGGAGGAAATAACTTTAAGCACTGTGATTATGGAATGGTAAGTAACCAAAGGAGACATTTTTCATGTAGTTTGCAATGGAACTGGGTTTTTTTTTTTAACATTATTATCCAGCTAACATTCTTTCATTTAACTGACATGTACGGAGTACAAATACATGCTATGTTGTGACCTCTTATCACTTAGTCTCACTTTTAACATTTATTACAGTACTCTCGGTAATATTATTTTCTGTAACTATATAAACTTTTCAGGAATTATGAACTGAAGTAATAGAATAGAATAATTCTGTTTTGACAGATCCCTTGAAGTTTTAATATACATCTCAGCATCTAATCATTTGCAAAGCCAACAGTTATTTGATTGGTCTTTATGAGAAAGCTGTGGACCTGTGGAGGGGATCTGCGGCACACTGTGTGGCCAGTGTGGCAACTCTCTGATGCTAATATTATCATTTTTATTTTCTTGGCATGTCTATTCAGGTTTTCCCTTTCAAACATCATGTGCATTTTACTAACAGTACAATTCAGTCCGTTTCTTAAGAGTACAATGCTAGAAATAACTTTAATTCTCTAATCCCACGTTTAAATCTTAATTTAAGGCCGGGCGTGGTGGCGCACGCTTGTAATCCCCACACCTGGGAGGCTGAGACCAGGAGGATCGCACAGGTTCGAAGCCAGCCTCGGCTACTTAGTGAGGCTCTCAGCAACTCAGTGAGACCCTGTTTCCAAATAAAGTATAAAAAAATAGGTCTGGGAGTATAGCCTGGACGTAGAAACCCCCTGGGTTCCAACCCCAGTACCACACACACACACAAATCTTAATTTAAAAGTATTTAACACAGTATTTAGTTATCAACCTGTAGTCATATGGTCCACGCATTATAAGATCGGTGTTCTTTGTTGGGTTTGTTTTGTTCATTGATGGTTGGCTGGCTGGCTGGCTGGGTTGGTGTTGGAGGTTGAATCCTCTCAGGGCTTTGCATGCTAAACACACACTCTGCCACTGAGCTGCTCCCCCAGTTCCAGATTTGTGTTTCTTGATAGCAATTGAGAACAATGTCACCATTTACTATGTGCCAAGCACTGTAACTACATGACACATTTTAACTCTGTGTTAACTCTCACTCACTCACTCACTCACTCTCTTATGCACACACACAAGTGTGGACATTTGGATAGGAAAATACACAACGTGACATGTGCAATGTATGTGTATTCCTTTGAATTTCACTGTGATGTATAATCACAAAATACCAATAAAAGTATAACCTGCAAACAAAAATAGGGAGTTGATACAACTGCTGCACTAAGCTGTCTTTGGCTCTAAAAGTTTGATTTGACTCCTTTTATTACTGATTTTAAAAAAAGAAAAACCTTTTTAACTATTTATCTGGTATAACTTTAAAATATCCATTGTTTTGTACCTTGGAAATGAAATTAAATTAGATGGTATGGATGTGTTATAGGAATATTTTTAAATTGATGATTCTAAAATGAGAAAAAGTAGTTGTAGTAGAAAAACCATTTAACTGTGAAACCATTATAAGTTTAACTATATATTTGCTGCTTTGTTTGCTTATTATAGTGATTTTATAATTTTATCAGTATCTAATAAATGTTAATATTGTTAACATACATAGATTTTTTGCAGCATTCAGGGAATAGTATATTTCATATTAATGTTACAGCAGATTGTTTAAGGAACTCTTCAGATCAAGAATTGACTGTTTAGTCATCTCTTTATTTCTTCTCTCACTTTTTTTTTTGAGTGCCTGTTTCTGTGCCCCAGCACTGTGTGCGTATGTATGTGTGTGTTACTGGGGACTGAACCTAGGGTGCTTTTATCTCTGGGCCACCACCTCTCTAGCCTTATTTTATTTTATTTTTTGAAACAGGGTCTTGTTAAGTTGCTGAGGCTGGCCTGGAACTCCCATCCTCCTATCTCAGCCTCCTAAGTACTGGGATTATGGGCATGTACCATCACACCTGAGCCCCCAAAACTTGTTTTGTTGTTGTTTTTTCTTTTTGTGGTACTGGGGGTTGAACCTAGGGGCTTTCTACCTCTGTGCTATATTCCAGGCCTTTAAATTTTTTGTTTGTTTGCTTGTTTTCAAACAGGGTCTCTTCTTGAGACTCGTTGAACCTGCGATCCTCTTCTCTCATCTGCCCTAGGACTGTCATTACAGGCATGTGTCACCGTGCCTGGCTCCAATACATTTTTAAAATCTTTCCTTTTTGTTTTTGTTTTGTTTTGTTTTGTTTGTACTGGGGATCAAACCTAGGAGCATTCTGCCTCCAAGATACAACTCCACACCCATTTTATTTTTATTTTGAAGGAGTCTTGCTATTACCTCCAGCCCTTTTTGTTTGGTTTTAAAATAGGAACTTGCTATATTGCTGAAACCCTCTGCCATCTCTCAACCAATCTCCATAGGCAGCCAATGTTTTGATTTCTATTCTATTGCTTGGGTTTTTTTTTATCAGTAGTTGAATTTCATCTATATATAATTATATGATGTTTATCTGACTTTGCCTCAACAACATATTTTTGTGAATCATCAATGTTGTTGAATCTATCTGTAGTTCATTTTATAATTGACAAGTAACATTCCGTTTTATACATATTCCAGAATTTGTTCATTCATTCCCATTTGATGGACATTTGGGTTAGTTCCAGTTTGAGGCTGCTATGAATAAAATTATGTTGTTTAGTTTCCAAATATTTGGGGCTTTTCTAAGTAAGTTTTTGATTGCTAATTTAACACTGAGAAAATGCTAAGATTTTAATCCAGAATAGGCCTAGCTCATGGTCTGTCTTGACTGTTCCATGTTCACCTAAAAAGAATCTGGACTCTGCAGTTGCTGCATGATAGTGCTCTAACACATCAACTAGTGGAAGTGATTGATAGTATTGCTGATAGTTTTTAATAAATTTGTTGTTTTTTTAATCTTTTTTGTCTAGTTTTTCAGTTGCCTAGAAAGAGGTATTAATATCTCCAACTATGATTCTGGGTTTGTTTCTACTTTTAGATCTGTAAGATTTTGCTTCACATAATTTCATTCTGTTATTAGGGGCACACATTTGTGATCATGATTAGGGCCTCCCAAGACTCCTTTTTTGTCTTTATACTTCCCTAATGGCACCTTTATCTCTGCTTGCTTTCTGTCTTGAAATTTACTTCATTTTATGATGGCCATTATAGCTTTCTTAAGCATAAAATATAAAACACTTAGAGACATAAAGTTGGGAGTTATGTTTTAAACTCAGTTTGATATCTATCTTTATACTGGAATATTTGTTCCATGTAACATTTATAACATTGGGTTTAGTTCTGCCATTTTTAAATTTATTTTCTATTTGTTCCATCTCTGATTTCTTCTTCTTTATTGGAGACAGAGGAGGCTACTTTAGAGTTGAACAAATATGTATTAGTATCTAATTTTAATTCTTCCGTTGGCTTTACATTAATTTTTGCTTTATTACATTATGTGCCTTAATTTATCATAATCTTAAGGTTAACATGCCATCTCACATAAAATATAAAAACCTGATAAGTATGGTTCCATTTAAATCTTGGAACATCCCTTAATAGTGTAGATATGCTGGAAAATTTTCTTATCTATAAATACCTATTTCTTTTTTGAAGGTTATTTTTACTGGATATACATAAACTCTGGATTCTTTGCCACTTAAAAGATTTCACTGCCATCCAGCTGTACATTGTTCTTGATTATGTTCTTTTCCTTTTTTCTTCCTTCTTTCCTTTCTTCCTTCTCTTCTTCCTCCCCCCCCTTTGTATTTTTTTCTCTGCTTTTAAATTTTATCTTAATCTTTGGTTTTCACCAGTTTGATTCTAATGCGCTTAGCTGTGGATTTCTTTGCATTTATTCTGCTTTGGAATTGTTGGCTGTCTTGCATCTGTAGTTCTAGAATTTCCATTTCATTTTTTTAATAATTCCCACTACTCGATTGAGATTTCCCCTTCTATTCTCCCATTAGGATCTTTAAGTCCTTAGACATTTATTTTGTAAAAAACTATTTTTAAATGTTTCTTCGCTAATTATAACATCTGGCTCTACTTAGCTTGGCTGCTGCTGACCACTTTTTCTCTTGACCATGACTCACATTTTTCTGTTTTGTTGCTTGAGTGGTAAGTTTTAATTGTGTAATGGACATTATAGGTGCTGTGTTTAAAACTCTGGATTCTGTTTTCTTCTTGTAGGAAGTATTGGTTTTTGTTTTAGGAGATATTTAAATTACAGATCGCATTGAGCTTGTGGAGTGGGTTTTGGTTTACTGAGGGTTTGCCCTCAGTCCTAAGGGCAACTTCCTTATTTCTCGGAAATAGGTTGTTTTAACCTAAGACCTGGCCCTCCTCCAGTTTTAATTGAAAGCCCAAGGTGTTTACCAAGCCATAAAACCACATGTAATTCAAACTCAAACTCTGTTTCCCCTGTACTGGGCAGCAGCTAAAATCTCTGTTTAGCTCATTTGGCTTTTTTCCTCTGGTTTCCCACACATGGGATTTTCTCAGATTTTTCTCTCAATTTCAAGTTGTTCATGAAGCAAGTAGCTATGTGTCCTGATGACTCAGGCTAATAAAAGTGAACTTTATGATTGCGTGCTTGCCACTCCTCACCCCCTGAATGCTGGGGACAGCCCTCAGGGCAACAGCTGTATCAATGTATAAATGTGAACCCTTTCCAATTTCTGCCTGAATTTGGCTGTTTTTCATTGCCTGTTTTATTTTATTTTATTTTTTAAATTTTTTAAAATTTTTATTTTTTCTAAGTGGAACATATTGAGAGGTGTACATTTACATTGTGCTTCATGCCCTTCCCCCTCCATTCAGTGCCTGTTTTAAATAATTGATTTTTATATTTCATTCAGAGTTTATCATAATTACATTATTAGGAGTTAGTCCAATACATGCTTCTTTGTATAAAAATTTACTTCAGATGATTAATGTATTTAGTATGACTCATTAGTTCTGTTTAATTTTTATTCTTAGATATGAGGAAAAGGCAACTAAAGACCTGGAACGATACAATAATCAAATGAAGAAGGCCATTGAGCAGGACTCACAAATATCATTGAAAGATGGCAGAAAAAAGATGAAACCCACCAGTGCATGGAGTTTGGCACAGAAGCACAAGATGAAAACTTCATTATCTAATCAGCCAAAACTTGATGAGCTTTTTCGGTCCCAAACAGAAAAAAAAAGGAGTGAAAATATTAAAATAGTACAGATCCCCTTTTCTATGAAAAACTTGAAAATAAATTTTGAGAAACAAAAAAAATTCAACTTAGAAGAGAAAGATGAACTTTGCTTGATTCGCCATCTCAAGTTTCCTGATGCGTGGCTAGTTACATCCAAAACAGAGGTAATGTTACTAAATCCATACAGAGTAGAGGAAGCCCTGCTATTTAAAAGACTTCTTGAGAATCATAAACTTCCTACAGAGCAACTGGAAAAGCCAATTATATTAACAGAGAGGTATGGTGAAGTAATAAAATTATTTAACTCTTAGAACAGTTATTCATTCTATATTAGAAATAGAAGGTAAAACGTAATGTTTTCTAGTAGGGATGAGTGATATATTTTAAGAATCTTATTTCTAATCTTTTAAGAAAATTTGTTGCTTTTAAATAATTTTCAAATATTCTAGATAGTTAATTTCTGCATTAATAAAAAAGAAGGTCATTTATTCTGTACATTAGTAACTCCCCTAGGGTAACTATGAAGTTAGGTTGCTGTGACTCTTAACTTGAACCATTATAACATTTAAACAAGTACATAAAAATAGAATTAGGCAGTGAATGCATTTATCAACAATTATCAATTTAGCACATTTTATTTATCTGTACACACACATTTTCTTTCAAATGCTAAAGCATTTGAGAATAACTTCTACTCCCTTTATTTTCTCAAATATGCCCCCCCCACCATTTGTGGTACTGCAGACTAAACCCAGGGGTGCTAACCCCCCAGCTTGCTCCTTCCGTTTTTCTTCCCTCTCTCCCTACTTCCTTCCCTTTTTCCCTCCCCCCACAGGCTGGCCTTAAGCCTGCAGTCCTCCTGCCTCAGCCTCCCAGTAGCTAGGATTACAGGTGTGTCCCCAGTAGCTGGGATTGCAGGTATACACCAGCATACCCAGCAAAAATGGCTTTCTTACTTAACCACAGATGCTTTTTTCCTGTGGTAGCATTTGTTTGATTCTCCTCTGTGTTTGATTGGAATTGGCTGAGGGATTCTACTTTCTGGTAGGACTGCTTAATGAGTGCGGCTCTGCTTCACATCTCATCCCATTAAACGCACTTTCCACTGGGTTCCAGCAGATAACGGCCTGGTCTTTCACCGTAAAGCTGCCAGTCATCCTTTCTATCTGATTGTTCCATCCATTGATGATTGTTGCCTGAATGGATTTTGGTTTTGGCTATAAAATGAGGTGTTTCCTTTTTAGATTCTATGTGATCAAATTGCTTTCTGTAAAAATAAATACTAACTGACCTATTATACAATATCATGTTGTTATACACAATATTTCTGTTTTAGTCTGACACAACAAAATAAGGGAGAAGGATATCAGAATTGGAACATTTAAAAGATGATAACAGTTTATTGAGGAGGACACATCTTAGATAACTCCGTTTTAGAACCATTAAGAATAAAGCAGAGCCGGGCATGGTAGCGCATGCTTTTAATCCCAGCATTCAGGAGGCTGAGACTGGAGGATTATGGTTTACAGACAGCCTCAGCTATTTAGTGGGGCCCTCCATAACGTAGTAAGACTCTGTTTCAGTATAAAGAATAAAAAATAGGGCAGGGGGTATAGAATGCCCCTGGGTTCCATCCCCTGTACTGCAAAATAAATAAATAAATAAATAAATAAATAAATAAATGACTAAAAAGAAGAGGGCTGGGGGTATTACTCAGAGATACAGTATTACTCGGAGGTTCCATTCCCAGTACCACAAAGAAAAAAAATATTGGCTTAGAAAACTGTCAAAGAATGAATTAGAAAATAATACTTTAAGCCTGGAGTGGTGGCGCATACTAGTAATCCCAGTACCTGGGAGGCTTAGTCAGGAGGATTGTGGATTCAAGTCCAAACTCAGCTACTTAGTGTGGCACAGTTTCAAAATAAAGAATTTAAAAATAGGTGTGGCGGTGTAGCTCAGAGGTAAAATACCCCTGGGTTCATTCTTCAGTACAAAGGAGGAGGAGGAGGAGGAGGAAGAGGAGAAGGAGGAGGAGGGCAGCGGCAGCAAATGATAACAACAGTGCTTTGGACTGTCCTACAACAGTTCAAAAACCTAGTGATGCTTTTTCTTTGTTCCCTCCAAAAGAGGAAGGGCGTGGCAGAATTTTAAAATTTGATTGCTTTTCTGAATGGGGTTTATAACTCATTTAGATTTCAAAAATCTATTTGTGCTTGACCAAATAACAAGTTTTTAAAAATGCATTCTGCTTTTATTAAAAAAAAACATTTAAAAACTACTATTTGGGCCCACACTAGCCTGAAAGGAATTCTTTCTTAGTTGAACAGAGATCATAAAAAAATGTAACTCAGAATTGTTTTTCCATTCTTCTGAAACGTGTCATCCTCCTTTACAGTTAATGATACGTTTTTCAAAACCGACTTATAGACTGTTCTACAGTGTTGACAAGTAATGATGGATATGTATTATTTTTCTCACTGAAATTTTAGTGCCAGTTTACCTCTCAGTATAACTGAGATATCTATAGAACACAAAGTTAATAATGGCTAATGTTTATTGAGCACTTACTATATGGCAGAAATGTTGCTCTGTCCTTTTGTGATCTTTTCGGCAACGGTATGAGGTTAAGTATGCCATCGTCTACATTTCATAGATAAAGAAGATGAAACAGTTAAGTAATGTATCCAGGCTTGCGCAGCCTGTAAATACACAATGGAGCCAAGATTCCAATTCACACAGCGTAACTGTAGCGCCTGGGCTGTTAGTTGCTATATCATCGTCATCCCCAGCTCTCAGGACTGGTTTTCAGAATGTACCCTTGCTAGATAGCCAAAGCTGTCTGTGTGGTACCTACTCTCATGGCCAGTGGAGTGAGTCTTAGGCCATTCAGAGACGATAAGCGAAAATATACTTATTTGCATTCTCAAGGGCCCAGGGGTACAGTGAAATAGCACATCATCCAGCTCTGGAACATAAAACAGCACCTTGCACACCTAGTATAGTGCCTGCCACACGGTAGGCACTCAAATATGCCTTGAGCAAATGGGAAAATGTTCACCATTCACATATCACTCCCACATACACCTTGTGGCAATAACAGTTATATTATGAGGTCCTGGCCAAGCCTAAAACCAGTGCAAGAGCTCAGTTTGTATGCTAGATGAATTTGAGCTTCTTCAGTATTTTGTTTAGGGCCTACACTGCTCAGAATCATTTCATATGATAACTGACAGAAGTGTCCCAAGTGTTGAACTGATAAATTTATAAATTCCTAGAAGAGAAAGATGTATGTTTAATGTTTTTGTTATTGAAGAAACTTTGACTGCAATTGAAAATTTGACAGGATGTATGACTTGAATAACTTGACAGTGTGTTAATATGTTTGTTTTAAATTAAAGGGGATTATTTATAGAGTTTTCATTTCATTGTTATGTTTAGAGAGCCAGTTTTTAAATTTCACATTGCGTTTATAACATTCTAAGAATAGAAGTTATCTTTTGTCTTTTTAATATTTTCTGTACACTATATACAGTAGGTCACCTATAAAATTTTAACAGAAATGGAAAAATTTCTCTCAGGGCTACTTATACCTTGTATTTCTGTCAAATGATTAACACTGTTTCGATGATTCCTTTCTTAGCCTTTTTAATGGATCTCAATATTTAGAAGCTTTGTGTAAGATGGCAACAAATGAGCAAACATACAGTGGCTCAACCTACCTGTCGGATCCTCGTCTTGTAGCAAATGGTTTCAAGATAAAATTGATACCAGGTATGATGATGTAATTTATTATTTCCTGACATGGAAAAGTAAGTCTTGCTCCAAGAGTTACGTTTGGGTTTGATAATCTTCTGGTATATTTGTATATTTTTTTTCTCTAAAGACATTGTTGACTCTGTAAAAACAGACTTACTTAAAAAAAAGCACCTCCTTTCCTTTTTTTTTTTTTTTTGGATACTGTGGATTGAACCCCTGGACATTCTATCTCCCAGCCACACCCAGATCCCTTTATTTTTTTATTTTGTGTTTTGAAACTGGGTCTCATTAGGCTGCTGACAGTCTTACTGTGTTACTGAGGCTGTCCTTTGAACTTGTGGTACTCCTATCTCTGCCTCCCAAGTACTGAGATTTCAGGCATGCACTACCACACTCAGCAAAATCACCTCTTGAAATGAGCAATTTTGGCATCATTTTCAGTTCAATATCTTGCATTTGCATTTTTCTGACTAATCAAATAGATGATTTTTTTGTAATTTTGCTATTTTGTAGTATTCATATATGCTGCTTTATTTAAATTATTAAAATACTTTTTAGATGATAAAAATAAGTATGTAGGATACTATCATGGTGTAATAAAAATGGGTATCTTCTTTGCTTTTTATATTTTCTTGTTTTGCTAAATAGAGATTCAGCATCAGCAGCCTTGCTAAAAGACTTATAGTCCTCTTTGCTTATATGGGAATTTATGGGGTAGGAAGAGAAAAAGAAAATTTGTATGAGAGTTCAGTTTTTCTTGCTGGCCTTTTCTTTTTTCTGTTGTTTCCACTATGGACTAGCTTTTACCCTAACTTCCTGGGCCGTCCCTCCGCTGCTGTCAAAGTGTAAGAGGCACCCTGTAAAATGACTCCAGTGTCACCTACTTCCCCTAAAGTTGTTATACTCAAAGCGAAGAAAGAAAGGTTTTAACCTCTTTGGAAAGATACCCAGGAGTGGGGAATTCTATTCAGCTATAAAGAAAAATAAAATGATAGCATTTGCAAGAAGATGGAAGGAACTAGAGAACATTATGTTAAGTGAGATTAGTCAAGCACAGAAAGAGAAGGGACATATGTTTTCTCTAATATGTTCAAGCTAGGGAGTAGTGGTAATACCAGAGGGATTCCAGATGATGGAGGGGAAATCTCAGCAAAGATTGAACGGAAGGATAGGAGAGGAGGAGAGGAAGAAAGCTGAGGTTGTTCAATGGAGGAGCTACATACGAATATGTGTAATAGCATAAATACAACAGGATTAACCTGGACACTCTCTATTGGGAGGGGGGAGGGAGAGGGAAGGGCATGAAGCACAATGTAAATGTACACCTCACTCCACATGTTCCACTTATAAGAATATAAAAATTAAATTAAAAAAAAGAAAGAAAGATTTTTATACTTTATTTGGAAACAGGGTCTCACTAAGTTGCTGGGAGCCTCACTCAGTAGCTGAGGCTGGCTTCAAACCTCCTGTCTCAGCCTCCCAAGCACCGGGATTACAGGCATGCACCACCACACCCAGCTGAAAGAAAGATTATTAAAGGAATATCTTTCTACTGAAACACAAAAATAATATAATAATTAAAGAGAATTTACAAAAGTCTAGTGCTGGGTCTATACAGAAAATGTATATGTTCCAAACTTTAAGTAATTTTATGTGATGTTACAGTTTTAGAAATTATAGCTATTTAGACTTGGGGTACAGATTGTTCAAATTCCAGCTCGTCTATTTAAAAACAATGTGTTTGGGGAAAAGTAGGCTCATCAACAACTAATAGTTGTTTGGGGTGTGTATGTGTGTGGTACTGAGGATTTTAAAATTTTATTGCTTTTCTAAATGGGGTTTGTATCTCATTTAGATTTCAAATATCTATTTGTGCTTGACCAAATTACAAGTTTTTAAAAATGCATTCTGCTTTTATAAAATACATTTAATTCTTTTATTTTTTATGTTTTATTTTATTTTTTAATTTTTTTATTGGTGCATTGTATTCTTACATCTTAATGGGATACAAGACTTGTGTAGACATACATGCACATATCACCCAATTAGCCCCTATCCAATCACCGCCCCATTTTCTCCCCATCCCTCCTTCCCATGCTTGGCTCAGTGATTGACTTTGATGTTTAAGTACATCATGTGCTTTAGAGAGTATCCTTCCCCCTTCCTGTCCCCTCAGTTCGGTAGCCTTGTTTGCTCCTCTATAGGATCTCCTTCTTCATCTAGAGTTCCTCCTGTTACTCATTTCTCCTTAGCTTTCACATCTTTTTTAAACAATATCTTGATAAATTATCATGTGCTGGCCTCAAACTTGCAAACTACATGTCTCAGCTTCACAAGTACTGAGATTACAGGTGCGCATCATTGAACCTGGCTATACCTATAGTTCTTGAACAGATAACTGTTGCATACAAAGTATTACTTTGAGTTAAATATGTTAATCTAGTTAATCTTTCCTAATAGCCTTTGAAGTAGACACTTTTACTATGATTTACTTATTACCTTTTTCCATTGTTTGTTTGTTTGTTTGCTACATTTAGGATAACTGTCCTATCTGTTCCAAGAGCATGTTTATTTCTAGTTACTCAGAAAGTTTGTCTCTGACAGATGCTGAGTTTGTAAATAGTGGTTTTTAAATCCTACTGAAGGCCAGGTACTTTGCATGCACCAAAGATGCAAAAATGATTAAAAGTCACTGAAAAGTGATTTGATTTGATTGAAATAAGCTTTACATAAGATATCATGAGCATGATTTGCCATATCAATGATAGATCAAGTGTAAAGCACTCATGTTTTCTTCATTATTTTGTCTTTTCCCATTTTTTTAAAATTAACTTTTGTTTTCTGAAAGACCCTATCTTTCTCATTTAGGGAGAACTTTATTATATTGTAATATATATATATATATTGGGGGGGGGGCAGGTCTGGGGATGGGACCCAGGAGCATTCGACCTCTGAGCTACACCTCCTGCCCTATTTTTTATTCTTTATTTTGAAACAGGGTGTCACTAAGTTGTGGAGGGCCTCACTAAGTAGCTGAGGCTGTCTGCGAACTGCGATTCTCCAGTCTCAGCCTCCTGAATACTGTTATTACAAGAGTATGCCACCACACCTAGTTTATTGTACAAAATTTTGAATCAACAGTTTGTAATTGTCACAGAACATCTTATGGATAAGAATAGGCACATTTTTTAAGAGAGAAAGAATACATCTGGCTTTGAGGAGAAGATTTTTAATGTGACCCTAAAAACTTGGGTTTGTGATGAGGTTTCTGTTCTCAATTAGAATTCCATATGTTAGGAAGTAAAAACTTGTCAAACCATATATTCACTCCCCCCCTAAATTGGGGATTATTTCACATAATTTTGTGGAAACTTCTTGAAAGTTTATTGTTACATAGCTCCAAATATCCCTTAAATTTTCCATATCAAAATTTTACAAACAGAAAGTAAGTATTGCTCAGCAATTTCCTATTTTGTTGCCAAATACTTTTCACCCATATCCACCATAAATTCTGTAGATTTATTTCTTTATTTTTAAAATAGGGTCTCACTAGGCTGCTCAGAGACTGGGTACATTGCTAAAACTATTCTCAAACCTGCAACCCTCCTGTTTAAGCCACCCAAAGTACTAGATTTACAGGCATGTGCTACAATGCCCAGCCTCGTGTGTGTGTGTGTGTGTGTGTGTGTGTGTGTGTGTGTGTGTGTGTGTGATGTGAATTAGAATATTCTGCTACTGTTTGCCTATGTATACATTGTTTCAGGCCTCTCTCTCTCTCTCTCTCTCTCTCTCTCTCTCTCTCTCTCTCTCATTCCTCTATTATTGGACTCTGTATCTCTTTAATGTTTCATAATATATTGTATTATTCTCTAGTGTTTACTGGGAAAAGACATTAGAATACTAGCTTTGTTGAGTCTACTATCATTGCATTGCCATCGAGGTCTGAAACTGAGAGTGGGTTAGGGATTAGATTATTGGAGTCTCAGAATTTGAAACTATTCAAGTTAGATTACATTGTTTTTAACTTGTTATCCATTGATAGCTATTACTTATCCAAATTGGGCTATTTTCCCTTCTAGGTAACATACAGACTTTAATATTACTAATATCACATGGATATAGCCAAAAATCTCCATTTTCCAAAATTGTGTTTTGTTTTGGGGGGTTTTGTGGTGGTTTGTTTTGTGTGGTACTGAGGACGGAACCTAGAAGTCTTCTTTCTCTGAGCTACATCCCCCTGTTTTATTTTTTATTTGGAAACAGGGTCTCAATAATTTGCTGAGGCTAGCTTCGAATCTTCAATCATCCTGTCTCGGCCTCCCAAGTATTGGTATTGCAAGCCTGCACTACCACACCTGGCCAAAATCATGTATTATAAAGCCAAATGTGCTCTGGAATGTGTGCTGTTATGGATTATCTAGTTATACATCCAAGCATGTGTCTAGTTTTTAGTTTCAATTATTAAATAATGTAAAATAGTTGGAGCAATAGATAACATGTCAGTTTTAAAATACTATCCCAGTAAGATATTTTTAATAAACACTAATATTTCATTTCCTTGAATTAATAATAATGTTGGTAAATTACTATGCGACTATTCTTTATAACTTGTAAGTTAAAATAACCATAGGAATAATTTAGGCCTTTAAATTAGATATTAAAACAGTGGGCTAGAATGTGAAGGATAGCAGTTGCTAAAACACTTAAGCCAGTTTTATTTTAATATCATGGGACTTCATTTTCTCTCCAAAGTCAGAAATGTTCCAAACAAATGTAAGGAGCAGACCAGCAGTAACAAAGTAAATTAAATTATATAAAGCACATGTGGTGTCAATGAGTACTTATGACTGAATATGAAATACTGTGGGGAATTACTCTTTGTTCTCCAACTGAGGAACAAAACTTTGTCCTAGTTATATTAAATTCTGATGAAGGTTTGCTAAATGTTTTAACAGCGATTTTATTTTTAATGGACATGTTCCGAAATAGAATTATAACTAACATCACTGTGTCTATATGTTGTGTTTTTTTTTTCATAGGAGTTTCCATTACTGAAAACTACTTGGAAATTGAAGGCATGGCCAATTGTCTCCCATTCTATGGAGTAACAGATTTAAAAGAAATTCTTAATGCCATATTAAACAAAAATGCAAAGGAGATTTATGAATGTAGACCTCTCAAAGTGAGAAGTTATTTAGAGGTATGCATTATAGAATATATAGTTTGACGAGTTTTTAAGTTACACTTAATTATCCCTTAAAAAGTAGTAAATGTTATAAAAATAGTGAGATGGTTTCCATAAAGGCTCTCTACAACAAGGAAATACTACTAGAAAGAAAAAAAAAAAAAACATTAAAAATTTCACATCGTGGGCCGGGTATGGTGGCACACGTTTGTAATCCCAGCATTTGAAAGGCTGAGACCTGAGGATCGCGGTTTGTGGACAGCTTTAGCTACTACTTAGTGAGGCCCTCTGCAACTTAGTGAGAACCTCTTTCAAAATAAAGAATAAAGCATAGGGCAGGGGTGTAGCTCGGACATCAAATGCCCCTGGGTCCCATCCCCAGAACTGAAAAAATAAAAAATTCATATCTTTAGAGTGAATTCATATTTATAGACTATAGGATCACTGGTTTGAGACCAGCCTCATCAATTTAGCAAGGCCCTCAGCAACTTAATGAGACTCTGTTCAAAATAAAAGAATAAAATATGGCTGGGGGTTTAGCTCAGCGGTAGTATGCTCCTGGGTTCCATCCCCTGGTACACAGGAGAAAAAAAAAAGTATGTCTTTCCCCCATAGTCTTTGTATGAGAGTTTTTTTATTTATTTATTTATTTTGGTGGTACTGGGGTTCCTGGAAGCCCTTCTACCTCCGGGATACACTCCCACGGGCTACACTCCCAGACCTATTTTTTAACATTTTTATGTGGAAACAGAGTCTCTTAAGCCAGCGAGGCTGGCTTCGAACCAGCGCGATCCTCCTGTCTCCGCCTCCCAAGCGCGGGGATTACAATGCGCCACCACGCCCGGCGAGAGTTTATTTAAATAGAAGCGTAAATGCCATGTAAGGTAATATAGTTGATACTTAAGGTTTGCTGAATAAGATGAAAATAATCTAAAGTTAATTAGTAAGATGAAAATAATCATGTCTTCCTGCTACAACGGTGTATTTTCTGATTCAGGGTATATCATGGTAAAGTATATGACTTTCTTTTCACAGGGAGAAGCAGTGCGTCTTTGCAGACAGTTACCCATGCACTTATCAGAAGAGGACATTCAAGATATCATCTATAGAATGAAGCATCAGTTTAGAAATGAAATTAAAGGATGTATTCATGGTCGTCCATTTTTTCATCATTTAACACACCTTCCAGACACATGATTTAAAAAAATGTTTAAGAAAATGAGTTACTGTTGAAATTGATGTGGTCCTAAAACAGTGAGTCCATTTTTAAAGCATTTTTGTATTATCATGTGTCAGATGTTTATTTTATAAATGAGAATTCACTGGCTTGTTTGTATAATAAAAAAAAATCTTGTCTCACTAGCTTGTTTTTGTATATTGAAAAATTATAAGATGTTTAAATAAATTACTAAAGATGATTAATGTGTTTTATTCTCAATAATAGCCTTTATAATAATTATAAGTTGTAGACTCTACATTGGAAAATACCTAGTATTCTTGGATAGTTGTTTTACTAGGTCATCCTGTTCAGGGAGAATTCATACATTACACAGACTTGGGTGTATCTAACAGAAGTTGTCTATCTTTTTAAAAGTAGGAGAGAAAGGAAATGAAGTTCAGAGGAAAAAGAACATAACTTCAGAAATCCTACCAACTTACCTCTATCTTGGGAAGAACAGGGATGGTGCTGTCTCTTGGTTACATAATTATTGGCCTTTGGGGTCAAAATGGGACGATCTAAATTTTTAACAGAAATTTTAGGTTAAGATCTTTTTTTTTTTTTTTTTCTGTACATTTGCCCCTTCAAAAGCCAGGTCACACGGCACCAATATTTTTTATTACCAGAAATATGATTTTACTCATTTTTATTGAAAATAAATGGTATACATTTAAACAGTGCTTGGTGCCTTTTCTCCCTACCCCTGTATTCCCTTCCCCCTCCCAACAATGAGTGTCCAGGGTAACCATGCTATATCCATACTTTTATACATACTCAGATGTATTTTAAATAAATATATTTGTTGTGTAGAATATAATATGTTATACTGGATACAGTCTCCACATACCATGTCCCGTAATTCTCATGAATCATCTTTATATTCTTAAGATCTTTGTGTTGATTTACAAGTAGCTGGAATACTATCTGTAGCCCACTATTGCCTGCCAAAGTCGTCCTGTTTCCCATAACTCAAATACTATCCCTCCCCTTATTCCCTTATGTAAATTTGGAGCATCTTCCTGGTGGTAATCCTTTTAATGAACTGAATAAATTAAGGGAACATATGGTCACCTTTTTGTTTTGTCGCCAGTATATTCTGTATTCATATTGACAGCCTCTTAGATAAATTCATTTCTTTCCAGTTCTCTATTCTTCCATATCAATTCAGTAGTAATGGCAGCAGTTATTGACAACCTATTTACTGGATATGCTAAGCAGTTGTCTTGTATGTTGTTTCAACTTCCTAACAAATTTGGGATTGCGGGTGCTCCTCAGAGTAATGTCCGAGCTACTGTCCTTTACCACCAGTATACTGCCCGCCATGAGAAATAGTCATGTGGGTCCAAAAGTATTGAGCTTGGGGGGTAAGCGGGCATATAACACACTCCCTGCCACCACTTTAAGGGATGGACGCCTGTCTCTGGTTGAATCACTTTGGTGCCTCAACGTCCTCCAGGCAGAGTGCTGCCCTGTTGCAGGGCCCGGCCGCGTCCATCCGGGCCTCTGGCCCGCGCCACGCTCCGCCCCACAAGCCCTTGCAGCAGCCCCAGCAGCCCCCGCGAGGCAAGATGGCTGGAGCCAGCGGTGACAGTGGGGCCGTGGCTCCCAGGATGGAGGTAACGGCCGCTGAGGACTGGGAGAGCCCCTATGGGAGCTCAGGGCGAGGTGGGGACACCCAGAGCGAAGGAAAGTCACCCCCGACGACCCATTGCCTCCTCTCTAGGCCTTGGCCAGAGAAAAGGACTCTGAGCCCCCAGAGTACTGTTGATACCCAAGGATGTGACTGGGGATCCCAGCCTGGCCAAGGCCTGCAGGCCTCTCCTGGGCCCATGTTTTGCCGGGAATGTGACTGCATGGTGCCACTGTGACTGCGAAGTTTTTAGGTATTTGATGTTTTGGAAAATGGTAGGCCTGAATTCACATGGAAAATTTTTTGTTTTCATTGGCTATTTGATTCTGTGATTTTATCCAATTTTGTAGCCCAGGTTGCAGTAATCAGAACCCATCCCACCATGGCCTAATTTATTGACTAAAAATGTAAATATTACACATTCTTCCCTCTCTAAACATTTGAGGCAGCTTTGTCTTTATTTTCATTATATTTTTGCTAAATTCCTCCAGTCTCTTTTGGAAGGGGAGAGGGTAGAGCAGGAGCCACTAAAGAAACTTGAGTTAGGGTCTACTCTTAAAACCAGAAATGGGTTCAAACTTCACAGTACCTACTGTAAAGCAAATAATACAGATGAGACACCCAAATGTTGATTACTAACAACTAGAATTAACAAGCAAATTAAAACCAGGAGTGATCTTAAAACATTTAAATGAACTAGACTTGTTCTTAGAAGTAGCATTTAGGGCATTCTAGTGTTTGTGGATTCATAATGATTAACAAAAAATTCAAGTTATCCAAGCAGTTTTACATGGAAGAAAATAAATGATTTAATGATTTGCCTGAGTACACACATCCACTTTAGTACTTTACTAGTTCCATTTCAGGTGTTGATAATTACCATTAACAAGGGTAGATAAATGGTAAAACAAAAAAAAACAAAAAAAAAAACTAAGGTTTATTGCAAGACCAAATGAAAAGTGACTTGACATTGTCGACTGCTTTCTATTTTCATAAGCACAAATAATCAAGAGCCACCTTTTATACATCTCTTGGTAATCTCACCTAAACTTTAAAAATTTAAACTCCAAAATCTTCATTGTAGTAAGATGTGTGGCACACACCTATAATTTTCGTACTTGGGAAGCTGAAACAATGAGATTGCAGGTTCTAGGCCAGTCTCAACAAGGCCTTCATCAACCTAATGAGACCCTGTTTCAAAACAATAAAAAAAAAAAAGGGCTGGGTGTGTAGCTCAGAGGTAGAAAGCCCCTGGGTTCAATTCCTAGTCAGCCCCCTTTCCCCAGTCTTCATTCTTTCTATTAATCCTAGCAACACGCCAGTGGATTCTCACCACTGCAGCCTTTATGTCATTTTCTCTGCTTAATTGATTGGGGATCACTGTTTTTATTACTCCTTCAAATACTACACATACGTGTAAAGATTTTTTTCTTTAGCTTTTAAAATCCTGTCCCAGTGGTTATCAAAATTGTTGATCAATACATCAGAATCACCTGGAGTGATAAAGATTGCTAGGCATTATGCCCGGAGTTCTTGACTCTGTGAGTCTGGGATAGAGCCAAAATCTTTTATTTCTAACAAATTTCCACATGATGCTACCTGAACTATGATCCTGTTTTATATGTCAAAGTTATCTTAACCATCATAGGCTTGGGATGTCAAAGTTATCCTAACAACCTCAAGTCCATTTTAGATGATGCTGAACTTTGATCTTCAAATGCACAATTATTTCTAACATTCTGTAGTTTTGTTTCTTCCTATTTCCTCTTAAATATTCATTACATCAGGATCTGGAATAACCCTTTTCCAGCTAATTATGTCTATATCATCATCATAATTTTTATTGGGGGACTGGGGAATTGAACCTACAGGCATTCTTCCTCCAGGTTATTCCCCCAGCCCAATTTCATTTTTAATTTGGAAACGGTCTCACTGAGTTACAGAAGGATTTGCTAAGTTGCTGAGGCTGACTTCGAACTCATGATCACCTGTTTCAGGAGATCTCCACTGAGATTACAAGCATGTGCCACTATAACTGGCTTGTACATTATTATTAACCATGCTTGAATCCCTTTGAACTAGTTCACTTTTTCATAAACTCTTAAATTGATAGTGTAAGCTCGCAACTTAGTGAAATTTTCAGCAACCTAGCAAGACCCTGTTTCAAAATAAAAAAATAAAATAGGGGTAGAGATGTAGCTAAGAGGTAGAACACCTCTGGGTTCAATCTCTGGCACACCTCCCCCAAATAGGGAAGTTATAAAATTTGTCTAATCTGCTCAAGTTGGAACCAAAAGTACTTCAACAAATTAACCCATCTCTATATTCCTTTGTTCAGTGACATTTATTGAGTATCACAGTGCTAAATGAGAAGACATCCCTTGTACTCTAAAGGGGAAAAATAATTGCAATATATATTAGGTATAAATGGGCCAATGTTATCATAAGGTTATATAGTTTGTACTCTAAACCTATGCAGGGTGCACACTGCCAATGTGGAAAAACCTATGGAAGAAACTAGTAAGCTGAGGCTTAAGGGTTATAAGAAATTATCCAGGAAGAAAAGGGTTTTTGAGACAGGAAGAACAGCATGTGCCAGTGCATTTATGAGCAAAGAGAATGGAATAAATGGAGTTTGGATAAGAAATATAGTACTTTGATCATAAAAAGACTTGAGGCCTTTAAGGATTGGAGAGGGTTTTTTTCCCCCTAAGAATGGTGAGAAGTTAATAAAATGTTGAAGCGAGGAACTACAAAATAAGGTTAAGAGCACTGTAGTCAAATTATAAAAACAGCAATATATCAGGCTACTTGAAAATTCATATACTTTCAGTGATCCAAACGAAAAGGGATCAAGGCTGGGTAGTAAGAAATAGAGCTAGTTGCTGTTAGAATTGTGGAGGCCTTCACCGCCTTGCAAGGTTTTCAGTTTAGGTCCTGCGGAGTAATTCCATAATAAAACTCAAGTGGAAAAGAAGTCTCTCCTCAGGGCCTTGGCTAATTTATGATGGTAGCAGAGCCGATTATTAGAGGCTTATTTGCCTTTCATTTCTATATTGGAAAGCCTGTATGAATTTTGCTAAGCTTGTGGTAAGGAGTGCTGGGGACTGAACCCAGGGGCTGTCTGCCTCACTCTCAACCCTATTTTTTTTTTGTAAACAGTGTCTCTCTAAACTGTGCTGAATCTCTCAAAATTGCTGAAGCTAGTTTTGAACCTCTGATCTTCCTGTCTCAGCTTCCCAGCTATTGGTGTTACAGATGTAAACCTCAATGCTCAGCACAATTTTTGCCAATCTTTATGAGTTCCACACATTGGAAAAAAATTATAATACACCTCTTTTAAAAATTATTAAATCAAGCCAGGCGTGGTGGCGCACGCTTGTAATCCCCGCAGTTGGGAGGCAGAGACAGGAGGATCGCACAGTTTCGAAGCCAGCTGCACTGGCTTAAGAGACACTGTTTCCAAATAAAAACGTATAAAATAGATCTAGGAGTGAAGCCTGGAGGTATAAGGGTTTCTAGGAACCCCAGTACCATAAAAAATTTTTTTTTATTAAATCAAGTCTTTATCTTAAATTTGTTTAGTCTTTTTTTAAACAAAGTCTTACTGAATTGTAAAGGGCCTCGTTAAGTAGCAGAGGCTGTCCATGAACTGCGATCTTCCAGTCTCTGCCTCCCGAATGCTGGGTTTACAAGCATGCATCAGCACGCCCAGCTAAGTCTTTATCTTTAAATTTGAATATGGGTGCCGGGCGTGGTGGCCCAAGCTTGTAATCCCCGCGCTTGGGAGGCAGAGACAGGAGGATCTCGCAGGTTCGAAGTCAGCCGCGCTGGCTTAAGAGACCCTGTTTCCAAAAATAAAATAGGTCTGGGAGTGTAGCACAAAGGTAGAAGGGCTTCCAGGAACCCCAGTACCACCAAAAAAATTTTAAAAAATAAATAAAATAAATAAATTTTAATATGGATTTGTGTCTGGGGCAATTGGAGAAACCAAGCTAAAGTTTCTAGTTGCTTCATAAATCCAATAATCTTTATTTATAAAGGACTTAAGTATTCAAACAAATTTACAAATTAGTTCCTTTCTTTCCCTCTTTCTTTCTTTCTCTTTCTTTTCTTTCTTTCTCCCAGAAACATTCTACCTCTGGACTATACCCCCAGCCCATTTAAAAAAATTTTTTTAAATTTATTTTTTGCAGTATTGGGAATTAAACTCATGGGACTTCTACATCCCCAGACCTATTTTTTATTCTTTATTTTGTAACAGGGTCTCACAAAAATTGTGTAGGGCCTAAGTTGTTGAGGCTGGCCAAAAACCTGCAGTCCTACTATCTCAGCCTCCCAAGTACTGGGATTACAAGTATGTCCCACCATGCCCAGCTTAAACACAAATTTCTAGGTAACATTTACATCAAGATGCTTAATAAGTTAGACAATACGATTACTGGTAATTTAAGTGATCTTTAATGTTGAACTTACTTGATTTTTAAGAACTTATAAGTGATTATGTTTTTAACTTAGATCATAGAAGTGAATGACAACTTAAGAAGAAACAGGAAAGAAATTGTGAATGGATTGAACATTTTTTTGGAAGAAAATGGTATGCTTTCAGGGCATTTGTTTTTAAAGTTGATTTTATTTTATCTAGAGACATTGGTAAATTACAGTGTGTTTACTTGCAAGACAAAGATGTTTTTCTTTTAAAAATATTTCAATATTTTCTAATAATAGCAAATATCCATGTGTTTTTATATATACATCACTAAATGCATATAAGGTGCTTATTATTTACTTTGAAATTTTCTGTACTTTTTTGGTCTTTTCTCCTTAATTTTCTTGGTCATATTTTAAAAAGCCTGATATGCAATGAGCATTTCTTCAGATACATAGTGTTGATTCTTGATCTCAGATGAAGACAAAATTTCTCCTGTGTTACTGTTTGCAATGCCACTGTGTGCTTTTTTTTTTCTTCTATTCAAGTACAATTTGCTGAATAGAGAAATTAAAATCTAATAGGAGGTTCGATTGTAGCAAAAAAAAATTTATTAAAAAGTCAGTAGAAGCCGGGCGTGGTGGCGCACGCTTTTAATCCCGGCGCTTGGGAGGCAGAGACAGGAGGATCGTGCAGGTTCGAAGCCAACCGCGTGTGCTGGCTTAAGAGACCCTGTTTCCAAATAAAAATGTAAAAAAAGGTCTGGGAGTGTAGCCCAGAGGTAGAAGGGCTTCCAGGAACCCCAGTACCACCAAAAAAAAAAAAAAAAAAAAAAGTCAGTAGAGCTGGGCATGGTGGCGCATGCTTGTAATCCCCATGCTTGGGAGGTAGAGACAGGAGAATCGCACAGGTTCGAAGCTAGTTTCGCTGGCTTAAGAGACTCTGTTTCCAAATAAAATATAAAATAGGTCTGGGAGTGTAGCCTGACGGTAGAAGGGTTTCCAGGAACCCCAGTACCACAAAAAAAAAAAAAAAAAAAAGTCAGTAGGTGATAAGAGAAGGAAAGCAGCTTGCCTAGCAGACACCCTGGAGCACCTGGAGGTAGAACTCTGCCCTCTCCTCAGACCCTGGCCCTTAAGTGAAGTTTTCCCATTGGTGTGTTCTTAGCAGCGTTACCAGGACAATAGGCTAGCAATTCATTTTAGACAGGTGGTATTATCTTGTTGCTGGTCAGTGTACTCCTTAAGAGTAAGTATATCTTTTTCTACCTCTGCTGTATGAGATGCCCATTAATTGGTGAAGCTTTGAAGTAACATATTGGGCTTATATCCTGCATATCAAAGCCAGGTCACAGAGGAAAATAGGGAAACAGAGGCACCAGTTATAGCTTGCATCTTCCATGTCAAGGCTGGGTCACAGGAAAATGCGAAACAGAGGCCCTAATCACAGCCATGGCAGCCACATGTCATGTAATCTCAGAACAGAGCACAAGGCTCTTGCTATCTCTACAGCTTTTAAAATGTGCCAGGCAGAGCTTTTTGTGCTCTTAGGTCTTTTAATTGTGTTTGTAATGTATGTATATTGAAGGCTAAAAACTCTAATTGCCTTTACATTCTTATTATGAGTTAAAATCAGGGCCAAGAAGAGGGGGTTTTGAGGTGGAGCAGGAAAAGCTGTTGTTTTGTTTTGTATTGTTTCCTGTCTCTCTTTCTTGCCTGCCTGCCTGAGTGCTTGCATAGCACCCAGCTTCTGACCACTTTTACACTTTTTATTGGAAACCAATACTGGGGCAATTTCCCAGTACCGGCACACCTACCACATGCACTTTTTGTCAGATTTTATTGTAGCCATCAACTTTTAGTTATTTTTTTTCCTTAACTATTCTCTTCCTTAAAAACAGCCGGGCGTGGTGGCGCACGCTTGTAATCCCCGCGCTTGGGAGGCTGAGACAGGAGGATCGCGCAGGTTCGAAGCCAGCCGTGCGCGCTGGCTTAGGAGACCCTGTTTCCAAATAAAAATGTAAAAATAGGTCTGGGAGTGTAGCCCGGAGGTAGAAGGGCTTCCAGGAACCCCAGTACCACTAAAAAAATAAAAAATAAATAAAAAAATATTGAAAAACAGATAATCAAATTTGTTAATCTGTTTAGGTCCTCCATCTCTTTGGGAAGTCAGGTTTTTTTTTCTTTGGGACATTCTTCTTTATTAACTTGGGTTTATATATTCTCAAAAAAATTCTCAAAAATTCTCAAAAACATATATTACTGAGGTAGTTAGCTCCACCATCAAGCCTTCACTTCTTGTACACACAAGTCATTCTCCCATTAAGAGGTAGAATCTATTTCTTCACTCCTTTGAGTATGATCCAGTTTATTATTACTTTTTTATTAGATTATAACAGATGTAATGCTATATGACTTCCAAGAGTAAATTATAGAAACCTTGCAGATTTCCCTTTTAACATCTTTAAATAGTTGCCCTAGTAAAGCAGTCTACCTGAGTGTTCTATTGTGAGAGAAAGCATAAGCTAGCTAGGTAAGCTACGTGGAGAGATGCAGGTGCTTGACTAGTTCCTAGTGCCATCCATCCCAGGCCAGGTGCCAGACATTGAGTAAAGATGCCTTTAGATAACTCCACCCTCATCTTACCATCTTATTACAGCTTCA
This sequence comes from Muscardinus avellanarius, assembly GCF_963383645.1. Lineage (NCBI taxonomy): Eukaryota > Metazoa > Chordata > Mammalia > Rodentia > Gliridae > Muscardinus > Muscardinus avellanarius. Next base: position 47,479,897 of record NC_137787.1, on the reverse strand, counting down.
TGAGATAGCAAAATAGAAAACTGCCCAGCTGAACTTATCAACCCACAGAACCATGGATGATAAATTGTTAACCACTAAATTTTGGGGTGGTTTGTATTATATTTTCATGATAGGGTCTCACTGTGTTACCCAGGCTGGTCTTGAACACCAGGGCTCAAGTGGTCCTCCAGCTTCAGCTTCCCCAGTAGCTGGGACCATAGGCATGTACCATAATACTTGACTTTGGTGGTTTGTTATACAGAAATAAACCAATAAACTTATATTATGCTAATCTGGTGAGTTTTATTATTGAAATGTCTTTTTAATCTTCCAAAAAATTATCAGTACAGGAATTGTAAATTCACCTGAAATTTTCATACAAATATTATTGTGGACTTGATTTTTATAATATAAATGTATTCATGTAATACGTAGCATTTTATTTTCTATAGATTAAGTGTTCTAGTACAGATTTATATCTGAGTTATATTTTATTCTCATGCTTTAGAGACTGAGGAAAATGTCACTTTGGGCCTTTCTTATAGGCTTGAATTTGTAGATCTGCCATGTATTCAATAGACTTTTTAATTCTTGTTGATCCATGTGATCAAACTATGAATGAGAGTTATCAATTTTTTTTTACTAAAAATTGACTTTTGTTTTTAAAAGACTCATGATAATGCTAAACAGACAATAGTTATTTGCTTTAATAGTTTCTTTTGGGGGGGAGCATAATAGTGATTGTGTTTAATTTTACATCTTAACATGGATCAGGATGAAATAGACCTTTCTCATAGCATACAGTTTTACAACCAATAAAATAAAGTCCCCAGGCATGGTGGCCAACACTTGTAATCTGAGTACTTGGGAGACTGAGACAGGAGGACTATAGGTTCATGGTCAGCCTCAGCTTAGGCCCTCCACAAATGAGTGAGACCTTGTTTCAAAATAAAGAATACAAAATCTGGTTGAGGTATAGCTCAGAAATAGAATGCCCTTCGGTTCAATCTCCATTACTGCAAAATAAATAAATAAATAAATAAATAAATAAATAAATAAATAAATAAATAAATAAAACAATCTTTTCTGTCAAGAGTTAACACATCTTTATTACACTTTTATCGGTGCATTGTGGTTGTTCCTCATAATGAGGTGTAGAGCAACAGGGATATATATACACACAACACTTGGTGTGTTTTCCTCTGCATCTCACGTGACTCCCTCCCCTTCTTCATACATGTCATTGAGATTGGTATTGATAGTCTCATATAGGTACATAACATTATTTAAACTGTTGCCTTTATTACATTTCTTTTGCCCTCCCCTTCTTCCCCTAAACAATTTCTCTATTGCTCCATTGGAGTCTCACCTCCTTTGTCTGAGGTCTGCAGGAAAATGGGTGTAATTAGAAATATTGAGACTATAGAGAATAGTGAGATTAGCTAGTCTCAAAACAATAGTTTCTTAAAACACTCTTCTTTGAGCACTACTTTTTTCATAAAGAATGATTTTATTGCCATGTGTGTGCGCGCGCGTGGGCACATAGGTGTATGCATGTGTGTGTTTTACTGAGGGTTGAACCCAAGAACATACTACCTCTGAGCTACACCCCAAACCCTTTTTATCTTTTATGTTTGAAACAGAGCTCACTAGGTTGCTGAGAATCTTGCTACTTGCTGAGGCTGGCTTTGAACCTGTGATCCTCCTGTCTCAGCATCCAAAGTACTGGGATTAGAGGTATGTGCCAGCATGCCTAGCTTTAGTGCCATTTTAAAACTGACTGTGTAGGCCGGGCATGGTGGCGCATGCTTGTAATCCCCGTGCTTGGGAGGCAGAGACAGGAGGATCGCGCAGGTTCGAAGCCAGACTCATGGCTTAAGATACCTGTTTCCAAATATAAAAAATATATAAAATAGGTCTGGGAGTGTAGCCTGGAGAAGGGTTCCATCCACAGTACCACCAAAATAAATAAATAAATAAATAAATAAATAAATAAATAAATAAATAAATAACTGACTTATGTACTCAGTACTTACCAAACATTTATCAAAACACCCTGAGAAATTTGAGACATGGATTAAAAACTAAATATAATTTCTGGCCTCATGAATATTTTAGAATATTAAGGTTAAAAAGTCCATGGATAACCATATTCAGTGATAAATGAGAAGAATAAAGTCAGAAAAAATAATATCACTTCAGCTGGGACTGTAGCTCAGTTATAGAGCACCTGCTGAGATGCACGAGGCTCTGGGTCCACGTCCCAACTCTGCAAAATAAATGTTTTTAAATCAGCAAAGGATGATCAGCTTCCTGAAGGATGGAAGGTTGTATTTAAGCTGGGCAATGAGAACTAGGAAGGTTTTGCTATTTGTTTTTAGTTAGAAGATAGAGAAGGCATTCTAGACATAGGGAACAAAAGGATAGAGGAGATGGTGATAGAGCATATTCAGAATTGTGCCTTAGGGCAAGAACTGTGGCAGCCAGAGGTAACATACTTTGTGTAAGAGAGAAACTCAAGTCTAGGTAGAAGGTTTTGTAAAGCTTGGTGTACAAAATATGCATGAATTAAGGTAGTGGATTTGGAAATTGAAAGGAGGAAAAAATATTTATGGAAATAGACTTGACAGGATATAGTGCCTGCATATATATATATATATATATATATATATATATATATATATATGAATGTATTTTTTCAGTGCATCATAGGCAGTACAGGTGACTAAATTTGAGATTCTGCATGAATTATAGTACCATTTAGGAAGGCTACATTTTTAGAAGACTGGTAGAAGAGGCTGAGTTCAATAAAAATAATTCTCTCAGAAAGTGAGCCTGTTAGCCATATTCTTGTGTCCTTTGTACATCAGGCAATAGACCAAGAATGACTTTGGATGTTGCTTTTAAAAACAAAAACTAGTGTGACTATGTTTTGTAAAAACAATAAATACTTCCTGTACTTATACCCAGAATCTTTAAAAGATAAGTGAATTTCTACCAGCTTAAGGGTAAATAAAAATGATTTTTCTTAAATTATGATGCATTTATGAAGAAGTGTTTAGTTTATTCTCTGTTTCATTCAACATCCTTGCAGCTATAATCTAAAAGATTGACCGTGTTACTTAGACCAAAGAATTATTTTCTTATGGTTTCAGGCTCAGTCCATGTGAAGCAGGGGACCACAGATCTCAGGAATTGGCAGATTAATATGTGGGATTGCATTAAAATCTTCAGTGCAGCAAAGGAAACTATCATGAACTTTAAGAGAAAGCCAACGGAATAGGAGAAGATCTTTGTCACCTACTCCTCTGATAGAGAACTTATATCTAGAATATACAAAAAACTAAAGAAATTTACCACAAAAATAAAAAATTTAAAAAATGATCAAGTGAACTAAATACACACAGAGAAATGCAAAAAAAAAACTACTCTAATATTTCACCATCCCAACTAGAATGTCAATCATTATAAGGACAATAATAAATGCTGGTGAGGAGGTGGAGAAGTAGGAACTCGATACATTGTTGGTGGGATTGAAAATTAGTGCAACCACTCTGGAAAACAGTGTGGAGGGTCCTCAGAAAAATATAATTGAACCTACCATATTATCCATCTATACCACTCCTGGGTATCTTCTCAAAAGAATTGAAACCAGACTTCCATAGTAATGTGTGCATATCCACGTTTATAGTAGCATAATTCATAATTGCAAAACTATGGTACTAGCCTAGGTATCCATCAACAGATGAATGGATTATAAAATTATGAGATACGTATATGATGAAATTTTACTGAGCCATAAATAAGAACAAAATTATGACATTTTTCAAGGAAATAAATTTAACTGGAGAATAATATACTACGTGAAACTGGTCACAAAAATTGAAAGGTTTGATGTTTTCCCTTATCAATGGATGCTAGGAAGAAATTGGGCACAGAGGGACTCCAGACAAAGGAGGAGAAAAAGCTTAGTGTAAGGGAGGGAGGCAGGATGGGGAAGAGAGACTTGAAAATGATAACACCTCACTGGACATGGTGTACATGCAGTACATGCACAAATTTATCATTGTAAATCACAGTGTCTTCCAAGGGGGGAGGGAGTGGGGTGGGAGTTTGGGGATGGCTCACCAAGTGCTATGTGCATGTATGCCTATATCACTCTGAACTTCATGATGTATGATTACAATGCACCAACAAAAAATAAATTAAAAATTTAAAGCCAGGCGTGGTGGCACATGCTTGTCATCCCTGAACTTGGGAGGCTGAGACAGGAGCATTACACAGGTTCGAAGCCAGCCTCAGCTACTTAGGCTATCAGCAACTTAGTGAGACCCTGTTTCCAAATAAAATATAAAATAGGTCTGGGAGTATAGCCTGGAGGTAGAAAGCCTCTGGGTTCCACCCCCAGTACCACAAAAAAAAATTAAAATTAAAAATAGTAAAAAAAAAATAGGACAATACAAACAAAAATCTAGTACAGAAGAAAAGAAGTGAATGGGAAGACAGGACAAGGTTAAAGGCAACCTGTATAATGATTGATAGCCACAAAAGTTATTTTCTGCTCCTGACCCACATTTTATAAGACTCTGTACTAATATTAAACCCCAGTTTATAGAGATGATATTCTTGAACTGAAAATCTCCCATTTTGCTTTTTTAACATTGAACTTCCATATCTAATTTTATTCAGTGCTTAAAGTCACCAATTTTGTGTCTTCTTATATAGCTTTGCTACTTTTTTTTCAACCTAAGAGGGCACCTAACCCAGAAGGCAGTCCATAAATATCTGTATATTTGAGTGATGATATTTTCTTTTATTTTTAATTTTTAATTTTTTTTTTTTGGTGGTACTGGGGTGCCTGGAAATCCTTCTACCTCCGGGCTATACTTCCAGACCTATTTTTATATTTTTATTTGGAAACAGGGTCTCTTAAGCCAGCGAGGCTGGCTTCCAACTTCCCAAGCGTGGGGATTACAAGTGTGCGCCACCATGCCCAGCCTATGATATTTTATTTAACTCACTCTATCTTCAATCCCAACTGTGCAGGTATTAAGAAGGGAATGAATGGTTTTACTCCCCATGCTTTTCAAGAGAAGAAAGTCATAGCTGGGTGTGGTGGCGCACACTTGTAATCTCAGTACATGGGAGGCCGAGATGGGAGGATCACAGGTTTGAAACCAGCCTTAGCTACTTAGGCCCCCCACAGCTTAGTGAGACCCTGTTTCAAAATAAAGATTAAAAATAGGGCTGGGAATGTAGCTTGGAGGTAGAATGCCACTGGGTTCAATCCCAAGTACCACAAAATCTGGGGGAGGGGGCGAGTCATGAAAAATAAGATTCATGGTTTATTTGGGACCAAATAGTGGTTAGACATGAATATAGATTAAATATTTTGAGTTTTGTTAAAAACAGCTAAATGTTTGTGAACAGGAAGTTAACACAATTAGAATATTACCTTTTAACCATTTTTAAATGAATAGGGATTAGTAAGAATAGAGATGAGAAGTCAGTTTAAAAACAAGATCGCTAGAATTCCACTTATGCTATTTCTAAGTGACTTAGTCATCTCACATTCAAATTCTTCCAACAGAGGAAGAAGATGTTTCTTTAGAAGAGACTGAAGAAGAATTTGAGATCCTTGAGGTATAAAGAGATATTATTTCTAAACTTAAATTCAACCAAAGTAACATTTTAAAGCATTTCCCCTCATTTTCTAGTTCTGATATTTGCCAATAAGATGTGTTAGTGATTTTGGAAGAATACTAAGACCATATTTAACAAGAATGTTAAGTTTATGAAATATGTGACAGATGCTTTAAATGTATCTAATTTTATCTTGAGTTTCATAACAGCAAATATTCTGACATTTGGAGGAAAATGTATATTTTTTGTTCACCTTATTTGTGTCATGGCTTTCTAGTATCTAATTCCTTGTACTTATTTCTGTTTCTATATTTTCTCCTACATTCCAAATAGATTCACATATTTCCAGATTACCTCTTGTTTGTTTTCTCCCAACCTTCAGCTTCAATTCCCTTTCCATTAATTTGGTTGATCTCAACCTAGTGTAAAAGTGAAGGAATCAGATAGGAATGATTTGAATCAATGCAAATGATATTGAGATGCATTCTTTTTAAAGAGGATAAACTATGATGTGAGTAACTGGGATCTTTGAATTTTTAGAGTAAGATACTCTGAATTAACTTATATATGAATCTTAGGTGATTTAGGGATATATTTTTGCTATTTGGAGAAAACAGCATATTCTCATCTACCTGTATGACTGATCCTAATATTATATTTTTATCTCCAAAGGAGGAAGAAACAGAAACTATAAGTGAAGATGGTAGTTCAAAAGAAGCACATAAGTCAGTGAAATATATAAATATCTTTTTAAGTGTATAACTTTTATTCAAATATTATGCATATATGTCCTGTATTTTAGAAGTGACAATATAGTTTGATATGAAACTGTGGGCCTTGGCGCTGAACAGTTTCAGAATTCAATTTCAGTTCTGTCCATAACTAGCTATGTTATTGTAGACAATTTAACTCTTGTGTGCTTCCTCTGTGATATACTAGGATAATATTTACTTTGTAGACTTTTAAAGAATGGGATGAAAGCTAAAGCAACTAGGACAGTGCCTAGGACATATCTAGTGAATGTTCACATCTTTTATCTCATCACCTATTTCTTGGAGGAATTTTATAATTAAAAAACAAAGTATTTTAAAAATGTAGAGCCTGTCACTGTGCACCTAAGCATAACATATATATGATTTTTATAAGAAATCACAACATTCTTAGAATCATGCACTATATTAATGTTTCACACTGACAAGAATTTGTTGTAAGTTACAGTTAACTTTCTATTGAGCTAATGGAAGAAAGTTAAAAAATAATGTATTATGTGTTCGCCTTAGAATGTGGATATTTTTGATGTGGATATATTATGATTATTTATAGCTCTTTAAAAAAAAAAAGTAAGCTGGGCGTGGTGGTGCATGCTTGTAATCCCAGTACTTGGGAGGGAGACAGAAAGGCGGATTGCAGGTTCATGGCCAGCCTCAGCTACTTAGTGAGGCACTCCACAACTTAGTGAGACCCTGTTTCAAAATAAAAAGAATAAGGCAGTTGTGATGGCGCACGCTTGTAATCCCTGCCCTTGGGAGGCTGAGACAGGAGGATCGCATGGGTTCGAAGCCAACTTTACCTACTTAGTGAGGCTTTCAGCAACTTAGTGAGACCCTGTTTCCAAATAAAAATATAAAATAGATCTGGGAGTATAGCCCGGAGGTAGAAAGCTTCTGAGTTCCACCCCCAATACCACCAATAAATAATAAATAAATAAATAGAATAAAAAATAGGGCTGGAGGTGTAACTCGGAGGTAGAATGCCTCTGGGTTCCATCCCTAGTACCACACACAAAAAAAGTAATGTAATTTGAAGGTTCATTTTAAGCAATTGTGGACATTTGTGGAATTTCTTTTATCATTTTTTTTTCAATTCTCTTTCAAGTCCATTCTGGGAACAAATTCATCAACTTTGAGTGGCACAGAGTATCCTAAAGCAGATCGAAAACTGTTACTGTAATATTTACATGGGATAGATAACTTTTCTATATTTTCTGGGGCAAATAAGCAATGAATAAAAGTCTTTACTCCAGATTTTTCTTGTTTTGAAAAAACAAATATCTTTATTTCATCAAAATGTTTTGTGTAATAATGTTGAGGAATTAATAAGTTATTTGTACCCAAGAGATTTTTTACCAAATCCTCTGTAAAACTAAAACTTCAATAAAATGAAGTGAGAGTAGGAGCTAATGCTTTTGAATAATCCAGGGTAATATGATAGCTAACACTCACTGAAGTTATTATTTACTAGACTTGGTTTTAAGCTCTTTAGATATGTTAATTCATCTAGAGAGCTGAATATTGCCCAACTTGTAAATATAGCTTAGAGGCAATTTGAAAGCAAAGCGAGGACAGCTGTTTTAAAAAGAAAAAGACATCCCCACAAATATGATTTTTCTAAGGCTTCCATCTTTTCTTTCATATATGTTACATATTCTTCATTGTATAGGCTGCCTTTCCCAACCTACTTTCAGTGTGCCACACGCTTCTCTAATCACAGCTTCCTTCAGTGTGGGCGTACTCACCATTACACAGTCTAGTCAGTCCCCCCAGTTAGGAACCCGAGAGTCACTTTAACATCTCTCTTATTAGCTTGTCAGTTCAGTTCTAATTCCTAAAAGCTCTTGACGTCTTTTTTTTTTTTTTTGGGTGGTACTGAGGGTGGAACCTAGAGGCTTTTCTACCTCCAGGCCATACTCCCAGACCTATTTTATTTTATTTGGAAACAGGGTTTCACTTAGTTGCTGAGAGCCTCACTAAGTAGCTGAGGCTGGCTTCGAACCCGTGCAATCCTCCTGTCTCAGCCTCCCAAACACTGGGATTACAAGCGTGCGCAACCATGCCTGGCATCCCCTCAATCTTTTGAAAAGTTCTGCCGCCGGGCGTGGTGGCGCACGCTTGTAATCCCCGCGCTTGGGAGGCGGAGACAGGAGGATCGCGAAGGTTTGAAGCCAGCTGTGCTGGCTTACGAGACCCTGTTTCAAAATTATAAAAAAAAAAAAAGGTCTGGGAGTGTAGCCCGGAGGTAGAAGGGCTTCCAGGAACCCCAGTACCACTTTTCTTTTGAAAAGTTCTTTATTTCTTTTCTTCTAGTCCTACCCACTTCTTTTCTACATCCCATATTGCTACTATGGAATCTTTATGAAATTCAGATTTAATCAAATTATTTTCTTCCTTAGAGTCCTTGTTATAGTCAAATTTCTTAGCACAATATATCAAGTACTTGATAGTCACACTTCTATGTAACTTTCCAGCCTCATTTCCAGTATTTTCTCCTCTTGTACCTGAACTCTGGTATACTAAATTGTTCATTTCTTGCTTCTGTATATATTCCTCTTTGTATGATATATGTCTTCAATTTCCCCTAATTATTATTTTCTACCTCAGGCCAGAGCCAGTCAACAAATTTTTATTTATCCTATAAGACTTGAGGTTACTATTAATTTTTGAGAATTATTTTTTATTTTCCTGAGCAGATTGACTTCCTCCTTAGTGGTTTTTTGTTTGTTTGGTTGGTTGGTTTTGGTTTTGGTTTGTTTTTACAGTATTGGGGATGGAACCCAGGGACATTCAACCTCTGAGCTACACCCCCAGCCTTATTCTTTATTTTGAAAAATGGTCCCACTGAGTTGCAAAAGACCTCACTAAGAAGCTGAAGCTGTCCACAAACCTTGATCCTCCTGTGTCAGCCTACCAAATGCTAGGATTACAAGCAAGCACCACCATGCCTGGACCTCTTTAGTGTTTTCATATATATTTTACTACCCATACCAATTTTATTTTCACACTATATATTTCCTTATATATAATTCCTTTATGTATGTATATTTTCTTTTCTACGTGATTATACTTGTTTCTACTATAAAAAGTACAGATTTCTCACTGTATCAATATTAATATATAATATATAAATTTACTTTATGTTTCTGTCTAGATGTTAATTCCCTGAAGGGCAAGACCATTTTTAGCTTATTCGTTTGATAGAAATTTGTTGATGGTTTGCATTTATGTGCTAGGAGCAGTTCTATAGTCTACCAAAACAGTAGAGTACAAATTTAGATTCATGTAGCACATAAAAGACCTAGTCTTTATAAACTTTATATTCTGTGTTTAATGATAATATAAACTTCCTAAACCTACTCTTTGATACATAGAAAATATCCATGAACCAGTTTGTTCTCTTTTCTGTGAGCCATTAACTTAATGTTATTCAAAAATGTTAATCTGAATTACTATTATTATATTCTAAAAATTCCTCTTAATTAATGCTGTTTTATTTAATTTTTTGTAGCATAAGAACTTCTCAAAAAGTGTCCCTCAGGAGTATCTCATCAATGACGGATACAGAGGTTAGGATTATTAAGTAATTTGTCAGCTTTTAGAGACTGTCAAAAAAGTAAAATATCATTAATCCCAATGAACAATCTTTTAATAATTTAAGCTAAGGATGCAAATGCTTTCCTTACTTTCATGTGTTTATGCCTATCTCTAAGAACTATTTTCTGTGTCACCAAATCCGAACAGACTCAAAGCTCTATCTATATAGTTGAGTGTTGATATTTACTACTGACTGTCACCACATTCTTGAGGCTGCTAGAAATTCTCTTGAACTTTTTTATTTTTATTTATGAAGTATTTTAAACAAAATAAATAAATTAAATAATAATAAAAAATAATAGATCTAAAGTAAGGTCTATAGCCCAAAGGTATTACCACTTATTTTTCATCCCCAGTTCTTCTGAATTATAATTTCCATTTTAACAAAATCCCAAATTTATCTCGTCATAAATATTTTTTTAGAGGAAAACATAATATATAGTTAAGCCTGCTCAACCCATTCTATTTCATCTTACTCTCTCCATCTTCTCCTTGAGGTTAGAGCTACACTAACTTGGTATTATATACTTTCTGTCGATATTTTTATCATATAGAGTTTTATCCTAAATACACACACACACTGTTTTTAACTTTATATATATGAATATTTTTACTGCAGTGTTTTTGAGACATAATCATTTTAATATCTTAAGATTCTTACTTTAGTGTTACTAAGATTTTTTCTATTCAATCGACTTGCTACTTTTATTTTTCACATTATGAGAGACCCTAGACAATGGAGATGATTTCATTTGGGCATTGATAATAGAGATCATGTTCAGTAATAAGTTCTCTTCTCAAATTAGAGATGGAGTTTTATAAAGGAGAGTAAACAGGATTCGTGTTTATTGAGAAAAGGAATGTGGGGACGCAGGGTACTCCTTTGTAGTCAGTCAGTTCTGGAAAAAAAAAGGGCGAAGGGATTTTCTTGCCATCACTGCTTTCAGGCAACATAGCACTCATGTAGTTCAGTGTTATCTCATTTAAGAACAACATGAATCTGAGATTTATTTTGTATATACTTGTTCATATCATTTGGATATAGTCAGTTTTCCATTATCATACTGTTGTTTTTGTTACAGAGGTCCATCCTTCCATTCCCTATCCCATTCCATTGGTTGGTTTGTCTATCCCACAGTCAATGCATTGTTTTTAATTATAATAACTCTATAAAGTAGATGTGTTTTAAATGTGCTGAAAAAGAGTAATTGTTGAATGCTCAGTTATATGTGAACAAACTTACACCTTCATTAGGTCAGGCTTGTAAAGTGTGGTATCAACACGTGTTTGTATGTTTTCTTTATTTTTCATTATTGCTACTTTTTTAGGTGCATACAAGTTTAGAATTCTTATATGTTGCTGATTAATGTCTTATATAATAACCTTTATAGCTAAAAGCAAAATTTATATTTAAGTCTGTTTTATTTGATGTCAATATAACCATACTAACTTTCTGTTTTGTTAATATTTGGGGGGCATTTTCATCATTTTTCTTTCAGTCACTTCTATATCATCAGTTTAGGAGTATAGCTGGATTTTTTTTTAACTTTTTCTTGTGTATTGTAGTCACACATCTTAATGGGATAAAAGATGATGGAAACATACATGCACACATCCCCCAATTAGCCCTTACCCAACTCCTGCCCCATTCTCTTCTCCTCCCTCCTTCCCATGCTTGGCTTAGTGATTAACTTTGATATGTTTGTTTAAGTACATCATATGCTTTAGAGAATTTCCCTCTTCCCCCCTCCCATCCCCTCAGGTCACCTTATTTGCTTATCTATAGAATCTCCTTCATGTAGAATTTCTCCTGTTACCCATTTCTCTGCATATGGTTAACAGGCTCTTTAAGAGTGTATGTTTTTCACCCCTTTGTCAAGTATATGAATTTTTTTCTGAGTCTTCTATTCTGCTCCATTGGTCTATGTATCTGTTTTTGTGCCAGTACCAAGCTGTTTTTATTACTATGGCTTTGTAGTATAGTTAAAACTCAGGTATTGTGATTCCTCCTGCAAGGTTTTTTTTGCTGAGAACTACTTTGGCTATTCTGGTTTTTTTGTTGTTCCAAATGAATTTAAGGACTGATTTTTCTGTGTCTGTGAGGAATGACCTTGGTAATTTAATGGGTATTGTATTGAATCTATAGATTACTTTTGGAAGTATGGCCATTTTGATATTTATTCTGCCTGTCCATGAACATGGAAGATCTTTCTATCTTCTAAGATCTTCAATTTCATTTTTCAATGTTGTGTAATTTTCTTTGTGGAAGTCTTTTACCTTATTGGTTAAGTTTCTTCCTAAGTATTTTATTTTTTGTGGAAAATCCTGAGTGGAAATGTTTTCTGAATTTCTTTTTCAGTGGATTCATGGTTGGTGTACAGAAAAGCTTCTGATTTATTAAGACTGATTTTGTATCCAGAAACTTTGCTGAATTTGTTGATCAGTTCTATAAGCCTTTTTTTAAGTTTGTTGGGTCTTCTTAGTATCATATCATCTGCAAATAGTGAAAGTTTGAATTCTTCTTTTCTTATTTATGCTCCTTTGATTTCCTTTTCTTGCCCTATTTCTTTGGCTAGAGTCTCAAGTACTATATTGAAAAGAAGTGGTGATAATGAACATCCTTGTCTTGTTCCTGTTTTTAGGGGGAATTATTGAAGTTTTTCCCCATTTAATATGATGTTGGCTGTGAGCCTATTGTAGACTGACTTATGATGTTGAGGTATGTTCCTTCTATTCCAATTCTCTACAGTGCTTTTATCATAAATGTATGTTGGATTTTATCAAATGCTTTCTCAGCATCTATTGAAATGATCATGTGATTTTGTTTTTGGTTCTGTTTATATGATCAATTACATGGGTTGATTTTTGTATGTTGAACCATCCTTGGTTGATTCTTTCTTTTTGGTTAGGTTGGCTGGTAGTTTGTCTTGTTAATTTTTTGAATAAACCAGCTTTTGGTTTTGTTGATTTTCTGGATTTTTTTTTATTCTGTACTTCATTGATTTCTGCTCTGATTTTAATAATTTCCTATCTTCTACTGGCTTTGGGGTTAGATTGTTACTGTTTTTCAAGGGCTTTGAGGGGTGTCTTTAGGTTATTTATTTGATGATTTTCTGTTTTTCTTATGTGAGCACTCAATGCTATGAATTTGCCTCTTAATATTGCCTTCAAAGTGTCCCAGAGGTTTTGATATGTTGTATCTCTATTTTCATTTGTTTCTAGAAATTTCTTGAAATCACCCCTTCCTTCTTTCTGTGGCCAATTCTTCATTGAGCAGTGTGGTGTTCAGTCTACACATGTTTTTGTGGTTTCTCTGAGTCTTCCTATAATTGATTTCTAGTTTCATTACATCCCATTGTGGTCTGAAAAGAGACAGGGAAGTATGTCACATTTTTTAATTTGCTGCTGCTCACTTTGTGGCCCAGGATGTGATCTATTTTGGAGAAAGTTCTGTGAGCAGCTGAGAAAAATGTGAACTCTGCTGTAGTTGTGTGGAATATTCTATATGTATCTAACATGTCCATTTCATTAATGGTGTTCTTTAAGTTTGAAGCATCTTTACTGATTATTTGTCTAGAAGATCGGTCTAATAGTGTAAGAGGGGTGTTGAAGTCTCCCAGTATTATTGTATTGGGATTTATGTTTGACTTAATGCCACAAGAATTGTTTTAAGAAAGTAGCTACACTGCCAGGCGTGGTGGCACACGCTTGTAATCCCCGTGCTTGGGAGGCTGAGACAGGAGGATCGCACAGGTTCGAAGCCAGCCTCAGCTGCTTAGGCTTTTAGCAACTTAGTGAGACCCTGTTTCCAAATAAAATAATAAAAAGGTCTGGGAGTATAGCCCGGAGGTAGAATTTTGGGTTCCACACCCAGTACCACCAAAAAAAAAAAAAAAAAAAAAAAAAAAGAAAGAAAGAAAGAAAGAGAAAAAAGAAAGAAGCTATACCTATTTGGGGGGCATAAATGTTGACTATTGTTACTTCCTCTTCCTGGATTGTTCCTTTTACCAGTAAAACACATGATCTGCTTTCTCTCCTAATATGCATGGGCTTGAAGTCTAACTTGTCTGATATCATAGTTGCTACTCTGCTTGTCTTTGAGCTCTGTTGGCATGAGCTCCAGCCCTTTACCTTAAGTTTTTTACTATCTTTACTTCTAAGGTATGTTTCCTGCAGGCAGCAGATAGATAGATTCTGGTTTTTAATCCATTTTTCCACTTTATATCTTTTTGTTGGGGAGTTGAGGACATTTACATTCAGTGTGATTATTAAGAGATGATTTTTAATTCCTAACATGTTGGGATTTTACTTCTGTTTGAAATACTGTTTGTACTTCTGGCATGTATTACTTATTTCTTCTTTGCAGTTAATCTCTTTGAGTATTTTCTCTAGTGCTGTTTTTGTTGTTGTTGTTGTTTTGGTTTTTGTTTTTGCAGTACCAGGGATGGAACCCAGGGACATCTTATCTCTAAGCTACACCCCCAGCCCTATTTTTTATTCTTTATTTTGAAACAGAGTTTCAATGAGTTGCACAGGGCCTCACTAAGCAGTAGCTGAGGCTGTCCATAAAAAACAATCCTCCTGTCTCAGCCTCCTCAGTGCTGGGATTACAAGCATGTGCCAGCACACCCAGTTTCTAGTGCTGGTTTTGAAGACAAATTCCTTCAGCTTCTGTTTGTAATGGAAGATTTTTATTTTCCCATCTAATTTGAGAGATACTTTTGCTGGAGAGGAAATTTTTGGCTGAAAGTTATTTTCTTTCAGAGTTTGGAATATGTTTCTCCAGGCCCTCCTGGCTTTCATGACATGGTTTCTGAAGTCTGGAGTGATTTTAATTGGTTTGTCTATGAATGTCACTTGGTCTTTTGTTTTTGTTGCCTTTAAGATTCTCTCCTTGGCTTCTATGTTGGTCAGTTTGACTACTATGTGGCATGGTGAACCTTTTCTCTGATCTTGTCTAAAGGGGGTTCTATAAGTTTCCTATACCTGTGTATCGATCTCTTGCTCTAGGTTTGGAAATTTTTCTGCTATTATTTTTTAAAAAAGATTGTTTATCCCTTTGGTTTCACCTTCTTTTCCCTCCTCTATACCAATTTTTCTTAGGTTAGCTCTTTTAAGATGGCCCCATATTTCTTCAATGTCCAATTCATGCTGTCAAATTGTTTTTTCTGTTATATACTATGCTTTCATTTTTGGATTGATCATCTTCTAGGAGTGAGACTCTATTCTCCATGTGATCTAAACAACTGTTTATAGTTTTGATTGATGCCTTCAATGATTACATCTTTCATTTCTTTAAGACTCTCTCTAAATTCTTCTCAGAAGTCCTGTATTATTTCTACAGTTACATTTCTGATTTGACCACCTGGAGATTTCTGCAATGCTGTATTATCAGGTTCTGTTATTGTGGGTTTGTGGGCTTTCATTGCTTCCTTGTTATTCCTTCTTCTTATGATTTCAGAAGATTGAATCGGCCAGGTATGGTGGCGCATGCTTGTAATCCCTGCTCTTGGGAGGCAGAGACAGGAGGATCACACAGGTTTGAAGCCAGTTGTGCTGGCTTAAGAGACCCTGTTTCCAAATTTAAAAAAGTTTAAAAATAGGTCTGGTAGTGTAGCCCGGAGGTAGAAGGGCTTCCAGAAACCCCAGTACTACAAAAAAAAAAAAAAAAAAAAGGAAGTTTGTATCTGTTGCTTTTGATAGATTTCTCTCAATCTCTAGGTATCAGCTGGTATATCAAAAGGCAAGTAGTATCGTATTCAACAGTGAAGACAAAGTGTGGAGGGAAGTGGAGTCATAAGTGGAAGAATAGGGTAAAGCTTCAGATAGGGTCAAATAGAATGAGAGTATGAGTTTGGTAAGGTAGTATATACAAGAGATTAGAGATAGTAAAAATGTAGTAGTATTCTAGTAACCAGTGTAGAATTTCTGGTATAGTGATATGAAGTAGATTTACTACAAGACAAGGGAGAGAGAAAAAGAAGGATAAAATATAGAAAAGGGATAGAGATTAGCGAGTAGGTATGTACAAGAGAAGATTGGGAAAGGGTTTGGGAAGAGGAAAAAAAACTAGGAATATACTCACACACACAAAACAGAACCAAAAACCAAATCAACCCCAACAACAAATTAATGCAGCTCTACAAATAAATGACTATTCAGCAGACAGGGCCTCTGCAATCTCTCTCTGTGCAGATACCACGTACCACCAGCACCTTTCCTGCTGTGAGTCTGGTTCTCTGAGTCTTTCTCATTCTACACAGATGGTATCAATGGGACTGGATTTAGTGTTAAACACAGGTCACCCTCCACTCTTTGCATAAATTTGGAGTCTTGGTCTGTCCCTGCTTCATTTGGTAGACTATCCCTCTTAGACCAAACTCAGTGTAGGTGTCTCTGTTCTCCACAGCTAGGCCTGGGTTGGTCTGACTTCTCCCCATTCACTACAATTAGAAGGTCTATAGTGATCTTGTAGAGCCTACTAGTTGGGTCTAGTGTCAAGCGTAGGTTCCCCCCCCCCACACTTTCCACTGATCAGAGCGAGTCAGTCTGAGCCTCTGTTATGTCCAACAGCAGACCCCACTCCCACCTTCTCTGGGTTGAACCACAAAGTCTCAGACCCAAGGAGTTTATCGGGGCTGCACAAGTCTCTGGGGACAATGGGCTGGGCTTTTTCCCTGAGGGAACCGCAACTTTACTTATGGTGTTATTGTGTGCCACTCTAGATCTCTGGAGGGTGTGGTAATCTCATACTCCACTACTTCACTCACTTGAAATGCAAAGTCTTCTCAGAGTCAGGGAGTTTATTGGGGCTGAGTGAGTCCCTGGAGGCGCCAGGCTGGGCATTTTCCTGCAGGAACTGCAACTTCACTTACTGTATTATTGAGCACTGCTCTGGATCTCTGGAGTGTGTGGTAATCTCAGCCGCCACTACTGTGTTGAGCTGCAAATTCTCAGACCCAGAAAGTTTATCACGGCTTTACGAGTCCCTGGGGGGCGCAGCACTGGATGTTCTCCTGCAGGGACCATAGTTTCAATTATGATTTTGGTGCGCACTGGTCTGGATCTCTGGAGGGCGTGGTGAGCTTGGCCACCGCTGGCAAGATGACACTGCATGATGCCCTTGGTCAGGAGGCAGGTGGGTTTCTTTTCTGGTCCTGAGCTCTGCTCTGGATCCCTGGAAGGCATGGTGAGCTCGGCTGCTGCAAGTTGTAGCTTGTGTTTGCACAGGAAGAACTAATGGCTTACAACCCCCTTAATCTGCAGCTGTTCATTTCAGGTTCTTGTTTTCCTTTTCATCTCTGGAGTCTGGTGCTGTGAGGCAAGATGGCGCCACGATGGTTCCCGCTGCTGCAAGGTGGACGGGTTTCTTTTCTGCCACTGGATTCAATTCCCAGTAACCACACACACACGCACACACACAAAACACAAAGGGTAAATATCATCCTAATTCTTGCCATATTCAGTCTTTTTCAGTTTTTCTCCTGTGTACCTATACGGTAGTCATGTCAACTAGCATAGTATTAAACAGGTTGTTCTGGATCTGGATCTTGTTTTTCTGGTTTATTAATCATTAGTATATTTTAAAGTCAGTAAAACAGATTTGAATCTTTATATCAATAATAGCATTGTATTTAATCTTATAAATTTGCTAGAACTTAAATATCAATTGTTGCAATTTTCAGTCATCTTTTCCCGTTACAGGCAGTACAACTCACAAACATATTCTTACAGAATTTAGTGCCCATTTGCTAACTTACTAGAAATTCATAGATGAATCCATAAATGTGAAATTTTAAAATATAAGAATATGACTTAAAAATGATTTAAATATTACCACATTTACTCCTGCTAGTCATCTGGGCATGGTGACATGTGCTTGTAATCACAGATTTTGAGAGGCTGAGGGAGGAGGATCAAAGATTTGTGACTACCTCAGCAGTTTCTTGAGGCCCCCCACAACTTAGTGAGACCCTGTTTGAAAATAAAAAAATAAAATAGGACTAGAGGTATATCTTAGACATAGAATGTTCTGGGGTTCAATCCCCACCATCACGCACACACACACAAACACAAGATGGTAGTCATTAATTCAAATCAACAGTAATTGTCAGTGGAAGTTTTTCCACACCATAAGCCACTTTTACTCTCAAGCACGTATAATACCACACTATTTTTTAAATAATTTATTGATTACTAGTGAATATGTAAATATTTTCATAATGTTAATTTTTTTTATTCTGTTTCTTCTCTTGTGAATGCCCTATTTTGTCTTTACCACTTTTTAAAAAAAATTTAGAATGTCAGTATTTTTATTATTTGTAAATAGAATTGCTAATTGTAGAAAGTTAAACTTTGTCCTGTATATTGAAAAACTATTGCCAGATTATTATGTGTATTTAACTTTGTGTGTTATATTTTTCATGTAGATAATTTTGGGGGTTTTGTAATCAGATATATTAGAGGTTTTCTTAAAGCACAATTCAAAATTACATGAATATATAAATATATTTTCTTCTTATACTTCTTATATTTATGTTTTTCTCTAGTTGGTACTTCTTTTATTTTACTTGAAAATTCATAGCCAGGCGTGGTGGCACACGCTTGTAATCCCCGCATTCGGGAGACAGAGACTGGAGGATCATGGTTCACAGACAGCCTCAGCTACTTAGCGAGGCCCTTTACAATTCAGTGAGATCCTGTTTCAAAACTAAAAATACTAAAAAATAATGCTGGGGAATGTAGCTCAGAGGTAGAATGCCCCTGGGTTCCATCCCCAGAACCAGAAAAAAAAAAAAAAAAAAAAAAAAAAAGAAAGAAAATTCATAAGGAAATTCATTTGGTATGAAAAGTAGCATGAATATAAAGTTTAGACAGTTGTCTCTTGAACTTAATAAATAGTTCACATTTACTTAAAATAGTCCCTTTATCTTGTGTTAAATTATTGTGCATAGTCAGATATACATAATAATTTAGCATAAAATAAATATATATGTCCTTAGACCAAGTTACCAAACCTTTGAATTTTCTTTCCTCATCTGTAAAATGGAAATGATAAACTCATGAATTTATTACAAATATTAAATATAAATCATTAAATGTTACATATGAGTAAAACAAATATCAATCTTTTAAAAAATGATTACCCATTGTAAATGACCAATAAATGAGTTTAAAAAATGAGTTACTCTTAATTTTCATTAATATAAATGATTCTATTTTATAAGAAATATACTTTTACAATTATTGCTACCTAATAAATTTTTTATTTATGGCAGAAAAAATTCACATCTTTATATTTCTGTGAAGCCTAGGAAATTAAATTCATCTACATTTGTTAAAATTTAATATGTCAGCTGGGCATGGTGGCGCATGCTTGTAATCCCAGTAGTTGGGAAGCTGAGACAGGAGGATTGCAGGTTAACAGCCTGCCTCAGCTACTTAGTGAGACTCTGCAACTTAGTGAGACCCTGTTTTAAAATAAAGAATAAACATGCCTGGGGGTATATCTTGGAGGTAGAATGCCCCTGGTTCCATCCCCAGTACACCAAAAAGAAAAAAAGAATTAATATATCTTAATTTAGTGTTCTCTACAAGATCATGTAGATGTCTGAGACTCTAAGTTTTGTTGATTAGTCTATGTGTTGTTTTCTCCTGAGAAATATTACTAAGTATAGTCTCCATTTTTAGTTTAGCCTGTTTGTTTTATGGCTTTTTTCTTACAATGTTAATTTTTAAACTTATAAAATATTTTGTGTTTTCAGAGGCTTAATATGAGAATTAAGAAGTTTGGTATAATTACAGATGAAGAATTCAGAAAATCACCTGGAACTTCTTGGTAAATAATTCATGCTTTTCTAATTTAAAAGCTTTTTTAAAATTTTGAAAGCACAATTTTAAGTATTTTCTATTAGGTGCTTTAAATAAAAATTTCTCATGGAACTTTTCTTTTTTCTTTCTTCTTTAAAGCTTTAGATTCAATATGCAAACTGGTATGTACTGTCACAATTATAAGTATTATATAAGTTCTATTAAACATGTATAGGACATAAATACCATGAATAAATAGTTTCAAAAATTATCCTTCTTTGGTCAGGCCTTGTTTAGAACATCAAGAGAAAACCCTACACTTTAAAGCTCAATTTGGCTCTCCTTTTCTTTTCTTTTCCTTCCTTCCTTCCTTTCTTTCTTTCTTTCTTTCTTTCTTTCTTTCTTTCTTTCTTTCTTTCTTTCTTTCTTCTTTTTTCTTTTTCTTCTTTTTCTGCAGTACTAAGGATGGAACCCAGAGACATTCTACCTTTGAAATACACCCCCAGCCCTGTTTTTTATTCTTTATTTTTTAAACAGGGCCTCGCTGAGTTGCAAAGGGTCTCACTAAATAGCTGAGGCTGTCCGAGAACTGTGATCCTCCTGTCTCATCCTCTGGAATGCTGGGATTACAAGCATGAGCCACCATACCCGTTCTCATTACTTAAATTTCTTGTTTGGACTTAGTACTGGAGAGTAAAAATAGGGAAGATCATCTATTTTATTATAGAACTTGGCAGGGAACATTTTTCTATTCTTTAATTATTAAATTGCTGGGTGCATGCAAGTATTTATCACTCTGAACCTCATTAGGATATATAATTATAATGTACCAATAAAAAGAAATTACATTAGTAGAAGTGATTATTTAAAAACCTCTAAAAGAGGTGATGAGATAAGCTAAGGAAACAGAAGCCTGAGTAGTAACTGAGAGATAAGGAAGATAAGAAATCATATGAATCAAGAGGCTAGATATTAGATAATATTTTAAATAGTTTTTTAAAAATATCTTTATCAGAAAAATTGTAATTGCAAACTGTAATCATAAAAAAGCAGAGTAAAATTTGGCCAACATTGCTACATACCTTATGAAAGTATAAGACTTCTGAACAATTTTTTTGAAAGATGCAAAGAACTTAAATACTGAATATGTCCTTAGGTTTAAATATAATTATGGTACAAGAATATAGACTGATAAATTTCATATAAGATTATATAAACATTGTAAAAATATAATTGCAAACATTTAACTTAAACACATTTAGAAATTCCTAAACACTATGATTAGATACTTAAATTATTTTGAAAAATACTGCACAGAACGTTATTCATAGTGATGATCTTAGAGCAAGATTACAATGATTAAAATTTTTATTTTTGTGTTAATTACATCTTATGCTTTTATAGGATCAACATTATCAGCATTAGAGACAGTGGATATTTGAATAATATTTAGTATGTGTAAACATTGAGTTCACGCTGTTAAAGCATTCTGTATTGGAAATAGGGATGGTACATTGCCTGTAAAGATGTACTTTAGATGATAAGGTGGCAAGACTGATTGTATCTATGACTTATAGAAATCATTTTATAATGAGTTTTTATATGTAAAATTTTGAATTTACAAGTATTAAGGGGGAGTGATTATTTAAAAGATTAACAATTTCTTTTGTGTATTTTAATATCACTTTTATAACTTAAAATTTAAACTACATATATTGATTAATGATTAGTATATATCAAGATATAGAATGAGCAAGTCAGTAGTTTAGTTGCCTTACATTTATCTTGTGCTTGGTGCCTAAAAATATGCCTTTATATATGCTTTCATGTAATCCTCATAGATATATAGGTCAGTATTCTATTTTATAGATAAATCACAAAGTATTTAAATAACCCAAAGTTAGTCCCTAATGAAACTGCTTTACTATTTGAGTAGTTCTCTTCCCTTCATGCTAGCATTCTATATAGTAGCTTTCAGACTTATGGGCCTAATTATACTTTGTTCTGAAGTTAAACTATTTTGTTTCTTGAAGATTTCTGTTTTGTTTTGGTGGTGATAGGGATTGAACACAAAGCCAGGTGCATACGAGGCACATGTTATCTCATTAAACTACTTCCCTAGCTCTATTCATTGCTTTTAGTAATCTCTAAATAGATTAATGTTTTTACATAACATAAAAAGACTGAGTTCCTTAATGTGAAATACAAAAATAATTTTGAATGAGATATTTTTTCAGCATTCTCAGTTCTGTGACTCAAAACACCTGGACCATAACTTAGAAGAAGGAAAACTTCTTTGCCCACAGTTCTAGAGGTTGCAGAGGATTCAGTCCATGTTAGGGTAAAATCTGCAGAGCTTAGGGCATGGCAGCAGGAAGCACAAAGAGAGAACACAAGGGCTGCACTCTCACATCATGGAGCCTGGAGCAGAGAGACAGGGGGCACAGGAACATATGTATAGTCCCCAAAGCCACACACCCCCAGTGACCCAGCTCCTCTCATCACACTCTACCAGCCTAGTTTACCACCCAGTAAAATCATTACGATGGATCAATTCACTGAGGAGATTAGAACCCTCATGAATCAATCACTTCACTTCCAAAGATCCCTGCATCAATATGTGAACTCCTCCAGTGGACACCGTATTGGAACTGTAGCAGTGCCACCATGTTGTAGACAGGAGCTATTTCAGAAGTTACTTTAAAGAAAAGATATTGAAAAAAGTCAATGATTTTCTTTTTTTTCCTTTTCAGGTTTTATTTATTTTTTTAATTCTTATGTGGATCATATTGAAAACGGCATACATTCACACAGTGCTTGGTGCCCTCCCCTGCCCTGCTCCCCCCAAAAAATGAGTGTCCAGGTTGACCATGCTACATTCACACTTATACACATATTCGAATATAGCTCCTCCAGTTAACCTCAGCTTTCTCTCCTATCCTTCCTTTCTAGCTTTGCTGAGATTTCCCCTTCATTATCTAGAGTCCCTCTGGTATCCCTAATACTCCCTAGTTTGGGCATATTAGAGAAAACATATGCCTCTTCTCTTTCTGTGCTTGGCTGATCGCACTTAACATTATGTTCTCCAGGTCTTTCCATCTTCTTGGGAATGACATGATTTTGTTCTTCTTTATTGCTGAGTAGAATTCCATTGTGTGTATTTCCCATAATTTTGCAATCCATTCATCTGTTGATGGAGACCTAGGTTGGTTCCATATTTTGGCTATTATGAATTATACTGCTATGATCATGGGTATACATATGTTACTGTAATTCTCTAATTTCAAACTCTTTGGGAAGATACCCAGGAGTGGTATAGCTGGATTATTTGGTGGATCCATTCCTCCCAGTTTTCTAAGGAATCTCCACACTGATCTCCATAGTGGCTGAACTAGTTTGCACTCCTACCAACAGTGTAAAAGAGTTCCTCTTTCCCCACATCCTTGCCAGTATTTGTTGTTATTTGACTTATTTATGTTTGCCATTCTGATTGGGATTAGAGGAAATCTCAGTGTAGTTTTGATTTGCATTTCCCTGATGGCTAATGATGTTGAACATTTTTTCATGTATCTGTTGGCCATCTGTATCTCTTCTTTTGTAAAGTGTCTATTCAATTCAGTTGCCCACTTCTTGATTGGGTTGTTTTGCTAGTGTAGAATCTTTTGAGCTCTTTGTATATTCTGGATATTAGCCCTCTATCAGAGTGTTGGCTGGTAAAGATTTTCTCCCATTCTGTAGACTTTCTCTTTAGGTTCTTGATGGTTTCCTTTGATGAACAGAAACGTTTTACTTTGATGCCATCCCACTTGTTAATTCTTGAGAAGCAATGATTTTATAAATCTTTGTGCAGTTATTAATATTCATTGGCATCAATCTCTTTTGTGTGTGTGTGGTACTACAGATTGATCTCAGGGCATTCTACCCCAGAGTACCAGCCATAGCCCTTTTTTTCTGTGTTTTTTTGAAATAAGGTCTTACTAGGTTTCCAAGAGTTTCCCTATGTTGCTGAAGCTCTCCTCAAACCTGTGACTCTCTTGTCTCAGCCTCCAATAACACTGAGATTACAGGCATACACCACCATGCACAAGTGGTATTAATCCTCATATTTATACAACCTATCTTAAGAGAAAATATGGCATTAAAGAGATGATTTTTGTGTACTACAAAGAATACTGTATTTACAGTAATAAAATTATGGCTCTAGCATTTGGTGTCTTTAGGAAAGTCATTTACCCTCTTTGAACTTACATTTCTCACTTTAGAAATGAGGATAAGAATTCATGTTATCATCTGACAGTGTTATTCAGAGTGAAACATGACCATTTATCATATGCATTGTATAGTTCATCAGAGCATTTTATAGTTCTTATTTGTTGCTATTATAGGAACATATATTTCTGTATCTCTGTCACTTTTATATCCAAAAGCAAAAAGAATAAAGTTAAATAGGAATCTCTTATTTTGAAGTTGTATAAGTAACATGTACAAATACTTAAATTCAGTAAAATTTTGTCAACTAAAATTTTGATAAGGTTAAGACTATTGTATAATACAATTATTTCATAGTTCATTTTTTCTAAAATCTGAATTTTTAAGTTTGAAATCAAGGTCAGCTGCATTTGTATTTTTAAGGAGCTGATGCTTTAGTTGCAAATGTAGTATCCCAGGTTTCTGTTTTATGAATCTCCTTACAGAAATATTTTGAATTGTATTATTTTATTTTAAAAGTATAAAAATTCAGAAGCTATCTCAGATTCAGGAGATGACCGAATAAGGGATATAACTAGAAGTATGTAGTCAGGACAAAATTGATACTCACAGTTTTTCCATCTGCCACACAACTTTGAGAATCTGAATCTTAGCTGGCCTGGTGGTGCATATCTGTAAATCTAGTACTTGGGAGGCTGATACAGGAGGATTACAGGTTCAGGATTACAGGCCAGTCTTAGTGATACCCTGATCACAATAAAAAGATAAAAAGGACTGTTGGTGTAGCTCGCAGGTAGAATACTCTTGGGGTCAATCTCCAGTACAAAATCACCATCATCATCTTCCCTGTCTTTATTGTTGTTGTCCCCATCTCATTGTCGTCATCATCATCATCATCCTTATCATCTGAACCTTGTAGTAATCATAGGAAAAATTTATTGTAGATAAGGTAGTTTTAGATTCCTCTAAAGAAAGGAAATATTTGTAATTGTCTTTAGGGTCTGCAGTCTCTAAATTAACTTGAATTCATTGATACTATGGGATTTTTTTGGTCATCATTATATTAAAAGGTGTTTCTCCAATCTCTAGTCAGGTGTTAGTTGTTAAGTCAGTACTACCTATGAATTTCTAATATTTCGTCAGTTTTAGGAAACTTGTGAAGTCATAAGAGACTTGAGAATTTCTCTCTAAAATTTGTACTCACTTTAGGAGAACTTTTTTTTAATAAACCAGGTTTTATTTAATTAGTTTATTTTTAATTTAGTCATATATGATTTTTATGCTTTTATTGGTGTATTATAGTCTCACATAATGATGTAAATCATGTTGACAATGACATATATGCACACACTCTTGGTGCCCCTTTCTCCCCACCTCCCTCCCCCCAATACAAAGGATCCAGATTGATATTGGTATACATTCACATGATACACATAATCTATGGTAGTATTTATATTAATGAACTGAATTCTTTTTCCACTCCTACTTTTATATCTCTAGGAGGATAACTTTTACAGCAAATTTTTAAGTATTTTTGCAGTGTTAGGGAGCGCTTTAGGCAACACAATGCTCCAAGAAGGAAAGATAGTTTGGTTTGTCTTTTATATTAATT
The DNA here is from genome assembly GCF_963383645.1 of Muscardinus avellanarius. Lineage (NCBI taxonomy): Eukaryota > Metazoa > Chordata > Mammalia > Rodentia > Gliridae > Muscardinus > Muscardinus avellanarius. The sequence goes on along the minus strand of NC_137787.1, from coordinate 47,454,277 downwards.
TTAGAGTGATACTTTTCTTTTTCTAATTTTGACTATAGCAAGAGAGAACAGGATAAAAGAATGAATAACACTTTTTTTTTTTGAGGTATTGGGGATTGAGCATAGGGACATTCTACCTCTGAGCTATACCTCCAGCCCTATTTTATTCTTTATTTTGAAACAGGATCTCACTAAGTTGTAGAGGGCTTCACTAAGTAGCTAAGGCTGGTCCCAAACCAGAATCATGAGCCTCCCAAGTGCTGAGAATACAAACCTGCACCAACATGCCCAGCTTAAATAATACTTTTTATATTGTTTTGGTTTGAAACTTTGCATTTTACTCGAAATATGAATTATCCTAGTGTCAAGTTTTTCTGTTTGTTTAAACATATTTTTCAAGCATTTACTGTACTAAGAATGTGCTGTGTACATCTGCATATAATCTCAAAAGTCATTATGTCAGGACAGTATTATCCTCGTGTGTGTGTGTGTGTGTGTGTGTGTGTGTGTGTGTGTGTCTGGTACTAGGGGTGGAACCCCAGGGGCTTTTCTACCTCCGGGCTCTACTCCCAGACCTATATTATATTTTATCTGGAAACAGGGTCTCACTAAGTTTCTGAGAGCTTCACTAAGTAGCTGAGGGTAGCTTCGAACCTGTGCAATCCTCCTGTTTCAGCCTCCCAGGTGCAGGGATTACAAGTGTGTGCCACTAAGCCCAGCTTACCCTCATTTTAAAAGGGAGGAAATTGCCCTGTTTCCAAATTTAAAAAGTATAAGATAGGTCTGGGAGTGTAGCCCGGAGGTAGAAGGGTTTCCAGGAACCAAAATAAATAAATAAATAAATATAAATAAATATAAATAAATAAATAAATAAAAGGGAGAAAATTGAAATTTAAAAAAGAAATTAGTACAAAATACGGCTAGTTAGTGACATGTGAGGCATTTGAATTAGATATTTTGAATATCTAATAATTTGAATAATTGACTTAGATATTTTCAATTTCGTGTGTTCCTTAATTTTTTCTAGGTTCTGTAATTTTTTCAAATACAAAATTAATTTTAACCTTACTGCCATTTTACTGTAGAAATTTGAAGAATGAAGAATACAAAAGAAGAAAATAAAAATAATCATGACCATATTACCCAGAAACAGGGTTTTTAATTTCCTTTTAATCTTTCTGATTATATTTTACATAGTTGGAATATTTAGCATATACAGCCTTATTCATTCTGTAATTTCCATTGTATATCCCAATTTCAAAATAACTTTGTGTTATTTTAAGAGTTGCATAGTATTTTAGCATGTAAGTACATGACCTTTTTTAAAAAAATACCTTCTGTTTTTAAACAGTTGTAATAATGTTTCTATACACCCCTGCCCTATTTTTTATTCTTTATTTTGAAACTGGGTCTCACTGAGTTGCAGAGGCCTCACTAAGTAGCTGAGGCTATTCACGAACCACGATCCTCCGATCTCAGCCTCCCGAGTGCTGGGATTACAAGTGTGCGACATCTCGCCCGGCTGTTTCTAACTTTTTGATTTAAAGTTAAAATATTTTGTGCTGAGGGGTAGCTGAGTGGTAGAGTGCTTGGCAGCATATGTGAGACCTGGATTCAATCTCCAGCACCACCACAACATTTATAATAACAACAGTAATAATAATAATAATAATAATAATAATAATAATAATAATGATAGCAAAGTTTTGATGTTTTGTTTTACACTTAAATAATTGCAAGCATGCAAGTAACCAAAGAAAATATTTGCCTGATACATAATTTCTACCTTTTATGAGATTTCACATTATATGAGAAATATAATTTTATGTGAGAGAAAGCAAAATACTAAATTGTGTACATCTTTTAATCCCACTTATGTTGATTATACACGAACTCAAATGCACAAACAAAAGAACAGAGGAAATTAGACTGAAGTCTTTTTAAATAGTTGCCATCAGACTGGGCGTGGTGGCTCACGCTTGTAATCCCCGCGCTTGGGAGGCAGAGACAGAAGGATCGCACAGGTTCGAAGCCAGCCGTGCTGGCTTAAGAGACCCTGTTTCCAAACAAAAATGTAAAAAATAGGTCTGGGAGTGTAACCGGGAGGTAGAAGGCTTCCAGGAACCCCAGTACCACCAAAAAAAAAAAAAGTTGCCATCATCTCTCATTATTAAACCAGTTTCTTAAATGATCTATTAACTTCAGTGTTGCTTCCTTATAGTCCATTAATTTTTCATAGTAGCCAGAGAAATTCATTAGCCGTAGAAATTATTATATGTCATTTCTGCACAGACCTTCAAGTGGCTTTGTCAGGTTGAAATTCAGAATTCTTACGATGGCCTTCAAAGTTTTATATATCTCTGCCTCCCATCTCCCACCTTCCATTTTTCCTTTAATTTGTATCTTCCACCTCTCCTCCTGTGTTTAATTTTTCTACCTACACTGGCTCCTTGGCTATTTCTTCTGTCAATCATATTCTATATGCAGGGTCTTTCCAGTTACTTTTCCTTGCAGAATGCGTTTTCTTGAGATGATATCTGCAATATTTGCTGACTCAAGGTTTCTTTTGAATATCATCTTATCAGAAAGGACTTCTCTAAGCATTCTGTTACAGTGGTACAGCAAAACTGTATCAGTGTGAGGTGTAGCTGCGGGTTCTTGTTCTGGGCTATTTTAGAAAAAGGAATAGCCTGAACACTTCTGCTGTAAACTTAAGTAATTTTATTATTACAAAGGCAGAAAGAAGAAACAGAAAGGGGTGGTGTATTGGAGTAACTTGAAAATAAGTTACTGAAATTTTAGATATAGAACAGTTTTTATAAAGAATTTTATCTCACATCTTTGCTTAACCAATTGTCTTTGTGACCTGACTAGATCTGCCCCTTGTCCAGGCAAGCCTTTTGATGTGGGGATCCACTGTCTTACATCCCGTCTGACCAAAAGTCTCCTTCTTCTAGGTTCAAGCTCAAATCTTTAAGACCCCAAAATGTGTTACTTCAGTAATCCCTGATTATTGATTCACTGGGATCTAAATTTCATGATAATGAGAATTTATTCAGGGTCATTGCTGAATTCCCCAAAACAAAACCAGAAAAGGGCATGTAGTAGTTATTCAATAATTATTTGCTGATAGAGGCATACATGCACACTCATCCCCAGTTCCCCTCCCGTTTTTTCTCTTCCCTCCTCTCCCCTCCCTCCTTCTCGTCTTATACCCCACTAAGCTATATGATTAGAGTACACCAAAAATAATTATTATTATCTGTTGAATGAATAGTGACTTTCTGAGTAGTAGAGCTGTAGTAATTTTAATTTTCTCCCACATATTTTCTCACACTTTCTAAATATATTTTGCTATATTGAACAAGCATTACACATATACTCTAAAAACTTTACTAAGTAACAATTATTTTAAGCCAAGTGTGGCATTGAATACTTATAATTTCAGTACTTCGTAGACTGAGATAGGAAGATCGCAGGTTTGAGACCAGCCTAAGCAACTTAGCAAGACTCTCAACAAGCTAACAAGTTCCTGTTTCAAAAAAAGAAATGTGCTGAGGGTGTAGCTTAGAGGTTGAATGTCCCAGGGTTCAATCCTCAAAGTCTCTCTCTCTCACACACATTCATCCTCCCTCTCTCCCTCCACCTCCCCCTCCCTCCCTCCCTCCCTCCCTCCCTCTCTCTCTCTCTCTCTCTCTCTCTCTCTCCTATTCTCTAGGAATTTATCCATTACTTCTAAATTATCTAATTTGTAGTGCATAATTTATTCATGGTATAGGTATAAATGGGTAATACTGAGGGGTTTGTTCCAGAATACCACAATAAATTAAATAAAATACCAAAGCCAGTTACTGTGTTTACCAGTGTATATAAAAGTCATACTTATAATGTAAGTCTATTAAGTATGAAATAGCATTGTTTTAAAAACTGTGTATATACGCTTGTTTAAAAGCTGAAAAATGCTAATGATCTTCTGAACTGTTAGAAAAAAATGGGCTTGATCAGCACAGGATTGCCACAAATACTCAGTTTGTAAAAATTGCCTAATCTGCTAAGTGCAGTAAAACAAAGTGCACTATAACTGTGTGTGGTATCAATTGTAAATTCTCCTTAAAAATCTTTTATTGCTGACTTTACTGAGTCTTTTCTTGGTTAGTCTAACTAAGGGTTTGATTTTATTGTGTCAAAAATCAACTTAGTTTTATGTTTTTCAGTTGCTACACCCACTGCCCTATTTTTTATTTTTTTGTTCTTTATTTTGAAACAGGGTCTCACTAAGTTGCAGAGGGCCTAAGTAGCTGAGGCTGTCCTCAAACGACAATCCTCCCATCTCAGCCCCCAGTGCTGAGATTACAAGTGTGCACCACCACGCCCGGCTAGTAGTCTCCCTTTTATTCTGCTCTGGTTTTTATGATTTTTTTCTTTCTTTAATTGAGCCCACTTTGATCATTTTTTCCAGTGTTTTAAAGAGTGAAACCTTTGTTTCTTCATGTAGCTGTTTCTTGCTATATACTTTCTTTCTAGAATTGCTTTTGCTGCATCCCATAAGCTTTAGTACGTGGCATCTCACTTTTCATTTGTTTCTCTTAACTGATTTCATTTTTAATTTCTTTTTTGACCTATTAATTGTTTAGGATTAGGTAGTTTAATTTCCACATATTTATATTTACAAATCTCCATCCTATTTCTGATTTCTGTTTTCATACTATTGTTGTAAGATACTTATTTTCAGTCATAAATTAGATAAGACTTATGTTGTGATCTAGTACATTATCCATCATAGAGAATGTTCCATGTGCACTTTAGAAGAATGTGTATTCTTTCGCTCTTGTATATGATTTCTGTGTGGGTCTGCTAAGTGTGTTATAGGTCTTAAGTGCAATTCAAATCCAATATTCCCTTGCTTATTTTCTGTCTAGATAATCCATTTTGAAAGTGAGACATTATAGCTCCCTACTATTATGATATTTCTATCTCTTCTTTCAGATATGTTAATACTTGCTTTGTATTTTGTATATTTAGATGTTCCAGTGTTATATATATGTATATATTTAATTACATATAATTGTTACATACTCTTGATGAAGTGACCCCTTTATCATTATATAATCTTTTTCTTTTTTTAAATCTTTGACATAGCCGGGTGTGGTGGTGCACACTTGTAATCTCAGTACTTGGGAGGCTAAGACAGGAGGATCACACAGTTTAGAAGCCAGCCTTAGCTACTTAGTGAGGATCTCAGCACCTTAGTGAGACCGTTTCCAAATAAAAGTATAAAATAGATCTAGGAGTGTAGCCTGGAGATAAAAAGTCCCTGGGTTCTATCTCTAGTACCACACACACACACACACACACACACACACACACACACACACACAAAACCCCTAAATCTTTGACATAAAGTCTGTTTTATCTGATATAAGAATAGCCACCTTTGCTTTCTTTTGGTTACCATTTGCATGAAATTCATTTTTTTCACCATCTACTTTGATTTTATGTTCCTCAAAACCAAAGTAACTCTCTTGTAGGTAGCATATAGTTAGATTTTGATTTTCTTGTCCAGTTAACCGCTTTATGTCTTTTGATTAGGGAATTTAATTCATTTACATTTTTAAGGTTTCTGAATTATCTTTTATTCTTAGGCAAAGAAAACACTGACATGGTAAGTTATAATATTTACTGTATAAAAAGATTGAATTGATATTTTATTAATAATTATTATTATATTTTCTATATGCCTCACCTTCTTTGATGAATAACAACTGGTGTCACTAATGATACTGTTTGTATTTAGAATTGTGTTGAGGTTTTTTTTTCAAGTGTAAAATTATTTCTATAACCGGTCAAACACATATATAATGATGAAATATGTTTTTCTTTGGTTTTATTTTTATGTTGGTTTAAGTCCTTGTGTGTAAGTTTTTCAGTAATTGAACACATTCTGAATTCAGCTTTATGACCTAAATTTTATTAATTTAGTGGCTTATTATTTGACATTGATTGATAGATACAAGTAAAAGGTTACTTTAAATTACTTTAGGGTAAACATTAAATGCTCCATTCACATAAAAATGTATGAAAATTTATAGTATGTATTCTCATATGCATGGCACTAAACTCAGGGATATTTTACCTCTGAGCTAAATGCGTAGTCCTATTTAATTTTTTTTATTTTTGAAACAGCGTCATGTTAACATGCACTGGCCTCAAATGTACAATCCTCCTACCTCAGCCTCCCAAATACTGGGAATAGAGGTATTTTCCAGTGTGCCCACCTAACATGTAGTTTTTATAAAGAAAATTCTTGAGAACATGAAGCATGCTTTTAGGAACTAGTTTGATAGGATTTAAGGATAACAGTTGCAGCCTTATATCAGCATTTATTTCTATGTATTTCTTTATTGTGGCTTTTTGTTCATAGTATCACAAAAGTCTTGATTCATAGATTTATTGTTGTACTTACTGAATAGTTTCCTGAATAGACCTGGTTAGGTCAATAGGAATATAATCCAACAGCTCAATACAGAACTATACTTTCCTAACCAATTGTATTATCGTAAGAATTTGGAATAGGTACAGAAATGAAAAAGAAAGTTAAAAGAGGAAATATTTAGTTTAACTCTTTTTTGTTTTGTTTTGTTTTGGGGTGGTACTGGGGTTCCTGGAAGCCCTTCTACCTCCGGGCTACACTCCCAGACCTATTTTATACTTTGTTTTTTGGAAACAGGGTCTCTTAAGCCAGCGCGGCTGGCTTTGAACCCTCGCGATCCTCCTGTCTCTGCCTCCCAAGCGCGGGGATTACAAGCGTGCGCCACCACGCTCAGCATTTGACTGGTGGTTTAAGAGTCCATGGTCAGCTGGTTCCAGCACAGAAACATCATGGCTGCAGAGCATCACGGAAGAAAGCTACTCAGATCATGGCAGCCAGGAAGCAGACAAAGAGAGGAAAAGACTAGGAGGCGATAAACCCTTCCCAGGCCATGTGCTCAGTGACCGAACTCCCTCAGCCACACCACCCCTGCCTTAGTCACCAACCAGTAAATCTATTCACATTATTAATCCATCAAATGACTAAATTCACTGATAGAGTTACAGTCTTCACTATCTAGTTTTTGCCTAAAAGTCCCAATTCTGAACCTTGTGGCACTGGGGACCATAAGTTCAATACATGAACTATCCAAACCATAACAGTGTGCCATCCAATGCAAAGTGGAGCCCAGCTTTTGGGTTAGTACCCCAAACTTACATCCTATTTTTCATGCACATAGAGATAAAAAGGCTTGTCAAAATTCGGTAGTCTCAGAGCTAGAGCTTGGGCTAAGCTGATGCTAATGTTGTCAAAGGCTAATTGACACTCAGCAATAATAGATGGAGAGAAGAGACACTCTCCTCACAGAGACACTCACAGAGGAAGTGGATCTGGAAAGGGAAGTTGAACACTCCAGTATATACGGAAAGCTGTGCTCTAAAGTCCTGTCTCATAATTGGCATTCAAGGGGTAGAAGAAGTATGTGTCTTCAGTTTCTCTTGATATTCCTGTGACTGGGGTAGAAGTTTGGGATTTTTCCCCATTTTGGTGCTTAACAGAAACTATTGCCCACAAGACATTGGTAAGCTGTTTGTCCACTGTCAGTTGTACCTAGGACTCCCATGGGGAACACAGATAGGGAGGCTTAGATCCATGGGAGCACCTGGGCCCTCTCAGTTTTCATCAGAACATTCATTCCTCCTTATAGTCTGAGAGCCAGTTAAGGGAGCTGTTTTTGGCCATTCTTGTCCCAACCCCAAGGAATATTGAGGCTAGACAGTTAAAAAAAAGAAAACCATTAGACAGAAAGATTGCAGGTTTTCAGCCAGCATCAGCAACTTAGTGAAACCCTCTGAAACTTAGGGAGACCATGTTTCAAAATAAAGAATTTAAATGGTGCTGGGGTGTTGCCCAGAGGTAGAATCCCCCTGGTTTCAATCTCCAGTCACACACACACACACACACACACACACACACACACACACACACACACACACCAACATTTCTTTGGCATAGTACTGTAGCCACAGTCAGCCCATTTACTCAGATTTTAACCCAGAGGGCTCATTTTGGAAACGAATGACACATTTCCCATATTGCAGCAACACAGACACAATGATAGAGCAGAGACTGACAGAGAATAAACAGCAGAAACAGAACCCAGAGATCTCTGTCATGAACAGACATGGGGTAAAGTTCTGTAACTCACCCCATGTGAGAAGTGTCCTCACTTCTCCTCTGCAGAAAGAGAAGAGGACTTATGGGAGGGGAAAGGAAGGGCATGCAGCTGGTGTATTCTTTCATGTTTACTGTTGCTCTTTTCAAGCAAGGCTGCCTTTATGGGTTCATTATTTGGTGAGTAAGGTAAGAGGAAATGAAGCAAAACAGAAGTGATGAAAGACAAACTTGCTTAGTGCTGGGAGCAAATTAACCCATTTATCAGCTTCAGTATTTTGGGGTTTTGTTTTGTTTTTGAAGCAGGTCTTACTAAGTTACTCTGTGCTGCTCTTGAACCTGTGGTCATCCTATCTCAGCCTCCCAAATACTGAGATTATAGGCATGCACCACAATGTCCACCTATTCACCTATTTGGGGATTATAAGGTTATAGGACAAAAAGCTAAGCTTCACCTATTTGAATATATTGTCATTGTTACTAATTTTGGAGGAAATATGTAAGCTTTTTAGATTGAAGTAGGAGGCACACACATTAAGATTGTTGAAATTTGAAAAGGATTTAGAAAATTACCTTCTTAAAATTACCTCTTACCTTCCTAAAATTTTCCAAGCCACAATTAGAATTCATTATATGATTGCTAGCCAGGTATGGTGGCGCACGCTTGTAATCCCCGCGCTTGGGAGGCTGAGACAGGAGGATCGCACAGTTTCGAAGCCAGCCTCAGCTACTTAGTGAGGCTCTCAGCAACTTAGTGAGACCCTGTTTCCAAAAAAAAAAAAAAAAAAAAAAAAGGTCTGGGAGCATAGCCCAGAGGTAGAAAGCCTCTGGGTTCCACCCCCAGTACCACCAAATGTATAGAATTCATTATATGATTGCCAGATGGGCTCTAGTAGCTACTAATATGGTATATATTTAAAAGTACTATACCAATATCTCATGATTCTTACAATATTTATGTGTGGTAGAAAAGTAGTCAAAAGTTTAATAAAGAAGCATGACTAAATTTATAGTTTAATCTAGGCATGTTTTGGTTAATTAATCAATTTTGTAATTACTTTAAAGGCTGATTTTCTAAAATGCATTAAATTATCATTCTTACTGAATGTGTGTGTTTGTGTATGTACATGCACACATGTGCATGTGTGTGTGAGGGATACAGGAGATTGAACCCAGGGGCATTCTAACTCCAAGCTACACCCTCAGCCCTATCTTATTTTTATTTTGAAATAGCGTCTCACTAGGTTGATGAAAGTCTCACTACTTGCTGAAGCTGTCCTTGAACCTGAGATTCTCCTTTCTCAGCCTCCCAAGTACTAGGATTATAGGCATGTGCCATCATGTCTGTCATTATTTTTCCTGCCTTTAACAAATTGACAGCTTTTTTTTTTTATCTCTTAGTTGCCATTTTGCCTTATTTTTCCTGAATTCATTGAACTGATTAATTGCTTTGGCATGTATTGTTTAGAAATCTCAGTTTTTTTTTAGCTGGACTTGGTGGCACACTCTTGTAATCCCAGTGCTTGGGAGGCTGAGACAGGAGGATGGCACAGGTTCGAAGCCACCCTCAGCTACTTAGTGAGGCTCTCAGAAACTTAGTGAGACCCTCTTTCCAAATAAAGTATAAAATAGGTCTGGGAGTATAGCCTGGAGGTAGAAAAGCCCCTGGGTTCCACCTATAGTAACACACACACACACACACACACACACACACACACACACACACACAATTTTAGTTTTGGAGCCTCTTTTGGTTCCTTCTGCTCTTGGGTATTTTTTTTTATTCACCCCTACTATTCCTTTTTAAATTACAGATTGGTTCGTCTACCCTTACTTATGAACATCTTAAGAATGCAAAATAAATACACAATTACTAAAATGTAAATAAAAAGTTAAAGAAACAATTGGACCATTTAATTTTATATGGGAAAGGAGCTTAAATTTCCCTCAAAATGTGCACTGCACTTTTATAAAGTAGTACACTGTAGAATGTAGTTTATCATAAATAATAAACTTTTTCTTGATAACCATTCTAACATACTATTTTAAGTAAATATAATAAAAATGAAGGTAGATTGAATAAATGGTTTTATAAAGTGATTAAATTGATAAAGGCCAAGCAACTTATGAAGTCTAGATATAGACTTCATAAATTTTTGTATCATATAACTATATATATTATATATATATATATATATATACACACACACATGAGTGAATTATGAGTCACATAGTCTATGTTCTGTATCTAAGGTAAGAACTCATTATTTTACAACTTTTATTAAATTCCCCAATAAAATTAATGTTTTTATTAATTTTTCTCCCAGACCTATTTTATATTTTATTTGGAAACAGGGTCTCACTAAGTTGCTGAGAACCTCACTAACTAGCTGAGGCTGGCTTTGAACCTGCGCAATCTGCCTGTCTCAGCCTCCCAAGTACTGGGATTACAAGAATGAGCCACCACACCCTGCCTTAATTTTTTCATGTAAAAAAATGCTTCTTATATTTCTTTTCGAAACTGAGGTAGAAGCTGGGAGTATAGATCAGTGAAAGGTTATACATGCCAAGCATGCATAAGGCCCAGGACCTGAGTTCAGTCCTTAGCAGAGTAAATGAATGAATGAATGAATGAAACAAATGAATGGAATTTTTGTTGATTATTAACTGGTTTCCAGAAGAACCAGAAAAAATTTAACATAATCGTATGCCTGAATACATTGTACTACTAAACTGCCATTTATAAATTATCTTTAACTAAGCTAAAGATATGGAACATGCTGAGATATAGCTCAGTGGTAAGAGCTTGCCTTGCAAGGGCAGTGCCCTGAATGATCCCCAGTATGAGAGAGGGGGGAGAGGGGGAGGGGGTGGGAGAGGGAGAGGGAGAGGGAGAGGGGGGAGGAGAGGAGAGGAGATAAGGCACTATGGAAGATCTGAATGCTTTGTGTAATTTTGATTAGATGTTTTTCTTTATGCATTTAACCAAAATATAGATGTATTCTTGAGGAGTATTTAAATGTACATGTTAATGAATCTTCTTTTCTAAACCTAATTTGATAATCTCTTTATTTTAGGAGAAGAAAAGAAAGCGACTGGAACGCTTTGGACTCCTTTGATTTTTTTCCCTTAATTTTTCCTCTCCAAGTTTTATATATTAAAAGTAAATATAATGGCCAAATTAAAAATATTTCAGTGTTCTTTCTTATCAGTTACTTAATATTTTAATATATATATATTGATTTTTATTAACTTAAAGTGTCGCTGTTATACTTTATAAATCAAAACATCATTATCTAGATTTATTAAGTTATTAGAATGTAGTCAGTTATTTTTCCCAGGACATTTAAAATGTTTATATTGTATGTAAAAAGGTAAAAAGATCCAAAACTATATATATTATCTTTATAGTATTGATAAATTTTAGCCACATTGTCATGATTTAGGTGGGTGAATATTGAGAATGTATTATACAAATATTGTATTTCCTCATGATACTCTTGGTTTAAATACATATGGCTAAATATTAGCTGGAGTACTTGTCAACATAAATTGTAAGCTTAAATTTCATTATCAATTATAGTTTAAACAGTGAATCTGATACTATGTTACCTCATAATTTTGATGTCTTTTGCAGTAAATTTGATATACAACAGTTGCTAAAGAAACCCTGTTCCAATGTGTGACCATTTTTATGGAAAACATCTGGGATAATTATAATTAGTTCAGGATGTATATTGTTTGTTTAAAAACCTCTTGAATTCATAAAGAAGCATATTTTTTCCTTAATGACTAGAATAATCCAAATTACTATGAAAAAAGACCCTTATGTTATTGGTGGCTGTGGCTTAGAGTATAATTTTAGTGTATTCCAAAAGGAAATGGGAAGTAACTTTTATGTAAAATGCCAAATTGGCACTTTACACCTGTTAGTGTGTATCGTTTTGAACAGCTGTGTCTTTTATTATCAGTAAACAGATGCAGAAAGTAATGGAATGTTTTAAAGCAATATGTTAATCCTGTCTTCCACTACGGAACTGTCTCACAATATAGTGATTAAATATTGACTTTGCAGCTGTTACTTACAATTATAGAATTTCTTAGTTAATTTCTCCTTCCCGGGCCCAAATGTTTTAATATTTGAAGATTTAATGTCTAATCTTTAAATATTTCATAATGTAGTTTGCTTTTTGCAATTTGATTTATGTATTATGAAGACACTCATGTGTGTAAAATTCTTATTAAATATTTCTGTGAGTTGAATAATGTTCTTAGTAGGATAAACAATTTTTAAAATGTTTATTTTTCTTGAATGATAATTATTATAGTTATTTTATACTTGAATATTACCATCATTGAGCTAAATAGGAAATTATAATCTTTTATCAAATATTTGTGAACCAGAGAATTTAATACTTTATTCAGGAAAAATAGTGTGCAAGTTATTTAAATTATAATAGCCCTTTTGCAGTTTATGTTTTAATCATTATTTCATCTTTTCAGAGAAGATACTTGTGTTGTTTCATGAGTTACATGTTTGCACATAGCTTAAAGAGCAATTTTATTAGCTAAAATAATTAATACCTAACATTTATTCTACTCTTAACATCTGAAAGATACTGTGCAAAGCACTTTATTTGTGTTATAATATTTTGCCTCATTTTGTAGATGAGAAAATTCAATGTTTAGGATATTAAGTAAATTTCCCACTTCTATCTAAGAAGTAGGGGAGCCCAGATTTAAACACAGGTATTTTCACTCTTAGACCTCTTATTCTTAACAATTGGCATTTTGCCTGGATTTAGCATCTAACATCAACACTATCTGGAGGAGAACTATCTGCAAGTAAACTCTGATAGTGTCCTTTGGGAAGCCATTTTATGCACCTCAATCTGATTATTATCTTTAGGCAACTTGCCTAAAATGAAAAACCAGCTTCAACTCTTGGTATCTCATCACAGAATGAGTGGGTCAGTTGCTCTGCAGTACCTTCAGGAGTGTCCCATGCCACAGGTATCAAGATGTAGTCTACATTAGAGATGGTTTTAAACATCCCTTTATGACTGTATTTTAAACATTCTACATAGTGGAGACAACTGAAGCTGTCTATCTGTTCTTCCTTAAAATAGCCCTTCTTTACTTCAAGAGACTTTAAAAGAGTAGCTCAATGTAGTTTCTACCTGTGATAATATTATTTTATTTAAGCCTTCCAGGTATTATTAACTACATCTATATTCTTATTTTGTTGTCATAAGACCTCTATTTTACATAAGAAAAAATGAGGTTCAGATAGTAAGTAAATTGGCCAAGATCACAGCTAGCAAATGATGTTTGTGTTCATTTAACTTTTTTCTTAAAAAACCCCATAAGTCTAAAAGTGTCTAGCTAATCATTTTTGTTAGGGTTTTAAGATTTCAATCTCTTAAACAGATGGTTATTTCAACGTAGTCTCCCTTGACACTGATGAGAATGCTTATAAGATTAACTGGGATCAGCAATGTCATGAGGTATTGCTGGAGGAAATTTAATATAGTACAAGTCCATTATAAAGTAGTTATTAAGAAGGAAAATGTCCTTGCATGTAAGTTGTCTGAAATATAGTCAGAATAGAAACATCTTATTTGTGTGCAATAACATGAAATGTCATTTTTATATTGCCAAATTTTCAAATAAGAATTATGTATTTTTTGCTAAATTTAACCAGCTATTTATAGTTATTGAACATTACTGTTTTATTCAAATTATTTTTATTAGTGCTTCCATCAAAACCAGTTACCTGACATAGAATATAAGATGAACAATAAAATTATCATTTTGTAGTATGTAGTTCAGAACTTTACCAGACAGAAATAATAATTCCACTTGCTTTTGTTTTATAGTTTTGAAAATCTTTTAAAAGTGAAACTTTGAGACAGTTGTAGGTTAGGTTAGATATAATCATGAATAACAGAGCAATTTCACATACACATTATGCAATTTCCACTGATGGTAGCAAATTAAAAAATAGTACAATATCACAGGATATTGATATTAATTCAGTCACAATACGGAGTCTTTGCGTCAATATCAGAATTATTTATGCTTTATATAATTTCCATAAATCCATACTATATGCCTATCATTTTGTCATTTCAAGAATATTATATACTGTTGGGTATGATGGCACACACCATTACCTGTAATGTTAGCTATAGATTTTGATCCATACTCTATTTCAAGTGGAAGACATTTCTTCTTTTCCTATTTTTCTGAATGTCTTTTTAAAATCACAAATAGGTGTTGAATTTTGCAAAGTTTTTAATACTTTGTGGAATGATAATGATCCTGAAATTTTTATGTTGTTAATATGATGAGTACATTAATTGACCTTCAAATATTGAACCAGCTTTGTACCACTGGGCTGAATCTCATCTGATCATTGTGTATAAATCTTTTCTGTAGGGCTTCATTTACTGAGTATGTCATTAAAATATCATTAGTGAGGGATATTAGTCAGATTTTTTTTGGTACTGTCTTTGTTTTGGTGGAAGGTATTACTATCTTCATAAACTGAATTACAAAGTGTTTCATTCTGTTATGTATTGAAAAAATTATGTAGAATTTTTGTTGATTCTTTTAAGTATTTGACAGAATTCTACAAAACCATGCATGTCTAGAGATTTATGTTGTTGGGAATATTTTTAATGATGAATTCAATTTCCTTAATAATTATAGGGCTGTACATATTATCTATTTCATATTGGGTTATTATGGGATTTTTATGTTTTTTGAGGAATTACCTGATTTCATCTCAGTTTTCAGATTTATGTGTATAGGATTATTGGTAATATTCTCTTATTATCCTTTTGATGTCGATGTCTGCAGCTTCTAAAAATGATATCCCTATTTCATATATGATATTTATGACTTCTCTGTTTTTCCTTGCCAGTTTTGCTTCAGGTTAGTCAATTTTATTGATTTATTTGAAGAACCAAATCTATTCCTTTGATATTATAATTTATTCTGTCTTCACTTTGATTTCTTTTTGCTTTTTATTATATTTTGCTTGCAATAGGTTTATCTTTTTTTTTTCTAGGATTCTGAGATGGGAATGTGGATTTTTATATGAGACTTTACCTCTTTTCACATGCATACATTTACTGTTTTCATAGGTAAATTTCTACTGTTAATTTTGTTAACAGAAGAAATTTCCCACTCAGCACTGCTTTAATGGTATCCCATGTACTTGGATATTGTTATACTCATTTCCACTTAGTTTAGTGTATTTTTAAAATTTCTCTTGGGACTAACTCTTTAGCCTCATCTTTGAGTTGTAGCATGTTATGTAGTTTCTAGGTGTTGGAAGATTTCCCTGGCTGGGCATGGTGGCACACACCTATAATCCTGATACTTAGGAAGATGATACATTTGAGGCCAGTATTGCACATTTGAGGCCATCCTCTACAACTTAGGAAGACTTCAGCAACTGAGTAAGACTATTTCAGAATAAAAATTTAAAAAAGTTTGTTGATAATGACTCAGAGATAGAATGCCCCTGGGTTCAATCCCCAGTACAAAAAAATTAAGCTTTTCTCTTATCTTTGTTATTGATTTCTAGTTTGATTATGTTGTGGTCAGAGAACACAGTATAATATATTAATTCTTTAAAAGTTTTGATGTTTGTCTTATAGCCAAAAGTATGGTTCATTTTGGCATTATTTTGTGGGCACTTGACTAGGATACATATTCTGCTCTTCTCAGGTAAAGTGTTCTGCATATAGTCATGTGCCAAGTAATGATGTTTTTCAGTCAATAATGAATAGCATATATACTGGTGATCCCTTAAGATTATATCACCTAGTGACATAATAGCCATCTTAGTTTGTATAAGCATACTCTTGTGTTCATACAGCAACAAATTGCCTAAAAGAGCTTTTCTCCAAAATGTATCACCATTATTAAACAGTGCGTGAGTATATGTTGAGTATAACCTGCTGGTTGATTTTGTTGCCCATATCCTATATGATTGTCTGTCTAGTTCTTTTGTTCTTGAAGGACAGGGCCCGTTCTCATTCTTGATGATAATGTTTGAGTTCAGTCTCCTCCACGGAGCCACTTGGTATGATGCACAGATTGTTTGTGGACCCGGAGCATGCTTTCTAAGGGGATTCAGGGACCCCAGTCTCCTCCATTTTGTTTCTTGGCTCATAAAATGAACAGTTTGCTTTGCCACACTCCCCCACATTGCCATCCAGATCCCCACAGAGGACTAGAGTAGTGGATCTACTTAATTTTGAACTGGAACCTTCACAACCATGGGCCAAAATAAACCCTTTCTCTTTATAAGTTTATTATCTAAGATATTATGATAGAAAGCTAATACACAGAACCAAAGGCTTCACTGATGAAAACCTTCAAAGAGTAGTAGATGCAGTTCTTTCCAAACACTTCCAAAATATGTAAGAGGAAAAAAAAATACTCGATAACTCCTTCTATGAGTCCAGAATTATCCTGATACCAAAAGCAACAAAAGACAGAAAAAATAAACTATAGGGAATATTGCTTATGAATACAGATGAAAAATTCTTATTTTTTTGTAGTACTGGGGTTCCTGGAAACCCTTCTACCTCTGGGCTATACTCATAGACCTATATTTTATATTTCTTTATTTGGTAACAGGGTCTCCTAAGCCAGCGAGGCTGGCTTCGAACCTGCATGATCCTCCTGTCTCTGCCTCCCAAGCGCGGGGATTACAAGCGTGTGCCACCATGCCCGGCTGAAAAATTCTTTTATAATATACTAGCACACTAAATCTAGCAGTCTATTAAGACTATACATCATGACCAAGTAGAATTTATCCTGGAAATGCAAAAGTAATTCAATACATTGAAAATCAGTCAATGTAATATACCTTATTAATAAAATAAAAATGTGGGGGAGTTTTTGATAATCCAACATCAATTCATGATTAAAAATGTACTCAAACTAACCAGGCATGGTGGCGTACACTTGTAATCCCAATATTTGTGAGGTTGAGACCGGAGGATCACAGTTCGCAGATAGCCTCAGCTACTTAGTGAGTTCCTGTACAACTTAGTGAGGCCCTGTTTCAAAATAAAGAATAAAAAACAGGGCAGGGGGTTGTAGCTCGGAGGCCAAATGCCCTTGGATTCCATCCCCAGACCCACACAAAAAAAATGTATTCAAACTAGAAATAGAAGGGAACTTCCTAAAAATGATACAGAGCATTATATTTATTTATTTAGATACTGGGGATTGAACTAGGGGCATTTGCCTCTGAGTTATACTCCCAGCCCTTTTTATTTTTATTTAGAATCAGGATCTCACCAAGTTACTGCAGCTAGCCTTAACACTGATCCTCCTCATTCAGCCTCCCAAGTACTGGGATTATAGGTGTGTGCCACCACACCTTGCCAATACAGGACATTTATGAAAAACCCAGAGCTAACATTTTGTTGAATGGAGGAATATTAAAAGCTTTCCCCAGAAGATAGGGAGCAAGACCAGGATGCTTGCTTTTGTTACTTTTGTTCAGTTCTGTATTAGATTATTGGATGCCCTAGCCAGAGCAGTTGAGAAAACAAAACAAAGCAAAGCAAAAAACATTAAAATAGGAAGAAGGAAAAGGAAAATTACTTTTGTTCACAGATATTATGATTCCCTATATTCTAAAATAGGAAACCTCCATAAGAAATTATAAAGCATAAACATACACACACACACACACACACACACACACACACACACGTGCATGGGTCTGCTACAGCTAATCATCAGGGTAGCAGGTATGATACAAGATCAACACATAATTAATTGTATTTTCATATGCTAGCAATGGAGAATCAAATCAATTGCAATATTTATAATTACAGCATAAAAATAATAATTCTATAAGTAAACTTAACCAAGGAAATGCTATATTTGTACATACACTAAAATTACAAAACATTGTTGAAAGACTGACATAAATTCAATAGTATCCCATTTTCATGCATTGGAGGGAGCACTACCGTATAATGGGAGCATTACCCAAAACAACCTATAGATTTGATATAATACCTATGAACTTCTGGGAAGTTCATAGGTAATGGAAAGATTCTAAAATTTATATTGAGTTTAGGGAAGCCTAAATAGCTAAAAAAAAATTCTGAGAAAGAACAAAGTTGATATAATCAAACTTTCTGATTTCAAGTCTTAGTACAAAGTTATAATGAATCTAAACTGTGGTATTGATATGAGTAGGAGGCTCAGTTTAGCAGAATTGAGATGCAAGAATTATTTTTATTTTTTATTTATTTATTTTTCTTTTTTACAGTATTGGGGATGGAACCCAGGGGCATTCTACCTCCAAGCTACACCCCCAGCCCTATATTTTATTCTTTATTTTGAAACAGGGTCTTACTGAGTTGCAAAGTGCCTCACTAAGTAGTAGCTGAGGCTGTCTTCAAACCAGGATCTTCCCATCTCAGCCTCCCAAGTGCTGGGGTTAACAAGCGTGTGCCACTACGCCCGGCTGAGATGCAAGAATTAAGTCCATACATCTGTGGTCAGTTGACTTCTTAAACCATCCAATAAAGAAATAATTATTTTTTAACAAATAGTGCTGGAAAAACTGTATATCCACATGCAAAAGAATAAGGTCGGACCCCTATATCACATTAACATTCCCCCCATTGGACAGAAGAGGGAATAGCATCAAGTTTTTTTCCATCGCAGCACAATGGAAATTGTACACCATTACTCCTCAGCCAGATGCAGCCAAGGCTGAGAACAGTTTTATCTGGGTAAATATGCTTGGCTAAAACTTGGATTTTCTCTTACTAGAGGAAGATATTAGTAGATAACAAGCAGTACTACCCTAACTGAGAATAGCACTGTTGAATTTATAAATTTCTGCCCTATTATTTTCACTTTAACAGTTTAGCCCTGTTTTCTACTGTGTCTTGTGCCCCAATGATAGATAGAAAGTTGGTTCAGTCTCTCCAGACAGTAAATTTCTACTAGTCTGTGAGAGAAAGAAGGGGATAATAGTGGTCTGGTCTGGCTGAGTGGTTCCAGGGGGAAAAACTTTAGACATCAGGACAACTCACCATGTTACCCATTTTCTGGTACTTAATGCTTCTGAAGGTTGGAGTTTTCCAAGAGTTTCAGGGTATATAATCTAATTAAAATCTTGCTACCACAGTAACTCACATTCTGGCCTTCTTTATTCTACTGAATCAGTTGCATGACCCCCTCCTCCCCATCAACTTCATGCCATCTAAAAATTTGATGGTACTGGGGTTCCTGGAAGCCCTTCTACCTCTGGGCTACACCCCAGACCTATTTTTACATTTTTTATTTGGAAACAGGGTCTCCTAAGCCAGCACGCGTGGCTGGCTTTGAACCTGCAAGATCCTCCTGTCTCTGCCTCCCAACATGGGGATTACAAGCGTGCACCACCACGCCCAGCCCTTCTTATGGATTTCTACCCTTGTTTTTTCTTATCACTATCATGCAGTTTCTGCTTAAGTAGAGAAGAAACACAGATAATTTGCCACACTTGGTGGCCAGTGATTTTCTGCTTTGTGTGGCTTGTGTTTACCCACCACATCACACTTTCTGCTGGTATTGTTAGCCTATCTTTCAGAAGTGATTCGAAAAGGACAAAGAAGATTGACAAGAATGTCAACAAAGAAAGAAAAATGAGAAGTATGTTGTATCATACATGAGAGAATATTATTTCAAAAGGAATAGAGTTTTAAAAACTGAAACAGCTTGGGAGGCTGAGACAGGACGATCACAGGTTCGTGGCCAGCCTCAGATGCTTAGTGAGGCCCTCCATGACTTAGTGAAACTCTGTCTCAAAATAAAGAATTAAAAAAAAAAAGAGGGCTAGGGATGTGGCTTGGAGGTGGAATGCCTCTGGGTTCAACCCCTACTATTGCAAAAAAAAAAAAATTAGAAAAAAGCAAAGTAAAAAAAAAGAAAAGTAAAGAAACATTGTCAACTCTGTATAGTACTTGTGAGAGGTCAAAGGAGATGAAAGATGAAGAGACCTAGTTGAATGTGACTCGTACCTAGAACAGGAAGTGAAGAACTGAACCTACAAGCCACACATATATTATGAATAAATTCTATCCTTCCTGTTTTCAAGAAGGGCAGTAATATAATAGTTATATATGCTAATGAGATTATTTCAGGAGAGAGTGGAGTGAGCGTTTGACAGTGCAGAACAGATTGCAGACAGGACGTAGAACTAGCCTGAATGAAGAGAACAAGGTCATTACAACTAAATCATGCACAGTGATGGCCAACTGGCCGTCAGTACAAGTGCACACACACTTGGGAAACTTGATTTGTTCATACAGTAAACAAATATGAATACCTGGATGTTCAAGACACTGGGTTGGGTTCTGATTGAAAGGTTATAGCTATCTCTGTACTCATATAGCTAAATTAATTACCATACAGAATAAATTGAAATCACAATAAATCGGTAAGTGTTGAAAGAGGAGTACAGGAGTGCTACGTGAGCACACAGGAGAAAGCTTTTGGAAAAAGTAAAGTAAGAAAGCTCTGGGAATGGTAGAGGACCCCTAGGTTTGTTACCAGAGCACCCCTAGGTTTGTTCCCAAGTACTACAAAATGGAAGGAAGGAAAAAGAGGGAGGGATGCCAGCCTTTAGGATGGCTTAGATTCAGACTGAACCTACCACCTGATAAAATGGGGCAGTGTTGTTTCTCGGGATTGGTAACATTAAATTAAAAGCCATGTGGCTGGATGTGTTGGCGCACGCTTATAATCCCAGCACGTGGGAGGCTGAGACAGGAGGATCGAGGTTTTCTGCCAACCTCAGCTACTTAGTGAGGTACTTTGCAATTTGGTGAGACCCTGTTTCAAAATAAAGGATAAAAATAGGGCTTGGGGTGTACCTAGGAGGTAGAATGCCCCTGGGTTCCATCCCCAGTATGGCAAAAAAATTTAGAAGACATGTGAATTGTGACATTCTTTATCAGCTGGATGTATTCAAGCTACTTAAAATATCGGAATCATTTTTATAGTTCTAAAAAGCAAAGATAACATCATTTGATTGCTGTATCTGATCCCTAGATTATCCTGTATCTTGTATCCATTGAGATCAAAACATTTTTATTTGGGTTTTCTTTTTCTTGTTAAGTACCTTTACTAAAAACAAATGCTTATGAAACAAGATTAAAATAATATTATGGTTGATATTGGAGGTTTATTCATGTAATAGAAGAATCTTCCAGTTGTACCTATAATCCTTTTGAGGGGTGGAATATAAGAATGAGGATAAAAAAAAACAGCTTCTCAGAAAATCATGTATTTAGCATGGTTAGTCTTCAGTAAATATTTGTTGAATTGAATGAATAATAGCCAGGAAAGGGCCATCTTCTTATTTCTTTTATGTTCAGTTCTTTTAGATCATTTTTTACCTTAGTCATTTTTCACATGGGACTAACTTTTAATGTTTTGCTGCCTGAATATTTATAGTTATCAAAACATTTCCAAATTGTCTTCTTTGGAAAAACATCTGGGTAGAATTTCCAAAATAGGAGTGAGAATTTCAAGTGCCAGAACCAGGTTAGTTTCTTTCTTGTGCTATGTTTGCAGAGCCTTTAATATGTTAAGTGTATAATCTAAATCTTAGAGGTGGGAGAGTACCATGTAGGCATTTTTTAAACTTATTTAGTGATAACTTCCCCCACTTTTTTTTTTTTTTTTTTTTTTTTTTTAGTAATAAAGGACTATGGTGTCATGGAACACAGTTTGGTAAATGCTTATCTGATCTTTAAAAAAATTTATTGAAGCCACCTTTGGTGGTGCTTGTCTGTAATACCACAGTTTGGGAGGCTGAAATAGGAGGATCTCAGGTTTGAGGTCAGCCTCAGCAATTTAGAGGGACCATGTTTCTAAATAAAAAAATAGAAGAGGTCTGGGGATATAGCTCAGAGGTAGAGTGCCCTTGGGTTCAGTTTCCAGTAAAACACACACACACACACACACACACACACACACACACACACACATTCTCTCTCTCTCTCTCTCTCTCTCTCTCTCTCTCTCTCTCTCTCTCTCTCTCTCTCCCTCCCTCCCTCCCTCCCTCTCTCTCTCTCCTTGAAGCCAGGTGTATGGTCGCTCACACCTGTAATCCCAGTACTTGGGAGGCTGAGGCAGGAGGATCGCAAGTTCAGGTCTAGCTTAATTTGGGAAGGCCTTGTTTTTATCCCTATAAATAGGGATGGGGATATAACTCAGAGGTGGTATGGCCCTGGATTCAATCCCCAGTACCACAAAAATAAAATAAAAATAAATTAAAAAACTGCTTCATTTTCTGTAGGCTTCGTTATTTTTTTTGTATCATTTTGAATCTACTTGATAGACCCCAATGACTTTTTTCTCACTTATTTGGACAATTTTGTTTCAGCTAAATATTACATGTGCTGGGAAATTCATTGCTCAGAAAGCTAAGCCCATGAGTGAGAAATAGTCTTAAGAAAATAACTCATCTAAACACTTGTCAAACACTTATCAGGCAAATTTAGTACAACTTTTCTAAAACATTTAAATTCTTTGTAAGCCATTCTAGTATACCTTTGTAGGAGATGTTTCATAACTTACTAGAAAAAGTAATAGAAATTTCAAACATTCAAAGAATGTTGAGTCAGTCTTTTACTGACAAAATTATACAAAGTAAGAAAAATGTCCGTAGAAATAGAACCAAGAGGAGTCTTTATAAATAGTCATGTGAGGAAGAGTGAATTCCTTTTTAGCTGTAACACATTTTTTGCGTGTTGCACACATTGTTTAGACATTTCTAAACACATTTCCATTTACGTCACTTGTAAAAACTGCCTAGCCTCATCTTCTGGAAAACTGACAAAGTCGTAATGAACAGATGTAGATTCCATAATTGTAATTGGTTTTTACTCTAAGCTCATTTACTGGCTCATGCATCATTAATGATTTCTATTTTTTCTCCATTTTTGCTTTATAAATTTGAAAATTGTTCCTTTCAGAGAGAAATATTTTTGTTGACTTTTTAAAATCAGGGCTTATCATATTATATCAAATAGGTTCTCCAGTCACCTATTATTAAACCTAAAATTTTAAGAGTGCTTTTAAAAACTATTTCTGTTGAGTTTTGACTTTATATAATCTTTATTATTTTTCTTCTATATTTCCCAAAGAAATTTATTGATTTTTAAATATAGCCCTTCTTATTATTGTGTTTTTTCTATCATTAATAATTTCTTGTTTGAAAACTGGATCTTATAGCATATATTTTATGTTTTAATGAATTCAAGCCCATCTTAAAAATGAAAAATATTAGTGGCACTCTAATTACTAACAAAAAAAGATATATTTTCATCTTACTTTTGTGATCCTGATAAGATTTTCCAACAATGCCATTGACACAACTGTGGCATTATATTTTATGTTTTAATGAATTCAAGCCCATCTTAAAAATGAAAAATATTAGTGGTACTCTAATTACTAACAAAAAAAGATATATTTTCATCTTACTTTTGTGATCCTGATAAGATTTTCCAACAATGCCATTGACACAACTGTGGCATTCCAAAGTAGGACTAAGTCGGGTGACTCCTTGCTGGGTTTAAAGGGACCAGATAATGTGGCTCTAAACATAATGAGTGTACTTTTTTTAAAAAAAATTGAAAACCTGAAAAATCCTGATCATTGAACAACTCCTATTTATAGGTTATGATTATTGCTTAATTTTGTTGTATAATTGGAAAATGCAGTATTTACTAATGAAGGAATATTGTTTTATATTATTTTTTCAGTGTTTGTATGTTCTTTTCATTAAAGTACCAAACTACAGAGCAAGTGTTTTGGCATATTTTTGCTTGTTGTAAGGAAGATTTAATCGCTTGTTATGGACTATTAATATGAACTGAAGTCATTTGGAGTTCAGATATATATATATTTAGAAGGAACATGTGTCCAAAAAAATGCAAAGTGAATCAAGAAATTCTGGAAAAGTGGTTTGAAAGGAAAAATTGGTATTTCAAGCTAACATTGATTAAATATAGACAACAGATTGAATGTTTTCTTTATTTCAAAGATTTTTATTTTGCTTAGAATTGACAATTAGTGAAATTATGAAACTTTTAATCTAAAATAATAGTTATATTAAAAATGCAATTTAATTTCATAAGCAAAATGGTTCGATGAGATGATTACAAACAGCTATCTGAAAAGACCAATAATATACTATTTGTTATAGCTTATAGGCAGTTTAAATTATTACGGTATTAATTAGTTTGCTCTAATTTTGAAAATGTCCTTATCATGCTATTTCAAAAAGACAAGAAAATCTTTATGTTCCAGATATCTGTGAAGCAGATTTGAGGGGGCGGGTGCTGGGTTTCCTGGAAACCCTTCTACCTCCAGGCTACACTCCCAGGCCTATTTTTTAAATATATTTTTATTTGGAAACAGGGTCTTTTAAGCCAGGGAGGCTGGCTTGGAACTTGCGCGATCCTCCTGTCTCCGCCTCCCAAGCACGGGGATTACAAGCGTGCACCACCACTCCCGGCTGAAGCAGATTTTATTGGGAATTCAAGTGAATGTTTTTTTAACTTCTAGTTTGTTGATTAAAAGATCTATATAAGCCAGGCGTGGTGGCGCACGCTTGTAATGCCAGCATTTAGGAGGCTGAGACAGGAGGATCATAGTTCATGGTCAGCCTCAGCTATTAACTGAGGCCCTTTGCAACTCAGTGAGACCCTGATTCAAAATAAAGAATAAAAATAGGGCTGGGGGTTTAGCTTGGAGATAGAATGCCCTTGGGTTATAGGAAATGAAGGCAAGATTGTGGGGTAAAGTAGTAAGTTTTGGACTAGATATCAGAAAAGCTAGAGCTCAGCCTCCACTTCTACTCCCAGTCTACAAAGTAGTCATGGGAAATTACTCTTTCCTTCATTTCCTCTATTATTAAAATAAAGCTATTCTATGAATTAGTAACCTTAAAGGATTAAAAAATATAATGGGTAACATAAAATAGTATAAATATAGCATAAAAAAGATGCTTTCTAAAGTCAAGTAAAGTGATGCACACCTGTCACACCAGTATGTGGGAAGCTGAGACAGTAAAATCACAGGTTCAAGGCCTGCATTAGTAACTTAGTGAGGTTCTCAGCAACTTAGTGAGACCCTGCTTCAAAAGAACAGACAGTCCCCAGCTTATGATAGTTTGACTTACAAATTTTGGAGGTTTTTCCCCAACTTTTTAAAAAATATGCTTTTATTGGTACATTGTAGTCTTGCATCATAATGTAGTTCAGAGTGATAGTGACACATTTGGACATAATATCAGTGGAAGTGATTCCTTTATTAACTCTGCCCCTGCCAGCACCCTCCCCTGGACCACCTCCCTAGCTCCCCTGGGGTTCTTCCTCTGTTGTCTAAAGTTCCTTTTGTATCCCTATTACTCTCTAGCTTCCACATAGGAAAGAAAACATATGACCCTTCACTTTCTTTTTTTGCGGTACTGGGGATGGAACCCAGGGGCATTCTACCTCTAGGGTACACCCTCAGTCCTATTTTTTTTTTTTTTTTGCAGGTCTGGGGGTGGAACCCAGGGGCATTTGACCTCTGAGCTACACCCCCTGCCCTATTTTTTATTCTTTATTTTGAAACCGGGTCTCGCTGAGTTAAAGAGGGCCTCACTAAGTAGCTGAGGCTGTCCGCGAACAGAGATCCTCTGGGCCTCCGCCTCCCGAATGCTGGGATTACAAGCGTGTGCCACCACGCCTGGCCTCAGCCCTATTTTTTATTTTTAATTTTGAAACAGGGTTTCACGAAGTTGCCGAGGGCCTAAGTACCTGAGGTTGTCTATGAACCCTGATCCTCCTGTCTTGGCCTCCCAAATACTGAGATTACAAGCGTGCGTGCCACAACGCCCGGCTGACCCTTCACTTTTTGTGACTGTCTCACTTAACAGATTTGTTACTTTTTGAAATAGCTCTTTCCTCCTCTATTAATCAGGAGTCAGATGAGAATCAAAGTAAACAAAATTTAATTCACAATTGCTGAATGATAGGCTTCTCAATTCTTGCATTTGGGGGCAGAGGAACCATAAAGAAGAGGAATAAGCATTCCTTAATGCCTTCTCCCTGCCAGGTACAGATTGATGAGTGTCCTTATCTAAAATGCTTGGGATCAGAAGTATTTCTGATACAGCAAACAAAAAATAGGATTTTGATTTAAAACTCTGAAAATGTAGGAGCACTTGTTGGAACAGAAAATGTAGGAGCCCTTGTTGGAACATTGTAGTATTATGGCTTAAAAAAAGTAAAAATAATAGGAGTTTTAGGTGTTTCTTCTTTTAGCCATTAATATCTTTTCAATCCAAAATTCCGAAATTGCCTGAATGTATATATCATATTGCCAGATTTTTAGTCATGGTAAATGGGTGCATGTAGCATATTCAGGAAGGTAGTTCTTTCTTAAAGAAAATGTTTTTACACTTTTTCTAATGTTTTCATTCTTGGGTCTTGCATTTTACATCAGAAAGCTACCTTGCTCTGTTATTTAATAATATAAAAGTAGTAATCAGTGATCAACACACATAAACATTATTTTAAAATTTAACTTATTGCTTTCCTTATTTTATACTTTTCTGCACTGATGTCAGCCTAAGTAGCTATGGGACCAGTTTTAAGTTATATTCAAGTCTCAGCCTTGTTATATATCAAATGTATACAAGTCATTTGGACTTTCTAAGCCACCTATTTATTTTTTAAATGAAATGATAAAACATGTCTTATGAAAATGTTAATTGATTAAAGATAAATGAATGAACCTAACAATGCTTAGCAGTGAGGGGTTATTATTCTTTTATTTGTAAAGTTAACAAATCTTAATGATGCATCAACTGTTAGACCTCACGGTTGGATTTTTGTTTTAGCACTTATGAAGTACTAGTGACAGAGCAAGAGGAGGCTGACCTAAATTCTATCCTTTGCCTTCTCCATATGATAGAAGACAGAGAGAGCTCATTTCTTTTTTTTTTTTTTTTTGATAGGTGGCTATTTCTGTAGTTTTTGCACACTGTCTCTGAGTAGGTTTTAAGCATGGTTTATTATGTAGTCCATCAGTTTTATAATTGCAGTTGTAAACCATGTAACTAATGTTAAGCCATTTCTATATAGCAGCACCTAGTTAGCTCAATATATAAAAGTATCTAGTGAAGAGGCGATGGAACACTTTGTAGGCAGATAGATGTAGATTTGAATCCCAATACTAGGTATCTTATTTTGGGCACAAGTTGCATCATCTCTAAGCCTCAATTTCCTTAGCAGTTAAAAATGCTGATAATGAAGTACTTAGCATGATATTTAGAACATACTGATCACTAAAACTGCTAGTTATAAATTACCATAGTCATCATTAGATGATGAGTTTAACCTATAGAGGCTAAGTTAACTGACCCTTGGTGACTTATTATAAACAGTTTTCAAATCTGTGTGAAGAAGACATGAGTTTCCATTATCCAAAAGTACATACTTTGTTGATGTGGACCAATACTGTTATCTTTATCAAAGGTGGCATATAGTGTCATACTTCAGCCCGATTTTATTTTTTATTTGGAAACATGGTCTCACTAAGTTTCTGAAGCTGGCCTCAAACCTGGCTATCCTCTTGTCTCTGCCTCCCAAGTACTGGGGTTATAGGCATGTGCCACCATGCTAGGCTAATGTAGAAATTGGAAACATTAATTTATGTTATGTTTCTGAGATTTTTTTGTTTGTGTGTGGTACTGGGGATGGAATCCCAGAGATATTCTACCTCCAAGGTATATCCTCAGCCCTATTTATTATTCTTTGTGTTTTGAAGGAAGGTTCACTAAGTTGCAGAAAGCCTCACTAAGTAGTTGAGCCTGTCTGAGAACTGTGATCCTCCTTTCTGTCTTCCAAGTACTGGGATTACAAGCATGTGCCATCACACCCAGCTTGTTTCTGAGATTCTTGACTAGAAATTTTACCAAATCATTGTTGTGTTATACAGGCTTGACTTTATGGAAAGTTTGAATTATGAAATACTCAACATATAATAAGTAGCTCTTTACCTCTTATGGTTTTATCATAGTAGCAATATGTTGTAGGCAGTGTGCAAATATTAACTTAATATTGTATTAATTGCCATAAATTGGGAGAATTAAAAATGAATTGTATTCTTCTCCATGTGGCATGGTATCCTGATAGTGAACAAGGAGAAATTAATTCAGTTATTAAAAGTCTTTTTGTAGCCAGGCGAGGGCATGGTGGCACACACTTGTAATCCCAGCATTCCAGACGCTGAGACCTGAGGATCGCAGTTCACAGACAGCCTCAGCCACTTAGCAAGGCCCTTGCAACTCAGACCCCGTTTTTAAAATAAAAAGAATAGCCGGGTGTGGTGGCGCACGCTTATAATCCCCACGCTTGGGAGGAGGAAACAGGAGGATCGCGCAGGTTCGAAGCCAGCCGCGCGCGCTGGCTTAGGAGACCCTGTTTCCAAATAAAAATGTAAAAATAGGTTTGGGAGTGTAGCCCGGAGGTAGAAGGGCTTCCAGGAACCCCAGTACCACGAAAAAAAAATAAAATAAAAAATAAAAAATAAAAAGAATAAAAAATAGGGCTAGGGGTGTGACTTGGAGGTAGAATGCCCCTGGGTTCCTCCCCAGTACCGAAAAAAAAAAACCAAAATCTTTGTTTTACTAAGTCTTAATTGTTATAGATTCTTAAAATGGAATTTGTGTCAGAAGAGTAATTATAGCTTTGTATCTGCCTCATCTTAGAGGATATAAGACTTTATACGCATCTCTATTTCTTTGCATTCAATTTTTTAACTTTAAGGCTTTTGCTTTGTTTGTAGGGATTGTAATCAAACCCAGGACCTCATGCATGTTAGGCAAGCAGTCTACTATTGAGCCACATCTCCAGCCTACTTTCAGCTATGGGGTGGGGATAGGTACTGGGTAGTTTCAATCTATCTCTGAACTACACCCCAAGCCCTATTTTATTCTTTCTTTTAAAACGGGTTCTCACTATGTGGTAGAGGGCCTCAGTATGTTGCTGAGGATGGCTGAGAACCTCTGATCCTCCTGTCTCAGCTTCCAAGTACTGAGATTATAAGCATGTGACACCATGCCCAGCTCACTTGAAGCTTTTTTTCCCCCCAGTACTGGAGATGGAACCCAGTGGCATTCTAACTTCAAGCTACACCCCCAGCCTATTCTTTATTTTGAAACAGGGTCTCACTGAGTTGCAAAGGGCCCCATTCCGTAGCTGAGGCTGTCCTTGAACCACATCCTCCTGTCTCAGTCTCCCAAATGCTGGAATTACAAGTGTGTGCCACCACACCCAGCTGAAGCTTTTTAAAAAATAATTTTTAATTGTTACATTAACATGTACCTTCCCCAAAACTAGGCAATTCAGAGAACAAAACAAAAATACCTGTATTTGTGTCCCCCAGTAATACACATTGTGAATATTTCAGACTACACTCTTATGGGCTCTATTTATTTTTAATAATACATTCTCATACATAATTATGTATATGTATATATCCAGCCAAAATAAACATGCTAAAAACACATCTGTTAATATTATTAAACTTATATTATCAATTTAAATATCAATTACCATACAGTTTTTTTATTTGTGTGTATATATGTGTGTGTATATTTATGTACGTATGTGTCTGGAGTTTGAACCTCTGAGCTACACCCCAACCCCTGATTTACTTTTTATTGAAACAAGGCCTTGCCAAGTTCCAACACTAGTCTCAAACCTGTGTTCCTCTGTGTCAGCCTTTGAACACCCAGATTATAGGCATGCACAGTTGCTCCCAGCTTAGAATCTTCATTTTTTAAATGTTCTAGATAAGACATATATAACTTGTTAGCATATATATAACAAAATCCTGCAACACTTTTAATTCTGGTACTTTTTTCCTGTCATTTGAATTTTAAATTCTTATTAGTAGCCGGGCGTGGTGGCGCACGCTTGTAATCCCCGCGCTTGGGAGGCAGAGACAGGAGGATCGCGCAGGTTCGAAGCCAGCCGCGCGCGCTGGTTTAGGAGACCCTGTTTCCAAAATGAAAATGTAAAAAATAGGTCTGGGGGTGTAGCCCAGAGGTAGAAGGGCTTCCAGGAACCCCAATACCACCAATAAATAAATAAATAAATAAATAAATTCTTATTAGTAAAACCTATCGTGTGTGTGTGTGTGTGTGTGTGTGGTACTGGGGGGGGGGACCCAGGGGTTTCTTTACCTCCATGCTATACTCCCAGATCTATTTTATACTCTATTTGGAAACAGGGTCTAAGTTGCTGAGAGCTTTACTCACTAGCTGAAGCTGGTGCCGAACCTGTGTGATCCTCCTATCTCAGTCTCCCAAGTGCCAGGATTACAAAGTGCGCCACCACACCCGGAAAAACCTATCATTTTTAAATACTTTTTGGTATCATTAGAAAGGCTTTTCATTTCAAGACTTTGTATTTGTTTATATGTTTACTAATTCTCTTATGGTTTGTTTATATCTAGCTCTTTAATCCTTTGGTAAATACTTTAAGTACTTTGAAAACCAAATATAGAGAGTAGAGAGGTGTGTGTAGGCAAACCAAATAGCTTACCTACATTTTGCTATTCTGAACTATTTCTCAAGCACCTTGTTGAGGTTTGAAAGTCAAGTTAGAGTATTAGTCATAGTACTTTTAGTCTTTTGTTGAAAGTAAAAAAGAAGCTTAGACAGAAAACTTCAGGGTATGAAAAAGATTAAAGAGAAATTATTTTCTTTTCAGTATTGTTTTTCAAGATGTTGGGTCTTTGTTTCTGTTTTCTAGACATCACACTATGCAGGTAAGTATTCAAAGACACAGGTGCACTGCGCTTGTAAGGGTGTGGGATTCTCTGCGTGGCCTTGACTTCCCTTTCTTCTCACTGACGAGCTAAGTCCCCAGAGAGTTTACACCTGGGCTTGGCATTGAGGACAGGGTATCTATCTGCTTCTTTCTGCTTCTGGTCGAGATGTCTGATTTCTGGAACTCTTTTATTTACAATAGATTGCAAAAAAATTTTATGGCCAATGTAATTCTTAACCTTTTCTCTTAAAGTCCAACTCTGCTGCTTATTAGCTGTGTCCCCACCTTTAAAATAGGAGACAATAATAGTATCTATTTATAGGCTTGCGAGGATTAAATGATTTAATTCTTCTAAGTCAGAAAACACTTGGCACATAACACATGTTTAATATAATACAATTATCGTCATCATAGTTATTGTCACCTTATTAACAGTAGGGTGTAGTGAGTGACGGAGCTCAACCATCTCCTATTAATTAAGCCCCTTCTTTTAGTCTCAGTTTGGGGCACCCATTTATCAATCTCTGCTATTTGGCTCTCTTTCCCTCTACTATAATAAACACCTGGCAAGCATGTTAACTTAATTCTCAGCTGTTTTTCATACCCCAGAGGTGGAAGTGGCAGACTACTGAGGAACTTTTCTGGATCATTTCTATGTTTTCCTGGAGATAAGGGAAACTTGAAAAGGGTTTACATGTGTTAGCTTAGACCTCTTCTGCCTTTCTTTCAAAACCATCAAATGGGAATTCCTTATTATTAGGTTTTCTCCCTCTACTTCAAGAGAGAGACCCTTAGTTAGCTTCTTTGAATCTTCCTCTTTTAGAATCATGACAGTTTTCTCCTCTTCAGTCCTTCAATAAATGCTTTAAGTACTTTGAAAGCCAAATTTAATGAGTGAAGGAATAGGTGTGTGATAAACAAAGTAGCTGTTACCTACATTTCACTGTCCTGAAATATCTGCTCAAACATCCTTCCAAAACCTAAAAGTCCAGAGTTAAAAGAGATATTCCTCTTAGCCTTGAGTATTATATTTGCTGAAAGTATTAGAGATCAAAATATGGCACTCTAGTATAAGGATTATTTCAAACTGAAGGACTTGAGAAATAGCAAGTGTAGGATGGTCTGGTCCCTCTAAGTCCTTCCACCCCAACACACAGGTCTTATCTAAAAGCAGATCCCAAAATTTACCATGAGAAAGGTTCCCTTCTTAAACCAGGGAAAAATCACAGTTTTCACACCATATTCATGTTAAAATATGTTAATATTTTACAGTAATTGTTAGTTCATCTTGCAGAATGTCAGACATGCTTTTCATTATGATAGTAATCCATGCTTATGATATAATGTTCACATATTACAGAAGATATTGAATATGGGAAGTAAAGCATAATGATTAAAAGTATCTTCATTTCTCCTATCATTATTCCCATTGCATAGAAATTTTCCATGCATGTATCCATGTATTTCCTTTGGTAAACAAAAGATATTAATTTCATTATTAATTCAGATACTGCCAATGTGTCCTTTGTAACCAGTCCTTACCAGTTTATTTGGGGTTTTTGTTTTGTTTTGATTTTGTTTTTTGGTACTGGGGGTGGAACCTAGGGGCTCTCTGCCTCCAGGCTACACTCCCAGACATATTTTATATTTTTATTTGGAAACAGGGTCTCAGTAAATTGCTGAGAGCCTCACTAAGTAGCTTAGGCTGGCTTTGAAACTGTGTGATATTCCTGTCTCAGCCTCCCAAGTACTGGGATTACAAGTGTGCGCCACCACACCTAGCTCCTCACCAGTTTAAAACAGTCAAGCAGTAAATTCCAGAAAAGTTTTGAGATATCTGTGCCTTTTTTGCTCCATATTTATCTTCTAGCAAACTAATAAGTTAATCAGCACTTAAGTAATCATTTAAGTAGCTATTTCTTAACATGGTACTTTTATATAATGGAATACTATACAGCAACAAAAATGCATGAACTATAGCTACATGCAAGGTCTTAGGTGAGTCTTAGCAATATGTTGAGTAAAGTGAAAGGCATGGAATATTTATAGCATTATTTCAATACCTTAAATTTCAGAATGTTCAAAAGGAATGATAAATAGATTAGGGATGCATCCTCATGTGATATAACCCTTAAAAAGGGAGAAAATAAAACACAAAATTGAGAAAAATTATTACCTTTAAGGGGCATATGAAAGGAAAGGTTGGTACATAGGACTTCAGTGATAATGTTATTTTTTTTCTCTTAAGCTAAGTGGTGATATGTATATATTCATTTTTGTTATTTTTACATGCTATTTATAAGTATTTTCTATCTACTCAATATTTAATAGATATTTTAAATAATTTGTAATATGAAAATTTTTATATAATTTTAATATTTGAAAATGATTATTTTATAGAATGATATATATGTTCTCCTTTGAATATTGGCTGCATTTATTTCCTCGAGGTATAGTGCTCTAGAGAATGAGTAGGATATCTGACCTAAGTTATATAAAGATTTGGGTATTTCTAGCATATGAAATATTCCAAATAATTAGACTTTATTTAATAGATAAAAGTTTTGTCCAGTGTTCTTAAGTATTATTAATTTTTTTAAAAAACTGGGGTGGTGTTTATAAATTTCTCATCAGATCTAAGTATGCTTTAAATAATTTTAACAAAAATACTTAGAAACTGCCATTCTTACATACTGATATTTTTTAAAGTAAGTGCTATTATTGATACATTATTAGATTTTGCTGAGTAAAGCTGTTTCCACACATAAACATCTTGGCCACCTGCAACTGTTTGTCAGTGGAGTTGGTTCGAGAACACTAGTAGTAATTGTAAGCTTAGGAATGTGTGACAAGCTAACAGCCAGCTGTGCGGATCCTGACTTTTTCCAGGTGTTAAAATAAATAGGACCATTTGGTTCACTTGTACTCAACAAAACATTTCATGATTCATTAACTTAAAAATCCATTTATAATTTTTTATTGGAGTGGATGTTATAGTCATTTGAAATGAAAAATAAATACCCAGAAATATTCATTATGTCATTATCTATATTTAATGTTTTAAAAGATGAAAAATAATTTAATGTAATATTTGTAGAGAATTTTCTCATATTCTTTTCAAGGAGATATTAGTGAACTACGTCTCCCTATAGACAGCAAAAAGAATGGAAAAATAAATTTAGAAAATACTTTTAATCAGTCAGAGTTCAACTTGCCTTGACAGAATTGAGTTCCAAACTGATCTTACATTTCTTTGTTACATATCTTTGGTACATACCACATGTTTGATAATTTTCTGATAATTATTGCTATTTTTAGAATACCTGATGCTAATTATTGGTTAACTCAAGGGACCTAGATTTATAAATCTTGCCTTGGCTAAACTGATCTTAAAGGATTCTGGGGCTGGGGAGATGTTATCTACTGCGTAGGAAATCCAAATCTATTTCATTATTAGATTATTATGTATCTGAATCCCCAACTATAGAGCTAGAGTTTCAAAAAACTAGAATAAAATATATATAAAATAAAATATATAGAACTGCTAAGGCAGTTCCTCACTCCTCCAGATAATAAACTCAGGAAAAGCAAAGAGGGTCAGGTGAGCTGAAATAAAAAAAAGGAATTAGTAGAGCGTCTCTGCCCTTTCCTTCCCAAGCACTTGGATTGCTAGTCTGTTAGCCCAGTAATTACTAACACCCAAGCATGTGGTAAAGCAAAAGCATGATTCTGTTCATCCTGTTCCTAGGAAAAGATTCATTCTTGCTTTTTCCAGGAAAGATGATAAATTATCGTAAATGATCAGATTTCTGGATACTAAACTTGGGCCAAAAATATACTATGCTATTAAAAAGGAGTTTACTGATGTAGCCAGCCTTCTTTTGCTTGAATGAGATATGCCATGTTTCTAGCCAGATATTAGTAGGGTCAAGGCACCCCATTTCTCTCTAGCTGCATTCTTGTTAGTTACTACTGCTCTTTATAAAAGTATACCATGCAAGTCTATAGAGGAGTTGCTTCCTTCTCTCTCTCTCTCTCTCTCTCTCTCTCTCTCTCTCTCTCTCTCTCTCTCTCTCCCTCTCTCATCCTAGGGTACTAGAGATTGAAATCAGGGGCATTCTACCTGAGCTACTCCCCCAGCCCTATTTTATTTTTTAATTTTGAAAAGAGGGAAAATCTCTAATGCACATGATGTACTTTAACAAGCATGTCAATATCAATCATTAAGCCAAACATGAGAAGGAGGGAATGGGGTGGGAACTGGGTGAGGGCTAATTAGGTGGTGTGTGCATGTATGTCTCCACCATCTTGCATCCCATTAAGATGTATGAATACAATGCACCAATAAAAAAAATTTAAGTAATCCAAAGAGTCAGAGTAACTAATGAAATGTATGGTCCAGAATTATATCCTGGAGCAGAAATAAAAATGCCAAAAAGTCCTACTACTTTCAATTGTTCTGTTATTAAGATAGTTGATGAAATTTAAATATTACCATGTATTATATCATTATATTAAATTTTTTGTTTTGACCAAAAAAAAAAAAGAAACAGGTCCTTACTAAGTTGCTGAGGTTGGCCTCAAACCCATGATCTTCCTGTTTCGGCCTCTTGAGTACTGGGATTACAGGCATGGGCTACCATGCCTTGCTTTAGAGTTGCCTTTCTAAAAATTAGTTACAAGAGACTGTTAATGCCAACACTGAAATTGATAAAATTCATGCCTGTACTATTTCCCATTCAAAATAATGTCCAGCTTCACATTTTAACCTACACTAGGTTTTAGAAGTTGACACTCTGGTTTTGCTCATTTTTTTTACTAGGGTTTGACCAGAATTGCTCAAATATTGCATTATTGGGTTTAACATGTGAGACAAGTGAGAGATTCAAAGTATATTCCTCCTCTGCCGCCACCTCCACCCTTTATTTTAATTCCAGTCTTACCAAAGGAAGGGAGGTACCCAAACCCATGATTTTTACATACATGTATATCTCAGTGTGGACTCAGATTAATGATGGTTCTCTGGGGAAAGGACAGCAGGAGCTAGGAGAAGGCACTGTGACAGTGAGCCTAGGCCATGGCTTCAGTTACGCCATGACGTGACCCCAGGTGACCCCAAGGCACTAATGTTTGCCAGCCTGAGAAAAAGAGTCACCAGGTACCTTGCTAGTCACTCATAACTGCCTGTTTGGCTTCTGTAATTCCTGTTTCACTTGCACCTGCAGAGAAACAAAGCTGTTAGGAACTTTCTATCCTTAAAACAATGAAAATCTGGACAATAGAAGGGACAGACGTGTTGTCGAGCTCCTGGACAACTCTCCGCTAGTCTCAGGTTCTTGACACAAGGTGTTTTGTATCCTAAAGTATCACAGTCAACTAGGGTATATTTAAAACTGCTTTGGTCTACAGTGAATTCTCATACAAATGGATGAACATAAATCTTGTTATAGAGAATTTTTCTCATCTAATTGAAATTATGAAATTCATAATAAAATATATGATCATGTTAAAATTAGCAACACAAAATGGTACCTATTGTCTTCTCGGTACTAATAATGATACCTGTTATTTTCTTTTTTAACACTGTGATAAACGATGAAATCTAAGTAGCATTAATATTGGAAAAGAAGATGCAAACCTATTAAGAACAGGTAAAACAAATTCTCCCAAGTGAAAAATAATCAACTGAAAAACTTTCAGATCTGACCAGATCCAAGAAAAATACAAACTTTAAACTGCTAAGTAGTTATCTTTGGGGAAAAAAATGTTAGGTACATAGAGATGTAGAAATGTTAGGGGTTGATATTTATTTATTTATTTATTTGCAGTATTAAGGATTTAATCTAGATCCTTTCAGATGCTAGGCAAGTGTTCTACCACTATACTACATCCCAAGACCTTTTTAAAATTTTTATTTTGAGCCAGGCATGGTGGCACACACTTTTAATCCCAGTACTTGAGAGGCTGAGACAGGAGGATCACAGGTTTGTGGACAGCCTCAGATACTTAGTGAGGCCCTCCAAAACTTAGACCCTTTTTCAAAATAAAGAATAAAAAACAGGGCTGGGCGTATATCTCAGAGCTAGAATGCTCCTGGGTTGAATCCCTAGTACAGCAAATAAACAAAATTTTAATCTGAGAAGAGATCTTGCTAAATTGTCCAGGCTGACTTGAATTCTTGACCCTTCTGCCTCAGCTCCCTGAAAGTACAGGTAGGCGTTTGCCACCTGCCCAGCAACTGTTCATCAAAATACCTTGATAGGTACTTTAACATTATTTGAATTTTTTAAATGAGCAAGTATTTGCAATCTTTTTTTTTCCCTTCACATTACTGAGGATGGAACCCAGGGGCATTCTATCTCTGAACTGAACCCCCAGCACTAATTCTTTTTTCTTTATTTTGAAACAGGGTCTCACTGAGTTGTTGAGGTTGTCTGCAAACCATAATTCTCCTATTTCTATTCAATTTTTAAAAGTTCAGTTCACCAGAAAAGGTCATTTTTTATTTTCTCTAACTTTAATCTTTTAAGAAAGTTAATTATACAAGTAATATATATTATTATAGAAAAAATTAAAACATACTAATATTTTTTAATATTTATTTATTTATTTATTTGTGGTACTGGGGTTCCTGGAAACTCTTCAACCTCCGGGCTACACTACCAGACCCATTTTATATTTTTTATTTGGAAACAGGGTCTCTTAAGCCAGCGAGGCTGGCTCCGAACCAGCGTGATCCTCCTGTCTCCACTTCCCAAGTGCGGGGATTACAAGTGTGCGCCACCACGCCCTGCAAAACGTACTAATATTCAAATAGGATTTCTTTCTGTTATTCATATGCCCATAGGGTCAAATGGTAGGAATATACTTAAGGTTTGTGAAACCTGTTGCACATGTATCTTATACAAATATATGTGAAATTATATAATAATAAAAATTCCAATTTGCATTTTTACTTTACTGCTCACATCTTGCTATGGTCTCAGTGTCTGTGTACCTCCAAATTCATATGTCAAAACTTAATCTCTACTGTAGTAGGACTCAGAGTTGTGGATCTTTGGAAGACAGTCAGATGTTGAGGATGGGATTTTATGACTGGGATTAGTGTCCTTACAAAAGAAGTCCCGAGAGCTGCCTGGCCCTTTTTACCACGTGAAGTTACAGTGAGATGCCACCCACTGTGAAGAAGTAGGTGTTCACCATTCACCAGCTCTGCTGCACTTTGATCATGGATTTTACAGCCTCCAGAATGGTAAGCAGTATATTTTTGTTCCTTATAAGCTACCCAGTTTATGTTATTTAGTTATAACAGCACAAATAGACTGAGATGCACTCTATTTTACTGAAAAAAAATGCAAACATTTTAACTTTAGGTACTCATTCTATAGATGTGTGTTTACATAAATACATATTTACATACATAGGCATACACACATATATACATATATACTGAATTTATATAGCTAAAAAACCTTTACTCTGAACTATTCATAATTATCAAAAGATAAAGGAAAATATAATGAATATGTCATATATATCCCTCACCCAACTTAAGACATAAACTAGTGCTAATAGGTTTGAAGCTATGTAATTTGCCTTATTTGGTGTGTGTGGGGGGAGGGTACTGGGGGTGGAACCCAGGGGCATTCTACCTCCAAGCTACACACCCAGCCCTCCTATTTTTTATTCTTTTTTTTTTTTTTTTTTTGGGGTGGTACTGGGGTTCCTGTAAACCCTTCTACCTCCGGGCTACACTTCCAGACCGATTTTTATACTTTTTTAATTTGAAAACAGGGTCTCTTAAGCCAGCGTGGCTGGCTTTGAACCTGTGCAATCCTCCTGTCTCTGCCTCCCAAGCACGAGGATTACAAGTGTGAGCCACCACACCCGGCTACTCTTTATTTTTGAAACAGGGTCTTACTGAGTTGCAGTGGGCCTCGCTAAGTAGCTGAGGCTGGCCACAAACTGTGATCCTCTGTCTCAGCCTCCCAGATGCTGGGATTACAAGTGTGCACCACCATGCCAAGCTTTATTCTTTATTTTGAAACAAGTCTCACTGAGTTGCAAAGGACCTCACTAAGTAGCTGAGGCTGTCCGCAAACTGCAGTCCTCCTGTCTCAGCCTTCCAAATGCTGGGATTACCAGTTTGTGCCACCACTTCCAGCTTAATTTGCTTTATTATATTTTCTTCTTTTCTACCATTTATTTGGAGGTTACCACTGTATTATTTTATCATTTGTAAATCCCATATTTTTCTGAATGCTTTTTTAAACTGTTTTTCTCAGCAATATGGTATTATTTGGCCTGTTTTAACTTGCAGTAAATTGAATACAAATGTATTTATTCTTCTGCAAGTAACTCACATTATTTTTGCTCAGTGTTTCAGAATGCATTTATTGCTCAGTAATTCAGTATGCATTTATAGTGAAATGCGTAAGTTTCATTTTAGTTGCTGAATAATAGGCCATTCTATTAACATACTGTCTTCCTTTAGTAATCTAGTCTTCTGTTGATAGCTATTTAGGTTATGCAGAATGTTGCTCTTTTAGACAATGATGCTATTAATATTTTTTCATGTTGTTATAGTTAGATATAAAATAGCCCCTAAAAAGCTCACTTAATGCTTGGAGCTGATATAATTGCGTCATGAGAGTTGTAATCTCATAAGTGGACAAATCCATTGTAATGGATTTACCTGGATGGTACAGTAGGCCAGAAGGCTGTGGCTGGAGGTGGGAATCTGGAGGTCCAGCCTTGGGGATCATAGAAAGAGTTCCTCCTGTTCTCTTTCTTGCTTCCAGCCTCTTATGTAAAGAGCACAGACTATCTGCTCTTCCTCTGATCCATGGTCCTCAGTCTCACATGGAGTGAGCCTAAAACCATTAAAGAATAAATCTTTTTTCCTCTAAGGTATGTGGTCAGATATTTAGAATATGGCTGTAAGAATACTGGTGGATATGCCTGTATACCCTTATGTAAGAGCATGTTTAAGTTCAGTATTTATGAAAGGAAATGTCATTCATACAAAATACGTATTTTCATAGGATGTTGCCAAAGTTCTCTCTGAAGTATTTGTAGCAATTTATATGCATCAGCATATGAATGTTTATTTCCACACATACTTACCAACACTTAGTACTGTCAGATATTAAAATTTTTGTCATTATGTCTTATATAAAATATATTTCTCTGGGTTTTTCTTTTTTTGCGGTAATAGGGATTGAACTCAGGGGCATTACAAATACAATACAAATACAGGTATATAAACTGGCAAACATATAGGCAAATGTAAACAGCTATATAATAATGAAAATAATATCTAATTTGAAGTATCTTCAAAAAAGCAAAAGTAAAACTCTGAGAATAATTATTTTTTGAGCACAGTTTTAAAAATAACCTAATATCTTTATTTTGGGGGAGTAGGGGTTTGTAGCTAGAATCTGAGCCCTCTCCCTTTTGGGCAAATGCCATCAGTCAGAGTCCACAGTTCCCTACTGCCCAGATGACTAGGTGTGGCCACATGTCAAGTTTTCATCGCTATAATGTGAGTTTGTGTCCTATGTATGTCTTTTACTCGTTTTACTCAAACAGAATTAGCTTGCTTTGATTTTTTTTCTGATGTTTGGAACATGGACAACATAGACATCTTTGGTCATACAAATACAGTCTGTAGGGTATGACTGGACAAAAATAATAATCATAACAAGAATAATTTAGGTTCCTTAATGAGTAGGAAGAGCAAAGCCATATGGCTAGCCTGACTGTGTATCTTTGGGATC
This sequence comes from Muscardinus avellanarius, assembly GCF_963383645.1. Classification (NCBI taxonomy): domain Eukaryota; kingdom Metazoa; phylum Chordata; class Mammalia; order Rodentia; family Gliridae; genus Muscardinus; species Muscardinus avellanarius. Next base: position 47,413,436 of record NC_137787.1, on the reverse strand, counting down.
ATTATATGAGGTAGAAATTTATGTTATTTAACCCTTTGTATTTTTAGTTCATATTCTTAGGTACTATAAACTTAAACTTATCTAAATAAGTCCCTGGTACTGGAGTGACACAATCATAGAAACCTAAAATATAGGGCATTTGGCTTAGCAAAATTTAGGACTTAGCAGTGAGGCAGTAGATCTTATGTTGTTTGGGGAACAGAAACAGTTGGCTTTTCAGGCTGTGAGGCTCAAATTTCTGGTTTCTCTATCCTCTTCCTTCTCTGCTTGCAAATTGGCATATTTTTGCCTTAGCTCATCTTTTCTTATAATACCTTGCTAAAAGCAGCAAGAGCAGCCAACACATATTTCTTGTTGCTTTTATTAACGTTTAATAAGAAATAGCATGAGATAAGACAAATGTCTCATAACTTCCCTAAAGAAGCCAATTCTTTGAAAAGATCAAATTAAAGATGTTGCCTTCTACCTTAAGGCTGTTGTTTCAGATGACCTCAAAGAATCCACCATTAAAATAAGAAAGAGGGAGAGAGAAAAGAAGTCAGGACAAAGACAAGCTTAGAAACTTTACTAAAAAAAAAAATCCACAAATCTTACACAGTTAATGGCATGTAAACAGCAAGAAAACAGACAGAAAATAAGCATACTAATATATTTTGGAAATATACTGCCAGGAAATCTGTAAGACCTTGTGAAATATTGTGATTGTTCAATCCTTAAAGCAGTCCTCAGGCTCCCAAACCTACCATACCAAAATGGGCTATATACCTTTGGTGGGATTGCAAATTAGTACAGCTGTTATGGAGATCAGTGTGGAGCTTTCTCAGAAGACTGGAAATGGAACCACTATATGACCCAGCTAGACCACTCCTGGGTATCTTTCTAAAGGAAGTGAAGTCAGAATATATGCATATTCATGTTTATAGCAGCACAATTCACAATAGCCAAATTATGGAACCAACCTATGTGTCCATCAACAGATCAATGAATTATGAAACATTGGCATATATACAAAATGAAAGTTTACTCAGCCATAAAGAAGAAAAAACTTGTGCCATTGGCATGAAAATGGATGGAATATTATGCTAGAGAAGAATATGCTGCATCTCAGAAAGTGAAGTGTCGTATGAGAGAAAACCACCTCATATGTGGAAGCTAGAGAGAAATTAGGAAACAAAAGGGACTTCTGATAAGTGAGGAGGAATACTAGTAAAATAGGGGAGGGTGAATTATATGAAACTATAAATACCAATATCAGTATCAATCCTCCTCCCTGTACACACCAATAATAGCTACAGGCAGGGAAAAGTACTGGGGTGAGTATCAGAGTGAAATATACCTCATTATGATGTATATATAAAATGCACCCACAAAGCTATATTTTATAAAAGGGTAAAACAAGTAGTAACTATTATTCCCAACTTTTGCTACCTAAGTTCTTTCCAAAATTAGATAAGGCCACAGAAGATATGAATACAGGAAAAGCTCTACAAGATAAAGGCAAAGGCCAAAAATGATAAGGGAAATTTTCTAAGATACTATACGGATTTGTAACCAATAAATCCTCTCCACTACCAGGTCAAGGGCTTTTAATTTCTGCTTAGCATAACTCCCATCATGTCTGTGGATCAGTGACTATATTTCCAATCTTCCTCTATCCTTTATCTTTTTTTTATCCAAAACACTCTCTAACATTGCTTAATAGGTACCAAGTTATTAGTGTATTGCTCATACATATCCTTATCATAGAATCTTGAATTCCCTAGATTTTATGAGGTTTTGACTAGAAGTAATCTTAGGTTACATTTCAGAAGGAGAAAGAGTTCTTTCTATGTGTGAGATGAACCTATGCATGATCTGTATGATCAGACTCTCAGTTTACAGGAGACCTGTTCTCTTCTCCTAGACACCAGTACGAGAATACATTTCCCAGTCTTCCTTGTAGCAAGGTATTGCCATGTGGCTAACTTCCTGCTACTGGATAAAAGTTGTATCTACAACTTTTACCTCATTGACTTATAATAAAATTGCTTGCACTAGATTTTCTCTCTTTCCCTTTTCTGTGGAATATAGATATGGGAGCAACCTAACTTTGACCATCCAGATGAAAACAGCTCCCCAGCAGATGGCACCTAGTCTACTCATTTCATGACTGTTATGCGAAAGAGCGATAAACATTTTGTTAAGCTATTGTATTTTTGCTGAAGTCTCTTAGTCTTTTCTTTGATCCAATGCGTGATAATATCTCAATGATAACAATTAACAAAATAGAAATAGAATATATAACTTTCAGTAGAAAAAATCTTAATCTTACCCTCAAAAGACTAATGGCAAAGGAAAAGCAGGACAGATGATACAAAATAAGATGATGGAACAAGATGAGAACTATAAGTAATAACAATAAATGTACTGAAATAAACTCTTCAATTAAAATTTATAGGAATATAGAAAAGTTAAAAGTAAAAAAATAGAAAAATACACTAGACAAATAACCAAAATTATTCTAAGGTAGTTTTATTTCTATCAGACAAAATAAATCCTGACCACCAATAAAGTATATTATTAAAGATAGAAAAGATCAGTACATAAAAGTTCAATTCTATAATTAGAAATAACAGTTTCTGTGTGCATATATATCAATGTGAACATGACTTACATTGTGATGTGAGACTATAATGTACCAATAAAAGCATATAAAAGAAGAAAGAACAATTCAAAACTTATAGTCCACTTAATAATATAACTATGATTAATCAGGAGATTTTTAGAGGTGGAACCCTATCTGGAAATGTTTCTTTAATTCAGTGTTTAGAAAATCTCAACAAATTCTTTAAAAGCTTTACTAGAACTGAATTGAGCAATATGTCTCAGAAGTTTCATAGAAGATATGCAAATTTTCATACTAAAAGCTTCAAAATGTTGCCGAGAGGAATTAGAAATCTGAATTAGGTAGACATTTATATTCATGGACTGGTATTCTCAAAGTGGCTTGTCCCCTAATTAAAGTCCTAGTAGGCTTTCACATTTTTCTTATAGAAATAGACAAGCTGAAGCCAGGCATGGTAACACACCCTGGTAACCCTAGTACTTGGGAGACAAACAGGAGGATCATAGGTTCATGGCCAACCTCAGCAACTAAGTGACACCCTCTACAACTTAGGTGAGACCATATTTCAAAATAAAAATAATCAAATAGGGATGAGGGTGTCGCTCAGAGGTAGAATGCCCCTGGTATCAATACCCAATACCGTTCAAAAAAGAAAAAAAGAAAAGAAAAGAAAGAACAAGAGAAAAGAAACAGGCTGATCCTAAAATTCATTTAAAAATTAAAGGATCAAGATTAGCTAAAAGAATTTCGAAAAAGGAAAAAAACACAGTTTTACTTTATTCTTTTTATCTGTATGTCTTTAACTTCTTTTTGTTTTTTATTACCCTAGTTTATGGAACCCCTAGTCCAGTGTTTATGGAAGTAGTAAAAGTAGGCATTTTGCTTTGATTTTGGATTTGGGATGAAGGTATTTAGGTATTCTACCATTGCTTATGATGTTAGCTCTGAGTGCTTTGTTAGATTGATGGCATTTTCTTTATTCCTGATTAGGAGTGGATGTTGAATTTTGATGTGCATATTGAGATGATTAGGTGGTTTTTGCTTTTGCTGTTAATATAATACATTACATTAATTCATTTTTAATTTAGTTTACTTTTATTTTTATTTATTTATTTTTTATACCAGGGATGGAACCCAGGGACAATGTACCACCGAGGTACAACCCAGCCCTGTCTTTTAATTAATTAATTATTTTATTTATTTATTTTATTTTTATTTTTTGGTGGTACTGGGGTTCCTGGAAACCCTTCTACCTTCAGGCTACTCTCCCAGACCTATTTTATATTTTATTTGGAAACAGGGTTTCCTAAGCCAGCGAGGCTGGCTTTGAACCTGCGCAGTCCTCCTGTCTCCGCCTCCCATACGCACGGATTACAAGGGTGCACCACAACGCCTGGCTTTTTTTTTTTTTTTAAACAGGGTCTCACTGAGTTGCAAAGGGCCTCACTAAGTAGTGGAGGCTATCTGTGAACTGCGATCCTCCTGTCTCAGGCTCCTTTTTAAAAAAATATTTTATTTGAAAACAGGGTACCACTATGTTACTGAGAGTCTCGCTAAGTAGCTGAGGCTGGCTTAGAACCTGCAATGATCCTCCTGTCTAAGCCTTCTAAGTACAGGGATTAAAAGTGTGCACCACCACACCTGGCTTACATTAATTCATTTTTAAATGTTAACACAACCTTACATTTGTAAGATAAATCCCACCTTCATAGCATATATCCATGTTATTGTTAGATTCCACTTGGTAAAATGTTTAGAGAATGTTTAATTTTTTTTTTTTTTTTTTTTTTTGGTGGTACTGGGGTGGAACCCAGAGGCTTTCTACCTCCAGGCTATACTCTCAGACCTATTTTATATTTTATTTGGAAACAGGGTCTCACCAAGTTGCTGAGAGCCTCACTAAGGAGCTGAGGCTGGCTTCGAACCTGTGCGATCCTCCTGTCTCAGCCTCCCAGGCGCGGGGATTACAAGCGTGCGCCACCACGCCTGGCTATATTAATATTTTAAGAGATGTTTATCTCTAATTTCCTTTACTATCTTGAGGTGTCTTTGGAATTAGAATAATACTGGACTCATAGTATAAGTGGAGAAGCGTTACTTCCTTGTCTTATTTGAAAGAGTTTATGAAGAATTGGTGTTATGTTTTCTTAAATGTTTGATACATTTCACCAGTGAAGCCATCAGGGCCTGAGCTTTTCATTATGGAAAACAAAATTATATAACAAACTCAATTTCTTTGCTGTGTTATGATTTGGATTTAAAATGTCCCCCAAAGAATATATGTTAAGCAATGCAATCAGGTTCAGAGAGCAGATGTGACTAGGTGACGTGAGTAACGTGGGGGAAAGCTTTGGGGACTATTCCTGTCTTCAGCAATCCACTTTATATTTCTGGCCACCATGAGCTAAGAGCAGCTTTTCTATACCATATGTCCTGCCACTGGGTTTTCTGTTTTAGAGCTGGCTGACTATGGACTAAACCTTTGAAACAAATGAGCATGAGTCAACTTCCTCCTCTAAGTTGTGCTTGTGAGGTATATTGGTCACAGCGACAAAAATAGCTGACTGAAATACCTTGTTATAGGTCTATCTAATTTTTCTATTTTTTAAAGTAATTTGGGTAATTTATACACTTCTAAGGATGTTTTCATTTTATAAAAGTTATCTAATCATTGATATAAAGTTCCTTATGATATTGTGTTCCCTTATAATCCTCTTAATTTCTGTAGAATAAAGTTGGTGTATTCTTTTTCATTCCTATTTTGGTGGGTTTTGTCTTTTTATTTTCTTGGTCAGCTCAGATAAAAGTGTATCAATACTGATGGAACCTAGGGGCCATTGTACCTTCAAGCTATACCCCCAGCCTTATTTTTAGTCTTTTTAATTTTTTGTGATAATGGATATGGAACCCAGAGGCATTCTACCTCCAAGCTACACCCTCAGTCCTATTTTTATTCTTTATTTGGAAACAGGGTCTCACTGATTTGCAAAGGTCCTCACTATGTAGCTGAGGCTGTCCACAAACCAAGATCCTCCTGTCTCAGCCTCTCGAACGCTGGGATTATAAGAACGCCCCTCCACGCCCAGCAGTCTTTTTAATTTTTGAAACAGGGTCTCACTGAGTTGTGAAGGACCTCACTAAGTAGCTGAGGCTGTCCACTAACCACAATCCTTTGGTCTCTGTTGATCTTTTAAAATAGTTATATAATTAACTTCTGTTTAAAAGTTTTATTACTTCCTGTGCTTACTTATTTTTACTCTAATTTTTCTAGATCTTTAATGGTACAACCTTAGGTTATTGATTTGAGATGCTTCTAGTATTCTAACTTAGATATTAAAGCTATAATAATTTCTCTGTAAGATGTGGAAGATTATGCGTCTGTGTTTAAATGATCTCTGGAGTGCATATCTCTTCCTGACCTAACGGTGGAGTTTGAAGCTGAATGTGGAGGCTGGCTATCTAGGAAATAAAGACAAGTAGAATGTCCCACCCTTTCTGAGACTGACCATTTTGCTTTGTAGGCAGTCTATGTACTGGCTAGCCCAGGGTACTCCTCTGTATATGATTCTGTGCCAACTTGAGGGAAGAAAGAGGCCTTGAAGCCAAAGAGCTATTATTCTTACCCTTCTAATGTATACAGTTCCATGGTCTAAGTAGGTGTTTCAGACTTATTCCCAAGTTTGGGGTTTTTCACAAAGGTTTTCTTGTCTTGGATAGTTGCTAGATTAACTTTCTGTGGGGGATGTGATGCCTGAAACCTCCCAATTCACCATCTTGCAATTTCACTCCCCAGGTACAAATTTATTTTAGCTCAAAGTTCTTTGATTTGGCTTTGGTCGTCCTACTGAATTGATTTGGGTTTTGTGGGTGTCATTCTATGTCTGTAGTCATCACTGAGTCTGCTAGGTACTAAGTAGTCTTTGGCAAATTTTCTCACATGTCCTTCTCTGGCTAGAACAATTTTGATGCCTTGATTTCACCGCCATATGTCTTAAGGAAGCTAGCCTGGGCATGTTGTCATCATGAAGGCAGAGCAACCAAGAGAAAACATAAATGTACAACCAACAGATATTCTAACATCCCATTGGCCAGTGCAAGTCTTATGGCCATGCCCAGAGTCAGAGTGAGAGAAGACCACAGATTTACAGAGAAAAGGTTATAGACACAGAGTAGATATTAATTAGGTCTTTTAATTTAATCTGTCTATAATAAGCCAACAAAACACCTTAAATCAACATTACACTCAGATAAATTCTGAGAAAGAACTTTAATGAAAACTTCAGGCTAAAGAATAAAAGGAAAGATTTAAAAGAGTTTATTTTCAAAACTAGGATATGATATAATAGTATAAATCATTATACTGTTAAGATTCTTTTTGGTATGTTGTATGTTTTGTATGTTTTGAGACATTAGGATTGAATTCAGGGATATTGTACCTCTAAGCTATACCCCCAGCCCTATTTTATTTTTTATTTTGAAAATTAAAAAACACCTTTTATTTTCAGTTTATTTTTATTTTTATTTTTTATTTTATTGAGGCTGGCCTGGAACCTGTGATTCTTTTGTCTCAGCCTCTGGGATAAAAGTACTGGGATAAAAGACATGTACCACCACACCTGGCTCTGTTGAGTATATTTAAATGAAAAGTTAGTTTTATTTCTTTTTATTTATTTATTTATTTATTTATTTATTGGTGCACTATATTCATACATCATAGTGGAATACAAACTTTTGTAGACATACATGCACACATCGCCCAGTCAGCCCCCACACGATCCCCACACCATTCCCTCCCCATCCCTCCTTCCCATGCTTTGTTTAGTGGTTGATATCTAGTATTATAGCAATTTATCCAAAATTAAAAATGATAATCTCACATAACAGTTTCATTTGTCTGATACCAAGCTTTTGATGACTTAAAGATAACATTTCAATATTTCTTTTTACTTTCTTTCTTACCAGAGAATATTTTTTTTCTATTTTTTTAGGTGAAACTATCATATATTTATATATTTATTTTTCAGAAAAAAATCTATCCTAATATGGAATATGGATTCTAGATACACAAAACGATCTTGAAAAAGAACAAAGCTAGAAGATATATATTTTCTGATTTCAAACCATATAAAGCTACAATAATTGAAACAGTGTAGTACTGTTCTAAAGGCAGATATATAAACCATTGGAGTTAAATACAAGCCTAGAGCTAAATTCTTCCCTATATTATCAAGTTATTTTTGACAAGGTTTCCACGAACATTTGGTGGTGGAAATAATAATCTTTTAACTAAATATTGTTGAAAAATAATAATTACATGGAAAAGAATAAAATTGGACCCTTATCTAATCCCATATACAAGTATTAACTCAAAATAGATAAAAGACCTAAATATAAATCTTAAGACTATAAACTTTTAGGAGAAAATCTGGGTCATAAAACCTCACAACATTGAAATTGGCAGTGATTTCTTGGATATGATTTCAATGGCACAGGCAACAGAAGAGTATACAAACTCCCTAAAAAATAAAAAAATAATGTATATCCAAAGACAATGTAAACAGAGTTAAAAGTTACTAATAGAATTGGATAAAATATTTCCAAATGCTATATCTGAAGGTATATTAATATTCCAAGTAGAAATCCTAAAAATTAACAACAATAAAGGCAAACAATACAATTTAGAGATAGGTAAAAGACTAACATAAATAATGAATCTCCACAGATAACCAATCTTAGTTGTCTGTTGAATGGAAAGTCTTGTTTCTCTGGTTCTGGTGTGTGTTACCTATTTCTTCTTTGTAGTTAATCTCTTTGAGTATTTTCTCTAGGGCTGGTTTTGAAGACATAAATTCCTTCAGTTTCTGTTTGTCGTGGAAGCTTCTTATTTTTCCATCTAATTTGATAGAAAGTATTGCTGGGTAGGAAATTTTTGGCTGGAAGTTGTTTTCTTTCAGAGTTTGGAATATGTTACTCCAAGCCCTTCTGGCTCTCATGACTTGGTTTGGGAAGTCTGGAGTGATTCTAATTGGTTTAACTCTGAATGTCACTTGGCCCTTTGTTTTTGTTGCCTTTAAGATTCTCTGCTTGGCTTCCACATTGGTCATTTTGACAATTATGTGGCGTGGGGATCCTCTTCTCCGATCCTGTCTAAAGGGAGTTCTATAAGTTTCCTGGACCTGTGTATCGACCTCTTGCTCTATGTTTGGAAAATTTTCTGCTATTACTTCCTTGAAGAGATTGTTGATCCCTTTGGTATCACTTTCTTTTCCCTCCTCTATTCCAATTATTCTTAGGTTAGCTCTCTTAAAATGGGCCCATATTTCTTCAATGTCAGATTCCTGCTGTCGGATATTTTTTTCTAGATTAGAAACTATGCGTTCATTTTTGGATTGCTCATCTTCTAAGAGCGAGATTCTGTTCTCCATGTGTTCTAATCGGTTGTTTGTGCTTTGAATTGAGGCCTTTACTTCATTAATTGCATCCTTTATCTCTTTTTGGCTCTCTCTGAGTTCTTTTCAAAGCACCTCTATTATTTCTACAGTTATTTTCCTTATTTGATCTTCTAGAAAGCTCTGATTTTCAGTTTTATCGGGTTCTGATGTTGTGGGGTTGTGGGCATTCATTGCTCCAGTGTTATTCCTCTTTCCCATGATTTCAGAAGTTTGTGCCTTCTCTGGGTTCTTCCCTTGGGTCACTATGACTTCACTTAAGGTGCTCTGGCTCTCGAGTCTGTAGTATCTCAGACCCCACTACTCCTTTACTGGGTTGTATCACAGAGTCTCCGACCCAGGGAGTCGATAGAGGCTGCTTTAAACTATGGGGGGTGCCGGGTTGCACGTTCTCCTATGGTATGATATCTCTGCCACTGCCACTCCCCCACTGGGTCAAGTCCCAGGAAGTACAGTACTGGGATTTCTCCTCTGTGGCCCGCAATTTGACTCACTGTTCTTGAGTTCACAGATGTAGCTATACTGGACTCGTTGAATTTGCTGCTGCTGCCACCGGTGGCAATATGGCGCTGCTGCTACGCCCTCGGCCTTGAGGCTGGCTTATTTCTTCTTGGTTTTGAATTCCACTCTGAGTCCTTGCAGCGTGTGCTGAGCTCAGCCACTGGGAGCTTTAGATGTTCCCTGCACTGAAAAATCATGCCTGGCTGTTCGACAGCGGCTCACCTCGGCTTGCTGTAGCCATCCGGTGAACTCGCTGCTGCCGCCGGCAATATGGCGCTGCTGCCGCGTCCTTGGGCGTGAGGCCGGTGTATCTCCTCTGTGGCTCTGACCTCTGTTCTCAGTCCACTTTCTCTCTGGAGCCTGGTGATTTTTTTGTTTCTCTGGTGATGGTGTTTTCTGGCTATGCAAGGCGCTGATTTTGTAGTAATGGAGATTGGTTGTTAGCAGGGCTCTTTAGCCCCGCTTTTCTCGGTCGCCATCTTCCCGGAAGTCCTCCAAAAGTTAGTTTTATTTCTAAATGACAATATTTGTATATGCCTACATTATATTCCTTATGATTATTTCAACTTCTCATGAACAATTTTTTTTTTTTTTTTTTGCGGGTCTGGAGATGGAACCTAGGGGCATTCAACCTGCAAGCTACACACCCTGCCCTCTTTTTTATTCTTTATTTTGAGACAGGGTCTCACTGATTTGCAGAGTGCCTCACTCAGTAGCTGAGGCTGTTTGTGAACTGCAATCCTCTAGTCTCAGCTTCTTGAATGCTGGGATTACAAGTGTGCACCACCATGCCCGGCTTCTTGAACAATTTTTAGATATTAACTAAAAACATGTGAGGAGATATGTAGATACGGGGTTTCAAATTGCACTGGGGATAGGAGTAGTCTTGAAAGTAATTATCCTAGATCCTACTTTTGCTATGGACCTAAACAAGTGTGGACATTTCAGACGTGGCATGGTCTTCACTTAAAAAAAAATAGTTTTAAGTCAGAGGCCTTTTCAAATGATTTGAGGACAGTTCATAAGTATATGAGGTCATGCTGAGTCACTTATATTACTGTCATCTTCCATTCAGCTGTCATCAAGTCATATCATCTACATATTTTCTATCTGCAAGTAATAAAAAGTTTCAGCCTGGTCTGAGGTAAAAATGGCATCTCAGTGTTTTTTAAATTACATCCTCACCTAGAGATGTATATGCCATTCATAGGGCTGCATTCATTTAGGAGAGTGACCAAGGCTACACTATCCAGCAAGAATCTTGACTGGCCATCATCCTCATCCTCTAGCACCTCTTTCATATGGCACTTAATAATTCATTAGCACAAACTGGATTTTATGTAACTTGACAGCTGGATTCTAAGATGACTAAAAGAGAACTGCTAGTCCTCTTAACTCCTCGGGTCAGACATCCTAGAACATCATTTCTGTCACATTTTGTTATAACATGTTATATTCAACATGACTTCAGAAAGAAGTCATGAAGCTAGTGCAGATTCAAGGAGAGGAAAAATGCATTAGATCCTGATGTGAGAGGGAGATATTTGTGTGCATAAGTAAAAGGAGATTGAGTATAATTGGCCATTTAGGTTTATTCTTTGATTCATTCGCTATTCATATCATCATAGTGTTTATTAAGAATATCATAGATAACAGTTCATTTTCTGTTAGTTAAAATGAAATATTATTGGTATAAATGTCTTATATTTGTTGAATTTTTTATATTTTTTATCATATATTGTTTTTTTAACTTGGTCATATATGTTAAATATGTAATATTTTAGTTTTTTAACTAATATTTATTGGGTTAGATTTCTCTTACTGTGACAAAATACCTGAGATAACTTAAAAGGAGTAAAAGTTTACTTTGGCTCATGGTTTGAGATATTTTAGTCCATAATTTATTGGCTCTGTTGCTTTGGGTTCTGGTGAGGCAGTACATCATGTTGGGAGCATGAAACTGAGGAAACTGTTTATCTCATGGAAGCCAGGGGCCAGGGTTCTATTATCCAGTTTAGGATTATACCCCCAGTAACTGAATTCCTTCAGTTACACTTAACCTCTTAAAGGTTTCACCATTGCTGGTTGTGGTGGCGCAGGCTTGTAATCCCGGCACTTAGGAGGCTGAGACAGGAGGAACACACAGGTTCCAAGCCAGCCTCAGCTACTGAGTGAGGCTCTCAGCAACTTAGTGAGACCCTGTTTCCAAATAAAGTATAAAATAGGTCTGGGATTATAGCATGGAGGTAGAAAGCCTCTGGGTTCCACTTTCAGTACCAAAAATAAACAAACAAACAAACAAACATGAAAAAAAGTTTCCACCATTTCTACCACCTCCCAATAGTTCATGTCCTGGAAATCAAGCCTTTAACACATGGGCTTTTGGAGGACATTCTAAATCCTAACTATAGTATTTGTTGTATTATTTCTTACTTTTAAATATTTAATCAATCTGGGATATAAGTATTTATGTGATGTGCCATGAAGGTCCAGGTTTTGTTTATCACTAGGTAGCTGAGGCTGTCCTCAAACCGGGATTCTCCTGTCTCAGCCTCCCAAATTCTGGGATTACAAGCATGAGCCACCACACCTGGCTTAAATAACCTTCTAATTAAGTTACAATTACATATTTTAGATGTTTTCTGAGGTACTGTCAAGACTTCCATCAAATAAAGATGAAAAATACCAACTTTTAACACTCCTGTACTGATAAATCTATACATATTGTCATGTCCTCCAGGGGGCACTAGATACAATAGTGATGTCATGCAAATGCACTGGCATATATGGGCAGTAAAGAGACTAGAGAGCAGAACCCTGAGGGCCTTGGTACTGATGCTGGCATTGTCCCTGGAATGATCCTGGCAGATGTGGGCTTCCTAGGAATGTGAGCCTAGATCAAATAGTTGCTTTGTATGCACTGGGGATCTTAAATGTTTGAGTGAGAAAACTGATAAGTTAAGACTTATAGCACCAGTATATATTCATTTTTCAAGATGCCCAGTTCATTCCACTGTATATGAGGGAATAGACAAGTAAAGTCAGACTTATACATACCCTATGCAACCATAGAATGAGCACATAATCTTCTTTAATGCTAAATTGTGCTATGAATAGCTAGGCTGCGTGTCCTAAGACATAGCAGATAGAGGCATATTCAAAATAACATCATTGAAAACTGGTGTACACATATCATTTGTTCAGGACCCACAACTCAGTGTAGGATTGAGGAACCCCCAGTAAGTGTACTTGACTCACTCAGGCTGATTCTAGGGTCAGTTAGAAACCTCCAAGGCAGACTGAGGAGTCCCATAGTGTTCTAAACTCTGGTTCTAATCCAACATATAGCTCAGGATTTAGTCCCTTATCATTTATTATCTAGACTGTTGGTGGCCTTATCTACATGTTTTATGCCAGACTATAAAGGAAAGTCTCAAATTTTACTTATCACTTTAAATAGTAAATATCTGACTCTGGTTTTTCTGTATTCATTGCTTGTTCAACAGAATGTGAAACTTGCTCCTTTTGTGTATTTTTAATTGCCACTCTTGGCATCACCATCTATCCAGTTGCTCAAGGTGGAAATACATTATTTTCAGACACCTCTTTGCATTTGAGCTCTCATGTCTTATTGATCACTAAGATAGTTGTTTTATCTCCCAAATACACTTTCAGGGTGGCAGTGCCATACTTACTTTCCCTGCTCTAGTCTCACCTCATTGTTGTTAGTGCTTTGTATGAATACCAGGATGAGTCTGTCTTGAAGTAGTTGGACTATTTGCAAATTTTAATTTTTATAAGTTATGTATTGTTTACTGCAGGACACATTTTAAAATCTTCATCAAGATTTAAATCTAACCCAGGTCCCAAATTCCATGATTAAAATTTGAGAGCAGCTTTATTGCTTGTACTAAAATACCAGTACTTAAATTGGCCTTTGGAAAGATTATGTACCTTAGCATTAACTTTATACCCGCACCATTTGTTAAAAGGGTATTATTTCTTGCCCTCTAACCTTTGCCCTCACCCCACATGCCACATTATGTTCCAAATCCAAGCTTGGAGCGTGCATGCACAGTGCTTTCCTCTTAACAGAGCTAGTGAAAATCATGTGGTGGCTATGTACTAGCAATACAACTTGACTAGAGGTTTCAACTAACTAATTTCTTTATCAAGTTTCACATGCTGTATGTATCAGTCACACTGTGTATAGATGGAGGAATGTATATAAACATGTTTTCTTAGAAGACTTTTAGTTTTCATTTAAGCAGGAGAAATTATTAGAAGAAAGATTGAAAATGACATTTTTGTTTTTTAAATTAAGTGATACACATAAGTCTGCCACAATTAGCACCCAAAATTCAGTGTGACCTTTATGGCAGCTGGTGATACTCTAATATGTCTGAGGAGTACATAAGAGGTGAAAGGGCGTGTCTCTTTTCAATGTGCATATGTAATTTCAATAAGTATTAATAGGAGTACACATTTGTGGATAATCCTGGAATGTATATCTGCATTTATAATTAGGAGCAGTAATGTGAACTGGATAAAAATATCTGTCATCAGTGCTATTTGCTTATCAATTTCCTGTGTACATTTTTCAAGAACTATAAGTATATGGTAGCCTACTATTCTTGGGTTTTATAATAGGTAGTGAAATAGTTTAAAATGTCTTTAAATTATTTCATGAATAGCAATATTTGTTCACAATCAAATCAGTTTGTTTTATTTTGCAAATTGAAACCAGGCATTGTAGAACCTAAAAATGTAATTTTATATACGAAACTCAATTATTAAATATTTTTCATAATCCCAGAAGAAACCTCAAGGGAGAGAGTGGTTGTTCATTATGTTCTGCTACACTCTGCTCAGATTTCCCTTATTTCATGACTTTTCTTATTTTTCCTTTCTTTGCTTTGCTTTTATTATCTTCATTTTGTGTCATATGCTTCAGATGTAATATTTGTACAAAAAGAGGAAAAAGAAGTGGAAATAAGCATAAAAGGATAAGAATTTGTGGAAGATTTTAGTGGTTTTTCTTTACATTTTTCTAATGTTTAAGGGTTATAAAATTATTAAAGTGAAGGAATGATTACTTTTATTACAAAGGTAATGAGTATTCATGTTCTAGAAACTTCAAGAGCCCAGCTAGTAGGATGCTTACTGCACAGAATGTAGAGACAAGCCTAGTGTTCTCATGAGCAGATTAAGTGAATTGGTGTGACTTGTTCATGATATTGCTCTAAGAGATGTCTATGAAACAATTCACTGTATTTTAGGAAGGTCTTTGGAATTTATGTGTCACACAAGAATTTCTTTTTTTCTTCTGGATTGTCATTGTGAAGGCAAGAACCATATCTGTTTTCTTTTCAGCAATATTCTTTATGCTTTTACCTATGTGTGTGTGTGTGTGTGTGTGTGTGTGTGTGTGTGTGTGTGTGTTACTGGAGATGATGGAACCCAGGGACATTCTACCTCCAAGCCCTTTTATTTTGATTTATTTATTTTGCAATTCTTGGGATTGAACAAAGGGATATTATACCTCTGAACTCTATGCCTGGCCCCATTTTATTTTTAAACTGGGTCTCATTAAGTTGGTGAGACCCTCATTAAATTGCTGAGACTGACCTCGAACCTGTGATCGTCCTGTCTCAGCCTCACAAGAACCAGAATGTAAAGCATGTGTTACCATGCCCATATTGTTGAGTAATTTAATGTATAGGATCCACTTATGAGTCAGTTTAAGAAATACTTCAACAGAAAAATTGGCAAAATATGGGAAGTATATTATATAAATATAAGGCAATGTAATCCATTCTACATCCTTTGTATGTACATTTAGTGTGTGTGTGTGTGTGTGTGTATGTATGTGTGTGTGCGCGCGCGCGCGCGCGCGCGCGCAGCTGTATGTTAACAGTAGATGGCTCTGTGGAGGTTTCTAGCTGAGTTTACTTGCTTTCCCTATTTTTCAGTATTGTTTTATTTTTATAGACACTTGGAAATTAGTATTTCTTAAAAAAATATCTGTCTACCCTTCAGAAAAACAGGTCCATAGCATAACATGAGTGCTGTTTCTAAGTTTTCCCATTCTACATATGTATACATAAGATGAAGTTTTATATATTTTTTTCTTTTTTGTGGTACTGAAGATTGAACTCAGGGACATTCTACCTCCAAGCTACACCTCCAGCTCTATTTTATTTTTTATTTTGAAACAGGGTCTCACTAAGTAGCTGAGGCTGTCCTCGAACCTGTGATCCTTTTGTCTCAGATTCCCAAGTACTGGGATTACAAGTATATACCACCACAGTTGGCCAGATGAAGTAATATTTAAATACAGTTTATTCTTGCCAGGCGTGGTGGCGCACACTTGTAATTCCCGCGTTTGGGAGTCTGAGACAGGAGGATTATGCAGGTTCGAAGCCAGTTTCAGCTACTTAGTTAGGCTCTCAGCAACTTAGTGAGACCCTGTTTCCAAATAAAACATAAATAGGGCTGAGAATATAGCTCGGAGTTAGAAAACCCTGAGTTCTACCCCCAGTACCACAAAAAAACAAATAAATAAATAAATAAATAAATAAATATAGTTCATTCTTCTGTCTGTTGCAAATCACTTCATGCCTTATTCATGCCACAATGCATTATTGTACATATTTGTTTTAATAATTGCTTTACAGCTGGTTTTTATAGTGCTCCTTCATCCTGATGTATACAATTAGCAGACCTACCAAAGTGTGTGTGCACGCGCATGTGTGTGTGTGTGTGTGTCTGCATTTGTGTAATCTAGAATTGTATTATCTAGGTCTTCTAGAATCTGAGATATTAAATCTTATAATAAAATCAAATATATACGTAAACACTACTTTCTTGGCGCTCCTATTTCTGTTATTCCCAGCTTTCTGATTTTTCTCCCTATTCCCTTAATTCAAGTCCCCCATGGTTTTGTCCTCTTTCTTCCACTGCATTGTCTCCCATGACATGCTTATGTGTTTGTACACCACCTCATGTGAGGACTCATCTGAAAATTCATGGAAGTAGATAACAAGTGGCCATTTCTGCCTTGAGAATAACTTATTGTCACACCCTCTTACCCTACCCACGGCTTCTTTCAGCTCCTTACTTGGTTTTAGCTTTCCATTAGACTCCTATAGGTGGGCCAAATGTAGAACTGACTCGTCATGCTAACTGAGGTGTGCAACGTTGTGAACCTTGCTTTTCAATTTAGCACCTTGGTGTCTTCTGGATATGTATTTGGAAACTGAGGAAAGTTAAAAAAGAGAAACAGCCTTATTTGTCATTATCTAGGCTAGATGTGGTAGTGACCCTGATTAGCTAAATTGTGGTGGAAATAAAAAGAAGTAGATGCATTCGGGGATGTTGAAAAGATAAATTAACTGTATTTAGTGATGGAGTAGATCTGAAGTGAAGGACAAGTTCTCTAAAAAATAACTCCAGCCAGGGCATGGTGATGCACGCTTGTAATCCCAGCATTCGGGAAGCAGAGGCAGGAGGATTGTGATTTGCAGACAGCCTCAGCTACTTAGCAAGGCCCTTCACAATTCAGTGAGACCCTGTTTCAAAAATAAAAAGAACAAAACATAGGGTTGAGGGGGTAGCTTGGAGATAGAATCCCCTGGGTTCCATCCCCAGTACTGAAGAAAAAAAAATCTCTATTTTCTGCATGTGAAAATAGAAGGGAATGGCTTCCCTTTCCCTCAGAAGTAGAGGCTATCATCATCTATTGAGAATCGGACAGAAGGGGGTGGGGGTGAGGCTGTCAGAAACTGAGCATTTTTTCAGCCAGAGGGAAAGATAGATAATTAAGGCTGAAGCAGTACATTAGCAAAGGCTTGGAGAAGTGGAAATAATCAGTGCTTTCTGGAAATTGCAAATAATCTAATAGAATTCAAACATAAAAATGTAGGAGGTGGGCAGTCTAGAAAAGTGAGTCTGTAAAAGCAAGCAAAAGCATGAATGTAAAGGACCTTCAATCCCATGCTAATTATCAACCTTATCTTTATAGGTTAACTGTTCACACATTTAGATACCAATCTAGAATTGTCTGCTTTTTATTTTGCAAAGTAAAGTATTAGCTACATAATAAAATTAACTATTTTACTTAAAATCTCACAACTGTCATACTTTTTTTTGATCATGCAAAATAAATCTTGGACTCACTAAGCAATTCTTTTAATTATCACAGAACTTTATTTTATTTTATTGAGAATGATTGGAAATTAATAAGCCCTAAACTTCTATTTGAAAAGGGAAACTCAGAAGCTGGTTGCTTAACTTCAACACCTTAGACAAACAGCCACAAATCACCAGTCAAGTGGAGAGCTTGAGCAATGAAGAATAGCAGTAACAGCATTGCTGAGCCTTACCATATGATAACATGCTTAAAAGGGCTTGGCAAATGACTGGGCTGCCACAGTCCTAGAGGGAATAATGATTTATGTTTAGTAAATAGGACAAATGCCTTATCAGCTTTTTAAGTTATTTTGTAAAAATGTGTTAGGAAAGCACTGAAGTTTGTTAACTTTGGGATTATAAAAATTATAATTTTAAATGCCCAATTCAAAAGATTAATCTTCAGTGTATATTATGAAGTTTTTTAATGTCTTTTTGTAAATATCTTAAAATATTTGTCAATTCTGCCTTATGGCAATTATATATAAATATGAATATAATCTGTATTATCTTAATATGGTCCTACTGTTTTGAAACACCTATTTTTCCTTTCTATTCCACTGTTAATAGCTTTCTGTTAAGATCTTGAAAATGGAACAGTAAGTATTTTCACATTTATAGGAATTAAAAGTTTACAGGAATTTCAAGAATTGCACCAGAATTGGCATAACTAAATTATATTATAAAGAAGCTAAGGAACATATAAATCATGCCAAAAATACTTAGGATTGGGAGGACTAGATGCCTCAGGGAATTGGTAATTTGATCCAAAGCCTGTCACCTGTTAAAATTTATCCTGGGTCAGTAGTGACTGAAAATCATCAGGACCTGACAGGTGTTCAGGATCGTGTGTAAACTGAAGTGGTGGACTCAGTATAGTTCCTATTTGACACGTGTATGCATTACTAAAGCCACTGCAGCATTAATTGATAACTATGCTGGCAATCTTGATGGAGGTGCCAAGGACTAACTGGCCTGAACTCTTTTCACCCCTACTAATGTGCCTTTTAAAATAGGTTCAAGTGTGCTGTGTCATAGAAAAGTGTGTTTGGGCCTGTCCCTCTGATTTACATGACTCCTAAACTTGATCAACTATAGTTTTCCACAGTAGATTCCCTCATTATAACACTTGGGCTTTTTTTTTCATGATGAAATGCTTATCTATCTTTTGAATCCTCAAGTAATATAAAGCATTAAATTGCTGCTACTTCTGCATGGAGTGAAGTAGGCCCATTTTTCTAAAGTATTATCTTCTTGGAATTTAATTTAGAGACATGGATAATGCTCCTAAAAGTGTATACGAATTTCCATCACTCATAACTAAATATACTGAAGGATTTTTAAATGTAGTTAATATTTGCTCTTCAAAAACTGTTAACTTTACTAGAGAGTCAGAAATTAAAGAACCCTAAAGAACTCTCCCTTGTTGGTAGTGGGTAAAGGAAGAAAAAGAAAAGAATCAATCCTCACTGGTATCATATAGTGAGGAATAAAACTATTTTTCTCACTAAGAGATCATTATGATATGCATATCTGTATATTTAGAATTATTCCCAACCATGCCAGCAATGAGAGTCTAGCCAAGTAGGGAAAAAAGCAGACTTTTAATTATTATCTAATAATTTTATTAATCATATACACCTTAGCTTCTACTCTATAGCAGGAACATGATTGGAATTCTTACAAAACAACTTAATAATATTCTTTAGTTGGTAGCTATGTAGTGTTTTTTTAAACAGCAAATTATTCTTCCCTTCTACAGATCCTTCCAGCCTCCAAAGGAAGGGCTGAAAAGAATCTTAAACATGTCTATTTGTAGACAAAAATAGTGATGACATGATGTTTAAACTGGTTTACCAGTAGCAGCAATAAATATAATTATGGCTACAGTTTTACAGCGTAGTTCAGTGCCTTTGTCAAATAGCTCGCCAGAGTTATGGTCATACTTGTGATCATGGGACAAGAAAGACTGGTTTATTGGTAGAATATGTTAGTGAATTCGCTATCAAGATCCATTTATAAGCTGAACAGTTCAAGACTCTCCAGTAGCAGATGGGGCTGGTTAGAATGAGTGTCCAGTTTTGCTCTGCTGCTTTCGTGCAGTCATTCTAGGCATTCCTCAGACATGCTTGGTACTCTGCCTTCCTGCCTTTTGTCATGCTGTCTTATCGCCCTGACTGGTCTCCTTTTCTTTCTCCCTTCTTTCCTGTCTTTTTATCCACACTTTTTTTTTGTTCAGGTAAACTTCCAACACATTTTTCTAAGTTCAGAGTATCTTCTTTTCGAGTCCTCTCACCATTTCTTCCCACCCATGACCACTTTCTACTCTAGAAAATATTGATATGTTTTTTGCAAAACAAAAAACTAGTGTTTGTGGGAGTTATGTTATGTACTAGTATTTTCCACCTGCAAATAGCAATAGCATATTTACAGGTAACATACTCTGAGAAATGAGTTCCATGGTTATAAAAATTTTAACTTAATGAAATTTACAATGCAAATCGTAAACATGATACAAAGGGTTGATTTTTGTTTCCACACATTTAGCATTAGTGTTATGACTTGTTGTATTTGTATTTGTGAGCTAATCAAAAGAGGTTATTAAGTTGTGCTTAATATGTAATAAACACTGAGACATAGCTTTGTTTTTTTCATTTTTGTTTTGTTTAAACAAATGTTTTGTTGCATGCTTAAATAAGCTCTGGAAGACCTAGAAAAATATCACTAGAGATACAGTTAAATATTTTTGTTTATAATCAACTTAATTTTTATAATCCTAACCACAATTTTATCAACTATGAGTTTTAAGGTAGTTTTAATGATTGTTAATTTGTGTATATATGTTGATAAAATAGCTAATGGACTTTTCAAATCTCTGATCAATTGTGTAAAGTTCCACTAGTTTTATACTTTACTCCAGGAGAAAGTGGAACTGGGCAGGATTTTGTAGAACAGTAAGAGGCCCACGCCTAGCAGCCTGCAGTGCAAGAAAAAAAAATTACCTATGGAAAAGTTAACTACTCAAAAGTAGAGACTGACCCATCAACCGTTTAATAATTATCAACCAATGGCCAGTCTTTCTTTAGCTGTTCTCCAAGACACAGCCCCTGCTCTAGATTATTTTTAAAACCCCTTAATGGATCATTTCATTATATAAAATATGATGCACCTTCTAAAGTGTAAATATATAAGAGGTGAGACAGTCAACTCCATAGAATTACCACATATATTGTCCTTACTCCTCTGTGTAACCTCTTTGCCCACCCCCACCTCCTGACAGACAGGCACTGATTTGTTTCTAACGTTTTGCATTTTTCTAGAATGTCATGTAAATTCAAACAATATGGTTACATGTATCAGTAATTTGTTCCTTCTTATTATTCAGTTATATTTTATTTTATGGGTGAGCCACAGTTTGTTTATTCAACAGATGTTAGACATTTAGACAACATTTAAGTTGTTTCTTTTTGGGGCTATTATGAGTGAGATAATTCTGAACATTCACATATTTTATTATAGATATATGTATGTATTTCTCTTGGTTGAGTACCCAGATATAGAATTGGTAGGTCATGTAAAGGCAGTGTTTATTTTTACAAGAAATGAACAAACTTCCAAAGTAGTATATTATTTCAGTGAGAATTTCAATGCAAGTTTTATACTAAGAAAATGATTTGAATTTCTGTTTTTAATTTTGGTTACTAATACATCTTTTGGTTACTTTTATGACTCCAAGCAAGGAGACTCACTGAGGCAATTCTTAAGACATCTTGCTGCTTGCTGCTGGCAAGAGTCTGGCTGCAGTTCTCCTGGACAGACTCAGAGCAGCTTTGCCAACTATGTGCTCCCAAAATCACACTGTGGCTGTGGGCCATGGCACAGTGCAGCTGACTCGATCTTTGCAGCATGTTGGATTTAGGAAAGTCGGGGCTTAAGTCAGGCTCTATCTTACAAGACTGTAGATCCCCAAATTTATTTATTTTTGGTTAAATAAAGCTGCCACTGAAAAAAGGAGCCTCATATGTGGGGTCAAAATATGTTCTTGTTAGATTTTAAAAGAATTATTACCATTATGTATTTTGGAAAGCAAGTATAAAGAATGCATTCTAATACATTATCCTTCAACCTAGAGAAATAATTTAAGTCAACAGTTTCAGATTCTTCATAGCACTTTTTTAATCGTCACAGTTTTGAAAGATCCCAAACTTAAGTCTCTTAAATATTTTCAATTGTATTAGATAATCAAAGATGTTTTATTTAGTTCTTGTTTTGATATGGTAGAGAATAGATTCACACACACACACACACACACACACACACACACACACAACTATCATTACCAGTGTTTCATTTTAGCTCTTATTAAGTGCAACAATGAAGCCCTTTGCTAGATATCTAGTATACCTCATAAGCATAACAGATGAAATAAAAACTGCTAGAACAACTTTCAAGAAGATCAAGTACAGGACATTCCTTAGCAAAGTGAAGGCACTATTTCATATGAATTACTCCATGCTAATAAGCAAACTTTGGATATGTATAAAGGAAGACATATGGTATAATTGTCTTTGAGATTTATAGCACAGCACAACTAATAAGCCATCAACCAAGAAATGCTGAGGTCTCATTTTATTTTCCAAAAAGGCCAAATAGCTTCTTGAAAACAATAATGTTGATGATTCCTTGACCTGAAGGGAAGTTCTCTGAAAATTGAAGTGCCCCAACCTGAAGGGACAGACATTCTGAGAACTGGTTAATCGTATTTGTTTACTTTGGGCCTTTATAAGGTTTTATCTGATTTTTTTTGCCATGGCTAAAAGACTAGAATATGGACACAGTCCCACAACTAAACTCATTTCTACCAAATACCATTGCTGTTCCAAAGCTGTCTAGGAGGCCCAGAAATTTAAACACAGCCTATAACAACATCATAGGGTTATTCTAAATCTTAGTGATACAAGTCAATGTGAGGCCAGGACCAGAAACTTGTGAGAAAAAATGCTATGCAGAGCTTGGTTCCTTTACTTGGACTGTGAATTTTCAAAGTAGTGAGACTATCAGAGGGGGAAGGCAAGGATAACTCAGGTTTTAAATACAGTCATCTGGGATGAATTTAGAGAGTAGATTTCATACCAGGAAGAAATGAGTATCTGTAGCTAGTAATATGAAAGTTAAGAATAGTTGAAAAGGACTTTAAAAGCCATAGTGAAGTTAGCTTTGCAAGAGACAATACTCAGTTGATAACCATGAGAGAAGCTCCAGAAACTCAATAATTCTTTATTTCTTAGGATCCAGGGTGTGATTCCACATCTACTGGGGTTGAATTTTAATAGTCCCAAACTGGAATTGAAGAGATGTAGCTTTCTTTCTTTAATGAATCTCACCTTGCTTTTAAAATCCACTTGCTGATCAAAATTACCTGTTTTGACAAAAACGAAGGTGAAAAAGTTCTAGAGATTTGTCACACAACAATATAAGTATATATAACATACAACTCTACTGAAATGTTACTTTTTTTTTCTTTTTTGGTGGTACTGGGGATGGAACCCTTTTACCTCCAGGCTACACTCCCAGACCTATTTTATATTTTTATTTGGAAACAGGGTTTCTTAAGCCCGAGTGCCACCATGCCCAGTGGTTATTTATTTTTACCTCAATTAAAAAAAAATTAGAGGTTTCAGGTTTTTTTTTTTTTTTTTTTTTTTTACTATTTCTCTCTTACAGCATTTCTCACTGCAAAAAAAGGTTCTTCCTCCACCCCACTCTGATTTTCTAGATGAACCTAAAAAGAGACTCGCCCAGCTATGTGGCATTGCCAAAAGGTTATCTGATCTTCACAGGCTTCTTACTGAGATGGTTTGTCTTGCTTGGAACCAAGGCATTATCTTTTCCTTTTGCTGCATCTGCTTTGATTTAGCTGAGCTCCCTGGAGTTTGAGTGTCCTGTACTGTTAGCCACTGATAAAGTGCTAGTTTCACCTTATATTTGGAAGAATTGTGCTGGCATCTACTGCTGATGACCATACTGTTGTCTACATTTATGATACCTTTCTACTCTCTGATCATAACTGAACCTTTGTGCCAACCCATTTGCCTATTCATCAAGCTATACCCCCTAGAGACCTGTTGGATTTTAGATGCTTTCTCAGAAACCATCTACAGATTCAGGATCCAATGTGGATGCCCTGGGTCTAGGCACTTATTAATGCACTACTACTTAATCACTCTGGCACCATGTTAGTTATGGGACCATGGCATGAAGAGGAACTCTCAGAGATTTTTTAATCTCTCTGCTACACAGGAATCAGGGCACAAGCCAATCCCGATTTGTTTTACTCTCTCTGTTTGAATTTTCTGCTTAACCTACCTCCATAAAGCAAAATTTGACCTCAAAAGGGAGCAAAGATACTTCAATATGATCTTTCACTTTCTCCTTGCGTTTTTCTCTGCTTCTCCAACTGGAAAAAAAATTGTATGCTATCCAAATATCCTAGGCAGTGTTTTCTCTCCTTTACCTGGGACAGTGAGCCTCAGCTCAATAGATTACACCCAGTGACCAAAATTCTACACTGGGAAGTAGAGGAAAAATTACCAAGAAGGGAAAAATATATGGCAAATACTTTTAACTATCCCATACATCACTTGAACATCTTTGTATATTCCTCCCTCTTTCTAATACCCATATCCTGTTGATTATATCTCCTACATGCCTTTAATACATTCTTTACCATATTATTACTGCCCAAATAGTGGATAGGAGCAAATTTCTGGAATCCAACTACCTACACTCAAATTTGATTCTGCTCTTCACTAGCTGTTTGAGCTGAATGTAGTTTTTTTTAGTTTTTCTGCTTTGGTTGCTTCACAATAAAATATTGTGTAGTCCTACCTCTACAGATGAGATAGTCACATAAAGGACTTTGAACAGTGCCTGGAATATAGTAAGTGCACAATTAATGTTAGCTATTAATATTTGCTTACCACGAACCCTGATCCTCCTGTCTTAGCCTCCCAAATGCTGGGATTATAAGTGTGTGCCACTACTTTTAACATACTCAATATCCTGTTATTATTTATTCCATCAATTTTGTGCTAGATTTTATTATATCCCCATACTAAGATATTTTTCCACTGTTTTAAGACAGTTTAATTAAAATAAGCCATTGAGGTATCAGAGCCACAGAAGAAAGGTGGGGTTGAGTGGGCCTTTGCAAAGGTCCAGAGACACAGTAAATAACAGCTACAGTGCTGAAAATTCATTATATTCTAATAAAAACTAGCATATACCTAATGGCCTCATGATAATAATCTTGTAATTTGTAGCATTTTCATTTATTTTGTGTGTGTGTGTGGTACTGAGGATGGGACCCAGGTGCATTCTACCTCCAAGCTACACCCCCAGACCTATTTTTTATTCTTTATTTTGAAACAGGGTCCCACTGATTTGCGGAAAGCCTCACTAAATAGTAGCTGAGGCTGGCGACCAAACATGATCCTCCTGTTTCAGCCTCCCAAATGCTGGGATTTCAAGCATGCACCACCATGCCAGGCCGAATTTGTAACATTTTTAGAAATCACATAATATTAACATTTAAATAGGCATTGTAGAAAGTTTTATAAAGAATGAAATATTCATTGTAATCCTTTTTAAAAGCCTTGGTCCATTTTGTAGGATCAACAATCATGTTTTAAAGAATCAAAGAAAAGAAAAATAAATGTTCTCTTCTAAACCTCTATCCCATATGCTTCTCCAAATACATATCCCCAAATACAGAAGAACCACTTGCATTTGTATTTTAAAGGCAAATACAATGGAATAAAATGGACTAAATTTTCAAAGGCAGTTAATAACAGCTTGTATAAGGGTTTGATTAATTTGATTTAGCACCAAAATAAGAGTCAGTATCCCATGGAAGATACAGTTAGTTCTCTACCTCTCAAATTGCCCCACTTCTACCAAGCCACAACATGTAAGCATGCAACCCTGTGGCCCCACTAAGGACTCTGAAATGAGTTAGACTTGAGAGGCTGCCCAGATGACACCAGAAGAGAAGAGCCCTCTTCCCTTGAGACAGGATGGCAAGAGCAAACAGAAGCGGCTGTGAACTTCTTTGGTCAAGAGTAAAGATCTTCAGGGAATTCAGCTACTTTATTGGTCTTTTTTAACTTATCATATAGATTCTTTTTATTGCTCTACCTGTTTACTAATTATTTTTATGTTTATGTAAAGGGAATAGCTCCCAGGCTTGCTTCATCTATTTCTTTTTCCTTAATGACAAAGGATGCTTACTGTACATAGTAGCATGGATTTTCTCTTATTCTTTATTTTTTCTTTTTACTATTTAACTTGTCATTTATCAAGGTAGATTTTTTATTTGGATTGAAAGGAAACTGAGAAGTGGATAGTAAGACATGCATTTCTTAACCTGAGAAACATGAAAACCTAAGACTTTATTATATTTTCCACTGGAAATTCATTTAATGTTGGTGCTTTTCTAAGAACTTATGATGCCAGTTTCTGATATCGTTTACTTTCAAAAGAAAATAAGTCTTATTAAAATAATATTTTCTTATAAGCTAGTTGATATATTTTATAGAATATAGAAAATTGAAAATTCTGAGTAAACATGATATGTCTAACAAAATAAATACAGCATACATGGCTAGTTTATGTTTCTTAGTGTAAAGGCAGCAGTTAATTTGCATCTTGTAACAGATTTGTAAATCCAGTTGCCTTTTTTTTCTGAAATTTTATAGTGTCTCAAGAAAACCATGTTCCATGGGGCTAAAAAAAATATCTTTTTTGGCATCTGTCTATTGAAGAAGCCTCTCATGAGCTATTTTTCCCTAAATGACATGTAATTTTTCAGCTTTTCCAGAAAAATATGAAAATTGTATCAACCACTTACAAAAAGTTAGATTACTACCAATTGCTCTTTTAGTTTTGTTCTAACATTTGTTTTAAAGTTTTGATGTCTCTGGTGGTTTAGAATTGTACACTCAAAGTTAACTGGAAAAAATAGTAGATTATTTCAAAAGATCAGTCATAGTATCTAACTCATTTGCCATATCCTGAGTAATATTCAGAATAAAATCAATAAAAATAAAGCAATTTTTTGGTGGTACTAGGGATGTAACCAAAGGACATTCTACCTCTGAGTTACACCCCAACCCTATTTTATTATTTTTGGAACTGTGTCTCACTAAGTTGCAGAGATCCTCATGAGGTTGCTGAGGATGACTACATACCTGTAATCCTCCCGTCAGCCTCCCAAGCACTGGGATTACAAGCGTGAGCCACCACGCCTGGTTTAAAACATAATTTTCAAAGAATTCATATATACTGGAGTCTTAGGAAGAAAAGTGGCTAACCACAAAGATTATTCTCTGCTAATCTTACCAGTTGCACATCTTTCTCCTCATTGAGTAATTGAGGCTTTCTGATCTGTTTGTGGAGCTTTTTTTTTTTTTTCTTTTTCTTTTTTTTTTTTTTTTGTAGAAACACATATACATAGGGCCAGATCCAGAGAATGTTTCCAACACATCCTTTTCCTGGTACTAATCCAATACCAGCTCTGTTAGGGATTCATAAGCCTTCAGTCTTTGGACCACCGTCTCTGGTTTATTATCCTCACGCTGAATCAGAGGCTCTCCTCATATTATCAATGCCCACTGTTTGGGGAGGGTTGAATTCGATGCGGCCGGCTAGCTGAATCCAGTGAGTACTGGAGGCCTTGTTTAATGACCTCAAAAGGCACATTCAGGTCAATCACTGTGTCCATTTGATAAGTTCCATCCAGGGCTTCTGCCCGTGGAAGTGTCCTTTGAAACCCATCCAACAGCCCTATGTTGGGTGAGATTTTTCAGCTCATGTGTAGCTGGCCGAGTCATGCCGTGATCTGGGAAGAGCTTCCCTTGATCAGTTAAAGTTTTGGCCAATAACCACCAATCTCTGTGCCTTTCAGCACATTGCGTCGTAGCCGTCCCCGCTGGTGAGGTCCTTCAGCTCCAAGTGCTGAGTGATGCTCTACGTCACGGTGCCCTCGCGGGAGCCAGGAGCCCGGTGATCACAGCCCGCAGAAGCGGCACAGAAGCCAAGCAGACCAGAGGGAGGGGGCCGGCTGAGCTCACCAGCTGCGCCGCGGGGAGGCGGGCAGCAGGCGCCTCAGGCTGCACCTCCTTGCCCGCTCTCCCGGAAGTGAGCCCTTATTAAATTGTTTTGATAAATTATAGTCCAGTATTATTGGTTTTTTTTTTGGTAAAGTAACGCATTTAAACATTTAAACCCTTATTCTGAGAAATAATTTGTAGGCTTCACCAGAACTAAAAGGAAACTTTGAAACACAAAAAAAATCTTAAAACAACTTATTTAAAGTGGGGTTTTTAAATGCCGTCTAACCATATTATTCTGGAACCTACTCTTATATCTTATCACCTACATGTCTCCTGAGCTAAAGATCGACAACAATTTGTTGGGAAGAGAGAGACTTCAGACATTGTTTTTTTTTTTGTTGTTGTTGTTTTTTTTTTGGTGGTACTGTGGTTCCTGGAAGCCCTTCTACCTCCGGGCTACACTCCCAGACCTATTTTTAATTTTTTATTTGGAAACAGGGTCTCCTAAGCCAGCGCGCGCGGCTGGCTTGGAACCTGCGCGATCCTCCTGTCTCTGCCTCCCAAGCACGGGGATTACAAGCGTGAGCCACCACGCTGGGCAGACATTGTTATTTTTGATGCCATGCATCACAGGCTAAACTGGATGTAAGGAAACAGAGACACATATTTGAGCCTGATGTGGTAGCTTAAGCCTTTATTTATTTATTTATTTATTTTTGTTGTTAAATAAATTTTTATTGGCGCATTGTAGTCATACATCTTAATGGGATTAAAAAAAAAAACTGTGGAGATATACACGCACACACACCCAGTCAGCGCCTACCCAATCACTAACCCTTCCCTCCCCCTCCTTCCTTCCCATGCTTGGTTTCCTGATTAACTTTGATATGTTTAGTTGTTTTTCTTCCATATATGGTCAAGTTATTTTTGAAAAGGTTTCCAAGAACATTTGGTGAAGGAAATAATAATCTTTTCACTAAATATTGTTGAAAAAATAACTACATGAAAAAGAATAAAATTGGGCCCTTACCTAACACCATATACAAATATTAACTCAAAATAGATAAAAGACCTAAATGTAAATCTTAAGACTATAAACTTTTAGAAGGAAACCAGGGTCATAAAGCTTCACAACATTGAAATTGGCAGTGATTTTTTGGATATGATTCCAAAGGCACAGACAGCAAAAGAATAAACAAACAAACTTCATAAAAAATAAAAAATATTGTACATCCAAATACAATGTAAACAGAATTAAAAGTTACTGATAGAATGGGATAAAATATTTCCAAATGCTGTATCTGAAGGTGTATTAATATTCTAAATAGAAATCCTAAAAATTAGCAACAATAAAAGCAAACAATGCAATTTAGAAATAGGTAAAAGACTAAAATGGATAATGAATCTCCAAAGATTTTTATATGACCAATAAACACATGAATATCACTCATCATTATCATAATATAACTAATCATTAAGGAAGTACAAATAGAAACTATAGTGAAATACTACTTCACATTTGTTAGGATGGCTACTTAACATGAATTACCTTGCTCCAGCCCTTTACCTTGAGTTTGTTACTCTCTTTACTTGTAAAGTGTGTTTCTTGTAAGCAGCAGATGGATGGATTCTGCCACTTTATGTTTTTTTATTGGGGAATTGAGGCCATTTACATTCAGTGTGATTATTGAGAGATAACTTTTAATTCCTAACATGTTAAGATTTTATTTCTGTTTGAAATATTGTGTATTCTTCTTTGCTTAGTTGTCTGCTAGATGGAAAATCTTGTTTCTCTGGTTCTGGTGTGTATTACCTATTTCTTCTTTGTAGTTAATCTCTTTAAGTATTTTCTCTAGCGCTGGTTTTGAAGACATAAATTCCTTCAGTTTCTGCTTGTCATGGAAGCTTCTTATTTCCCCATCTAATTTGATAGATAGTTTTGCAGGGTAGGAAATTTTTGGCTGGAAGTTGTTTTCTTTCAGAATTTGGAATATGTTACTCCAAGCCCTTCTGAATTTCATGACTTGGTTTGGGAAGTCTGGAGTGATTCTAATTAATTTGCCTCTAAATGTCACTTCGCCTTTTGTTTTTGTTGCCTTTAAGATTCTCTGCTTGGCTTCTACATTGGTCATTTTGACAGTTATGTGGTGTAGGGATCTTCTCCAATCCTGTCTAAAGGGAATTCTATAAGTTTCCTGGACCTGTGTATTGACCTCTTGCTCTATGTTTGGAAAATTTTCTGCTATTACTTCCTTGAAGAGATTGTTGATCCCTTTGGTTTCACTTTCTTTTCCCTCCTCTATTCCAATTATTCTTAGATTAGCTCTCTTAAAATGGGCCCATATTTCTTAAATATCAGATTCCTGCTGTCGGATATTTTTTTCTAGATTAGAAAGTATGCGTTCATTTTTGGAATGATCATCTTCTAAGAGTGAGATTCTGTTCTTCATGTGGTCTAATCGATTGTTTGTACTTTGAATTGAGGCCTTTACTTCAATGATTGCATCCTTTATTTCTTTTAGACTCTCTAAATTCTTTTCGAAAGTCCTGTATTGTTTCTACAGTTGTATTTCTGATTTGATCTTCTGGAGATCTCTGAATTTCTGTGTTATCAGGTTCTGATATTATGGAGTTGTGGGCATTCATTGCTCTATTGTTTTACTCTTTCCCATGATTTCAGAAGTTTGTGCCTTCTCTGGGTTCTTCCCCGGGTCACCACAACTTCACTTAGGGTGCTCTGGATCTTGAGTTTGTGGTAATCTCAGCCGCTACTACTCCTTTACTGGGTTGTATCACAAAGTCTCAGACCCAGGGAGTTAATCGAGGCTGCGTGAAACCGTGCCGAGCTGGGCGTTTTCCCACAAGGAGCTACGACTAGGGTGTGGTATCTTTACCACCACTACTCCTTCACTGGGTTGGACTGCAAAATCTCAGACCCAGGGAGATTATCAAAGCTGTGCAAGTCCTTGGGTGTGCAGTGCTGAGATTTCTCCCGTAGGGACTGCAATTTCACTTATAGTTATTGTGCATGGTGATCTGGAGCCATTGCGGTCTTGGTGAACTCGCTGCCGCTGCTGGCAATATGGCATTTCTGCCATGCCCTCGGCTGTGAGGCTGGCATATTTCTTTTCTGGTTTTGAGCTCCATTCTGAGTCCCTAGAAGATGTGATGATCTTGGCCACTGGGAGTTTTAGACGTTCTTTGCGCTGAAAGAACTGCTGAATTATACCCAGATCCACAGCTACTTCAGCTCCTTGATTACCTTTTCTCTCTGGAGCCTGGTTCTGTGAGGCATGATGGTGCAAGTGCGGCTCCACAATGCAGGCTGGTTTGTTTTCTGGTCTCTGGTTGTTCTTCTAGTCTTCTTTTTCTCTGTCCCTTCCTTGTGTTTACATTTTTTATTTCTCTGCTGCTAGTGTTTTCTAGCTATAAAAAGCACTGATTTTGTGGCAAAAGAGATCGAATGTTAGCAGGACTGCTAAACGCTGCTTTTCTCCGTTGCCCTCTTCCCGGAAGTCTGGCTTATGCCTTTAATCTCAGTATTTGGGAGGTTGAGGTAGGTGGATAACAAGTTTGAGGCCAGCGATCAGTAACTTACTAAGACACTGTTTCAAATTTTAAAAAATTAGCTGAGAGTATAGCCAGGATAAAATATCGTAGGATTCAATCCCTAGTGCCACAAAAAGTATTAGAAAAAAAAACATATTCAGATATTAAAGAATAGGGAAATATGGTGCATTATTTTCCATGAGAAGTCCAGGGAGAAGGTGAGCCCATTAGAGTCATTCCCAATGGTTCATGTGTAAAGAATAAATGGTGATACAGCATGGGGAGGCTCAAGGGAAAAGCTGAAGTCAGTTTCGTAACATTTGAAAGGTTGTGCTTTTCACATTGAGCTAATGAGGAAAACTGGTACCACTCCATTTTTGTTTGCATTTCTTGCATCACATATGCACTTGTCTTAGTCACTTCCTAATCATGAATGTGTCTTAGCCTTGACTTCCTCACATTAGAGATGAAGATAATAAAAAATAAAAATGAAGATAATCTTATCTGTAGAATGTGCTTTTCTCCTGTATGTGCATACTCATGTGTCTTGTCCAAGATCTAGTGCTTTGTTCCTTGTCAAGTTGACCAAGGTATTTGAGGGCAGAGTGCACTAACCAGATAATATACCAGAAAAGCTGTGTCAATACATATACATGGTCAAATTCCAGTCCCTGTCACAAATTTTGTTCTGCAATGACCCTGATATTTTTTGGCCAGGACTGGAGTCTTTGGCCAAACATCTGGTCAAGCTGGATAGAACTCACTATTCATAATCTATACATTCCCATTAGCAAAGGAAAGAGTTCTTCCAGCCCCTCTGTGGCTGAGCTATGTCTCCCAAGAGAGGCTGACTTGGCTCCATTTATTTCAATCATGGAGACACCTTAGCCTGCCAGCCAATGGGAATGCATCCAGGTTCCCATCAATCCTAGGCAACGTGTTTGAAATTCTGTCCAACTCTTGAGCTGTAAAAACTGTGTTTACTGTACAACACAATTCTTGTGAGTTCTAAACATTGGGCCAATATTACTGGCTACCAAGGCATATCTATAAGTAGAAGGGTCATTCTTATCGGCTCTTCTTTGTTATAATTTATATCCTGTGGCACCTGGCCTGGTTCAGAGCCCAGAATGACCTGGGATTCCTCAGGAGAGTCCTTCACCTAGGGTGCAGGCAGCCATACAATTCACTCCTCCACTTGGGTCACCTGGGAAGTATGCAGCTTTTCAAGAAGGGAAGAAATTCTTGGAGCTCCAAGCCAAGCCGTTGCCTCAGTGACCTCCTGATTCTTTCCATTTAACAATTTGGATTTTCTCCCACCATCACTTTAGTGTGCTCAATAAACTGGTGGTTTACGGTTAGTTTCCACTTTCACAATTCTATTATATTGGCATTATTGAGATACAATGACATCATGTAGGCAAATTTTCTTGCGTTGATTTGTTTTGGGCTGGTTGGAGGTAATGCCAAAATTCCGAGGTCTCTGGGAACAGAGCCAAGAGACGTTTAGCTTCTTAGTCAGAGTCAGTGTCCGTGGGAGCGGATCTGGGAAACTCTTGTGGAGGATCTATGGCCAAAACCGAATAATCAAATTTTGTTCTGAATAGAGTCCTTCATATGACATTAGGAAAAAACCACACAACACTTGTAGGAAAAGTTTTAAAAGAATAATTTGAATGGTTAGGAAAACAAATTAAAGAAGTGAATTCACAGTTAACTATTTTTACATGTTTGGTTTAAAGGTACTTGTAAGATTAATCATATAAACTGTTGGGCCTTTCTCAGGCAGACTTCCCACAGACCTTAGGATCCAAATCTGAAAATGTTTCAGATTTCTGTAAATTTATTGTTTTATTTTATTTTTGAACTGAAGCTAGAATCCAAGGGAATTCTACTTCTAAGATACACACTTGGACCTCTTAATTTTTATTTTTATTTTGAAACAGTCTCACTAAGTTGCTGAGGGTCTTACTATGTTTGACTATAGTACATATAAAGAACTAATAAAAGAAAATTTTATGAAGTCAATTTTTTTGTGGTACTGGAGATTCAATTCAGTGGCGTCGTACCTCTCAGCTACACCTCCAGCCTTATTTTACTTTTTTTTTTTTTTTTTTTTTTTGGTGGTACTTGGGGTGGTACCCAGAGGCTTTCTACCTCCGGGCTATACTCCCAGATCTATTTTATATTTTACTTGGAAACAGGGTCTCACTAAGTTGCTGAGAGCCTAAGTAGCTGAGGCTGGCTTCGAACCTGTGCGATCCTCCTGTGTCAGCCTCCCAAGCACGGGGATTACAAGAGTGCGCCACCAAGCCCAGCTCTTATTTTATTTTTTATTATAAAACATGGTTTTACTAAATTACCGAGGATCTCCCTAAATTGCTGAGGCTATCCTCAAACCTTCAATCCTCCTGTCCCAGCCTCCCAAGTGCTGGGATTGCAGGTATGTACTACCATGCCCAGCTTAACATTAATTTTAAAAGAAAATAATTATAAGTGTATGTGCTTAATAAAAATACAGATGTAATAGCATTTTGCTGTTAAAAACAAACTTTTTTTCTTGCAGTAATCCAGAACTGGATAAATGAAAACTAAGCATATGCACCAACTTCATTGCCAAGTTGTATATTTCTGTATCAGGAATACTTAGTATAATGTTAAACCTGATATGAACTACTAAACCTTTATAAGGTATTCCATGAAGGAGCTTTCTGTCAGTGTTATGCATACATTTTATGCCTGTCAAATGAACTGGCAGTCTCATATGTAAAATCTTACATTCAAGAACATCCTGTGTTCTTGACAAGAGGTCATACTCACTGAGGTTTCTTATTGTTGTTGTTGTTTGTGATGATGGCAATTGAACTCAGGGGCATTCTACCTCTGAGCTACACCCTAGCCCTATTTTATTCTTTTTTTTTTTTTTAAATAAGGTCTAAGTTACCACATGCTGGTCTCAAGCCTGCAATCTTGCTGTCTCACTCTCCCAAGTGCTGGAATATATATCTATTAGGAGATGTATTTAACTTATATATAAACTTAACATATATATTGTGTGTGTGATGCTGGGAATTGAACTCAGAGCTATTCTACCTCCAAGATGCACCCTTCAGCCCAATTTAAATTTTTATTTTAAAATGAGGTCCTTCTAGATTGCTGATTCTCTCTACTTTCTGAAGCCATCCTTGAACCTGCAATCCTCCTGCTTCAGCCTTTTTAGTACTGAGATTACAGGTATGTACCTCCATGCCCAGTTGAATATATTTATTCCTTCTAGGTAGTATTTTAAATGGCAACAAATATAATTTTTAAATTAACCATGAATGCTATCTAATGTGAATGAACTCAGTTTCAAAGACATCCTCTGCAAGATGTTGTCAAGACATGACTTAAATTTTGTGTAATTTTGCATTGTTTGACATCTTATTCAAGGATGACCTAAATTAGTAGAGTTTACTTTGGTATGTGCTGCTTTGTATAAACTGAAACTGAATGACCATGTCACATGCCAGGCAAGTTGTAACTTGGATATCATTGCCTATGGTTTAATTTATTCATTATAATATTGGTAGTATTTGTGTGTTTTATTTTTTAAAAAATGATCATTTGATATTTTAAATGGATTTTTATCATGTTATAATTTTAATAAATACAATTAGAATAAATAATAAAGCAAGTGTGACACATTTGAATTTAGATTTCTAATTCTTGTTGATTTACAAATATAAATGGTTAAATTTTTATATATTATAGATTCTTTATTTAGAAATCATAATAGAATTTTTATCACCTTTTTCATTAAACTTAGTCATGGCTTTATAGCTATCTTCCTAAGCTGATGGTGGAAGAGAGGAGAGATCACTTCAAAAATTTTAATGTATGAAGTTGCACTTGAGGATGGCCAGGTATTTTGTAATTGTTTTGCTATTCAGTTTGAAAAGTGGTATCCCCAGTGCTCAGATAAATATGCCAGTATCATGAAGTGCTAGGAAAACGACATTGCTTCTACATGTTCCTGTGCCTTCAGTAGAACTTGTAATTCTAGGACCACACACCCATGCCAACTGCAGTATATTTGAAAATTGAACCTATGAAAACATATAAATAGTTTTTAGGTCAAGATAAAAAGAAATGAAACCAACACAACTAATCCTTAGTTTTGTATATATAGAGCAACTTGACCAGGACCAATTTAACAGAAACATAATGCATGACAAATAAGAGTAGCAAATCTAAACAAAAAGTTTTAAGAACCAAACTTTTTTGTTAAACCATTAGATTTTTATAATAAAGTAATAGTCAGAAATTCACAATCATTATAACATAAAACTCATGTCCTTCAAAAATGTGAAAACACTTTAATATAATTTATGTTGTTTACACATTAGGTGTAAGAAATAATTTTACTTAGTTATAAGTACAGTGAATTTGATTAACAAAATCTCAATTTACAAGATAGAAGTAAATGCAGACATATATTCATTATCAAATTATAAAGTAAAAATTAACAGTTCTTGTTGAGATATGTCTACTATTCTTAGCTTCAGATAATAGAGTCAATCATTTTGGTATACTTAGTAATAAGTATTAAAACAATGGAACGTTGAGATTTGAAAACAATGTCAGTAAACCATTGAAATTTCACATTCACATTATACAGCCATCACAAATCCACATGTGAATGTTAATAATGTAAAAAAATATAAAATGATTGTAATATAACCATCTAACCATTAACATATGGAGTTTTAAGACCACTATTTAATCTGCTAATTTGCTCTGAAATATAAGCAGTTGCTTTTCTGTGATACATGACATGTCTTTGAGCCTTAATACTTAATTTGAAATATTCTTAGTGTAAAAATATACCAAAGTAAATATAAAAGGAGACACTTATTTACAAAACAATATTGTATACATATTATATAAATGCAATAGTTTCAAAGTCTTTAATACAATATTGATAGAATCAGTCATTTTCATTATTTTACCATAAAATCTTCAGTGTTTAAAAGGCAGGCTATAATTTTGAGATTTTGATTTAAAAAATGAACACTATTTGTCTGCCTTTTAAGATAATGCAGTTTCTCCAAATATGCTACAGAATTGAAAGCTGATCTAGAAAAATGATTCTTCTTTCATTAAAGAAAATCCATTCCCCATTTTGAGGTGTATGAAAATGCACCTGAAGAAAGGAGAATCATTATTTTATTGAATGTTTTTTACTTGATAAACCTGGTAACATTAGCCTTTCAGCCTACTGTATTAGCACCATTGGTATGGATTATTAATATACTGTCCAATGTATAGGAATGGAAACTTGCATATGGTATGCCATCCCTATTTTTGTGGAATTTTATCTTACCAGGTATGCAATCATACAATAAAAATTCAAATGTATATGAATGTTTAAATGATGATGAAAAAAACCCTGCATTTGCCAGTACTCTAAATAGATATTTTTCTGTAAATAGTAAGTAGAACTGTAAAGAAATAAACTTTAAAGCATACTCCTTTAATTCACCAGAACACAAGGAGACTTATTTTCATTTTCTTGTCTATGTTGTAATATATATATATATATATATGAGCATAAATGTAATTTGATCTCCTTCTAGTTCAACAACTGTGGAAATCATAAAACTTCCTATTGTGTGATTCATTTTGATGGTTAAATGCCAACCATTGCATATCTTCTCTCTTTTAATTCATATACTGCAGTTAGTGCTTACGTTGATTCTAGCATACTCTAGGCCTACAGCCTGTGTACATAATTTCACAGTTTCAAAATTGTTGAGGGGAATACCTTCCACGTATTGGGAAGTTATGAACCTAATATAAACCTCATGAACACCCACAGCGATCTACTACCATAGCTGGAATTTTTCCATATATTATTTGTTCTTTGCCATTAAAATACAGCATATTAATTGGAGACATCTTTGTGGGAGTACAGCAGGGGCCTGCTGAACCTCTGGGATTTGCTTGGTGTACAAGATGAGTATGAGGATATTTTTGTAGGAATACAAATTCACACTCTCCAGAGCAGTAATTAGCCTTATATCTTTTGGGTGCAATAATCCAGTCCCATCCAAAAGCTTCAAAATCCACTGTCAGTGGGTAGCGACAGCATCGTGATTCTGTTGAGTGCTCGTCACAGTCAAGACCAAAATCTCTTCTGGATCTTTTTGGTGTGTCTGTCACCTTGACCTCTAAAAAGGGATTCTGCATGGAATGGGAAGAGTAACATTAATAGAGCCTGAAACATTTTTCCTACATTAACAGATCATTATTAGGAGAAACTAATCACTTGTTTCTACCAGATTTATTTTTTAAAAGCACAGGATTAAGGAATTTTAATTTACACTATGGCTCAAAGAGTACAACAATAATATGAGTTTCATTAGGTCGGTTCCTTCTTTGTCTTTTTATTTACTTGTTCATTTGAGTAGGACCTGAGGAATGTGCTACACTCCTAACCCTATTTTATTTAGCTAAGTTACTATGCACTGGCCTTTAACCTATGATCCTCCTGTCTCAGCCTCACAAGTACTGGAGTTACAGGTATGTGACACTGTGCCTATCTTATGTCTTTTTAATTTCCCCCCAATTTGAATATTAGACTACTTATAATGTAATAGATACCTTGAAAATATGTATGGGAAGAATGTGAGGGAGGAGTAAAGGAAAGGAGAATGGGAAGTGAGGGAGAAGATGAACTTTATCTCCATGACTTTTGACTATATGCATTGGCTCAGCATGTCTGAAGAATCCTGGGTGGTTGGGTTCACTCATCCATTTCTTGCTACCTAGGCATTTATTTATTCAGGGAAACTTGGGTATTAAAGTCAGAGTTAAATAGCTACCTCTGAGCATTGCATAGATAATAATGGGGGAAGGTAGGGTGGTGAAGGTTTATATATATTGGGATGAAAAGAGAACCCTCAAGAAAGGTAAGGACACTCATGCAAAACAATAATGATATTTCCTTTATTCTTTATCTGAAAAATATTTCTCTTAAGATATTTAAATAATGAAAAATATCAGTATTGTTACTGATTTGACCCTGCTTCCAGAGAAAAACCTGAGGAATACATCATATTAACCACCTGTTTCGTTATAATTAAAACCTGTCATATTAGCAACTTAAATAATTAAAATACTATCTGTAAAATTGAATAGTTTTAAATTATCAATAATAGTCTTTATCTTATATAAAAATTAAAATAGGTCTGCTAGTTATTACTTATGATTGTCAAAAAGAGTAATATCATTTGGAGAGCAATAGTATTTAAAGTAGCAAAAGAAAAATAAATCACTTAAAATTATATACTCTAAAAACTAATACATTTATATTTATAGCAGATCCGATTTGCTAATTAAATAATCTTTATCATTAAAACAATTTCTAGCCAGGCGTGGTAGCGCACACTTGTAATCCCAGCATTCAGGAGGCTGAGACAGGAGGATCGCACAGGTTAGAAGCCAGCCTCAGCTACTTAGTGAGGCTCTTTGCAACTTAGTGAGACCCTCTTTCAAAATAAAGAATAAAAAATAGGGCTGGAGGTGTCACTCAGAGGTAGAATGCCCCTGAGTTCCATCTTCAGTACTGCAAAAAAAAAAAAAAAATCTAATTCTAGATTAAAAAGATAATTTGTGTTTATTGTTTCCAAGTATAATTATATCAATAGATAGAATTAAAAAGTTTTGATCACATTAAATGCAGTTTTCAAAAAAATAGTAGGTAAGCCAGAATAATAATTTTAAATTTTACTAGATTTTAAAATCTTCTTATTAATTTTTATAATATAATTAGGTGTTGCCATATCCCTGGCTTGATGTTAAATTAGTTGGCATTCACTAAGTAAACTCTTGCACAAGAATCTTAAGGCAGTTCAGAAATAAGCTAGGTGGCAAAGGTTAACTAGCCTGGAAATTAATTTTTTTTTTTGTGGTGCTTAGGGTTGAACCCAGGGCCTCATGCATGCAAGGCAAGTGTTCTACCACTGAGCTATATCCCCAGCCCAGAAATTAAAATTTTATTAGGGCTTTTCCACAAGTAATCTACATATATATCAGTGTATTAACATCCTTCAAGTACTGAATATATTTATCAGGAGGTCCTTAAGTAAAATATATTTCACAAAATACAAATCTACACATATACTTTGTCAATTGATATAAATAAAAGCATCTTACTTTAATTATAGATTTTGAAGTTATATTTTTCTGCTTTATGCAAAGCCAGAAATTTTTAACTCATTTTGGGGAAAAAAAGTTCTAATTTGTTGAGTATATACTAGAATCTATAGAGTTCAAATTTTATTTACATAATTATGTACTTTATCAATGAAAACCACTTTATATTCCATCCCCAATTCAAAAGAACCCCTTACAGAGTTAGGAACCCTGGTAAGATTGTTTTTTAAGACCATCATGCAAAGTAAGAGTATCAGGGCGTGTTTCATAGGATATGAAATTGGACGCTTACTTTTATTGGGTACAGGGCTGCTATTGGGGTAAGATACTCTTGTCTGGCTTATGAGCATAGGAAGTTGGTAGTTATTTTCCACTATTATTCATTCACCTTATGAATAAAAATGTAACAAGATTGTGAAAATGTTATTTTCAATTAACACTTACCAGCCCATCTTCTCCTGGTCCTGGGAAGGTTACAGCAAGATCATGACCATTCTCATCTAAAGCTTTGATTTCAATGCCTAAGTTGGATTCAGGTTGTTTGAGCCAATTTTGCAACACTGTCTTCACATCAATGCTTTGCCAAATACCAGTGCCTGGGTTCATGTCAAGTTTCAGAGATCGGATTCCAGTATACCTTGTACCGTCTTTCATGGGTTTGATGAGTCTCAGGATTTGCACAAACACTGTTGTAGGCATCTTGACGGGTCTCAGATATATCCACAGTTGAGCCTTTACTACTTTATTATATTGTATTTTAGAGCTAAATTTAAAGAAGCAACATTTTGGTTTTCCTTCCACTTGCATTAGAAAATCAGCTATAAATGAATAAGAAAAGAGTTATTGCAATTTATTCTCATTTTTAAAAATTAGCAAAATCCTTTCACATTAATGGTTGAGCATTTTTTCCCGTTTGGATAAGGTATGCATATGTAGTTTTAATACTATATGGAAATTCGTTCATAACTTGAAATTTTCAAAGAAAATAATTACTTTAGCTTTTCAGAATTTTTAAGATATATGTATTTTCAGCTACTTGTGAGGAAATCTACTCCCTTCCATAGAACTATGGGCTAAGAAAAATCTTATGAAGGAATGAGCAGTGGGTGAAACTTTAAAACGATGATGAGTAGAGAGAACCAGAGACCCAGCGGAGGAACATCTCCTAGAATTCTTTGGGAATCTGAGTAGTTACGCTTACTGAGCAGCTGTAGCGATCAGTCTGGATGAAGGAACCCTTCCCCCAGGCCTGAATTACCTGGGGACAAGACACACTGAGCAACTTACTGAGCCTCAGGAAGAAGCAGAAAATGTAGTACATCTGTTACATTTGGCTCTGGAATAGCCTTTCAAAGGAACAAAAGTAAGCAGGTAATTAGCACCAAAATTTAGGTGTCATACACAAGCTGTCTCAAAAGTTAGAAAATATTGTCTTTAGGGCCAGCCTGTGATTGTAAAGCACAAGTGTAAACAATTTCCTTTCTTTAGGTTGTCCAAAATTGTATATAAATAGGGAAATTCTGTTCCAGAACCATTTGAGAGCAGTCTTAAATGAAAATTTGTTATAACCTGATTACTTAATAAGGGAAGCAGTAATTTAAACAGTAATTTAAAACTGCTTCAAGCCTGGTTTAAAGTTTATGTATCACTGTTTTAAGGCACAATCACAGACACATGGCACAAAAATCTTTCTTGTCATGCCTTCTCTGTCAAGGTGCCTGTCTCACTTTTCTAGAAGAAATATTCTTTCTAAGCTGACAAAAAAGAATATATGAAACAGATTATCTTTCAGAAGCAATGTTGATCTACAGATAATAGTCTTTCCTCTCATGAAGAATAAAATACTTTAGAAAGTTATTAAGCAATGTGCCTGTTCAAGGTACTTTGAACAAGAAGAGTATCCTGAGCGAGGTACAAGTAGGATTGTGAGCCATTTACCTACTTACTTAAAATGTTTATCTCCTGGGCATTTTCTGATATTTGGCTCATGATTATCAGTATGCTATGTTTATGTTAGCATTGCTCTTACTAAGCCATTAAATAATTATTTTACTTTGCAATGTCCAGCTTTTAAAATTTAACATTTTAATTTGTGAAGAACCTAAAAACATTATGAGAGTTTATTTTGCATAACAGAAATCACTCAAGGTGTGCAGCAGTGCTCAAATAAACCTAAGCATCAGGAAATTTCTCTTTACTCTTAATGAGAAAAGTATTAAGTGCTTTAGACAGCCAAATGCAACTAGAAATTTTCATGTAAGTTTTTAATATTTCTTTTAATATCTCTCAGTCCTTACCTTGATAGTATCAGGCAGTGAAAGCATAAGCATGTCCTATTTTCCCTATTAAACTAAAGAATATTAATGCTGTGCAACCATTTAATTTTAGCTTTTTGCCTCTATAAGGAAATAATATAGCAGATTTTAGTCTCAGTATATTTCTCATGAAATCTCAAAAAAAGAAACTCCTTTTTCTTCTACTTACATTCAAGCCAACAGCTTGTTAAAAGAGCCTGAAAATAGATCTGTTTCTCATAAACACTAGAACAACAGTCAGCAGAACTGTTGACACTAACAGAACTACTCACATTCTGTAGGCATCGTAATGATTGTTTCCGTCGTGGCGTGGTAATCGTCGTCCTCCAAGGAGCCATCGCTGCTGTCATCCCTCTGGACGTCGTACTGATCAATCAGTTCCCGGAGTGGAGGAGCTTTGGGTAAAAGTTGTCTGATAGCATCTTTGCTGATGTTGGGAGCTGTTTCCAGGCGAAGCTTACTGAGGATTTGAATTTTTATGGCTTCTATTCTTGAATATTTAGTGTTTTGTCTCCAAGTACATGCATTGCACGGCCCCTCTTTCTCCACATTCTCTTTTTGCTCACTGTTCTCATTTAGATCCACTGGGCCAGCAACAATCAGCATGAACAGGTAAATATAAATGTAGAGTTGCAGTTTTTGCATGATTTTAAAATCCATAGAGTCTTTTCCCTGGTTCTTGTTTCTTCCTTTTGCTTTTTGTTTGTGTTTGCTTTTGCTTTTGAGTAATGCCAAGCAAAATTTTAATGCATGTACAGTCTGAGAGACAACTTGCCACACCAGTGAATCTTTTATACTGTATTCCAAGTGGCTTTTTATATTCCAACTTAGATGAGACAAGTGTCGTCAGGATCTAGGATTGGCTCTTGCTCCACAATGAATCTCGCTGTCAGAGGTTAAAACCCTGTCTGTCACAAGTCACCAAGCAGTATTTTGTTACAATCGAGGGTGAGCCGATTCATTTGACTACTTCATAAAAGAAATAAATCCACAAATAATGAAAGATATATGTGACATTTGAAAAATTAAAGACCATGTTAATAATACAAACTATACTTAAATCCTCCTACTCTTTATAAAACTCTCAAGTTGTAATTTAAAGCATTAAGTTTTAACTTATATTGCACACTTAAAATATGAAATGATACTTCCTCAAAAATCAGCATGATTTCATATTGTTTAAGCAAAATTTGTAGCAAAATGATTTCTGTTTTGTTAAATAATTTTAATGCTATGTAATTAGGGAATAAAAATTGGGAAGGCTTGAATTAAAAATTATGATTGCAACAGTAGCAAAAAATTTTCATCTATAATTTGAGAAACTTGTTTTCCTGACTGAATTCTCAGCACATATTGAAAATCATTCTTATTAGAGTGTTATATTGTGCATGAAATTACTTTCACATAGCTTAATGTCTTTAATACAAAAGCTCTGCTCCATTTTGGCTGATTACTCTTATGTTATTTCCTTTTCTAAATGTACAGGCTGAAATCACTCAAAAGTGTTTCTTCATTGTTTAATGCAAGAGGGCAATGTCAGCTAGTAGAAAAATCTCACTTTAGAATAAGAAGGTTAATGGCTTTTGTAGCTGACATTTCAGTGTTTGTGATGTTTTGCCTCGGATTTCCTGAGGTAAAAGTAAAAAGTGTAATATCTTTTCTTTATAAATTATGTCAGAGTATTGTGAACACATAAAAGCGGAAGAGCACCATAAAAGAGGGATGCCCTTCTGTTGTTTCCCAATGCTGTGATGGGTTTGCACCCCTTTGCCAGTTTCTCATTTTGACCAGAGGGCAGACACCTGGCAGGGATTTGGGGTAAGGTCTGGGAGCAGAGAATGGAGCTTTTTGTTCTCCAAATTTAAGTGGCCTCTATAGGGATCAAACTCTCACCCTTTGCTTTGGAAGCCACAAGATCTAATCAAATGAACTATTAAAGAGCTAAACAAACATAGCCAGAGAGGAACAGAAGATGTTTCCAGGCTGCATATTTCTGCTTCCTATTCCATTTTGGGAAGCGAAGGACTCCTAAGAGATTTAATCCATTACTTTTCCCCCCTCGCCCCACCCAAGATAATGCGGTGGCTCATATAAAATATTTATTTTTTAGGTCACTACCATTTTTGTGCACTGTACACCAATTTACTGCCTCGCTGCACTAAAATGCAACTCAGTAGCCTGAAAAGTTAATGCATTTTCATCAAATTCTTAAGAGGCGTCTACATCTCTTGAGAAAAAAATGGCCTTACATAATGCACTGGATTTGCCCATCATTAAAGATTAAGGAAAACCAGACACAAGCCAGATGCCCTGAAGATTTCAGATTCTCTTTGTTTTGGGACAGTATTAGATCTGGTTTATAAAATTTTGTTAATAAAATTTAGTTTTCATTGTATACATCTTTATAGTGTTGCCATCATTGTTACATGTGCTTCTATACACTTTTAAGTAAATCAAACCTTTAAAAAAATGCTTAATATTCCATAGCAGTTCGGCTCCAGAGTCAGACAGATCTGAGTTCAAATCTCAATTTAGCTACTTCTGTGTGATAATGGATGAGATAGTACTTAACTTCTTCCTTACAGGGGTTTGAGGCGATATAATTTAATAGTGCATGCAAATTGCTAAATATAGCACCTGTCACGTGGTAAGTAATTGATAACTGGCATTTGAGTGCTTGCTCTGTATCATGAAGCCGGGTTTGAGATTATGCTTAAAATCACCCTCCACATAAACTAAACTGCGTCAGGTTGCAGCTGCCAATTATCAGTTCACACAGCCTCTCTCTCTGGACCTCCCTCTGAAGTTACTTTCCTAAGTCAGCCCTACTGCAAGGCATTTCAGCTCTTCAGTTGAAT
Source organism: Muscardinus avellanarius (assembly GCF_963383645.1). Taxonomy (NCBI): domain Eukaryota; kingdom Metazoa; phylum Chordata; class Mammalia; order Rodentia; family Gliridae; genus Muscardinus; species Muscardinus avellanarius. The sequence continues at coordinate 47,368,658 of NC_137787.1, read as the reverse complement.
TACCTAGAATAAAGTAAAAAGTGGTTGTCACTTAGTCAATTCTCATTATTCATGAAGTCCATATATGGAAATTTTCCTACTTCCTAAAATTTATTAAAAACAATCAACATTCCTCGTGCTTTTACAGTCATTCATTAACATTCTTTGGGCAGCAAAACATTTGAGGCTTCTGACACACAGGTTCCCTGCTGAGGCCAGACAGGGCAGCGCTCTGTCTATTTTAGCTCTCACACTTTGAATGAGTGCCCATTTTTTAGCCTGTTTAGTGCCACTTTTTTTTTTTTTTAAATTTGGGGCATTTTGCTTCTGTTGCTGACTTTGCTGTTTGAACACAGTCCCCAGAGTTCTGAAGCACTGCAGGTTATTCTTAAGCACGAGAGGGCTGTGCTGGAAAGTAGCATGGTGGTTGCCAGAGGTGGGGATGGGGTTGTTCCTGTTTAATGGATACAGAGTCTCAGCTGGAGAGGATGAAAAAGGAGATAGATGGTGGTGATGGTTATACAACAATACAAATGCACAGAAAGCCACTGAACTGTAAACGTAAAAATGGTTAAAATGGCCTGAAATGGTGGTGCACACTTGTAATCCCAGTACTTCGGAGGCTGAGACAGGAGGATGGTGGTTCAAGGACAGCCTCGGCTACTTAGTGAAGCCTTCTACAACTTAGTGAGATCTTATTTCAAAATAAAGAATAAAAAATAGGACTGGGGTGTAGCTTGGAGGTAGAATGCCCCTGGATTCCATCCCCAGTGCCGAAAGAAAAATGGTTAAAATGGTAAACTTTATGTCATCTGAATTTTATCATGATTTTTTAAGATCTGTGATATATCTTTTTGTTTGTTTGTTTGTTTGTTTGTTTACTTACTTATTTATTTATTTATTTATTTAGTGGTACTGGGGTTCCTGGAAGCCCTTCTATCTCCGGGCTACACTCCCAGACCTATTTTTATATTTTTATTTGGAAACAGGGTGTCTTAGGCCAGCACGGCTGGCTTCGAAGTTGTGCCATCCTCCTGTCTCTGCCTCCCAAGAGCGGGGATTACAAGCATGCGCCACCATACCCTGCCTGTGATATATCTTAAGAAAAGATATATATTCTTATTAAAAAAACACATGTGTTAGAAAAGTTTGTTCAGCCATAGTTAAGTGTTTCTGACTGTGAGTTAACTGTTAATGAATGAACAGCACATATTAAATAAGATCTTTCACTTAGCATAATATTCTTTAGCTCCACCCACTTTCCTGCAAATGACATAATTTTGTACTTTATGGCTGAGTAGAATTCCATTGTCTGTATATATCACATTGTCTTTATCCATTAATCTGTTGATGGACACCTGGCCTAGTTCCATAAGTTGGCTTCTGTGAATTGTGCTGCTGTAAACACAGGTATAGGTTAGCCATCTTTATGAGAAGTTTCTCAGAGGAATCTGAATTTAGGTGGCCAAGGTAACTTATATTATTGTTCCTTGTAGTCGGTGGCCAGTTTTGTGTGTTATATTTAATGTAATGTCAGTAAGGTGGCAAACAGACTTCTCTCATTTCTATTTCAAATACCCATAAATTGTCTCAAAACAACTTTGAGAGTACAAAACATATTTCTCCCAACAATGGCTGTGATTTTACTCTTTTCAGATTCTGGGAATTATTGTGCTAATGTAGAGTTGAAAGAAGTTTAATGATGTGGCCAAAAACAGAAGGAAGAAGAGACTAGGGATTAGAATAAAAATTCCACTATTTTTGGAAACACCCAGAAAGTTATATTTTATCAAATTACTGTTGCCATTTGCTTACTTTGGTGTTTTTCCATGATGATTATTATGAAAGCCAGAAAAAAAAAAACCCTGCATCGTGTTCAGATCATGTAACATCATGAAAAAGTGGTTAAAAATAATTGTCCATCCGGGTCTGGTGGTGCACACTTGTAATCCCAGGTTATAGGAGGCTGAGACAGGAGGATCGCAGTTCACGGAGAGCCTCGTCTACTCAGTGAGGCCCTCCACAACTCAGTGAGACCCTGTTTCAAAATAAAGAATAAAAATAGGGCTGGGGGTGTAGCTTGGAGGTAAAATATCCCTGGGTTCCATCTCCAGTACTGAATATATCATATATTATATATATATATATATGTGTGTGTGTGTGTGTGTGTGTGTGTGTGTGTGTGTGTGTGTAGATATAATATATATAATCTCAAGATATAATCAGTACTGGAATTGTTTTAGGAAAAATTTGAATGCCTATAATGTACCTGATACTATGTTAGATTCTGAAGGTAAAACAATGAACCAGACAAATACAGTCACATTCTTAATAAAACCTGTGGTCAAGTTTCTTCATATAAAGTATGAGGACTTTTTTTTTCATTAGGTAGCCCCTAAGGTAGTAATTCTTAAGCTTTTTTTAAATCTCAGGATGACTTTACCCTATTCAAAATTATTTAGGATACCTCAAATCTTCTATTTGTATAGGTCTTATCCATCAATATTTAACATATTATGAATTAAAACTGAGAAATTTTAGTATATAGGCATATGCAAATATAATTCTATTTCCTACAGAGGAATGATTGTCCATATATATATATATGAACAATATAATGAAATCTCTGGAAGACTTCATTCTACACATAAGAATGAATGAAAGAGAAATTATTATAAAATAGTTTTTAATTTTCAGACCCCTGGAAAGGCCTTGACAACCACACCAGAGATCTCTAACTACACTTTGAGAACCTTAATTCAAAGTAATAAATGTATTCTACTGCAATTGAATATTTCCCACTGCAATTGAAAATTGAATAACAAAAATTAGTATAAACTATAAATAATATATCAATTATTATTATTTGTAGCTATTATGTACGATCTTATAAATACTAAATATATATATATATATATATATATATATATATTTTTTTTTTTTTTTTTTTTAGGGGGGTGGTACTGAGGTTCCTGGAAGACCTTCTACCTCCAGGCTACACTCCCAGACCTATTTTTATACTTTCTTTATTTGGAAACAGGGTCTCTTAAGCCAACGCGGCTGGCTTCGAACCTGTGCAATCCTCCTGTCTCCGCCTTCCAAGTGCGGGGATTACAAGCATGTGCCACCATGCCCAGCTATACTAAATATTTTTAAATTACTATATTTGATGTCTCTCATTAAAAGCAAAGCCATATTGGGAAGGAGACTTCAGTTACAGTGGAAAAGATTTTACATACTGAAATCTGTAGGTGGTATTGAGAGATTTCTTGTGGATGGTCTTCAAGTCAGTCTTCAGATGAGAATATTCATACTTATAATAGAAAATCTGTTAACAAAGCTGTTGCATTTCACTGTCCTTCAAAATGCAGTCCTCCCTCTTTTGAAAATGGGAGTGCCAATCTACGTATTACAGGTTTGAAATATAGAAAATAAATATAAAGTTATAATTTTTTTTTCTTGTTTTATCATTATGAAAAAATACTAGACCCAAAGACTTAGTGTTTAAATTGTATAGGTTGTGCCCTCTCCTATTTGCATGGTTCTCACACAATATTATGGTCTTGTGTTTTCTTAGTTGTTCCCTATCTTTACCTCTCTGTCCTCAAACTATGAGCTCACTGAGGGCAGGGAATTCTTTTGTTCATTTTTGGTTCAGAACCTGGCATATAATTAGATTGGCAAAATAGTGTTATTGAATAGTCAAGCCACTGATGAATAAATGTTTCTTAAATATCAAAATGTCAACTTTTTAGTTTTTCTGCAGGTATAATTTGTCTATTTGTAGGCGTTCTAAGTGACTTTGGTGATGTTCTTAGTTTGTTCTGTTGTTCATTTATTTCTTTTGTGTTCCCTCCTACTCAAAATTGGTTTTCTAGGTTCTTTTTTTTCTTGTTACCTCCAGTAGTTACCTGGTGGAGCACTGAGCACTTTGAGCACACCAGCGCAGCCTTTGCATTTAATGCTTTATGGCTATTAGATCCAGAGCCACCCACGTGATGTGGCTACTAATGGGGACCATGCTGGGGAGTAGCCATGCTGGCGGTGGCACCACTGTTTAAAATGACCGATCCCTTACAGTTAGGTCAAACTAAGCTTAATGTGCAGGAAAGGTAACCAGAGAGGAGAATGGACATCTCAAAAGAGCAGTGATATATTTGTGTTTAAGCAAGGCCAGAATATCATAGTATGCTTTGCCTTGACTGATGGAGAGAACTTTGAACTAATTATGTGTTAAACTTCTTTTTTCCCTTCTTTTTTATAAAAGTATCAAGTTTTTCAGTGATCTTTCTCACCCTGATCTCTCGTCATACCAGCAGGAAGGAACTTCCATCCAAAGCTTAGGGTTTAACTTAAGCAAGCTTAGTTTTTTGAGTAGCCAGTTACGGTGGGCCAGGAGTCATCCTTTTTTTTTTTTTTTTTTTTTCAGAATACTCTCTTCAAAATAAATTACATAGCTGCTAAGAGGCACCTCTGAGTTCCATAGTAACTTTATAAGATTTAGATCTCTGTGCATATTCTGGATCACCTGGATAACAACCCTACATCTGCGTACTATTTCAATGTCTTAGTTTCTGCAGAATCTACAAATTCAGTGCTTACAGTTTAGTTCTTTTTGTTTGTTTGTTTGTTTGTTTGTTTGTTTGTTTTTGAAAACAGGGTCTCTTACGCCAGCTCAGCTGGCTTCGAACCTGCGCCATCCTCCTGTCTCCGCCTCCCAAGTGTAGGGGATTACAAGCGTGCGCCACCACGCCCGGCTACAGTTTAGTTTTTTACTATAATCAAGTTGGCATCAAATGCCATCTAAAGTCATAGAAGCTTACTTCTATATATATATATAGTATTCATAGGAGTGTTTATTTTTTCCTTTATAAGGAATCTTTGCATTATTCAAGCTTGAATACCTGACTCAAATAATGTTCTTATTCTATCAATAGAAAATAAGTATAGCCATTCAAGTCCTTTGCCCTAAGGCCATGGTTTGTATATGGAAAAAGCCTATGATTCATTAATTTATCTCTTTCTACTGAACTATTCACTTCTTTCTGCTGATGTTGAAATGTGCAGTAAGATTGCATGTAGGAAATAACAGCTTGCCTCACATTAATTATGCCAGTCTTTATTTGGGCTGTCAGACGTACCAGAGTCACACCGTCTCCACTGGTTTATAAACTTCCACACTGTTGCTCGCCTCCCTGGAAAAAAGAAAGCACATACTTCTGTCTAAAGCTGTACGTTTTCTTCTGCAAATTTAAAGAAGTTAAACTTCAAAATCCCTGGATTAGAAACAATATAATAATTTATTTTAATGATATTTGATGACAGATTTCCTTCATGATGCTTTGTTTTACTTAGAACAAGCACATGGCTTCCAGAGCAGATGACAGTGTAGATTGAATTGACAAAAACATATATGTGGTTTTAATATCTGCCTTCTTATTATTGTTAAGAGTTAAGCTTACAATTTTAGGGTGTTAATTTGGGGAAACTTTGTTATTATTATTACTATTACTTTGAGACAGAGTCTTCCTGTGTTGCCCAGGCTGGACTCAAACTTGAGATCCTCCTCCCTCAGCCTCCCAAGCAGCCATATGCCCAGCTTCTTTGGAGGGAACTTTGATCCTAAGTGTCAATACAGAATATGTTTATACAAATTTTAAAGGCTCCGCTTATTTTAGATTTAAAATTTAAAGTCTTGTCAGGTGTGGTGGCCCATGCTTGTAATCCCACCACTTGGGACGCTGAGACAGGAGGATCACACAGGTTCGAAGCCAGCCTCAGCTACTTAGTGAGGCTCCCAGCAACTTGGTGAGACCCTGTTTCCAAATAAAATATAAAATAGGTCTGAGAGTGTAGCGCAGAGGTAGAAAGCCCCTGGTTTCCATCCCCAGTACTACAAAAAAATAAAATAAAATTTAAAGTCTTAAAACTGTTCTTAAAGTTTGTACTGTCTCATTATTCAGTACCTTGAAATAAATGATAGCCATTGAAGTATTCAGTTCTTTATAAGAGTGCACAGAAAATATTCTTATTTCCTTCCAATTACCTAAATCATTGTTTTAATAATTTACAGAGGATTGACTTTCAGAGCCATTCTGTTTTCATATTCTTTTTTTAAATTCCTAGAAAGAATACTTTAAAATATATTTATTTGTTCATATATTTATTTAATTTTTGCTACTTTTTAATAAAAAATTTAATTTTAGGGACATAAGGGTTTTTGATGTGTACATGTATGCCTATATTTTACCCCATTAAGATGTATGACTACAGTGTACCAATAAAAAAAATTTTTCAAAGAGAAACATACAGCAAAAAAGATGATCATTTTTATTATATCTAATATACTTAAAAGCAGAAAAGAGACTGAGGTCCAGAAAGAGGTTATATGACTTTAGAATTAAGAACAGTTTATTTCTACTAGGCATGGTGGTGCACACCTATAATGCCAGTACTTGGGAGGCTGAGACAGAATGACAGTTTTGAGAACAACCTCAGCAACTTAATGAGACCTGTTTCAAAATAAAATAATAAAATAGGACTAGAGGTATAGCTCAAAGATTGAGCACTCCTGAATTGGACCCCCAGGACCCACCTCAAAAACAAAAAGAGCAGTTTATTCATTTCATTTGTAAAGCTAATTTATGTTGAAATACATTTGAAGCCCCAAGTACTTTTTTTTTTTTTTTTTTTTTGGTGGTCCTGGGGATGGAACCCAGGGGCTTTTCTACCTCGGGGCTATACTCCCAGACCTATTTTATATTTTATTTGGAAATAGGGTCTCACTGAGTTGCTGAAAGCCTCACTAAGTAGCTGAGGCTGGCTTCGAACCTGTGTGATCCTCCTGTTTCAGCCTCCCAAGCGTGGGGATTACAAGCGTGCGCCACCACGCCCAGTTCAGTTTTATATATTCTGTTCTCGTTTTCTCTTTCTCTCTCTCTCTCTCTCTCTCTCTCTCTCTCTCTCTCTCTCTCTCTCTCTCTCTCTTGGACAAAATCTTTAAGCTCCAAGTGCTTCTTTATGTTAAGATTTTTTTTAATGTTCTAAAGTTGACAGGGCCGCTGCTCACCTCCTGATCAAGTCCACGGTGGTGCCTTTCTTCCTGGACGGTCCACAGTTCTGGCCTGAAAGATGACTGAAAGACCCAGTGATGTGCTGTTGGTAGGTGGCAGAGGGGCGTTAGTGTCCACCGGCTGACTGTATTTGGATGCCCATTTGCTCAGATATAGGGGGAAAGCTTTTTATTATAGAACATCACTATTAATTTATTTCTCAATATTTAAATTATGTATTATATTCTTGAAATTAAAAATTAGTAATTCTATTTTTTCAGGTCATTTTAAACATAAAGAGTTCTATCTTTGACATTTTAGTTGGTTTAAAAATTGGTAAAACCTTGAATTATAGTAACAAACAAACGCCCATTTTCATTTAATTAGTTTTAACATGAACATTCTGGCCCCTGCTGGGAACTCCAAGAACTACATCACTTTGCTATCAATTTTTCTAAGGTCATACAGACTTCAGTGTAACCTTGAGTTCAGTTTTATATATTCTCTGCTCTCTCTCTCTCTCTCTCTCTCTCTCTCTCTCTCCCTTCCTCCCTCCCTCTCCCTCCCTCTCCCTCCCTCCCTCCCTCCCTCCCTCCCTGTAACATTCAAAACTTGGAACAAAATCTATGAGTAAGGCACTAAGTAAGGCACATCTATAAGTAATAACTAAGACTCAAAATATGCACTAACTATTGGGCATTTTTACATGATACAATGGACTTAAATCCTCATGATATGATAAAAATTTCCAGCTTAGTTTTAAATATATAAAATCTAATATTTTTATCTCTATTCTTACTCAAGAGAAACCTGATGGGAGAAACATTCACATACTCAGTAAAGTATGCCATGATAAGGACTTCTTAAAATTTCATTTCATGAAATACTTACTTGCATTTCTTATAACAGGTTACTATGAAGATGCTCCAAAAGCCACTATCTTCAAATTAAAATAAGCAATAAAGGTAAATACAAAAATCTCACAAAAAATTAGCTGCCATAATAACAGTGACAAAACCTGGCAGTGAAAGCAAGAAATGAACATTGACCTAAATTTTTAAAATAAATTTTAGCAAATCAAATTCTGCAGTACATTCAAAGAGTCATATAGTAAGCAAGCTAAAATGCAATGCAAATGCAAACATGATTCGGTATCTAAAGTCTATTGAGAACTTCAGCATACTCAGAGTTCTCAATACCCATTTGCCATCTTAATGGGTTCCAATGAAGCATTTAACACAATTTAAATGGAGCCCTTTAATTAGTACCATTCTTTATTTGGAAAAAAAAAAACTCTTCAAAATACAAATAGATTATATTTTCTTGAAGTGATAAACCAGCATTGAGCTTAATGATGAAATATTACAGATATTCCCATTTTAAAAACATGGACACCAGCCGGGGCCTGGGTCGCGGGACCCTGGGCCCTGGGCCGAACTGTGCGAAGCACGCCAGACCCCTGGAGAAGCCCGGCCCAGTAAGACGCTGGATTCTGGGCAGGGGTCGCGCGCGAGGCACGCCAGCTGGGGCCCGGGTCGCGGGACTCTGGGCCCCGGTCGAACTGCGCGTAGCACGCCAGACACCTGGAGAAACCGGGCTCAGAACAGAAAAAGATAAAGAAAAATATTGGAGAGGAGGTAAGAAAGCCATTATGGATGCCAGGACACTGGAGATGCAGAAAAAACTTATCTAAATGCACTGGAACTTATGGAAAAATTCGCCGTGAAAGAGGACTGCTATTTCTCTATATTGTTAAGAATCTCAGACATCACCTGTAAGGAGTGAGTTTAGCGGAGACCAAGGAGAAATGTGGTGTTGAAAGAGTTCTCCGCGATGGTGGTGGAGACTTGTATTCAGGAGAAGCAGAAACCGGATCTTACCAACTTTATTTTTTTGGAGAAATTACACCAAATGTCGAATGCTACCATCACGCATGCTTAGGAACACTGGACAACATTCAGAGTGGAAAAAGAGCCTGGGAAGGATTTGAAACGGTGGAGGCAGTGGCAATGCCAGTGGCCAATACTCAGGGGAGGCAGAGATCTGATACATTACACCTGGAACCTTTGAAATAATAACCACAGAGACAGTGATCGGAACCTGCTGAGGGGTTAGGCGGGCGCCGGGGCCAGTGGCCAACATCGGAGCTTGCTGTGAGGCAAGGCCACTACTGAGGCCTCCGTGGCCGGGATTGGAACCTGCCGAGGGGTTAGACCGATGCTGGGGCCAGCGAGGCCGGCATAGGAGCCTGCCATGAGGCAAGGCTTGTGCTGGGGCCCCCGAGTTCGGGTCCGGAACTGGGTTAGGCCGGTGCTGGGGCCAGCGAGGCCGGCATCAGAGCCTGCCGTGAGGCAAGGCTGGTACTGGGGCCTCCGAGGCCAGGATAATAGCCTGCCGAGGGGTTAGGCCAGTGCTGGGGTCAGCAGGCCGGCATCGGAGCCTGCCATGAGGCAAGGCCAGTGCTGGGGCCTCCGAGGACGGGACCGGAGCCTGCCGAGGGATTAGGCTGGAGCTGGGGCCAGCGAGACCTGCATCGGAGCCTGCCGTGAGGCAAGGCCGGTACTGGGGCCTCCTAGGCCAGGATAAGAGCCTGCCGAGGGGTTAGGCCGGTGCTGGAGCCAGTGAGGCCGGCATCTCAGCCTGCCGTGAGGCATGGCCGGTGCTTGGACCTCCGAGGCCAGTATCGGAGCCGGCCGAGGGGTTAGGCCGGTGCTGGGGCCAGCGAGGCCGGCACCAGAGCCTGCCATGAGGCAAGGCCGCTGCTTGAGCCAGCGAGGTCTGGATCAGTCCACTGAGTAGCCAGGCCACTACTGGGACCATCAAGAGTGGGATCGGTACTTGCAACGCAGCATGCACAGAGAAATATCGCAGAAAATATAAATCAGACGCTTCTCTTAATCAGCAATAACTAGGAGGAAAAGGGCAACAGGAAGAGGTTGAGCTATAGAAAGGGCCCTATAGTGAAGCAACTAATGTGACCAATCAGAGGGTATGTAATACTGGAGGACGGAGCCTCTTTAAAACGCAGGAGGTACATAAACAAATGTATCAAAGTAAATCACCAAAGAAGCGTGGGATGGAGAGAGGGGGAGGGAATGGGATGGGGGCTGGAGGAGGGCTAATTGGATGATGTGTGCTTGTATATCCTCTCAAGTCTTGTACTCCAATGTGATTGATATATGACTACAATGCACCAATTTAAAAAATTAATAAAAATAAATAAAAAAACAAAATAAATAAAAATAAATAAATAAATAAAAATAAAAAAATAGTTCAAGAAACTATGTACATTTATGAAGCTATGAGTACCAATTTCAATATTATGAATGGGAGGAAGAGGGAGTGGAGTGGGAAATACACTGGGCCTTGTGAGTTTATGTGCAATTGTTTTTCTATCACACTATACTTCAATATGATTATAATTATAGTGCACCAATAAAAATACTTAAAAATAGAAAAAAAAACATGGTAAGGATACCCTCAATCAATACTATTTTTTTCTAGAAGTATTAGGTAATACATAAGAGATAAGTAGTGGAGTGAGAGGCATAAATATAGGACAAGAAAAGGAAAATTATCATTATTTTTCCGGATGGTATAATTTAATCCCTGTAAAAAATATATAAAGAATCAACTGGGGAAAAGATAGAAATTCACTAAGTGGGATGGTACAAAATTAATACACTTGGAAATCAGGGTTTTCTTTATGTAAGAACTAGTCAATTGGGAAATATGATGATCAAAAAGATGCCATTCTAAAAAGATCTCAAACCAAATAAAAATACTCAAGAAAAACTCATTCATTTAGAAGTATGCAGATCCTATATTAGGAGTTCTTAACTCTGACTGAGGTTAATCTCTTAATAAAAATGCAATGCTGTGCTTCACACCAGAACAATTAAATCTTTAATGATGGAGCTTAAAAATGTACACACACACACACACACACACACACACACACACACACACACACACAATATATTGTGATACTGGGGATGGGACCCAGGAGCATTCTACCTCCAAGCTAAATTCCCAGCCCTATTTTGTATTCTTTTTTTGAAACAGGGTCTCACTGAGTCACAAAGGGCCTCACTAGTAGCTGAGGCTGTCTGTGAATCACGATCTTCCTGTCTCAGCCTCCCAAATGCTGGGATTACAAGCGTGTGCCACTTCACCCAGCAACATGTATATATTTTAAACTAAATAGTTTAAAAAAATACATGTAAAACCAGGGTAAAAAACCCACTGTTCCATATAAATGAAATATTAAAACTCAAATAGCATATGAAAAGATAAACCATGTTCTTATATAGGAAGACTCAATATTATATAAATACCATTATCTTTAGTTTATAAATGCGATAGTTTTTTTAATGTACAAATATGTCAAGACATTTAGGTAAATTTGATAAGGTATAGAAATGAAAGGAGACTGGCACTAATGAATATGAAAATATCTTAAGGTTTAGTCACTTAAAATAGCATAGTATCAACAGAAAAATAACACCATATTTTTAGCTGGCAGTGAATTAGTAATTGTGTCAGGCACATCAAATATATTATCTCCTTCTGTCCTCACAAAACTATAAGACAGTTTTCTTCATGTTAGACAAGCAGTCTCCCACTTACTATACTTGAACTTACAATTTTTAAAACTTAAAATGGTGCAAAAGTGGTATGCATTCAATTAGAAAATATACTTCAAATTATGATCTTTTCCCAGGCTGTGTTAGCCAGCTGTCCATCACTGTGGTGAGATACTTGAGATAATCAACTTTAATGAAGGAAAAGTTTATTTGGGCTCCTGGTCACCAGGCTCCATTGCTGTTGGAACTGTGGCAAGGCAGAACATCATGGTAGGGAGTGTGTGGTAGAACAAAGCTGCTCACTTTTAAGGTGGATGGGAAGGAGAGAAAGAGAGGAGGGGAATGAATTAGATCCCAATCTTTCCTTCAAGGGCAAGTCCCCGGTGACCTAATTACCTCCCACTAGTTAAAGATTCCACCACCTCCCAGTAGAGCCACAGCCTGACAACCACCCTTTGACATGGGAGCCTTAGAGTGATGGTTAGGATCCAAAGTATAGCACCAGCTGGCAATATGCAGTGTGATATTCTCTTGCATTGCTGAACAGCAACAGCAAGCCACAACTCCCAGTCAGCCACACAATTGAAAAGATAAATAAATAGCCAACACTTCCCAGTGTACTGTGTTGCTAAGCTCTGTTGTTCAGTAGGTTCCATGTATTAAATGCATTTTTGACTTGTGATATTTTCCATTCATGACACATTTATCAGGACCTTATTTTAAGTTGAGCAGCATCTCTATATGAGTCAAAGACTTTGGATGATAATGTTTTAATGGGAAATGAGCTCTGTTTGTATATATGTATATGTGCATAAATCCTCTCATGCTTCTCTTTGTTGCAGCCTGTTGGACCTGCCAGTAAATAATCGCCAAGCAAAACAGATATCCTAAGAACACCAGCTTGGTTCCAAGGTAGGTGCTAGTGAGTGTGTGTTATACACTTCCTCTGAGGTGTTGGTATGTAAAGCTGATGTGTGCAGACATACAGAATTCATTCTTTTTCATTTATGTAAAAATTTACCTTTCTCAGTTATATAAAATATTAAGTACTTTATTGTCTAGAAGGATGTAGTTCTTTGTAAATATATTCAACATGACTAGTTAGCAAATTACAAGAGTGTTTTAAAAATTGATTTCAACATATTCCATGCTAAGTACCACTGACAAAAAAATTAATAAAGACACAATGCCCCTGATGACCTCACATGCCAACTGGGGAGACAGACTTGCAATCAGATATGTTCAAGTAGAAAGTGGTAAGCGCTTTTCTAAAGACTGAGCAAAGAGCTGTCAGTGCACAAGCACAGAGCACGCTGCCAGAGGGAGTCAAGAAGGTTTAACAGAATAAGTGACATTTGAGCTAGATCTTGAAGGATGGGCAGGAGTTTGCCAAGTGAATGAGGTGATCTCTATATACAGTGCCTAGGACAGGGCCAGGCACTTGGTCAGACTCAATAAATGTTAACATCCAGTTCCAGCCAAGGAGGTGTTCCAGGCAGAGGACACCAGTCAGTTCAAGTCAAAGAACACTTATCGAGTACCTTGTATATGGCAGGTGCTGTGCCAGGTTCTTTGGCCCTATGTGCCAGGCACATCCTGTGAAGACAGATAATTATACAAGGGTCTGGTATGAGCCACGTCCAGATCTACTATTTATAGGTTTTGTTCTTCAGATGAAGCAGGGATGTTTGTTTTAACACTGCTGACACATTCTATCTTGATTGCAAACCCCTACTTCTACAGCCTAGACAGCACCGAGATGTAGACAGCTAAAGACTGTCTAGACTGTTTGATGAGAACAGTGGTGATGGTCCAGCCTGGCCTCACCCGTGTTCTAGGCCACTTGGGTCTGCACTTGGGGTCATGTCCAGGCAACAGTTCTTCCTCATAGCATAGGTGGAAGAGTCCCCATGTTGGCTTTTTCTCTTCAGCTCCCTGACCCTGGAGGGTGCACTCACCCTCACTTCCACGAGCTCCTTGGACTTCCATACCCAGTCACCAAATCATAATGCTTTATCTGTGGGATAGTGGCAGATGGCACAACTTATTGTACTATCAGAGGACCTATCCATTCCACTTCTCACATAGAACATTTATAATTGTAAAGACTATCCTATGACTGTTTTTAGTGGCAGTTTTACTAGCATATCTGGGTTATGAACAATAGAAAGAGTGTGCCAGGTATTTTACAAATATTTAATTTGTATAACAATTCACTTTGGAATGATTTTCACCATTATATTAATTAGTAAACTGAGGCACAGAGAATTTCATTTACCCAAGACTAAAAGTACAACTAAGATTTGAAACCAAATATAGCCAAGTTCAAACCCAAGTTTCTTTCCATTCTTGCAGTTCCCAGTATATTGTGTTTCTACCATCTGCCAGACAATTCTATCCTCATGAATTTTCTATAAGACATCTTTAATTTTTTTAACTAAGTGAAAATTACATATATGGTATACAACATGATATTTTGATATATGTATACATTGTGGATTGGAAAACTCAGGCTATTTAACTAATGTATCACCTCACATACTTACTTTTGTGTGGTGAGAACACTCAAAGTCTACAACCCTAAAGCAAGTAAATACCTTGCTAGCACAGCGTGAGCGATGAGTCTTGACTTCAAGCCTAAGTCTGAGATTCCAAAGCCTGTTTTTCTTGTACTGTGCAAGTAGTTCTCAACCATAGGTACGCATTAGAGTAAAATAGGAAACTTTAAAAAAAAAATTCTGCCTTTGGAGAAGATAATTTAATTTCTCTGAAGGATACTCAGGTTATTTTAGAGCTTCTAGATGCCTTTAATGTGCCGATTTGAGGCTACTGCTCTTAAATGTTAAAATGTGAATTGTAACTTCATTTATCATGATTAAATTGGTGGGAAATTCTACGTGTAAACCATCTTTAGGTGATTATATTTTTCTAGGAATTACTGAAAAACAGAAGAAAGAATCTGAGAGTAAGATAAACCTAACTTTGAACCTTGGCTTCAATACTTTCTTGCTGAGGGGCCCTTGTCTAGTTACTTAACATTCTGTAAAATATTGATTATGAAATAAATAGGTGTTTTTGAAAAGGGCTTACATCTCTGAATAAATGGGTGACTTCTGCTTTGTGTCACCTCCTATTGGGAGATCAGTGTGCACATAAGGAAAAAGTTCTTTAGTTTTCCTAATTGACCTGACTGTAAAGCACATTGTTTGCCTCCGTCCTCCACTGCCAAATACTCCAGGCCACCTGGCGCCTCCTCATCTCAGCACGCAGGATGATTCCTTTAGCCCATCGTATGGCATTATTGGGAGTTGACTTGGAGAGGAGCCTTCCCTGTCAGCCCTGGGTACCAGGGTAGAATGTACATGCCTGGGTGGCAGGGAAAGAAGGAGAGTTTTAATGTAATGCATTAGACTTGAAGTGTATGTTACCATAAGAACACCATTTGGGTGGTAATTAGGTTTCCTGGTTATTCAATTAAAACCTATAAATAATTTTGCCAGAAATTTACTATGTTTTATACATAAATATCAATGTACTTTCTTATCTTTTGGGGTCCAGTAAGCTTTGAGGAATTAAAGTGAAAATGTAGCTATCACTCATAACATTGTTTCTCTGAGAGATATGAGGTCAATAGTTGGGGACGCCAAGAAATCTCTAACTTTCATCTCTAACTGAGCTTAACAAATATGTTGCCCACTTATCATTGAATAAGCAGGGAATGAGGCAGCCCAAAGGCTCCTGTTTTCTCTCTGGAGCTTAGCAGATCTCTTTCAGCTTCTGATGATAAGATCACAGCAGACTTGGGGTCAAGGACCATTTCTTTTTGTCATTGTGTTCCCTTTCCTCTCAAGGAACCTGCCACATACTGTGAGCCCATTATGGATATGAACATATATTTATATAATATTTAAATAACTGACAACTTCACTGTCAATGGAAAGTAAGACACTGGTAATTCATACCACGCAACGACAAAACACTCCTTAGTTATCACCTACTTGCCTATAATTAGGTGCCTTTCGATGGCAAGGCTTGAGGAAGCCAAGTGGCTGTTGCAATAAAATAGCATGGTGGAGATATGAGTATGGGTGGTGCTATTGGGGTGGCTATAACTGTACTGGGAAGCTAACAGGAAGAAAAAGACAAACTCAGAGATTTACATTCTTAGCTCAAGGCCCTGTCAAAGAATCAGAAAGCTTCCTTGATTACCTAAAAGAATGTCTTATTTCTTGGAACAGTGGGGCTGAGATATCCATAAAACAAATCTAATTTGCCTCTTCATCTTTCTGCATTTTACCATAGCCTTTTTAGGCATCAATTAGTAGAAAGCTGTTTTGAGAATGGAAATATTTTCATAGGTTTTTAATGAGTTCAAATAGCTTGAATTAGCCGGGCGTGGTGGCGCACGCTTGTAATCCCCGCGCTTGGGAGGTAGAGACAGGAGGATCACAGGTTGGAAAGCCAGCCGCGCTGGCTTAAGAGGCCCTGTTTCCAAATTTAAAAATGTATAAAATAGGTCTGGGAGTGTAGCCCAGAGGAGAAAGGCTTCCAGGAACCCCAGTACCACCAAAACAAAACAACAACAACAACAAAAAACCCAAATAGCTTGAATTACAAATCCCACCAACTCTTAGTAGCAACACTCCTCCTGTCTTTGTTTATCCCTGATAACCTATAATAATTTCACCTATGGCAATTAACTTGTCAAAGGAGAATAAAGGTTAATTCTCACTACTTCTATTGCTTCCAGAACTTTCATAATTAGATTCATATCCTGGAAGACCTCACAGAAAAAAGGGAAAAGAGAAAAACTAGAAAATATGCATGATGATTACAGTCCTCATTTCTACATAGTGTAAGGAGGCCTTGGTGTATATGGCAACTTCCTCTTCAACCCTCCTCCCACGTTCCCTTACCCTCAATTCAGACTTTGGCTGGCTGTAATCATCATTCAAGATGACCTTTATTCCTGAAATATGTTAACCATTAGTGATTTTTACATGGCTTAATTTTCTTTAATTTTCCAGTAACTTTTACCATAGTATGAGAGTTCTAAGAGTTGTCTAGGAAAATCCTTGGCTCCCAGACATATGCCTCTAACCTATTATGTAGTACAAATCCTTTCCACACTCTATAATCAGGATTAATTGCCCTAGACAACATGGCGATCTTTTTTCTTGTTGATTCAGTGATGTGAAGAGCCCAAAGTAGCTGATGTGGCAGCCTTGGCTTCTATTCTGTGGAATCTTTGTAGTGTTTTCTAGAGGAAATATTCTTCTGTTGGAAACTAACATCACAACATTGTGGAATAGAACATTAGGAAAAGAACTAGGAGATACCACAACTTCTATATTTTTGTTCTTGCTTCTAAGTATTCTGACTATAGAAGAAATGGCAGAATATAATGGTTACTGACTCAAAGAATATGATAACTGTGGGACAGCTTTGCAGCCTCACAAGTGGCAACATAAATAAGTCATCAATAAGTCATCCTACTGTTGTATAATGGTTTTTTCATACGGTCATGAAATAATTTTTCAATTCTGATTTTTAAGTTCCTTAGTCAGAAACAAAGTTTTAGATTCCATAGCAATGATCAAAGAAGTCCCTAAGTCCATGAAGAGTGGTGTTAGATGAAACATTCCAAAAAGAGAAGGTAAATTCATATCCAGATTTTTCCCCCATGACAGAGGTCCAGTGCAATCTATCTCCATCAGGAGGAAGGTAAGTACTGGGAACAGTGCCATTTGAGGAGCTCTGTGTTGGTCTCTGATGCCAGTGAAGATGGACTCTTCAGTATTAGTAGCCAGATCCTCCTAAAGTCCACACATAGTCAACATTTCCATCCCCAGCGCTACCATGTTCATGAGCCCGCGGTATAAACACCAGGGTGGCTGAGGAAGGCAGCTTACTGGCACCCACAGGATTGGCCATATTACTTACTTGGTTGCTGAAAGTCTCTTTAACAGTGGATGTCTTATAGTAATGTTCATTTGAGACTCAAATGTCCTTACTCTAACCACTCTGAGAAGTCTGTCCTAATACTCTTCCTCAGACCTCCCTTTAACCAATCTTTAATTATTTTAAGTCCCCAACTCTGGCCAAATAGCCACTTGCCCTACTTATTTTTCTCTGCCAGATAAAATGGATAGTCAGGTTTTGGTGCATATACCATGAATTCCTCCACCCTGGGGTTTGCCACCTTCAGAGACAGCCTCAGAGCAGGCCTGGCAGTACTTCCATTGGTCATGAAACCAATTAACTACTATAACCTTTCTAGTCTGGATGGGACAAACTTCTCTCTTGCTCACTATACTTAAACCCTTCTTCTCCCTCCCAAATCTATAAAAGAAGTCTTAGGCATAGTGGTGCAAACTTGTAATCCCAGTACTTGACAGATGGATTACAGAATGCATGCACAATGTGATGCTAGGTATGAGG
The DNA here is from genome assembly GCF_963383645.1 of Muscardinus avellanarius. Taxonomy (NCBI): domain Eukaryota; kingdom Metazoa; phylum Chordata; class Mammalia; order Rodentia; family Gliridae; genus Muscardinus; species Muscardinus avellanarius. Next base: position 47,350,600 of record NC_137787.1, on the reverse strand, counting down.
ACCTCCGGGTTGTGGAGAGGAGGCAGAGAAAGGTTGATTGATGGAAGGAGATGAAGAGCAAAGAGCACTGGGGAATGGGTGGTCCCCAAGCACTACGAGCAAGAGCAGAGGTTAGGTCTTTTCCAGAAGGCCCCGATCAGTTCAAGAACCTATCCCATCTCTGTTGTTTTTGTGTCTGTCTTGCCTACAGGTTTTGAAGGTGGAAAAAGGACATAAACGTATAATCAAGATCCAAGAAATCTTTCAAAAAGATTTAAATGACAGAGATGGTAATCTAGTGAAGGACAGTACTCCAAAAATGAATGTGCCATGTTAATATTGATTAGAAATTTCTTTCTTAAGTCCTAGTTAACCAAATGAGGAGAGTGGGTTTGTGTGTGTTTTTGAGCCCTGGGACATTGTACCTCTGAGCTACATCCCCAGCCCTATTTTATTTTTTTTATTAAGAAACAGGGTCTTACCACTTTGCAGAGGGCCTCACTAAATTCCTGAGGCTGACCATGAGCCTGTGATCCGCCTGCCTCAAGTTTCCATTTGCTGGGGTTACAGGCTTGTGTCACCATAACCTGGCTCACAAATGTGTTATTTGTTTTGTTTTTCAGAACTGGGGATTGAACCCAGGGGCATTCTTTCTCCAACCTATACCCCTGCACTATTTCCTATTTTTTTATTATTTGCTTTGATACAATGTCTCATTAAGTGGCAGAAGGCCTCACTAAGTAGCTGAGGCTGATCTTGAACCTGCGATTTTCCTGTCTTAGCCTCCCACAGTGTACCACCACACCTAGCTTACAGATGTTTTAAGATCAGTTTAAAATGAGAGGTTTTGCTTGGCCTCATTTTTTTTTTTTTTTGGTGGTACTGGGGTTCCTGGAAGCCCTTCTACCTCCGGGCTACACTCCCAGACACCTCTTTTTACATTTTTTTATATTTGGAAACAGGGTCTCCTAAGCCAGCGCGCGCGGCTGGCTTCGAACCTGCGCGATCCTCCTGTCTCTGCCTCCCAAGCGCGGGGATTACAAGCGTGCGCCACCACTCCCGGCTTGGCCTCATTTTTTTTGAAAAAAAAATTACTCTACTTGTATAAACAGGTCCATGAATTGAGCAGATATTTTTATATTCTTTTTCTTCTTCTTTTTTTTTAATGTGTGTGTAGTATTAGGGATTGAACCCAGGGGCATTCTACCTCCAAGCTACACCCCCAACCCTATTTTTTTTTTGTTCTTTATTTTGAAACAGGATCTCACTGAGTTGCAAAGAGCCTCACTAAATAATTGAGGCTGTCTGTGAACTGTGATCCTCCTGTCTCTGCCTCCCAAATGCTGGGATTACGAGCGTGTGCCACCACGCCTGGCTAATATCTTTAGAGTCTAGTTTCCTGCTGTATGACCTAAAGCAAGTCATTTAACCTTTCTGGGCCAAAAGGTCTGCTTTATCAATTATGAAATAATGTGGTAATGCTAAATATTTTCTAAGTCACCTATGGAATTTTAATATTATCCTTTCACAGTAGCTTATTTAAGTTCTGGAGTTAAAAAATAAGATAGGCTCCAGCAGGGGTCACTATAGTTACATTGAGCACTAAATTTGATCTTTCCTATATGTAGTTATTTATAGGCCATATGTCCCCTTTTTCTTGATTTCTCAGATATTAACCTTATCTGATTGTTTTTGGAAGGCACTCAGAAACTCCATTTAAAGTGGTGGTGGGGTTTCCCTCTGATTCTTATTATTTTTGTGGTGCTGGGTGCAGTGCTAGATACCCAGGGACATTCTACCTCCAAACTGCACCTCAGCCATTTTTAAAAATTTTTTCTGCTTATGTTTTGAAACAGGGTATCACTAAATCGATAAGGCTGGTCTCCCATCTGTGGTCCTCTGGTCTCAGCCTTCCAAGTACTGGGATTACAGGTGTGCAACCACCATACCTAGTATCCTTTATTTACTTTTTTTACCCTGTCATTGAAAATCATTTATCTTTGTTGACCTCAGGAAAATTTATTTTACTCAATTAGCAATGTTTTTATTTTAAATCCTAAGCACTGTGATGAGTAGATTTCTTTAAATACATGAGAATACATGTTTTCTTTAAAAACATGAGAATACTTTTTTTTTTTTTAACAACACACGAAATTTAATCCTGTCTTGGGCTTTTTTTCCCCTCCCTGTGAATACCTTAAAAATGTATTAAGCATTTTTGAAACTCAATGAATTCTTCTTTGAGAGTTCTATAATTATGTTAATTATTTTCACTCCCCCATAGTTACAGCTACATATATAAAGCCAGAAATGGACTATATTCAAGTTCGCATATTCACAAGCAAGATAAAGATTTCAGTGCCAAGTCCAATTTCAATATCGTATGTTTTTTCCCTAAAAATAGAGTGAATGTATAAATAACAGAGGGGTTGCTTTGCCTGTGATGGTGAAAACTAGGCATTTGACAAAGTTAACAATACTCCCAGAAAGCCACAGGGCTCCTCGGAGTCCTAAGTTTTTTTTTTTTTTTTTTTTTTTTTTTTGGTTTTAAGAAAAATAAGAGTAATCTCAGGGAAAAGGGGAGTTTCCTGGGAAAAGTCTGGTTTCTCTGTGCAGGGCCTCTGACTGGAGTCAGCGTGGAGAAGCTGGGGCAGTTGGCAGCTGGAGCACCTCCTCCTCATCCTGCAGCTGAGTCCACTCTGGCCCATGTCAGGATCCAGGGAGTTGGTTTCATCTACCTCCTCTGCCTGGTTTCTTGGGAGCGATTTTGTTGTTGAACATGGGGCGCCTCTGCCCCCTTTTTCTAGAGCGACGTTGCTGGCTCCCGGGGCCAGCACACAGCAGCAGCATGTGCGGAGGACACTGGTGAAAATCCTCCTGGTGGCCGGCGGAGCCCTTCCTGTGGTCCCAGGCACAGGACCCAGGCTCCCGATGGGGTTGTGGGCCCAGGGGGAGGCTTTATCTGCGGGTCCCTGAGAGGACCAGCTTCCCTCTGCCTCCCCGGTGCTGCTGCTCTTGCAGGGGCTGGCCTGGGGCCTCGGGGCCATGCTGGGGGTCTGTCCTGGGAGTAGGGGTCCTCGTTGCCCAGCAGCTCAGGGAATGGCAGGCAGGTGGGTTCCTGCCGCCCTTCTGCCCGCGCTGCGTGTCCTCCTCGGCTGGCGGATCCCAGAGGGCACAAGCATGAAGGCCAGGCTGGCTGGCTCTCCTCTTCCTTGGAGGCAGGGGGCAGGCAGAAGGGTCCGCTGGGGGTGGGCGGCTCCTCTCCTGCTGCCAGGGCCCTTTCCCGCTGTTCACCTGGCTTTGGGTCAGCAGCTGTGTGGCCATGGCGCTGACAAACGTCCTGTTCACCACTGACAGCCAGGTTGGGGTGGGTCGCACTACCACGTGCCGCATAACGCTCAGGATTGCGGGGTTCGGGCGTTTGGGGAGCAGCTGGGTAGGATGAGATGAATGCCCTTTACCGTTTCAGCCACTGGTGCCCCAGGATTTCTGCGGTCATGGGCCTCGCGGTTGGGGCCGCAGTCAGTAAGCGGCTGATGAGGCTTCACCCTGGGAACAAATGTGAGGGGCACCGAGTACCTTCCCCACGGCACCTGCACCCTCAGCTGCTCCAAGGTGGTGCTAGTGAATGGAAGGCTGCCCAGACTTCTACCTCGGGCTATGTCCTTGGACTCCTGGAGCTCTGTGGCACACACAGACACGGCAGTGAGGCAGAGAGTCAGCTTCTGCCTCACAGCTTCTGCATGGCAGCGCAGCCCCAATTCAGTGACTTTGATGTTGCCTTCCACCCAGGAGGATGTTCTCAGGTTCCAGGTCCCTGTGCAGGATGCCTTTCTCCTGGCAGTAGTGTGTGCACCTTGCTCATGACCTGTCTGAACACCCTCCAGGCTTCTTCCTCTACCACACCAGCCAACTGCCAGATACGGTGCAGCAGCAGCCCTGGGCTCAGTACTCCAGGTAGACTAGTCGGCAGTGTCTAGGATCTCAAACAGATGGACCATGTTCGGGTGCTCCATTGTCCTCATGATGTCAATTTCAGATCAAAGGAACTGATTATCACTAAATGCAGGTAAGACCCTTCACAGCCACCCAGTCCCAGTGAGGATCTAAAGCACCAGTTTGACCCTGGGCAAAACCGTCCTTGCTGATGTCCCGGAGGACCATATATTTGTCCATGAGGCTATCATTGCAGGGAGAGCTGGCGGTGAGGCCTGGCCAGGCCTCTCTATTCTCTGTCCTAGCACTGTCCATTGGAAGCTGCAGTAGCAACTAATGATGCTAGCTGAAAAAATAAGACAACAATGAACCAACAAACAAAAGTGAAGCAAAATAACAAACCCAAACAAACACACACAAAAAACAACAAAGCCCAAACCAACAAATCAGATCCAAAGCCACCAGTCCACCAAAGATGCTAACTCTTTTGGACTCACCACCAAGAGCTCCCCGTACTGATGGACAAACACTAGCCATGGCAGGGGCCTTACATGGCTGGTTCTGGAGACTCCATCACAATGGCTTCTTGTGAGGTCACATGGCAGGTCACAGCTGGGTTTGGCCCACTGGGGCCCTCCCCCTTTTGGACCTTCAGGACTTTTCCACTCTAATAAGAATAAGAAGAATTCTAGAGGCTGTTTTGCTTCACTGGGTTATAGAAACTGATGTTTTTTTTTGTTGTTGTTGTTTTGTTTTTTGTTTTTTGTTTTGGTGGTACTGGGGTTCCTGGAAGCCCTTCTATCTCCGGGCTACACTCCCAGACCTATTTTTACATTTTTATTTGGAAACAGGGCCTCCTAAGCCAGTGCGCACGGCTGGCTTCGAACCTGCGCGATCCTCCTGTCTCTGCCTCCCAAGCGCGGGGATTACAAGCATGCGCAACCACGCCCGGCCTGATGTTTTATTCTTTAGAAATTAAAACTTATCCCGGCATGGTGGCTCATGCTTGTAATCCCAGCATTCAGGAGGCTGAGACCAGAGGATTGTGGTTCGTGGACAGCCTCAGCTACTTAGTGAGGTCCTCTGCAACTCAGTGAGACCCGGTTTCAAAATAAAGAATAAAAAGTAGGGCAGGGGGTGTAGCTCAGAGGTCGAATGCCCCTGGGTTCCATCCCCAGACCCGCAAAAAAAAAAAGGAAAAAAATTAAAACTTATAGGATCTAAGTAAAAAATATCTAATAATTTTTGGCTTTTAAAGACATCTACACTCAAGATATTAAATTTCTTTTTCTTACACCTTGGAATGATGTCAAAAGAATGGCAGCACGTCACTCACATCATGATAACAAAATGCTCTGTTCCCTCAGACACAGTAGGGCACATTATTAACTTCTATGTGATTGAGAGAAAGGGAGTGGTCATCTTGATTGCACCATAAGGTCTTCACACATTTGTTTTAATTTTAAACTTTTTTCTCGTGCATTGTAATTAAACACCACAGTGAGGCTCAAAGATACAGGCAGTACTTGGTATATTTCCTTTGGCATCCCTCTCTGCTCCCCTCCTCTCCCTCCCTGTATATATTAATGAGATTGGCGGTGATGTTTTCATATATGAACACAGCATTATTTGAAATGTTTCTTAATCCTCATTTTCCCCTTCCCCACCTCCTCCCCACAATCCCCTCCACTATTCTACTGGGCTCCTCATTTATCTAAGGTCCCTTATGTTTTCCATTTTCTCTCTAGCTTCCGCATATGAGAGAAAACATAGGACCCTCGACTTTCTGAGGCTGGCTGATATCACTTAGCATAATATTCTCTAGTTCCATCCTTTTTAATGAATATAACATAATTTTGTCATTCTAATGGCCAGATAAAACTCCATTGTGTGTATATCCCACATTTTCTTTATCCATTCATTTTTTGATGGATGCCTAGGTTGGTTTCCTAATTTGGCTATTGTAAATTATACTGCTGTAAACATGGGTATGCATATATCATTATAGTATTCTTACTTTAATTCTTTTGGAAAGATGTCAAAGAGTGGTATGGCTGGGCTAAGTTTTAAAACTAAGTCTTAAGTCTTAGGATCTTTAGAACTATGTTTCAACTTAGGATGACTCCAGAGGGGTTCAGTCAGCCCGGAAGCCTCATCACAAACTCCATATGCTATATAAAACCTGGCAATGGCTTCACTCTGCCAAGAACAAAAAAATTAATGTTTTATACCACAAAGAGTAGTTTCTAGACGTTTGGCCTGATGTACATGGCACCCCTCATAACACCACTCAGCCCAGGTGTATGGCAGGCAACTTCAATCTCAGTCGACCTTTTTTTCTCCTTATTCATGCCTGCCTGCTCCTTTGAGACAGACTGATATTGCTTCTCTGTGGCAGCAAAGTGCTGCTGCTGCCATTTCTGATATTATTATGTATGTTAAAGTCCTAGTCTGGGCAGGTAATTGTGTTCCTTTCAGATTGTTAAAATTTTAGGAAAGCTTTCAAGCAAAGCCTTCCATCGTCTCCTTTCACAGTGAATCACAGGAGGCCTGATAACAAGTACAGCAAAATCTATGATATACGCCCTTCTGCTTCTGCCTTGGCCCCTGCACTGCACAGCAGGAGACCCAGCTGCCATGCTTCCAGTGAAGAACAGAGACCTGAGGCCTCCGTCAAGAGCAAGCACCGACTTGCCAGAACCTTAGTGAGCCACCTTGAAAGCAGATTCTTCCCACGTGGATTGTGTCCTCTCTCTTCTCTAGACTTCTGTAGAGCAGCCTTCTTTTCTCTACTTATGTAGAGAGCCTCAGTCCTGCTGGCATAACCATGCTTGTTCACCTGCTATAGCTAACTGATCATCTTTCCCTGATACCCCACATGTACACCCCTTATCCATCTGTGCCTGGGGTTGCAGGTGCATCGTACAGGCAAGCCTGTGATACAGAGGTGGAGGGCAGTTCCCAGAAAGGTGTGTGGGCAGAACAGGGCCTGAAAACGGATTCTACCAGTGTCCCATATACTTCTCCCCTATCACTAGGGCTCATCATAGTACTTAACACACTATAATCAATTGCTTGCTTAGGTTTTGTTTTGTTTTGTTTTGTTTTGCAGTTCTAGGGATGGAAGCCAGGGGCATTCTACCTCTGAGCTACACCCTCAGCCCAACTTTTTATTCTTTATTTTGAAACAGGGTCTCACTAAGTTGCAGAGGGCCTCACTAAGTAGCTGAGGCTGTCCTTGAACTGTGATCCTCTGGTCTCAGCCTCCTGAATGCTGGGATTACAAGCGTGCGCCACCACGCCCGGCTGCTTGCTTAGTTTCCATATTCATTCTATCCTGTAAATTTGTGAAGGGCAGAGTTCTGGCTTATTATAAATGAGTCTCTAGCATCTAAGACAACACTTGGCACATATTAGATAGTAAAAATCAAATGTGTAATAAATGATAACCTTGTATTGAATGTGTAAAGCTTATAAAGAGTCTGTGATATTTTAACAGTGTTCTTTCTAACATTAATAGAACACCCCACACAGTTTGAGAATTGGATTTCACTATTGTCCAATTTGCCTAATATTTCCATGAATGGGGATATACATGAAAATGCAACAGTAAACTGCCTTTACAAAGAAGTCTTTCAATTCCACATATATCAGATAACTTGTTCATGGTACGTGTTTGCACTCAGGGACAGAATCAGAAACTCATTCAAGGTTTACTTCTGAGAGATTGAGAAAAATATTACCACAACTCCAGTTTGACCTCTCATGTGTATATTTCAGAAAGTTTGTTATACCTAATAGGAATTTTAACACTTGTATTTCGATAACAATTTAAAGGAATTTATTCTGTCTCTACTGAGAAATGTTTTGAGAGTAAATTATTTTTCAAAGTAAGAAGCAGTTTCTTTTGTCTCTTAAAAGATAATTTAATTTTAGCAAACTAGTAGAATTTATCCTCTTTTATAAAAAAAATAGAATCCCAATTTTTTGCAGTGTTTTTAACATAAATGGGTGTTGGATTTTGTTGAATGCTTTTTCAGTATCTATTGCTATGATGATGTGGTTTTTGTTCTTGGTTCTATTTACGTGGTAAATAACATGTATTGATTTGCATATGTTGAACCAGCCTTGTTTTTCTGGGATGAAACCGACTTGGTCATGATGTATTATTCTCTTGATATAGTTTTGAATGCGTATAGCTAGTATTTTGTTTGGAATTTTTGCATCTATGTTTATTAAGGATATTGGTCTGTAGTTTTCCTTTCTTGAGGTATCTTTAGTTGGTTTGGGGATTAATGTGATACTGGCCTCATAGAAGGAATTTGGGAGAGTTCCATCTCTTTCAATTTCCCGGAACAAGTTATGAAGTATTGGTATTAGTTGTTCACTGAAGGTTTTGTAGAATTCAGCTGGAAACCCATCTGGGCCTGGGCTTTTCTTTGGTGGAAGAATTTTTATTGCCGTTGCTATACCACTCCTGGGTATCTTTCCAAAGGGGTTGAATTCAGAGAAATACAGCAACATATGCATACCTATGTTCATAGCAGCACAATTTGTAATCACTAAAATATGGAACCAACCCAGATCTCCATCAACAGATGAATGGATAGTAAAACTGTGGGAAATACACACAGTGGAATTCTATTCAGCCATAAAGAAGAACAAAATTATATCATTTGCAAGAAGATGGAAAGCCCTGGAGAACATTATGTTAAGTGAGATCAGCCAAGCACAGAAGGAGAAGGTACATATGTTTCCTCTAATATGCCCAAACTAGGAAACACAGAGGATACCAGTGGGACTCCAGATAATGGAGGGGAAATATCAGCAAAGTTTGAATGGAAAGATAGGAGAGGAGGAAGGCTGATCTTGATTAATGAGGGTCTACATCTGAATATGTGTAAAATTATAAATATGACATGGTTAACCTGGACAACCATTGGTGGGAGGGGGGTAGAGAAACGGGGGCGGGGGGGAGGGCACTAAATATAGTTTAAATGTATACTATTTCTGTTCAATTAAAAATTGTTAAAAGAAAAAAAATAGAATAATTTTAAGAACTAAACAGGCCATAATTTATGTTACTGGTTATAAAAGCCTAATAGACTACGAAAATTATGTCTCTTAAATTTTCAGATGCCAAACTTTGAATCTAGATTTTGTAGTTGAATATTCTTGAGATCTCTTTCAACTATGAAATGTCATGATTCTAATTATAAACATAAAATATAAATATACTTAAAATTCTGGGTTTTAAAAATAATTTTAAATGTAAAGATTATGATTATAAAGTAATGCATATTTATCACAATATAAAATATATAAAAACAAAACTAAGAATCACTCATAATCCCTTCATTCAGGAAGAATTGCTATTAGTGCATTAACTTATGTACTCAGTAAGTAAATTAAAGTTAACTAAAATATTCCCCCAGTAATTACTTTTATACTTTATTAATGACTAGGATTATGACATATTAATATTTGACCATTTTTTCATTAGTATTGAGCAGAACAGGTCCTATAAATGGATTCTTATAAAAAATTTAGGTTCTTTCAAATTTTAGCTATAAAAATGTTTCAAAATGTATCAGTGCTAGTTAATATTTTTGTGACTATATATGTGTTTTTGCTTTGTGTTTTGCATGTGGTACTCCAAATGGAACTCAGGGCACTCTACCTCTTGAGTTATATTCTATTTTATCTTTTATTTTGAAACAGGGTCTCATTAAGTTGCAGAAGCTGGCCACAGACCTCCTGTGATCCCCCTGTCTCTGCTTCCCAAGTCATGGGATACAAACATAAACTACCACACCCAGCTATATATATATATTATATTTGTGTGTGTGTGTGTGTGTGTGTGTGTGTGTGTGTGTGTGTGTGGCACTGAGGATTTAACTAAGGGGCCTTCTACCTCCAAGCCACATCCTCAGCCCTATTTTATTTTTATTTTGAAACAAGGTCTCATTAGATTGATTATAGTCTATTTGCCGAGGCTGTTCTGTCTCAGCCTTCCAAGTATTGGGATTACAAGTGTGCAGCGCCGCCTCTGGTATATATGTGTTGTTTGTTTGTTTGTTTGTTTGTTTGTTTGTGGCACTGGGGTTCCTGGAAACCCTTCTACCTCCGGGCTACATTCCCAGGCACCTATTTTTATATTTCTGTTTGGAAACAGGGTCTCCTAAGCCAGCATGTCTGGCTTCGAACCTGCGCGATCTTCCCGTCTCCGCCTCCCAAGCGTGGGGATTACAAGTGTGCACCACCACGCCTGCATATATATGTGTTTTTAACACATATGTTTTAATACACATATTTTCAAGAATATAAGTGACTTTTCCAAGTTATCCTTTAGAAAGATGTATTGATTTAGAAGTCTAAGAGAAATACTCAAAGTGCTTGATCCCTCAAGTCTTTCCCTCAAGTGATAGCCTTTTAAGAAATGTTATCTATCTGATCTGTAAAAAAATATCATTTTCTTGTTGTAGGGATAGTCTTGTCACTGGTCAGAGAGGAGGACTAGCAATTAAAACCAAAGTTCTGTTGTTTAATCCTAACTTCTATGAATATGATTCTACTTGCATAAGACCTATTGCTAGAAGGAGAAGAAAAGGAAAGATCCGGAAGTGCTCTGCTGTAACCGTTCCATTTTTAGACATATGTTAATGTCTGCATTCATAAGATGATTTTCTTTTGTACTACACATATAAAGGGACTTCACACCAAGGTAGAAAGTCTATAGAAAGTACATATATAAAGATCAGAGCAATAAGAAAAAGTCATTAAATATTGAACTAAAATAATAATACATGCAAGAAGAGCTGGAAAATACACATTCTTGGATGCTATATAGCAGAAATAGAGGAAGTAGAATTTTATTTAAAGTTATAGATGTGAAGTTTTATGCTCTGATAAATTTATAGATATAAAGTTTTATACTCTGATAATTTTTTTTTGGTGGTGCTGGGGTTCCTGGAAGCCCGGGCTACACTCCCAGACCTATTTTATATTTTTATTTGGAAACCAGGTCTCCTAAGCCAGCACACGCAGCTGGCTTCGAACCTGCGCGATCCTCCTGTCTCTGCCTCCCAAGCACAGGGATTACAAGCGTGCGCCACCACGCCCAGCTACTCTGATAATTTTTAAACCACTGCCTCTGATAGAATTTGTCTTTCATGTAGTTTCTTGTTCATCCATAATTTTACTTCATTTTTTGGCCATTTTTATTTATGTGATCTCTTCAGTTTTGTCCAGTTTCTTGAGGGTAAAGTTTTATATAGTGTTAAGGTCAAATTTGGCCCTGTGGCCCTGTAGAATGTTTATAGCAGATTCTAAACACAGCTGTCATTGTCTTTTCATCTGGGTATTCTTTGGCTTCATAACTGGGCTGTAGGCACCTACGAACAGTGTGAAATAGTAGAGGCAGAGAGGAAAGCTGTCTATGCCACTCATCTGCTTGGGCTGGGAAAGGCCTGATCTTTTCTTGCTCTCCCCTATCTTATGACCACAAACATGATGCAGTTTCTGTGTTTGTTTTTGTTTCTGTGGCATTGGGGGTTAAACCCATAGGCATTCTATCTCAGCGCTGCAATCACAGCCCTTTCTTTCTTTCTTTCTTTCTTTCTTTCTTTCTTTCTTTCTTTCTTTCTTTCTTCTTTTTTTCTTTCTTTTTTGCGGTACTGGGGTTGGAGCTCAGGGGCATTCTACCTCCTAGCTATGCCTCTAGCCCTATTTTTTATTCCTACTTTGAAACAGGGTCTCACTGAATTGGAAAGGGCCATACCAAGTAGCTGAGGCTGGCCGAGAACCATGATCCTCCTGTGTCAGCCTGGGCTTTGCTTGTTTCTTCTTGAGGCTGCCTCCTCCTCCTCCCCCAACAGTGAAACACTTCCATCTTCCCCTAGCAATGAAGAGAGTAAGCCCCTCAGACTCTAGAAAATTTTAGTGAAATACACATCTCTAGAGATCTTCCAGAATCTTATTTTCAAAGAAATAATATTTTCAAAAGGTATTGACAAACTGGGCATGGTGGTGCATGCTGTAATCTCAGTACTTGGGATACTGAAGACAGAAGAATCACAGGTTTGAGGCCAGCCTCAGCAATTTAGTGAGGCCACCTTCAACTCAGTGAGACCCTGTTTCAAAATAAAGGAATAAAATAGGGCTGAGGAAGTATCTCAGAGGTAGAATGCCCCTGGGTTCCATCACCAGTACCCCCCACCAAAAAAGGGAACATGTGCCCTTTGAGCACTCCCCCAGTGCCTTTTGTGTTTCTGAAGTTCCACAGTTATTTCTGATCTTTTCAGCAATCCAGTGAGGCTGTTAATATTACTGCCATTTTGTAGATAACAAACTGAGCTTGAGAAAATTTAAATTATTGGCTCAAAATCACAGGACTATAGAATGCCAACACCATAATTCCAACCCAGGCCTGTCTGACTACCAACTCCCTCATTCACTCCATGTCCCTTTAAGTTTTGTTTAAAAAGGGTCAGAGGAGTAGAATTCTAAGTTTACAAGTGTTCATATACTTCTACTAATAGAGGCAATATTATTTTCTTTTTTATTTGGAATTATGTTTTCAGCAATCAAAGGATTTATTATAGGATGTTTCCCTGCCAGCAAGGTCTATTGAGCTGAATCACAAGCATTGCCTTCTGTCACTTCATAATTTATTCATGTATCTCTGGTTCCTTATTAGCATGGCATCCAAGTTATGTATTTTGAATGATCCTTTCAAGGCTTTCGGGAGGATGTTAAGGGAGAAGTGAGGAAAGGCATTTTATAGATAGCTTTAAGTAAGAATCAAATGATTATCAGAATATGAGTCATTCAGATTCTGCTGGTTGAAAAAATAGTATTCAAAGAAAATGAGAGATAAAGAGAAAATGACCAGGATTATACTCCATGAGAGGCACTAAATAGAATTGCTATAAATCTCAGAAATTGAAAAGATTATTTTTTTTGCAATATCAGTACAATGGATTGAATGTTCATGTCCCCAAAATTTATGTACTGAAACCCAATCCCCAGTGTGACGGTAGTCGGAGGTGATAATAGCCATGTGGGTGACCTCATGAGTGGATTAGCCCCACAGAGCTTCCTTGTCTCTTTCTGCCTTGTGAGAACACAGTGAGGTGATGGTGATCAGCAGCTCAGAAGAGGACCCGCACCAGAACCCAATCATGCTGACCATGTCTTTTACTTCCGGTCTCCATAATTTCCAAAATAAATTTGTGTTGTTTATAAGCCACCCAATCTATGGTACTTTTTTAGAACAGCCCAAATGGACTAACACTCAGAAACAAATAGGCTAGAAAGTCAATTCTGATTCAGGCAGAGAAGCAGAGTGCATATATACATTATCTTATATCATATTATTTTATATGTAGGACATACAAAGGAATTTATTACAGGAATTTAACCATATGTATTTGGGAAACTGGTTAAATGATCATGTGGGGCCATAATTTTGGTTTTTTTTTTTTTTTGCGGTATTAGGGATGGAATCCAGAGGCATTCTACCCTCAAGCTACACCTCTGGCCCTACTTTTTAGTCTTTATTTTGAGACAGAGTCTCACTGAATTGCAAAGGCTCTCAGTAAATAGCTGAAGCTTGCCACGAACCTCAATCCTCCTGTCTCAGCCTCCCAAATGCTGGGATTACAAGTCTGTGCCACCATGCCAGGCGGTCATTCTCTTCATATCTGGTCTTGGGGTTCAGAGTCCGTAGGCAGGCATCATGCAGGGAAACAGAGGAGAGCAAGAGCAGCTGAAACCCAGCATCAGATGCACCCACAGAACAGACTCAAGCCCACATCCAGTTTCTCCAGCCTTGTGGTGTGGTGGTCTACAGAAGCCAGGCCTTCACAGAAATAAACACCCATCCTGGCTCAGAAATCAAAGAAGACAGAAGAGGATACAGCTGAAGGTGAAGCAGTTTCAGTAATGGGCACTGGCCCTAGATAGGTGACAACATGGTCAAAACAACAGAGCTGCAGAGCGAGTGGCTGCTGCTTCGTTCCTGCCCTCCACATCTCCCGGAGGAGTCTCTCTGTGGCCTGCCCTACCCAGAAAGAAACAGGAAAAGGAACTGAGAAGTTCAACTAGGGCTAGCCAGATTGGCATATTACGAAGTTCCCCACACTGAACAAAGGGATTCTCTATTGTATAGCACTACCATGAGGATGACAAATTATTTTTGGCCCAAATGAAATGACCTACTCAGGAAGCTAATTCAGGTGCTTCCTGACTGACCTAGCACACAACCTCCTCATGGGTCTTGCTGTCTTCCTATGCTTTTACCAGGTAAAAAGCACAGATCACATAACTTCTCCTGGGGAGGGGAGAGTGCTTCTGCCCAACTATGTGCCGATCCAGAGAGAGGAGCGCTGGACATTTCACACCTGTTAATACCCAAGTTATACTGCTTTTGCTCTGATACTGTTTGCTTTTCCTTCTTCCCAGATAATCTCTATCTTAGCCCATTGGTGCTACTATACCACAACACCACAAATTGGGCAATGGATTAACAAACCATGGTCAAGGTGCCAGCAAGTTCTATCAGTGGTGTGTTCTCAAGATGCCATCCTCCCATGGCAAATGCTAGAAGGACAAAGAAAGGCCAAACTTACTCCTGCAAGCCCTTTTATAAGAACACTAATCCCACCCATGAAGGTGGAACTCTCATGACCTAATTGCCTCCTAAAATTGTGGTGTGTGTGTGTGTGTGTGTGTGTGTGTGTGTGTGTGTATTAGTGGAGATAAAACGCAGGTGTTCTACCTCTAAGCTACACCTCTAACCCTAATTTATTATTATTATTATTATTATTATTATTTTATTATTATTATTTAGTTTGAAACAAGGCCTCAGACCTGTGATCCTCCCGTCTCTACCTCCCAGTACTCAGGTGTGCGCCACTGTGCCTGACAAAACCCTACCTCTTAATAGCACTGCACTAGAGATTATGTCAGTGTGTATTTTGGAGGGGACATAAACATTCAAACCACAGCAAATCCCCGCACAAATCTCCAATTCTCAAAATTCTTTCTTTGCTTTTTACTTTACTTTCTTGTAGCTCCTGAATCACCACAAACTTAATGTCTTAGAAAAGCACAAATTTATCTCAAAGTTCTGGAGTTCAGAAGTCTGAAGAAGGGTTCTGGGCTAAAGTGAAGCAGTTTGTGTTTAGGTCTGTGTTCTCTCTGTCCTTTCCAACTTTTAAAGGTTGCCCCAATATTTTGCTTCATGGCCCCCTTCCATCTTCCACGCCAGCAGAGGCCAGGCCAGTCTTTTCATGCTGCGTGACATTGAAACTGACTCTTCCATATACAAAGAACCCTTGTTATTACTTTGAACTCACCTAGATAATCCAGGATAATCTCCTTAGTTTTAAAATCAACAGATTAGCAACTTTAGTTCTACCTTTGATCTTATTTCCTCTTTGCCAGGTCACTTAAGCTTTCACAGCTTCCAGGGCCTAGACAGGGGCGTCTTTGGGAAGCCTTTACTCTGCCTACGTTTTTTCATTCTTTTTATAGTATAGGCTATTTGTAGACTGGAAGTTAGAAGTTACGTCTGGCCTTTTGCTTTCTACCTTGCTACAATTCTTACCTTCTGGCGGTGAGCATGATCTTAACTGTAAGAAAAAGGGCAAACACAAAAGAAGAGGATGAATTCTCAGGACAAAATTAATACTGAGAAATAGTTTTCTATCCATCCAAACAACATTCAGTGTGTTTTTGTTTTTGTGGGGTTTTTTGTGTTTCTGTGGTGCCAAGGATTAAAACCAGAGGAATTCTACCTCTGAGCTAAACACCCAGCCCTATTTTATTGTTTATTTTGAAACGGGTTCTCACTGAGTTGCTAAGGGTCTTGCAAAGCTTCTGAGGCTGGCCTCAACTATGTGATCTTCCTGTCTTAGCCTCCCAAGCACTAGGATTATAGGCATGCGCCACCGCACACAGCTCATTCGGGGTTTGTGAGTGCTAGCAGCGTGGTCATTCTTACCTCCTTACAAGGCTTTATTGGGTAATAGTCCTGGTTCTGATGAATGGCTAGGATTCCTACTGCCCCCGTGATGAAGCTCTTTATTGTTCCCAAATGCTGTTCCCTGGAACTTGCTTCTCCATCCAAGCCCAAATCTCATTCTTTAAGACTCACCATCCAGCTCTCCACCATCTTGCTGCTGTTGTCCATAGCCACTGACAGCTGGTTTCGCCTTCACTAACGCCTGTGGTGTCTTCTTGAGTTTTCTCTTTACCACGATTCTGGCAATCCTCAAGGATGGTATCACTCCTTCACCCTTCTGCCACTGTGGAGAGACACTTCTCCTCACTGGACAGCTATGGCTTCTTCAGATTTCCCAGCCTAATTGCAAATAAATGGGGCCATTTCACTATTTCAGGACAAACTATTGTGATCTGAAGTGACATGTTGTACAGTTCTGGAATTTCTTCACATGTCACTGTTTTTTGTTTGTTCACTTGGATCTGTTACTACTTCAGCTGTAATGTGTAGGCCACTGGCCTTTCTGCCTTCCTCTCATCATCTATATTTAATTTTATCTCTTATCCAGCTTATATTCCACAATATATATCATCTGACCCACTTCCCTGTCAATATTGTAATTTGCATGGTCTCATGTCCTTTTGTAGAAGCTGTCTGGCAAAGCCCACTAGGAGAGGAAAAAGATAGACTCACAGATTTCTGAGCTGACGGTGTTGCCTGGAAAGCCAACTGTGTCTTTCAGAGTCCGTTCAGTCTTAAACTCTCCATCTTCTCAAGCCTCTGTCCTTCTATCCCCTACACCATTACATAGATGAGATAACACACCCTCAGAGAAACACTGCAACGCTCTAAAAATCAGTTTCACAAACCTATTGACATTTGTGTGCAGCCCTTATTCTTTTCTCTTGTTAGAATGCTGTACTCCTAGCAGGGCATGGTGGCCCACACTTATAATCCCAGTATTCGGGGGCTGAGACAGGAGGATCGCAAGTTTGTGACCAGCCTCTGCTTCTTAGTGAGTCCACCCCCACCCTGCAACTAAGTAATGTTCTGTCTTAAAGAATAAAAAATAGGAGTAGGGTGTAACTGAGGTAGAATGCCTCTGAGTTCAATCCCCAGTACTGCAAAAAAAAAAAAAAAGAAAGAAAGAAAGAAAGAAAGAATGAATGAAAGAATGATGTATCCCTGTCAAAGATCAATCCTCCCATTGTCTTTAATCTTCCTTTCCTTCCAACTTCTCAGAAACTCCATGCGGTCAGTTATCTTGCCTCTCTATGGTAACTTCAGTCTTTCCATTTGGTGTCTGACCCATCGCAAATAAACAGACCCCAGCACATACATTCTTAAGGGGCAAAAAGGTATTCTGACACCACCTTTCTTCCAGCGGTGGCTTCTCTTGACCTCTCCACAACCATTAGATGATGAATTCCCTTCAGGAGGTCACCTACTTTACCCTCCACTCTCAATCCTCAAGAAATCTCTACTTTTAAAAATTCCATTTTCTTTTTGTCTCCAGTAATGAGCCCCCCAACACAAAGAGCTTCTGATTTTTTGGTGTCTCTATTTTTACGTCTCATTGGTGCCTTAGACTTCACATCCCCTAAACTAAACTTGAGTTATTTCTCATCAAGTCATTCCTTTTTCTTTCACTCCCTCTCTTGTTAAATGGTGTTAACAACCACTCAGATGCTCAAACCAAGCACCCAGTGTAAATGTTGACTTACCTCTATCCCCTCCCCCATCCACTCCATAAGCCAGCCTGACTCTCAGGTTTCTCAGTTTTCCTGTTTCCACACTCAGTACCTTGGTTCAAGCCACTAATACAAATCTTCAGACAACTGCACAACTGCCTACATCTACCTTGCCTTGGATCCAATATAATCTTCACTCTACATTTCAAAGTGAAAACCTATCAAGTCTTCCAATAGCTTCCCATATGCTCTGAAGAAAAACCTGGATTCTTAACAGAAAGAACCTGGACACCTTTGTCTCATTCTTCAACTTCATCTCCTGCTCCTTTTCCCTCTCTTTTGACACTTCAGTCCTTCCAATACTTTAAAATTGTAGGTACTCGGTAATATTTTGATAAGGATATTTTAAGTATGTTTTTAAAAGGTTTATCATATTTACCACATAATATGAGTTGATGGGAATGAATCACTCTTCCTCTCTAAACACAAAATAACATATGATTAAAACTTCTTCACATATGTAACTAAGCTTCAAATCAAGAAAAACAGTTCCCCAAAGATCAGAATTAAAGAAGGACCTTCAAGTCAGTGTATAAAACAGAATCTTAGGCCTAAGTAGCTTATAGAACTGTTGCAACCCAAAATAAGCCTTCAAAAACCTGAGATAGATTCTTAGATCTTCCCTGAAAAGAAATCCCAGGCCCTGGGAGGAAAGCTTGAACTGAACTATTTAGATAAATTTGGAAGTTCAAAAAGGTTGCTCTGACTTTGAAATAAAAGTACTCTTGTTGATACTTGTCACAGAGAGCTCTCTCCGAATACGCAGATTATAGTCTGAGCTGGAAATCATGTCATAAAACAAACAACTGTGTGTGAGAGTCAGTAAACCAAAGAAACAGGAGCCAACGCTTGAAAGAGTAGAATCATGTGAAACAGATAATAACAAGATATGTCTAAAATGTTCAAAGGAATGAAGGAGAGAATAAAAACTGGAAGTGAAGAAAGGAATAATAGAGGAAAATTAATGATTTTTAAAAACCAACTAAAATTTAAAACTCAAATCATGTTCTATGATATCCCACGGTCTCAGTAAATGTTCTTTCCCTCTGTCTGGATACTCACCCCTGGCTTCTTCTCCTTCATCATTACAGTCTTAGTTTGAATGTGACTTTCTCAGGAGACCGCTGCTTACCTCTGGGAAGGTACTGTTTTCTCCATTATAAACTCTCATGACTCTTTTGCCCTCTTTTTAGCAATACCCATCAGTTACATGCCTTGCTCCATGTGCTTCCTTGCTGCAGCTGTAATGGCAGGCACCATTTCTGCCTTGATTTCAGCCTTCAGGTAACTGATAGTCTCACTTTTCACCTAATTTGATAATTTTTCACCTAATATGATAATAAGCCTAATTATTGATCTACTGATTGATTTGTTGAATCAAAATGCCTAATTCACTATCTCTCTCCATCTTCCTTTTTAAAAATCTCATTGAGAACCTGGTTTCTTTGATCCTCTTCCTTTCTTCTATTTTACAAACTCTCTCAAACCTGCCCTATAGCCTTTCAGACCCCTAGGTCTGAAAAAATCCACTTGAGTTCTTTTCTTCCTTACTTGCATTGATGTAGTTTCTCCTTTTCTTGCATTGATCCATTTACTTTTCTTCTTTACTTGAATTGATGGATTCCCCCCCTCGCAGCAGCAAAGTAAGTTAATGCAACTGCAGATTCATCATGTCTGATCTCAGTTGGGCCCTCAGGGATTCCCATGATGTTCCTTGTCTCCAAATTCCAGGCAGAGCTCCAATGTGGCTCAGCCTTACCATGGATCACTGTATTGGGGTTGTGGTTGTGTTTGTAAATGTGTTCGTCATATTAAACAGAAGTCCTTGGGAACAGGTTTCTTTTATTTATCTCTGGTCCTTTAACATGTACCAGATTTCTGAGCACATGATAAGTGCTGGAGAAAAGTCCTTGATAAATAAATGAGGTCTGGAATGAATGACAAGACACACCCAGTAGAAGCACAGTAGAGATAGGTGAAAATAATTATAATGGTCATGTCATGTGATAAGATTAGCATCTGAATTATAAACTTTTAAAAACATGGCAAGCCAGTCATGGTGGCGCACGCTTGAATCCCAGTACTTGGGAGGCTGAGACAGGAGGATCAGCCTCAGCATCTCAGAGAGGCTCTCAGCAACCTCGTAAGACCCTCCCTGTTTTCAAATAAAAAATAAAATTGGGCTGAGGATGTAGCTTGGAGGTAGAATGCCTCTGGGTGCCATCCCTAGTACAAAAAAATTAAAATGTATATATGTGTCAAAAAAGGCAAATGCACATTATGCTTCTTATTTATTAGGTATCTGAGACATAATAATTCAAACTATAGCTACACCATAGTAGAATTTAGCCATATCTCTGTGTTTATATCTAACTGGACTCCAAACCGTTATGGTGTCTGTCCTATAAAGCCAAAATGTCATTGAGCCCTGAGGATGTCTGACAACTTTGTCACTGGAAAGTGCCAGTTTATTTATTCCAAATATGTTATTAGTCTTATAAAATTTATTCAGTTTCACTGAATTACTACAGTTTCTACCCTAGAAAAATATCCTTACATTTTCAAACACTCATGCCATTATGTGGAAGTATGCATCCTCACCCTCGTCCTCACTGTTCACTATCTGTCCACCCTGTCCTGCTGCTGACTCCCCTGATCTTAGCAGTTCTCTGGTTCTTGGCCATTGACAGTTTTAAACTTTCTAGCCTCTCTCCTTATGACCTATCAGCTAGATCTGTAGATGATTTTGGATTGTACAACCATGGGGTCATTATCTCTTCAATACAGATTAATTCTTGTCTGTGTGAATCCTAGTCACAGTCCAACTGTGGTATCTTATAACAAACATTATCCTAAATATCCAGGCTAGTCAACAGATTCAACAGAATTTTTTTAGGCAACTATGATTTTGGTTTCTGCCACAAAACAAAGCAAAAAACTAACAACAACCCACTAAGACATGTTTTCTCCTTCTGATTTAGTGTAAATGATTGTCTAGCCACTCACTCAAGAAGTATGTTTTTTTTTGTTGTGGTAATGTTAAGTGGTGACCATCACTGAGGAACAGCTTAAATTCACCCAACTGAGGAGATTCTATTCCTAGATCCTACTATTCTGCCAGCAAGAAACATAAGCTGGAGAGAGAAGAGTTGAAATTAGAGCCTGCCAAGTAATCTTTGGCAACTGTGTGGGCTGTAGGTGTACTGAAAAGAAGGGCCAGATTTATATGAAATAATGTTCTTATTCAAGTGTCCGTGCTATGATGCTTTTGTGTTTTGATGTTAAATATTTTTTATTCTGCATCTAAAATGTGAAGAGGTGGGTGATACAACATTCAGGCTGAGTGAGTTGTAATTCATTTTAATATTTACTAAATGTGTGACCTTTGGCAAGTCACTAGGTTGATTTGAGACTGTGTCTTCATCTGTAAAGTGGGAATAATAATACGGAGTTGTCAAGATAATGAATAAAAAAGATATTCAAAATGCCTGGCAGAAGGTCTGTTACAAAGTAGGCATTTATCTAAAGCAAGTTTTTGTTAAAGTTGTCATTGCTTCCTTACTTTATGTCCTCTTATTTATCCACATGTACTGGGGCTTACCACTTCAAAAGAAGAAGGAAGGAAGTGGATTTTTATTTTAGTTTAAAAAATATGGATCGGGCTGGTTTGCTAAGAGGAAGAGGTTGTTTAGATGAGTCTACTTGGTTTCAGGATGGTGTCCAGCCCCATCCTTCAGCAGCCTGAGTACTGCTTGTTCCAGAAGTGCATTGCTGAAAGAGTGGAGTCATACGAAGTCAGGTGTGGGTGTTTCAGAAAATCGATGCCAGGACACAGTTTTGGAAACATGGTCATCCAGTAACATTTATTGCCATTCAGTGCAAGAAACTCAACTAGACACCGTGAAGCAGTGCAAAGGGACAGGTGGAATAATAGAATGTTATACACTCAGAAATATTATGTCTGGAAGATATCAAGATTTTTAAGAATTACGAAAAATCAAACTCTAATGCCTTCAATGTATAGAGGAAGAAACTGCCACCTAGATAAGTTAAATAACTCGGCCAAGTCAGTTAACGAAGCCAGCTCTCTTTAATGAAATCTAACTAGTCCATTTTCCACTAAACTCTACTGGTGATACAGTTTCTGTTCCTGGTAGAAATTTAGGGAGAACTTGTCTTTAGAACAACTTGGAAAGATATATAAGCATATGAAATCACTTCCAGTTTTATTTTTATTATTTTAAAGTATCCATTGCAAATTTATTATACATTAGGAAGCTTAAAAACTAAAAGCATAGTAAAAAGATACGTTATCTTTTTTCATGGCAGAACAGGTTTTAAAATATATTTTCTCTTAATGTATTCAATCAATACACAATCCTTTATAAAAGCTGTGTTTATATTTTATAAATAAAAATGACATTTACAAATTTGACATTTATAAATAAAAGATTTACACAGTACCCCGTCAAAAAATTAAAACCCTTACAAATATCTACATATTATATTTCACACCTACAAAGCTTTCAAAGGGGTGCTTTGTTAAAGGTAGGCTTTAATTAATGGTTCATTTACAGTGCAGCAAAGTACATATAAATATGTAAATTTTTCTTTGTCCATGAAAAATTGCAAAAATTAGCAAGGCACTTATTGTGAGACTGAGCTTCAATAAATTGTCATAGTATAGAAAGGAATCTTATGTGTATATTTCCATGAAATCCAAAAGTCAGACAAATAGACTGAGATAAAAGATTAATTGAAAACAAATATGCATTACCCAGCAGTTAAGGCAGACGTGTGATGAGGGGAGAAACTGAGAAACAGGACACTGGAAACATGGAAGGAGCAAACAGTGCTGTATTATGAACTGAACCTGGACACAAATACACTTCCAGTTTTATAAAGAATGTTAAATCCATTATTATAAAAAGAGTATCATATAGAAATCATAGGGAAGGCCCCAAGTCACTCTCCATGATTTGGCTGGGAATTATTATTGGTGCCTAAATGGATACCCCCTGAAGGAATGTGAAAGTCAGTGAAATGGATGCTGGAGCTTGAATGAGTCTCAAATAAGATCTTATAAGACATGGTAAGAGTGCTCTGTTGGAATGGGAAAGAGAATTGGAGATTAAGAATTTAGAAAGTGGGTGACAGATTTTGATCTTAGTCTACAAACGGTTGCCTGTCTGTAGCTTGTTTTCTGAATTCCCTCAAATTTAATAAAATTTTGTAACGATATCATTCCATTTTTTTTTCAAAAAAAAATTTTCGTACTGAGGATGAAATGTAGGGGCATTCTACCTCCCAGCTATACCCTTACCCATCCCATTTTATTTTTTTTTATTTTGAAACAGGGTCTTGCCAAGTTGCTGAATCTGGTCTCAATCCTCTTGTCTCCACCGCCCAACAAAGTTTTGGGATTACATGCGTGCGCTGCCACATCCAGCAAAATTACTTGTTTTGTTTGTTTGTTTGTTTGTTTTCCAGTGCTGAGGATTCAGGCCAGGGCCTTGAGTATGCTGGCAAGTGTTCTACCACTGATCTATACCCTCAGCCCTTGAAGGCAACATTTTGAGATACAGGAGATAAAAATATTTTCTTCTAAAAATTTTTGAACATAAAATTTTTAATTCCAAAGAATAGTCAGAGGCTGAAGAGGTTGACTAGAACTCTACCTGAAATTTACCTTGCTTTCTCAAATTCTCACTGGAGGAGGGCAAACTCTAGTTATCCCTGTCAAAGTTATTTGGGATTCCTTCCTTCCTCCCTTCTACTTCTGAGCTACACACCCAGCCCTATTTTTTAGTCTTCTTATTTTTTGAAACATGGTCTCACTGAGTTGCAAAGAGTCTGGCTAAGTAACTGAGGCTGTCCATTAACTGAGACCCCCAGTCTCCGCCTCCCAAATGCTGGAATTACAAGCGTGTGTCACGACGCCAGGCCTCTCTAGTTTCTAATTGCTTCATAGGTGCTGGTTTCTGAAAGAAATGAATAAGTTGTATTGATAAAATGTGTCTTAATAATATCCTTGACTTAACTGTGAAATTTTATGTCTTACCTTTCAAATATCATTAGTTTTGATATATTACTCCAGGGCGGGGAGAATTGTTTTATGAGGTATAGAAAAACTGGTCAAGAAAGAGAATTATAAGTCAGCAAACTTGGAGTGAAGGATTCATGGCCACTAGGCACTCCAGCAGGTATAAATGGCCTGTCCGAGTTCTCCAGGTCATGAGTATAGCATTTATTTTTAATGCTACCATTACAATTTTCCGTACCCCCCCAACCTACATTTAGCTCTATCCTGTTTTCTCAGGGTTCTTCTGAAAGTGCCCTCAATGTTACTGGTAGCTAGACCAGGGAAACCGCCTGGATCCTGATTGGACAGATTCAGCTGCCCATCTCTGTCAGAGATAAGCAAACAATGGAAAATGGAAAAATCAATTTTATGAGTTTGGTCAAACTTGGGAGAAGCAACTTGGATCCAGGCAGACTCCCTGGCTTGGACAAGAACTGTCGCCAGGGCTCCCTTCTCATCAGACCTCCAGACCACCACCTCCGTTGACAGTGGCTACAAGAGGTCAGCAGGGTGTGGTCACACCAGCTCTTTCAGCAACCTCAGAGCTTCAACAGAGTCTTGGCTGGTGTAGCTTCGCTGGGTGCAGCTTCTAGGGAGGGCACACTCTTCATCTGGTTACTATGTCATAAGCTGGACTCAAAAATGATCTAGAAGTTGTAATTCATGATACCAAGAAAAATGAAGTCTAGGGGATTAAATGCTTCTGTCCACATCTCATAGCTGCTAATGGATGCTGGCACTTTCTGTTGCTATGTTAACATCTCTGAGGACCATCCTTAGCCTCTGTACATTCAGGTAAGTCAACCATAAAGAGGAGACTAAGAATATTTGGCACACCAATTAAGACAGCTTCTACTGTGCCCCACGTACTAACGCCTGCAGCTCCAAACAGGGTTCAAGATCAGAACAACTTCTTTGACTGCTAATCTTTCTCAAGTGTATCAGTAGAGAATTAGAAAGTATGGATTCTAATTTTGTGCTAAGGGCATTGGCTTAGGCCTCTAGGAGATCACGGAGCTCCTCAGAGTACAGGGAAAGCTGTGATCTGAGCATGGGTACAGCAAGCAGTTTGGTAACATCAAAGAGATTATAAATTGAGAGATAAGTGGGAGCTGCCGGGTGACCCTGATATCTTACCATGCCTGCTTTGAAAACAAAACAGAACTTGAGTTTATCTATTGCTTTGCTTCTTTCCACCCCAGAAATGAAATCAGATTCTTTCCATGGCTGAGTCCCAATACTGGTAATCAAATTACTGAGTAGTACATCATCTCAAATATAAGACTGGGCCTTGGAGTGCCCAGTGTCCATTAGCCATCAAGTGACATTGCATTAATAAACCCAAGTAGAGGTATGATATTACACTGTAAATGCATTTGGAGGATTTTTATTATCATTCTAACCTAGTGAATGTGCCAGCTTCGTCTCTTTCAACCCTAAGTAAAGTAAGCTAGGTATTTAGAGAGATTAAGTCTTTCAGGACCAACCTACCTTACCATTTAAGGCACTTGTGCATTAGCAATACATCTCCGTGGGTTTTTAGTATTTCTCATTAAAATAGACTAAATAATAGATAAATATACAATAGAGGACCAAAGTTCATGCCAGAACTGTTTTGATGTATATGTGTACACACACATATCCATATGTATATGCATCTATCTCCCGAAAGACACAGGCTTATTTTTTGTTTATAAATTTTATTTGTGTTATATACATTCAATTATTTATTTGTATTCAACATTATGTTTTAATATTTCATGTTACTATATTTAGAATAACTTATTTCCTTCTCACTTCTGCATAAGAGTACTTATTCTACCCTCCATTCACACCTTATTTGTAAAATTTTGCATTTTTTCTATATTCAATGTTGACTTCTGTAGGGGGTCTTATTAATGTGTCTGTAACTACATTAATCCACTTTCTATGGCTATAAAAATGCCTGAGGCTAGGTATAAAGAGAGAAGTTTAATTGGAGGCTCAGGGCCCTGGCACAGACACCCGCTCAGATCCAGTGAGGGCCCTGTTGGCTGCATCACAAGCTGGATGTCACCGTGGAGGGAGCACGTGTGCAAGGAAGAGATGATGGTGAGACAGATGCTGGAGAGACTGAGAAGGGGCCAGTTTCGCTCTTTTATAACAACCACCATCTTGAGAAACTGACGAGGGTCCACAAAGCTACATCAGTACCTCCCATGGGCAGCTCCACAGTGACCTAATGACAGGCACAGGGTCCACCTCTTCCACCTCCACACCCCGTCTCCACATCACCATGCTGGGACAGACTTCTGACCCATGACCTCCTAAAAGACACACTTAAACCATACCCAACCCACAACAATCACTGTTGTGATACTTTGTTTTTGTTGGAAAAAGGACCACTATGGGATTTTATATATTAATCTCTTATTTACTTCTTATTCATGTAGTTTAGGGTGTGTCTTTTGTTGGCCAGGGTCAACAGGGTTTTTGTCAATAGGAAGTATCTTAATGTCATTCTTGAAGCTCGTTGTAAAAGGGTATGCTTCGAAAGTTTTTCCACTAATAGGATCCTTGCTATAGGTTTTTGATAACTTCATTCAAGTAAGGGAATTCCTTCCATTTCTGGTTTTCTTAAGAACTTTTTATCATATAATTATTGATATTTACCAACAACTATATGATAAAAAGGCATATAGGTTTTTTTATGGATTTTATTTATAAAACGGTCTGATCTATCAATTTTTTGGGGGGTGTCTGTGGTACTAGGTACTGAACCCAAAGATATTCCACCTCTGAGCTATACTCCAAGCTTATTTTATTTTTTATTTTGAAACAGGGTCTTGCTAAGATACCATGCACTGGCCTCTTAACCTGTAATTCTCCTGTCTCATCCTATAAGTACTGGGGTTATAGATGTGTGTTGGCATGCCCAGTATGAACTCTTTCAATTTTAAAAGGTATTTATTCTATTTTTAAGTAGATAATTAACTTTTATTAGTCCTTATTAATTTTTTTTAATTTTCCTCCACCTTTAAAAAAAATTTTTTTGGGGGGTGGTACTGGGGGTGGAGCCCAGAGGATTTTCTACCTCCAGGCTATACTCCTCGACCGATTTTTTATATTTTATTTGGAAACAGGGTCTCACTAAGTTGCTGAGAGCCTCACTAAGTAGCTGAGGCTGGCTTCGAACCTGTGTGATCCTCCTGTCTCAGCCTCCCAAGCGTGGGGATTACAAGCGTGTTCCACCACGCCTGGCTCACCTTTTTAAATTTTAATTTTTTCCAAAACTTTTGTTCCTGTTTTATCATGTTTTTAAATTAGCACTAACCATAGTAATTCATGGTACTCCTTCATAATTTGAAAATATTTGTTATTCTTTTGGCTAATTTCAATTTTTTGTTTAGCATGTTGTTTATTCCATCTTTTCTCTTTTTCTTCTAATCAACCTTTCAATTCAGTTCTAAATATTTTGGAATTATCCTTATGATGCACCCTTTTACTATTTATATCGGTTACTGAGAGAGAAACAGCCCAAAAGAATAGACAAAAATCTCAAAAGAGGCACTTAACATACATATATATATATATATATATATATATATATATATATATATATATATGGTGTGTGTTAATGTTTTTATGTATCCTTTGAAGTTTATATAGCATAGTACTGTTCATCTTTAGTGGGTTGAGTCTATTTATACTGATTATCATTATGATTACTGTTGACATCTCTTGGGTCATCTTTTCATTCCAGCCATTGCTGAAGCTACCACATACATATGAGTAGAACCTGACAGCGCGTTCTCTCAACTGCAGTATGGCTCTCTTGCTTCCTACTCCAGGACTTCTCAACCACTGTTTCCTGGCACACCCGTGAGATCCTCTCACCACCGTGACGTAGACACAAACCAAGAGTGCCTGGGACCCAGCGCTTACAGGTAACCTTTGGTCATGAAGTGTGGGAGCTAGACAATAGATGTTCCTCTGTACTATCCCATGGGTAGATGGCTCTGAAGTGCATCCTATGTGACTCTCAGAATTCCCTAGTGGACTGAGTCCCAGATGCCCACTGTGGTGATCAGCCTGATAATATACCCTTGAATAGGAGGAGATCCTTCCTTCTGTATTTCACTCTCCCTTCCTTATTTCACTTCTGTTCTTAGGATTCTTTTCCCATGTAAACTTTCTTCATAGGAGACATTGTTTCAGACTCTTCTGTGAAGGAATTAAAGATAAGACACTCTGCTAACATAGGCAGTATGTCTGCTGTTAGTCACAGTGACTAAGTTAACCTCTAAGTTTTATTGTTTGTCCAAGGCAAACTAATAGCAGAAATAGAAACCCAGCAGGAAACCCTGGCTGCAGAAACCATACCGCAGGCTGACCGTTTGGGGGCCGGCATCCCATCATTTCAGTAGACAGGCAAGGAAATAGATTTTCCCCAAAATCTTGAAGCAAGAGTTTCTTTCTTTTTTTTTTTTTTTCCCTCCTCCTCTCCCCTCTTTCGGCTTTTGCTTTAAATGTTAGTGTCTAGGCTGCAGGCATGACAGGCAGGGGCAGGGAAGGAAGCGTGGGAGCTGGCTGGCTTCTGAATGTATCTCTGCGGTCCACAGAGAAGAGGCTGCAGGGTAGCAAGGAGATGCTGTAGCAGCTACTGCAGCCTTAAAACAAAGTGTCTCTTTGGACTTTAAAATTGTTCCTATGCAGCTTATTTTATTTTTGTTTAATCAAATAAACAAGAGGGTTTGTCCATGCAAAAAAAAAAAAAAAGATAAGACACTCTGCTTTCTTCCTAAGCTTATCATCTACTGGATAATCAAAGTTGCTTCTGCTATTTTGAAAGTTACTTATTCTGCCTTTATTCTTTGCTAGCTACCCTTAAGTCACTGAGCCAGGAGAAATAAAGTTCATCAATATCTCAGTCTTTTCTCAAAACAACTCAATAGTCATAACTGGTTCTTATCACACTTTGGTTTCTATCCAGACACCCCAAGCTACTACTTGTTTCATTTAACACTTTAATTACAGAATCATATAGATTCAATGGATTTATTTGCAGTAACTCGTGATTTAGACATTAATGAAGTCCCGAAGTCTTTATTCCTTTTTTTTTTTTTTTTGTATCTTGTGCTTGCTCTTGGGTTCACCTTTTTTTCTTTTCTTTTTTTGTTTTCTTCTTTTTTTTCTCTTTTTGGTACTGGGGATGGAACCCAGGGACATTCTACCTCCAAGCTACACCCCCAGTCCTATTTTTTTGTGTGTGTGGTTCTGGGGTTCCTGGAAGCCCGTCTACCTCCGGGCTACACTCCCAGGCCTATTTTATAGGTTTTATTTGGAAACAGGGTCTCTTAAGCCAGCGCGGCTGGCTTCGAACCTGTGTGATCCTCTTGTCTCCTCCTCCCAAGCACGGGGATTACAAGCGTGCGCTACCACGCCCGTCCCCAGTCCTATTTTTTATTATTTATTTTGTAACAGGGTCTCACTGAGTTGCAAAGGGCCTCACTAAGTAACTGAGGCTCTCCATGAACTGTGATCCTCCTTTCTCAGCCTCCCAAATGCTGGGATTGCAAGCATGCACCACCACACCCGGATCACCTCTTTTTCTTGGAGTGTGACCCATAATAGTCACTTCAAAAGGATTCTGAGCTTAAATATTTTTTCTTTCCACACTTTGAAAATATAACTTCATTGCTTTCTTATAACTAATATTGTTATTGAAAAGTTAAATGCCCATCTGATTCTGTGTGTGTGTGTGTGTGTGTGTGTGTGTGTGTGTGTGTGTTTGAACCCAAGGGTGCTTTACCATGAGCTATATACCCAACCTTTTAAATTTTTTATTTTTAGACAGAGTCTTGTTAAGTTGCCAAGGCTGGCCTCAAACCTGTGATCCTCCTGTTTCTACCTCCCAGTTACAGGCATGGGCCATCAAATCCAGCTGGTTCTTATTTTTCATTATAATTTTTCTTTTTTATTAAAATTTCTCCCCCCTTTTCTTTCTTTCATTTTCATTTTGCCTCTAGAAGCTTTTAGAATTTTCTCTAATCTTTGATATTCTTAAATGCTCTTGTTATGTGTTTGAGTTTATCCTTATTTCAAAATGCTCATGTTCCTTAGTGATCTAATTACTTTTTACTTTAAGTTCATCTTTTTCCTTTGCAGAAATTCCTGTTATTTTTTAGTGATGTTAACCTGGGGCAAAAACCTAAGCTTAGCTTATGTTTCTCAAGGGAATGTGTGTGTGGTGCACATGTGTATGAAAAAGAAAAACGAGGGGGGAGAAGAGGAGAGAGAGAAAAGGGTAACCCTTAATCTGGGTTCCATTATTTCCTATTTTCCTCTCAAGAATCCACTACTCTCTGGGGATAATCTCCATCTCTCCACCAAAGACACTGCTCATGTCTCATAAAATGCCTTCGTTTGTGATTTCCTTTCCTGGTTAGGGAATGAGAGAGGAGGAAATGGTCATGGCATATTGGACACTTCCTCTGACTTACTGCTTGTCATGGTTGGATTTAGGATGTTTCCCAAAAGCTCATGTATTGAAAGCATGGTCTCCAGTGCAGGAAGATTAAGAGGTAGCTGGAGATGGGACCCTGGAGATGTAGTCTTGGGATATTTATGTCTCTAGTTCTCTTGTCTTGTTCTCTCTGTTTCCAGTTCCCATGATGTGAGAGCAGCATCCCTCTGCCATGCCTCGCTACTGCAGCTTCTGCCTGGAGCCAGCTGACTATGGACTGAGCCCTAAAACTGTGAGCCAAATGAACCTTTTCTCCTCTAAGCTGTGCTTGTCAAGTATTTTGGTCACAGTAATGGAAAAATTGACTAAAATATCACTCCAGCCAGAGGCAGGCTCCAGCCAATACATGGACCATATTCTGAGTTAGCAAAGGTCCTCTCTGAAATCTGTGACAGCCATATGTAAACCTGTTTGAGAAGTTTACCCTGTAGCCACCTGCTGGCTATGTCCACCTTTTTTTCTTTTTCTTTTTTCTTTTTCTTTTTTTTTTTTTTTTGCTATGACTATTATTTGACAAAATTCCTAGTCAGACCTGGGTAATTTCTGGGTCCAATCTATTCTACCTAGGATTCAAAGTAGCTCAGCAAAACTAAATCTCTTGGCCTCCCTCTGACTATGTGACATCAACATGTTTCTCAGAAGTGCTCTGTGTTGGTGTGGGGCTGCTTTGGTTAGTTTTTCCTTAAAATATTAAGATATTTTAATTTTCTGTGTCTTTGATGCTTTAAAGACAGTAGGCTATTTTGCAAATCTTTAAATTTACCCATACATTTTTAACCAAGAGCAGGAGAGAGCCAAGTGTGGTGGCACAGGCCTATACTCCCAATTCTTGAGATTCTGAGACAGGAGGATTACAGGCAGCAACTTAGCTGACCCTCAGCAATCTATCAAAACCATGCTTAAAATAAAAAAGAAGGGCTGGAGGTATAGCTCAGAGGTAGAATGCTCCTGGGTTCAATCCCCAGTATCAACAAAAGAAAAAAAAGGATAATTTTTAAAGTTTTCACAGTTATTTTGGTCATGATACAATTATAATTTCTCTCAAATCCATCTGCACTTTGCAAATGCGCTGATGAAGTCAAGAACAAGGTGTTAAGGTGGGCAGGTGACTTTATTTGCAAAGTCAGCTGACCATGAAGATGAAAGACTGTTGTCGAAAGTCTATCTTGCCCCTCTAGACCTGTGAGGGGTTTTTAATGGGGAAGTTTTTAATGGGGAACAAAGGAATGCTAATAAAGCCCAGAAATTATTTTTTAATTGCAGGCCACAGGTGACATGAGAGTCAGCTGTCTCCAGCTGACAATATACAGACCTCCTGAGATTTCTGTGACTCAAACAGCTTCTTGTGAGTATAGAGGGCATCTTAAGCTATACATTAATAGACCTATGCTTTCTGCCCACTACGTGCAAGTTGTTTAAAGACTGAGCTTGTATCTATTCTGTGTTCCATGACATTACTACTAAGCTATTAAGTTTTAGCGGGTCTATGTCTTCTAGGGCTAATAACTTTTGTCATTATGGAAGTAATGCTGCTACAAGATTCCTTTGCAGAGGTTCAGCTTGTAGGGTCATTTTAATGTCTCACACTACCACACAAAGCAGAGATCTCCAGTATGCTAAAAGAGTATACCTTACAGGACTGCTAAATAAAACAGTGCATGTCAATACTGACTATGAGGTCTGCTACATATTCTGCTGTTGTTAAATGTCTATTTATGTGACTATCACCAGTTGCTTTATGTTTAGCAATTTAGGAAAATTGGTATGATTATATGTGACCAATTTTAAAATCATAACTGAGTACTTTATGTATTTATCATAGAAAAATATTTTAAAAATATGTTTTAGGGCTGGGTGTGGTAGTGCACCCTTGTAATCCCCGCGCTTGGGAGGCAGAGACAGAAGGATCGCACAGGTTCGAAGCCAGCCTCACTGGCTTAAGAGACCCTGTTTCCAAATAAAAATATTTTTAAAAAATAGGTCTGGGAGTGTAGCCCGGAGGTAGAAGGGTTTCCAGGAACCCCAGCACTACCAAAAATATATATATATTTTTAAGCTAAAAATCTAATTTTCCTACAGAAAAAAATATGATAACTATTCTTCCCCCTTCAAAAAACATCCACAAAACATATGTCACTTAGAGAGGGAAAACACTGCAACATTTATGAATACTTGACTCAGAAAATTATTCCAAAGAATTCAAAAGTGTCAAGATCCTTTAAAATATGCCTTTGGGGATTAAAGAATGACCATTACTAAAAGTTGATTTACAGAACTATTAGCGAAATTGTCTACAATGCGTACAGAAAGGTGGACTTCTCAGAGAAATCAGTACAGCAAGACTCATTGTTACGTGGGGACCTAGGGACCCAAGAAAAGCAAGAGAAATAGAGTGGGGATAATGTACTTGTTACCCAACTGTTGGTCCTGTGCTGAAACTAGAGGCTTCAAATACCCATGCTGTGATTCTAATCACTACAAGGTCAGGTCATATGCTTTGCAATGGAGCTGCCTGCTCCTGAGAATTTATTTGAGAAATTCATGCATTTTGATGCTTTTGTAAAACAACATGCATGGTACGGAATCGAGGCAAGCTCCTGAAATGATTGACAACCGAGCACAGCCGGTATCATCTTTTGTCTTAAGGGAGAAGTAAACTTTTGTTTAGTCATTAGAATTGTAAAGTGGTTGTGAGCAGAGCTGCTAGAAAGAAGCAGTTGAGCTAAGACTGCAACCTAGTGGTGAGTTTGTAGTTGAAAAAAGTGGCTGCGTTCATTGCCTTGGTTAAAGGGAGCATTTACGATTAACGTGAGAAAGAACACGCAAAGAAGTGTTGCTGCACTCTCTGCTGAAGGCTGATCTGCAAATCCTGTTGGAGGTGGGCGAAAATAGGGAAAGGGTGGCTGAAACCAGATCCCTGACCCTGTTGATTTTATGTATATTTTTCCTATTTTATATGAAGCGTCTGCTCACTTCTCTCTCCCTTTGTGTCTTTAAAAATGAAGACCTTGACAAGACCACCGTAGCTTCTCTTCACACAGTGGTAGTACTAATTTATTTGTCTCATCAGTTCCACTTCATGGCAGAAATCTATTAGCTTTTGTTTCTGTAAAATAAAACAATGCAGCTAATATTCTTCTCTAACCCAAGTGATTTTTTCAAATGACATGACTGGAAATGTTATGTTCATTATCCTTTGGCTCAACAGTAGTGTTCAGCTTCTTAAAATTTGATACAGCCTTTATTCCTTGCAAGTGCTTATTACTATTATATCGATTCCTATTTTATGTTGCATTGCATTAATGTGGAGCAATTTATTGACAGGGTAATGCTCAGGCTTTGCTCTTGTGAAAATTATGACTATTCTTGCACTTAATATAGTATCTTTAAAAAATATCTCTGTATATGAATTTGAACTTTCTAATTACTATATTTGTTTGTTTGTTTGTTTGTTTATTATTTTGGTGCTAGAGAGAATGAATCCAGGGACATTTACCTCCAAGCTACACCCCAGCCCTATTTTATTTATATTTGGAAATAGGGTCTTGCTAAGTCTCTTGAGAGCCTTTGTTAAATTGCTGAAGATAGCCTCAAACCTGTCATCCTCCTATTTCAGCTTCCCAAGTACTGGGATTATAGGCATGCACCACTATGCCTAGCTTAATTACTGTATGTTTTCATCTGATTTTTAAATCTACATTTATCTTAGATAAATTTACCTTGTTTCACATTAACACTTTTACCCATATACTTAAAAATTAGTTCAACTAGTATTTCTTGATTTTTATTATCAAATTATTCTTGTTATCTATCCAATATTAACTTCTTGCCTTATATTAACTTTCCTTTTATATAGTTTTATTTTACTGCAAAGCCACCTGCGGCTTTTGTTTCTGTTTGCTCTCCCAAGATTGTTTTTCCTAGCCAAGCTTGGTATTTAAGTGTAAAGTTTGGTTATTCTGTGTGCATTAAAATCAATTCTGTTCCTGTAAAGGATTATTAAAAGATGATACCCTTAGCTTATAAATTCCTCCACCTTCGGTCTTCCATATTTAGTTCAAGTGAATTTTTAGAAAATAGCTTAATTCTCATTTAAATGTCTCTAAGGTTTGGCGCATGTGAATGCATGGCATGGTCAAATGCTGATCACTGGTGATTGGGAAGCTCACTGCAGTACATTGGCTGCAGGGAGTCTCGCTGGCAGGGAAGTTATGCCCTCTGCATAATTCAGAAGATTGTCCCCAATGTCCCCTAATGACATTTCTGGATTCTTTTGTGCTTTTCAAAACAGCTTTCTACAAACTACAGATTTTTGGACTTGATTTTGGACTTGAGAACCAAGAAATCAGCCACTCTGTAATCAATGCAGATAGCAGTATTGGATTAGTAAATTATATGAAGAGTTTTTCTCTTTTCCTACCATGCCACATATGAAAAACAGTTTGTCAGGAAATCTGTCACACAAAGGTGATGGTGTATGACATGGTACTCTAAAGGTAATTTCTACAAAAATGAAACTTAATAGAACAATTTTTTTTCTTTAAGTCTATGAATATAATACTGTGGAGAACAAAATAAATGTTTACACCCCCCCTGCCACACAATTAGATCTTCAAGGCACAAAGTAATGAAACAGTCTCAGGATTGTAGATTTTCAACAGATTATTTATATAAAGCTATGAAAAATACATGACAAAATAAATGACTCTTAAAACCATTTTTAAAACAATAATATCCTTAATTATTGAGATTTATTAGTTCCTCTCAAACTAATGTATTAAAAATGAAAGTATACTGGAAAGCATCACCATATAGTTAAATTTTTATTATCAGAAAATTGTGTTATATAAATATGTATAATATACTCTCATTCTAAAAACATCTTGTCAATTTTTTTTTCAGTACTGAGGATTGAACCCAGGAAACTCTCCTTTCAAACTACACCCTCAGCCCTATTTTTAATACTTTATTTTGAAACAGGGTCTTACTAAGTTGTGGAGGGCCTCCCTAAGTAGCTGAGGCTGGCCGCAAACCTGCAATCTTCCTGTCTCAGCCTCCCAAGTACTGGGATTATAAGTGTGTGCCACCACGCCTGGCTCAGTGTTTGTTTGTTTGTATGATTGATTGATTGATTGATTGATTGATGGAACTGGGAATGGAACCCAAGGGCTTTCTACCTCCAGGCCACACTTCCAAACCAATTTTATATTTTATTTGGAAACAGAGTCTCACTGACTTGCTGAGAGCCTCACTAAGTAGCTGAGGCTGGCTTCGAACCTGCAGGATCCTCCTGTCTCAGCCTCCCAAGAGCTGGGATTGCAAGCGTGCACCACCAGCCTGGTTCAATGTTCTTTTTAAAAGGCTTAATCCTCAATAATCCTTTTCTTACGTAGTAGAGAAACCCAGAGAGTTTATTTTTTAGGTCTCAAAGGGCTATTCTATTTGGAATTCTAAATATAAATAAAAAGAATACTGTTTTATATCCATTTAATATCTTATAATATCCATTATAAGAGCTCTTGCATACATAATTGCTTAAGGATGCATTAGTTAAAGTTACAAAATAGTACTTTAGGTAAGGGAAGATAAAAGCAAGTAAGGGCCTCAAAAAATCACAGATTTGAGGAGACAGGAGTGATAGGAAAAGTTTGTTAAATGTAGATAGTATTTACTTAAATGATAGACATAAATAAATAGCATCAAAAGAGTTATAGGTTTAAATAGACTATAGATGCCTGGAAAGAAAAGACACACACACACACACACACACACACACACACACACACACACACGTCCTCAAATTCCTGATGTATTTGGACAAGGGCGTGGAGGCTTAGTGGAAGCCAATTGGCCACCGAACTCAGTATATCTTAGCACACCTTCTCTCAGCCACCAGAGTCCCTGGAGAGAGAGAAACAGCTGTTAGCTCAGTCTGCAAAGGTGAATCTTCCCAGATCTGGGAAGCCTAATTTTGTACTTTTTGTTCCAGAGACATGCATCACGATTTAGAAAGATTTTAAGCAATATGTACCCTTATGTGGGAAAATTTCAGGATAGATGGGACTCTGTGGTTCCCAATTCAAACTCGGCAGCAAGCTCATTCAGAGGAAAAAAAAACAGAATAAATACCCAGATGTCTATGAATGATTTCCTGACTAACTTTTTTGGATCTTGGAAAGCCCATTTCCACCCACATATTCTTTTCTCCTCCAATTACAGATCCATAAATCACTACTCAGAGCATTATGTCAAGAAGATATAGAGAAGCAAATAATAAATTTATGGATGATAAATCTTGGACAAATTCAGTATTTGTTTATACTCAAGACAGGTGATAAGTCCTAGAGCTCTCTAAATATAGATTTTATAGTACTATAGAATAAATAAATGTATAAAAGCACCATAACATTTCTTAGCCTTTCAAGATCTATAAGAAATTATATTCAAGTATTACGTTAGAACATGAATAATTCTGAATCTAAATCTGAATCAAAGTATTCCAAAAAAGCAACTCATTACCATTGGAATTGTTTTTAAATTGAGTTATTTTAAATTGGGTCATATTTTTCATGAACTTATATCATTTTTCCCCCTTTGTATTATTCCCTTCTCTAGCCCCTCCACCAACATACCTAGGTGGCCCTGGACAGTGTTTCTCAAAGCATGCTCTGCTGATGGTGCACCAAATGGTTTATGTAGCACAGGAGATTTTATTTTTTATAGTCAATTACTTTAAGTAAATTAGAATCAATATAATAAAACACATCAACCTGTGCATTTACATACATAAAGCTCACACAAATGCATTCATATAAAATAAAACAAGTAAATCGCCAGGCATGGTGGCACACGCTTGTAATCCCCATGCTTGGGAGGCGGAGACAGAAGGATTGCGCTGCTCTCTGGCTTAAGAGACCCTGTTTCCAAATACAAATATAAAATCGGTCTGGGAGTGTAGCCCAGAGGTAGAAGGGTTTCCAGGAA
This sequence comes from Muscardinus avellanarius, assembly GCF_963383645.1. NCBI lineage: Eukaryota > Metazoa > Chordata > Mammalia > Rodentia > Gliridae > Muscardinus > Muscardinus avellanarius. Next base: position 47,313,356 of record NC_137787.1, on the reverse strand, counting down.
CCCCAGTACAACCAAATAAATAAATAAAACAAAACAAAACAAAAATAAATAAGTAAAACAAGTATATTTTATAACCTATTAAGGAAATAACAGTAGAAGTGACACTCAGAGGGAGAAAATGTGAAGGTGGCACTCAATATGGAAACCACTGATTTATGAGAAAAGAAGTCTGAATCTTAGTATGCAGTAACCATGAGTGTCATAGTATAATTGGGTCTTGACTGTCCTCCAAATGTTAGTGTGTTAAAGGCTTGGTCGCCAGGGTGGTGCAAAGAAGGCGGTTGAGCCTTTCAGAGGCAGGGCCTCGAGGTAGGCATGCCCTTGAAGGTACAGGAATCCCAAGGCTGGCTCTGCCAAGGATTAATTGTGTGACCCAGCAACCCATTTAAGCTAGGAAGCTTCAAAGCAGAAGTAAGTCATGTTTATAATGTATGGATGGCTTCAGCGAATGCTTTAGAAATGTATTGCTTTTCCTCCTGCCCTCTTTTGTCACCATGAATTTCTGATTTGCTTACATATTTGCGGGCATGTGTACATGTTCATTGAAAACTCTTCAATATAGAAATAGATAATGAAGAAAAGTGTACATCTCTACTAAAACAACCGCCTAAAGGTGACATACCAAATTTAAGCATCCGTGTCTTTATAGGAGTTCTGCTGCATACCTCCAGGGGAGGGTTCAGTGATCATGCACCATAGACTGAGTTGAACCTCATTGACTTGTGCAGAAACTGCCTGCCATCAGTGGAACTCAGTTTTTCAACTTGAACTCTTTTTTTGTTTGTTTGTTTTTAGTGGTATGGCTTAAGTGTAGAAGTGTATAAATATGTAAGTGTTTATGTATATGTTTATCATGAAGTCAAGTTATACCCACTGTTATACAATTGGCATATATTTTTCTTTTTTTCAGAACTCAGTACAGTTATATTTCAAATGCCATATATTGGTTTTTTGCATAAATCAGTATATGTGCATCTACTTCATTCTTTTGTGTGTGTGTGTGGTGGGGAGTTACTGAGGTTTGAACCCAGAAGCATTCTCCTTCTGATCTATACCCCCAGCTCTATCTTATTTTTTATTTTGAAAAAGTATCTTACCACATTACTGAAGACCTCACTAAGTTACTGAGGCTGGCTTTAAACTGTCACTCTCCTGTCTCAGCTTCCCAAGTACTACCACACCTAGCTTACCCCATTCTTTTTTTAAATTTATTTATTTTTTTATCCTCTTAAAAAAAATACCTGTGATCTCACATCATTATGTAGTTCAAATTAATAGGGACATAGCATGCATACAGTACTTGGTGAGCTTCTCCTTGGACTACTTCATTCTTTAAAAACTGCAGAACACTTTATTTTATAATATTTCATAATTAGTCAATTTTTTTTACTTCTGGATTTATAGCTTATATCTAAAGTTTTTTGTTTTGTTTTAGTCTGGAAATTGAAGCCAGGGGCATTCTACCTCTGAGATATATGCTTAGCCTAATTTAATTTCTTTTTATTTTGAAACAGGGTCTTGCTAATTGCTGTCTCAGCCTCCCAGGCACTAGGATTAAAAGTTTGTACTGCACGCCCAGCTTTGACTATACTAATGTTGCAACAGTGATATGCTGTTTGTTGCAGTGTTTCTTTTGTGCTGAAAGGTTTCCACTAGACAATTGAACTCATACATAGACAAGATATAAATGATTTTCTTAATATACTTGCAAAACATTTGATAGCCATTATCACCTCCAATTCTCAAAATACTTATTTAAAAATAAAATAAGATACTTTCTGTTCCTTGAGTACATTATATCCTTTAAATATATCAACATATCAACACATTACAATTTGTTATTGTTTTTTTAAGTCCTCAACCCAATACTGGAAAAATACAAGGTTTTCTAGGGTGATGAGGGGAAGTAATCCATGCATGCATATTATAATCTAAGTTCCTTTTGGTAGGGTACAGCATCTTTTAGAGAAGAAAATAGAGGCAATAATGTTAGCAAGTAACCAAGTCCGACAAGTGATGAGGTGAGGAGGTGTGAGTCTTTCATAAGTCTCCATATTCATAACAGTCTTCAGGGAGCAGAACCATCAAAGTACACACACAAATAGTCTCAGAAAGATAGATCTGTCCCTAAGAAAGCTGGCTGAGTCAGATAGCAAAGCCCATGCAACAGGCCTTCTCTTGCCTTCCTCTTCCTCATTCACACCCTACCTCCTTCATGGAGTAGCTTTCCCATCCAGCCCAGGATGTAATTTCTTTCTGATAGTTACTTGGCTACCTGGGGTGGTCTTTTATTTTTCTATTCATATTTGTTCTTTTAGACAGGGATGAGTTTGGGACTTCAATATATAGTGAGTTTTTTTTTAAAAAAAAAAAGAGAAAAAAAGAAAAGGAAAGAAAAAATATATAGTGAGTTAAAGCAGGAATCGGCTTCTAGTCGTCTTTCATCTTTCACAGGAACAAACTGAAACCAAGGGCGCTTAAGTGACTCACCCCAGGCCACAGATTTCAGAAGTTACTTTGTACCTTACATTCTGTCATCCCTCATCTACTCCAGGCAGTGTTTTCTTCATCCTCCCACTGAAATCTCAGCTTCTCTGAGAGGGAGAAGAGCAATTGATGACGGGGTTAACTGCCGATCTGCAGACTAGTGGCCATTCTTTTTGTCTCTCTAGACCATTTCAGTTTTCACTAGGGAAAGTACTTTAACCTGGAATTTTTCCAGTAGTGGAATAGAGTTTAGATGTTGGTAACACATAGAAAGTAAGATAGAAACCATTAGCAATAGAAACCATTAAAGCCTTGTCTTTTTTATTCACCAAACAGCCATACTTAAACATATTTTGGTTAGCTCCAAGTTTCTAATTTGTTTCTAGTGTCTTATAATATGGTTGTATGATTATAGCAGTCATGCCACAAGAAAGAGAGAAAGAGGTCTTGCCTATTTTCTTGTCCCTGTTTAACGTCTTGTTTGAATTCTGGTGAAACTCTAGATCTGTGGTGGCCACATGACCTTCACATGGTGCTCTAGTGACAAGCCATCAGATAAAATACCCAGCCTTTTGTAGTTGACCCAATACAATTTATTTCAAGATCTCTAAAGAAACCTACATGGATCAAAAACCTTGGACAGGTTGCTTCAAATCAGACATCTCAAGCCTACCGTACAGAGATTACACCCATTTATAAGTGTCTTAGTAAGAATACTCGATGCACACTCACCATGTCACCTGAAGGTTTTGGTGGTCTTCAGTGTACCAGTATTACCCACCATCTCCAAGAGTATTTATTAAAACCAATGCTTGTGCTGAAGTTTTCAACAGAAATGCATATTTAACAGTCTTCCATTTCTGATTCTCTTTTCTTTCCATTCCTGCGATGGTTGGGATGTGGTTCTGTGCCCCCCACCTCTCCCAAAGGTTCATGTGTTAAAAGTGTGGGCCACAAAGGGGCATGATTAGGAGGTGTATAAAAGGTGGGGCCTAGTGGAAGGTTTTAGGTGGATGGGGTATGTCCCAACTGACCTAGTCCCAAAGTGATCCCAGAATCTTCCCCTGCTGGCTGGCTCAGGATGTGACCCTTGGGCTCCAGCACTGCTTCCCCAGAGCTGAGCCAGTGCAGGTGTGTGCCCTTGAGCCCACAGAACACAGTTACATAAGCCTCTCCTGTTTATGGTCAGCCACCTCAAATATTTGCTCTAATAACACAAAACCCACTAATGGTAGCCCTACCTTTTCTTCTCAGTTCTCATTTTATTTTTCTTCACTTTTCTCCCGCTAGAGCACAAGCAGGGCTCTTTGAAAGAGTGTGTGTGCTTGGGTACAAACAGAGAATGGAAAAGAAATCACATGGTAATGATCCCAGACCCCAGTTGGTAAAAGAGACAGTAAAGGTCTTTGGTTGTTGTTGTAGATCTGTAGATCTTTGGTGGTTTCTGATGGGAAGGCACGAGAGAATTTGTTCAATAATAAACAGGTTTATTTAATTTTATTTTTTTATTTTTATTGGTGCATTTTAGACATACATCTTAATGGAGTACAAGATGGTAGAGGCATATATGTACACATCACTCATCTACCCCTTCCACAATCCCCCCACCATTGCTACCCCTTCTCTCCTTCTCATGTTTGGTTTAGTGATTGACTTTGATATGTTTGTGAATGTATATCATGTACATTAGGGAATTTCCCTCTTCCCCCTCCCATCACCCCTTATTTGCTCATCTATGGTTTCTCCTCCTTCATCCAGAGTCCCTCCTGTGACCCTTTTTCTCCCTAGCTTCCACATATTAGGGAGAGCAACCAATTTCTTACTTTTTGTGACTGACTAATCTCACTTAGCATAATATTCTCCAGTTCCATCTATTTCCTTGCAAATGACACAATTTTGTTCTTCTTAATGGATGAGTAAAATCCTATTGTGTACTATCCCATAGTTTTGTAATCCATTCATCTGTTGATGGACATCTTGGCTGGTTCCATAGTTTGGCAATGGTGAATTATGCAGCTATGAACATAGATACACATGCATTTATTTGGTAGTTTGGTTTCCATTCTTTTGGGTAGATACCCAGAGTGGTATTGCTGAATCATATGGGAGGTTCATTCCCATTCTTCTAAGGCTCCTCCATATTATTTTCCAGAGTGGCTGCACTAATATGTAATCCCACCAACAATGTACTACAGTTCTCACTTCTCTATATCCTCACCAGCATTTGTTGTTGTTTGTGTTTTTAATGATTCCCATTCTAGTTAGAGTTAGGTGAAATCTCAGAAGGGCCTAAAGTAACATATTCTGAACTCTGAAAGAAAACAACTTGTGCCCAAAGTTTTCTACCCACAAAATTATCTCTCAAATATAATGGGGAAATAAAAATCTCCCATGACAAACAGAAGCTGAAGAAATTTATGTCTTCTAATCTATCACTAGAGAAAATACTCAAAGAGATTAACTGCAAAGAAGAAATAAGTAATACATGCCAGAATTAGAGAAACAATAATTTACATCAACTAAACAACTAATAAAGAATAACAAATACTACCTCAAACAGAAGTTAAAATTCAAAATGTTAGGAATTAAAAATCATCTCTCAATAACCACACTGAACATAAGCAAACAGGTTTTATTTTTTATCTATTTTGTGGCACTGGGGATGGAACCCAGGGGTATTCTACCTCCGAGCTACACCCCAGCCCTATTTTTTATTTTTTACTTTTTTAATACAAATTTTATTGAACATAAACGGTATACATTTAAACTATACTTGGTGCCCTCTCCCCCCACCCCCGTTTTCCCTTTCCCCCTCCCACCAATGATTGTCCAGCATAACCATGCCATATTCATAATTTTACACATACTGCAGAAGGAATCCAGTACAGATCGTTTTTTAAAAGGCTCAGTAAGCCAGGCGTGGTGGCGCACGCTTGTAATCCCCGTGCTTGGGAGGCAGAGACAGGAGGATCGTGCAGGTTCGAAGCCAGCTGTGCGCGCTGGTTTAGGAGACCCTGTTTCCAAATAAAAATGTAAAAATAGGTCTGGGAGTGTAGCCCGGAGGTAGAAGGGCTTCCAGGAACCCCAGTACCACCAAAAAAAAAAAAAAAAAAAAAAAAAAGCTCAGTAATTTGGTTTGTATAACTTGCTTAAATAAAACAGTTAAAACAATAGTATTTTAGATTAATAGAGGAAGACTTGTTCCAAGTTTTAGCTGACACTATTTTTGTAGTTGAGCAAACAGGTTTTAAAGCTCTTATAATATCAAGATTTTCTCCTAAGGTTTAAAATAATTATCTTCTCAAGTAATAGAATTATCTTAAACATATTTATATAATTAAATACTTTGAGTACAAAAATTTTTAAATGTTATGTGTTTAAGGAAAATAAGGAGAGAAATGTATACGTTAACCCATTGACAAAGCCATATACTGTTTTGCCTTTGTTGGTTATTCTGGTAGAATTTTTCTTATGCATAATTTTTATGCTCCATATGATAATTTAATTGAAGATATTATAAATAATAAAAAGTAAAGGCTAATTGCTTAGTCTTTTATTTAAAATGTGAGCTTCCATCCTGTCTTCACAAAAATACTACTAAAAACAAAATTGAGAATACGGTATAAAAAAAAAGGTAGATACTTACTCGGGTTAAAAAAAAGTTTTAATTTATACCAAACAACAAAAAGTTTAGAGTTTGGAATATTAGAAGAAAATATAGTTGTTTCTAAATATAAAAAGCTATCACCAGGTATGGTAGTACAAGTTTATAATCCCAATACTTGTAAGGCTGAGACAGGAGGATTACAGTGTGCAGCCAGCCTCAGCAACCTCATGAGGCCTTCTACAACTTAATGAGAATGTGTTTTAAAAAAAAAATAGAATAGGCATGGGGGTGTAGCCCAGAGGTAGAATGCCCCTGCCCCTGGGTTCAATTGTTAGTAACACACACACACACACACACACACACACACACACACACACACACAGTGATTTTTTGGAAAAAAATGTATATTTTTGTAGAAACAGTGGTCTAGATTTATCTCGAGTACTCTGTCTTTAGAAACTGTGTTTAAATTTCTTAGGGATACTAGATGAAAGCAGCACTGCTTCCCTCCATCCTGGACACTGGCACTTGGCATGGTCGCACACACCTTTCATCCTAGTACTTTGGAGGCTGAGATAGGATTGAAGGTATGTAGGCCAGCCTCAGTAACTTAGTGAGTTTCTGTTTCAGAATAAAAAATCAGGCGGGCGTGGTGGCGCACGCTTGTAATCCCCGCGCTTGGGAGGCAGAGACAGGAGGATCGCGCAGGTTCCAAGCCAGCCGCACGCATTGGCTTTGGAGACCCTGTTTCCAAATAAAAATATAAAAATAGGTCTGGGAGTGTAACCTGGAGGTAGAAGGGCTTCCAGGAACCCCAGTACCACCAAAATAAATAAATAAATAAATAAATAAATAAATAAATAAATAAATAAATATAAAAAATAAAATTGGATTGGGGCTGCAACTCAGAGGGAGACTGCCCTTGGTTCAATCCCCAGTACTCCCCCCACACATACGAATGGACATTGGCCCTTCTGACTCTAGTTTTTCTACTCCATCAGCTTTTCCTTTATACTTTTTCTCTCTTTATTCTTTTGTGTTCTAGAATTATCTGCCATATTGTCTGGTTCACTCATTTGTTCTTTTATTGTGTTCATTTAGCTCTTCCACCCATTGAGTTTAATTTTTTTCAGTTAATTTTTCAATGTTAGTATCTCCAGTTTTTTTCATGGATTCAGCACCCTCCCCAGTTGCTCAAGAATACACTTTATTTATTTGTTTATTTTTCGGTACTGGGGATGGTGCTACACCCCCAGCCCCTATTTTTTTTATTCTTTATTTTGAAACAGGGTCTCACTGAGTTGTAAAGGGCCTCACTAAGGAGCTAAGACTGTCTGCAAACCGCAATCCTCCTGTCTCAGCCTCTTGAATGCTGGGATGACAAGTGTGCGCCACCACACCCGGCTGAGAATACACTCTTTTTTTTTTTTTTTTTTTTTGCTGGTCTAGGGATGGAACCCAGGGGCATTCAACCTCTGAGCTATACCCCTGCCCTATTTTTTTTTTCTTTATTTTGAAACCGGTTCTCCCTGAGTTGCAGAGGGCCTCACTAAGTAATCAAGGCTGTCCATGAACCGCGATCCTCCAGTCTCAGCCTCCCAAATGCTGGGATTACAAGTGTGCACCACCACACCCGGCCGAGAATACAGTTTAAATGAGCTTTATTCTCAGTGTACAAGTGTATTTTTTTTTTTTTTTGCAGTACTGGGGATGGAACCCAGGGACATTCTACCTCCAAGCTACACCCCCAGCCCTATTTTTTTATTCTTTATCTTGAAACAGGGTCTCACTAAGTTGCAAAGTGCCTAAGTATTAGCTAAGGCTGTCCGCGAACCGTGATTGTCCTGTCTCAGCCTCCAAAATGCTGGGAATACAAGCATGCACCACCACACCGGCAAAATTGCATTTTCATTTATTTGGATTTCTGTCTCTTATAATATGATGGTGACTATAGCCTTTAACATATACCTACTGAACTAGAATCTGCATTTTAAAAGACCCCTTGGTGATTGTTATGCATATCTAATTTTGAGAAGCACTGCTTTCTGTGGCATTAATGAGTCACTGAAACTCTTTCTTCCCTGGTTTCTCTTCAAATGAGAAAAGGTTGGCCTAGGTAAAATGTAGGAATTGTAAAACGGGAAGGAATCCATGATAAGGATTATTGATTTAGAGCTAGGATTCTAGAACCAGTGTGTCTGGGTTTGAACCCCAACTCTTCTCTGACTGTGTGACCCTGGGCAAATTTCATAGATTCCCTGTGATCCCATTTCCTCATCTAAATAACAGGAATTAGAAAAGGATGCACTCCATGAAGGTCTTGTGATAATTAAATTTCATATATGTAAAGTATTCCAATTAGTCTTGGTATAAAAAAAAGCACTGTATATATATCAACTCCTAGGATGATTTAAGATTCTACAGATAAGCATTCTAGAACATTTGGAGATGCCAGTTGACTGACTTGAAAGATAGTATGGAGGGAGTTCTACTAATCAGTGTGAGCTGGGAAAACTGAGGAAAGTTCCATGGAGGAAGGGGGAATTTAGAACAATTGATGGGATGACTAAATTTGTGCATGATTAGATACAAGAGCGTTAAGGTCGCTGAAGATGAAACAGGCTCAGAGGCAGGAATCAGTAAGTGGGTGGGTGTGACTGTGTGCCAGGAATTTTGAAGAAGGCCTAGGTAGGGTGACCAGAACCAGGAAGTTTATTAGGCCGGGGGGAGCAAAGCACCAATCCCGTGACTCCAAACTAAAAGTCAAATTAGCTCTGACTGCCAGAAACAGAGAACAATTTTGTTTTGATTTGACTAGCAAACGGAAAAAATCCCCCAAAATATTAGTAGACAGGATGGCTTAGTAGAAGGGAGAACCAAAGGAATAATCAGGAGCTGGGATTAGAGAGCCTGTCATACAGGAAGCAACAGTGGTTCCAGGAACTTAAGTCTGAAGGACAAGCGATATGCTGGTAGTGTGGGCAAAGGTGGGAGTAAGGGAATATGGCTGCTCTCAGGAAGAGAGATGCTTGCTTTTGGAAGTATTGCATACAGTCCACCCAGTACCTGATTGGCAGGAGCAGAAGGAAGTGTCCATTCAGAACAGCACAATGTTTTTACTTTTGATTCTTTATATTACTAAGAACATTGCTAGAAATCAAAACTTTAAAATTATCTTACTGTGTCACTCATATTATTAATAGATCAGGCAACCCAGGTTTGTGTTGTCCTAATAATGTCAAGTTAATTCAGGGGATGGTTAAGAGTCTACAAAAATTTGAGCCTTGGCTGGGTATGGTGGTACACACCTGTAATCCCAGTATTTAGGAGGCTGACACAGGAGGATCACAAGTTTAAAGCCAGCCTCAGCAATTTTGTGAGTGTTTCAAATCAAAAAGGGCTGAGGGTATAGTGAAGAGGTATAATGCCCCTGGGTTCAGTCCCTATTACAAAAAAAAAAAAAAAACAAAACCTTTTAAGCTTCAATTTATATTGGGCAGTAAAGAAATGTAAAACAAAAAATTCTGGTGATAATATATTTCAAATCTGCAGGATTTGTCTGCTAAATAATTTATAAAGTGAATTAAAATGAATTTCAGTGTTGGTTTTTCTGTGAATCAAAAAAGAACCTTAAAGAGGATAAGTCTCAGTTCCATTATTCTATTTTCTGGTCCCTGGGCAACATTTATACTCAGCCTGAAAGAAAGTAAGAACAAATAAAAAGGGTAGCATTTAGACTTTTGTAACATATTCCTAGACCTAGAGGGCAAAGATCTTCATCTTTTTCAACTGGTAATAACTCAGCACAGTTCACTGTCCATGACACTAGTAACCATCATGAATAATTTTTTTTTTTTGCCAGAGTCTCTTGCCTTTAAATGAAACAGGAGCAGAAAAAGTGATTGGGAGTTGGCAGTGTACTATCATAATACTGATCACTGGATGAAAAGTGCATTTGTGAGCAAATCTACTACTGCCTAGCAACTGTTTCTAGGCAGAGGGTGGCTGGGAGCCCGCTGCTTCTGCCTTTCAGGAGCCATCAGCCTATTTCTAGACACTCATAGGATATCTGTATTGGATTTGGATTCCACTTTTAAGGTACAGTTTCTCAACAACTCTTAATTCAGAACATTTTGTGTATTAGTGATAGATACAATAAACTCAGTATTGGGTTTAGACTTATCCATCTCTGAATAGAGTATCAATGTACAGATTCTTAACTCTCATGGAATATAATGTGTGAAGTTAGGAGCTTTGATTTTTTTTAATCCATTCATGTCATCCAGATGTGGTGGCTCACACATGTAATCCCAGTACTTGGGAGACTGAGACAGGAAGATCACAGTTTCAAGGCCAGAATGCAGTAACTTAGCGAGACCTTATTTCAGTATAAAAAAAATCAAAAGGTCTGGGGTGTATCCCAGTGGTGGAGCTCCCCAGGGTTCAGTCCCAAGGTACACACACACACACACACACACACACACACACACGCTTCTCACACACACTGGTTGGCCCATTCCTTTTAGAAAGCCTTACCAACATTCTTCAATGATTTAGAACTATACCTTGATTTTCACCCACTTTTTTTTTTTTTTTTTTTGGTGGTACTGGGGGTAGAACCCAGAGACTTTCTACCTCCGGGCTACACTCCCAGACCTTTTTTATATTTTATTTGGAAACAGGGTCTCACTAAGTTGCTGTGAGCCTCACTCAGTAGCTGAGGCTGGCTTCAAACCCGTGCGATCCTCCTGTCTCAGCCTCCCAAGCACGGGGATTACAAGCGTGCGCCACCACGCCCGGCTTTTCACCCACTTTTTTTTTTTTTTTTTTTTTTTTTGGTGGTACTGGGGTTCCTGGAAGCCCTTCTACCTCCGGGCTACACTCCCAGACCTATTTTATATTTTTGAAACAGGGTCTCTTACGCCAGCGCTGCTGGCTTCGAACCTGCGCGATCCTCCTGTCTCCGCCTCCCAAGCGCGGGGATTACAAGCGTGTGCCACCACGCCCGGCTTTTCACCCACTTTTAAAAGTATAAATGTTGTATTAAACATACTCCACGAACTTTTACTCATCTCCTGAAAAAAAAAAATTATCCCTGGCCTTATTTGTGTGGTCACTACTTCTACTTTTTTCTTTCTTTTTTTTGTGTACGTGATACTGGGAATGGAACTCAAGGGCATTCTACCTCCAAGCTACACCCACAGCCCTATTTTTTTAGCCTTTTTATTTATTTATTTATTTTTATTATTATTTTTTTACTTTTTGGGTGGTACTGGGGTTTCTGGAAGCCCTCCTACCTCCGGGCTACACTCCCAGACCTATTTTATACTTTTTAATTTGGAAACAGTGTCTCTTACGCCAGCGCGGCTGACTTCGAACCTGCGCGATCCTCCTGTCTCCACCTCCCAAGTGCGGGAATTACAAGCGTGCGGATTACAAGCGTGCACCACCACGCCCGGCTAGCCTTTTTATTTTTGAAACAGGGTCTCAGAGTTGTGAAGGGCCTGGTTAAGTAGCAGAGGCTGTCCACAAACTGCAATCCTCCCGTCTCACCTCCTGAATGCTGGGATTACAAGCGTGCGCCACCACGCCTGGCCTGTATTTATTTTTTGAGAAATATTAATTCAGTTCAATAGCACAGGTTTTAGTTGCTCTTTTCTGTGTTCACTTTTTTGAGTTCTTTATACAGTCTAGGTATTAGTCCTTTATCAGAGAAATAGTTGGCAAAGAGTTTCTTCCATTCTGTAGATGTTCTCTTCAGATTTTTTTATTCCTTTGTAGCATAAAAGGCTTTCAATTTGATGGCATTCCATTTATTGATTCTTAAATTCTTTTCATGAACTTTGGGGATCTTACTGAGGAAGTTTCTACCAGTATATATGTTGAAAAGTTGGTCCTATGTTTCCTTCTAGTAATTGCAAAGTTGTTGGTTTAATTCCTAGGTCTTTGATCTATCTTGAGTTGACTTTTGAGCAGGGTAGGAGTCTTAATTTCATTCTTTTACATATGGATATCCCATGTGTTTTATTTCAAATTCAATGAGAATCAATTATTTGAAAAAGGGTATAACATTCATTCATTTAAATAACTTTCTGAGGGAATTTGTTGGAATGCAATACATTTTTTGGTAAATGAAGTTGTTTTCACATAGGTCTTGCTCTCCAATATTAATTGAGTATAGTATATCTGGGTCAGTTTTTCTCTTTACCCCAAACTCTTACTACCACCCTTAGATTAGCTCAGTAAGCACTCTTACTTCAAACTTTCTCAACATTGATAACTCCAGGATCCACTCTTTTGAGCTTGACCAGTGTTCACCTTACCTATAAAAGCTTACATGCCAGGTGGGCACAGAGGCACAAGCCTGTAATTCCAGCTACTCTGGAGGCTGAGGCAGGAAGATCAACAGTTCAAGGTCAGCTGGGCGACCTAGCAAGACACTGTCTCAAATAAACAAGCAAACAAAACCAAAACCTTTTAGATGCCAATAAAATAAATGACTACAAATTCTGACCTTATTGTTCCTGCTACACCTATGTATGTCTAAGCCTCAGAGAGGTAGCAAAGGAATATAGAAAGACAAGAGCCAGCCAGGTTGAAAAGGGTAGCTTCAAGGCTAAGAAACGTGAACTGGTAAAGGGAAAGCAAGACTGAATGTATAGCCTTGCTTAGCATTAAAATGAAGTCTTAGAGTAAAAGCCTTTATAAAATTTTGGATTTGAACTCCGTATTCATTGACATCAAGATCACTACTAGTAAATTTTTGCTTAATTTACTCATATTTTTATTTTTATTTTATTTTATTTTATTTTTGGTGGTACTGGGGTCCCTGGAAGCCCTTCTACCTCCAGGCTACACTCCCAGACCTATTTTTACATTTTTATTTGGAAACAGGGTCTCTTAAGCCAGCGCGCGCGGCTGGCTTCGAACCTGCGCGATCCTCCTATCTCTGCCTCCCAAGCGCAGGGATTACAAGCGTGCGCCACCACGCCCGGCTACTCATATTTTTATTTTTAACTTTACTGAATTGTGCTGTCTTAGGAGAGTCTCTTGCATATAGCACAGGACTGGGTTTTGCTCTATGATAATTGTATAACTTGTTTTATATACACATACCTTATCACATCTTATTATGTCCCACTGGTCAAAGCAAGTTATATGGCCAAATCCAGATAAAAGGAGTGGACATAAAGTTCACGCTTAGGAAGAAATTACAAACTATGTGGCCATTTGGAAATGTGATCTACTCCCAGGTATGAGGTAGATTTTCTATATAAGAGCTAAAGAGATACATGCCTATAGGAAGGTGTATATCTTGACAAGTATATATCTTAAGGAAATGTGCAAGAAGGAGACATTCTCACCACTTTTCCAAGGCTTATTTAAGAACCATCCATGAGCTAGAAGAGAAAACTAGCATCTTTGTGTACATTTCAGAGTACACTGATGGTCATTCAGCCTTAGCCGCAGAAGCAGGGCAGACAACACAGAAGACTGCAACGTCCCTAGTCAAGGAAGGAGACATTTTTTTCTCCACCACCTTTCCTGTCTTCTTCCCAAAATATAGAAGTGGAGGGGGGCTTTTGGAGCCAGCGCTTTGTCCTTCTTTCCCACTGTAAGCTGATAGAGTCATAGAATTAGCCTAGGGTGAGGATGAGAAGAAGAGCCTACATCAGCTTGATATGTTTCTGAAGGTTGAAAATGACTGGCTGGCTGTAGAATCTGCCCATGTTTGTTAAAGAAGCTTCTTTACGTCAAGAAAGAGGAATTTAGTAGAGCACGGGGTACAGACCAAGGGAAAAATTAAGCAAGGTGGAAAACGCAGGTGGGAAGGGGCATAATCAATATGATATAAGTAAGTAAAAGATTGGAATAGAAGGTGTGGTCCCTGAGGAGGTTGAAAGAGCGGAGTCAGTAGGAGGAGGAAACAAATTTCATCTTCTAAGATTGGAGGGGAAGGTATTAAGAATGGGGAAAAATTTATTGTGTAGACTGGAGACTGGAAAGCTAATCCTCATTTTTCCCCCCCAGTTAAATAGGAAGTAAGGGTGTCTGCTAAGCGTGAGAGCAGCTTGAACAGGGAGGAGTTTTAGAATGGTGGGAATACTAATGTTGAAATAGACCAAAGGTGAAATGGAAAAAATAAATTACTTTTTTCTGTACTACCAACAAACTATAAAAGAAAAAGAAAGAATTCAAAGGATCATCTGGAAAAAATAATAAAATGTTATGTAAGGATGTTAGTTTTTAGATAAATTTAATATAATAAAATTCTTCCAAAATTAAGTAAATATAATACAACTTTAGTTTAAATTAACATAGGGAGATATTATATAAAGTGATTTTTTAAAAGTATATGGACTAATTATTGTTAAAAAGGGAACAAGTGGGGAGTGACTGGCCTCACCAGGTTGAAGCATATTGTGACCTCTTTATTAGCTTTGGCTTTGGCTTAGAAAAAAGTCAGAGAAGCAAAATAGAGAGCCCAGAAATAGATTTCAGTACATGAGGGTATTTGATATATAACAAAAATGGTTTTTCAGTTAAAAGAGGAAAAATGGGTTATTTTTAAAATGGTGCTGATCTAACAGCCTATAATCTAGAAAAAAGTACATATTAAGACAAATGCTAGAATGAGTAGAGAAAAGAAAAAAGAAATAAGAGTTTTTATCTATATACAAACATCCCTCAACTTGATTAACAAAGATAGGGCCTAGAAACTACAGAGAAAAAGATACAGGAAATTTTAAAATCTCTATGGCAAAGGACTAAATGTCAACCAAAAGGAAATGAGGGTTATGCTTTTAGGAAGCCAAACTACCAAACTAATGCATGTGTATCTATGTTCAGAGCTGCCCTATTCACCATAGCCAAACTATGGAACCAGCCAAGATGTCCATCAACAGATGAATGGATTACAAAACTGTGGGATATGTACACAATGGAATTTTACTCAGCCATAAAAAAAATGCAATTACATCATTTTCAGAGAAATGGATGGAACTGGAGGACATTATGCTAAGTGAGATTAGTCAGTCACAAAAAATAAGAAATCAGATGCTTTCCCTAATATGTGAGAGTTAGGGAGAAATGGGTCATAGGAGGAACTCTTGATAAAGGAAATCCTATAGAGGAGCAAACAAGACAACCTAAAGGAGGAGAAAGGAGGGGGGAAGAGGAAAATCTCTAAAACACACAATGTACTTAAACATATCGAAGTCAACCACTAAGCCAAGTAAGGGAAGGAGGGACGGGGAGGAAATGTGGTGGGAATTGGGTAGGGGTTAAATCAGTGATGTGTGCATGTATGTACACACAAGTTCTTTACCCCAATATGATGTATGAATATAATACACCAATAAAAATTTTAAAAAAAGAAAATTATAAACTAAGGGAATTATTTATTTGAAAGACATACATAACAGAGAAGAGTTAAAGGATATAAAAGCTCTTAACAAATGGTTAAGACATAACCAAACAAACAACAAGCAAGTAGGATTTACAGCAAAGCAAATCCAAATGGCCTAAGTAAACATGAAATCATGCTCAACCTTGCTAGGAGTTAAGGTAAAGTGACAGTAATATATGGACTAGAAAGAACTGAAAGTGAATGTTCCTGCTGCTGAAGAGATGTGGGGGAAAGGTACCCTCACACACGTGGACATGCTTATCATCAGCCTTTGAAAATGTAACCTGGTATTAACCATTGAAACGAAAGTACATTGGCCTCTCCACTCTCCTATGGAAACAAATCGCATCCCAGTGAGGAATACGCACAGTTATGTTCACTGCAGCATTATTTATCCAAGCAGAAGATTAAAGATAGAGTTCTCAGTAGGTAAACGGCTCAACATCACACAACATGCTGTATATCTAAGGATATGTTTGTATTCTAGAAAAGTAAGGAAGGTTACATATAAAGTTACAGCTTAACAAAATTAACATAATCTCTTAGGAGGGAGCTAAATTTACCATTTTCCATTTTTAAAAATTATGTAGAAGCTGGGCCCGGTGTTACATGCCTGCCATCCCAGTACTCAGGAGGCTGAATCAGGAGGCTGTCAGGGTTCTCTGGGAGTTGTGTTGAGTTGTGTCTCATTTTGTTTATAAATCACAGTAATGATATTTTTGAGAGTATCCTCTCTGGTAATGAGCTAAGCCCTTTATACTCAATTTGGGGCTCTTTGGTTTTCCTCACTGAATTCAGCACAGCCCCATTCCACTTAGGAACCAGAGTCGCTAGAGTGGCGGTTCTCTCATACTTGCTGGGAGTAGGACTCAGGCCTTTGAGCTCCCTGTGTTTTGTGAAGCGCAGTGTTGCACATTCTCTTGTCCCTTCAGCCCTTGTCTGATGACTGCAGTGTAACCGCACATTCCTAGCCAGCATGACGTAGAGGCCCTGCTTGCCAGTAGCATTCAGTATCTCAGCCTGAGAGATCGTTTTAAGCAGAAAGGCCAAACTTGGTGACTCACAAAACCAGACTTTTGGCATACTTGGGAGGAAAAGTATCGAGAGGCTCTGAGAAGAAAATGTGAAAGGGCTCAAGTTGCTACCCTCCTTTCTTAGGGGCCATTGTTGGTCCCTTCTGAATTTCTGTTCTCTCACTTTTGAAACTGGTGCTTTTGTATCTGAAAACATTAAGCTATTATGAACTAGAATTTGCCAATGCCAAACTGGGAGTCACTTTATGAGTTTAGAATTTCACGGAAAATAAAACATTACGGAACAATTTCTCTTAATGTTTCAGTTTAAAGTTGAGACATTTCTTGGATCTAGCAGATACAGTAGAGGTAGTTCATCTTCTTTTATGTTTGGTACTGGGGATTGAACCCAGGAGTGTTCTACCTCTGAGCTACATTCTCAGCGCTATTTTTATTTTTGAAACAAGGTCTAAGTTACTGCATGCTGACCTCACACCTGTGCTCCTCCTGTCTTAGCCTCCCAAGTATTGGGATTACAGAGTGAAGGTTCATTTTTTTTAAAAAAAATATTTTATCGGTGCATTGTAGTCGTATATCTTAATGGAGTACAAGATGATATAGGCATATGGCACACATCGCCCAGTTAGCCCTTAACCAATTCCCACCCCATTCTCTCCCCCCTCCCCCTTAATGTACATGATGTACATTCACAAACAGCAAAATCAATCACTAAGCCAAACATGGAGGTTCATTTTTTAAGACATACAACATTTTCAAGAGGGAAAATCAGGAATCAGTTGAGCTTCTTATGGGTCTAGTCTCAATCTGACTTTCCATCTCAGGTTATCATAATAATTTTGCGTTCTTTTTCTTAAAATTGATTTGCATTGTAGCTACATATTCAAAAGTCTTTGTGTGGGTTGATGATGTCATTTTTATGGACCACTATTGACATTTTTCTAGAATCCTCAAGCTCAACTCCTATCTAGCTTTTCCTATTTGCCTAGAAGACACTCATCCTAGAAAAAGAAATTAAAATAAAAAAATAAAAGAAAATTCTATGATTATAGGCGCATCAATCCATGTTCTTCTCTAGTGAATCCCATATCAAAATGAAAAACTCAAAATATTACTTTCTTGGCCTTTTAATTATAGTTTTTGTGGAAATTGGGTGACATATCCTGCACTGAAGATGTACACTTTGAAATTTGTTTTCTCCCATGATATTTATAGAATATGACTAAGTGAAATATGCTTTGACTCACGGAATGGGAAACATTGGAATATTAGGATACATTTCTTTCTCATTCCGTGGGAGCATTGCTAAACTTTTATATTTGACCTACAGTGACTCGGTGAAGTGATATCAAGCCAAACATGTTTTATGTAACTATTTTCATTTGCTTTTTAAACAGGATTAAGCTTTAAAAAATTAAAGATAGAGATTAACTATTAACAATAAATAGATTTCAGCATGAGGGATGACAAGTGTTTGAAAGATTCCAGGATAGATTCAGTGTAATAACTGCATGGAGAAGTAACTTTTAATTTTTAAATAATTGTGACATTTTCTTAATGATGCCGGAATATCCATTTGTAGTTACATAAAAGTCCAGTCATACTTGTTTTATATCAGAAGTACATATTAGACTATTTCCTTAAATGAAAATATGGTTTTATTCTGTTAAATTCTATAAATTTAGTCAATAATCATAGAAAAAGTCAATTTTATTTTATTTTGTATGTAATAAAATAAATATCTATTATCAAACTGCATATGTAGAAGAAACATTATGTAAAAACTGAATGTAAAAGCTGGGTGTGATGATGCAGGCCTGTAAATGCAGAATTTGGGAGGCTGAGACAGGAGATTTGCAGCCAGCCTCATCAATTTAGTGAGGCCCTTGTTGCAACTTAGTGAGACCCTGTTTCAAAATAAGAAATGAAATTAGGCTGGAGGTGTAGCTTAGAGGTAGAAGGCTGCTGGGTTGAATTCCAAGTACCCCCCAAATGAGTATGTGTATATAGATATTTATTATAAAATATAAAACAGATTGAAAAATAATGAAAGGAAATATATCAAATATTAAAAGGTTTTACCAGACATACTAATTCGTTTTATTCTGTTTAATCATTAGAAAATACAGTAGGTGGTAGAACTAATCCGACTTCTGTTCAATCACTTAAAAGGTGTGTGTGTGTGTGTGTGTGTGTGTGCTACTGGGGATTGAACCCAGAGGCATTCTACCTTTGAGCAGCACCCCAGCCCTATTTTCTTTTTTATTTTGAAACAGGATCTCACTAGTTTAGTTGTTCTCCTTGTCCTTGCCAGAGTCAAAGCTGGCCACCAGTGATGTTGGGAAAAACTCAGCTGTAGCTGGGCCTGAGGAGAGGCTTCCATTAATTCCACTGAGGTCTTAATCCCTGCCTCCAAAAATGATCAGTAACATCTCTGTTGGGGACATAGTAACTTTGTCACTTTGTCTTTCTCGGTCTCACAGAGACGTTCATTGAAGTGAAATCAGAATGTAGTTTATACCAGTCTGTGTGAACATTACTAGGGATTGAACCTAGGGGCATTCTACCTCTGAGCTATACCCCCAACCCAATTTTATTTTTATTTTCAAAAAAGGTCTTCCTAAGTTGCACCAAGAGCCTCACTAAAGTGCTAAGGCTGACCTTGAACCTGTGATACTTCTGTCTTAGACTCCCAAGTACTGGGATTACTGGTGTGTGCCACCATATCTGGCTTTTTAAAAGTTTTATTTTGTTTTGTTTTTACATTTTTTAAATTTATTTTCATTGGTGCATTGTAATCATATATCACATTGGAATACAAGACTTGAGAGGATATACAAGCACACATCATCCAATTAGCCCTCATCCAGTCCCCATCCCATTCCCTCCCCCTCCCTCGATCCCATGCTTGTTTGGTGATTAACTCTGATACATTTGTTTACATACCTCCTGCGTTTTAAAGAGGCTCCATCCTCCCCTATTCCATACCCTCTGATTGGTCACCTTAATTGCTTCACTATAGGGCCCTTTCTATAACTCGACATCTTCCTGTTGCCCCTTTCCTCCTAGTTATTGCTGATTAGGGGAAGCATCTGGTTTTTATTTTCTGTGATATTTCTCTGTGCATGCTGCGTTGCAAGTACCGATCCCACTCTTGACAGCCCCAGTAGTGGCCTGGCTATCCAATGGACTGATCCAGACCTCGCTGGCTCAAGCAGCAGCCTTGCCTCATGGGAGGCCCGATTCTGGCCTCGTTGCCCCCCACACCGGCCTAACCCCTTGGCTGGCTCCAATCCTGCCTCGGTGGCCTCAGCACCAGCCTATCCTCAAGGCAGGCTCCGTCCCAACCTCTCTGACCCTGGCACCGGCCTAACCCCTCGACAGACTCCTCTCCTGTCCTTGAAGGCCCCAGCACTGGCCTTGCCTCACAGCAGGCTCCGATCCTGGCTTTGCTGGCCTCAGCACCGGCCTAACTCCTCGGCAGGCTCCGATCCCAGCCTCGGAGGCCTCAGTAGCGGCCTTGCCTCACTGAAGGCTCCGATGCCGGCCACTGGCTGCGTCACCGGTCTAACCCCTCGGCAGGCTCCAATCCCGGCCTCAGAGGCCCCAGTAGTGGTCTTGCCTCACGGCAGGCTCCGATGCCAGCCATTGGCCCCGGCACCAGCCTAACCCCTCGGTAGGCTCCAATCCTGGCCTCGGAGGCCCCAGCACTGGTCTTGCCTCACGACAGACTCCGATCCCGGCCCCACTGGCCCCGGCACAGGCCTAACCCCTTGGTAGGCTCCGATCCTGGCCTCAGAGGTCTCAGTAGTGGCCTTGCCTTACAGAAGGCTCTGATCCCAGCCACTGACCCCGGGACCAGCCTAACCCTTCAGCAGGCTCTGAAACTGGCCTCGGAGGCCCCAGCACCGGCCTTCCCTCACGGCAGGCTCCGATGCTGGCCGTTGGCCCCGGCACCGGCCTAACCCCTCGGCAGGCTCTGAAACCGGCCTCAGAGGCCCCAGCACCAGCCTTGCCTCACAGCAGGCTCCAATCCCAGTCTTGCTGGCTCCGGCACCAGCCTAACCCCTTGGCAAGCTCCAATCCTGGCCTCGGAGGACTCAGTAGCACTCCTTGCCTCACGGAAGGCTCTGATGCCGGTCGCTGGCCCCGGCACCGGCCTAACCCCTCGGCAGGTTCCAAAACCGGCCTCACAGGCCCCAGTAGCGGCCTTGCCTCACGGCAGGCTCCAATGCTGGCCACTGGCCCCGGCACCGGCCTAACCCCTCGGCAGGCTCTGATCCCGTCCTTGGAGGCCCCAGCACCGGCCTTGCCTCATGGCAGGCTCTGATGCTGGCTGCTGGCCCCGGCATTGGCCTAACCCCTAGACAGGCTCTGATCCCAGCCTTAGAAGCCCCAGTAGTGGCCTTGCTTCACAGCAGGCTCCGATGCTGGCCTTTGGCCCCAGCACCGGCCTAACCCCTCAGCAGGCTCCGATCCCAGCCTCTGAGGCCCCACCACTGGCTTTGCCTCACAGCATGCTCCGATGCTGGCCGCTGGCCCTGGCATCAGCCTAACCCCTCGGCAGGCTCCAATCCTGGCCTCGGAGGTCCCAGCACCGGCCTTGCCTCACGGCAGGCTCCGATCCCGGCTTCGCTGGCCCCAGCACCAGCCTAACCCCTCGGCAGGCTCCAAACCTGGCCTCGGAGGCCCCAGCACTGGCCCTGCCTCATGGCAGGCTCCAATGCCGGCCTTGCTGGCCCCAGCACCGGCCTAACCCCTCGGCAGGCTCCTATCTCGGCCTAGGAGGCCTCAGTAGTGGCCTTGCCTCACGGAAGGCTCCAATGCTGGCTGCTGGCCCCGGCACCGGCCTAACCCCTCAGCAGGCTCTGATCCCGGCCTCTGAGGCCCCAGCACCGGCCTTGCCTCATGGCAGGCTCTGATCCCGGCCTTGCTGGCCCCGGCCCCGGCCTAACCCCTGGCAGGCTCCAATCCCGGCCTCACTGGTCCCAGCACCGGCCTAATCCTTCTGCAGGCTCTGATCCCAGCCTCAGAGGCTCCAGCACCGGCCTTGCCTCATGCAGGCTCTAATCCAAGCTTTGCTGTGTCCGTCGCCAGCCTAACCCCTCGGCAGGCTCCAATCCGAGCACCCTCTTCGCCCAGCCATTTGCCCCACGTTCTCGAGGGCGCGTGGTGGTAGCATTCTGCCTCTGGGGTTATTACTTCAAAGCTTCCAGGTGTAATGCATCAGATTTCTGCCTCCCCTGAGTACTGGCCACTACTGTTGCCACTGCCTCCACCATTTCAAATCTTTCCCAAGCTCTTTTTCCACTCTGAATGTTGTCCAGTGTTCCTAAGCATGCGCGACAGTAGCATTTGACGTTTGGTGTAATTTCTCCAAATAATAAGGTTGGTAGGATCCGATTTCTGCTTCTCCTGAATACAAGTCTTCACCACCATCGCGGAGACTGCTTCCAACACCGCCTTTCTCCTAGGTCTCCACTAAACTCTCTCCTTACTGGTGATGTCCAAGATTCTTAAGAATGTAGAGAAGCAGTCCTCCTCCTCAGGGAATTTTTCCAAAAGTTCCAGTTCATTTGATAAATTTTGTCTGCATCTCCAGTATCCTGGCATCCGCCATGGCCTTCTTGACCCCTCTCTGATATTTTTCTTTTTTCTTTTCTTTTCTTTTCTTTTTTTTTTTTTTTTTAATAAGAGAAGACAGTATGGGAGCTTTGAGGAGGTTGTGGGATCAGGCACTCAGTAGCACTGTGACCCGGCCCAGTTTCCCCAGGGGTCCAGCCTGCTCCACACGACTCCGCCTGGGGCCCAGGTCTCTGGGCCCTGGCTCTTCCAGGGGTCCGGCATGCCCCGCCTGATCCCTGCCTGGGGCCCAGGGCCTTGCGATTGGGCCCCAGTTTCTCCAGGGGTCTGGCGTGCTCCGCGCGATCCCACCCGGGGCCTAGAGTCCTGCGACCCAGCCCCGGTTTCTCAGGGGGTCCGGCGTGCCCCGCCTGACCCCCGCCCGGGACCCAGGGCCTGTGACCGGGCCCCGGTTTCTCCAGGGGTCTCAAAAGTTTTATTTATAAACAGTGTCTCACTAAGTTGCTAAAGCTGGCCATGAGCCTGCAATCCTCCTGTCTTGGCCTGTACACTGATCTTTAAAAAACATTACTCTATCCAAGTGGCACACCTACTCATTTCCTAGTCATTTCATCCAAAATCACACCAGATTTATTTTCCATAAACAACACATGCAGGCTTCTCAGGCCTTCATCATAAACAAGCAGCAAGTGGGCTCTGGGCTTCACCACTCCTTTTCACCAGGGGTCACACAGATCTGTCAGTCTCTGCACAAAACATTATTTTCGCTTTTATCAAGTTTTCATTGATTTTTGACTCCTGGGGCAAGAATCAGTTATACAATAAGATGCCACAGCTCAGTATACACCCCTCCCTTATAGATGCTCATGCAGAAGAAGGGCCGAGCACTGGAAGTCTCCTCAGTTGGTTAAGAATGTACTTGCCAGTTCTTTAAAAAAAAAAAAAAGAATTAAAAAAGCAAATATGTTCTAGACATACTTTTGGATTAGACAGGTTGCATTTTCCCCTCTCTCCACCAAGAAGACCTGTATTCAGACCTGTATAGGTTTTTCATCTGGAGCCAGGAGTGGCCTTAGAAAATTATTGGCCCTGTTTGTAATGACTGCCAGAAAGTCAAAAATGGCTTCCGAGCAACTGTTCCAAAGCCAAGGGGCTTACTTTTGGCAGATTCTCTTCTGGCTTAGAGTTGGCAGTCTTATTTATCCACTTTCTTCAAACTGATTATGACCTATGATGCTCCTTTCTCATACAGAGAACAGAAGATTTGAATTCAGAGAGTACCTGTGAGTCAAGATAGCTAAGTAAGTATACTTATTTCCCTTCCCAAGCTCTACTCTCATTTTCCCAATTTCTCTACTCCCCTTATTTTCCTCATTTTCTTATCTAGTGTAATCAAGTGTTCTTGACTAAGATTAATTAGAATAGATTATAGAAAATAGAGAAGTTATTTTCTTTATAAATGTGAATAGTAATAATAGCAACCTTGATTATAACATAGTCATGTTATCTGGGCATGGTAGTATACACCTATACTTTCAGTACTTGAGAGGCTGAGACAGGAGGATGGCAAGTTACAAAGACAAAACAAAGCAGTAGCTTTAAAAAACTGGTTATAAATGTATTTTTTTTATGATAGCTTTTTATTTAAGCAGATTATTCATCTCCCTAACCACTCTAGGTAATAGAAGTAGTTGGGGGAAAATGGAATGAAAACCCTTGGATGAAAAACCAGCCCCAAATGTGGAATATGTTACAGAAGAGAAACTTATAATTAAAACTCTGTGAAAAGAAGCTTTGAAAAAGAAAATAGAATTGCTAATAGAGCAACAAAAGCAATATCTGAGAGAAACAAGTTCTATCATAATCTCCACTACCACATATTCATGACTATTGAGGTAAGGCAATATTTTATCCATTTAATGTTTTATCCATCAGTAAAATTGGAATGATAATATTCCTGTATTTACTTAACAAAATATAAGGAAATAGTTGCCTACATTAGAGCTGTGTTTAAGGCTTATCCATAATAAGTACAATCCAAACTTAAATTCTTGTAGACATACCAGAGGATTCCTTCAGAGTTCTCTAATTCATTATGTTGGGCACAGGGGAACACTATTACATCTTTTCTGACTTCATTTAGAAAAGAAATAGAAGTTTTGGGAAAACTTGGCACTAAGAAAGATCTGTATAGAAACTACACAGTTGGCTTCACAACTGCTGGACAAGACTGGAGGTGTTAGTTGAGTGAAGCTGATAACTCAAGTTATTTCTTAGCTTTTATCTATGAAACAGAATAGGTTAATTGGTGATTCATAGTGAAATAATTTAAGAAATTGTTTTGTCTCATTGCAAGATATCTATTTGAAAAGCTTAATTCTGCAATACAACAGGAAGAAGAGGCCATATCCCAATGTAATAAAAGCATGAACCTTAAAAATAAAGTCAAATCTAATTTAGGCCTGACTTATAATACTGGTACTTAAAAGTTAGAGAGTGATTAAATCTTTCATAAACTTTTAGTAATGCTTAAGTTAGAAATTATTTGTAATCCCCGCATTTGGGAGGGGGAGACAGGAGGATTGTGCAGGTTCGAATCCAGCCATGCTGGCTTAAGAGACCCTGTTTCCAAATATAAAAAATTAAAAATTAAAAAAAATTCTAAGTATAAAATAGGTCTGGGAGTGTAGCCCGGAGGTAGAGGGGCTTCCAGGAACCCCAGTACCACCAAAAAAGAAGGAATTTTCAATTCTTTGTAATCATCATACATTTCTGACATGTTATCAGTTTTCAGTTGGTCAGATTTTTGTACTCTACAAAATATGAATTCTCATGGGTTAACAACGAATAATAATAAAATTTATATTCACTAGTAGTGTGATGTTTTCCAGATGTGGTTCTAACACACAGCTGCATTTCTAGTCTTGGAGCGATTATAAATATGAGTGCTATGAATATTCTTGTCTCTTGGTGCACATGGGCATACAAGCTGAATATCCCTAATGCAAACATCTGTCGATGCTTTGGAGCACCAACATGATTCCACAAGTGGAAGATTCTACATCTGACCTTATGTGATTGTCACAGTCAAAGTGTGGGCACACTAAAATAGTGTGTACAAAGCCAGGCATCGTGGCGCATGCTTGTAATCCCAGCATTCGGGAGGCTGAGACCGGAGGATCGCGGTTCGTGGACAGCCTCAGCTACTTAGTGAGGCCCTCTGCAACTTAGTGAGACCCTGTTTCAAAATAAAGAATAAAAAATAGGGCAAGGGGTGTAGCTCAGAGGTAGAATGCCCCTAGGTTCCATCCCCAGACCCATAAAAAAAAGTGTGTACAGTTAACATTAGGCTGGTGAATGAGGAAAGTGTGAAACATAAATGACTTTTCTATTTAGACTTGGATTCTTCTATGCAAATATTTCACAATCAAAATTCGGAAACACTTCTTGTCCCACACATTCTGCAGAAGGGCTATCAACTTGTACACCTAGAAATTCGAATTTTCAAGTCATAGCATAGGCATACATTTTCCCAGCAGCAGTCATCCCGGGCTTGCCTCTCACTTGCAGTAGATGAGAACGCCTTGGCTCCTCATCCTAACACTGGTGCTTCAGCCACTTTGGCAATTATATAGCAACAGCTCGTGTTGGTCTTGATTTGCTCTCTGACATGACTAATAAGGTTGAGCATTTTTATATATTTACTGGCCATGTAGATACTCTCTTGTAAAGTGTTTATTAAAGTTTTCTGCCCATTTAAAAACTTTAATTATCTATCCAATGGAAGTTTTTTGTATTAATATATGTAAAATAGCTTTATTGCAAATATTTTTCTGTGATATGGTTATAATTTCACTGGGTATGTATGTATCTGTCATTCACACACACACACACACACACACACACACACACACACACACCAGGGATCAAACCCAAAGGCATTTTATTGTAGACCTATACTCCCAGCCCTATTTTATCATTTTTGAGACAGTGTCTCAAACCTGTGATCTTCTTATCTCAGCCACCCAAGTACTAGGACTACAGGTATGCACCACCATGCCTAACTACAATTTCATTTTTGTTGTTGTTGTTTTATGGGGATACTGGGAATGGAACCCAGGGGCCTTCTAACTGAGGGCTACACTCCCAGACCTATTTTATATTTTATTTGGAAACAGGGTGTCGCTATGTTGCTGAGAGTCTAACTAAGTAGCTGAGGCTGGCTTCGAACCCGTGCGATCCTCCTGTCTCAGCCTCCCAAGCGCAGGGATTATAAGCGTGTGCCACCATGCCTGGCCAATTTCACACACACACACACACACACACACACACACACACACACACACACATATATATATATATATATATATATATATATATATATATATATATTTAGCCGGGCGTGGTGGCGCATGCTTGTAATCCCAGCATTTGGGAGGCTGAGACCTGGAGGATCACGGTCCGCAGACAGCCTCAGCTACTTAGTGAGGTCCTCTGCAACTCAGTGAGACCTGGTTTCAAAATAAAGAATAAAAAATAGGGCAGGGTTGTAGCTCAGAGGTTGAATGCTCCTGGGTTCCATCTCCAGACCCGCAAATATACATATACATATACATATATATATATATACATATATACATATATATACATATATACATATATATGTATATGTATATATGTATATATATATAGATATCTTTATTGGTGTGTACTGGAAGCCCTTCTACCTCCGGGCTACACTCCCAGACCCATTTTTTATATTTTTATTTGGAAACAGGGTCTCTTAAGCCAGCACGGCTGGGTTCGAACCTGCGCGATCCTCCTGTCTCAGCCTCCCAAGCGCAGGGATTACAAGAGTGCGCCACCACGCCCGGCTTTTTTTTTTTTTTTTCTTTTCAGTACTGGGGATAGAACCCAGGGGCATTCTACCTCCGAGCTACACCCACAGCCCTATTTATTATTCTTTATTTTTGAAACAAGTTCTCACTAAGTTGTGGAGGGCCTCACTAAGTATCTGAGGCTGTCTGTGAACCGCAATCCTCTGGTCTCAGCCTCCCGAATGCTGGGATTACAAGCGTGCACCACCACGCCTGGCTCACTTTCACTCTTAATGGTATCATTTAATGAAACAAATATTAACTTTAAGTTTAATATTATATACCAGTCGTTATGTATCAATCTTTATATATCAGTCTTGCTTTATGAATATGCCTTTTGTGTTCTTTAAGAAATATTTGCCTGGGCTTTTCTTTGATGGTAGGTTCTTTATTGCTGTTTCAATTTCTTTGATTGGTATTGATTGGCTTAAATTTTCTATATCTTCTTGACTCATTTTTGGAATGTTGTATTTATCTAGAAATTTGTCAATTTCTTCTAGATTTTCCATTTTGTTGGAGTATAGTTTTTCAAAGTACTTTCTGATAATCCTCTGGATTCCCACACTTTTGGTGGTAATATCTACTTTTTCATCTCTTATCTTCATAATTTGGGTTGATTCTTTATTTTGGTTAAGTTGGCTAGTGGTTTATCTATCTTATTTTTTTTTTTTTTTCGAGAAACCAGCTTTTGGTTTTGTTGATTTTCTGTATTTTTTTTTATTCTCTACTCCATTGATTTCTGCTCTGATTTTAATAATTTCCTATTTTCTACTGGCTTTGGGGTTAGATCATTCCTGTTTTTCAAGGGCTTTGAAGTGTGTCATTAGGTTATTTATTTGGTGATTTTCTGTTCTTATGTGGGCACTCAGTGCTATGAATTTTCCTCTTAATACTGCCTCAAAGTGTCCCAGAGGTTTTGATATATTGTATCTCTATTTTCATTTGTTTTTAGAAATTTCTTGATTTTACCCCTTACTCTTCTATGACCCATTCTTCATTCATCAGTGTGGTGTTCAGTCTCCACATGTTTATGTGGTTCTTCTGGGTCTTCTTATAGTTGATTTCTAGTTTCATTCCATTATGGTCTGAAAAGACACAGGGAAGTATGTCACATTTTTTGAATTTGCTAGTGCTCATTTTGTAGCCCAGGATGTTATCTATTTTGGAAAAGGTTTTGTGAGCAGCTGAGAAAAATCTGAACTCTGCTGTACTTGTATGTGATATTCTATATGTGTCTAATAGGCCCACTTGTTTGATGGTGTTCTTTAGGTCTGAGGCATCTTTACTGACTTTTTTTTTTTTTTTTTGGTGGTACTGGGTTCCTGGAAGCCCTTCTACCTCCGGGCTACACTCCCAGACCCATTTTATATTTGTATTTGGAAACAGGGTCTCTTAAACCAGCACGGCTGGGTTCGAACCTGCGCGATCCTCCTGTCTCAGCCTCCCAAGCGCAGGGATTACAAGAGTGCGCCACCACTCCCGGCTTTTACTGACTTTTTATCTAGAATATCGACCTAATGTGAGAGAGGTATTGGAGTCTCCCAGTATTATTGTATTGGGACTTATGTGTGACTTAATGTCACAAAGAGTTTGTTTTATGAAAGTAGCTGAAACTATGGGGCGTAAATGTTAACTATTGTTATTTCCTCTTGCTGTATTGTTTCTTTTACCAGTAAAAAAAAAAAAAAAAAAAAAGACCTGCTTTGTCTCTTCTAATAAGCTTGGACTTGAAGTCTAACTTGTCTGATATCCTAGTTGCTACTTATGCTTGTCTTTGTGTTCCGTTGGCATGGATTACCTTGCTTCAGCCATTTACTTGAAAGGTGTGTTTCTTGCAGGCAGCAGATAGATTGATTCTGGTTTTTTAATCCATTTAGCCACCTTATGTCTTTTTATTGGGGAGTTGAGGACATTTATGTTCAGTGTGATTACTGAGAGATGATTTTTAATTCCTAACATATTGAGATTTAACTTCTCTTTGAGGTAATGTTTTTTGTTCTTTGCTTAGTTGTTTACTGGATAGAAATTCTTGTTTTTCTGGGTCTGGCATGTATTTCTCATTTCTTCTTTGCAGTTAATCTCTTTGAGAATTTTTTCTAATGCTTGTTTGGAAGGCATAAATTTCTTCAGCTTCTGTTTATCATGGAAGATTTTTAATTCCCTGTCTAATTTGAGAGATAGTT
Source organism: Muscardinus avellanarius (assembly GCF_963383645.1). Lineage (NCBI taxonomy): Eukaryota > Metazoa > Chordata > Mammalia > Rodentia > Gliridae > Muscardinus > Muscardinus avellanarius. The sequence goes on along the minus strand of NC_137787.1, from coordinate 47,284,179 downwards.
TTGCTGGGTAGGAAATTTGGGGATGAAAGGTTTTTTTTTTTTTTTTTTTCCAGAGTTTGGAATATGTTACTCCAGGCCCTTCTGGATTTCAAGACTTGGTTTGGGAAGTTCGGAGTGATTATATTGGTTTGCCTCTGAATGTCACTTGGTTTTTTGTTTTTGTTGTCTTTAAGGTTCTCTTCTTGGCTTCTATATCAGTCAGTTTAACTCTTATCTGTCTATATCAGTCAGTTTAACTCTTATATTGTCTAAAGGGGGTTCTATAAGTTTCCTGCACCTGTGTATCAACCTCTTCCTCTCTGTTTGGAAAATTATCTGATATTACATACCTTCTTCTCTCTCTTCTCTGTCAATGATTCTTAGGTTAGCTTTTTTAAAATGGACCCATATGCCAGGTGTGGTGGCGCACACTTGTAATTCCCACACTTGGGAGGTGGAGACAGGGGAATCATGCAGTTTCAAAGCCAGCCTTGCTGGCTTAAGACACCCTGTTTCCAAATAAAATATAAAATAAGTCTGGGAGTAGAGCCCGGAGGTAGAAGGGTTCCATCCCCAGTACCACCAAAAAAAAAAAATGGACCCATATTTCTTCAATGTTGAATTTCTTCATGCTGTTAAATTGTTTTTTCTAAGGTATATACTATGTGTTCATTTTTGGAGTAATCATCTTCTAGGAGCAAGATTCTATTCTCCATGTGGTAATTGATTGTTTATAGTTTGAATTTATGCCTTCACTTCAATGATTGCATTCTTTATTTCTTTCAGACTCTCTCTAAATTCTTTTCGAAAGTCCTGTATTATTTCTACAGTTATATTCCTGATTTGACCTTCTGGAGATCTCTGCAATTATGTGTTGTCAGGTTCTGTTATTGTGTTTTTGTAGGAGTTCATTGCTTCATTGTTATTCTCCTCATGATTTCAGAAGTTTGTATCTGTTGCTTTTGGTAGATTTCTCTCAGTCTCTAGGTGTCAGCTGGTATATCCAAGGGCAAGTTGTGTTGTCTTCAACAGTGAAGGTTGAGTGAGGAGGGAAGTGAAGTGTAAGTGCAAGAATAGGGTAAAGCCAGAGATAGGATCGAATGGAATGAGAGGATGAGTTTGGTAAGGTAGTGTACAGTGGATTTCAGAGACAGTGAATATGTAGTAGTACTCTAGTAACCATTGTAGAGTTTTTAGTACACTGATATGAAGTTGATTTTATACAAGACAAGGAAGAGAGAAGAGAGAAAAAAGAAAAGAAAAGGTACAGAGAAAAGAAAGTAAGTATGTACAAGGGAAGAAGCTTGGGAGAGGGGTTGGGAAGAGAGTAAAGAAAGAAGCATACACATTCACACACACACAAAAAATACAACAACAAATTAATACAACCCTAAAATATATGAATATTCAGCAGATTGGGCCTCTGCAGTCTCTCTCTGTGCAGACACCAAGTGCCACCAGTACCTTTCCTGCTGAAAGCCTGGTTCTCTAAGTCTTTCTCAGTCTATGGAGATGGTCAGTATCAATGGGGCTGGATCTAGTGTTAAGCACAGGTCACCCTCCGCACTTTCCACAGATGTGGAGTGTCCATCTCTTCCTGCCTCAGTAGGTGGCAGATGCCTCTGAAATCAAACTAAATGTTCTCCACAGCTAGGGCTGGGCTCGTCTGACTTCTCCCAATTCACCACGATTGGGTAGTCTGCGGTGATCCCGAAGATCCTACTAGTTGGATCTAGTGTTAAGCATGTCTCCTCCCACACTTTCCACTGATGCAGAGCTTGAGTCTGCCTGAGCCTCTACTATATCCAATAGCAGATGGCTTTCCAAGTGAATTATAAAACCTTAATGGAAGAGCTAATCCCGATACTCCTCAATCTATTTCATGAAATAGAAAAAAACAGCACTCTCCCAAATACATTCCATGAAGCCAGATTCACTTTAATATCAAAACCAAATAAAGATAGCTCAAGGAAGGAAAACTACAGTCCTTTATCTTTGATGGAGTTGGATGTAAAACTGCTAAACAAAACACTAGCAACACTCATTCAAAACCACATACAGAAAATCATACATCATGACCAAGTAGGGTTCATCCCAGGGATGCAAGGCTGGTTCAACATACGAAAATCAATCCATGTAATTCATCACATAAACAGAAACAAAGACAAAAATCATACGATCATTTTAATAGGCACTGTTATGCTAAAAGCACTAAAAAGAATCAGAATAGAAAGAATATACTTGAATATCATAAAGGCAATCTATAATATGCCCACAGCCAACATTATTAAATGGGAAAAAACTGAAAATTTACCCTGAAAATAGGAACAAAACAAGGATGTCCATTATCACCACTTCTTTTCAACATAGTACTTGAGACTCTAGCCAGAGCAATAAGGCAAGAAAAGGAAATCAAATAAGTACAAATAGGAAAAGAACTCAAACTTTCACTATTTGCAGATGACATGATACTTTACTTAGAAGATGCAACAAACTCAACCAAAAGGCTTATAGAACGGATCAACAAATTCAGCAAAGTGTCTGGATACAAAATCAATCTTAAAAAAAAAAAACTGAAGTTTTTTTTGTATACCAACCATAAACCCACTGAGAAAGAAACCCAGAAAACACTCAGGATACCCACAAAAAAATGAAATACTTAAGAATATACTTAACCAAGGAGGTAAAAGACCTCTACAAAGAAAATTATAAAACATTGAAAAAGGAAATCAAAGAGGACCTTAGAAGATGGAAAGATCTTCCATGTTCATGGATATACAGAATAAATATTATCAAAATGGCCATACTTCCAAAAGTGATCTACAGATTCAACAAAATACCCATTAAATTACCAAGGTCATTCCTCACAGACATAGAAAAATCATTCCTTAAAATAATTTGGAAAAACAAAAAACCCAGAATAGCCAAAGTAGTTCTTAGCAACAAAAACCATGCAGGAAGGATCACAATACCTGAGTTTAAACTATACTACAAAGGCATATTAATAAAAAAACAGCATGGTACTGGCACAAAAACAGATATATAGACCAGTGGAGCTTCTGCATATTAGGGAGAGCATTTGATTTCTTACTTTTTGTAACTGACTAATCTCACTTAGCATAATGTCCTCCAGTTCCATCCATTTCCCTGTAAATGGCATAATTGTGTTCTTTATGGTTGAATAAAATTCCATTGTGTACATATCCCATAGTTTTGTAATCCATTTATCTGTAGATGGACATCTTTGCTGGTTCTATAGTTTGGCAATTGTTAATTGTATGACTATGAACACAGATATACATGCATTAGTTTGGTAGTTTGTTTTCTATTTGGGGGATAGATACCTAGAAGTGGTATTGCTGGGTTATATGGTAGGTTTATTCCAGTTCTTCTGAGGATTCTTCATACTGTGTTCTAAAGTAGCTGCACTAATTTCCATAGTTCTATGCAATCTCCTATTTTGGGGGGGATATACTAGGGGTTTGAACTCGAGGGCATTCATTCTACCCTGTTACACCCCCAGCCCCATCTTATTTTTTATTTTGAAACAGAGTCTAAGTTGTTGGCCCCAAATCTGCAATCCGCTTGTCTCAGCCTCCCAAGGACTAGGATTACTGGCATGCACTACCACACCCAGCTCTATTTTTTTGAATATATTAATCATAGTTGATTTATAGTTAAGTGTCTGAAACTATAGTATCTAGACCTGTGAGCCTATTTTGTTTGCTTTTCTCTTGGTCTTTGGTCTTTCATCTTTAGAGTGTATTGATGATTTTTAACTGAATGTCAGATATTGTGAATGGAAAACTAGAACAGTAAGTTGAGTTTCTGGATGATGTTTTTGCAGCCTGTTAAACTGGGAAGGATGAACATAAGGAGATTAAGCTAATCAGAGACTGAGTCTCAGTCTTTGTGGAAATTGATCTCCAGTATATTCCTGGCTTCTCTGGTAATTCCCAACCTGCCTCTTCAGCAGTTCTAGCTGCAGCCCATGGCATTTGCCTGGGACCCTCCATTTTGATGAATGTTGAACTAATTTTTTTTCTTCCCAACTCCATGAGCTGGCTGACAGGCCTCTCCAGGCTCGGCCTTTTGGCTCTTGCTTGTAACTTGGCAAAGGCTGGCAGTGGATGCGCCGCACAAGTAACACGCGCCCTCCTTAGTGTTGGAATGCCAGCTAGGATCCTGGCTCCTGGAGTCTTGGCTGCCATGATAGATCTTGGATGCCTTTAGTCTTGATTTTTTTAACATTCCATCCAAATTTTAGTTTTTCTCATTAGAAGAATTGCTATCATACAAGCTAGGCTTCTATAATTACACTTATCTCCTAATTTACATATTCAACAAGTATTTTTCAGGCTTACTGTATTCAAGATACTATCATGCTAGGCATGGGTAGCATCATGTTTAAACACTATAAGATATTCTTTTCATGGGGATCATATTCTAGAGAAAGCAGTAAAATATAAACAAATGACATAATTTCAAGTTGTCATAAAGGTTCTGAAGGAAATAATATAATGTATGAAAGAATAGCTGATTATGGGGAAAATGTGACTTTAGATTAATCAGGACAGTCTTAGTTGGGCATGGTAGCACACATCTGTAATCCCAGTACTTGGGAGGCTGAAACGGGAGGATCATAGGTTCACAGCCAGCCTCGGCAACTTAGGCCCTCCACAGCTTTTAGAATTAAAATTAAAGTAGGGCTAGGGTTATAAAATTAAAAATTAAAGTAAAAATTAAAATTAAAAATAAAGTAGGGCTAGGGTTATAGTACAGAGGCAGAATATCCCTGGGTTCAATGCCCGGTATCACGCACCCCCCACACACAAAATATCAGAAGAGTGTTCTACAAGGAGGTGCCAACATTTGAAGTTTAAATAGGAAGGAGACAGCCAAGTGAAAAGCAGGGGAAATAAAGAAAAGTAGGGAATAAAAAGTATGATTGTGTGTGATGACTCACGCCTGTGAGCCCAGTCCTTAAAAGGCTCAGCCAGGAGGATTGCATGTTCTAGACCAACCTCAACAATGTAAGGTGATTCTCAGCAATCCAGCAAGACTCTGTTTTAAAAATATTTTTTAAAGGGCTGGAAGTATAGCTCAGAGGTAAAATACTGGATTCAATCCTCATCGATCCCCCCAACAAACATGTCTGAAAGTCTTGAGGTGAAGAGGTTAGTGTAGCTAAGACAGTGGTAGAAGGAATGGGTTGTATGAGATGAGAGTGCAGAGGTGGTCCAGGTACTTGCTAGTGTGCTACACATAATGGGAGAAGCAGAAATATAAATGGGAGAAACAAAACTGATTCAGGGGTTCTAATTCAAAGGTAGAATGCTCCTGGGTTCAATTCCTAGTACAAAAGAAGTTGTAAAGCTTGTTTTAAAATAAAATAAGGCTGCCAAAGCACTTCATATTTGTCTTTGAAGATGAAAATATAAAGAGGACAGGAGATATTCAAGGTTAATCACAAAATAAAAGCCAGTCTTTGTCTTAGTTCAAGCTGCTACCTCTCAACCACCACCACCCAAAAATAGTTGCTGCAGATGCTTACCTCTCAGTGCTCAGGAGGACCGAACAACTTTGCACATATATATGACATGTAAAACACTTTTCCGAGCTTTTACGCGTGGCTGTAACTAACACGTGTAAGAACTTTAACTCTTATGGAAGTCCTAACGCTGACTGTAATACTAATACTAACCAGCTCAGGGAGGCAGCAGGATCAGGGTGTGGGGAGGGCTCTCTCTCTGGGTTGCAGATGTCTGCCTTCTTGCTGCTGCATCATCATGAGGTGGAGAGAGAAAGAAAAAAAGCAAGCTTCCTCGAGTCTCCTATAATACCACTAAACTCATCATGAGGGCTTCACCCCACACTTTCTGGAGGTTTCACTTTCAAATACTAGGGATTAGAGATTTAACACGTGCATCTGGGGGTGCAAACATTCAGACCATAGCAGCCCAACAAGGCTCAATCCTCGCGGGGTCATTTATTATGATCAGATGTGGTATAGATTTTTCTCCACCAATGACATATTGTCAAGAGCACTGGAACTGAGCAGAGAGATATCTAGGCTTTCTGAATTGGTTCTTTTTTTTTTATTATTATAGTCTTTAAATTGCCAGTCAAGGAGCCGGGCATGATGGCGCACGCTTGTAATCCCAGCATTCGGGAGGCTGAGACCAGAGGATCAAGGTTTGGTTCACTACTAAGCAAGGCCCTTTGCAACTGATTGAAACTCTGTTTCGAAAATGAAAAGAATGAAAAAATATAGGGCTGGGGTGTCGCTCAGAGGTAGAATGTTTCTGAGTTCCATCCTTGGTACTGCAAAATTAAATAAATAAATAAATTGCCAGTCTATGCCTTTTTTTTTTTTTTTTTTTTTTTTTTTTTTTGCAGGTATGGGGATGGAACCCAGGGGCACTCGACCACCGAGCTATAGCCCCTACCCTATTTTTTTTTATTATTCTTTATTTTGAAACAGGGCTTCACTAAGTTGTGGAGGGCCTCACTAAGTAGCTGAGGCTGTCTGCAAACCACAATCCTCCAGTCTCAGCCTCCAAAATGCTGGGATTAAAAGCGTGCATCACCACGCCCGGCTATGCCTTTTTTTTAAATTGGTGCATCATAGTCATACATCTTAATGGGGTAAAAGATGGTAGAGGCATACATGCACACATCACCCAATTAGCCCTTACCCAATTACCACCCCATTACCTCCCCCATCCCTCCCCATATTTGGCTTACTGAATGACTTTTTGTTTGTGAATGTACATCATGTACATTACGGAATTTCCCTTTCCCCTCCCATCAATTAGATCACCTTATTTGTTCATCTCTGGTTTTTCCTTCTTCGTCTAATGTTCCTCCTATGGCCCTTTTTCTTCCTAGCTTCTGCATATTAGGGAGAGCATCGATTTCTTACTTTTTGTGACTGACTGATCTAACTTAGCATAGTGTTCTCCAGTTCCATCCATTTCCCTGCAAATTACATCATTTTGTTCTTCTTTAAGGTCGAGTAAAATTCCATTGTGTACATATCCCATAGTTTTGTAATCTATTCATCTGTTGATGGACAGCTTGGCTGATTCCATAGTTTGGCAATGGTGAATTGTGTGGCTATAAATACTCATGCACTGGTAGTTTGGTTTCCATCCTTTGGGTAGATACCCAGAAGTGGTATTGCTGGATCATAGGGTAGGTTCATTCCCATTCTTCTGAGGATGCTCCACACAGTTTTCAAGAATAGTTTTTGAGTGGGTTCTTTATCTCTATGTATGCGTATATTATTGCCTGTTTTCCAGGGATTTTCCAAGCTGTTTTTTTCTGTGGGTGATTTAATCAAAGCAATGTTAGTTTCCTCTTTTCTGTTTTCTCTCCTCTTCTCTGCTTCCTACCCCCAGCCAGGACCCATAGATGTGTTACAAAATATTGATGGATTTTAATTTTGCTCTTAGAAAATAGACAGCGACTAATATTACCACAGAACAATCCCTGTGAAACTTTTCTTTTGGTGAAAGAACAACCTAATGGTTCATGTCAAAGACAGAGGTGGGGTGATGCCCTTGTAATGCAGATGTTCCATTGCCCCTCACTATCTTTAGAGTCACTCTTTTCTGGCCACTTTACTTTAATTGGACTTTCAGAATCTCTCTCACGTCTGAGAGCAGGACGACCTGAAAGTGACGCCAAAAGAGCCAGTAGTGCCGGGAGCTACTCCTCAGCCCAGGACTCCTTAAAATGCTCCTGGCATCTGAGAAGCACTCAGCTAATAACCTGCCTTACATTACCAAGCACACCAAGGTGATTCCTTCTTTTAAAAAACTTCACTCAATAAATTGGTAACCGGTAAGCATTTGGGGGGAGAGGAACATTTCTGTTACTGGACATGAGTGAACTGAATGGACAGTGGTTCTATCAAGTTTTAAGAATTTCAGATCTTGGGAGATGGTGACAAGAGTAACCAAAGATAGACAAAGGTTATGAAGGGAAATAAGTCACTGGGGAAACCAAAACATCTTTTATGAATTCTTTCTTCAGATACTGTGGTAAATTAGACCCATTGTTGTTGCTGTACTATACAGACTATACCCAGGGGCATCTACCTCTGAGCTCTACCTCCAGACCTTTTTATTTTGAAACAGGGTCTTTCTACATTGCTGCTGGTCTCACTAAGTTCCTAAGGCTGGCTTCATACTTGTAATCCTCTTGTATCAACCTCCCTAATATTAGGATTATAGGTGTGTGTCAATGTGCCATAGAATAAATCTAGTATCCATACTTTCCCTATGATATCTACTCTAATTTCCCTTATCTTCTCCAGAATAAACATCCGAGTGTCTTTAACTATGTAGCTATGCCCCTATGTCAAATATCAGCTCTAATTTAAAAAGAATGAGAAAATAAACAAATACATGAAAAAAATCGGAATTCCAGGAAGAAACTAAAGTATTCTGATCAAACTGGGACAGATTGCATGTAACAATCAGGACAGTGAGATAAAGGAAAGTGAGTCATACTGAAAGGCACATATGCCCTAAGTGAAAAACAAAACATGCAATACAGTGTGACATTTGAAATCAAGTTTTGGAGCAATGATTCTTGCAATATTTACTTGGTGTTTTTTTTTTTTTTTTTGTGTGTGTGTGTGGTACTGGGGTTCCTGGAAGCCCTTCTACCTCCAGGCTACACTCCCAGACCTAGTTTATATTTTTGAAATAGGATCTCTTACGCCAGCGCGGCTGGCTTCAAACCTGTGCGATCCTCCTGTCTCCGCCTCCCAAGTGCGGGGATTACAAGCATGCGCCACCACGCCCAGCTTTACTTGGGTTTTAGCTATATCTTATAACCACTTTGTTTACAAAAAATAAGAAAGCTGGTCTCAGCTTAATGTCAGATAAGCTGATGATGTGGTCTTTGATTTGGGGGAAATGTTGAACAAATAGAGGTTTTTCACATCAGTGTAGGTAACAATGGGTTTTTGAGCCTGCTTGGGCAAAGGAATACTTGACAGCAGTATAAAGGATGCAGGGAAATTTTGAAAGGGAAAAAGATGAGGTGCCACATTCCTGCCTATAGCTAATTCTTCACCAAGAGACATTTTGGGCGTCTGGGCCAACAGAAAGTGTTAACGAGTCACTACACCATTACTGCTTCTGATTTTTTTTTTAAGTTTTGCATCCTAAAAGCCTAGTCTAGGTTCTGACATGAGAATGTGTCTATCGCCTACCCAGAGAAGATATCTGGGTCTCTCAGCCAAATCTAAAGAAAAAAAAAAATCGTAGCACATGCAAGATAAGTTCACTGTTTTAAAAAGATAATTTTAGCTATATATATATATATATATATATATATCAGCACATAAAATCTGGATCATGAGAAATAAATGTAGAAGTAGCTGTGTTTTTCAATAACCACTGAAAGTTTTTTGCCCTAGACCAGCTTACAAGGTGGTAGAATCTCAAAATGAGTTTTCTAAGTTCTATCAGGGTTCATTTTCCACAGTGGCAATTTTTTCTTGTTTCCTCAATAAAGTAGTTTTCTTAGCATTTAAATTTTCTTCTACCTACCCAGTTGACTTTGGTGTCTTTTTTTGGGGAGGGAACAAGGGAGGATTGGACATTAAGAGTCATTGTCTGTTTTTGTTGTTGTTGTTTTGTATTAGGGATCAAACCCAGGGGCATTCTACTCCAAATTATACCCCCAGCCATTTTTTATTTTGAAGCAGTATCACAGCAAGATGCTCAGAGCCTCTGCAAGTTGCTGAGGCTGACCTCAAGCCTGCAATCCTTCTGTTTTAGCCTCCCAAGTACTCAGATTACAGGCGTGTGCCACCACACCTGGCTTTCGCTGTCTGTTCTTTGTAAATCTTTTCTGTGATTCTCATAGCTCTCCTGAACAGACACATATGCTGTAGCCTCCATGTGAATAGACACACCATCTATTCCACCAACCGTCTCCTGTCCTCATTACGCCACTGTCAAAACAGATTCTCTGATCTGCTAGTGGGAGCCCCGTGACAGAGAGGTGAGCCCCAGGGGCAGGGACAGTCACATCATTTCACACTTAGGGTTCTTTTAGAGAGGAGATTCCTTCTGCTTTTCTGGTGAAACCTCCTTTGCTTCCTCCAGAGGTGCAATTTCTCACTGGTCTGGCTGGAAACTAGAAATGCTCAAATTGAACTGTGGAAGAAGGGGAAACCAGCTGCCTACCTGTCCGCGATCTTTCTGAAGTGGAAGTGGGAGTTCCGTGAGACTGGAGCTGGCCCTGGGGGTTCTTTACAGGGCAAAGTATCTGGGGCCCCTTGATTGGATTCTGTCAGTTGCAGGTTACTGCTTGGCACGCAATCCCCTCAATACAGCTCAATACTTCTTTTTTGTCAACAGCAGAGCCTCGGAAGTCAGATTGCTTGTATTCCAATTTCAGCATTTTATTTTATTTTTTGGTACTGGGGATTGAACCCAGGCACATTCTGCCTCTGAGCTACACTCCCAGGCCTTTTTACTTTTTATATTTTTAATTTATTTTTATTGGTGCATTGTAATCATATATCATTTGAAACAGGGTTTCATTAAGTTGCTGAAGCTGGCCTGGAAACTGCAATCCTCCTAGCTCGGCCTAATAAGTACTAGGATTACAGGCTTGCACCACTGTGCCTGGCTATATTTCAGCATTTTATAATTACTACTTTTATTATTTTTATATGGCCTTTTGTTAAAAGGAAACCTACTAAAATTTTTGATTCGGTGCCAGCACCCTCATAGTAACTTTGATCTCCGGCGGCCTCTGGGGTCCTTTCTCCTCTCTCTTGCTGACTTCATTCCCTTGCCCTTTAAAAGCTGTATTCAAACCGGGAGTGGTCACTCAAATTTGTAATCCCAATACTTGGGAGGCGGAGACAGGAGGATTGCAGTTTAGTGGCCAGCCTCAGCTACTTAGTGAGGCTCTCTACAACTCAGTGAGACCCTGTTTCAAAATAAAGAATAAAAAATAGGGCTGGGGGTATAGCTCAGAGGTAAAATGCCCCTGGGTTCTATCCCCAGTACCCCCCCCGTCAAAAACAACAACAACAACAAAAAAACAACAACCAAACAAACAACAACAAAAAAAACCCCAGCTGTATTCATTCAAGCTCTGTAGTCTGCCTCCAGCCTAGGAGCTCTGGGTTCTACCTCCTCTAACACTGCTCAAGCCAGGATGAGAGGAGGACGGCTGGGGAAAGCCAGCCTTCCCAAACCCTGGCAGTAGAGGGCACATTGCTCTAAGACACCGCCTGGGGTCTCAGCAGAGCACCACCTGGACCAGATGCACAGCTGGGGTCCTGAGGAGAAAGGCCTCTTGTAGTCCAGCCGGAGAGCGCTGCTGAGAACTTGAATTGTCAACCAGTCCTTGCTGGCCTGTGGTGTGAAGGAGGCCCTGCCCAGAAGTGCAGCTGTATGGGGTCCCTGCACTCCTTGGCTCCAGGCCCACGAGGGCGGCCAAGCAGTGGCAGAGGCCCCAGGCTGGGCCCCCCTCCCCGCAGTTTTCTCTCCCAGACCCAACCTGGGTCTCCTCGTGCCCGCTTGACCAGGCCTGGCACGGGGAGGAAGGGCCTGGCCTGGGCCTGGCGAAGCAGTTCTAATGTATGAGTCTCACCACCGCCCCATTCCCTGCCTCATCCGTAGAGCAAAGGCCAGCAGGCGCTAGCACTTGGTTAAAGATGACTCAATTTGATCCAGTGCGCTCTTGAACTGAGTAAAAGTAACACACATGTACTTGGGGTTCTTTCTGGTGGAAGCCGGAGACTGATTCCTCATCTGCTTTTTCCTTCTACCTGGGTGACCGGAGAACAAAAAGTACAAATTTCTGTTTCTCTTCTTGCCTGGTGCGTATCAAGGCTTGACACCCATCTCTTGGTGTGGAACCTAGAGGTTTCTTAAAGATGGCTCAGGCTCCAGGTTGACAGATCCTTACAGCTGCAGAAGAGAGAAGGCAGCAAATGCTGTAGGTGAAGAATTAGGCCCAAAGTTAGAACCTCATCTTTGATAATATTTGGCTTGGCGTGCCTGAAATATGTAGAACTATATATTTGTTTTATCTAAGTATAATCGATTCACACTCAATTGATACTTGTTAAATCAATATCAATATAATTCACATTTTCTCATTGTCATCATGTACCAACTCCAGTTCTGTTAACATATTAGCATGGTGAAAATTACATTTCTGTTATATAAAAATTACCTTAACTAACTTAATATAGGAATGCTTTTTTTAATGGAGCATTTCAAAGAGTCTGAGCTAGGTTTTGTGTAACTTATTCCTTATCTCAATTCCTCTGCTATCTGGGATTATTTTGTATTATGCTGTGCCTTTGAAGAGCTAAATCTCATGTTAGTCTGCAGACTCAGGATGTTTAAGCTTCAATCTTTCTGTCTAATTTTGTAGCTGGACTCTGGGCCTCAGCGTCTTCCTCTGTAATGTGGAGTCGAGCGAAGTTATCACTAAGGCATGAATTTTGCATTGACTACTCCATTGTAGAATCCGAGGGAAATAATGGTTCTTTTGTAGTTCTCTTGGGGCTGTTATTATTGCTGGGAATCATGCTGGACAGATGCGAGCATCACATGGAGTGTGTGGGGAAGTGTATCTGAATAATGGCCATGTTTCGAGGTAGTGGCGGTTCAGTTCTGTAAAAAGTGAGGAAAAACAGCCTCTTGAGTGTTTTGAGAAAAATCAACTTTGGGAAGTGTTTTTGAGTATGGAGGGTTATAAACATGCAAAACAGCTGTATTCGGTAAATGTTTAAGCGCTTCAAGTACTTTTGCTCCGCAAACGCACAGGTGCCGAGCAGTGAGGAGGGGCGGAGCCCCCGCAGGGCCGGGCGAGGGCCGGTTTGGCTGCGGGCTGACCCTGGGCGGGGCGGGAGCGGCTGCTCCGCACGCACCTGCGCTCGGGCCGGGCCGGTGCTGCGCGGGGACGCGGGCGCGGGGCGCCGGGCGCGGCGTCCGGCTCCCGGGCCCGCTCGGCCGCGCCGCCCGCCGCCCGCAGAGGGCGCCCCTGGGCTGCCCCCGGCCCGGCCGGCGCGGGGCGCGAACCCGCGAGGAGCGCGCGGCGGGCGGGGCCGGGCGCGCGGCCGAAGGACGCCCCGTCCTCCACGCGCCCGCCCGCCCGCGGCTCGGCCGCTCCGCCCGGACCCGGGGCCGGCCCGCGATCGCCGGCGGCCGGAGCGCAGGTGAGCAGCCGGAGGGCCCCGCGCCCCGCGCTGCTGCGCCCTTGGATTCCCGGAGGCAGCGCCGGGTGAGTTGGGGGCGCTTTCACTGAGCCCGGGCGGCTGGGGCGGGGGGCTCGGGCTCGGGTGGCGGAGCCGGCCCGCCCTCCCCAGGGCCGAGCCCGGCACAGGCGCCCGCCTCGGGCTGCAGTCGCAGCTCTTCCCACCTGGAGAGTGAGCGGAGATGTCCAGGTAGATTGATTCGCCCGTGAGCATTTGTTTGTGTGCCAAGCTGTCAGGTTCGTGCTGCGAGCGGCACAGGATGAGCAAAGTATTAGCTCCGTGCTCTTCGGAGGAGCCGTGGGAGGCTGAATCTTGAAATAATGCAAATGAGAAAGCAAGCCGGTAGACAGGTGGGATCTTCACCCATTCGAGGAAGGATCTGAGAAGCGAAGCGGGAGGGTTGGTTTCTCTAGTGTCTCTGGTCTGACGCCCCCACCCAGCCTTTATGGCAGTAAGTGAACATAAAACTATAAACTAGTAATATTCGCATAAAACTCCATCTTTTTAGGATTTGGGCTATATGATATTTATCTTAGGGAAATGTTTAGATAAGAATTCAGAGGGATAAGTAGTCTATTTTTTATGATAAATATAAATCAAACCAAAATCAACAGTTGGGTACTCACTTCCTCTGGATGGCTCAGTTTTCTATCACATGATATAACTATCACATATGGGTGGGAAATAATGTCAGGCACAGCAGAATGGTCTAGGAAAACAGTAACTTAAGTTTTGGGTTTTTGTTTTGTTTTTGGTGGTACTGGGGGTGGAACCCAGAGGCTTTCTACCTCCGGGCTATACTCCCAGACCCATTTTATATTTTATTTGGAAACAGGGTCTCACTAAGTTGCTGAGAGCCTCACCGAGTAGCTGAGGCTGGCTTCGAACCTGCGTGATCCTCCTGTCTCAGCCTCCCAAGTGCAGGGATTACAAGCGTGCACCACCACGCCCGGCTGTAACTTAAGTTTGTAACTTTACTTGCCATGAAGCAAAAATTACTTATTTCGGTCTACAGTCTTTAAGTCCATAGCCCATCCTCTGGTCTCTCTTAATACGTTTCCTGATAGGCCATATTTATTGCCACTTCGGAGCCGGGAACTCACTGTGCTTTGAGGCATTCCTCCTGTCTTTTATTGCTAGCAAGACCTTGTTCACACCAAAGGCAAACAGCTTCCTTGGACATGCTTTTCATGTCTGACTTTTGCCAGTAACCCTCCAATTTTAATTATATTTTTTTCTTGTATCGATCTTAAACTTTTGACAAGAATCTGAAAAGGGCCTAGGACAAAAACAGTTAAGTAAAAAGTCTAAAGTGATATAAAATAAGATTTTTTTTTGTTTATTTGACAGCCTTTCAGATTCCTGAGCCTAGGATTTCTTTTAAAATGGGAATGATAATATACTGTATCTGCCTGGAGGGTGATAGTGAAGATGAAATTAATGATCTTCATAAAGAGATGTTACTTATCTATAATCATCTTGTTTACTTATTTAAGACGCCCCTCTCCTGTCGTTTTTGGTGCTAAAGATCCCTCGTCCAAAATTGAATTCAATAAATTGGTGTAAGTAGGGCATGGTGGTGCACACTATAACCCCAGTACTTGGGAGGATGAGACAGGAGGATTGCAGGTTCGCAGCTACTCTCAGCAATTTAATGAGGCCCTGTTTCAAATAAAAGAATAAAATAGGGATGGGGTGTGGCTTGGAGGTAGAATGCCCCTGGGTTCCATCCCCAATACCGCAAAATAAAAAATAAAAACACAGGAGAGGAGCTGTGCGTGACTCTAGCCTCTTGAGGCCTCCCTCCCTCTCCAGGTATCCCAGAGGCCATCAGAATTCCTGCGCTCACACCTGCAGGTGCTCCTACTACCTTTGAGTGTGATTTACCAGAGCATGAAGACCTGGACTCTTTAAAGTGGTCTCTTCTGCTTGCACTTTAGTTCTTTCTTAATGAGATCTTTATCCTTTCAGCTTGAAACTCATTTGCTTTTAAGGCAGCAAAACAGCTGCTAAGCAATTTTTTTTTTCTTTCTCTAATTAGTTAATAAACCATCTGCCTTTGGATTTGGGGATTTTTTTTAAAAAAACTGGAACCTGTTTTCCGTAGCAAGTATACAGTGAACAGTATGGATCCAACTGGTGGTAGAGAAAGCCACTCAAGGTATTCTAATGTTGAAAACTTTGGCAGTAGTAACTGTAGTCAGTACTTGATATGGAAGGAGCCTCTTTTTTGTTTTGTTTTTCTTTGGTGGTACTGGGGATGGAACCCTTCTACCTCCGGGCCACACTCCCAGACCCATTTTATATTTTTAATTTGGAAACAGGGTCTCTTAAGCCAGAGAGGCTGGCTTTGAACCTGCGCGATCCTCCTGTCTCTGCCTCCCATGCGCGGAGATTACAAGCTTGCGCCGACACGCCCAGCAAGCTCTGTGTTTTAAAAAACTAATTTAATCCTCAAAAATAGAGTTGTGAGCCGGGCGTGGTTGCGCATGCTTGTAATCCCCGTGCTTGGGAGGCAGAGACAGGAGGATCGCGCAGGTTCGAAGCCAGCCGCGCGCGCTGGCTTAGGAGACCCTGTTTCCAAATAAAAAAGTATAAAAAATAGGTCTGGGAGTGTAGCCCGGAGGTAGAAGGGCTTCCAGGAACCTCAGTACCACCAAAAAAAAAAAAAAAAAGAGTTGTGAGCCGGGAGTGGTGGCATACACTAGTAATCTCAGTACTTGGGAGGCTGAGATGGCAGGATGAGGTTCGCAGCCAGCCTCAGCTACTTAGGTACTCCGCAACTTTAGACCCTGTTCTAAAATAAAGCATAAAAAATAAAAAAGAGGGTGTGGCTTGGAGTAAAATGCCCTGGATTCCATTCTTATTACCGCAATAAATAAATAAATAAATAAATAAATAGTTGTGAAGAGTGTTTCACAAGAGGCTGAGGGTAACCAATTATTGCAGCTGGATCACAAACTCAAGGGCATAACAGAGACCTGTGAACTGGAGAGGAATGCCCAGTTTCTGTGTCTCCCAACTTAGAACACTTTAAACACTGCACTAGGCAAACCAAGCACAAGCCCAAAGCCCATTGCAAGTTCGCAGCTTTCCATGTGAGCGCTCCAAGGAGGGCAGGCCTCTGCAAAGCTCACTGTTTCATTCCTAGCATCTAATGGCAGTGCAGGCATGAGGAGGGCTGACGAACGGCCAAACTGTAATGAGCATTCATTAAGTGCCTTGGCATGCGAGCTGTTCTGTGAAAGATAATAATAAAAAAAAAAGACTCCTGCTTGTGAGGAAGCTTTTTTCTCATTTGAGGAGACAACATTTATAAATTAAGCAGTCTAGACATCAGTTCAAGAGGAGGATTCTGAGGAATGGTTAGAGGAATTCTGGGAAGTAGGTGTGAAGGACAGGAGGTCTCTAACCCTGGGGATAGAAGTTTGGTTTAAGCAGGGAAGGGGGCAAAGGCGCTGGTGGAGATGAGGGGGACGTAGTGTTTCCACTTAAGGACGGGCTAGGAGGAGGAACTGAGTACCCGTATGGCAAGAGTAGTGTGATGGAAGAAGAAATTTTCCTTGGATTGTCAAGAAATCCAATAGGTAAAACCAGAACTTTTAAACGTGTTTAAATCAAGTGTACTCCCCTTGAACACTGTACCATCAGCCAGAGACAGCAGAAACTCTATAATAACTCCTTAGGAAAGAACTGTAGAATATGTTTCATGATAGAGCCACCAAGCTTTAAATAGCAAAGCTTTCTGAATTCTCGGTTCTTTGACCTAGAGACCAAGTGCATTTGAACACTGTGTTCTCTATGTCTCCACAGCGAGTAATGGTTCTTTCGAGTGTTCAAAATTAAATATACTGCTGCCTGGATTTTAATTCAGTGCACAGCACTTAACACTCTTCTATTATTTATGCCTCCTACTTCCTCTAAAGTATTTGAATTGGTTTCACTCTATAACATAAAGACTAAAATTGAATTTATTAGGGAAGGGGAAAAGAGCTGTTCTTCTACTTCCTTGAGCCTATGAATCAAACTGATAAAAGACAGATAACGTGATTGTAAAACAGATTTAATTATGGATGTACATACAGGAGTCCACAAAAGAAATATGACTCAGGAGGCAGTTAGAATATATGGTATATGTATGTATTTTTTAAAGCAGTACTGAGAATTGATCCTAGGGGCATTCTACCACTACACCCCCAGCCCTATTTTTTTTAATTATTATTTTGAAACAGGGTCTAAGTTGTGGAGGGTGTAAGTAGCTGAGGCTGGCTGCAAACCTGCAACTCCCTTGTCTCAGCGTCACAAGTACTGGGATTGCAAGCAGGTGCCACCATGCCCAGCTATTACGTACCATTGTAATGGACAAAAAAATATGCAGGGATCTGTATCAGGTTTTCTTAACTAGTAGGTCAGAGTTGCCCTTCGTTTTTCTTCACTATATTCCAGCGCTGGAGGAGTTTGTCATTATAAATAGGAGCGGCCTGGTAGAGCCACATGGTGCCCAGAGTTGAGCCCACACAAGCTGAAGAAGTGCCTGCTTGGATCTTTTCTCCACCTGGAGGACCTGGTAATGAGGTGACATAGTCACACCTGACTTAAGAAATGTCATCACATGATTCCAACTTCAAAGTCCTAAAGGACTGTTGGCATTTTTAGATTATACTAAATATATATAAGTATATTATACCAAGTAAAATTATATTAAGTAAAATCTTAAGATAGGAATAACTTGATGTTTGTAGGTCTAGGGGACAATCTAGAGAGACAAGGAAAGGAAATGATGTGGAACCCCTTCTCTGTTCTGAGGCAGTTCTAGGTAGTGTAGACACAGGACCTCAGTTTTTATTATGGCTGTCTGAGGTGGAGCCCTGTTTACATGTAAAACCATATCACCCAGCTCCGCTTAGGTTTATCAGCATCTCAGACATGGTCTGTTCACTGAGCAGTGTTATTTTCTCTGCCTCTTCAGTGAGACATTTGGGACCCACATGTGACTGTCTCACTGAGCTGGCCCTGTTGGGAGCAGCTGCATGCTGCCGGTGCGCCCTCCGAGTCGGAGGATGAAAGCAGCGACTTGGTTTCTAAGGGCCTTGCTGTGGTGACCTCTACATTGATTGAAATTTCTGTATTTTCTTAGCTTCTGCTTTTTTGGTGAAAGGGAAAGAACAATTTAAACTGAGTCCATTTTTGCTTGTTTAGTGTCTGTCGCTTGATCCTATTATAAATCTAGAGTCTGAGTTAGGCTCAGTATTCCCAGTACAAACATCTCCTTTAATGTCCAATTTTCATGGACCCCACCAGAAAGAAAATATACCTTTAAGACCCAGTATAAGAGAATAATGACAAACATGCTATCAGGAACTACATTTTTTATTTATTTTTATTTACTTCTTTTATTTTTGCGGTACTGGGGTTGGAGCCCCAGGGCATTCTACCTCCAAGCTACACCCCCAGCCCTATGTTTTTATTCTTTATTTTGAAGCACGGTCTCACTGAGTTGCAAAGGGCCTAAGTAGCTGAGGCTGTGTGCAGACCGCAATCCCCGTTTCAGCCTCCTAATTGCTGGGATTACAAGGGTGCACCACCACACCCAATTCAGGAATTACATTTTTTATTTAATGGACTCATGTTTTCAATGAATTGACATTTTATTAATCATATTTACATTCAAACTGATACTGTATAAATGCATATTCATCAAGACTTTTTTAAGACTATAACACGGGCCAGGGATGTAGCTTAGTAGTGGAGTACTTGCCTAGCATGGGCAAGGCCTTGGGTTTAATCTCTACCGAAAAACAGACAGACACAAAATTACTAAGCGTGGTTTTTATTGTACAGAGAACTGCATTAATCCAAGGCAGGACCCATTTTAAGTCATAACTTGAAATGAAGGCATCTCAGAAACCTGTTGCTGTAAATGCTTAGAAAATGCTATAAAACATGGCAACACTCAAACAACCTGTTGGTCTAGTATTTCAGATAGACTTTTTAGCAGCCTGCTTATTTACACAAAATTTTAGAAATTATTTTAGAATTTTGTGTTTGTGCCATGCTCATGTCCAAGTTATGTTGGTTTTTAAATTTATTTACTACAGTGCTTTTTTGTGTATGTGCTATCTTCCCTGCCTCTTCCCAAAGAGCTGGCTCCTGATGGACAGAGGATCACAGCTCCAACATGAGCTGTAAAGCATGGGCTGCAGTGAGCCACATCTTCTCTCTGAAGGACCCAAAAGAAGGCCCAGTGGTTGACCCCTTCTTGAGGGAGAGCCGGGCAAGGCCATCAGCCTGACATTCTTCACCTACTTAGTGCTTTGAGGCTTCACAGTAGCATAGAGGAAAACATCAGGAAAAAGAGACTCTCTTTTCCTCATGTATGTGTCTGTACACTGGGATTCAGGGAAGAGAGGGAGGAAAAGGCATCATTAGATGTTATCTTTGGCTGGCCAAACACTTAGCCATCTCGGTGAATATGGCAGAAATAAAACAAAGATCCTCTCCTCTGGGCATCTACCTAGTAAGTTTTTCATCTCATTTTCTCTCCTCTTTATTTTGTTAAATACGTGTGTGTGTGTGTGTGTGTGTGTGTGTGTGTGTGTGTGTGTGTGTGTGTGTGTGTGTGGTACTGGGGTTCCTGGAAGCCCTTCTACCTTCGAGCTGTACTCCCAGACCTATTTTATATTTTTATTTGAAAACAGTGTCTCTTAAGCCAGTGCGGCTGGCTTCGAACCTGTGTGATCCTCCTGTCTCCACCTCCCAAGCGTGGGGATTACAAGAGTGTGCCACCACACCCAGCTATGTTAACTGCATTTGGAAAGCAAGTTCTGATTGACCTAGGTCCTGGACATACAGAAGGTCTGTGGTACAGAACACCGGCTGGTTGTGTGGTCAAGATGCTCTCACTCATAGCTCTTTTACTTAGGATTCTGTTAAGATATAAGTGATGTTGACAGCTATCTTTTGTAATACACTGAGGATTAAATCAGAGCATTCTATCTCTTAAACATTTTAAACCCCTAGGCTGTTTTTTCTATAAATATACTTTTATTGGTGCATTGTAGTCTCACATCATAATGAAATTCAGAGTGATAGAGACATACACGCACACATCACTCAGTGAACTTCTCCCTCCCCACTCCCTCTTTATTTTTGAAAAAGGGTCTTACTAGGTTGCTGAGAGTCTAGCTAAATTGCTAAAACTGGCATTGAACCTGCAATCCCCTGTCTCAGCTCCCCGGATACTGGGATTATAGGCATGTGCCATTACACCCAGCTAAAAATTACATTTTTAAAATATTTTATATTTATGTAATTGGCCAGTTAAAAATAACCCCAACACCCTCCCAAATTTCCTTAGTTAATGTATCATGCCTTCAACTGATAGCCATAGTAATTTCTCAACCTGATAGATGAATAAAATAGTCTAAATATTAACTCAGGATAGCTGATCACACCTGCTGCCCCAAGGCCATTCATATAATCTGTTAACGTACTGACTTGCATTAATGTTTAAACATTGTAGAAACTATTTCCTCACTCTGAATCAACTATTTTATTAGGGGAGACTGAAATTATACAAAGCTAATTTGTTCTTTGTGTATAAGCATGGTTATAAAGGCCTTAAGTGTCTATCAAATATCTAAGCAGTTGTAATTATAAACAGTAGATGCTGTGAATAAGCCCACCCATCCCCTTTTGCCTCTGATATGAAGATCATACTTATTTTTGTACATGCTAGACAAGCTATCTACTACTGAACTACACCCTAAGCTCAGATCACACTTTTTTATTCATGATAAATCTTAAGAGGATTTTGTGGGATAGAAACTACAGAGCTAAACTCTGATTAAGCTAATACATATGTGGGGTAGTTTACTAATCCCATTCTATTAGGGCAATTGCATCTCCTTTCAGAATGTGACAAGCAATCCCATTAGATAGTTTGTTAGTGGAGCAGTTGACTACCTAGTGACATGAATATATCAGTGTCATTTTACCCAAGACAGAACAGGCCAGCATTGCCTGATAGCCCTAGGGTAGTGACTGCAGAGCTGTTTGGGGGCTTGGGAAGCTCTGGGCCATAATGTTCCTGCTGATCGTTTAGGCACCAGGTCAAGGATGGAGCAGTGAGAAGTGACAAGAGACCTGGGAAGGAGCTATATTGGTCTTCACTGGTAGAAATTAATTGAAGAGCCAGGAAAGTTCTATAATTTCAAAAAGAGGAAAATGTTTAATACTATGATTGGAGAAAGTACTGTTGTAACAACTGTTATTCCAGGAAGATTCTGGGGTTAAGACTGGGAGTTCCCTGCTCGGCTGGCCATGTGAATACTCTGGCCAATTTCCTCTGCAAGGCAAACCAGTCAGACATATTTGCTTATTTCATCTATTAGTTGGAAAGAGATAGTAACCATAAATTAGTAAACTAACTGCAGGAGTCCTCTATGCTTAACAGAAGCAACCAGCTACAGGTTAGTAAATATTCTGCTATCTAGGTATTATGAGGTCCTATAGACAATCTAGAAATGCAGTCAAATTAAGCAAGAGTGTAGTAGGGCGTGGAATAATCTTGCTAAGTTTGGTTTTTTGGATAAACTCTTTGACTTACTCATATATACTGGTGTGTATCAATCTCTTTATTACTTCAAATTTTGGCAGTTGTAAACAAAACTGCAATGGACATTTGAATACAAGTTTTATGTGAGCATAAATTATTATTTCTCTAGGGTAAATATCTAGGAGCAAGTTTGCTGGGTGGTAGGGTAAGTGGTTGTTGGAACATTTTAAGAAATTGCCAAAACATTTGCACGAGTGGCTGTGCTGCCAGCAGTGTATGAGTTCCAATTATCCTGTTTGTATACTTGCTCTTAAACGTACTGTACCTATTCTAATAGTTATATAATGGTATCTCGTCATGGTTTTTAATTTGCATTTCTTCTAATGGCTGAAGATTTGACTACCTAGCATCCTTACTGTGCATCTTCCATGTACTTATTTGCCATCCACAGGTGGTCTTGGGTGAAATATTTGTCCATACCCTTTGTCCATTTTTAGAATTTAGTTCTTTGTACCACAAAGTTTTGATATCTATATATTCCAATTTTGTTCACCAGCTTGTATAAAAATGTCAATTTTATTAGATCTTTTATAAGAAATTACTGGTTCCAAGGCTTTGTCAAATTCTTCTCTAATTTATATTATTTCCTTCTGCTTATTTTGGGTTTAATTAGCTTTTATTTTTTAGCTTAAGGTGAAAGCTTAAATAACTAAAACTTGCTTTTTTCTATTATGAACATTTAAGTCACATTTTTTCTTCTAAGCTTTAATGAGGCATTTCAAAATTCTAACACTTTTAAGGGTTTCATTTAATTCAAAATATAATTTCACTTGTGATTTCTTGTTGCTTCATGAGTTATTTGAAAATGTTTAGTTTTAAGATATTTGGGGCTTTCATAGCTATTTTACTACCATTTATTTCTATTTTAATTCTAGGATAAAGATACACTCTGATTCATGCCTTTGGAATCTGTTGAGATCGTTGTGTACTCAGTCTATCCTCGTGAATGCGCCATGACACTTGATAGGAATATATTAGTTGCTGAGTTAATGTTGGTTAACTCAAGTTGGATCAGAATATTGTTCAAAACATGTATTCCATAATTTATATTTGAATAGTCTATCAGTTACTAGCAGAGCATCTACAAGTATGTAGGTTTCTCCCTTTCAGTTTTCAGTCCTTCATGTAATTTGAAACTATTAGTCGCATTATATTTTTAAGCTATTAGTCATATATACATTTTTGTTTAAAGTGTCTCTCTTATTGATAGCATATATGTTTTTCTGTGGGTTTTTTTTTTTTTTTTTTTTTTTTTGCGAGTCTGGGGATGGAACCCAGGGGCATTCGACCTCCAAGCTACAGCCTCTGCCCTATTTTTATTCTTTATTTTTTGAAACAGGGCCTCAATAAGTAGCTGAAGCTGTCTGCCAACCATGATCCTCCTGTCTCAGCCTCCCAAATGCTGGGATTACAAGTGTGCGCCACCACGCCCGATTATATGGTTTTGTGTGTGTGTGTGTGTGTGTGTGTGTGTGTGTGTGTGTGTTTTGTTTTGTTTTGCGGGTCTGGGGATGGAACCCAGGGGCATTTGACCTCCGAGCTACACCCCCTGCCCAATTTTTTATTATTCTTTTTTTTCTTTCTTTCTTTTTTTTTTTTTTTTGGTGGTACTGGGGTTCCTGGAAGCCCGTCTATCTCCGGACTACACTCCCAGACCTATTTTATTTTTGGAAACAGGGTCTCCTAAGCCAGCACGGCTGGCTTCGAACCTGCACGATCCTCCTGTCTCTGCCTCCCAAGCACGGGGATTACAAGCGTGCGCCACCACGCCCGGCCTTATTATTTATTTTGAAACTGGGTCTCACTGAGTTGCAGAGAGCCTCACTAAGTTGCTGAGACTGTCCCCGAACCGTGATCCTCCTGGTCTCAGCCTCCCGAATGCTGGGATTACAAGCGTGCGCCACCACGCCCGGCTCTATAGGTTATTTTTTAAAAGGTGACTGTTTAGTCCTAGGTTCACAAAAACACTGAGCAGGAAGCACAGAGTTCTCCTGTGCTCCCTGTTAACATGACTGTAAACCACTCTGCCTCCAACATTGTCCACACCCCATACCAGAGTGGCACAGTTATAACTGATGAACCTACACTGACACATCATAGGCACCCAAAGTCCATACTTTATATTAGGTTTCACTCGTGGTTTTGTACAGTTCATGGGTCTTGACAAATGTATGACAAATATATAATGGTGTGTGTTCATCATGATAGCATCATGTAGCTTCATGGCCTCCAAAATCTTCTGTGCTGATCCTAGCCATTCTACCTCCTGGTTCTGCCTTTTCCAGAATGTCATATAGTTGGAATCATACAGTATGTCGTCCTTTCAGATTGGCTTTTTTCTTGCCTTGATAACACCTCTTTGTAATGCTGAATACTATTCCATTGTCTAGATGTACCAGTTTATTCATTCACCAACTGGAGGACATCTTGGTTGCTTCTAAGTTTTGGCAATTATGAATATAGACATTGGTGTGTAGGTTTCTATGTGGACTAAGTTTTCAACTCATTTGAGCAAATACCAAGCAGTGCAACTGCTGAATCATGTAGTGAGAGTATATCTAGTTATATGAGAAACTGCCAACTGTCTTCAAAAGTGACGGAACCTTTTTGCATCTTATCTTCACCAGTAACGAATGGGGATTCTGTTGTTTTTTGTGTGTGTGGTACTGGGGATGGAACCCAGGGGCCTTCTACCTCCAGGCTACACTCCCAGACCTAGGAAACACGGTCTCTTAAGCCAGCTGAGGCTGGCTTTGAACCTGAGTGATCCTCCTGTCTCAGCCTCCCAAGCGCAGGGATTATAAGCGTGAACCACCAACACCCGGCAGCACTCACTATTTTGGATTTTCTCTATCCTAACAGGCTGTAGTGCCATCTTGTTAGTAGCATAAGATATGCTTACTTGCCATCTGTATAGTCCCCAGTAAGGAGTCTATTCAGATCTTTTCCCCATTTTTAATCAGGTTTTCATATTCTTGAGTTTTAATATATTCTCTCTGTATTCTGGATAACAATTCCATATCAAATATACTTATACATATACTTAAGTATATTTAAAAGCATAAAGTTAACTGCTTTATATTTCTAATACGTTCTTTTAAATTCTGAATAAAAGAAAGCTGGCTCATCTGAGGGTCTGTTTCTAATAGTTGCCTTCTTCATTGTACATCATATTTTCTTGCATTTATGCATGACTGCTGGTTTTTGTTAACGTGATGGTGCATATACTACATTGTATGGAATCTGGATTGTGGCATTTTCTTTAAGTGGCATTGACATTGAATTCTATCTTTGTTAGAGTGGGACTATTTCTCGTTGTACTTAGCCTAACATAGACCATGGCTGACTGCCCTATTTTTGCAAATCAAGGTTTACTGGAACATAGCTGTACCTACTTATTTATATATTGTCTGTGGCTATTTTTGTGCTACCATAGCAGAGATGAGTAGCTGTGACATTCACTGTATGTGTCTGAATCTATACATGCTGCTAAAGCAAAGTGTCACATACTGTGGTATAAAGCTGGAAGTCCAGTCAGTCACACAGCATCTTGTGAAAGCCTGCTTCCTGGTTCATAGTGCCTTCCTGTTGTCTCCTCACACCACAGCTCTCTGGGGTCTCTTTTATAAGGGTGCTAATACTCCACTTCCAATTACCATCGCATTGGGGATTAGGTTTCAACATATGAATAGGGGTGCATAGCTATTCAGTCTGTATTAGGATGGCTTAAAAGCCTGTCCACTATTACCTAGCTAAGAAAACTTTTGAGCTGGGCATGATGGCACATACTTATAATCTAGTACTTGGAGGTTCAGGCAGGAAGACTGTATGTTTGAGGCCAGGCTCAGCAATTTGTTGAGCCCCTCAGCAACTTGGCAAGATCTTGTTTCAAAATAAAAACATAAAGTAGGACTGGAGATGTAGCTCAGAGTTAGAAGGCCCCTGGGTTCAATCCCTAGTACAAAAGAGGAGAAAGAAAAAGAAAACCTTTGGCAACCCCTGTTCTAGGCTATGCTCGTGACTCGTAATTAATGCCTGACGTGTTCACTAAGTTCTCTCCCCTCTGGCTGGTCAGCGACTCCAAGGATCCCCAGTACTTGCTTTATGACTTCTGGTATCACTGCCCAACTCTTCAGTTCCAGAGCTGGGGTCCTTTATCAGGTCTTCACTCCTTATCCTGCACAAGCACATTCCAGCCCTTACCCTTGTCAATCCTTCAGATTTCTGCCTCCCCATGGCACTCTTCTCACAGGCTCCCTCTTGCCGCCCCAGCTCAGCAGAACTGTCACTCTCCTCGGGCTCAGTTTCCCTGTGATACTGCTGATAAATGCCAAGTAAAAACCCCAGGATGCTCAACTGTGGAGTTTAAATCTTGTCTCCTTTTTCTCAGGGATCACAGTACTGTGTTGTGTCTCCTTCAATGCCCCAAAGTACCTACTCATGTATTTTGTCCAGGTTTAATGCTGTTAGTGGTGAGACGTCAAATCACTGAATCACACCTTATTTTGTATTATATGACTTCAAAATGAAAACTCTCCTCTTTTGACAGATAATCAGAACACGTGACGAGTGGTGAAAGAGAACGTTGATTACTGAAGAGACCTGCAGAGAGAAAGCACTAATCAACATCGCCTGGACAGACCTACGCTGTTTTCTGAATATGCTGCTCAAGTGATCTTTGCCACCATTTACCCTCTGCCCAGTCGGAGCACTTCCACAGCATGGGCTGCATGAAATCAAAGCAAACTTTCCCATTTCCTACCACATTCGAGACTGCAAAGCAATGTGAGAGTGAAGAAAGCTTTATGCCAGAAGAGAGAGCTCTACCTAGGGTGGCTTCTCCAGTTCAGGTCCAAGAGGAGGTGAAGGAACCCCCAGAGGCCGTTAATGTGGTGGCGGACTATGCACAGAGCCTGTCCCAGAAGATCTTGCAAGATGCCCTGCAGCAGTGGGCGAGTAACAACATCAAGTACTACGACATCCCGTACATCGAGAGCGAGGGCCTCGACACTGTAGGGTGACGGCACTGTTGAACTGTGGGTAGTTGGTGCTAGTTTAAATACATGAAGCAAAATCAAAAAATCGTGTGAATAAGTACAGATTAACTCCATCTGGATGTAAAAACATGTCTATGATAATGTCACTAGTAATGGGAATACCTGGGATGAGATTTTCTTTTTTGGTGGTACTGGGAATTGAACCGGGAGGAATTCTACCTCTTAGCTACAGTCCCAGATTGATTTTTATTTATTTGAAAACAGGGTCTCACTTGATTGCTGAGAGCCTCACTAAATTGCTAAGGCTGTCCTTGAACCTGTGATCCTCCAGTCTCAGCCTCCCAAGTACTGGGATTACAAGGGCGCGCCACCATGCCTGGTGAGATGTGTTTTAGGCAGTTCCTTAACAGCTGTTTCTATCTGTGTGTCTTGGATTTTGGTAATGAAAGGGCTGAATGTTCTGTGACACCCAGTAACCTGCTGTGTGTCATGCCACTTTCTTCTTGAGACAGTAATGACATCACCAAAGAAAGTGCTGAAGAATTGAAAATGCCCCAATCCTACATAGTTATTTTAAAGGAGTGACTTTAAAATATTTCTGTTAATCTATACCAAAAAAAAAAAAAAAAAAAGCCCAGACATGAAAAAGATTTTCCTCAAAATACCTTGACAAGGGAAAGGCTCTTGATCCACAATGGGTCGTTTGTCAAACTATTTGTGTGAAGGACCCCCACTTGCTGACACCTGTGACCTAGGATTCTTCTTGTTCATAATATATTTATTTTTGTAGATTAAAAAAACAACTACCACCTTGAACCTCAGGGCCCTACAGCTGTTACTGAATGATTTATTTAGTCTTTGTATATAAGGCCATCTTTAAAAGACAATTTATAGAAGCCATGAAATTACTGTTTATTGCATTGAGTTAAAATGTCCTTAAATTCCTTTTTAAACAGAAATCTAGTAAGTCTTAAAAATAACAGAAGCCTAGTATGCAAGGTAGAAAGTGAAACTTGGCGTCAGTGTTGACTGTGTGTGGAGTTTACTGTCCAGAGACGGAGATGCTGGTACTGGGGCACTTGGTCCCAGGCAATCACCATGCAGGTTACCGCGGGACCAGGTGACACATGAGGATGAATAGTTGTACTACAAAACAAGGTAGAACTCTCCTCCAAGGGGAACACTCATGTACTGTTACTTAGTACACATGCCCATAGGGTATTTTTAGCCATATATTATTTTCATAAATTAGGCTTTTCCTTTTTTACTATCAAAGCATACACAGTTTTTTGTTTTTTTTAAGAATTAAATACTGCTTGAAGATAGGTGGTAGCAGAAGATTTGGGAAAAGGGGAAGGAAGATACATAGAAGACAGATTTGTAAGAAAAAATGGAACTAAGTTTTTAAAATTATGTAGAGTTCTGCTTCATCAATATTTGCTATACACTGAGTTTAACTGAATAAGAAACTGTTTAAGCCCATGCATGAAAGACCTAAAATCTACATAATTTTATATTTTGGAACTGGGGATTGTACTCGGGGGCATTCTACCTCTGAGCTACACCCCTAGCCCAATTTTCTATTTTGAAATGGTTTCACTAAGTTGCTGAGGCTGGCCTCAAACCTGTGATCTTCCTGTCTCAGCCACCCAAATACTGGGATTATGGGCATGTACTACCACACCCGGTTATTGGATCCTTTTATTAAGATATAATACACCAGCCAGATATGTTGGTGTATGACTATAATCCCAGCACCCAGGAGGCTGAGATAGAAGAATCCCAAGTTTAAGGCCAGCCAAAGCAACTTAGTGACACCCTGTTTCGTAATAAAAGAGCTGGGGGTATAATTCATAGGTAGAATGCCACTGGTTCAATCCTCAGTATCAAAAATAAAAACACTAGTATCAGTGAAATCTAAAAAAAAGTCAAAGAAAGCTTGTGACCTCTTTCATGGGATAAATATGTATTTGGCAGGCAGAAAAGGTACTTCTAATTTTAACAACACTTTGAAACTCACAGTCAAATAGAATGAATGAGCCAGGAAAAAGATAATTGACATAAGCAATGTCTTATCTTTTGGTTGCTTTTGGATACCTGAACATTCAACTTTAATTTTACTGAGCCCCAGGATTTAAAGTATTGCATTTTATTTGCAGTCTAGCAACTTATATAATGGGGAAAGAATTGCTCCTCTTCACACAACGATTTAAAGTCATAAGGCTAAGGGCAGAAAGCATTCTCTAAGTACAAAACATATTTCTAGCTCATGAAGGGAAGTTTAGACTTTTGAATTTATACGAATGACTCAGACAACAGCCTAGATGATGTTTTCCATCTACCTCGGAATGCCTTTGCAGCAAGACCATTTGGTACCAAAAGATGTAATGAGGTATATAAAACGATCTAGACTGTGGTGAGAACACAAAGCCACGTAAAGCAGCGTGCCACATTAAACTTTTCAGTATATAGAGGGACACGGACTAGTGTTGTTTGGCTATATTATGGGCCCCTATTTCCCAAGGGAATAATGGGATATCTGTTAAATCCATATCTAGCTATAAAATAACCTTTGTTGTCACCCTCTCTCTCTCTCAGCAACTCTGGTGGTACAGTTTTATCACCACTTACTACCCCTTGCCCTGCATCATATTTCAATAGAGTATTATACATACATACATACAAACATACATACATACATACATATATACATATACATACATACATATATATATATATATATATGTAGTATTTTCCCAGAGACTTAGCTTTGAAATGTATGCTGTATTATATGTCAACCCATGAACAAGAAACAACAAAGCTTACATAATCCGAGTTAATGGATGAACTGGGTGGGAGGAGACGAAAGCTGAACAAACGACATTTATGGTGCCTGTGACAGATATCAGGATGCAATTTGGCCTTGACAATGAGAACAGCTTTGATAAGACAGTAAGACATCTCTCATACCTTTATATCGCAACATTGGCTTTACTTCATTTGAAGGTCTTTCATGGAAAATAATAGCAAAACCTCTGTACGAGAATAGAGACCTATAAAGTAGAATACTGAAAATGATTAGCTACTGGAAAGGGACACATGTAGAGCAGTAGCTGAGGGCGGGGAAGCTCTGCCCGCACAGGGAAGGGCCTCCACGTGCCAGGTGTGAACAGAGGTCGTCGGAGGAACAGACACGCCAATTCCTTATTCGCGAAGACGCCTCCTTGCTGCCTTCCCAGTTGTCTCGTGCTGTTAACCTTGCAGTGACATGCTTTCGATGCTACAGTGCTCTACTTTCAGCTGCCTTATCAGTTCTCTGCAAATTTCCTATGGTTATTAGTATTTAAAGCACAACTTTGAAGGGAACAAAAATAATTATCGTCTTAGTCCTAAAGGAATATTTTGTGTCAGACTGCCTTAATTAAAAATAAACGCACTGAAATAGCATGAAACTCACATATCCTACTCCGTATCATTGGCATTTGATGAGCTGAGGTGGGCATATACATTTGTATTACACATTTTTAGAAAGCAAACACACAAAGTGATGTCAAGAAACTAATTTAAAAACAAAGTACTGGGGTTAGTGATACATACCGTAATCCCGGCTATACAGGAAGCTAAGGGAGGAAGATCAAAAGTTAGAGGCCAGCCTGGGCAATTTATCAAGACCCTGTCTCAAAACAAAAAGGGATGGGGATGTAGTTAGTGGTGGAGCACTTGCCTAGCATTCCCTAGTTTTCACTCCCAATAGCACCGCCAAAAAAAGATTCTAGTAAATATACTGTTTAATCAAATGCCCTTATCAGTGACCACATAAGCCATGTTTTCCTTGAACCATGAGCATTGGCTCAAAAATACTACCTGCATCTTAATTTACAAAAATTAAGTTTTGTTAGCAAATTATCCTATCTGTAAGAGTTAGCTATTAAGTGGTATATTTTTTCCAAATATTTTTGTGAATACTTTTTTTGTAACTGTACAATAAAAGTTCAGTTGCAATTAGTGGTGAGTTTTAATTTAATTAAAGCAAATTCTTTTCAACATTGTATACTTTCTAGTTTTTTAACTCGAGACATTTTCTGTATTTTTAGCAAGTGTAAAGTGGCTACAAATCCATTTATAATTTCCTTAATCCTTCAGGTCCAATATAGGAGCTTTAAGAATCTAAATGTAAACATGTCCACTATCATGGCACTTTTATTCCAGATTTAGTCCTGAAAATTTCAGAAGAACCCTTCATGTCAAATAGGTCAAGAACCGAGCAGTACCTCCTGGCTGTGCCCGCCTCTCTATGAGGATGCCGCGGCCACGCCCTCTGCTGTCCTCAGTTTTGCTTTTTGTTCTTGCACATCTGAAATTGTTTTAGTTTCTGAGAGGTTGAGATAAAGGAAAAACTAGAACAAGCTGCAAAATGAGTGTAAACTGACCTTTAAAAATTATTCTTGCCTACCTAGAACTTTTAAGTCCCTAATCTAGAACACCTTGCAGTTTCTTATGTTAAAAAACATGTATTTTGTCAACAGTACCGAGTATTGAAGATACTCATACTTTAAACTGTTATCACACAAAAGTTTAAATTACAATGAGCAAAGTGTATCTCAGAGACTGGAATTTCTTAATTCCTGATTCTGTGCCAAATTAACTGTTACTAAGCACTGCTTCCTAAATACTGTAAGTGAACAGCTATATTTAGTAACAGGAAACACTGCACTTATTTCACTAGGGGAAGGTATTCTGATTCCTACTTAGGGAAGGCCACGGCTGAGTTAAGATACTGAAGAGAGAATTTCACAAAACCTTTTTCTCTTTGCCAGAGATATGTGTGTGTGTGTGGTACTGGGAATTTAACCCAGGTGGTTCTACCTCCAAGCTATACCTCCAGCCCTATTTTTTATTCTTTACTTTGAACCGAGGTCTCACTGAGTTACAGAGGACCTCACTAAGTAGCTGAGGCTGGCTGCAAACCTACGATCCTCCTGTCTCAGCTTCCCAAATGCTGGAATTACAAGTATGCACCACCATGCACAGCTTCTTTGCTGGAGATCTCGTGTGTGTGTGTGTGTGTGTGTGTGTGTGTGTGTGTGTGTGTGTGTTATATGTTTATATATATAAACTCTTCTGCTATAGTGATTCAATTATTTTAAAATGCATTCTCATGCCGGGCGTGGTGGCGCACGCTTGTAATTCCTGCGCTTGGGAGGCAGAGGCAGGAGGATCGAGGCCAGCCGCGCTGGTTTAAGAGACCCTGTTTCAAAAATACAGAAAATAGGTCTGGGAGTGTAGCCCAGAGGTAGAAGGGCTTCCAGGAACCCCAGTACCACCAAAAAATAAATAAATAAAAAAAATAAAATGCATTCTCATAAAGAATGAAATTCTATGAGGAATTAACACAGGATCTTAAAACTTTTTTTCAGTATTTTTTATAATCCACACCTAAGTTTGTTTAATCAATTTATAAACCATACTGAAAGCCAAACATATAGTTCCTGTTTCAATTCAATGTAATAACTGAAGAAATCTCTACAGACCTTTAAATTTTCCCATCTCCTAAAACAAGGGCTGGCCAAACTAGGGAGTATTAAGGATACCAGAGGGACTCCAGACAATGGAGGAGAAATCTTACCAAAGCTAAAATGGAAGGATAGGAACGAAGAAGGCTGAGGTTGATTAATGAAGAAGCTACATCCGAATATGTGTAAAAGTATGAATATAGCATGGTTAGCCTGGACACTTGTTGGGAGGGAGGAAGGGGAAGTGGGGGGGCACAGTCTGAATGTATAACATTTTCAACATGTTCCACATAAAATAAAAACTAAATTAAAAAAAAAGTAAACAAGGGCCGGCAAACTTTTCTGACAAGAGCCAGGCAGTAAATATTTTAGGCTTCATTGGCCATACAACCTCAGTTGAAAACACTCAAATCAAAGCAGCCATAGATAACACGTAATCAGATGAGTACAACTATGTTCTCATAAAACTTTATTTATGGATACCTATATTTGAGCGTCATATAATTCCCAAATGTCATGAAATATTAATCTTTGATTTTTTGACCATTTAAAAATGAAAGCCTCTCTGGTTTGCAGGCTGCAGACCGTGCTGGGCCCACGCACTGATTTGCCATCCCCTGCTCCAAACTATACTTGAAAACAACAGTCACTTCACAATTTTAAATCATTGCTTCCCAGAGACTTAAAGCAACTATCCAAATCTTCATCAGTAACTTCTTTTAGATCAGCTGGTTTCCACATTGGCCTCTGGTCTTTATCAATTAAAACTGTCAAAAGAAGGTACAGATGTTAGGACATTTCTTTCTGGCATCAGATTTTAATTATGGAAGTGTCAAAATGTCTTATACTAGGCATATTTTAATAGCACATTATTTTTTCTGCAAAGTTTAAGTTTTTGTACATGTTTATTCTAAACTAGACCCTCAATGAATCTGGAGAGATAGCAGTATTCTTTCAACGACTGGTATGGCTATTTCTCACCTCCTAAGCATCATGTCTCCAGCTTTAATTAAGCCCACTGAACTAATCCAGTGATTTAAACCTCCTTTTCCTTCTTTAAACAAAATCACAGGTGAAATCTCCATGTTATATAACATCTAAACCCAGTGCTGGTGAGCTTGAAGGGAGGGCAAAGGGCCTGGATCTAACCTCCCCTCGTATGGTTTTGAGAGGAAAATCACGGTAGAAGAAAAAAGACTATGTATAATTAAATGTGGATACTGCTGTTCTGCCAAGTCTTCTAGTTCAGACAGTCTGAATTTAAAAACCAGACCACTGTCAGGTTATCCTGAAACCCTCTACGTCTCCCATTTCAGTGTGGTCATCACTTAGCATTGCCATCTAATATCCCCACAGGACTGTGCAATGCAATCTGTCATCCTTTTTTTTTTTTTTTTTTTCCTGGTATGGTACTGAGGATGGAACCCAGGGGCTTTCTACCTCTGAGCTATACCTCCAGACCTATTTTATATTTTATTTGGAAACAGGGTCTCACTAAGTTGCTAAGAGCCTCACTAAGCTGCTGAGGCTGGCTTTGAACTTGCAATCCTCCTGTCTCTGCCTCCCAAGTACTGGGATTACAAGTGTGCACCACCACACCCGGCTTCTGTCATCCCTTCTTAAAAAGTAAAAGATGAGCAATGCCTATTTCCTGGTTGTGACAGTACACATATTTCTATATGATGTAATCATCTGGGAAACTGGGAGAAGGGTATACAGGATCTCTATTATTTGTTTTTATGGTACTTGGGAATGAATCCAGGGGCATTCTACTTCTAAGTTACATCCCCAGCCCTATTTTATTTCTTGGTTTGAAACAGGGTCTCACCAAATTGCTGAGGCTGGTCTTGTACCTGTGATCCTCCTGTCTCAGCCTCCCAAGTACTGAGATTACTGGCATGTGCCACTACACCCGGCTTCTATATTATTTCTTATAGCTGCATGTAACTCGGTTATTATCTAAAACATTAAAAAGTAAGACTATAATAGAAAATTTCAATCATACTTAAAATGTATACAATTCTAGTGAATAATGGAGAATATTTATACAAACTCATGCAGAACTGGAAACACCCAATTTAAAAGTTCTTGCCAAGTGTGGTGGGGCACCCTTGTAATCCCAATATTTGGGAGGCTTCAGTTTGAAGCCAGCCTCAGCTACTGAGGCTTTCGGCAATTTAGTGAGACCCTGTTTCAAAATAAAATATAAAATAGGTCGGGGGTATAGCCCGGAAGTAGAGGACCCTGGGTTCCATGCCCAGGACCAAATATATATATATATATATATTAAAAAGCTCTTTTAAAAAGTACCCTGGGAACCAAGGAAGAAGATTGCCTTGGTATGTGGAGAGGAGGAAGCTTTCTACATGAATGTGGGCACTGTAGGTATTTTTATTTTTGTTTTGTTTTGAGATGGGGTCTCTGTGTTACCAGGCTGTGGAGGTCAAATGATCCTCCCACCTCAGCCTCCCGAGTAGCTGGGCCACAGGCATGCATCACCAAGCCCGGCTTGACACTGGAGTTTGTTAGGGTTTGGCTGTCTACTATAGGACTCCCAAATGAGGCTAGTAGTGATATTAAGCATGGATTCCAGCCAATTTGAATGTTACCTAGATAGTGTTTTGAAATTATAGTCATATCCTCTGCTGTACATTCTTTGTCTTCCTAGAATAATCTGGGAAACTTTCCACAGATTCTCTTCCCCTTTAAGACTTCTGGGCAATGCTATCTACCTCTTTCAAATTCTACTGATGGACAAGAAAAGAGAATACTAACCAAATCTATGTGCTATTTTATTTCATGCTAACAAAACATTTTGCCTAGAATAGATAGCACTTAAATTCTTGCCATGTAGCAGCTCATGTTTTTTAGAAAGTTTCCTAAGACACTCATTCAAACTCCATTTAGTAGATACTTAGCTCTATGAAGACAATCCATTTTTATTTTCTTCTGTTACTAAAAGTTGTTTATTCTAAATGTTAAGAGTAAGAATTGTTAAGTGTTTCTCTGGTTTGCTAATTTTATCTAATTTACTAATATTTTTCATAGGTGGTAAATTGTAGCAAGGACACAAAACAGTTTTATCCCAAACAGATGTTGTTTTCTGAATAAGGAAGTTATGCTAAAAGAGAAGGCAATATCCTTTCATTAAAAAAAAAAAAAGTAGCTGGGCGTGGTGGCACACACTCGTAATCCCCCCGCGCTTGGGAGGCGGAGACAGGAGGATCGCGCAGGTTTGAAGCCAGCCCCTCTGGCTTAAGAGACCCTGTTTCCAAATAAAATATAAAATAGGTCTGGGAGTGTGGCCCGGAGGTAGAAGGGTTCCATCCCCAGTACCACCAAAAAAAAAAAAAAAAAAAAGTAGCTTGACAGCTAGCTGAGTATGATGGTGCTTGCCTGAAATCCCAGTACCTGGGAGGCTGAGACAGAAAGATTACAAGTTCTAGGCCCTATTTCAAAATAAAAAATAGGACTGAGAGTGTAGCTCAAAGATAAAAGACCCCTGGGTTCAATCCCCAGTACCACACACACACAAAAAAAGTAGTTTGATAATCACTTGTTCATGAATCAGAACTCTAAAGCTGCTTGTCTTCAACTTTTTTCTTAAAGTGTTTATCTAAAAATAATACCTTTCTTTTTGAAGAGCTGTCATAAAATGAATGCCTTAGCAACATGACCGTAGTAGTGTACAGGGCCTATGTATTCAGAGCTCTGTGTAATAATCACATGCAGGAAGAATTTGTGGATAATCAATAAGGGAAATGCGTATTTCTATAAAACACGTAACTATCTGTTCAGACTCAACCTCATTTGTTTTTCAAAAGGATTTGAACCCAGTGCTTATTTCTTATAATACTGTATCATGCCAGAAATTAAAAAAATTCTACAACAGTGACTGGTGTTTATCGATCTTAGAATTCTGAGATCATAACCTTTTATTCAGATAAAAAAATGTATCCGGAGTCTGTGCTATATTTAAATGAATAGTAAAATTAGATATGCAAAATACATGCAGAGAAAAACAACTTATTTTAAACTACAAATTAACTATGGCGAAAAGGATGATACATAAAAAAATTACTGCAACTTTGTTGGAGAAAAACATCAATTACTTCACTTCTTTTTTTCTAATAAGCCGATTTTGGTGATGAGAAGCCCAAATGGGAAGTATCATGTCATCTGTTTTTTCCCGCCAATGTTTAACTGCTCAGGTACAGGCAAGGAGATGGGTGGTAGGGTTCAACTACTGCCCATTTTTACCAGGCCAGTAACAAAGAAGAGAGGAAGGGAAGGAGAGCTGAGGGACTTCCACAGGGCATAAATGCACCTTTCAAGGGTTTTAGCAGCAGGAGGAGTTTATAAGCTCACGGGGCAATCCATGAGGAGCAGGATTACTTCTTACAAATAAATTAGAGAGCAGGGACCGAGTTATGTGAACTTTAATAATAAAGACTGACCTTTCCTTATATTCCAGATGGTCATATTTTAAAACACACACACACAACTTGGCAGTCTTCATATAGGTTTAATATTCACTAATAAAACAACTACCATCTTTAATTAACGGCATATGCTCAGAAATCCTATTTCCTTGAGAGTGAAGAAGGACACACAATGTACCACTTACCAGCTCTAACGCCTTCGTGAAAGTCATGACCTCTCTGAAAAGAAAAGAAAAAGAAGTTCAATGGACGTTTCTGGGCATCCTTGCTCTTGGTGATCTCTTTCCATCCATTTGCGGCCTTCTCTCCCAGGACCAGAGCTTGAACCAGGACAGGACATTCAGCAACAGGAACGCCTCTGCCAACCCACTTTTTGATCACAGCTTCCTAAAATCTTATTGCTCAAATGCGCCCACATCCTTTATCTTCCTGAGGGCCTCTGATCCATGATCCCTCCCACCTGTGCTGGCTTCAATCCATTCTTCAGACAGCCAGTCCCCCCAGTCCATTTATGCGGTCTTCTTCCCTGGAAAATGCCTCCTCCCCACCCCAGATTCAATGGTATTTTCAATGGTAATCTATCACCTAAAATATGTAACAAACCAATACTTTTCATTGTGTATTTATGGATAATATATACTATATGAAATTAATATCTGCTTATAAGTAATAGTTATATTTCTGATTTTACCAATGAAGGAATTCTCATTTAGAGCATTTATGCTTCTTTACCAAGGTCAAAGACAGTACCTGAAAAATTGTCCGTTTCTATTTTGAATTCCACATGAATTAGAGGCCTCTTACACTTACATACAAATATGCGTGCTACAGCATAAAGGCTTAATAATAATCTATGTATAAATATTCCCACACACCTAAAGCTTACTGGCCTGTTTGTTTTCATTGAGTAAATTTAAAGGCAGTTTTGATTTTCTTGCTTATTTTTTCTGTATTTTACATGTTCTACACAATGCACAATGAACATATATTACGTTCTTAACTAAAACAATATTTAAGAATTCTTACCATACACGCTTGACTTAGCCGGTATTCCATAGTGAATACCTCCTGCAAGGTCTTTGCGGACCCCTCCTTGAGTTGTCTCAGTGTGATCTTTAGGGATGTTGGAGACTTCCCTTTAATCACCTTTTGGGTAAAAAAAAAAAAAAATTATTAGCTGTAGCCCAATAGATCCTTAATTGCCTATTAACCAGGTGAATTTCTATGTAAATCATATTAAAATATGCCCCTTAGAGTTACTTTCTTATGCCAAAGTCTCATAAAGGGTTATACCTTGGCCTAATCCTGCCAAAGCAGCAAATCAGAGTTCTCTCATCTTACAAAAATAAACAGACGTACTGAGCACAGTGGCACACATCTATAACCCTAGTACTCAGGAGGCTGAGAGGAGGATCACAAGTTTGAGACTAGCCTCAGTAACCCAGCAAGACCTGTCTGAAAACAAATAATAAAAAGGGTTGGGGTGTAGTTTGGAAGTACAATGCCCCTGGGTTCAATCCCCAGTAACACACACACACACACACACACACACACACACACACACACACTGGAGTATGCCTAGCAAATAGTGATTACATTTAAATAAAATTAAGGTACACATTATAAACCAGTACTATTCATAAAGTAGTACTCACAGAGTACATTTTATCTTACAATGTAAAGACAGTGAAGGAGAAGAATACAGTAGCTTTCCCTTCCCACTACATGGCTCTGGAAGTATCTTAACTGAACTGGAATCTTCACCTATAATATACACCTATTTAACCTTGAAGTGAGAGGAGAAAGCAATTCAAGCTACCACGAGACACTCTCCTACAGTATGTAATAAAATAACAATTATAGACCTGACTCCTCAACTGCAGTGCCATTTGCTATTTGTTTTGAGCTGAGAGATGCTATTACTGGTGTTCCAATACCTGTATATGGTTCCGACTACCTGGCTGATGATGGAAGAGGTCCACTTCATGCCCTGTACATCTGACAGCTGAACAACTGCAAAATACAGTTTTTAGCTGATTGATGAATGACTGTCTCAAAGGCTTAAACGTTGTGAGTTTAAAAAATCTCCACTTCAAAATTCCATAGTCTTTGTAACAGTCACAAGTCTGGCAAACAAAGAACAGGCTGGGATAGAACCTTAGCTAGCAGTTGCCAGAGCTTAATTAGATAAACCACTATATGGGGCCAGTCCAAGAAAGTTCAAAGGCCCACCTACAGCTACAGTGCTGCTAAAGAGAAGAGAAAAAAGAAAGAAAGATAAATTACTAAGGGCTTTTATAAAACTGGTTCATAAAAGGAATTCAGTTTTTGAGTTGGGCACTCCATGAATATTATCCCACTTAATGACAGCAATTCCACTGCATGGTCTCACCTTCCTGGATACAGGTCTTGGAGATGGCAACACCTCCACAGCCATCTGTATACAGCGCTAGATCTGTCCTTTGGCAAGCAGACAACAGAACTATTTTGCTTACAAATGCACCAGATTTCTTCATAGGGGCAATATCTATATTATCTCAGGTGAATACTTGGAATAACTATTCACAATGCTAAAGGATGTGCTTACATAGCCACCTTCTGGCTTTTGTGGTGTGCAAGATCCATTAAGCCACAATTCCCTTATCAACAATGTTGCAGTATACAAACTCACAATAATCCCTCAGCACTACCATTAGAGTTAACTACTTAGGATTTCTATTTCTTGGTTCCATCTTGATTTTGCAAAACACAAATATCTGTCTTTTATTATACCTCTTCAGTTGACTACCAATTAATAAAATTGGCCACTCAAAGGCCCCATTTATTAGTAGTAGTCACTACTAAAAAAATGAGAAGTAAATCTCATTTAAAAAGCTCTGTTTTGCCGGGTGTGGTAGCGCACGCTTGTAATCCCCGGGGCCTGGGAGGCAGACAGGAGGTTCGCGCAGGTTCAAAGCCAGCCTTGCTGGCTTAAAAGACCCTGTTTCTAAATAAAATATAAAATAGGTCTGGGAGTGTAGCCCGGAAGTAGAAGGGTTCCATCCCCAGTACCACCAAAGAAATAAAATAAAAAATAAATTAAAAGCTCTGTTTGTTCAGGTATTTTATGAAGTATTAATTATCAAAAGATATTTTTGTAGCCAGCGTGGTGGTGCACGCTTGTAATCCCCATGCTTGGGAGGCAGAGACAGGAGGATCGCGCATGTTCAAAGCCAGGCTCGCTGGCTTAAGAGACCCTGTTTTCAAATAAAATATAAAAAAATAGGTGTCTGGGAGTGTAGCCCGGAGGTAGAAGGGTTTCCAGGAACCCCAGTACCACCAAACAAACAAACAAAAAGATATTTTTGTAAGACAGACATCATATAATGAGAGAAGGGTGTACTGACAACCAAGCTACCTCTATAGTTTCCAGCAACTCAGTATGATGACAATGCAGCATGAGTTTATACTTTAGAGCCTCGGACCAGTGTTCTGTGGGTTGGAATCCCAGCTCCACCATTTCCTAGATGACTAATCTTAGCTTCCTTATTTGTCAAATAGAAATGATTCTACGACTTGTGTCAAAAATGGTATGGCAGTAAGAATAGTGCAATGTGTCAGAAACCCAACAAACAGGAAAGAAAAGGAATATTTATTTCTCCTAGTTATCAAATAATTACTTTGACATGATTAGTCACACATTGGGAAAGGAGGTGATATGTCCGTTTTACAGATGAAGAAAACAGGCCCTGATAGGAATTTGCCCATGGTCATATAGCAAAAGTGGAAGAGCAGGAGTCCAATCCCAAGGATGTGAACCTCAAAGCCTCTCTCCTGATATACAGCCGCAAAAGTATTCAAGAATGTCAAAGGCTGGAGAGAAGTCAAAAAGAAAAGGACAAAGAAGAGGACACTACATCAGGCAGTAAATAGAGGTGACTGAAACATCGAGTTCTGCCGGGTGTGGTGGCGCACACTCGTGACCCCAGCACTTGGGAGGCTGCGTCAGGAGGATTGTGGTTCGTAGACAGCCTCAGTTACTTAGTGAGGCCCTTGGCAACTTAATAAGACCCTGTTTCAAAATAAAAATAAAAAATAGGGCTGGGGGTGTAGCTTGGAGGTAGAATGCCCCTGGGTTCCATGCGCAGCACCACAAAGCAAGCAAACAAACAACTCACATGGTTTTGTAAAGACAAGTCAGTATGGTAGCTAGCCTGAGGAAAACGAAGGACAGAGAAAGGCTTTATAATGTTGTTTTGTTTTGTTTTTTAAGAGTAGGAAAGCTTTAAAAATAATACCAAAACAAAAGGTGCTGCTAACTCAGGAAAATAAAATTGAAAATACTGAAAGAGGGAAATGACTGATGTAATTAGTTCCTGGAGGAGAAAGGAAAGAATGAAATGAGAACACAGACATGGATGTTTCCCTTGGCAA
Source organism: Muscardinus avellanarius (assembly GCF_963383645.1). Lineage (NCBI taxonomy): Eukaryota > Metazoa > Chordata > Mammalia > Rodentia > Gliridae > Muscardinus > Muscardinus avellanarius. The sequence continues at coordinate 47,242,966 of NC_137787.1, read as the reverse complement.
AGAAATGAGAACATGTGGGAAGAATCAAAAGAAGGGAAGATGAACAGAGGTAAAAGAGCTCCTATAATATGGCTTCAATGGGAAGGAAACACAGGCTATTCTGGGAAGCCTGATGAACAATTAGGACGTGTGTGTGTGTGTGTGTGTGTGTGTGTGTGTGTGTGTGTGTGTGTGCGTGTGTGTGGCACACTGGGGTTGGAATCCAGGGGCATCTGGCTCTAAGCTACACCCCAAACCTATTTTTCAGTACTGGGGATGGAACCCAGAGGCATTCTACCTCCGAGATATACCCCAGCCCTATTTCTTATTCTTTATTTAGAAACAGGGTCTCACTGAGTTGCAAAGGGCCTCACTAAGTAGTTGAGGCTGTCTGCAAACCGTGATCCTCCTGTCTCAGCCTCCCAAATGCTGGGATGACAAGCGTGCACCACTACACCCGGCTAGGACTTGGATTTTTAGATGTGACAGAAATATGCACTGATATAATTCCATACTCATACTACCCAGTGAATATACTTTTTTTTTTTTTTTTTGGTACTGGGATGGAACCCAGGGGCATTCTGCCTCCTAGCTACATCCCCAGCCCTATTTTTTATTCTTTATTTTAAAACAGGATCTCACTGAGTTGCAAAGGTCCTCACTAAGTAGCTGAGGCTAGCCTCAAACCTGTGATCCTCATGTCTCAGCCTCCCAAATACTGGGATCACAAGTGTGTGCTACCACACCTGGCTATATTTCTACTTCTTCTAACATACTGGTCAACATTCCAACCAACTTAAAGATGAGTTGTTTCCTATACCTTTATTTTTATCATATATATATATATATATATATTAGTACTGGGATGAAACCCAGAGGCATTCTACCTCTGAGTGGTACCCCCAGCTCTTTATATAGAAACAGGGTTTTACTGTGCTGTGGAAGGCCTCACTAAGTAGCTGAGGCTGGCTATGAACCCTGGATCCTTCAGTCTCCGGCTCCCCAGTACTGGGATTACAAATATGCGCCACCATGCTCGGCTCAATCAACAGAATTCTGATCTCAACCCAGCAACAGTACTGAGTATATACTATGCATTAGACTTAGACACTTTAGGGAAGACAGCAATGAACAGGACATGGTTCTTGCACTCAAAGAGCATGATGGCCCTATAATCCCTGTCTAATGGGTAAGAATCCTAGGAACCCTTCTTTCAACAAAATTTATCAAGTCCTGAGGAATTTCTAAGAGCAAACCTCAGGATACTGCCTCTACTCCTCCCCTTAGGAATCTCCCAGAATACCCAGTAACTTACACCGTGACATGCACTGTCAACAAAACCAGTGTGCTATAAGACTACTGGTAAAATGAGAACATTCGATATGTCTGTTCATACAAGTAAAGGAACTCTACCAAGGAGTGTCAGTGTTGACAGCTACATCTGCGTACTCAAGAACAGTGAGTCAAATTGCGGGCCACAGCGGAGAAATCCCAGTACTGTACTCACTGGGACTTGACCCAGTGGGAGAGGGGCGGTGGCAGTGATATCACACCATAGGAGAACGTGCAACCTGGCACCCCCCACGGTCTAAAGCAGCCTCTATCGACTCTCTGGGTCCGAGACTCTGTGATAAAACCCAGTAAAGGAATAGTGGGGTCTGAGATACTACTGACTCGAGATCCAGAGCACCTTAAGTGAAGTCATAGTGACCCAAGGGAAGAACCCAGAGAAGGCACAAACTTCCGAAATCATGGGAAAGAGGAATAATACTGGAGCAATTAATGCTCACAACCCCACAACATCAGAACCCGATAAAACAGAAAATCAGAGATTTCTAGAAGATCAAATCAGGAAAATAACTGTAGAAATAATAGAGGTGCTTCGAAAAGAACTCAGAGAGAGCCAAAGAGAGATAAAGGATGCAATTAATGAAGTAAAGGCCTCAATTCAAAGCACAAACAACCGATTAGAACACATGGAGAACAGAATCTCGCTCTTAGAAGATGATCATTTCAAAAATGAATGCATAGTTTCTAATCTAGGAAAAAATATCCGACAGCAGGAATCTGATATTGAAGAAATATGGGCCCATTTTAAGAGAGCTAACCTAAGAATAATTGGAATAGAGGAGGGAAAAGAAAGTGAAACTAAAGGGATCAACAATCTCTTCAAGGAAGTAATAGCAGAAAATTTTCCAGACATAGAGCAAGAGGTCGATACGCAGGTCCAGGAAACTTATAGAACTCCCTTTAGACAGGATCGGAGAAGAGGATCCCCACGCCACATAATTGTCAAAATGACCAATGTGGAAGCCAAGCAGAGAATCTTAAAGGCAACAAAAGCAAAGGGCCAAGTGACATTCAGAGGCAAACCAATTAGAATCACTCCAGACTTCCCAAACCAAGTTATGAGAGCCAGAAGGGCTTGGAGTAACATATTCCCAATTTTGAAAGAAAACAACTTTCAGCCAAAAATTTCCTACCCAGCAAAACTTTCTATCAAATTAGATGGAGAAATAAGAAGCTTCCATGACAAACAGAAACTGAGGGAATTTATGTCTTCAAAACCAGCACTAGAGAAAATACTCAAAGAGATTAAGTACAAAGAAGAAATAGGTAACACACACCAGAACCAGAGAAACAAGATTTCCCATCCAACAGACAACTAAGACTGGTTATCTGTGGAGATTCATTATTTATGTTAGTCTGTTACCTATCTCTAAAGGGTATTGTTTGCCTTTATTGTTGTTAATTTTTAGGATTTCTAGTTGGAATATTAATATACCTTCAGATATAGCATTTGGAAATATTTTATCCCATTCTATTAGTAACTCTTAACTCTGTTTACATTGTCTTTGGATATACAATATGTTTTTTTATTTTTTAGGGAGTTTGTATACTCTTCTGTTGCCTGTGCCACTGAAATCATAACCAAGAAATCACTGCCAATTTCAATGTTGTGAGGTTTTATGACCCAGATTTTCTCCTAAAAGTTTATAGTCTTAAGATTTATATTTAGGTCTTTTATCTGTTTTGAGTTAATACTTGTATATGGGATTAGGTAAGGGTCCAATTTTATTCTTTTCCATGTAATTATTATGTTTCAACAATATTTAGTTAAAAAATTATTATTTCCACCACCAAATGTTCGTGGAAACCTTGTCAAAAATAACTTGACAATATAGGGAAGAATTTAGGTCTAGGCTTTTATTTAACTCCAATGGTTTATATATCTGCCTTTAGAATAGTACTACACTGTTTCAATTATTGTAGCTTTATATGGTTTGAAATCAGAAAATATATATCTTCTAGCTTTGTTCTTTTTCAAGATCGATGTGGGTACCTAGACTCCATATTCCATATTAGGATAGATTTTTTTTTCTGAAAAATAAATATATAAATATATGATATTTTCACCTAAAAAATAGAAAAAAATAGATTCTCTGGTAAGAAAGAAAGCAAAAAGAAATATTGAAATGTTATCTTTAAGCCATCAAAAGCTTGGTATCAGACAAATGAAACTGTTATGAGAGATTATCATTTTTAATTTTGGATAAATTGCTATAATACTAGATGTCAACTACTAAGCCAAGCATAGGAGGGGGGGATAGGGAGAGAACGGGGTGGGGTTCGGGTGGGGGCTGACTGGGCAATGTGTGCATGTATATCTACAAAAGTATGTATCCCACTATGATGTATGAATACAGTGCACCAATTAAAAATTAAAAAAAATAGAAAAAAAAAAAAAAAAAAAGAAAGACAAAAAAAAAAAAAAAAAAAAAAAAAAGGAGTGTCAGTGTTCACAGGCCCTTACATTTCCTCTCATTCACAGATGTGATTTCAGAAAATGGTCCTTAGGGTTTTCTCCTTAATAAGGATGTCATTTTAAATAGTCTTTAAATATCTAGGCTCTGTCATATTTAATCCCCAAAGAAAGAACCTGTTATAAATTTACATGTCAACTTGACTGTCTCAGGAGATGACCAGAGACATGACTGAGTGTGCCAAGTGTGTCTGTGAGGTTTCTGAATGAGATTAGCGTTTGAACTGTTAGATGAAATAAAGCAGCCGACTCTTCCTGTTGAGGTCCTGAATAAAACAAAAAAGATGAAAAAAGATTGGATTAGACTGTGTCTGTCTGTCTGTCTGTCTGTCTCTCTCTCTCTCTCTCTCTCTCTCTCTCTCCCTGCCAGACTCTGAGCTGGGACATCAATCTTCTCACTCCTTCAAACTTGGACTAGAACCTAAACTACTGGCTTGCCTGGGTCTCCAGCTTACAGGCAGAAGATTATAGGACAACTCAGCCTCCATAATTGCTTAAGCCCAATACCTTACCATAAATCTCTTTCTAGACATACATACATACACATACACATATGTATATATTTATAGCACACACACAAAGATACACATACATGTATACAATCTATCTCCTATTGGTTCTATTTCTCTAGAGAACCCTAATTCAAAACTCTAACAGTTTGGAATTCATGTATATTTAGATTATTTTATTTTTTAAAAGTATTTAAAAATAGAGTTGATACTGACTTCCACTAAGTAGACAATAAAGACATTGAATAGGAAATGAGGACTTAAGAGACTTATTAAAGGGAATCAATTTGACTTATCCTATCTAATTCAAAAGAATACATAAAGGTATCAGATAAATATACAGGGGTGTAATTTTGCTCTTCTCTGAAGAAATTCCATGATGTATTTCAAATCTACTAAGTGATATGAGATGAACTTTCTAATCCCTCCAATAAGAAACCCAAACCATAATTTCTGAAAACCTTCTTCAAATGGCCAAAAATATCACTGAGAGAAAAGTGGTAAGCCACAGACAGTAAGTGGTAAGCCACTTACGAAGCATTCAATGAGGTTTCCACATTATAAAGATCAGAGGGACAGGATAAATCATTTGCTCATATGATAGTGCAGAACTATTTTAATTTGAATGGCAAATATTTTTGAACACTTTCAAGGCACAAGAGAAATCTGTGCAAACCAGGTCAAAACATAAATTACATAAGAGTACAGAAAGCATTTTGAATAGAAATACTGTATTCTACAAGGGCGAATGATACATAGAAAATAAAAATAAAGACAGTATAGTTAGAAGCAACTTATATAATCAGATTTTTTTTTTTTTTGGGGTGGTACTGGGATTCCTGGAAGCCCTTCTACCTCCGGGCTACACTCCCAGACCTATTTTTACATTTTTATTTAGAAACAGTGTCTCCTAAGCCAGCACGCGCGGCTGGCTTCGAACCTGCGTGATCCTCCTGTCTCTGCCTCCCAAGCGCGGGGATTACAAGTGTGCACCACCACTCCCGGCGATAATCAGATTTTTTTTTTTAAAAATCTAAAATAGTCTATATCTAATTGCTTTTTAAGAAGTCCATGAAGTAAGGAATGGTGGTGCATGTTTGTAATCCCAGGTTCTATTTCTAGGTTCTATTCCCAGTACTGAAAAAAAAAGTCCATGAAAATAATGTTAAATCAACAGATATTGGAAATCCAAAGTGAATTCCTGTTCTACATTATAGAATGAAACTTCTCACTTATGACTGCCCCGAATCTTCTCAACACCTTCTCTCTATATTTTAATAGTTCCCTTCCCTGTACGTTTCCTGTTCTTATGGATAAATTAAACAGTTTTCACCTGGGCCCTCCAAAGCCTTTTTATTTCCTTTCTACAGTGAAGAATTCTGACCAATAAAAAGTCTGCAAATACAAAGGTGAAAAAATAAAGTATACACAGATAGTGGGGGGGGGGGTAAATAGTAGTAAAAAAGAGATCATTGTAGGTACTAAAGACATTAAAAGGTATGATGAACAACTTTTCTAATAAATTTGATAATTTAAATGAAAGTGAAGTTGGGCATGGTGACACAAACCTGTAATCTCAGTACTTGGGAGGCTAAGACAGAAGGATCACAGGTTTGAGAACAGCCTTGGCAATTTAGTGAGACCCTTAGCAACTTAATGAGACTGTGTAAAAATAAAAAGGGCCGCCGGGCGTGGTGGCGCACGCTTGTAATCCCCGCGCTTGGGAGGCGGAGACAGGAGGATCGCGCTGGTTCGGAGCCAGCCTCGCTGGCTTAAGAGACCCTGTTTCCAAATAAAAAAATGTAAAATAGGTCTGGGAGTGTAGCTCGGAGGTAGAAGGGCTTCCAGGAACCCCAGTACCACCAAAAATAATAAAAATAAAAATAAAAAGGGCTGGAGGTGTATTTCCATCTCAATGGCTGCAAAAAAAGTATGAATGATAAAATCCAGCACTTATTCAGAATAATTATTTTAAAAATCCTCTTAGCCAACTAGGAATAGAAAGGACTTCCTCATATTAATAAGGAATATCCATAGGAAACCTACAGCAATCAATAACTATGTTCTTAAAGCTTTCCTCCTGGGATTGGGCATAAGACAAAGACGGCTATCATCATTTCTATCAAACATTTGGCTGAAGGTGTTAGACAGTAAAGAAGGCCAAGGGAGGTGGCACAATAACAGGAATGTGGAAAAGAGGGAGGGATGGGAAGAGAAAGTGAGAAATAAGAAAAAAGGAGAAGGAAAAAGAAGGGAAGTAGAAAAGATCAAACCATGTACATATGAAATTCAAGGTAGTCTGCAAATAATAAAAGACTCTCCCTAATGTTTAGCCAAGACATTGGATACAAGGTTAATATACAAAATTTAATTTCAGTTTTATTTCTACATATCAACAAATAAAAATTAATTTTAAAATGATATCTACAAATGAATCAAAACCCACCAAATAGATATGGATAAACTCAATAAAAATATGTAAATGAAAGTCTTTTACAAAGAAAATTATGTTGAGAGAAATTCATGAGGACCTGATTAAATAGAAGAACATACCACATTTATGGAAGACAACCTCTGCTTTCCTGCTGGAAGTCTGGAATGTTGGTGTGGGCTAGGCAGAGAGCACCTAAAGGTCTAGTTCCAGTGACAGCTTTGTGCACTTCACCTTAACTAGATGCTAGAGGAATTATGCAGGACCCATGTGACTCCACTGGGCAGGCTCCGGGAAGCTTATGCCTGGTCTCCTCCAGACCTCACCCCATGTGCCTTCACCTTTGCTCATTCTGCTTCCTATGTTACCAGAATGACTACAACTATAGGCCACGTCTCCTGAGCCATGCTAGTGCATCACCATCTCATGGGTTTTGGGGGGACCCTGGGCATGGAAGGCAATGACCTATTACCTTTTAGTTTCTAATGTTTTTAAGGATCCTGAAGCCTTAGCATGTGACACATTTTACTACCTGATAGCTTGCGGGGGTGGCCAATGATTTGTTTAACAGGACAAAAAAAGAAAGAACCATAAAGGGAAAAAAAGGGGGAAGCTGATTACTATTAAAATTGTTTCAGTTTATCATATGGCACCATCAAGAGAAAAGGCAAGTCACAGATAGAAGGTAATATGCAGCACATATACCCAAAGATATACCAAGAATATATTAAAAATCCCTATAAATTAATAGTAATAGTAAACTTTTAACAGGCATTTCCCAAGAAAGGATATCCGCATGAACAATAAGTATATAAAGTAATGCTCAATGCATTAATCTCATGAAAATGCAAATCACAACCATGATGCAATGCTGTTTCATAGACCCAGAATGACTCAAATGAAAAAGAACATCACCGGTTGGTCAGAATGTGGAGCCAACTAGTACTGAAATTGAAATGGGTACAACCGTACTGGAAAACTATTTGACAGTAATAAGCTTATGCATGCCTGATGGTTCTGCAATACTGTAGAGATGTATTACAATAGAATCTTCTTCAGAAGTATTCAAACTGACAATAAACTAATAGAAACATAATTTGTCATTAAAAAACTATATCTAAATTACCAAAGATGAACAAAAATGTTCAAAGCAGCACTAATTCTTACAGTAAAAGCCTGAAAATTGTCGCAGATGTCCAACAGTAGAAAAATATTCAGGTGATACATCACAGAGTGCTCATATCAATGAAAATGAACTATTGCTGCATAGGTACAATGTGGAGAAAGCTCACAGATCAAATGAGGAGCAAAAGCAGTGAGACACAAAACTAGTATTCCATAAAACTCAAACCCAAGTCAGTAAACATGCTCTTCTGGGAGAGGAACTGACTGGGAGTGACACAGTGGGACATTTGGGGTCTCAGTGATTCATTCTGAGTCATGTTCTGTTGTGAAAAATGCAAACTATAAATATTTATTTCTGTATTTCTCTGTAATTCATTCTGAGTCATGTTCTGTTGTGAAAATGTAATTTATAAATATTTCTATATTGTTCTGTATGTTATGCTTCAAAACTACAAATTCTTAAAATACATATACTCAGAAAAAAATCATTAAATTCAAGCTCTTTAGTATAAGGACCCTTACTATCTGGTCCAAATCATCTTTTGGGCCACATTTTTTGATACCTGGTCCGAGTTCCTCATTCTGCATTCTCCAAACATCCGCCCATTGAGTATGTGGCTTATTTTATCTGGAGTACACTCCACCACCTGGCAACTTACTTCATCTTTTAGACTCTGTTCCAAGGTCAGTTTCTCAATAAAACCTTTCATAATCCCTCCATCATGATACAGACACCTGTAATAATCTGTGCAAGCCAGCAGATATTATTATATTGTATTATAGGTGTTCATTTTATGTGTCTGCTCCACTAGATTGTGAATTACCAGAGAACAAAGACTAGAATGTCATTGTTGTGGTTCAGTGGCCAGAATGGCACCTGACCCAGTCCTCCACTCATTCCGTCTGTCACGGAACTGCTCTGTGATAGTTGCCTAGAGACTCAGGGCCAAGGGAACTGCTATTATCACTCCAAGGCAGAAGTGGTGGAGGGGAAATGACCCAAGAGGAAAAGGACGACCAAAGGGAAGCAGAGACCTGTATGGAAAAACACTGTTGTTTTATTGTGTTTTACAACATTGTCACAAAAGAGCCAAAGCTGTGCCATGTTTTTGTAAGGCTTAAATGGGAAATAGCTCTTAGCTCTCACCCTCAGGACAAATGAAACTAAACTGAAAGTAGAATTTAATCCAAGAGCAATAAATCAAATCACTTGTCATTTTAAAACCAAGCAGCAAAATCCCTGCTACATCCTACTAGGTAGGATTTGTTAAAATTTTTAACTAGTTTAAATCAGTCATATTTAAGTTATATATTACTGTGAATTGTGAATATTTTTCTAAATAACCATCTTATACATTCTTAACTTATGTCTATAAGTCTTTTTCAGAAGTATTCAGACTGACAATAAACCAAAACAAATACAAAATATTTAAACTACAAGTTAAAGTGCACTTGACTGATCAGTGCAAATTCACAAAAGCATTTTTATTTTTAATATATTTGTGTCATTCTGAAATATATACAAACATAAAAAATCACTCTACTTAAAGACACAGCACTACAATTTCTTTCTTATCTACTGTAAAAGGCATTGAGCCAGTTCAAGAAGAATGCATTTTGCAACCTGATCTGAGACTTTCTGGGTAGTTTCTGAAATGCATTAACAATTTAAATAAAATGGAAAGATGGTATATAAAGATGCCAAGTACTGATACTTCATGATATCCTAAATGCTCCTGACTAATTAAGATATAAAGTCACTAAGGTCCATCAGTGAACTAAAAAAAAAAAATCTATATAAATTGATGAATGATCCCTAGGGTTTATTATACTCTTTCCCCAAAGGCACAATTTATCTATCCTCACCGCCATTAAGTTGTTATTTATAGCAATAAGCAATATAATATAATGGATAGTTTAATAAATATCACACTCTTACAGATCAAGCTAATTTAGGACATAAATTTGATAATTAAAGTAAATAATAATTTGTCATTTTAAAAAGTTTTACTGATGTATAATTTATATATAAAATTTATTTTATAGTTTTATAGGTTTTGATAAATGTGAAGTTGTATAATTATTCCCACAATCCAGATACAGAATATTTCCATTAATTCAAAGAACTCTCCTTACCCTAGCCCTAACCTCTAACAACGGATCTGTTTTCTGTCTTTAGTTTTGCCTTTTCTACAGTGTCATAAAAACCAATCAGTAGCCAGGCGTGGTGGCGCACGCTTGTAATCCCCGCGCTTTGGGAAGCGGAGACAGGAGGATCACGCAGGTTCAAAACCAGCTGCTCTGGCTTAGGAGACCCTGTTTCCAAATAAAAGATATAAAAAATAGGTCTGGGAGTGTAGCCCGGAGGTAGACGGGCTTCTAGGTACCCCAGTACCACCAAAACAACAACAACAACAACAACCAATCAGTAAGCAGTCCTTTGTGTCTGCCTTTCTTCACTTGATATAATGCATCTGAGATTCATCCATGCTCCTGAACATGTATCAGCAGCTCACTCCTTTTTAGAGATAAGAACTATTTCTAGTTTATGAGTATTAACACAATATGTTTATTCATGCAGCAGTTAGTGGGCATTGAGCTGAATCTAGTTTTTGGTTACAACTTAAGCTATTATGAACATTTAAGTATAAGCACCTATGTGAACTCATGCTTACATTTTTCCTAGGTAAATCTCTAGGAAAGAGACTATTGGGTCTTTACATTTCTCTGAAGACATACAAAAGGCCATCCAACATGAAAAGATGTTCAAAATCATTAACCATTAGGAAAGTTCAAATCAAAATGACAATGAGCTATCACTGCATAGCCATTAAGATGGGTACTCTCAAAAATAAAGAAAACATGACAAGTGTTGGTGGGGATTTTGAGACAATGGAACCCTCACACTGTTGTTGGAAACATAAAATAGAACAGCTGCTGTGGAATAGTACAGGGACTTGTCAACACATTAAAAACAGAATGACCATGTGATCCAGCAATTCCACTGCTGGGTACATGTCGAAAAGAATTAAAAGCACAGTCTCAAAGAGATATTTTACACCCATGTTCATAGCAGCATTATTCACAGCAGCCAAAAGTGGAAGCTACCCAAGTATCTATTAGCAGACAAATGGATAAACACAATGTTATATATCCATGCAATGGTGTACAATTTGGTCTTAAAAAGAAAGGAAATTAAGGCATGTGTTACAACATGGATGAACTTTGATGGCATTATGTTACGTGAAATAAGTCACAAAGGAAAATTTCTGTATGATTCCAAGTATGTGGTTATTAAAATTCATAGAAACTATAAATAAAGAAAGGCTTTCCAGGGACTCTGAGGAAGGTAAAATGCAGAACTATTGTTTAATATATAGTTCCAGTGTTGCCAGAGGAAAATATCCTGGAAGTTGGTTTCACAGCAACATGACATGACTATACTAATCTGAGATACACACTTAAAAATGGTTTAGATGGTAATTATTACATATCTTACACATACACATACACACACACACACACACACACACACACACACACACACGAACACTGGTTAAGATTTCCCTAATATAAGCCACCTATATATTATTCAGGGCACTTAAATGGCCCATTAGTATAAACTTTATGGATTATTTGACACTATAAACAACCTACATCAAAATAGAGAAGAGGAAGTTTGAGGAATTCCAACCTTAAGAATTCAAAGAAAAAAATAAATAAAGGTATAATGAGGCTTTGGAGGGAAAGCTAAGAAAAGACACAAGAAATCATAAATAAAACACTATGAAGATTCCATCAGCTGTAAAGAATTTAAAAGTTTCCCTATTTGTTATTTTTAAACTTTATATACTACCCTATAATAATTAGTAATAAAAACTTATTCTAAGAAAGTATTTTTTAAATGTATGTTTTATGTAATAGTTACAAATACACAGAAAAAAATGTGCCCTTCCTCACAGTCAATCTTGGAGAGAAAAGAACTGCAGACGTGAGTAGATAGCTATAACCACTATTATCTACTATCAAACACAGGACCTTATCCATGTTAGGCAACTGCTCTAACTGACCTACAGAAGGAAGACAGGAATCCAAAATAAATACACCCAAAATAATTAAAAGAAGCCCTATATCTAATATTCTGACCCCACATCATGTTGTTCCCAGCAGAGATTAACCTTTGAAGTCACATTCATTCACCAGAGCTATACATCAACTGAATAAAAAAACTGAAAATCTATGCTTCCAGTAACAGTACTTATGGTGAATGCTAGCTGTGATAATCATTACTAAGTACTCCTCTGAATGCTGAATAATCATATAGCCAAAGGAATGGGAAAACACTGAAAGACCACTTGGTTTCTATTCCTCAGTGTGGGGATAATCCAGTGATTTTATAATAAGAAGTTACTGAGTATCTGTACTGTTTTAAAGTGACATTATACAGCCTATGGGGTCATGTGCTACACAACTACATTCAAATGAAGTTAGTTTACAAATTAGTGCAGCTGCCATGGAGATCAGTGTGGAGATTCCTCAGAAAACTGGGAATGGATCCAGCTAGACCGTAGGATCCAGCTGTACCACTCCTGGGTTATTTTTCTAAAGGGACTGAAATCAGAATATTATAGTGATACATGCATAGCCATGTTTATAGCAGCACAATTCATAATAGCCAAATTCTGGAACAAACCTAGATGTCTGTCAACAGATAAATGGATTACAAAATTATGGGATATACACACAAGTGGATTCTACTTAGCAATAAAGAAGAACAAAATTACGCCATTTGCAGGAAAATGGATAGACCTGAAGAACATCATATTAAGTGAGATTAGCCAGTCACAGAAAGTGAAGGGCCATATGCTTCCTCTCACATGCGCAAGCTAGGGAGTAACTGGAATACAAGAGGGACTTCAGATAATGGAGCAGAAACTCCAATGGAGCCGGGGAGGTGGTCCAGGGGAGGAGAAGAAGGAGAATCAACAACAGAAACGCTTTCATTGATGTTAGGTAGATATGTAAGAATACTAATGCCAATCTCAATATCCTGTACAGGGAAGGAGTGGAATAAGGGGGGAGCTGGGGAAAGCCCACCAAGTACTGTGTGCTTGTACGGCACCATCATCTGAACTATATTATGATGTGAGACTACAATGCACCAGTAAAAGCATATTTTAAAAAATGAAGCTGATGTTCTCTCTCTCTCTCTCTCTCTCTCTCTCTCTCTCTCTCTCTCTCTCTCTCTCTCTCTCTCTCTCTCTCTCTCTGTCCCTCCCTCCCTCCCTCTCTCTCTCTTCTTTCTCTGGTGGTGGTGGTGGGAATCAAACACAGGATCTTATGTGTGTTAGGCGACTGCTCTACTACTGAACTACACCCTCAGCCTCAAGAATACTAATTTCTATTCTTGCTTTGGAAACAAGATTCTGACTTATAGTCAAAGTCCTTGAAATATAAAATTATCTACATTTATGCAAACAATCCTAAACATTGCTGACAATGACAATTTACTTTTTTTTTAGTTAGGGAAATAACCGGCTAATCTGTCTACTCTAGTTTATGCCTGTTTTTGGAAATTAATAAAATTCTAAGACTGAATAAAATCCTAGCAGACAAAATAGCTTGGGGTTTCCCCTTTAAGAACGTAGTAACAATGAGGAAATCTTTTCTTCTTTACAGATAAGACTTTATTAAATTTCTTTGTCAACAAGCTTCCAGAGAACTAATGTGTTGTAACTGTATCTTTACATAGAAAAATATTATCAGATAAAGACAAGCGAAAACACCTCTTCTACATAAAGATACATACTTTTTCTTTTCTCTGTCTAGAAATCTGAAATACCACACTTTTATAATCATATGGTAGGTCCAAGAATGTCAATACCCAATGAGCAGACATTTATACCCAAACACTGTTTCCTCTATTATCAGTTATGTTGTAGAAAGATCAGAGTGTCCTAATTCTGAGAAACACTATTTAAGACTTAGCTATGGCAGCAGAAGGAGTCTCATGCTATTTTAAATAAACTGCACAGTAAGCAGGATTCATAGGTTAATATAATTGCAATATATCATCAGGGCACTATTCTTCAGTGACCCAACCCTACTAATAAAAATGGTTTTGGAAATGACTCTTGGCCGCTACAGTCCTTCTCTGTTACACCAAAGGGACATAAAACCAGCTTGGCTTCGCTGACAACAGCCAGCAGGTAGACTGTGTTTAGGTGAAGGCTTGGTGGAACTGCTGCTCACCATGTCACCAGCACTGTGCAGCGACACCCCTCAGAGAGGGTTCCCTAAGACCACCATAAGCAGGGCAGGCAGAAAGGATCCATATATTACCTTCAATTGCTCTAGTGCAAAAGGGGAACCATCTTGCTGTAAGTTTTCAATAATCTGCTCCATAGTATCGGCTGAAAAACAACTATAGAGGCAAAAACATGTGATTTCATCAAAGTGCGAGTGACTTCCTATTTCTAAGCCATCAACAAATCTGAACACAGGCTTGTCCTCCAGCCTCTTTCCAATAATGAAAAAGAATTTCCAGCCTATTTTACAAGATGATGTAATAGCACATTAGTTCCTTAGGTAAGGGTATTTGCAGTCTACTATCACTAGTGCAAAAATAAAACCTAAATCTTTTCTTTCTTCATTTATTTCCTTGCCTCTATGGCACTTGTATGTAAATAAATAGCTCAACTATAGAAAAGCTGATGCTTCTAAAGATGAAGAAATGGTGTATTGTGGGTGTCTTATTTTCCAATAGCTCTCTTCTTTTTTATTCTTTAGGCCAATCTGTCAATTTCTCAAATCACTATAAAAAAAACTTTTGCTGACTGGCTTAATAAGCTCTTCAAAGAAGATAATTTTATAAAGAAGATACAAAATAATTTAATTGAATATTATTTCCTATCTTTTCTTTCCCACTTTAAGAAACAGACATTTTGCATTAATTGAATTAGCATGAAAGATTATTTAAATATAATGATTATTTCCCCCCCTGAAAGAGAGGCAAGAAGTTGCTTTCAAAGGTAAATGAAGATAAAAGCACTATGTTACATGATCTCAGAATTCAGTGCATTACCAAATACAATATAATTACAGTGTTAGCAAATTCAATTTAACATAGTCTTTCCAAAAGAATAGATATAATTATCTTTTTAATTACCTGTTTATTTTATCCATGTGTCCCTCAAGTTCAGAAGATTTGTCTTGATCATTCTTGGACTGTTTGGAAAAAATAAACAATTTGAAGAAACTCAAATCTTTTTAAAATCTTCAAATTTCATATTTAATGATATCCTTTGTAACATATCATCGCATTCAAATTATATCTAACAGTTTCATAAATAAATACCACCATATGCTTGAAATTCAGACAGTATCTAGTACTCTAAAGTAACAAGTGACAAAACCAAAATAGTTCTTGCATTTTTATTATATGTAACACACACACACATTATCATTTAAATCCACCCATGAATCTAAGGTTCATAAGGGACCAAGAAGCTATCTTTCCCAATTTCTCTGATCGAGAAATTTCTATTACATTCCTGGTATCCCCACAGCTTCAACATTCAGAGAGAGAAAACAGTACTTCTCTAAGAAGCTCACACATACTTGAACAACTATTGTAATTAAGCTTTTGTTGTTTTTTTTCTGGACCAAAAATCAGTCCTCTCGTGTTTATATTTCTAATTATTTTCTTTCACTTTAATAATTTCTCATATGGCACAATTTTGTGTCCACTCACGAACCAAGTTCTTCCTATGAACAAGTCTCAGTTTAACAAGGTCATTTGTACAGAAAAGAACACATACCTCAGCTGCAGAAGAGGCTGGATCAAAGCAGAGTACAATCAAGTTCCACCAGCCCTTATACTTTTACTAATATGCTAACTGGGTTAGCCAAATTTTATGCAGCTTATTTAGACTGGTTCAAATCAATTAACACTATCTTTTCTTTTTTTTTTTTTTCAAATCTGTGCCCTGCAGGTTACATTTCTCCTACCTTATACTTATGAATTTAGTACTTTGGATGGTTCCTAGTTATCTTTATTAAATTTTAAATTGTGACTATTAAATAGATCACCTAAATCAAAACATCTTTCACCCATATTCTTTTACCTGACTTAACTTTTTCTTAGTTTCAAAAAAGTTTATCAAAATGTTGTCAACATTCTCACCCAAATGATTATTTTTTGTTGAGAAAAATACTGATGCTGTCCAAGATAACTTCCCTACCCACTACCTCTTGGGAATTTAACAGAACTCTTTGGTAGGGCTGTTCCATTTGGTAACCATATGTCATGCCATATTTGCCCAACTTGATGACATGAGTGACCGTCATGCGCTCTGACAAAAATGGACGAAATTCTCATATGCTCTATATTCACATTCATTGCACCAAGAACTCAGTGGCCCTGCCAATCTGCACTTGAGCTCTTCAGTTCTGGACAATTGTTTGGTACTATGTCTCTTAACATTTCCTTCCTCATCTTCTCTGTAATTAATTCCTAATACTTAGATATTGTGCCTCCATTCTCTCCCATTTTCCATCTCATTATCATTTTCTTTCTCTTAGAGTTTTCCCCAACTGTCAACTTTTTGTGAATTTTTTTCCACTTTTGCTATCTATCATGTTTTAAATCTTATTCTGTGAATTCTTTTCATTATAACTATCTGCCATTTTATATATGAAGTACTGTCCTCTTAACCAATATAGGTGAGGTTTTCAAAGTTTCTTTTTCCTTGCATTGTCTGCTTTATCCTAGTTATTTTTTTGTTTTGGTTTAGCAATACTTATTTTTCTGTGAAGAAGTAAAGCTTTTCTTTTTTTCTCCTGGGCACTGGGTATTGAACCCAGAGGGCATTCTACCTCTAGCTAAACCCTCAGCCCTGTTTTATCTTATTTCAAAACAGTTTTCCTAAGCTGTTGAGGATCTGCTGAGACTAGCTTCAAAGCTGCAATCCTCCTATTTCAGCCTCTCAAATACAAGGATTATTATAGGCATGAGCCTGCATAAGCAGAAAGCTTTATATGATTGTAATGTCAACCATAACTCTAGGACCATCAATTGTACGATTCATTGTAAGATGATCAGGCAAGTACTTAGGTATATAATAAAGGGATCCATGAATACCTATATCTATAGGTGTTCTTTCTTTTTCTTCCAATGTACTGCTTGGCAGTGGGGTGATAAACATTGGGGCTACAGGTATTCCCTTTTAGGAGGCTCCACCTCTTTTTTGTATAGCACCTCAATGCACCTGCCCTCCGCTAGACTTGTCTGACTTGGTCTCAGTGTTAAGTTTCTGTTCTGTGGCCAGGCTATGAGAAGACAACTCTTCTTGGTTGTACAGAACTTTGGGAGGCTTAATTGCTACTTACAAAAACTTACAAGTTAGCTTGGCATGGTGGGACATGCTTGAGATCCCCGATACTCAGAGGTCGAGGCAGCAGAATTGCAAGTTTAAGCCCATCCTGGCAACAAAGTAAAACCCCATCTCAACTAACAAACAAACCCACACATAGACACACAAGAAATCTTCCTCTTTTTCTGCCCTACTCCACACTCAGGTCTGGTGTTTTGTGTTTTTTTTTTTAAACACTGGAGTGTGTAAAAAAACACCAGTTCCTTGCACATGCTAGGCAAACACAACTTTCCCAGCCTTGCAACCCAGTCTTCAGAAGGACCTGGTTCCTTTAGCAGGGTCTACAGCAGGAATCACCTTGATTCCTCTTGACTTCTACCTGAGCATGATGTCAGCATCTCAGGGCTAAGCCATCTCTATCATTCTGTTTTCAATTTTCCCAAATATGGACAACACTGTCTGCCATTGTCTCATCTTCTCTTTCATTTGACTTAATGAATTTATGACATTTTTATTCTTTTATTGGTATTTCAGGAAGACACACATATTCAGTCATAATGTCTAACTAAAAATTGTGTGGTATTTTTATATTTTACAAGAAAAAATTCAAAACATAAGTAAGGAATTAAACAATGCACTAAATTTTATTATTAGAAAAATGTCTTATTTTTAATATGTTATATATATTAATATTATATCAGTTTCACTTTAGTACCTCCACAAGTAGTATAAACACTGAATCTGTTATGGAAATACCACATTGTGTTTAAAACATCCTCGTAAGGGCATGAGCTGGCGTTCACCAGCAGTGCCAAAGTCACACTGTGCACTGCATAGTAAGGAGCCATCTCATCAGATGGCTTTCCCAAGAACAGTGATACACTGATCCTTTCACCTAGTTTTCAAGTAAATAAATCCTCCGAAGATTATTTACATCTAAAAACTATAATATTTGCCAACTGCTAATTCTTTTAACACTTTACTTTTCCATGAATTAAAACCCAAGATTGTCAAGATTACCTTCTTATGGTAGGCATCCAAGACATCTGCAATATTTTCTTTTGAAGGAGATTTCAAGGCTAACAAATCTTCCTCTAACATACCCAACTAAAGGGGAGAAAAGAAAACAGATATGAAACCCCATAGAAACATTCTAGAATCCTTATCTTAAAATTATGATGCTCTCTTCAGCTGAGCCATAAATTTTGATTGACATTGAATGCACACATATTCCTATAAAGCAAATGTTGTCTTACAAGGAATAGATTAGAGATGGAAAAAAGGAATAAGCACATGAAATGTGGTATAGGTTGGGCTTCCCTAAACAAAAATCCAAACATTTTTAGTTACAAGCATTTCAGATAAAAGATCTCAAACTGTATTGTCAAGATGTGGCATGTACATTTTATTTTAAATTTTAAGTACAACTGCCAAATATGTCCGGTGGCCACTGTGCTTACTGCACAGCTTATGATAAAGCCTCCCTCACCTCTCCATCCTTCATCTAACTATCCTACAGCAAAATGGGAAAATAGGACTTTTTCCTGACCCTGTGGTTTATTTATCATGTTTGAAATTACTTTTCCTGACAATACTCACTACTGCCATCCAAACTGCAACCTCTATGAAAAAACCTTTGGTCTTACAGGCAAGCTCTTCCTCCTTTTAAAGATTTGGATACTTTATTTGTACAAAACCTGTTTTTACACTTATCACACTTTGCCAGATGAAACAAGACTGTTATTTACCTTTTGTGCCCACTTCTAATCCCATTTTCAATGTGTATTACTCATTGTATGTCCTCCATAGGCCCTGAGAATGACAGTTTATCAGCTGATGACATCATTAGGTGAGCTGATGAAGGGGGAAAAGGGCTACAAATCAGCGCTCTCCTATCCTTAACTAAACTCCACTGTA
The DNA here is from genome assembly GCF_963383645.1 of Muscardinus avellanarius. Classification (NCBI taxonomy): domain Eukaryota; kingdom Metazoa; phylum Chordata; class Mammalia; order Rodentia; family Gliridae; genus Muscardinus; species Muscardinus avellanarius. The sequence continues at coordinate 47,223,808 of NC_137787.1, read as the reverse complement.
ATCAAGTATGTCCCTTCAAGGGTGGACAATGGAGTGTTCATATTCTTGGTGTGGCTCAAAAGAGGGATGGAACAGCTGTTTAATGTGACTGAGGATGCCCACAACAAGGAAAAAGACCTGAAATGTCAACCAAATGTGATGCTAGGCCTCACCACAGTGGCTATGACACTGAAGGGATAACTTTCAATTCTGTGTGCTTCATACATTTTAAAGGATCTAACAGAGAAACAAGACCAAGGTTTACTAGCATAGAAACTTAAAGCTTGGGGTGATAATTCTATTAGCAACCAAACAATACATTTCTATGTACCTCAACTGTTTTAGTTCAGTGGCTGGTGGGACAAAGAAAATGCATGAAATTAAATAATTGTAATTTGTTAACAGTCCTCAGAGAATTATACAATAGTCCAACAGTGAATCCAAGCTCTAGTATCAGTGCCACAAACAAAGAATGATAGAAAGTGGGCAAATGTATACAGTGGGCCATCCTGAGTAATGTAAGAGAATCTCAATAAAACAATCTGATCACCTCTTTAAAAATGAGCACACACATACCTCAAGATGTTAAAACAGTAAAACTAAAATTCAAATGTTTACTATGTGTCAGTTACTGGGCTAAGCATGTAACATAAATTTTCTAAATTTTATAAGATTCTTTCCCCTATCTTAAAGTACCCTTCCTTTAAAGACAGATATTCATTTAAAGACCACATGCTTCCTGGAAAGCATGTCGTCTTCAGGAATAAAGTGCACTAAGACAGACCAGTAGATCAGTGTATTTCACCCCTGTTTCAGGGGTAAGGTAAGCCAGCTGAAGTACAATAAATCCTAGGTCTCCTGCTAGGAATTCTGGGGCATTTTACTGTTGTTGTTACACGTGACATGAGTTTCAACTATTATGAAAATACTATCACTCTCCTTTTTGCAGACATAACATTTGGATGCCAAAGAAGCTACAATCGAGCTAGAATTTAAACTCAGGCATCTATCTGCAAACCTCTTGCTACTATCCTATTCTGTGCTAAGAAAAACTGTCCATATCATTAAAAAAAGGACAAAGATAAGTAGCCTATTCCTTATAGTAGAAATGTTTAGAAAACTCAAAATCAGGGGCTAAGGACCTGTGAGAGGCGTTGGGTCCAATTCCCAGTATCACAAAGAATGAGAAGAGAAAGAGAAAGCAAGGAAAGGGAAGGGAAGAGAAGGGAGAGAAAAATTAAGACCATAATTTACAAATGCAATTACTTTAAACTAGGGAAATTCACAATCAAGAGAACCCTTCAGAAATGCTGTGTGTGTGTGTGTGTGTGTGTGTGTGTGTGTGTGTGTTTTACAGGGGACTAAATCAAGGTGCATCCTACCTCAGAGCTGTACCCCAGCCTTATTTTATTTTTTATTTTGAAACAGGGTTTCACTAAATTGCACAGGGCCTTGCTAAGCTGAGACTGGCCGTGAACTTGTGATTCTCCTCTCTCAGCCTACCCATCTGGGATCACAGGCATGCACCACCACATCTGGCTCAGAAATGTCTTTATAAAATAAAAGCCTGTATTTTTATTTATAAATTTAGATTTCACATAATTTACTTTCTTAAAGTAGGTATTACTTTTTTAAATAATCTAATTATTCATTTAAAAACATTCACTGAAGGTATCAGGCAAAACGAACCTTGACTACACCTTTCATTATCTCCAGTTTGCATGAGGAAACTGAGAACTAGAAAGTTTAAGAACCTTATGCAAGGTCAACAAAACTATAAACAATAGATCATTATTCACACCCATGTCTACCAAAAACATTATCTCAACCACTCTTAATGCCTCCCCACACAAAACAAACACCCAGATGATTACCTTTTCAGAATCTACAAAATGTGTAGCAATTCCTGCTCTGTACACATCTCTTCCTTTCAATCTGAATCCTGTCAGTCCAAGGAAGTAACCCAGCTTTCCTTTAAGTCTTGGTAAGAAATAACCTCCACCCACGTCAGGGAACAGTCCTGCAATGAAACGTGACAAAAAGAGATAGCAATGACGGGTGAAGAGTGAATACAACTTCTTTCCTTTAGATCAGATAGAGTTTGAATCTATACTACAAGTATTATTAAACTAAGTACTATACAACAAATATCACAAAAAAACTTGCTGTGCTAACTTACAATAGATAGTTTTCAAGATTTCCATGTCTCATTTCTGTAAAAGTAAGTATCTGAGGGTCAATGTGTGTGTGTGCTTACACACACACACACACACACACACACACACACACACAGAATTTTGTGGAACTGGGGATTGAACCCAGGGGCATTCTACCTCACCCCCTATTTTATATATATATATATATGTATATATATATATATATTTTTTTTTTTTTTTTAAACAGGTTCTCATTAGGTTACAAACTCTCATTATTTGCCGAGGCTGTCCTTGAACCTGTGATTCTCCTGTCTCGGCCTCCCACGTACTGGTATTACAAGGTTGTGTCACCATGCGCAGCTCAATATTTTGTATATTTGAAGTCCTCGATAATTCTACCTGAATTTTCTTGCCACTAATTTACATTTAAGAATCTCTAGCTGGGTGTGGTGGCACGTGCTTGTAATCCCAGCATTTTGGAGGCAGAGACCAGAGGATTGGGGTTCACAGACAGACTCAGCTACTTAATGAAGCCCTCTGAAACTTAGTGAGACCCCGTTTCAAAATAAAGAATAAAAAATGGCCAGAGGGTGTAGCTCGGAGGTAGAATGCCCCTGGGTTCCATCCCCAGACCCTCAAAAAAATAAAAACAGAATCAATCTCTGAAACGTTGAAAAAATATCATTTCAATATAATAAGCATAAGCATAGCAAAAAATATACGTATTCTGAGTTATTAAGTCCATTATTATTTTTTAAATCATTTTCCAAGCCTGGCGTAGTGCCGCACACTTGTAATCTCTGTGCTTGGGAGGTTGAGACAGGAGGATCGCACAGGTTCGAAGCCAGACTCAGCTACTTAGTGAGGTTCTCAGCAACTTAGTGAGACCGTTTCCAAATAAAATATTAAATAGGTCTGGGAGTATAGCCTAGAGGTAGAAAGCCTCTGGGTTCCACCCCTATCACCACCAAAAAATAAATAAATAAATAAATAAAATAATTTCCCAAATTTTGTCAATTATCTAATATTCTAGATACTTAAAGATTTGATATGATAATTATTAGTCCTATTAAATAAGAAAGTCAATTATATAATAGTCTACATACTTAAAGACTGATGCATTTTAATAAAAAATTGATGCAATAACCATTAGTCCTGTTAAGTGAGCAAGTATATAACTAATACAATCATATGGATTTACTCTTTCCTCAACCACCATTATTTTCAAAATTTCCTCTTCTATTGATACAACTAAAAAATAGGATTTTTTTTTTTTTCAAAATGGCGACTGAGGGACACAGCACCTCTCAGTAGCTGAAGTAAATAAAGTTTAAATACTGAGAAAGCAGTGTCTAAATCAACAAAACAAATACATACCAGGAACCAAAACACATCCTGTACCTCGGCGGAACCCTGAACTTGAACAAGAAGAACAAAGATCGGACACGGGACCTGCTCAGATACAATCTGACCGCGGACCGGAACGCTGAGCCGCGGGCTGCTTTGGCAGCTGTCCAAGGAGCTGCCTGCCCGATATTTCCACGGCAAGATAATCCGGGAATAAAAACGGACTTAGGACCGCATCCTAAGCAGCGAGCAGCACCCACCAGAACTCTGTCTGCCCACCAGCGACCGGATCACATCGGCACAGAGACTCACACGGATTCCTGCACCAAGACAGGTACCTGAGGGCGCCCTAGTAACTGGGGTCCTAGCGTGTGCGGAGTCGCAGTCTCAAACCCCCACCACGGGCTCAAGCCTCAGAGCACTCTCCTCGCGCATCCTGCCTGTCCCCTACTAGTAATCAGTGCCTGTACACTGCCCTCCTAAATTGGAGCCTGCTTCTGTGGCTAACCCCTGCCACCTTGCCAGAGCCTACCCTCCAGGCTGCAAAAGCACTGGGAGACCCGGAAATCTCCTTGGGGCACCCCCAGCCTCTACGTCCCGCGGGACGCAGAGACCATTGCTGGACACCGCACACTGGACCCTTGAGCACCTACCCTGCACCCCTGGCCCACCGCGGGGTATTCCCAACCTCCTGGTAGCCAGATGCTTAGTTCTAAGTGAGAACACAGCTCAATACACCTTGGAAGAACATACCAGCAGCAATAGACAGCTGCACCCACTCTCACTAGGGTCCAGTATTAACAGGGCATCCAGCCTGCACTCTTGGAATAGGCAGAGCTCTGGCAGTAGGTGTGGCCACCCAGGAACCAGCATTCATTTGCCCAGGGCACATCTTGGGACCACACCTGGCTAGCCCAGCTGGAATTTCCAGAGACACAAGAAAATCCATCGGGCCACAAAATCTGCTCAGGACCTCAGGGGGAAGTGCCAATTACACTTTAGTCACTCTCCACCCCTGCTGTAGGGAAGCACAGGCTGGAGGCGAGGGTGGTGAGTGCAGATGTGCTGACCACAGGTTAGAATTTCGCAGAATCTGTGAACTGTACAGAATCAAATAACAGTGAAACCAGACACCCGGACACATAAACCTAAAGCAGCTAAAGGAGAAAAAGGTGTCCAAACACCCAGAGTGACTTAAGAAGATAAAAATAGAGTACAAAGAAAACTAAGAGACATTGGACGGTATCCTGAAAGCTACCAAGCAATCAGATACACACATATTATATGGACCTGACCCCATATGCGTAAATAAGTAGGACTGTTTGTTTTACTTTTAATGTGGATGTTATGTTTTCTTTTGCTTTTAAAGTGCTTTTGTTTTAGTATGGTTATTGCTGTTTTCTTTTTTTTTCTTTTTTTTTCTTCTTTTAATCCAAACTTCTCTTACTTTAACTTGTTGTTTTATATATATATACATTGGATAGTTTGCCTTATTTTTTTATTTCACACGGCTGCTAGTTCCTTTTATTTTATTCCTCTTCCTTTTTCCTCTTTCTTCCCTTTTCCTTCCTTTTCTTTCATTCTCCTCCTTTGATTGGTTTACCTTCCTTTTTCTTGGATTACATAATAGTCTTGGTATCTTGAGGGGATTCTTTTTTTTTTTTTTTTTTTTTTATGTCTGTCTGCTCCTACCAGCATCCCTATTTACAAACCTTCCCACACTAACCTACATACATTTCTCCCCCAAAACTTTTCCCCATAATATACCTCATGGTTTAAAACTCAAAGTATTTTTTATATCCATAACTACTCTACTAACAACAAGAGTCCTAGTAGTTAACTCTCTCTCATTCATAGCAAGTTATTACTTTATCATACTTAAAGTCCTTCTCAACCTAACATATCCTCCACCTAATCTGACTCCTTTACCCATCACCCCAATCACCCCAGCTCCTCCCACATCACCCACTTTCAACACTGGAAAGGCTCTGCTGACTGGCCGATACTCCTAAACTCCTAATATTAAGATTTGACTAAACACATTACTCACGAACGATGGGTAGAAATCAGAAAAACAGGACAGAGAACACTATAAATATGAGAACCAGGAGTTATGAAGAGACAGCAGAAATCACGAATACTGACCTACTAGAAATGCAAGAAGGGGAGTTCAGAATCTTGTTGTTCAATATGATGAAAGGTTTTAAAACAAGTATAGAGGAGGTTAAAGGTGAAATAGAAACACTAAAAAAGAATCAGAAAGAGGTCTGGAATGAAATGAAAGAGGCAATAAGTGAAATGAAGACAGCAATAGAAAGAAACTCTGGAAGATTAGATGAAATGGAAAACAGAATATCAATATTAGAAGACAGTACATCCCAAACCGAAAACACAGTCAGCGATATACAGAAATCTTTACAGCAACAAAACCTAAACATCCAGCAATTATGGGATAATATGAAGCGCCCTAATTTACGGATAATAGGCATTGAGGAAGGGATAGAGGTACAGACCAAGGGCATATGTAATATCTTCAAGGAAATAATCTCAGAGAATTTTCCAAATATGGAAAGAGACTTGAATCTTCAAGTACAGGAGGCATACAGAACTCCACTGAGACAGGACCAAAGAAAAACCACTCCACGCCACATAATAACCAAATTGACCAGCATAGAGGCCAAGGAAGGAATCTTAAAAGCAGTGAGAACAAAAGGACAGGTGACATATAGAGGCAAAACAATAAGAATCACCCCAGACTATACAACCCAGGTCAGGAATGCTAGGAGAGACTGGTATGACGTGATTCAGACCCTGGAAGAACATAACTTCCAGCCCAAATTAATCTACCCAGCAAAACTACTATTCAAGATCAATGGGGAAGTCAAAGTCTTTCAGGATAAACAGAATCTCAAAAAATTCATGAATTCAAAGCCAACACTAGAGAAAATTCTTAAAGAAATAAATCATAAGGAAGAAAAAAGAAGCAGACTCCAGAATCAGAGAAGCGAGGAAGTTAATAAGTGGGCCATTTAAGTAAAGAAGAAAGATCACAACACCCAAGAGTAGACAGAACACAAAATGGCAGAAAACAAAAAGCATATTTCAATAATATCACTTAATGTCAAAGGACTTAACTCACCAATCAAAAGACATAGACTGGCAATGTGGATTAGGAAACATAATCCAAACATATGCTGTCTGCAAGAAACTCACCTCACAGCCAAAGACATTCACAGGTTGAAGGTGAAAGGATGGAAAAAGATATACCATGCCACCAGTGACCGAAAAAGAGCAGGGGTAGCAACCCTGATATCCAACAAAACAGACTTTAAAATAAAACACATCAAAAGAGACAAATCAGGGCACTTCCTTTTATTAAAAGGAACAATACACCAAGAAGATATAATGATAGTAAATATTTATGCCCCAAATGTGGGTGCAACCACATTCGTAAAACAAACCCTTCTGGACATAAGATCCCAAGTAGACCCAAATACAATAATTCTGGGAGACTTTAATACGCCTCTCACACCACTGGATCGATCTTCGAGGCAAAAGATGAGTAAAGATGCTTTAGAACTAAAGGAAACCATAAACCAAATGGACCTAATAGACGTTTTCAGAGTATTTCAACCAGGAACTACAGAATACACTTTCTTCTCAGCAGCCCATGGAACCTTCTCCAAAATAGATCACATCCTGGGACACAAAGAAAATACCAGCAAATTCAAAAAATGTAATATAATCCCATGCATCTTTTCAGACCACAATGGAATAAAAGTAGAAATCAACAACAGGAAACTCGAAAGAAAGTATTCAAATTCATGGAGAATGAATGATACACTACTAAATGACAAATGGGTAAGAGCAGAAATTAGGGAAGAAATAAAGAAATTTATGGAAACAAACGAAAACAGAGACACAACCCACCAAAACCTATGGGACACCATGAAGGCAGTACTAAGAGGAAAGTTTATCGCATTGAGTGCCCACATAAAAAGGATGGAGAACCACCAAGTAAAGAACCTAATGAAACAACTCAAGGATCTAGAAATTCTGCAACAATCCATTCCCAAAGCCAGCAGAAGACGAGAAATCATCAAAATTAGAGCAGAAATAAATGAAATAGAGAACAAAAAAACAATTCAAAGAATCAATAAAACAAAAAGTTGGTTCTTTGAAAAGATTAATAGAATTGATAAACCCCTGGCCAACCTAACCAAAAGAAAAAGAGAATCAACTCAAATTACCAAAATTAGAAATGAAAAAGGAGATATCACCACTGATAGTGAAGAAATTCAAAACATTATCAGAAACTACTTTAAAAATTTATACTCCAATAGATTTGAAAACCTGGATGAAATTGACAGATTTCTAAACACAGTTAACCTTCCTACACTCAACCAAGAGGACATAGCAAGCCTAAACCAACCAATAACAACCAAAGAAATAGAAACGGCAATAAAAATTCTTCCACCAAAGAAAAGCCCAGGCCCAGATGGGTTCCCAGCTGAATTCTACAAAACCTTCAGTGAACAACTAATACCAATACTTCATAACACGTTCCGGGAAATTGAAAGAGATGGAACTCTTCCAAATTCCTTCTATGAGGCCAGTATCACATTAATCCCCAAACCAAATAAAGATACCTCAAGAAAGGAAAACTACAGACCAATATCCTTAATGAACATAGATGCAAAAATTCTAAACAAAATACTAGCTATACGCATTCAAAACTATATCAAGAGAATAATTCATCACGACCAAGTCGGTTTCATCCCAGAAAAACAAGGCTGGTTCAACATACGCAAATCAATACATGTTATTCACCACATAAATAGAACCAAGAACAAAAACCACATCATCATAGCAATAGATGCTGAAAAAGCATTCGACAAAATCCAACACCCATTTATGTTAAAAACACTGCAAAAAATTGGGATAGAAGGAAAGTACTTCAACATCATCAAGGCAATATACTGCAAACCCAAAGCCAACATTATATTGAATGGGGAAAAACTGCAAGAATTTCCGCTACAGTCAGGAACAAGACAAGGATGCCCACTTTCACCTCTCCTTTTCAATATAGTCCTTGAGACTCTTGCTGCAGCAATCAGACAAGAGAAGGAAATCAAAGGAATCCACATAGGAAGAGAGGAAGTGAAATTATCCTTATTCGCAGATGACATGATCCTTTACCTGGAAGACCCAAAGAACTCAACCAAAAGACTTCTGGAGCTGATCGACAAATTCGGCAAAGTCGCAGGTTACAAAATCAACCTAAAGAAATCAGTGGCCTTTCTTTATGCCAACAACGAATCCACAATGAAGGAAACAAAAACAACAATTCCATTCACTATAACCTCAAAACCAATAAAATACCTAGGAATAAACCTAACCCAAGATGTAAAAGACCTCTACAACAAAAACTATAAAACATTAAAAAAAGAAATAGAAGAAGACCTTGGAAGATGGAAAGATCTCCCGTGCTCATGGATAGGCAGAATAAATATCATCAAAATGGCCATTCTGCCAAAACTGATCTATAGGTTCAATGCAATTCCCATTAAAATACCAGTGACATTCTTCAGAGACCTAGAAAAATCAATCATGAACTTCATATGGAGAAAGAAAAGACCTAGAATAGCCAAAGCAATTCTCAATAACAAGAAACACGCAGGAGGCATTACAATCCCAGACTTCAAACTATACTATAGAGCAATAGTAGTAAAAACAGCATGGTACTGGCACAAAAACAGATATACTGACCAGTGGATTAGAATAGAAGATACAGAAACAAACCCACACATCTTTAGTCAATTAATCTTTGACAAAGGGGCCAAACACATACGCTGGAGAAAAGACAGCCTTTTCAACAAGTGGTGCTGGGAGAACTGGCTAGCCATTTGTAAAAAGATGAAGCTAAACCCCTATATCTCACCTAACACAGGAATCAACTCAAGATGGATCAAAGACTTAGAAATTAGACCTGAGACGGTGAAGTTAGTAGAGGAGAACATAGGTTCAACACTACAACATATTGGCACAGGCAGTAACTTTCTCAACAAAACCTCCAAAGCTCAGGAAATTAAAGCAAGAATAAACAAGTGGGATAACATTAAACTAAAAAGTTTCTTCTCATCAAAGGAAACTATCAATAACCTAAAGAGGAAGCCTACAGAATGGGAAAGGATCTTTACCAGCCACCATTCTGATAGGGGGCTAATATCCAGAGTATACAAAGAGCTCAAAAGGCTCTACACCAACAAAACAAACAACCCAATCAAGAAATGGGCAAATGAACTAAATAGACACTTCACAAAAGAAGAGATACAAAGGGCTAATAGATACATGAAAAGATGTTCTTCATCACTGGCCATCAGGGAGATGCAAATCAAAACTACACTGAGATTCCATCTAACCCCAGTGAGAGTAGCAAGCATAAAGAAATCAAACAACAACAAATGCTGGCGAGGATGTGGGGAAAGAGGAACTCTTTTACACTGTTGGTGGGAGTGCAAACTAGTTCAGCCACTATGGAGATCTGTGTGGAGATTCCTAAGAAAGGTGGGAATAGATCCACCATATGATCCAGCTATACCACTCCTGGGTATCTTTCCAAAAGGGTTGAATTCAGAGAAATACAGCAACATATGCATACCTATGTTCATAGCAGCACAATTTGTAATAGCCAAAATATGGATCCAACCCAGATCACCATCAACAGATGAATGGATAGCAAAACTGTGGGAAATACACACAATGGAATTCTATTCAGCCATAAAGAAGAACAAAATTTTATCATTTGCAAGAAGATGGAAAGCCCTGGAAAGCATCATGTTAAGTGAGATCAGCCAAGCACAGAAGGAGAAGATACACATGTTTCCTCTAATATGCCCAAACTAGAAAACACAAAGGATACCAGTAGGACCCCAGATATTAGAGGGGAAATACTAGCTAAGTTTTAATGGAAAGATAGGAGAGGAGAAAGGCCGATCTTGATTAAGGAGCATCTTCACCTGAACATGTGTAAAATTATGAATAAGACATGGTTAACCTGGCCAACCATTGGTGGGGGGGGGAGAAAACGGGGGCGGGGGGAGAGGGCACCAAATATAGTGTAAATGTATACTATTTATGTTCAATAAAAAAAATTGTTAAAAAATAAATAAATAAATAAAATAAAATAAAATAAAATAAAATTTAAAAAAAAAAAATAAATAAAAAATAGGATTTATGCAAGTAACTGCCAGAATATTACTTTTTGGTGTAAGAGCTCCTTAAATAATTGTGATACTCTAGATTTAGACTCACATAGCTGTTCTAAGGTTGCTTAATTTAATGAAGTTGAGATAAAAACACAAGCCCTCAGTTGCTCGGCACAGTAAAGGATGGCAGGAGAGGTGTCAAGGGGAGGTCTGTTCTCTTCACTAGGGGAGCGATGACTGCAGTGGGGAGCTCAGGAGTCCAACTTTAAGACTAGCTGGTTTGGTGTCTAGGAGATATTTCCATTGACAGTAACATGCTACTTATTCTTTGAATTCTAGAAACTTTTTGTCAAATAGAACACAATATGACCTCTAAATGTTGCAGAGCCAAACGCATGATAGTAGGCTACCTCTCTGTCCTTGCATATACACTTTCCTTAGCTCCCACAACTTTATATCTATATGCTTATTACTCCTTGTTATGGACTAAACTGTATCCCTCCAAAATTCATACGCTGAACCTCTAGCCCACAATGTAAATATTTGGAGACAGGGCCTCAGAAAATTAGGGCTAATTTGGGTCCATTATAATGGAGGGGCCCTAATCCAAGGAAACCAGCGTCCTTAGATGATGAGACACAGGGGTGCACGCACACAGAAGGACTTTGGAGGAGACAGCAAGAGGGCAACCACTTAAAAGCCAAAGAGAAGGCCTCAGGAGAAACCAAACCTGCGGACGCTTGGGCTTGCAGCCTTTGGAACAGCAAGAAAGAAGATCTAAATGTAAGAGTATTTTCCCTTTATAATCCTTTAGCTAAAATTAACTTGAAAGTGTTCATTTGTCCAATTAAATATTCTTGCCTTTGTGCTTTGATGCTATTATCGAACTAATGAAAGCTTTTATGTAGCGTCCCACTTGATTTTTTTTTTTTTTTTTTTTTTTTTTTTTTGGTGGTACTGGGGATGGAACCCTTCTACCTCTGGGCTACACTCACAGACCTATTTTATATTTTATTTGGAAACAGGGTCTCTTAAACCAGCGGGGGGCTTCGAACCTGCGCGATCCTCCTGTCTCCACCTCCCAAGCGTGGGGATTACAAGCGTGAACCACCAGCCTGGCACCCCACTTAATTTGATTTTAAAAGTTCTTTCATTGTATCTCATGCAAGATTCCATTGACTTCTTCAACAACAGTAAAAGTAATTAGGAAAAATTTCTGGGTTTTACCTATTCCTGTTTCTGGCATTGCAAAAAGAGTCTTTTCAGTAGCCACTCGGAATGGCCCATGAATTGAAACTCCAACTCCCTAGAGAAACAGGGAAAAATAGTGGGTTAAATATAAGGTAAAAATTAAAAGCATAAACACAAATTATTACAAAGTTAAGTAAACTGTTTTTAAATTTCATAGAAATTTATTTCAGGATATAGGTTGAAGAGAAGCCCTAAACCACACAATTTCAGATGTACTTGCTGGATGAAAATCTATGAGAATTGGGAATCCCTGATATCTGAAATTAATTTTTTTTTGGTGGTACTGGGGTTCCTGGAAAACCTTCTACCTCTGGTCTACATTCCCAGACCTATTTTTATACTTTTTTTATTAGAAACAGGGTCTCTTAAGCCAGCGCGGCTGGCTTCAAACCTGCGCGATCCTCGTCTCTGCCTCCCAAGCACGGGGATTACAAGCATGCGCCACCACGCCCAGCTAAAATTAATTTGTTTTAATTAAGACATTTTCAATTAGCATTTTGTGTTTTGTTTCATGTTCTCGTCCCCAATTCACTCTCACTTCAAAACATATGCAGCATTATAAAATACTAACTCTTCCAGGGCTGGGCATGGTGGTGCATGCTTTTAATCCCAGTACTTGGGAGGCTGAGACAGGAAGATCGCACAGGTTCAAAGCCAGCCTCAGCTACTTAGTGAGGCTCTCAGCAACTCAGTGAGACCCTGTTTCCAAGTAAAATATAAAATAGATCTGAGAGTGTACCCCGGAAGTAGAAGGCCCCTGGATTTCATCCCCAGCACCCCACCACCACCAAACACAGAGTCTTTCCACCAGATTTTCAATTAGAACCAGACTTACATACTGTCATGCTTCAACCTCACACGATACAAGTCACTTTGCACTTTGGTCTCTAGAATATATTCACTGCAGTGAATATATTGTTTGTTAGGAGGTTTTGCTCCTAACAAAGCTCTTCCTCAACAGTCATTCTCAAAATAGGCTCCAGAACTCTCATTCCTTTGGAAGCCAACAGATCAACATCTCTACAGAGGACTTTCTTTGCCTCCTGTACTCTATATAAAATAAATTTAAAGCTCCATATTCTTTCATGTAGAAACTATCCCTCCTGTATTCACTAATTCAGTTCTCTGTATCACATGACTCATATTGTTTCAAACTTAATTGACAAAATAATGAATAAAGACAACAAGATTTTGTAAAAATTATGAAAATCTTTCAGAACAAAAGCTCATTGACACAGGTACCACTAAGAACCAATTTAAAAGCCTTTCCTAAAAGAGCAGCCTGGGAATATGCAAGTCACCTGACTTGGAGATCCTAAGACGGTAAACGCTCATCCCTGGGGAACTGAGTATAGAACCCTCTTGACAAACCCTCTTAACTGGTTATTTTTTCCCCCAGTACTAGGGATGGAACCCAGGGGCGTTGTACCTCTGAGCTACACCCCCAGCCCTATTTTTTGTCTTTTTATATTTGAAACAGGGTCTCACTGAGTTGTAAAGGGCTGTCCACGAACCGTGAGCCTCAGGTCTCAGCCTCCTGAATGCTGGGATTACAAGCATGTGCCACCACGCCTGACAATTGATTTTTGTACCTTACATCAAAGGACTGGCTACTTGTAGGTACTCCTTATTCTGAAATGTAATGCTATTTTCTATTTAAACATTAATTTTAGCTACACAAAAACCTTCATTTCAAAGCCTTCAATTTTTATGGCATTAACCAACATTTATATAGATTAATTCTTCAAATATAACACTTCGTTTCAATTCCTGACTCTCTTCAAACACCCTCCCTGCATCCTCTCAAGCCTAGTCATCAGATCTCATTTTTCATCTAATTGGATATATCAATAGCATTTGACAGAGTTCCTCGCTCCATACTTTATGAAAATACTTCACCTGTCTCCAAGACATTTTTCCTCTTGCATTAGTTGTTCTTTCTATTCTCCCCAAATCAAAATATAGGCCTGATGCCATCTTTCTATTCTACTTCCTCTGCAATGGAAGAGAAACCTCAGTGGAGCCAGGGAGGTTGTCTACTGGAGGTTCATCAATAGAAATACTACCATCGACTATGTGTACATATGTAAATATACCAAAATCACCTAAAGCAGACTGCCAGCAAGCACAGAAACATGTCAGCAGAAAGACAAGAACATTTAATAAGCCTAAAAGTTCTGCAACTAAAGCCAATCCTAACTCTCCACTATTAAGAAAGAAGGAAATTTTCAGTAGCCAGAATCCTGGTGGAAGACTCTATCAAGAAAAGATAATCCATTCATGCTTGGAAAAAAGTCAACAATGAACACAAATTGAAATGAATGCCCAGAATCACATAACCACATACTAAAAACCCAAAGGAGATTTCCCTCTGTGTATTTCAGTCTTAAAGGAGGCTCTATTCATATCTTAAAGAGTTTTAAATAATTTTTTAAACCAAGAGATTTAAAAGATGGAGAATGGAGACAGAAATATGCCAAAGGAAGCTGAACTCAAGTTTTTCTAGTCTTCTTTAACTTAGTTAATAAAACTATTTCATTTCTTCTCAGGTTTCATTAAGATCTCAGGTTCCACTAAATGCTGTTAAGAAAAACCCAGCATATTTTTATAAAAGGTTTCTTAAAATGTCATCTTTTCAACTGTCATCTTTTCTACTAACAGCAGCAAAAACAGAATATCTTTAAAAACTGAAAAAGCAATACCTAGACCTTTGTTATATATTAACATAATTTAATCTTTGAGGGATGTTAATTCTTTTTGTAAAAAAGGAATATGTCTCAAGTTGTATTAATCAGTAGCTAAATATCTGATTCAGCAGCTCCCAATTAACTGAGCACTGATCAATATTCCATGTGGCTGGTCTGTGTGCAGTAACGACTGTATGTATTTGTGTGTCAGTTCTAATTCCCACTTCTCAATAATCAGAGCATGCCCCTTCCAAAATATGCTTTAAAACTTAACTTTCCAGGTCAGGCGCGGTGGCGCATGCTTATAATCCCCACGCTTGGGAGACTGAGACAGGAGGATCGCACAGGTTCAAAGCCAGCCTCAACTACTTAGTGGGGCTCTCAGCAACTTAGTGAGACCCTGTTTCCAAATAAAATATAAATAAGTCTGGAAGTATAGCCTGGAGGTAGAAAGCCTCTGGATTCCACCCCCAGTATCACCCAAAAAAAAAAAAAAACCTTTTAACTTTTCATTACTGATCATCTAAGAGGAGAAAAAAATAAGGGTTCTTCTGAGGTTTTAACTGGGACCCCTGTTAAAAAAAAAAAAAATGAATCAACAAGAGAAAAATAAACATGTACAGATGGGAGATACCCAGGGAAAAGTTCCCCAGGAGGTGGCCTAAAATGCTAGCTTATGTAGCCTCTTCAACTAAAAGAAAAATGAGGCAAGTTCTGAGGTGACAGGAAAAGCTTGGTAAACAAGAGTGAAGTTTATTTCAGTCTTAAGTTGGTGCCTTCTCCACCAAGAGGACTCCTCTGATTTAGTCATCCTTCTCTTCCTGTTTCAAACAGGAAGGCACCCTCGTGAGCAGAGATTTCCTCTTCTATGTAAATTTCTCTATGAACGGGGGACTCTTTCCATAGCTTCACCTATGTTCCTGAAATGATATCTAGGTAAATAGGCCCATTTGGGATGGCATACTGTGATCTCTGACCATCACAAAACCCTACTAGCAGCATTTTTAAAATTATTGAGGAACACAAAAAGAATAATATATTTTTGAGTTGGTCTAGGGGAGTCAATATTGTTTCTACTGTCAAATGCATGAGGGAAAGATAAAGGGAAGGGAGGAAAGAAACAAACTTAGCTTTGCTTTACATCCACTTCAGTGGGGAAGGAAAGTGGAAGTGGTACTACCTGCATGAAATAGAAAGTTTAGGATTCCCCTCTCCTCTCGCTCTATTTAAATGTAAATTTTTCAGCAAATTTGCGTTTCTGATATATATACTAGTTTGGGAAAATGTTACCTCAAGATGTTTAAAGGGAAAAATTGAAAAGTTATTCCCTCCAAACAAGATAAGCTATTATTTCAAGTATGTATTCCTTTAAAATGAGAGGGGCATTACTGGGGATTGAACCCAGGGCTCCACGCATGGTAGGCAAGCACTCTATCACCAAGATACATGTCAGCCTCCAAATTGTTATCTCTTTGCAGAAACACCAGAAAGGCAATAATGTTATATAATTTTAATCAACTAATGAAGAACCATTCAGCAACATTTTAATTTTACTATGTTCCAAAATATTGAGTAAACATGTGAGTCTGAAACAGAATTTAGCAATTTCCTTCGCAAAACACTGTTCTCACTCTTCATGGTGGATAATGAGACAGCAGAACTGTCATTGTCCATCCTGGGGGCGGGGAGAATCCTATGGCAAGAAAATAAAAGAAGGGAGAGAGATTCCAAGATTTCTAGTTTTCTGGATTAAATTCTTCACAAAATTCTTTCATACAAGGAAAAAATATACAGACTAGAGTCAAATCAAGGACAGAGACAGTTACTATTCTATTCTATATACCTCTACTTTAGCCTTATTTTCCCCATCTTGTTCTCACAGTTATTAGGTTTATTAAATTATAAAAGCATGTTATTGGCTTGAGACTGTATGTACTTTGAATTCCTTTGTGACAAACTATAGCAAATCTCAGTCTTAGAACTTAAACCCAAAGCTTGTTTAGGAATATACTTTGTAAAGAGGTGAATTTCAGACAATCACAGGCAGTCAACTAATAAAACCACGCCCCAATAATGCAGATCTTACTTTGCTTCTGTGTTAGGCCAATAGAAGCTCCCTGCTCATGCTGACAGAGAGACTCTCTTCTACTTCTGTGAATTGTTCTTTGCTCAAAGAAACTGATAATTTAAAGTTTCTCTTTCAACTAATTAAAATGTGCCTATTTTAGACAATTATGTACAACAAATTCTAATAAAAATTCTGAAAAGAAAAGTTTTTGACAAAGTAACAAACTTTTCTCAAAATCCTAAGCAAATGTTTCCTAGGGTAAGCTCTCCTCCTAGCTTCAGGATCACCATAACCTGAGAACTTGCTTGAAGTGCATTCTTGGGCCACACTCTAGACTGATTAAACTGGAAATGAGGACAGAGCAGGACTGTGGGTTTTAATGAGCCTCTGAGTGAGGAACACTGAGGAATTTAGGAAGAGGTCCAGGGGTGACACTGAGCCACACACTAATTTAAAAAGTTGTATGCAGCAGTGCTTAACATGGCCTTCAGATTGATCTCACCAGGGGACTTTAAAAATGCAGAGGTCTAACTCCAATATTGGATTTAACCAATATTGGAGAGATGATAAAAGCTTGGGCACAGAAGCATGTGTGTGCGTGTGCGCGCTCAGGTGTTACTGGGATTAAACCCAGAGGTGATCTACCACTGCGGGATACCTCCAAGCCTCTTCAAATTTTGAAACAGGAAGGGTCTTGCTAATTTGCCGAGGCTGACCTGAAATTTGTGTTCCTCCGGTCTCAGTGGGCATTGAGATTTTTAAAACACTCCCAAATGATACTAAAGTATAGTTAAAGGTGAGAACCATTAATCTAGCTGACTGTATCTTTAAAGTGAGAGTTGATAAAAAAGAAATCTTAGATTCCAAGAAGTCTGTAAATGAGAAATGAAGTTACCTTTCAAAACCAAGAGATGCAAAAAAATCCACTAGGAAAAAAGAACCAAGTCACTGATCAGTTAATTTTACTCTTTTAAAAGCTACACAAGATGTTCATTATTAAAGTAGAATTGTTTTAGTAAACAATGATTTTTATACATGTGTGCACACATACACACATGGTGCATTTCTAATTGTTATGGGAAAGTTGTTTGTTTTTGTTTTTGGGGGTTTTTTTGGTACTGGCAATGGAACCCAAGGACATTCTAACTCCGAACTACATCCCAAGCCCTAATTTTTATTCTTTATTTTGAAACAGGGTCTCACTAAGTTGCAGAAGGCCTCACTAAGTAGCTGAGACTGGCTGCAAACTTGCAATCCTCCTGTCTCAGCCTCCCAAGTACTGAAATTACAAGCATGCCCTCTACACCCAGCATGGGAAAAAAATTTTTTTTTTCCAAAAAAGGGTATGCTGCCAGGCGTGGTAGCTCACGCTTGTAATCCCAGCATTCGGGAGGCTGAAACCGGAAGATCATGGTTCAGAGATAGCTATTTAGTGAGGCCCTCTGCAACTCAGTGAGACCCAGATTCAAAATAAAGAATAAAAAATAGAGCATGGGGTATAGCTCAGAGGTCGAATGCCCCTGGGTTCTACCCCCAGACCCGCAAAAAAAAAAAAAAAAAAAAAAAAAAAAAGAAGAAGAAAAGAAAGAAAAAAAGATGAAAAAGGGTATGTTATGCCTGGGGAAATAAAAACAAAGATTACACAGTAGCAATAAAGTAAAAATGCCAAATTAAAATCCAGATTGAGTATACTGACTTAACTGAGGAAGAAATTGTATCTAATTGTAGTAATATTTATGACTGTCAAAATAAAAAGAAAGGCCAGAACCTCGGTCTTTAAGGATATTGGTGGGCAGACCTGATGAGAGAAGAGACAAATAGGGGGCTTTTCAGAGAAGCTGGTAAAACATAGTAATGAAAAATGTTCTTGCTCAGGACTTCCTCTGAACCACAGATTGCTGCAACTGATGTGATTCTTCTCTTAAATCGCCCAAGGATGTTACATAACTGGTACCATCCTAGAAGCTGAGACAGAAGTCATTTCATTACATCAAGTGGATTCCTTAGGGCAATGATTTTCATCACTGGAATAATTTACGGGAACTGTTCAAACAGACCATGGGACCTTGGAACTAGGTTTGGCTCTGATATGGGACCCATAAATATGTATTTGTAAGTTCCCAAGTGCTGCTAACTTCAAGGATAACAGCTTGAAAATCACTGCCTTTGGGCTCTGAGATTCAACTGTCTAGTGGAATTCTGGTTAAGAAAGGATGATATAAAGTGTATCTTCATTTTGAAAATCATTTAAAGTAAATAAAGAAAACAGAGACCAGTAGAAAGCAGCAAACCCCTCCCCTTCTCCTATTTAAGACAGTATCATCTTGGTCTGTTCCACTACAATATTTTCTTTGCAAATAAATGGAATATTCTTAGCTGTTACATATGCAGAAATGTATATGAACATGATACCAGCCTGTGCATGTCATGGGGACCAAGAGGCACGGCCAGTGCACTCAGATGTGGTACAGTACAATGAATCTTCTCAGGTGTTTATAAAAAAGGAAGACATTCTGCCCACTGACAGCCCCAAAAGGCAGTATACCAATCCTTTCATATCAAAACTATTCTCTGATTTTTTTTTGTGTGTGTGGTACTGGGGATGGAACCCAGGAGCATTCTACCTTCAAGCTATACCCTCGGGTCTATTTTTTATTCTTTATTTTGAAACAGGACCTCACTAAGTTGCAGAGGGCCTCACTAAGTAACTGAGGCTGTCCACGAACCATGATCCTCCAGTCTCAGCCTCCCAAATCCTGGGATTACAAGCATGTGCCACCACATCCAACTCTGATTTTTTGCTAGAGATTGCACCCAGAGCCTTGCACATACCAGGCAAGTGGTCAACCACCAGCTACATTCCCAACTCCTACCCCTTTTCTGAAGACAGTGTCTTGCTCAGTTGCCCAGGCTGATCTTGAACTTGTGTCAGCCTCCCAAGTAGTTTGGATTACAGGTGTACACCACCATGCCTGGTTAACAGGTAGAATTTTTTTAACTTTCATCTTTTGATCTCCTAATACATATCTACATAAGTCCTATTTATTGTTGGGGTTCAGAACATCCTACCCTGAGAGGCCATTTTTGTAGTCACTCTGTGGCTTTTCCCTTCCTTTCTAGCAAGGAA
Organism: Muscardinus avellanarius; assembly: GCF_963383645.1. NCBI lineage: Eukaryota > Metazoa > Chordata > Mammalia > Rodentia > Gliridae > Muscardinus > Muscardinus avellanarius. Next base: position 47,203,985 of record NC_137787.1, on the reverse strand, counting down.
GCCAGTGAGAGCTAGCAATGAAGGAACTCTCTGAGATAGCCCTCCTGAAAATACATCATTAGACTGTCATGGGAAAGGCATCCTGCATGACATACAGCCAGAGGAAAGGAATGCAACACTGAGAGGCCAAGAAGACTGCACAAACAGGCCTTGCCAAGTTTTCCCAGGTTAGTACCACTGGATTATACACCTTTGGCTGAATCGTACTTTTATCCAACCATCCATTCTGCATCAAATGTAAACATAAAAACTCAGTTTTCCCTGGGTCTTTAGGTTTCTAAGATTTCTATGTTATGTAAAACTTTGATTAAGTAAATTTGTTAAGCTTCTCTCTTTTTAAGCATCTTTTGTCCTAGGAATACCAGCCATGACTCTTGCAATGGGTACGGAAAAGATAATACTTTTTCTCCCCTATACTGTCTTCCTAGGCTTAGTTCAATTGGCCACCTTCTCCATGCAGCCCTTTCTCCACATGAAGATCCTTTCTGATCCCTCACTTCTTTTAGTCATGGCCATACAATTTACCATATATTCTGTAATTATGTCATGTTTGTCCAACTCCTTATCAAGCTTTTCAAGGCCAGTTACATTTTAGCACACAGGCAAAATAAGTATTTGTCAACTGACAAATTTTAGAGAATTTCAAAAAGATTATAAACTTATACTAAGGTGAAATTTTGTGCAATAGATACAATGTAGACAATCGCATTCCCCCCTTGATAGTCTAAGCAAAAAACTTCATATTCCTGTTTCTCTTCTAAGCTGTTCTAGTTTCTAAGTACAATAAAGGTTCCACATATAAACAAAACAATGTGATCGATTTCTGTTAAGAAAGCTTGCTAATTCAAAAAGTTAAAACAGTGTATCACATAATTAAGAACACACGTTATTATTTTGGGTTAAGATAGTTTAAAGTGATATAAGCAAAGATTACATCTCAAATCTGCCAGTATCCAAGATCCATCCCACACATGGTTTGGTTTCACTGAGTTTTACTGTATTTTCATCACCTTACTCCTTCTTAGTAATTACTGACCTATTTTTTTAAATTTATTGGTGCAATGTAATTATACTTCATAGTGAGACTCAAAATGATACATTCATACACAAACACATTTCTTGATGTTTTTCTCTCCACTCCTCACTCCACTAGTTTTTCCCTCCCCCATATATGCTAGTGAAATTATTAGTGATCCCTTCATATAAGAACGTGACTTATGTATAATACAACTCACTCATATCAATGAAAAGAATAAAAAGTCTACTTACCCCACCCATCACAATTCCATCAATAAGTGCAACATATGGTTTCTGGTAAATGCCTGAAACAAATAGAGCTATAATTTTAGTTGCAATGTTTAAAATATATTCACTTTTTCAAATAATTGCATTATATTGACTTTATTTTCCTAGGAAATTTTTGCAAGAAATATGAAAGAGGACTATAATGTGGTTTGTAAAACATATTATTTTTAAATGTCAATCCATACTCAATCTTAATTATTTTATTCATTACCATTTAATAGTTCGACTTTCAACCTGAAACAAATGAGTCTTGTATACTTCAGCTACTGATTAATATAATTAATACCTGCATCATAAACCACTGATGTTTACATACACAGTTGTATTTTAAAGAACATGTTTGCTTTCTATATAACTAAAGTATCTAGATACACACAGGAATTACAGCATACAAGAAAAATCATTCACTGGGAGTTGGAAGACTCAGAGTCTTTTATTCTTTTTGCAGATATCATTAAACTAATTTAATTCACCAGTCCTTAAATTATTAAATTATATGTATATAATTATTAAATTATATATGTGTATGTATTATACGGAATATATATATACATATCAGTGAGGGTATACCACATAAATAATATATAAACAAGTTTCCTCATCTGTAAAATGATGAGACTTAATATATGGCCTCAGATGTCCTTGCCACTTTGAAAATATTATTAATCATACAAACTTTTATTCCCTTCCTTTCCCTTTTTGTGTTTCCTCTGAGAGGAAAAGTCAGCCAGAAGATAAGAAAAAATATAAGTCATTGAACATCTATTATAACTTATTGCCAACATTACCTCCTTATAGAAGACCAATATAAAAATGTTGAGTTTTGATGCATCTAGCAAGTCTGAAAGTATTCCCAATTAGCCAAAGAACCACCCAGCACAACTTGAATTCCAAATTCACAGGGACTTCCATTGCCCCCTCAATTTTGACCTGTAGTTCCCTAGACACTATGGATGAAATTCTTGATTGAAATGGAGATATACACATATACTCAGGTCCTAGTTAAATTATAGATACATATGTTTCAGATATAAACTATTGACTACTGACTTAATAGGGGCCATGAAGCCAAAATCTGCCAAATTTCTTAGTGACTATTATGTCATTACAATGTATGTAAATTAGATCCTAAAGAATCTCTCAGTATATTAAATTTTACTGAATTCTCTTTTTAAATTACTTAAAGGTTTTTTTTTTAAAATCTCCTATTTAGTATAAAATCTTGGGGCACATCAGCCACATTGTATGTGCTCAACAGCCACATGTAGCTAATGCCTCTTATACTGGACAGCACACATGAATATGTTCTTCTTCACTATAAAAAGTCCTGTTGGCACCAATATACAGAACATTTGAATAAATAAAATATTCTAAGTAAATTTAGCATTTGTAATTTTTTATTTAAACAACTGCTCAGATGCCCATTTTACTTGGTTCACTGAGCTAAAAAGGAAAACAGTTCCCTTTTTCTACTTACTTCAAAACCCTAGAAATTATAGCAAAAGTAAATTTATTTTCTAAATTTACAGTCAGGCTTAAAGCTAAGGGAAATTCCCAGTGCCAGAAACATAGAAGAAATGCAAAGTCAATAGCTAAGCTGAAGCTACAGCCAAAGATTATGAGCTACACAATCGCTAGCTGCATAAAACTTAAGGTTAGGAGGAACTGTACCATTTATAAAACAAGACTAGAATAACTCCACCTGCTGATTTTGGAACTCAATAGGAAGGCTGCCCCCTGCCCAGGAGAAAGTCTGAGAAAGCAGATGCTCAAGCACTAGATAAACACCACTATTAGCTGAACAAACTGCCAGGCGTGGTGGCGTACACTTGTAAACTCAGTACTTGGGAGGCTAAGACAGGAAGATCATGAGTTCATGGGCAGCCTCAGCTACTTAGTGAGTCCTTGTTTCAAAATAAAGAATAAAAAGTAAAACTAGGGGTATAGCTCAGAGGATAAAATGTCCCTGGTTTCCATCCCCAGTACTGGAAAAAAAAGAAAAAAAAAAAAAAAACAAAGAACTGAACAACTGAAATACCCTTAACGAATTTGGAATACAAGTAATGTCCTTAACTTAGTATAAGGAGATTTATACCAAAAGAAATAATTTGTACCTAAGTATAAAGTTTTTAAAGTTTTCCCAATGATACCTGGAACAAAACAATATTACTACTGCTCAGCATTATAACAGAAGTTCTTGATAAACTATAAGAAAACTCATAAACAAAGAATTAAAAAAATAAAAAATATTATGTGCAGATGATAGACCTGCCTATGTATAAAAGCCAAGAAAACACATAGGAATGCCATTAGCATCAACAATAGACTTCAGAAGTGTTACTAGATAAAGATATTAAAATCAAAAGCATTTTTATATGCCTGGAATAATGGCTTAAAAATGAACAAGGAATATAATCATTAAATGCAGTTAACAAAAACCACAAGCTTCTAAGAATTTTTTAAAATAAGAATTTAAAATATCCCAGTATCCAAAGAAGAGACAAGATTAGACTGGGCTTTGTGAGAAGGGGGTCCCCATTATTGAGATTCTGCCCTCACTGGAGAGGCTGCAGCTGTAGTCCACTGAATGGCAGAGAAGCTTGCCAGCTGTGCCTGGCTTGCCCTGGACCCGAGCTTGTCTACACACTCTGAACCCTGGCAAGAGCTCTGTGCTGGGGTGGCCATTGGGAAATCCTCCCCATAGGGCGCCAGCAGGTTGAGGCAAACCACTCGCTGTTGTACTGATGAAAATTCACCAAAAAGCATCCCTTGGAGGACCATCGCATTTGCTGGGAATCCAGCACGGCCACAAGAGCGCCACCTGCAGGTATGCTAGGAAGGGGTTATCCCGGAGCCCTCCACAACTGGGAAACCTGTACAACTGCAGGTAAAGCTGCCTGTGGGGGTGCTACTGAAACTTGCTTGGGTGAGCTCCACTGGCCAGCCTGGCGTCACAGAAGGAAGAAGAAGAGAGATTCTGCCTCCTCCAGCGCCCCCTCAGCACCTCCACCCGCGAAGCTTAAGGTCGTGCCAGTGAATGGGGGAAACTCTCTAGGGTACAATCAAGGCAACAAAGAGTATGTTTGAAGCTGTGAGGCAAGACATGGATAAAGGACACAAGAATTAGCAGTGTGTGTGTGTGTGTGTGTGTGTGTGTGTGTGTGTGTGTGTGTGTTACTAGGAATTGAATCATTGAATCCAGGGGCATTCAATCACTGCCCTACACTCCAGCCCCCATCTCTTTTTGCAGTACTGGGGATGAAAGTCAGGAGCATTCTACCTCTGAACTACACCCCCAGCCCTATTTTTTTCTTCTTTATTTTGAAACAGGGTCTCACTGAGTTGCAAAAGGCCTAAGTATCTGAGGCTGTCCATGAACCGTGATCCTCCTGTCTCAGCCTCCCAAATGCTGGGATTACAAGCGTGTGCCACCATGCCCAGCCTCCCCTCCCTTTTTTAAACAGATTCTTCCTAAATTACTGTAAAAAAAAAAAAAATAAGAATTTAAAAAGACTTTATGGAGAAATTAGACTTTATAGGACATGAAAGTCAATCAGAAGAAAGTATTCTAAAACTTATTTATGGTTAGTACAATTTGGTAACTGTCCTAAAAATCATTGAGTTGTAAACATAAAATGAGTGAATTTTTATGGTGTATACTACAAATCATAATTTTATTATATAACCATAAATTAAAACTCTATGAATTAATGAAGAAATATGCCACATTAATGGAGAGAAGATGCAATATCAAAGATATTTTCTATGTAATCCATAACTCACTATCATTCCAATAAAAACATACAAAGGATCTTTTGTGGAACTAGATGAATCAATTCTTAAATTCATAGCAAAGATAAAAAATCCAAGAGCAGTCATAACAAAAGATGTGTCGAAAGTTATAATTTAGGGAAGAATTTGGGGAAAAAAGTAGAGATATATAAACTCCATGGTCCATCATTCCATATTATTTCTAGAGAAACATTAGCACATAGGCACTAAAAAAAAAGAAAAAAGAAAAAAGAAAACCAACAATGTTGGCACGTGGTCACTACCCAGACACAAGGGTATAACTACTTATAGTAGTAAAAACTGGAAATAGTTTAAAATGTATAAATATAGAATAGATAAGTAGTATAAGGTATATTCATAACTTTGGATGGTATAGAATGGTTAACTATATGGTGTAAAACATTATATGGAATTGTATACAGATACTCCCTGACTTACAAAGGAGTTTCACCCAATAAAGCCACTTTTAAGTTAAAAATATTGCAAATCAAAAATGCAATTAATACATCTAACCTACTAAACACCTTAGCTTAGCAACACAGAACCCTAGAGAGCATTGGCTACTGACCCCTGTGACCTCGGGATGACTGGAAATTGCAGCTTGCTGCTGCTGCCCAGCATCGTGAGACAGTATGATACTGTTTATCACTAGCCCAGGAAAAGATCAAAATTTGAAGTGCACTTTCTACAGAACATGAATTGTTCTCACACCATTATAAATTTGAAAAATTAAATTGAACAATAACTCAGTGAATATGTGCATATAGTAAGATAGTATTGTATAAATTTTAAAACAAAGTGATACTATTCATTCATAAATGTGAAGTAAAAATATTAAATATGGTCTAAGAAGATACCAAATAACAATGGTTGCTTCTTTTTCTTTGTGATACTGGGGAGATTGAACTCAAGGCATCATGCATGTTAAACAAGCACTCCACCACTGAGTTACATACTGGCCTCAAACTTATGATCCTACTGCCTTAGCCTCCCGAATAGCTATGATTACAGATGGTGGTGGTGGTATGTATACATGGCACACTCGTGTGTGTGTGTGTGTGTGTGTGTGTGTGTGTGTGTGTGTTTGGCACTATAGATTAAACCACAGGCATTCTTTAAAAGCAAACATCTTTTTTTCAAGTGGGACAATGGGTGTTTCTCATGAGAGAAAGGAAAGCACTAAGGGAGGTCACAAAGTGGGCTGAACTGTAACTACTTTGAAACATACATACATACATATATATATGTTTATATATGTATATATACATATATATACACACACATACATATACATATATGGGGATGGAACCCAGGGGCAATCTACCTCCAAGCTATACTCCCATCCCTTATTTATTTATTTATTTATTTATTTATTTATTTATTTAGCAGTACTGGGGATTGAACCCAGGGGCATTCTACCTCCAAGTTATGTCTCCAATCCTATTTTTCTTTCTTTTTATTTTGAAACAGAGCCTTGCTAGGTTGCTGAGGCTGGCCTTGAACCTATGATCCTCCTGTCTTGGTCTCCCAAGTACTGAGATTACAAGCATGCACCATCACACCCAGCTAAGCATTATAGTTTAAGTAAATTTTATAACATCAACCAAAAACACAATACTGTTATCTCTTTTTTTCTGGACTGGTAGGTACACATGTATTTATTATGTCATTTCCTAAAACTTAAGTTTTGAAACTATGTGTTTGATAGAAGCAGTGCTTTCCTTCTACTAAAACTAGACCCGCTACTATAAAGAGAATTTTATTCCAAAGTTCCATAGGGATCAGGAAAGTATAATTCACTTAATAGAGAAATCTGAGACCTGAGTTTTCTGTTTACCAAGAAAACTAGCTATAGAATCAGGAGCCTAAATTTTCATGTTAATTTTTATGACAAATAGTAGCTAAGTACAGCCCCAAAATATTAAAGTGTAATTATTCTGGGATAAACAGAATAGTTAAACTAACTTTGTTTATACCCAACCCATAAATTTCAATAAGAATGCCTAGTAGTTGGTTACATCTTAATAAATCATACTTTCCACCCTATTTCTTGATTCCATTTTCAAGATCTCAGCAGAGCACACATACTGATGGCATTGTTCAGTGTATATTCTTCCCTGAAGAACTCTTGAGGCAGCGTCTGTTTTGCCTTTGTAGCTTCTGAGATTGCTAAGGAAAGATGGAAGAAAAAAAAACAAAAAAACACAATTATAGATTTTTAAAAAGATATTCTCTAGTCAATATAGTCAAAGGTACTCAATTAAAAGTGCTGTGATAATTAAGTAGTGGAAGGAGGGAAAGACTCTAAAATGGCTAAAGTTTGAAAGGTGACCATGCCACAGACATGTTATAGAGATCCACAGTCCAATGTCACTGCTTCAAGGCCAAAGTTACTCTTTTATCAACGGAGGCCACAGAAAGTAGAACTTCTCTTCCCCAAAGCATGTCAGATACTGTAATCTCTCCCTTCCTGCCCTTCTGTTTTGGAGGTATTCTTTGATCCCCTTGTCTAAAAGCAGATAATATGATGCCAACCATCCGGGGAATCTTGCCCCAGAACAGGGAGGAAAGAAGGCTGCAATGGAGGGCCAGAAAGAATCTGAACAGACAGGCCTTGTGGGTTTCCCCACAGTCTACTAGCATTAGGATATAGCCTTTTGGGCCAGTAACATCTCCACATGGCTGTCCATTCTTCAATCACGCCTATATAATAGTCTTTATAAAAACCCAAAAGGACAAGGTTTGAAGAGCTTCCAGACAGCTGGACATGTGGCGGCTGCTAGCGAATGGCACATCCAAAGGGGGCACAAAAGCTCCATGCCCCTTTCCCTTACCTTGCCGTAGGCACCTTTGCATCTGTACCTTTATAATTTACCAGGAAATGAAGGTGTTTCCCTGAGTTCTGTGAGGCACTTGAGGAAATCAACTGAACCTGAGGAGTGGGTTGAGACGCCCAATTTATATTGGGGTCAGAATGCAGTTGTAAAACACCCTGGGGCTTGCCATTGGCATCTAAAGCGAGAAGGGCCTTAGAGACTGAGCCCTCAACATGTGGGAACTGATGCTGTCTGCAGATAGTGTCAGAATCGGGTTAGAAAATACCCAGCTGCTGTCTGCAGAACTGACTGCTTGCTTGGTATCCAGGGGAAACTGCATACATCTGATGTCAGAATAATCTGTTTTTCCATCTATGGTCACAGACTTAGTATACTTCTTGCGAAGTATTATATTTAAATTAGAAATTACAAATTGTAATGAACTGCATTTTTTATCATTTTTTTCTCCAGTAGCTGAATAAATAACATTTCCTAGATATACAAGCAAATTTTTTTGCATACTGATAACTGAACCCAGTGGCAATCTACCACTAAGTTTATTCCCCACATTTATTTATTTAATATTTATTTACTTATTTATTTTGAGACAAGGTCCCACAAAATTGCCCCAAGCTGCCTCAAACTTGCAATCCTCTTGCCGCAGCCTTAGGAGTCACTGGGATTACAGCCATGCACCATCACACCCTGTTCTTTTGATTGTGTGTGTGTGTCTGGGGATGGGACCAAGGGGCATTCAACCTCTGAGTTATACCCCCTACCCTATTTTTTTATTCTTTATTTTGAAACAGGGTCTCACTGAGTTACAGAGGGCCTCACTAAATAGCTGAGGATGTCCACAAACCACAATCCTCCTGTCTCAGCCTCCCGAATGTTGGGATTACAACTGTGTGTCATCATGCCCAGCTTTGGTTATATATCTTAATACAAAATACATTATACATATATACATGTGTGTAAAAAGGAAGTGCTGCTGTGTATACTAGTTAAATATTTCTGCCACATTCATGGTACCACAAAACATTTATCGAGCCTGTACCATATATCAAACACTACTTTAGCTGCTACAGATAATAACAATATAAGATTACTGCTCTGGAGTTCAGACTAATAAAAAATACAGACTACTAAAATATACTCTTTGTACTACAGAGAGCAAATATACAGCTGGAGTTCCATGGGAATGGGAGCAGGAGGGGTTGACTAAAGGTGGATTTCCAGAAGAGCAAAGCCTCAGCCATGTTTGAAAAGACAGGAATTTCCTTAAAATGACAGGAGAAAAAGTTTCATGGAGAAGCAGCAGTACCTACAAAAGCCCAAAAGCAAGAAAGAAAAGAGCGGAAAAAAAAAATCAAATAGTCTTAAGACAAAAGAAAAATGGTAAACGGTGAGGCTAGACAGGTAAATAAGATGGCAACATTTTTATTAATAATATCAATGGAGCCAGGTGTGGTGGCACATGCTTATAATTCCAGGATTTGGTAGGTTGAGATAGGAGCATCCCCGTTCGAGAACAGCCTTAGCTACTTAGTGAGGCCCTTTGCAACTTGGTGAGAACTTGTTTCAAAATAAATAATAAAAAATAGGGCTGGGGTGTGGCTCGGTGTTAGAATGTCCCTGGGTTCCATCCCTGGTACCATAAAAAAAAAATCAATGGAAATATAACTTGCACAAACATTGCTACAGCATACTTCCACCTGGCTTAATGATAAATTCTCAATAAACATCTGCCAAATAGTAAACACTACCAGATGGTTTCATTTCTAGTGTAATTTCTTTCTTTTCAAATCCATTTCTTTTTATATTTATTTATTCCATCATAATTTTCTATTGTACAGAGTTCACATGTCCAATGTGTGCCTATCAAGACTGCTATAATAGTTTTTTCTACATACAGTAATATCATGTCTTTCCTTAGTGCTTTAAGAATTACCTAATAAAATATAAATTAAACATATTATATATATATATACATGGTTCCTTTTTTTATTTTCTTTTTTTTTAATTTTATTTTATTGGTGCACTGTATTCATACATCATAGTGGGATACAAACTTTTGTAGACATACATGCACACATCGCCCAGTCAGCCCCCACCCGATCCCCACCCCATTCTCTCCCCATCCCTCCCTCCCATGCTTGGCTTAGTGGTTGACATCTAGTATTATAGCAATTTATCCAAAATTAAAAATGATAATCTCACATAACAGTTTCATTTGTCTGATACCAAGCTTTTGATGACTTAAAGATAACATTTCAATATTTCTTTTTGCTTTCTTTCTTACCAGAGAATATTTTTTTCTTTTTTTTAGGTGAAACTATCATATATTTATTTTTCAGAAAAAAATCTATCCTGATATGGAATATGGACTCTAGATACCCAAAACAATCTCGAAGCAAAAACAAAGCTAGAAGATGTATATTTTCTGATTTCAAACCATATAAAGCTACAATAATTGAAACAGTGTAGTACTGTTCTAAAGGCAGATATATAGACCATTGGAGTTAAATACAAGCCTAGAGCTAACTTCTTCCCTATATTGTCAAGTTATTTTTGACAAGGTTTCCACGAAGATTTGGTGGTGGAAATAATAATCTTTTAACTAAATATTGTTGAAAAATAATAATTACATGGAAAAGAATAAAATTGGACCCTTACCTAATCCCACATACAAGTATTAACTCAAACTAGATAAAAGACCTAAATATAAATCTTAAGACTATAAACTTTTAGGAGGAAATCTGGGTCATAAAACCTCACAACATTGAAATTGGCAGTGATTTCTTGGATATGATTTCAATGGCACAGGCAACAGAAGAATATACAAACTCCCTAAAAAATAAAAGAAAATATTGTATATCCAAAGACAATGTAAACAGAGTTAAAAGTTACTAATAGAATTGGATAAAATATTTCCAAATGCTATATCTGAAGGTATATTAATATTCCAACTAGAAATCCTAAAAATTAACAACAATAAAGGCAAACAATACAACTTAGAGATAGGTAAAAGACTAACATAAATAATGAGTCTCCACAGATAACCAATCTTAGTTGTCTGTTGGATGGAAACTCTTGTTTCTCTGGTTCTGGTGAGTGTTACCTATTTCTTCTTTGTAGTTAATCTCTTTGAGTATTTTCTCTAGCGCTGGTTTTGAAGACATAAATTCCTTCAGTTTCTGTTTGTCATGGAAGCTTCTTATTTCTCCATCTAATTTGATAGAAAGTTTTGCTGGATAGTAAATTTTTGGCTGGAAGTTGTTTTCTTTCAGAGTTTGGAATATGTTACTCCAAGCCCTTCTGGCTCTCATGACTTGGTTTGGGAAGTCTGGAGTGATTCTAATTGGTTTAACTCTGAATGTCACTTGGCCCTTTGTTTTTGTTGCCTTTAAGATTCTCTGCTTGGCTTCCACATTGGTCATTTTGACAATTATATGGCGTGGGGATCCTCTTCTCCGATCCTGTCTAAAGGGAGTTCTATAAGTTTCCTGGATCTGTGTATCAACCTCTTGCTCTATATTTGGAAAATTTTCTGCTATTACTTCCTTGAAGAGATTGTTGATCCCTTTGGTATCACTTTCTTTTCCCTCCTCTATTCCAATTATTCTTAGGTTAGCTCTCTTAAGATGGGCCCATATTTCTTCAATGTCAGATTCCTGCTGTTGGATATCTTTTTCTAGATTAGAAACTATGCATTCATTTTTGGATTGCTCATCTTCTAAGAGCGAGATTCTGTTCTCCATGTGGTCTAATCGGTTGTTTGTGCTTTGAATTGAGGCCTTTACTTCATTAATTGCATCCTTTATCTCTTTTTGGCTCTCTCTGAGTTCTTTTCGAAGCACCTCTATTATTTCTACAGTTATTTTCCTGATTTGATCTTCTAGAAATCTCTGATTTTCTGTTTTATCAGGTTCTGATGTTGTGGGGTTGTGCACATTCATTACTTCAGTGTTATTCCTCTTTCCCATGATTTCAGAGGTTTGTGCCTTCTCTGGGTTCTTCCCTTAGGTCACTATGGCTTCACTTAAGGTGCTCTGGATCTCGAGTCTGTATTATCTCAGACCCTACTACTCCTTTACTGGGTTGTATCACAGAGTCTCCGACCCAGGGAGTCGATAGAGGCTGCTTTAAACTATGGGGGGTGCCAGGTTGCACGCTCTCCTATGGTGTGATATCTCTGCCACCGCCACTCCCCCACTGGGTCAAGTCCCAGGAAGTACAGTACTGGGATTTCTCCTCTGTGGCCCGCAATTTGACTCACTGTTCTTGAGTACGTAGATGTAGCTGTACTGGACTCGGTGAATTCACTGCTGCTGCCGCCGCCAGTGGCAATATGGCGCCTCTGCCACGCCCTCGGCCATGAGGCTGGCGTATTTTTTCTTCTCTGGTTTTGATTTCCACTCTGAATCGCTGCAGCGTGTGCTGAGCTCAGCCACTGGGAGCTTTAAATGCTGTCTGCGCCGAAAGATCCCGCCTGGCTGTTCCGCATCGGCTCACCTCGGCTTGCTGTAGCCGTCCGCTGAGTTCGCCGCTGCCGCCGGCAGTATGGCGCTGCTGCCGCGTCCTCGGGCGCGTGTGTCTCCTCTGTGGCCCTGAGCTCTGTTCTCAGTCCGCTTTCTCTCTGGAGCCTGGTGGTTTTTTTGTTTTTCTGGTGATGGTGTTTTCTGGCTATGAAAGGCGCTCTTTTTGTGGTAATGGAGATTGGTTGTTAGCGGGACTCTTAAGCCCCGCTTTTCTCGGTCGCCATCTTCCCGGAAGTCCCTTTTTTTTTATTTTCTTGGCATAGTACTAAGTATTGAACCTAGATCCTTCCACATGCTGGGCAAGTGCTCTACCACCAAGCTATATCCACAGCTCTTTTATTTTGAGATAAGATCTTGCCAGGATGCCCCGGCTGGCCTAGAATTTGTGATCCTGCCTCCTAAGTAGCAGGAATTACAAGAAGATGTGGCACCTGGCCACTTCCTCTACTATTTAGGAAAGTATTGCACAAGAATTATTGACTAGAATTCAAGATGTAGCTCAGTGGCAAAGGTGCAGCGTTCTAGGTTTGATCCCCGGCTCCAAATGACAAAAAAAGACCCCTTTAAATAGAATTATTGACTAGATATTTAGAATAACTCTAGAATTCTGATAAACAGTTGTTTTGTTTTGTTTGTGGCACTAGGGATGGAACCCAAAGGGCATTTTACCTACGAACTACACCCCCAGCTCTATTTTTTTTCTTTATTTTGAAATAGGGTCTCACTGAGTTGCAAAGGGCCTCACTAAGTAGCTGAGGCTGTCCGCGAACCATGATCATACTGTCTGAGCCTCCCAAATCCTGTGATTACAAGTGTACGCCACCACACCCGTCTTCTATTATGGTTTGACTATGGAATTTCCCCCAGAAAAGCTCATGTGCTGGTAGTATACTAATATTAAGAGGTGAAACAATAGAATCAAGGCTCTAAACTTATCCATTGATAGGTTAATAATTTGAATGGAATAATAACTACAGGCAAATGGAGTGTGTCTGGCAGAGGTAGATCCCTGGGGTGTGTGACCCTGGGAACCATGTATGTCCCTGGTCCCTCCCCCTCACCTACTGCCATGAGATAAGCAGCTGTCCTCTGCAACTCTCTGCCACTGATGTTTTTGCCTTGGAGCCCAAATAAACTTTCATTTCTCTAAATTGTTCTTGTCAGGTATTTTGGTCAGCAATGCAAAAGCTGACATATAAAATATAGACAACTAATGATGATTACAATAAATACATGACTTTGGTGTTGAGAACAAGTATTTCTTCTAACATTTAAGTATGTACCAATTGATCTGTACATTAGAAAAACCATTTATTTTACTTATTTCTGTATTTGAAACAGGTAAATACACACACACACACACACACACACACACACACACACACACACACAATATATATATAAAAGCTGTAAGTAACGCCGGGCATGGTGGCGCTCGCTTGTAATCCCCGTACTTGGGAGGCGGAGACAGCAGCATCACACAGGCTCAAAGCCAGCCGTGCTGGCTTAAGAGACCCTGTTTCCAAATAAAAAAAAAAAGTATAAAATAGGTATGGAAGTGTAGCCCGGAGGTAGAAGGGCTTCCAGGAACCCCAGTACCACCAAAAATAAAAAAGCTATAGAAAATGCTTGCCATGGATCACAGTGAGAAAACATGTGAAAAGTTATGGAAATATGTGAGAGCAGGACATATTACAAGAATGGCAAGTCACTCAACATGACCATATTGTCAGATTATGTGACCACCTGTATTGCTTAATATCAGCTATTCTAAAATACAAGATGGGCCCACTTACCATAACTATTTTGTTTATAATTCAAGAAGAAAAAGTATCTAAATTTCAAAGGGCTACATATCTAGCACAGAAAAGAAATCCCTACTCCCTCATATTCTAGTATTAACTATAAATGGTAATGTCTTTTAAATTTTTCTTTTTATTAACTTTAATTATTAAATTATTTTCTTTATTAACCATTAATGTTTAATGATTATTAACTCATAATCAAAAATAAAAACTTGCCGGGCATGGTGGCACAGGCTTGTAATCCCCACTCTTGAGAGGCTGAGACAGGAGGGTTGCACAGGTTTGAAGCCAGCCTCAGCTACTGAGTGAGGCTCTCAGCAACTTAGTGAGACCCTGTTTCCAAATAAAATATAAAATAGGTCTGGGAGTATAGCCCGGAGGTAGAAAGCCCCTGGGTTCCACTCCCAGTGCCACCAAAATAAATAAATAAATAAATACTCTAAGAAGGAAAGAAAATTACAAATTGCCCTAGAAAAACTGCCAATACTTTATCAGCTCTAATGGGGGGAGCATTCATATGAGAGTTAGGAAGAGTTTTACCTCGGACATCACCCCCGGCACAGAAAGCCTTTCCTCCAGCTCCTTTTATAATCACCAGGTAAGTTTCAGGATCTTGATCCCACTTCTATCCAAAGGCAAAAGAAGAAGGTATAAGCATACTGTAAATACAAACTCATTAAAGATACTTCCATATGCACATAAACACATCCATATATATTCGTGTATGTTACACATATACGTCATTTATAAAGCACATCGAGAGGAATGGATCCCATTCATTCCGTTCATGGAATGAACTCTGATTTCCTTTCTGAGATAAAGTATATTCCCCCGGGGACGCTAGATGAGTTCATCTTGTGATCCAAACTTCATGAAGGCATCAGAAACATCTATCACAACCCTGAGACTGAGATGAATAAATATGGGCTTAATGATATTGTTACACAAACTTGTAAATCTGATGAACAAATCAACCCAAGGATTATTGATAAACGGAGCAATAACTAAAAAAATCAGTTTCTACTAAATTTACTTTCTACCAAAAAGTTTAGTTTCTACTAAAAGCCTAAAAATTTTCTTTTTTCTCTTTTTGCAGTACTAGGAATGGAACCCAGGGGTATTCTACCTCTGAGCTACACCCCCAGCCCTATTTTTATTCTTTACTTTGAAACAGGGTCTCGCTAAGTTGTGGAGGGCCTCACTGGGTAGCTGAAACGGGCCTTGAACCTGTGATCCTCCTCACTGAGTAGCTGAAATGGGCCTCGACCCTGTGATCCTCCTGTCTCTGCCTCCCAAGTACTAGGGTTACAAGTGTGCGTGCACCACAATGCCCAACTCCAAAAAATTTCTACTGAAAAAATTGTTAAGTAACAGTATGAAACCACTTATGATACTGCTTAAATTTGCCAGTCATTTGGAACTGATAAGGATAGATAATAACTAAGCAGGGGGGCTAGGAGTGTAGCTCAATGGTAGAGAACTTGCTTAGTGTGCTAGGGCTCTGGGTTTGATCTGCAGCAACACCAAAAAATAAATAGGCTGAAAGAATCAAGAGTCAGTGGAAGGGAGAGACGAATGGCACAAATGAAAAATAAACAGGGCTTCTGTTAAGAAGAATAAGAGAATAAGAAAAAAATGAATGCATAAGGAAAACATGCAACCAGACAGATGTGGCTCTCAACAAATAATGCAATACTGGACTACAATAATAAAAAATATGTTGTTTTAACCTGAAAGTTTCTACTTTCTCCAATTCTAATTTCCAAAACTTGGCTTATTTCTATAAATCACTATAATGTACTACAGGACACACTATAATGTACTCAAAAGAAACACAAAAATGAGAGAGACCATCAGGTGAGGAATTGAGGAGCTGGTGACCAGGAGGGTCAACGCCTCCCTGGTGTAGTAGGTGCTTGCATACACTATTTTATTTAAACGTGACAATCATACTATGAGAGATCATAGTCCCCATTTCACAGCTTGAGGACAGTGAGAATAGGTTAACTTTCCCAGTCTACTGAGTTAACAAATAGAAACCCGAGGTTCAAACGTTAGTGGTCTGACTTTAAGCCCTACAGTTTTCTACTGCCCCAGGCAATGCACTTAGAAAACTTCATGGCCTCTTCTAAAAAAGGCAAGCCAGGCCACTTAAAAACAACTTTCCTCAAATCAAAGGCTGCCACATGGAGGCAAATGAGATATATACACTCAGGCTTTACGAGGCAGTGTTGGAATCACTGGTTGGAAGGTCACTGAAACAAAAAATAGCAGAACACAAAAAGAAACTTGGGAAGGCTAGGAGCTATATAAAAGTAAAAGGAGCTAGACTGTAAGGCAGCAGACTTCCTAGCACAAAGGTGCTCAAGGACAATCACACAGAAAAGAACTGAGAACTCAAGAATCAGGGCGGCCTGGGTGTATATCCAAGAGCCCTATGATGCTACGGAACAGAAACTTTATAACCAAACTATCAAAGATTCTGTGGGATGAAATGTTCTAGCACACTATCCCTTTACAAGGATTCATAAAAATGCTTTTGGAAAATTACAAACCTTTAGCTGTGGAGAAATCTGCTGAACCATATTGAAAGTCAGCGCATTGAGAAACTTGGGTCTGTTCAGCGTTATCACTCCTGCACAACCTTTTTTTTCCAGAAGTACGTCTTTTGCTGCTTCTGTGTGCTTAGACATTCTCTGAGTAAACAAAGAACAACTTTATGAGAAAATTCATTTTGTTTTCATTGCAAGCCCACATCAAAACATACATATCAAATATAAAACTTTCATATTAATGATAATACATGAATGGAGAACTAGGAATGTCAGACAAACATTTCTAAAGTTATTTAGACTCTATAGATAAAAAGCTTTCAAAGCAAATCATATATACTTCCTGAATTTTTAATTTTTTATTTATTAGTAAACTGAATCAAGTGATTTAGAATAGGGCCTAGTTCTAAAATTCCCTGGACTATAAAATACTCTTGAATCTTTTATCATTGCACTCTGAGTTCTGCATCAGGTGTTGAGAAAGCAAAAATGAATTAAAGAAGGTAAATAATTCTTACTATAGTAACTATGGACAACTTTTTAAAAAGGTGCTGAGAGTGACTATGATGCATATCAAGAAATAGGGAGGCGACAGCTGGGGCTAGTGGCACACACTTGTAATCCCAGTACCTGGGAGGCCGAGACAGGAGGATGGAAGGTTCATGAGCAGCCTCAGTTACTTAGTGAGGCCCTCCACAACTTTGTAAGACCCTGTTTCAAAATAAAGAATAAAAAATAGGGCTGGGGTATAACTCGGAGGTAGAATGCCCCTGGGTTCAATCTCCAGTACTGCAAAAAGGAAAAGAAAAAGAAGAAGAAAAAGGGAGATGAGAATTCTAGGTAGAAGAAGGAACAGCACATGGTAAGTCAGAAACAATGAATATCTGGAAATGGTATGATGACAAAAATTGGTGGAACAAAGTTAGGGGCATGCCTGTAATCCCAAGCTACTCAGAGGCTGGGGCAGGAGGATCACAATTTAGAGGCCACCCTGGTAACTTATTAACAAGATCCTGCCTCAAAATAGAGTTAAAAGAGGTGGGGGAGGGATGTAGTTCAGTAGTAGAGTGCTTGCCTGTCACGTGGGAGGCCCTGGGTTTAATCTTCTTTATCACAAAGAAAAGAGAGAGAAACAAAGACTGGTTATGGACACTGGTGGGATGATAGGAGCCTGAATAAGCATCTTGAAACCAGACTATAAAATTTGAGACGTGTATGTAATATAGTTGGGATGTAATTGCCTTTACACTTACTTAGAGCCTCACACAATCTACCTTTATCATCCAGTCTCAGAGTCTGTGTAATATTCAGTACTGAGTAATACAGTAACTGTAAAGAACGTGGGTTTAGCTACAAAATGGTTTTCCAGGATTCTGTCATGCACAACTATCAGTGCTCATGGCCACACCATGCTTAACACCCTCCTTTATCCAAGGACAATACTTTAAACCTCACATGGGAATACTGTGCAAAGTCAGTTTAAGTTGAAAAACTTTTAATTGGACTATACCAATTAAAACTAAATGGGACACTTAGTAACTATAATCTAATAAAACCCCCAAATCCATTGTTTGAAAGCATTAAGCAACATGTTTACACAACAATTATGTTCTCTGTCCCTCAATTTCTGATCCATGAAATAGGAATGAGGCCACAATCCCTTAAAATTCAGAAAATGTTCTAATTTTTTAAAAAGTGACACAGTACATATTACATAATAATATATATAATTACATAATTATATATATATATATATATATATATATAATCACCCCAAGTGAAGATGGGTCAGTACATTATATCAAATACTTTTATATTTCTGCAGTAAACCATGAACATTCATATCAGGATAAAGATAAAAAGAACTTCAGGTATGTTCAGGTGAGATTTTGCTACTAAATGCATTTACTACAAACTAACAAAAAAAAACTTTTAGAGGTTTTAAAACTACAGATATCTGTAGTATCTATCCCACAAGACTATAATGAGAATTGAGCTAATATATATGAAGTACTTAGACTAGCACCTGACAAAGTTAGTACTACAGCAGTTCCTTTCTAACTTGTTATTTTGATGTGCAAAATACTTGTTAGGTTCTCCCTCAGGAATATAAAAATGAGTAAAAATTAATTTTCTTACAATTTAAGCTTATGAGGTACTTATTGATAAGGTACAAATAGGTTATTTATATGCCATGTACTATGCCAGATTTTTAAATAGTAATCTTATTATTCATAAGCACTCTAGGGTACATTACTATTATCTTGATTTTACATATACCAAACAGGAGGCCACAAAAGGCCAAGTGACCTGCCCACAATTAAGCTGTGGACCCATGACTTCAGGCCAGGCATTCACACTTATCCATGCTCTGTGACCTCATGCCACCTCCCAAAGGCTGTCTGTCAACTCTTTACCCTAGAAATTGAGAACAATCATTTACCAAGGTCAATGAAAGCTGACATTTTAGTTACACATCATGAATTAGTAGAGCCAGCAAAACAAAGTCCAAACTCACCAAATGTTGCAGAATGACATTAGTTCTTTTGAATGAACTAAACCTGAAACACATGGAGAATACAATGAGCTCAGTAATGCGGACAGTCCTATCTCAATTTACAAATATTGTGTTGCCTTTTGCATAAGTCTCTTCCAAAAAGTTACTAGAACAAGAAGGAAAAAAGAAAAAAGATTTAATTATCATTCATTGTTGAGCATCATAGTGAAATTATATAGCTACTGTCAGAGAGTTTGGCATTTTCCTATAAAATTAAATATACTCTTACCATATAATCTAGCAATCCCATTCCTTGAGTTTTACCAAATGTGCTGAAAACTTACACACACACACACACACACACACACACACACACACACACGAATCTGCATATGAATGTTATGTTCACTTCATTTATAATTACCCAAATGTGAAAATAATCAAAATGTCCTTTTAAGGACAAACTAACTTTAGTATGTCCATACAAATAACAGTACACAGACAAAAAGAGAAATGAGGGGACTTCCGGGAAGATGGCGACTGAGAAAAGCGGGGCTTAAGAGCCCCGCTAACAACCAATCTCCATTACCACAAAATCAGCGCCTTTCATAGCCAGAAAACACCATCACCAGAGAAACAAAAAAATCACCAGGCTCCAGAGAGAAAGCGGATTGAGAACAGAGCTCAGAGCCACAGAGGAGATACACCGGCCTCACACCCGAGGACGCGGCAGCAGCACCATACTGCTGGCAGCAGCGGCGAGTTCACCAGACGGCTACAGCAAGCCGCCTCTGTGGAACAGCCAGGCGGGATTTTTCAGCACAGGGAGCATCTAAAGCTCCCAGTGGCTGAGCTCAGCACACGCTGCAGGGATTCAGAGTGGAACTCAAAACCAAGAAGAAATACGCCAGCCTCACGGCCGAGGGCGTAGCAGCAGCACCATGTTGCCACCGGCGGCAGCAGCAGCGAATTCACCAAGTCCAGTACAGCTACATCTGCGTACTCAAGAACAGTGAGTCAAATTGCAGGCCACAGAGGAGAAATCCCAGTACTGTACTTCCTGGGACTTGACCCAGTGGGGGAGTGGCGGTGGCAGAGATATCACACCATAGGAGAACGTGCAACCTGGCACCCCCCACAGTCTAAAGCAGCCTCTATCGACTCTCTGGGTCGGAGACTCTGTGATACAACCCAGTAAAGGAGTAGTGGGGTCTGAGATACTACTGACTCGAGATCCAGAACACCTTAAGTGAAGTCATAGTGACCCAAGGGAAGAACCCAGAGAAGGCACAAACTTCCGAAATCATGAGAAAGAGGAATAACACTGGAGCAATGAATGCCCACAACCCCACAACATCAGAACCCGATAAAACAGAAAATCAGAGATTTCTAGAACATCAAATCAGGAAAATAACTGCAGAAATAATAGAGGTGCTTCGAAAAGAACTCAGAGAGAGCCAAAAAGAGATAAAGGATGCAATTAATGAAGTAAAGGCCTCAATTCAAAGCACAAACAACCGATTAGACCACATGGAGAACAGAATCTCGCTCTTAGAAGATGATCATTCCAAAAATGAACGCATAGTTTCTAATCTAGAAAACAATATCCGACAGCAGGAATCTGACATTGAAGAAATATGGGCCCATTTTAAGAGAGCTAACCTAAGAATAATTGGAAAAGAGGAGGGAAAAGAAAGTGGAACCAAAGGGATCAACAATCTCTTCAAGGAAGTAATAGCAGAAAATTTTCCAAACATAAAGCAAAAGGTTGATACACAGGTCCAGGAAACTTATAGAACTCCCTTTAGACAGGATCGGAGAAGAGGATCCCCACGCCACATAATTGTCAAAATGGCCACTGTGGAAGCCAAGCAGAGAATCTTAAAGGCAACAAAAACAAAGGGCCAAGTGACATTCAGAGTTAAACCAATTAGAATCACTCCAGACTTCCCAAACCAAGTCATGAGAGCCAGAAGGGCTTGGAGTAACATATTCCAAACTCTGAAAGAAAACAACTTCCAGCCAAAAATTTCCTACCCAGCAAAACTTTCTATCAAATTAGATGGAGAAATAAGAAGCTTCCACGACAAACAGAAACTGAAGGAATTTATGTCTTCAAAACCAGCACTAGAGAAAATACTCAAAGAGATTAACTACAAAGAAAAAATAGGTAACACACACCAGAACCAGAGAAACAAGAGTTTCCATCCAACAGACAACTAAGATTGGTTATCTGTGGAGATTAATTATTTATGTTAGTCTTTTACCTATCTCGAAATGATATTGTTTGCCTTTATTGTTGTTAATTTTTAGGATTTCTAGTTGGAATATTAATATACCTTCAGATATAGTATTTGGAAATATTTTATCCCATTCTATCAGTAACTTTTAACTCTTTTTACATTGTCTTTGGATATACAATATTTTTATTTTTTAGGGAGTTTTTTTACCCTTTTGTTGCCTGTGCCATTGAAATCATATCCAAGAAATCACTGCCAATTTCAATGTTGTGAGGTTTTATGACCCAGATTTTCTCCTAAAAGTTAATAGTCTTAAGATTTATATTTAGGTCTTTTATCTATTTTGAGTTAATATTCGTATATGGGATTAGGTAAGGGTCCAATTTTATTCTTTTCCATGTAATTATTATTTTTCAACAATATTTAGTTACAAGATTATTATTTCCACCACCAAATGTTCGTGGAAACCTTGTCAAAAATAACTTGACAATATAGGGAAGAATTTAGCTCTAGGCTTTTATTTAACTCCAATGGTTCATATATCTGCCTTTAGAATAGTACTACACTGTTTCAATTATTGTAGCTTTATATGGTTTGAAATCAGAAAATATATATCTTCTAGCTTTGTTCTTTTTCAAGATCATTTTGGGTATCTAGAGTCCATATTCCATATTAGGATAGATTTTTTTTCTGAAAAATAAATATATAACCGGGCGTGGTGGCGCACGCTTGTAATCCCCGTGCTTGGGAGGCGGAGACAGGAGGATCGCGCAGGTTGGAAGCCAGCCGTGCTGGCGTAAGAGACCCCGTTTCTAAAATATAAAATAGGTCTAGGAGTGTAGCCCGGAGGAAGAAGGGCTTCCAGGAACCCCAGTACCACCAAATATATATATATTAGTGTCACCTAAAAAAATAGAAAAAAAATATTCTCTGGTAAGAAAGAAAGTAAAAAGAAATATTGAAATGTTATCTTTAAGTCATCAAAAGCTTGGTATCAAGCCGGGCGTGGTGGCGCACGCTTGTAATCCCAGCATTCGGGAGGCTGAGACCTGGAGGATCGCGGTTTGCGGACAGCCTCAGCTATTTAGTGAGGCCCTTTGCAACTCAGTGAGACCCGGTTTCAAAATAAAGAATAAAAAATAAGGCAGGGGGTGTAGCTCAGAGGTCAAATGCCCCTGAGTTCCATCCCCAGATCTGCAAAAAAAACAAAAATTAAAAAAAAAAAGCTTGGTATCAGACAAATGAAACTGTTATGTGAGATTATCATTTTTAATTTTGGATAAATTGCTATAATACTAGATGTCAACCACTAAGCCAAGCATGGGAGGGAGGGATGGGGAGAGAATGGGGTGGGGATCGGGTGGGGGCTGACTGGGCGATGTGTGCATGTATGTCTACAAAAGTTTGTATCCCACTATGATGTATGAATACAGTGCACCAATAAAAAAAAATGAGCCATCAAAACACACACACACACACACACATACACACACACACACACCCCTTAAATGTATACTACAAAGTAAAAAAACTATAAAGACTACATATTATATGATTTCAAGTATATGGAATTCTGAAAAAGGCAAAATTATGGTGTCAAAAGGTCAGTACCTGCCAAAGTTTGGGGGAAGAAAAAAAGGATGAATTGCTGAAACAGAAGATCTTTAGGGTAGTGATAATCTGTATTATATGGTGATAACGCACACATGACATGTTATACATTTGTCAAAATTTTCTGGTCAAATTTTCTGTAAACCTAAAAACGCTCTAGAAGATAGTCTTAATTTTTTAAAAGAGTTTGGTAAGGATGCAATAAAACAGACATTCTTAGACATTGCTGAGAGAAATATTAATTAGTATTGCAGTATGAAAATAGTAAGCAGTATGAAAATATAGATTCACAATCTTTAAAAAAAATTAGATGGGCATGGTGGCCCACCACATCTGTAGTCCCAGCTACTTGAGAGGTTGAAGCAGGAGAATCACTGGAGCCCAGGAGTTTGAGGCCAGCCTGTTCAACATAGCAAGACCCATCACATTAAAAAACAACAATAATATAAATACTAATTTCCTTTGACCTGGTAATTTCACAGCACTTGCAAAGTTTGGTTCATAAAGATGTTCACAACAATTATTTACAAGAAGAAATAATTCAAATAGAGAAATATTTTTTTAATTGTGTCATCTCTACAGAGCCATTAGACAACCCCTAAAATACCTGTTTAAAATATTTAAATATGAGCCAGGCGTGGTGATGCATGCTTGTAATCCAGAGGCAGAGACTGGAGGATCCTGGTTGACAGACAGCCGCGGCTACTTAGCAAGGCCCTTCACAACTCAGTGAGACACTGTTTCAATATAAAGAATAAAAATAGGACTGGGGGTATAGCTTGGAGGTAGAATGCCCCTGGGTTCCATCCCTAGTACTACAAAAAAAAAAAAAAAAAATTTAAATACAGAGCCAGGCGTGGTGGTGCATTCTTATAATCCCAGCATTTGGGAAGCTGAGACAGGAGGATCACAGTTTGCATTTGGGAGGCTGAGACAGGAGAATCATGGCTCGCAGACAGCCTCAGCTACTTAATGAGGCCCTTTGCAACTCAGTGAGACCCTGTTTCAATATAAAGAATAAAAAATAGGACTGGGGTTTAGCTTGGGGGTAGAATGCCCCTGGGTGGTTCCACCCCCAGTACCATATATATATATATATATATATACCACCATGTATATACATATATATGTATATATACCATATATATGTAATATATATACCACCATGTATATACACATATATGTATATGCCATATATATGTATATATATGTATATATGTATATATACCACCAATATATATACATATATTATATGTATATATATTAAAATATGTGTGAAAAATAGTTTTATATGTATGAAAAATAGTTAAATATGTATGAAAAATATATTTAAATATGTATGAAAATCTTATATGTATATATAAATATGTATGAAAAATAGTTATGACAGAAATTATAAAAAGAGAGCAAGCTACAAAATAAATACAAGCCATTTCTAATACTGTTGTTTTGAAAGTGTTGTGGTAGGAATACAAAGCTAGACACAGCATAGCAAAAGTGATCAATAATAACAGATGCCAGAATGGGGAAGGAGGGCATGAGAAAGGGCATGAAGAAACGTGGAGCACTGAAAACTACATGCAGCTGGGCAGGGTGGCGCACACTTGTAATCCCAGCATTTGGGAGGCTGAGACCGGAGGATCGTGGTTCATGGACAGCCTCAGCTACTTAGTGAGGCCCTTTGCAACTCAGTGAGACCCTATTTCAAAATAAAGAATAAAAAATTAGGCAGGGAGTATAGCTCAGAGGTCAAATACCTCTGGGTTCCATCCCCATACCCGCAAAAAAACAAAACCAAACCAAAAAAAAGAAAACTGTATGAAGATGATGGTTACAGACCTGCATATTCATGTAAAGGTTAATGAAGCTATGAACTCCAGAGTGGTATGTTGAAGTACCTTATGTAAATGATCACTAAGAAAGTAGAACCAATGGAGCAGAAGAGAAGACTTGGAAACAAATCTGCACACAAAATTAATTTTGAACACAAAGGCTAAAAACATGCACTGGAAAAAAGATAGCCTGTTCAACAAATGGTGTTGGCAAAACTGGTTAACCATGTGCAGAAAAATGAAAATAAACCCCACTTTCTCACCCTGCACAAGAGTCCATTCAAAATGGATCAAAGACTTCGAAATCAGACCAGAGACCTTGCAGCTCCTTGAAGAGGGCATAGGTCCAACACTGCAACAAATAGGCACAGGTAAAAAGTTTCTCAAGAAGATCCCAAAGGCACAAAAACCTAAAAGGCAAGCCTGGAGTGGTGGCGCACGCTTGTAATGCCAGCATTTGGGAGACTGAGACAGGAGGATCCGGGTTCTCAGCCAGCCTCAGCTACTTAGTAAGGCCCTTTGCAACTCAGTGAGACCCTGTTTCAAAATAAGGAACAAAAAATAGGGCTGGGGGTGTATCTTGGAGGTAGAATGCCCCTAAGTTCCATCTCCAATACTGAAAAAAAAAACAAAAAAACTGAAAGGCAGAACAATACATGGGATTTCATGAAACTGAAGAGCTTCTGTACAGCAAAATTCTATCAAGAACCTCAAAAGAGAGTTGACAGAATGGGAGAGAATTTTTGCCAACTATTCCTCTAATAGAGGACTAATATCTAGACTATACAAAAAACTCAAGAAACTCACCACTAAGAAAACAAATAATTCAATCAAAATGGGCAAGTGAACCAAAGAGATGCTTCACAAAAGAAGAAATTCAAATGGCCAATAAATGCATGAGAAAATGCAAAATGCTCAACATCCCTGGCCATCAGAGAGATGCAAATCAAAACTACCCTGAAATTTCACCTAACTCCAACTAGAATGGCAATCATTCAAAACACAAACAACAACAAATACTGATGAGGATACAGAGAAGTGGGAACTCTAATACTTTGTTGGCAGGATTGCAAATTAGTACAACCACTTTGGAAAACAGTATGGAGGATCCTCAGAAGAATGAGAACGAACCTACCATTTGACTCAGCAATACCACTTCTGGGTATCTACCCAAAAGAATAAAAACCTAACTACAAACTAATGCATGCTTATCTATGTTCATAGCTGCACAATTCACCATAGCCAAACTATGGAACGAGCCAAGATGTCCATCAACAGATGAATGGATTACAAAACTGTGGGATAGTACACAATGGGATTTTTTTATTCAGTCATAAAGAAAAAAAAAATCACATCATTCACAGGGAAATGGATGGAACTGGAGAACATAATGCTAAGTGAGATTAGTCAGTCACAAAAAGTAAGAAATCAAATGTTCTCCCTAATATGCAGAAGCTGGGGAGAAAAGGGGTCATAGGAGAAACACTAGACAAAGGAGAAGAACCCGTAGATGAACAAATAAGGAGGCCTAATGGGGGATGATGGGAGGGGGAAAGAGGGAAATTCCCTAATATATCAAAGTCAATCACTAAGCCAAACACGAGAAGGAGGGAGGAGGGAGGGACTGGGGTAGGAACTGGGGAAGGGCTAAATGAATGATGTGTGCATGTATATCTCTACCATCTTGTACCCCAATAAGATGCATGACAACATATGCATACCTATGTTCATGGAAGCACATTTCGTAATAGCCAAAATAAGGAGCCAACCTAGGTCTCCATCCAGATGAATGGATTGCAAAATTAAGGCAAATTCACACAATGAAATTCTACTCAGCTATAAAGAAGAAGGAAATCATGTCATTCACAAGAGGATGGAAAGACCTAGAGAACATTAAGTGAGATCAGCTAAGCACAGAAAGAGAAGGGACATATTTTCTCTAATATACCCAAACTAAGGACTATTAGAATACCAGAGTGACTCCAGATAATGGAGGGGAAACCTCAGCAAGGCTGAAATGGAAAGGTAGGAGAAGAAGGATGAGGTTGATTAATTAGGAGGAGCTACATCCAAATATGTGTAAAAGTATGAATGTAGCATGGTCAACCTGGACACTCATTGTTGGGAGGGGGTAAGGGGAAGTTGGGGGAGAGGGCACCAGGCACAGTCTGAATGCATGCCATTTTCAATAAGAACCACATAAAAGAAGAAAATATTAAAAGAAAAAAGTAGCATTACCATTGTTACCACCTGTAATCATATCTTAGATGACTGAACTTATAAAAATATTTGTGACTTTTCAGAACTTACTTTCCTTTATTATATTTACTTGAATAAAACTACAAAAAAGGGAAAGCACCTATATGTTTAAATCAGTCTCACTTCACATTCCTGGACTAACATATTTCAAAACTGTCTTACTACAAGTAAAATATTCTTATACTAGTTTTATACTAGTGACTTCCTAGCTTGTCTGCACAGCTTAGAATCACCAGGGACTCTCATAAAAATTCCAAAGCCCCGATCATACCACTTTTTAATTCTGGAGGTGGAATACCAGCATAGTTTGAAGCTCCAACAAAGTTGTCATTAAATCAATACTTTGACTCAATTTTACTTTTTGGGAAATTCAATCACAAAATGTAAGAGCTGCATGTGCTTAGCATGTGCAAGGCCTTGGGTTTAATTCTCAGCACAGCCAAAAGAAGAAGAGAGGAGGAGGAGGAGGAGGAGGAGGAGGAGGAGGAGGAGGAGGAGGAGGAGGAGGAGGAGGAGGAGGAGGAGAGGAGGAAGAAGAAAGTAAGTTTAAGAGGTAATTTCTTTACATCCAGAAAGATTTATAATTTCTAAATGAGACCAGTACCCAAATGTCAGCTCAGGGTTTAAATAACATGCTATCAGAGAGACAAATCTTAAGTGACAGTTTAACTAATACCTGCAGCCCAAGAAGAAATAGAAAACACAGACCTACCTTCAAGTCCCAGTTTTATTTATGAGATAGTTTTATTTCAGTCAGAGAAGGTCAAGAAAAATCTACCAAATCCAAGTGCAAACCACTGGGCAAAGCATTCATAAGTCACAAAGATCCCTGGACAAACTATTACTAGGGGAACAACCAAGCACAACCAAATTCCTTGCTAGAGTCTATACAATCATATTGTTTCTGTCTAGTTCAATTTATACTTCACAGTTATTTAAAAGTCTGATATTGGAGCCAGGTGTGGTGGCGCACGCTTATTGTAATCCCAGTACTTGGGAGGCTGAGACAGGATTGCAAGTTCACTGGCCAACCTCAGCAGCTTAGTGAGGCTCTCTGCAACTTACTGAGACCCTGTTTAAAATTTAAAAATAAAATAGGGCTGGAGGTGTAGCTCAAAGAGAGAATCCCCCTGGGTTCAATCCCCAGTGCCAAAAAAAAAAGAAAGGAAAGAAAATCTGATTTGGGGACTGGGTCTATACATACAATTCAGTGGTAGAGAACTCACCTAGCATATGTGAGGCCTTGGTTCAATCTCCAGCACCACAAATAAAATTGAATAAAATAAAATTTTAATAACTTTTATGTCTAAAAACATGTATTTGAGAATTTAGAGTACCCAAGTAATTGTGAATTTATGGTCTTCTCTTTCCTTTTTATTGGCCCCCAAACTGACACCTGGTGGAGAGGAAGAAGCCATGCACATCACAGTTGCTGCCAACTTACTCACTTTCTCATCAGGCTTCAATTCCTTCAGGTGACAAAAACTTGGTCCCTGGAGTTCTCAAAGTGTGGTCCCAGGACCAGCACCAGGTCCCAGGAACAGCATGCCTTGTAAACATGTTAAAAGGGCAAATTATTTGTTCACCACAGACCTACTGAGCAAATTCTCCAGTAAAATCAATTGTCTTAGAAGGATGAGAACTTTGTCATTTATCCAATTATGTCTGTTCTAATAAAATTATTTTATAGTGAAACAAACATAGGCTTATAAAATTAACGTTTACATGTAACTGTTAAGCAAAAAGATAATATAATGAAAGTAATACTTAAAGATTATTACACCAGAAGTTGGCAGGTCTAGGAGATTAATTCAGGCACACGCTGATGGAGAGAAGCTGTAGACATAAAAAGGAATGGTTTATTGAGGTATGAAGTAAAAACTCAATGGACAAAACATGTCAAAAATGACTAAGATTTCAAGTGAGGATAGCTAAGAGAATATAGGTACTAAAAAGTTTAGAAAGGAAACCAGCTGGTTTGTAGGATGAAATATAATTTTGGTTTTTAATTTGTATGAAACATTTAGCAAAAAGTGGAGAAAAAAAGACTTGGGCCTGAAAGAAAAGTTAGGACTAAAGACTTTTCAGGAAGTCACGCACACACAGCATCATAGAGGCAGGAAGACATCTTCACTATCTGTAAGAAATAAATATGAAGGCTGCAGTTGAAAACTAGTAGACAGAAGGCTGGCATCAGTTATGAAAATGTGCTTTTTGTTGTTGTCATCATTATTAGTCTAGTCAGCACAGTATTTTAAATCTGCAAACATTTGAAAACCAAGAGATATCACTTAGAAATGCAAATATTCTTTTTTTTTTTTTTTTTTTTTTAGAATTCCAGGGGGAAAAAAGGTGATTATGGAAACTGTGGATCTATATTCTAGAGTGTCAACAATGCCCCAGACTGAATGAGAAGCTGCCTCCTCTTAGAAGGTTCTTTCCCAGGCTACCATTCCCACGGGTCCCCACCATGGTCATCTAGCCAGCAGATTTAAGGTCGATCTGGCAATCACATAGAACCCACTCAAACCGCGAAGAAGGTAAGTCCATGAATTAAGTTCCCGCAAAATTTACAAGTGATATAAGTTTGAGAGTGTTGTATAATTTGAGTCAGCAGGAAGAGGTAAAGTTTAGGAGTGTGGGAGAACTTCAACGACTTTAGGAATCAAGAAGAATGGCAGTGCCGAAAGAAAGAGATGCAGGGTAAGGCCTGAACATCCACACAAACGGGTATGTGACATGCAGCGGAGACATCCAGAGGGTTGTGAGCAGAACTAGGGCTCAGGGTAAATCAGGTCAGACCCACAAATTTGAGAGTTATCTTCAGAGATGTGATCTGAGAACAACAACAAAAAAATGTCAAAGGGCTGAACAGGCACTGGGAGAAGATAAATAGTGGAGAGTGGAATTAGGAACCTAAGACAGTGCCAGGGAGGCCGGAGTTGAAGTGAGGTTGCTCAACTACTTCAACGGTGGCACACAGACCTTTTTAACCTCAAAGAAATCTTCTGTTGATCCTATTGTCTTACACATTTGTGGTTTAGACTATTATAGACTGGATGCCCTTTGCCCCAGGACCTGTTTTGCTACACCAATAACCACTGCAGGGCTGGATCTGGAAAAAGCATCGTTGAGCAAAGCCTGCAAACCAGTCTAGGTAAAATCTCTTGGTTTTTAAATGTTTGCCCCAGCTAGTCAGTGTCCATCTTCAAAAACAGAGCCCAATAAACCCAAACTGATCTGTGGCATGACCGATTCTTTCCCAACTCAGTTAACTTTCTTAAAAACATGTGTTTCCATTTTGTTTATCAAATAATTTGGTATTTGCTGACATCAAGAAAGCAGCAACGATTATATGCACTGTTATTCTTAGTAGTTACATTTATTCATGAGACCGTTTGAGGTGCAGGTAATAATTTTAAGGCACTAAGAAAACAAAACAAAAAAATGTAACTCTTCAATGTCTAACAGACATTTCAGAATCAGGTCAATGGATACAACGTTAGACAACTAGACACTTCCCCTGAAAGAGTAACTAAGTAACAATTCTTAAGTCAAAGAAACAAACACTCCCCATTTCTTTGCAGAAAACCCCCAAAGCAAACAGGCAAAAAGAACCTGCTCAAAAATGGGCTTCCCTTCAAGTGGGCACAGCTGCTTTTTGGTACTATATAAGGACAGGCAACCGGCTTCAAGACTGATGAGGTCTAAATTTCTAAAATGATTGCTACCAGATTTCTTCTGCTGAGCCCAAACTTCGGTGCGCAGCACTTTCCAAAAGTATGTTTGCACACATACTCCACTATGCCACGTTAAATGTCCACTACACTGCCCTGTGATTTCCAGACATATGTAGCAAAGCTGGAGCCTATGATAAAGCCAAGCACTCAGGTGCAACAACTAGCAAATACGGGCTTGTTAACCTGCACAAAACGTGTCACACAACAATTTACACTTCGTTGAATCCCTAGGCGTCCTTAAACTGCACCCCGCCTTTAAGAAAAGAAATAGGAGCCAAGTGGAATGAAAGTCACGCTGGAAGCAGGTCAAGGCTGAACACGAGCCCGAGCGGCAGAAAGGAAGGTGCCGCGGGAGGGAGAGCCCAAGGCGAGCGACTCCAGCTCCGAGCCTCCGCTCGCCGCTCGCTCGCTCACCTGAACATAAGCCTCCATGCATCCTGCTGCCCCATCGCCGACAAAAAAATAATAATAATCCGGAGCTAAAGCAACCGTGAAAGACGCACCGGTTCGTTTCCCACGTCAGACCCGCCCACAGTCGCCCAGCTCCCTCAGGCACCGAAGGACACAGATGGCAAGTCCTCCGAGCGCCCAGAGCAGCCCGCGGCGCGCCCTTCCGCTGCCGGGGCGGGGCCACAACCGCGGCAGGAGGAAATGGCCGAAGATTGACAGGCTGGGGCGGGGCGGGGCCAGGGGCGGGGCCGCGTGCTGGGTGGAGTCAGGGAGAGGCGGGGCCAGGGAGGGGAAGGGTCCGGGAGGGGAGGGATGGGCGGGGCCAGCGGTGGGTGGGACCTGGGGCGGGGCGGAGAGAAAGTTGAGGCCGGGCGCTGGGAGAGACAGGAGAGGGCACTGGATCGGATTAGCAGGAAAGAAACATTGCCCTCTAGAGGCTGTCTTGTGTCTTGGGAAAGGCCCGCTGTTCCTCTAAGCCTGGCCTGCAATTTGACCAACAGGAATTAAAGTGAAAGACTGCTGGATTTTTAATAATTTTTAATTAAAAATATAACTTTAATATTTTGGAGAATTAAACATATGAGGTACACTTGATGTCAGGGAGATATCAATGTAGTTTATTTCTAACCCAGCGTAGCTGAACTTTAACATTATAATGGGCACTTACTAGTTTTCTTGGGATATAAATCCCCCACTCTTCCTCATTGACAGACAAGAACACCTGATTAAGAGGTGACAAATATGTCCTCACCAGCCAAACTAAAAATGGTTATCATGAGTACATAATTCAAAAAGTAGTTCACTCAAGTGAAACCAAGAATTGTGTGTGTGTGTGTGTGTGTGTGTGTGGTATTGGGGGTGGAACCCAGGGGCTTTCTACCTCCGGGCTATACATCCAGACCTATTTTTTTATATTTTATTTGGAAACAGGGTCCGGTCTCACTAAGTTGCTGAGAGCCTCACTAAGTAGCTGAGGCTGGCTTTGAACCTGTGTGATCCTCCTTTCTCAGCCTCCCAAGCACAGGGATTATAAGCCTGCGCCACCATGCCAGTCTCTGAAACCAAGATTTAACTAAATCATTAGTGTCCACTGTGGACTTGCTTCAAGATCCACCCAGATGTCTAGCAGTACACATTTAATCATGATAAAGTATTCACATATTTATCATAAATGAGGAATTCAGTGAAGAATTTCAGAAAGGGGAAAATCTGTGGAGTTTTGTGGGACTTTGTTGTTTTTGTTTTTGGTGTATATGTGGTAGTATGTGGTGGGGACTGGAGTTATTAACTCCTTTTTATTTAAAAAGATAACACTAGCAAAACTTTGATCAAGCAGGGCATGGTAGTGTACACTTTTGATCTCAGCACTTAGGAGGCTGAGACAGGAGGATTACAAGTTCATGGCCAGCCTCAGCAACTTAGCAAGGCCTTTTCCAACTTAGTTAGACCCTATTCAAAATAAAAAATTAAAGAGCGTTGGGGGTGTAGCTCAGAAGTAGAATGTCCCTGGGTTCAATCCCCAGTAACACATACATACACACACACAAACACACACACACACACACACACACACACACACACACGATTGTTCAAAAATTACATTTTTTGATCAAATATAATAACTAAATGCTCATGAACAGACAAAAAACAGAAGTCAAACAAAGAACTCCCAAGCTGCACTCCAATTCATAATAAACTACAGGCAATCACCACTTGACATCACATCTGATATATTCATGCCTCATTCATTGAGTACAAGAATGCATGGGTCATCCTGTCCAGCATAGTTTACTGAAAAGTGTTTGGGCTTTCCTGTTACAGCCTGAGATTCAATTTTTCCTTGTCCCTGTAGCTTTATGAACACGCAATCTGTGTCTCACAAGACTCCTTACTTAGAAGGGCCCTGGTTTGGTTGATTTAATACTCTGCTTTTATTTTTTAACAAGAGACCCAACATTTTCATTTTGTACTAGGCCTCCATATTATATGATCAGCCTTGCCCCAGCATCAGTATCCATTTTAGAACACAGATACCCCCTGTCTGTTGCCTTCCAACCCTCCCACCTCCTTAGCAACCCTTAGTCTACTTTTTGTCTCTATTATATTTGCTTACCTAGAATCATAAAAATAGAATCATGTAATAGGTGGTCTTTTGCACCTGGCTTCTTTCACTCAGCAGAGTTTTGGGGGTTCGTTTATATCAACATTTCATTTCTTTTTAATACTTCATCTTTTTCTTGATGAATAATACTTCACTGTGTGGATATGTAACTTTTTATCCTTCATCAGTTGATGGACAAGGTTGTTTCCACTTTGGGGCTATGAATAGTCATGTACACGTTTTTATGAAGACTATGTTTTCATTTCTTTGGGGCACATACCTAGGGGTGGCATTGTTGGGTCCTATGGTAACTGTGTGTGGTTCTAGGGGAAGGATTTATTACACCTAATAGTATGCTTTAAATAGGTGAGTTATATGGTATATGAATAACATCCAGAACTTTTTTAAAGAGAATTCTGTTTGCTCCATATCCTCAGCAATGCTTTGTGATGTCAGTCTTTTTAATTTTAGTCATCTAGGGTATGGGTAGTATTATTTCCTTAAGTCTTTCATTTTCATTTTCCTGATGACTAAAGATGGTGAACACTTTTTCATGTGCTTATTTCCTTCTTTTGTAAAATGCCTATTCAAATTTTTTGCCTATATTTAAAACGGGTTACCTTTATTATTGTTGATATTATAACTATTCATTCCTATTACAAATTATTTGGAAATTTTAGCAGCTTAAAGCAATAAGTGTGTGTGTGTGTGTGTGTGTGTGTGTGTGTGTGTGTGCGCGCGCGCGCTCGTGAGCATGTATAGGGTATTGAACCCAGGGACATTCTACTTCTGTCCTACATCCCCAGCCTGATTTTTTTTTTTTTTGAAACAGAGTCTCACTAAGTTGTTGAGAGTTTCACTACTTACTGTTCTCAAACCTGAGATCTTCCTGACTCAGCTTCCCAAGTACTGGGATTACAAGTGAGCACCAGAGCGCCCAGCAGCAGTAAGCATTTATTATTTTTCACAGATCTGAGGCTCGGGAATCAGGGCGAGCTGGTTAGCCAGACGGTTCTTCACGAGGCTTCAAAGTGTTGGCTGAGACTGCAGTCATCTGAAGGAGGCAGGAGGCGCCACTTCCAGACTCACGTGGCTCCTTGCCAGCCGAGCCTGCTGTAGGGCTGCTCTCACCATAGCATCTGGCTTCCTCCAGAGTAAGAGATGCTAGAGAGAGAACCATCAAGGCAGAAACCGTACTATGTTTTTTATACCATCACTACTGTTTATTCTATTGGCCACACAAAACAACGCTGGTACACTAATGGGAGGGTACGAATACTAAGAGGTAACGATCCTTGACGGTCATTTGGAGACTGGCTATCATACTTAGGTTTTGGTCTTGTTTGTAATGCCAATTAATCATCAAGGCATAACAATTATTTCTTTGTCAGACCTCTTAGATTTGCCCTATGTGTTCGTCAGATTTTCAGCACTGTGGCCAAAATACCTGACAAGAACAACTTAGTGAAAGAATAGTTTATTTGGCTCACAGTTCAGAGGTTTAGTCCCCGACTGGCCAACCCTAAGGCAGACACACCACGGCTAAAGGGTGTGGCTGAGGAAAGCTACTCAGGGCAGCTGGGAAAGAGTGGGAAAGACAGATAGACAGACACAGAGACAGAGGATAGAAATGGTTAGAAATGGCAACTCAGTTACTCTGGCTCCTAGGAGCTCCAAATAGGCACTGCCAAAGAAATCAACCTGCCACCTGCCTGTGGGCTGGCATAGGTCTCCACACTTAGATCCCATCCCCATGTGTTCACAGACGCCCAGACCCTTATTCTAGCTTCTTGGCAGTAGTGCTTGCGTCCCAGAAGGCCTGTGCCTCGTGCCCCTCAGGCTGCTCCTCCCAAGGCTGAGGCTGCCTGCTGTACCTGGCATCACCAGAGTTGCCCTCCTAGCCCTGCTGTGTACCATAGTTCATCGATATTCTGACGATTACTCTTACTACTTTGTATGCATTTGCTAGTCATTTTTGTAGCCTAACAAACAGGACTGGCCCATGTGCACCATGATGGCACTCTTAAAAAGACCACATAGAGCTCAACGCAGTGGCACATGCCTGTAATCTCAGAATTTGGCAAGGATTGTAGGCTCGAGGCCAGCATTTGGTAACTTGGTGAGACTGTGTTTCTAGTGTTTTTTGTTTGTTTGTTTGGTTGGTTGGTTGGGTTTTTTTTCAGTACTAGGGATGGAACCCAGGGGCATTCTACCTCCATGATACACCCCCAGCCCTATTTTTTATTCTTTTTTTTTTTAAAACAGGGTCTCACTGAGGTGCAAAGGGCCTCACTAAGCAGCCGAGGCTGTCCATGAACCATGATCCTCCTGTCTCAGCCTCCCAAATGCTGGGATTACAAGTGTGGGCCACCCCGCCCCGCTGAGACTGTGTTTCTAAACAAAAGATAAAAAGGCCTGAAAATACAGCTCAGTGGTAGAGGCCCTGGGTTTAATCCCCAGTACCATGCATACACACAGAGGATTACATAGAACAAAATTGGATCTGAAAAACCTGAGAAGTGGAGCCACATCTGGAGGACCTTTCTTCATGGATTCGCACCCAGATTTTTGGGTGTTTGCTTCTCTCTTGGTGCTCTGTCTGGCTGTGGTAGGACTATTATGTCACAGGTAATATGTTGGGTCCTGGAGCTTACATGGTGCTTGGGAAGCACTTAGTAGGTCTCATTTCAGAGTCCAGGAATTGGAGAAAGCGTCCCAGAAGAAGTGACCATTTTACATGGAGAAAATCTGCACTATTGGAGTGTAAGAGAACCAGTGTTCTGACAGTGACACCAGAGAGAAAGAGAGGAAGCAGGTCACCTTAAGGGATTTAAGCAGAAATATGACATAATCTGATTTGGGTTCTCGCAGTATGACCTGAAGCATGCCCAGGGGAACGGAAGAAACACATCTGTTCTCCAAACTCCTATATCTTTCCTTTACCTTCATACTAATTTGACTTGCGAGAGGATTTGGCTATCTTGGTTTGTTTAATCTCAACTTTACTTCATGATATCTTCCCACAAAAGCACTTAAAAATAGTTGTTGTTTGTATGTCACACTTGCTGACCAGCCAATCTGTTTCCCAATTTCTGAACCCAGCAGAGAAATCTGATCCATTTTATGTACCTTTTTTGAGCTATGAATGGGCCATCCTGGATAAAGAAATCATGAGATTTAATAATCTGGTTAGGGAGCTGGGCATGGTAGCACACGCTTGTAACCCCAGCATTCGGGAGGCTGAGACTGGAGGATCATGATTTGTGGCCAGCCTCAGCTACTTAGTGAGGCCCTCCGCAACTTGGTGACACCTTGTTTCAAAATAAAGAATAAAAAAATAGGGCAAGGGTGTAGCTCAGAGGTTGAATACCCCCCTGGGTTCCATCCTCAGACTAATAATAATAATAATAATAATAATAATAATAATAATGATCTGGTTAGGTACTGGGGGTCTGGCAGGCAATGATGGCTTATTTCTCGGATCAACCAATATCCATGCTCAGAGCAGTGATTCAAATAACAGCTGATGAAGACAGGAGCACAAATAACAAAAAAAAAATTTAAGAGATGGTTTCATTAGGGAAAATGTATGTAGATATGTAGAAACATTTGAGGAGAATGTACACTCAAAATGTCAATCACTAAGTCAAGCACGGAGGGGGGGAAGGGAAAGGAATGGGGTAGGGAGGGGTAGGGTTTAATGGGGTGATGTGTGCATGTATATCTTCACAAGCTTTTTAATTCCATTAAGATGTATGAAGTCAATGCACCAATAAAAAAATTTTTTTAATTAAAAAAAACGTCAACCGTGGTTATCCTTGGGTGGTGGTATAAATGTGAATGACTCATTTATTATCTGTAGCTATTTATATTTCCTATTGTTTTACTTGAGAACATATAGTTGTTTTGTAACAAAAATAAGTGTGTGGCTTTTGAGGAAATAAGAGACATTGCATGTACTCTTCCTTTTTTATGGGTAATTCCCACAATTAACTTTTAGACAAGTTTTTTCTTTCACATATGCATTCAGTTTCTAGTGAGTTGTTGCCAGGTGGTGACTATATCACATCAAAGAAGATTGAAGGCCTTAATTTTTTCCATAATATAGCCCTCTAAATCAGATGTTTTAGAGAAAAGCTTTAATATTTTATTTTATTTTCTATATCACATGTCAAAATATTCCTTAACTTAAAATGCATGACACAGAGCTAGGCATGGTGGCACATGCTTGTAATCCCAGCATTTGGGAGGCTGAGACAGGAGGATCGTGGTTCAAGGACAGCCTAGGCTACTCAGTGAGGCCCTTTGCAACCTAGTGAGTCCCTATTTCAAAATAAAGAATAAAAAATAGGGCTGGGGGTGTAGCTTGGAGGTAGAATACCCCTAGATTTTATCCCTAGTACGGCAAAAAAAAAAAAAAGACACATTCACAACATAAGGTTCTGTATTGTATTTTCAAAGAACACAAGTCTTAGTGTGTAGTAATCAGTATGGCATCTATTTGTAAATCACAAATAATTTGCATTTATGCAGTGTCACCTTCTGTTGGGCATTAAAAATATTTGTAGTGTGCAGATACAGCTTTGAGAATTTAAATTTAGCAATAAATATTTAAAAGTGCCACTAAGATATCCCCAAATAAAGGAACAAGTAAACCAACCTTTCCTGCCAAATTTAAGTTTGTTTACAAATTCTGTCATGTTAGCCACTCCTGTGGGAATCTGGATAACCAGCAAGATTCTTCATAATAACTATAGTACTAAACTCTTCCGGGTTTCCCCAGACTTATTTGTAGGTGTGTATACATGGCAGTAACAGTAGATAAATTGCATACAAGTTTTTTATAGCATGCATGTACTTCCCTGTGATAAACATTAGATTTCTGAATATTTAATATGTCTTTTAGGGGAAAATAGAATAAAATGAGCATTGCTATGGTCTGTTTTCCCACTCCTATAAGAAATCTTCTAGTCCTTTTCAATAAGAAATCTCTCAGAGCCAGGCATGGTGGCGTATGCTTGTAATTCCAGCATTCAGGAGGCTGAGACAGGAGGATCGTGGACAGCCTCAGCAACTACTTAGGGAGGCTTTTTGCAACTCAGTGAGACCCTGTTTCAAAATAAAATAAAAAATGAGGCTGGGGTTTAGCTCAGAGGTAGAATGCCCCTGGGTTCCATCCCCAGCACCACAAAGAAAAAAAGAAAGAAAAGAAATCTTCCAGTCCTTTTCAGATTCTCCTTTACATTGTTCTGATATTTGGTGTTTGAAGGCTTTCTACTATTAACAATACTAAATTCTCTTTCTCTATAGGAGATAAAGGAAGAGGTAAAGAAAGAGAAAATTGTAAACATTGATACTCTATATCAATACTCAGCTATCATGCTCAGACACTCTCCATTGAAATTCTTGCCTCCAAATCCTAAGTTAAAGAAACAAGTGAGCTGGATGTGGTGGCGCATGCCTGTGAGCCCAGTACTTGGGAGGCTGAGACGGGAGAATCGCAGGTTCAAGGACAGCCTTAGCTACAGAGCTCTTAGACTCTTAACAACCTAGCAAGACTCTGTTCCGAAACAAAAAACAAAAAGGGCCAGGAGTGTAGCTTGGAGGTAGAATGCTCCTAAAGAAACAGAAACAAGTGACTCATCCCGCAACAGTAGTGGTAAAATTGATTTTACCGGGCGTGGTGGCACACGCTTGTAATCCCAGCATTTGGGAGGCTGAGACCTGCAGGATCTCGGTTCGCAGACAGCCTCAGCTACTTAGTGAGTCCCTCTGCAACTCAGTGAGACCCGGTTTCAAAATAAAGAATAAAAAATAGGGCAGGAGGTGTAGCTTGGAGGTCAAATGCCCCTGGGTTCATCCCCAGACCCGCAAAAAGGGGAAAAAAATTGATTTAAATATGCCTATGTACTCCGGGCGTGGTAGCGCATGCTTATAATCCCCGCGCTTGGGAGGCAGAGACAGGAGGATCACGCAGGTTCGAAGCCAGCCGTGCGTGCTGGTTTAGGAGACCCTGTTTCCAAATATAAAATGTAAAAATAGGTCTGGGAGTGTAGCCCGGAGGTAGAAGGGCTTCCAGGAACCCCAGTACCACCAAAAAAAAAAAAAAAATATATATATATATATATATATATATATATATACCTACCTATGTACAAAACTGATTTAAATATGCCTATGTACAAAACTGATTTAAATATTCCTAATTCCTGCCTATATTTTGAAGCAAAATAGTCAGAGTAAAAAGACAGAGGAAGGCAAGACAGCAATGCTGGGCATATGTTTTTAAGATTCAAAGTGGATGAGATAAGAAATGATTTGCAGCTAATGAAGAATTTATGGTAAATGATAAATAACATCAAAGGTTTTTTTTTTCATTCAAGTTTTGAGTTTTGACTTCAACAACGATGACAAATTAGGGACAGCTGCTGCTGTACACAAATCTCCCGGACTCTTGAATATCCTGAGGTCAGAAACCTCCACACTCACCAGAAGATCAGAGGACTGAAGGGGCTGGGGACCGGGTCCCGAGATGGCAGCGGGAAACTGGGTGGCGACTGGGAATTCACTTGTTTTTCTCATCTTGGTGTCAAGCAGTTGTCGGCAACTTGCATTTAACTCTGGCCTCACAGAAATATCTACTGACAGTATTTATTGCTATTTTCAAGACAAGTTTTTATTATACATGTTAAGTAAAAGGCTTAACTTTTTTTTTTTACAACCTTGTGGAAACAGTAAATGAAGGAAAAATGTGTGTGAAGAGGAGAGAAAATGTGTGTGAAGAAAGGAACCATGTGAAATGAGTTCAAAATGAACTGAAGTCAAGTGTATGTTCTTTCTGATTTTCCAATGTTTTTCCGTTTAGAATAGTTCATTTATGGAAACTCTAGGTTAATCACACTGAGCAAACATTTCAGTGTCAGCACATTCTATTAAAAGACTTGTTAAAAGCCCCTAGAATCAAGTATTCAATATGTGTGAAGGCATTTTGAAAATTGTAACTATTTTAAGTCACAAGGTATCAAGAGTAGCGGTACAGTTGCCAATTTTGTTGACTATGTCTCCTACTATTATCCAAATAATGAGGTATTTTAGGCCACAGAAGAAAGTTTTTTGAAACACATTTGAAGACATCTACTCAGCATATGAAAGATTTATTTCTTGTCTCCTCTTGCTTTTCCAGTCTCTTGTTGGCTTAAATTTTTATCAGAATGATTTGGTAATAAGAGGTGTGGAGGAGATATGATGGGTGTGGTTTAGAAAAAGAGTTTGATTCTGTGTACTAGAGTTTTTAAAGAATCCTCATAAAGTTCTATATTTTTATTTCCAAAGAAATAAAATGACTTTTAATGCACTATTCCCTATGAAACTATGTTTATATTCATACTTTCCATAAGATACCAAAAGAGAGATTACCAAATCGATTATAGTCCTAATAATAAAGCTAGGCAAACTTATCCCAAAGCAAAGTACACACAAGGGGCTAACTAGCAAGGATGCAAATATTCAAGATAATAAAGTATGCAATAAAGTGAGTTTACAAACTAAAGTACACCAGGGAAGACACAACAGCAAATTCATTTTAGAGTCCTCTGTGGAATGCCAAAGCAAACAAGAAAATAACCAAGGAAGCTTAAAAATTGAAGGAAGTGACTTGGTGATAATACACTGGCTCTGGAGAATAACCTTTGCACCGAGCAGCAGAGAATTCTTTGCCTAATCAACAAAGGTTGTGCCTGGCGGTTCACCACGGCATGTTCAGATGGAGCACAGGAGAGCAAATCTAATTCCCTTCCCTGAATTTTTTACTCTCAGATTTAATTCCCCTGAGTCAGGGGAAGAACTCATCCTAAAGATCTATATACTTCAAAGCTTTGGCATGTACTGAATTTTACATCTGGGGATTCAGCAAGCAACACTTCATGGAAAGGTAAGTCAATTTTTAAAAAAGATAATTTTTATTAACTTCCTTCTGTGATGTAAAGTGCCTCATTATTTTGGTAGAAGTTGGAGACATATATAAATCTGGGCTGTTACTATTGTTCCTAATACCTTGCAACTTCAAAAAGTAAGTACTCAAGGCCCAGTGAAATCTTACTAGAGAGAAGCCTAAATATCTATGCATTGGAAAGTGACTATAAATATATCTGTCATGACTTATTCCAGAAATTTAGCTTTTGCTTTTAATATCTCCGTTGCCTTTAACACCACATCTGAGTCCCTTTAGTTTATATAGTTTGGTAACTTTGTACTGTGCTTTCTAAACTCAGAGTTTTAAATAGTCTATCCTAAATGCTAAGGAATTTTCTTCAAAATCTTTTTCAGAAATCATAGACGTGCTTAACTCTCATGAATTATCCACTCTTTTCTAAGGTTGCATAAAGGTCAATTTAGTTAATGATTTAAAGGGAACACAAAAATAAGATTGTGCAATACAGTGCTAGAAATCTTCTACAACTAAATCAATTCAAATCTGGTCCTTGTAACTCACAATTAACTACCTAATATCCTATGATTGGGCCATTTCTACATATGCCTAACAGAAGAGATAAAGGCACAAACGCTGCAGAACTCATTGTGATACAGTGAGGTATAGCCAAAACCAACTTCAAGTGTCCAGCTGAAGATGTCAAGTTATGGGGGATGGCAGTTACGAGCACACAAGGTCGATCTATGCGACAATGGTCGGAGACATCAATGCTAGCTCGTGACGTCACTGAGTAAAGGATGTGAGCAAGTCCAGAAAGGCCACGAGATGCTCCCGACGCTGCTGCTGACCACACTTGTTCTAGAGAACGTGGCTAATGTGCCACTGAGAATTGCATTTCAAAGGAATACTTGAAAGCCAGGCGTGGTGGCGCAAGCTTATAATCCCTGCGCTTGGGAGGCTGAGACAGGAGGATCGCACAGGTTCGAAGCCAGCCTCAGCTACTCAGTGAGGCTCTCAGCCACTTAGTGAGACCCTGTTTCCAAATAAAATATAAAATAGGTCTGGGAGTATAGCCCGGAGGTAGAAATCCTCTGGGTTCCACCTCCAGTACTTGATGGCATCGCAAAAATGCTGCATGATGACTAAATAACAGTTTGTAAAGCAGTATCTTTAGTAATGGCTGTAAAATAACATATTTATGCACATGGAAGGCTACAGGGTTATTCCCCAAAATGTCAACAGTTATAGCATAGCATACAGGATTTCTAGGCATACAAACAAACAAAAAAAAGATCCATAAATTTGATGATTGTGGGTGTGTGTGTGTGTGTGTGTGTGTGTGTGTGTTACAGAGGATTGAACCCAGGGGCATTCTACCTCCCAGCTACACCCCCAGCCCTTTTTTTATTTCTATTTTTTATTTTTGGAAAGAGGGTCTTGCTAAGTTGCTGAGAATCTTGCTATTTTGCTGAGCTGTCCTTGACACTGCCATCCTCCTATCTCAGCCTTCCAAGTACTGGGATTACGGGCCTGCATCACTCTGTCCA
This sequence comes from Muscardinus avellanarius, assembly GCF_963383645.1. Lineage (NCBI taxonomy): Eukaryota > Metazoa > Chordata > Mammalia > Rodentia > Gliridae > Muscardinus > Muscardinus avellanarius. Next base: position 47,160,967 of record NC_137787.1, on the reverse strand, counting down.
GCTCCTTTATTTTTATTTCTTGAAGAGACAGGATCTCACTATGTAACTCAAGCTGGCCCCAGACTGCTGGGTTCAACTAATGCTCTTCCTTATTCTCCTTATTCTTCTAGGTAGCTGGGAATATAGGTGAGCCCCACCATGCCTGGCTCTCATAAAAAGGTTTTTAAAACTTATTTTGTAATAACAAAAATTGTTACATAACATTAAAAAGCAAACAAATGTGACATTGCCATGTTTGCTATATTGCTAGTCAAATTAAACATAAGAATACATGATTGCTAGCCTTTGAGCATCATAAAAACAGAAATTTACCACTTATATTCACTAGTATAATGCCCAGAGCTCTATACAAGGAGTTACTATGTGCTGAATGAATACAGAACTGGCTAAAAATGAAAAGGCAACTTAAAACAAAGAGGAAGAGGAAGAGAAATAAAAATGGTTAATAAACCTGAAAAAATTATCTCACTAAAACTAAAGTAAAAACTTAGGAGAGGTTTTTGTTTTATTTGGTATTATATATTAAGGGGAAGGTTTCTGGGGATTGAAACAGGGACATTTTACCTCTGACCCACACCTCTCATCTTTTTGTTATTTTATTTAGAAGCAGGATCTCATTAAGTTGCTGGGGCTGGCCTTGAACCTGTGATCCTCCTGCTGTTGCCTCCCAGGTACTGGAATTACGAGTGTGTACCACTGTGCCTGGCTTGGTGTTATGTATCTAATGATAGTTGCCAGTAATGAGGTAGGTAACATCATTCACTGTGAGGATTGTCTTGAAGAGCATTGGGTATGATCATTATTGTCCATTATTTAATCCTAGGAATCTACCGTCAAGAAATATAATAGAGGCTAAGTGTGGTGGTACACACTAGTAATCCTAGTACTTGGGAGGCTGAGGCAGGAGAATTGCAGGTTCACAGCTAACCTCAGCAACTTAGTAAGGCCCTCTGTAACTTAGGAAAACCCTGATTCAAAAATAAAAAATAAAAAATAGAGCTGGGAGTGTAGCTCAAAAGTAGAACACCTTTGATGTTATAAGCATATATCTTCTTCATTCTGAGACTTTCCAAATCTCTGTGTGTGTGTGTGTGTGTGTGTGTGTGTGTGTGTGTGTGGTACTGAGGTTCTTGGAAGCCCTTCTACCTCCGGGATACACTCCCAGACCTATTTTATATTTTTTATTTGGAAAGAGGATCTCTTAAGCCAGCACAGTTGGCTTCGAACCAGCGCGGATCCTCCTGTCTCCGCCTCGCAAACACTGGGATTACAAGTGTGCGCCACCACGCCCATCTAAATCTGTGTTTTTTGCTTTTTTTTTTTTCTTTTTCAAATTGTGTTCTCAGAAGCCCTAAGGCTGTTCAGAGGTGTCCCAAAGTCTGCTTTAGAAATAGAAAGGTTATATCCAACTCTGACTTAACTAATTTCATTTTTATCTAATCTATGTTAAACTCTGTATATTTTTTTTCATAAAGATTCACTGACATCATCAAATTTTGAGCACTACCATACTATAGTATATGATTTCCTCAATAAAATGCAAGAGTGTTACTTATTAAAAGCCACTAAAGAAGTGGGGAAAGATAGAGTGTTACATTCCCAAACACTGGCCTCACAGTGGTGACTCAAATTCCTGCTCAGGATACATGTAAATCATTCTGTAATCGCCTTGCAAATTATCCAAAGCTTGGTTGTAAAATCTGAGAATCTCCAAGGCCTGTTGCAATAAAAAAATAAAGAGATTTGTGCTCTGTGCTGGTCAACTGTGCTCCTTAATATACATCAGTCTGGCCGGGCGTGGTGGCGCACGCTTGTGATCCCAGCATTCAGAAGGCTGAGACAGGAGGATCATGGTTCGCAGACAGCCTCAGCTACTTAGTGAGGCCTTTGCAACTCAGTGAGACCCTGTTTCAAAATAAAGAATAAAAAATAGGGCTGAGGGTGTATCTCAGAGGTAGAATGCCCCTGGGTTCCATCCCCAGTACCACAAAAATAAATAATAAATAAACAAATAAATAAATGTGCACACACACACACACACACACACACACACACACACACACAAATCATTCTGTCATAGCAAAACCAACTTCCACTCAGATGTTTCAACCAAAAAATTCTGTTTATAGAAGTGAGGGTAGGGTCAGGGTTGGGTGAAAGTAAGTAAGTAGGGGACACAGAAAAACTGTAACCCTGAGAAGCTGTCAGCACACTAAGTGCTAGGACTGAGGGACTAAGGATAGGAAACCACAGTAGCAGAGTCCTGGGGAAGCAGGAGCAGAGGACTGTCTTTGCAGGGGCCTGGGAAGCTCAGAGGCACAGTCAGAATCCTGCTAGAAGCCGGGCGTGGTGGTGCATGCTTGTAATCCCAGCATTTGGGAGGCTGAGACTGGAGAATCGCAGTTCGCGGACAGCCTCAGCTACTTAGTGAGGCCTTCTGCAACTCAGTGAGACCCAGTTTCAAAATAAAGAGTAAAAAATAGGGCAGGGGGTGTAGCTCGGAGGTCAAATACCTCTGGGTTTCATCCCCAGACCCGCAAAAAAAAAAAAAAAGAATCCTGCTAGAAGCAGAAAAATAGGTAGGAAAGAAGTACCCCAACATTTCTTCTTTTTCATCCTTTAATCTATTGTGAAGTCAGCTGGCAAAAAAAAGCTCAGGGAAGCCGGGTGTGGTGGCACATGCTTGTAATCCCCATGCTTGGGAGGCTGAGACAGGAGGATTGCACAAGTTCAAAGCCAGTCTCAGTTACTTGGTGAGGCTTTCAGCAACTTAGTGAGACCCTGTTTCCAAATAAAATATAAAAAAGGTCTGGGAGTATAGCCCAGAGATAGATAGAAAGCCTCTGGGTTCCACCCCCAGTACCACCAAAAAAAAAAAAAAAAAGCCCAGGGAAAAGTCTATGAACATTCTACCTTTTGAGGCACAGAGTCCAGCAGAGAGAGATGCATGCATCTGGCAGAGATAAATGGGGAATAACCCATGTACTTATAATGGCAAAATGCTGGGAACTCTGATCCCAAGTCATAGAGGAAAGCTGAGCTAAATGATGGTTTTACCCATTCTGCAACTAAGAAAATAATGGTACTCAAAAGACCATTAGGCAACCAAGAAGTACAGAAGAGAAAGTGGATTCAGGGAAGATTTTCCAAAATTGACACCTGAGATGTTTTGTTCTCCTGCGAGCAAAGTTTCTTGTATTTTTGCTTAGTATAAAGACAATACACATTTACCAGAGGAAACATACATGCTCTACAACAACAACAATAACAATAACAAAATAGTACATATACAATCCTATCCTCCCTCTTATCCCTGACTACTATGCGCTTTCTTTTTTTTCTTGCAGTACTGTGGACTGAACCTATGGGTGCTCAACCACTGAGCAACACCACTAACCCTATTTTACTTTTTATTTTGAGATAGAGTCTCCCTAATTTGCCTAGGCTGGCCTGGAACTTTCCATTCTCCTGCCTCCTGCCTCCTGCCTTGAGTGGCTAGGATTATAGGACTGCACCACCATGCTCAGCTTAAACATCTTAATGTGTTTCTATCTTTCTATATCTTTTTCTATACATATATACACATATTATTATGTTGTATTGGGGATCATATAAATATTGTTTCATAAACTATTTTACACTTAATAAATCATAAATACTATTTCATGTAATAGATACTATTCTGAAACACTTTAAAATTGCAAAACCTTTTAACAACTTGTTTCTTTGTATCTGGTTGTAACCACTAGATAAATATTCTTAGACATTTAGTTTGGTTTTTCTGTTGACTGTTACTGCAAAACATGTGATTAATTTTCCTGGAGTCTACTATTTGTACAATTATTGCTCTCAGGGTGATTTCAAACCACTACTTGCTTTTCTGCAACTTTCAAATTAATAGTTTTAACATTTCAGTTAATTAGTTTATTTATTTACTTGTTGTACTGGGGGTTGAACCCAGGGGAAATTCTACCTCCAAAATATACCCTCAGCCCTAATTTCTTTTTATTTTGAAACAGGGCTTGAGAAGTTGCTGAGGCTGTGTTTTTATAAAAGAAATGTTTGCCAGCCACTGTTACAGAGCATTTCTGTATTATAAATTCCCAGAAATGTAATTTTTTTTAGCTAAAGGGTGTAAACATGTTTGAGGCTTTTGCTCCATTCTGCCAAAAGGCCCTTGGAGCATTTGAGCTGATTTATGTCCTGCTCCCTAAGGCAGGAGCTGGGTCATTTGCCACACATCCTGCCCCAAGTGTTGCTGGTGCAGACCGCAAGCTCTGAGTATTCTCGTTTTGTCTGTCAATTTAGTGGTGCATCATTTTAAGTTTTGGCTTCTCTAAAAAATGCTTGGCCATTTGCATTTTCCTTTCATGACTTAACTAATTTATGTTTTAGTCCATTTTTAGAACAGGATATATTTATTTTGCTTATAAGACCCCTTTATTTCATAAGGATGTTATTTTATCTCTCAAGTATATTGCATATTTTTTAATCATTTTTACTTGTCTTTTAATTTCATTCTATGAGTTTTTTAGATGAAAGAAGTTAAATGTTCACTAATCAAATCTGTCACTTTTTCTTTGTGATTTTAGTCTTTGCTCTATACTGACTTTGAGATTAAAAGCAATTGTTTATGTTTAGCATTGGAAAAGGGTTTAAAAGGACAAATAGGTACTACTCTATGAGTTCTGGAATCAGATTGTCAGGTTCAGAGCTAGCCTTACCACATACTACATACTTAGCCCCTCTGAGTCTCAGTTTTCTTGTCCATAAAATGCAGATAACAGCCATACCTTACCATCGGATTTATGTAAGAATTATCTGCTATGAAACTCACAAAGAAGCACTTAGCGATGTGTCATTAGCTATTGCCACAGCAGCAAGAGACTGCTCCAGGCAAAAGCAATAACTTGCACAAACATGCAGAGGTATGAAATCAGTATTTGGATTTAGGAAACTAAATGAGGTGTTGAAATGGAATAAGAAGTGTGAGGGGCAGGGTTGAAGATGGGAGGGGGCACTGGGCTTTGAATGCCATGCTTGCTCTGGTCTCGGTCGGTCTCTCTCTCTCTCTCTCTCTCTCTCTCTCTCTCTCTCTCTCTCTCTCTCTCCCTTCCCTCCCACCCACTCAGCCTCCCAAGTAGCTAGAATACAAGGTCATGTGTCATCATGTCTACAAGGAGCTTGCTCTTGGCATTGGCAGAGACCTGGAGCCAAGGAAGGCTTTTCAGCAGGCCAGAAGCCCATTGAGAGGATCTCTGTGGTAGCCAAGTGAGAGGCAATCTGGATTCACACCCCTGCTCCACTCTCCCCTGCCCCAATTCCTGTTCTCCAGAGGCAAAATCTTTCCCCTTCTAACTGCTTCTTTTGGTATCTCTTTACTTCTAAATAACATGTTTAAACAATTTATTGAGTTTTCTATCATAAATACGATCATGAGGCTAATAAATAAGTAATAGCAGCAGCAGGGGTGAACCTAGAGATCCCTAAAAGAATGGACCTAAAAGAGAAATCTAAGACAGAATCAGTCACCTGCCAGTGAAATCTGGGAAGGAATTGGGAATGAAGGAACCGGCATTCCAAGTCAGAGACCACAGGAGCTGGCTGGGAGCAGGAAGATGAGTTCACTTAGAAATGTCAAGGGTTTTTGTGTGTGTGTGTGTGTGTGTGTGTGTGTGTGTGTGTATGTGTGTGTGTGGGGGGGGGTACTGGGGATGAAATCCAGGGGCATTTGACCTCTGAGCTATACCCCCAGCCCTGTTTTTTATTCTTTATTTTGAAACAGGGTCTCACTGAGTTATGGAGTGCCTCACTAAGTAGCTGAGGCTGTCCGCGATTACAAGCGTGGCCCGGTGAGATGTCAAGTTCTAAGCACCATTTTCCTGGGGTATGTCAGTTCACCCCCGGGTCCTGTGTGATGGTTCCTTACTGTTCTGAGGACCAAGTGTTGATAACACTGTCAAGTAGAGCTGAGTGGTTTGGAGAAATGTAAGATGTGCTACCTTCACAACTTTAACCTAGAATTTCCCAATCCCTGCCTTAGAATGTGTTCCGTTATGCAAATACTGGTGTTGGCCCTTGGAAGGGCCCAGGCGCCTCCTGTAAGAACAACTTCTTCTAAAGGCCCTCTTTGGGGCTTTGACAGTATTGTCCTTATCTAGTTATGTCACGAAGCAAAGGGGGATGCTTCATGAAGCTCACTGCACTCACGGACATTAGCCTGCTGGGGCCAGAAACAAGTGGTTCCTTCTACTCAAAAGCTTTATGTCATCACCTTTTAAAAAGTCCTACCCTGAGAAGGATCACATTTCGTTAGGGAGGCCTTCAGCAACTTAGTGAGACCCTGTTTCAAAATTGGTATAGGGGTGTAGCTCGTAGGTAGAATGCCCTTGGGTTCCATCCCCAGTACTGAAAAAAAAAAAAAAAAAAAAAAAAAAAAAAGTCCTACCCTGGCCTCCCACTGCCGCCCATTCTTATTCCCACCCATCTTTCAAACCCGTCCTTAAGGCACTCCAACTACCACAGTTTAAAAGCGGAGTTCCCTGCCCGGGATCCCTCCTCTCTAGGCGGCCATAAGTGCTCAGAAAACATTGCTGCGGCTGGAGGAACCTCCAGCATCCCTGACGTTTCTATTAAAACAATGAACCGCTGTCAGAAGTCCATCTTCTCAGCTGCCAACCTGTCAAATACACGATCCCCCAAGAGTACCAGTGACCTACGGGGGATGATTTTAAAAGAGAATCTCTGGGCAGAAGCAACACGCAGGGCGAGGGAGGTGTCCCCGAGGCCTCTGCTTGCGACCCCACCCCAGCTGCACCCCACGCTCGGCTGCAGACGCCTGGGCGGGGGCGGGGGCTGGCGCGCGATGTCAGCCTCGGGGCGGCTCCGCGCCTCCGCCTGAGCGAGGGGGCGGCGGCTGGCAGATGCCGAGCTCCGGGATGCCAGCCCGGGCTTAGCCTTCGCCCCGCCTGACCTCCGCCGTCCTCCCAGCCCTCGCCCTCCCGCGCCCCTAGGCCAGCCCCGCGCGTCCGGACACCTCCTCCTTCGGCGGCGGCGGCGGCTCCTCCTCCTCCTCCTCTACCTCCTCCCTCCCCCTCCTCCTCTTCCTCCTCCTCCTCACTCTTGCTCTCCTCCTCCTCTTCCTCCTCCCCCCTCCTCCCTCCTCCTCCTTCTCTCCTCCTTCTCTCCTCCTCCTTCTCTCCTCCTCCCCCTCCTCCTCCTCACTCTCGCCCTCCTCCTCTTCCTCCTCCCCCCTCCTCTCCTCCCCCTCCTCCTCCTCACTCTCGCCCTCCTCCTCCTCTTCCTCCTCCCCCTCCTCCCTCCCCCTCCTCCTCTCCTCCTCCTCCTCCTCCTCCTGCCTGTCTCCTCCCTCGCCGCTTCCGTTTCTCGCCCAAGGCTGCAGCCTCCTCCCGGGCCCGGCATCCCCGGCTGGGGCAGCGCGTTCTCCCCGCGGCGCCTCGGGCTCCCCGGACCTGGGTCTCTGCGCCGCGGGCGGCGGGAGGTGAGTGGGGGCGGGTGACCGGCGGCGGGCTCCGGGGCCCAGGCCGCGCCGCCGGCAACTTTCCTGCTATTTTAATCGAGCCGGTAGCATTTCTGCGAGCAAGGAGCTGCTCCGAGCGGCGCGGCGCAGGGCCCCGCTCCACAGGCAGAGGGCGCCGCTGTCCAGGCCGCGGGGCGCCGCGCTGGCCCCGAGAGATGCTTCGATGTCCCTCGCTGCTGCCGCCGCGGCCACCGCCTCGACGGGTGTAGACTGGACACGACGGGGCTGGATTTGGAAAGATCGTTCCCCTCTCGCTTCCCGTCCTCTCCGCAGGCCGAGAGGCCGTTTTGTGAGACCTCTTTTATGCCTTAGTTGCATAGGTGGAAACAGTATTTAAACTGAGCTTGGCCGGATCATGTCGGAAAAGCCCTGGATTATTTTAGTTTCACCTCTGAAACACACTTAGAAGCAACCCCAGTGTATGTTTGGGAGACTTCTGGTGTTAGGGCTCGTTTTAAGGTGTTGCATAAGCAGAAGTTTGCCCACTGGGTGGATGGTGCTCATTGGCTGAGGACAGTGGATGTAGCTGTGTGGACGGCCACGTAAGTGCATCCCAGATGTGGAATAGAACATTTCTTGCCCCTCTCCTCCTAATTCCTGGTTTTGAACGCAGAATTGGTAAGCATAGGCTCTGCTCGGCCTGGCAGTAGTTTAATGCTGAAAATAATCCATGAAACTACTATTAAAATTTGCTAAGTGATAACATTCTGACAGTTTAAAATACAGAATATAGCCGGGCGTGGTGGCGCACGCTTGTAATCCCCGCGCTTGGGAGGCAGAGACAGGAGGATCGCGCAGGTTCCAAGCCAGCCACGCGCGCTGGCTTAGGAGACCCTGTTTCCAAATAAAAATGTAAAAATAGGTCTGGGAGTGTAGCCCGGAGGTAGAAGGGCTTCCAGGAACCCCAGTACCACAAAAAGAAAGAAAGAAAACAAAACAGAATATAAGGAGAAAAATAAAGACTGAAAGAGTTCATTTATTTCCAAGCAGATACTTGTTTGCGGTCTTATCTGGAACCTACTTTAATTTTTTCTGAGGAGTGTTATGTTCCTTTTGAAATTAATTCTTAGTCCGTGAAGAGAATTTAAGATGCATAAAGTTACACTTTGCTTTTTGCACAGAATAATCTACTGCTTTAAAAAATTTTGAAGTAAGCCACCTACTTATTACAGATTTAAATTGCAAATATACTTTTGGTAGCTTTCCCCAAAACATAATTTCTTATCAGACATAGAAGACCTATGAAACAAGTTATAAAAGTAATTCATTATACAGGAATTTCCACTTTTATTTCAGTCTCTAATAACAATTATTTATTTCATGTTATACAAAAATTGCTTAAAAGATAAATGTTATATAAGGAGATCAATTAACAACAAACTTCTTATTTTTTAATTTTATTTTTGGTGCTGGGAATTGAACCCAGGGGCATTCTACCTCCAAGCCACTCCTCAGCCCTTTTCATTTTTTATTTGGAAAACAGGGTCTGATTAATTTCCTGAAGCTAGCTTCAAACCTGTGATTCTCCTGTTTCAGTCTCTCTACAGGCATGCACCACCATGACTGGCTAAACATCTTTTTTTTTTTTTTTTAAGATGGGCATTAGTATATATGAAAACTTTTTTCAGATGTGAGCTTTTTTGGGGTGGAACCCAGGGGCTTTTTTTTTTTTTTTTTTTTTTTTTTTACCTCTGGGATATACTCCCAGACCTATTTTATACTTTCTTTGGAAACAGGTTCTTGCTAAGTTGCTGAGAGCCTCACTAAGTAGCTGAAGCTGGTTTAGAATCTGTGTGATCCTTCTGTCTCAGCCTCCAAAGCTCTGGGATTACAAGCCTGCGCCCCCACATCCGGCTGTTTAGATGTGAGATCTTTAAAAGTCCTTATTAAAGTACTTTGAATCTTGCCTGCCAGGATGCACACCAGGAGGCTGACAGGAGGATCTCAGGTTTGAGGCTAGTGTACAATAACTTAGTAAGTCTCTGGTTCAAAAATAAAAAGGGCTAGAGGTGTAGCTCAGAGATAGAATGCCTCTGAGTTCAATCCCCAGAACCACAAAAATAAATATTTTGAATAATGTAATAAGGCCAATAAAACTCTTTTTGTTGATTTGCTGTTTGGCTTGGAGTTTGGAAATCAAAGCTTGGCTTCTCATCTCCCATGATTAGAATGGAGTAATGTTTACCAAATTTGTCTAATTTTGAAAATCACGTAGGATAGTGAGCAAGGGGGAAGGTGGGGATAATTGTTTTAAAACATGATGGCGCTTGCCTGTAGACCCAGCACTGAGACAGGAGGATCACAGGTTTGAGACCAGCTCAGCAACTCAGCAAGACCCTATTTCTTAATAAAAAATAAAAAGAGGTTAGTGTGGGTTAGAGGTAGAATGCCTCCTGGGTTCAATCACCAGTACTGCCAAAAAAAAAAAAAAATCAACTACATATAAAAAAATCAATTAATGAAATATTTAAGGAGATAGAGAGAGAGAGAGAGAGAGAGAGAGAGAGTGTGTGTGTGTGTGTGTGTGTGTGTGTGTGTGTGTTACTGTGGATGGAACCCAGGAGCATTCTACCTCTGAGCTACACTCCCAGCTCTATTTTTTATTCTTTATTTTAAAACAGGGTCTCACTGAGTTACAAAGAGCTTCAGTAAGTAGCTGAGGCTGTCCACAAACTGTCATCCTCCTGTCTCAGCTCCCAAATGCTGCGATTACAGGCGTGTGCCACCATGCTTGGCCAAGAGATAGACTATTTAACCAAATAAAGCATTAAACAGATAGTTCATCAAGATTAATTTACCCCAATGGAAAGTATAAGAGTTTACTTTGCTTTTCTTTCACTTATTACATTTTCTTTCTTTCATTCTTTGAGGGATTATTTGCTTGTTTGTTTTAACTTTGATCAACTAAATATTTATAGTACAAGTTTGAATTAAGTACTTGATAATTTTACCAATATTTATGTATGTATGTATGTATGTATGTATGTATGTATGTATGTATTTGTTGGTGGTACTCTTGTTCCTGGAAACCCTTCTACCTCCGGGCTACACTCCCAGACCCATTTTATATTTTTTAATTGGAAACGGGGTCTCTTAAACCAGCATGGCTGGCTTCAACCAGCGCGATCCGCCTTTCTCCGCCTCCCAAGCACAAGGATTACAAGCCTGTGCCACCACTCCCGCACCAATAGATATTTAAACTTGTGCTTTTCTTTAGAGTAACAATGGTGGGTTTCCCTCAGTGCAAATGAGTTATGTTTAATATCAAAGGCATTAAATTTAGCCTAGCGTGGTGGCACAAGCTTGTAATCCCCAAGTTTGGGAGGCAGAGACAGGAGGATCCACGCAGGTTCGAAGCCAGCCACACTGGTTTAAGAGACCCTGCTTCCAAATTTAAAAAGTATAAAAATAGGCCTAGGAGTGTAGCCTGGAGGTAGAAGGGTTTCCAGGAACCCCACTACTACAAAAAAAAAAAAAAAAAATTAAAAAAATAAATATATTTAAATGACCACAGAAAATTGTTCCTTTAGTATTGCTTAATAAAAATATAACTATTTTATAAACTTATTTATATAATAAATAGTTAAAATTATGCCATAATTTTTCATTATTAGTAATTTTTTAACCTTTTTTTTAATTGGAAATTGAACTTAGAGACATTCTACCTCCTAGCTACACACAATCCCTTTTTATTTTTTACTTCAAAACAGGGTCTTGCTAAGTTGCTGAGGCTGACTTCAAACCTGAGATTCTCCAGTCTTAGCCTCAAAAGTATTGAGATTACAGGTGTGTGTCACCTTGCCTGGTTTATTAATAGCTTTTTTTTTTTTTTTTTTTTTGGTGGTACTGGGGTTCCTGGAAGCCCTTCTACCTCGGGGCTACACTCCCAGACCTATTTTTACATTTTCATTTTGGAAACAGGGTCTCCTAAGCCAGCGCGCGGCTGGCTTCGAACCTGCGCGATCCTCCTGTCTCCGCCTCCCAAGCGCGGGGATTACAAGCGTGCGCCACCACGCCCGGCTATTAATAGCTTATTAAAGTAGACATTACCTTCCAAGTTTCACAAAGCCCCTCAGAATTTGCAAGAATTGCATATAATGCTAGTTTAATCTAGGAATAAAGGTCTGTTTTTAAAATATGGCTGAGTATTAGCCTCATGAATAGCAAAGAATGGGAAAGATAGGAATAAGAATCAGGTAGATTATAACAAGTTTAAGTATTTATTTCTGGTTGCAGGATAAGCGAGGTGCAAGAATACTTAGTATATCTTATTACTGTGGCTTTCATGAGCCAATCATATCTTTTGAGTATTTTGAACTTTTCAAAAAAAGTACTGCAAACATTATTTTGTCAGTTTACATTCCTTCAAAAGCAAATAGTACATTTGGTGTTCTGTATTGCTCTTTTCAACATTTTGGAAACATCTGTTAAAATACATCTTTGCTTCTACCAAGTAGACAAGTAAGTCGAATTCTAGGAGATTACTGCTCAGCCCGCACATGGTCTGCCACATCAGCTATGACCTCTGATTCTTTAGTGTCGTGTTCAGGAAATGTGCCTTGGGTCAAGCAACTGATCATTGCAGAAATGAATAATACTCATAATCTTCTAGAAAGTTCTGTAAAGAACTCTTTCAGCTCATGTTTTTTCAATGGTTATAATCCTAAAATTTGCATAATAAGTAATTCTTTAAAGATTAATTTCGGCATAAGAATATTCTTTTCAATATGTTTATCTCTAATGGAATGAAAATCAGTCCACTTTTAGAACCCCCATGAGTGCCACGAGGAGATGGAATGTGTATCCAGTATTGACAACAGTAGAGAAAGACACAAGTTGTCTGAGGGGGACTTGGTCCTGAGCTTCAGACCTCCTCAGGAAGTGTTTCCGCCCCTCCCCACACCCAAGCCGCTGTACATACACAAACAGTCTAAGTACTAAAAACCAGGGTGGCTGGGTGTGGTGGCACGCGCCCCTAATCCCAGTACTTGGGAGACTGAGACAGGAAGATTATAGCTTCTCAGACAACCTCAGCAAGTAGTGAAAGTGTGTGTGGTACTGGGGTTCCTGGAAACCCTTCTACCTCCAGGCTACACTCCCAGACACCTATTTTTTATTTGGAAACAGGGTCTCTTAAGCCAGGGAGGCTGGCTTTGAACCTGCGCGATCCTCCTGTCTCTGCCTCCCAAGCGCAGAGATTACAAACAAGCCCGCTATGCCCGGCTCTAACCTCTTTTTTTTTTTGGTAGTACTGGGGTTCCTGGAAGCCCTTCTACCTCCGGGCTACACTCCCAGACCTATTTGTACTTTTTTTTTTTTTTTTTTTTTGCGGGTCTGGGAATGGACCCCAGGGGCATTTGACCTCCGAGCTACACCCCCTGCCCTATTTTTTATTCATTATTTTGAAACCGGGTCTCACTGAGTTGCAGAGGGCCTCACTAAGTAGCTGAGGCTGTCCGCGAACCACGATCCTCCAGGTCTCAGCCTCCTGAATGCTGGGATTACAAGCGTGTGCCACCACGCCTGACTCCTATTTGTACATTTTAATTTGGAAACAGAATCTCCTAAGCCAGCGCGCAAGTGGCTGGCTTCGAACCTGTGTGATCCTCCTGCCTCTGACTCCCAAGCGCGGGGATTACAAGCGTGCGCCACCACGCCCGGCTAACCTCTTTTTTTATGCAACAAATATTTATTATGCTCTTATTAGATAGATGATTGGACTTGTAATTTTTTTCTGTAAAATATATATTACATTTATCATCTTAATTTTTTTTTTTTTTTTTGGTGGTGGGAATCCAACATGGGCCTTCTTATGCTGGGTAAACAATCCATCAGTGAGCTACAGCCCCAGCCCCTTACCCATTTTCTGGTGTACAATGCAACAGCATTAAGTATATTCACAGTGTTGCCCAATTATCACCTCTATCCATCCCCAGGATTTTCCATCATTCTTAATTAAACATACTCATTAAACAGCAACCCAACACTACCTTCTCCTCCCAGCCACCATTCTCTTGAGATAGCTCATATTTGTCCTTTAAGGCTGTTTTTTTTTTTTATTTAGCAAGGCATATTAAAAATTTATCTATGTTGTCACATGTATCAGAGTTTTTATCTTTTTTAAGGCTGAATAATATTCCCCAATTCTTTTATATGGAAAGTAGATATAAAAAACAGGGATGTTTTAAAATGGAGCAGACCATTGAAACCATCCTATCCAACCTCTGTTCTCTCTTTTTCTTATTTATTTTTGCAAAAGCAAGAAAAAAAAAAACAAATCCCCAGGAGCCTAAGTAACAGGCCCAAAGTTAGACTTCATTAATGCAAGGTGGATCAGAGACTAAAAACCAGCTCTCCTGTGGCCCGAGAAGGACTTTTCTCTACCATTTTTCTATTCCCAGGGCCGATATGATGCTAAGACACAAGTGTTAAATGCGTCAGTACCTTTAGTAAATGTTGCAGGAGTTAGGAAGGAAAGGTAAGCTGACCTGAGAATCCTCCTTGACGACCCTGAAATGTTACATTCAGAAAGAACCATTTAAAATAAACTTGGGAATTAATAGGACTCTATAGTCTGATTAATAATAATCAAAACTATAATATTCTGCCAGAAAAGATTTTTTCCCCTACAGTCATACATATTGTCTTTTTTTCTGCCTTGAGTTATGTACTGAATTTGTATTTTTAAAATAATTTTTCTGCCGGGCGTGGTGGCGCACGCTTGTAATCCCCGCGCTTGGGAGGCGGAGACAGGAGGATCGCGCAGGTTCGAAGCCAGCCGTGCTGGCATAAGAGACCCTGTTTCAAAAATATAAAATAGGTCTGGGAGTGTAGCCCGGAGGAAGAAGGGCTTCCAGGAACCCCAGTACCACAAAAAAAATATAAATAAATAAAAAATTTTTCTTTTTTATTAAGAGAGTTACACTGAACCTACCTTTATTTTTTATATTCTATCTGATTTCAAATTTTCTTTGTGATACATCAATTGTTCTCAAAACATCTCTTGGCATACAAGTTTAACCATATAGTTGAAACACAGCAGATAGAAAAATTCTAAGTGAATAAAATTTTATGTTTCTAACTATGGAAAATGTTCCTAACTATGGAAAAGGAGGTTGAAAAGGAATCACTATCAGTTTAAAAACATTTCTAAGTGAAATACCTTTTTTCATAATTTTAAAATGAGTTCTGGGAAGCCTTTGAAATGCTACCATACCTCAGTGTTATGTTAATGTAGCATAGTTATTGTGTAGAACAGCTTACTGCTTTTTTTTTTTTAATCCCCCCACAGTATTTAATTTTTGTTACAAAAGCCAACGGGAGTTGACTGAGCTGCAGGAACCAGACTGTCCTGGTTGCAGTAGCCACAGGAGTCCCATTCTGCTCCTAAGTGACCAGGGATGGACAGACCCAGACGACTCCGAATCACACTGGTGTTTCTGTGAACTGCCTAGAAATTGGTATTTTTAATATGCCCCATTGGGTCTTGCTGTCCTTGTTTGGAAAGCGCTACTTTAGCACAAGCTCCCATTTATAAAGTACACTCTGAGAACAGCAGTCCTGTCTGTGGCCTTTTGCTTTGAACGGCATCAGTGGGCAGAAAAGTGGGGGACTGTGGCCCATTGGTCACCTCAGCGCGGGCAGGGTGGGCTAAGCTAACCAGCCAGCAGTGGTGTGCTTGGCAAACTTGTTGGGAAGGTTGGGAAGGAGGGAGTGAGAACTGTTAAGTAGGTGGATATATATATATTTATCCCATATTTAATGTCTTTTCTAACAAAACCAAATTAAACTCTATTTTGGGTGATTTAATTAACAAAATCTTATCAAGAATAGGTCACCTCTAGATGACAGTACAATTTCCGATTCTGATTCAGTGCTAAGAAAAAAAAAAGAGTTCAGTTCAGTTGCTAGTCATTCAGATACAGCTGTGTGTGTGTGTGTGTGTGTGTGTGTGTGTGTGTTTGTGTGTATTTAAAGAAATACAGAATATATACATAGATATTTATATAAACAAATATGGGCCCATGTGCCTAGCAACACCTGGGTAATGTTGATAATGTCAAGTACAATAAACATGGTGACAAGGATAAATTCTGTATTTACAGAGCTAGGAGGAAACTCACCAGCCAACATTTATTGAACGCCTCTGAAATATGAGCTAAGAGTAGAAACCACACCGTGTGTGTGTGTGTGTGTGTGTGTGTGTGTGTGTGTGTGTGTGTTCTCCAGGTCCATCCACTTTCCTGCAGATGACATACTTTTGGTCTCCTTTATTTCTGAGTAGAATTCCATTGTAGTGTGTGTGTGTGTGTGTGTGTGTGTGTGTGTGTGTGTGTGCGCGCGCACGCGCACACACACACATCTTTCTTGGTGCATTACAATCTCACAGCATAATGTAGTTCAGAGTGATAGTGACATCCGTGTACATAGACCTTGCTGAACCCCCTCCCTCCCCCACACGTGATATTGAGATTGGCATTGGTGTTCTCACATATGTATGTAATGTCAATGGAAGTGTTTCCTTCATTAGTTCTATCTTCTCCCCCCACCACTGCCATCCCCTCGATGACTCCCTGGCTCCACTGAAGCCTCTTCTCTATCATCAGAAGTCTCTCTTGTGTCCCAGTTACTCCCCAGCTTCCACATATGAGAGAAAACATATGACCCTTCACTTTGGTGACTGGCCGATCTCACTTAACACAGTGTTCTCCAGATCCATCCACTCGCCTGCGGATGACATAATTTTGGTCTCCTTTATTGCTGAGTAGAATTCCATTGTGTATTATCCCATAATTTTGTGATCCATTCATCTGTTGATGAACACTTAGAAATCACATCTGTTAGCCAGGCATGGGGGCGCACGCTTGTAATCCCTGCTCTTGGGAGGCGGAGACAGGAGGATTGCGCAGGTTCGAAGCCAGCCGCGCTGGCTTAAGAGACCCTGTTTCAAAAAAATATAAAAAAAATTGGTCTGGGAGTGTAGCCCAGAGGTAGAAGGGCTTCCAGGAACCCCAGTACCACCAAAAAAAAAAAAAAAAAAAAAAGAAAGAAAGAAAGAAAGAAAGAAAGAAAGAAAGAAACCACATCTGTTTTAATCTCTTGCTAGATAGAGCACAGATGAGTAAACTAATATATATATGTTGGAGGGCTGGGAGAGAGATTGGTCTGTTTCTGTCCTCCATGGCCTAGGAGCCCAAAATGAAGGAGGAGTCAAGGATGGCTCTCCCAGAGGAGACACAGTTGGACTGATTCTCATCCTTGCATACACACATGCACACACACACACACACACACACACACACACACACACCTTTGTTGAATGAGAATTGCATACACAAAGGTATGGGATTTCTCAGAAGGTAGCTTAGTGGATTTTCTCAAAGTCAACCCATCCATGTAACTAACCATCGCTCATCCCCATTATTGTGCTTAAAAGTCCCCTTCACACCCTGCCCATCAATAACCCTCTTTAGTCTCCAAAAGTAACCGCCATTATGAAATACTGTAAGTCTTACTGGTTTTTAAATCTTGAATAAATTAAATCACACCGTAGATATTTTGTGCCTGATTTCTTCCACTTGACAGTATTCTTTGGTGAGATGCATATGTAGTTGCCTATTGCAATATTTCATTCATTTTCACCACTGTATGGTATTTTGTCATGTGAATATAATATATTGTATTACTGATGGTTATTTTGGTTATTATCAGTGCTGTATTATTACAAAGAATGCTGTTCATAAGTGCCTTTGAATGTGGGTTTTTTTTTTGTGTGTGTGTGTGTGTGTGTGTGTGTGTGTGTGTTTGTGTTACTGGGGTTCCTGGAAACCCTTCTACCTCTGGGCTACACTTCCAAACCTATTTTATATTTTTATTTGGAAACAGGGTCTCTTAAGCCAGCAAGGCTGGCTTTGAACCTGCGTGATCCTCCTGTCTCCGCCTCCCAAGCCCATGGATTACAAGCGTGCGCCACCATGCCTGGCTGAACATGTCTTTTGACACATACATGAATTTCTCTTGGTACATGTGACAATGGAAATTGCTGGATCATAGATTATACTTATAATCAAAAACGTGCAAATGGTTTTCCAAAATGGTTGTCCAATTTCATTCATGCCAGCACTGTATAAGCTTTCCCTTTGTGCCAGGGCTAGTGGCCCACACTATCCCAGTGCTCCAGTACTTGGGAAGTTGAGGTAGGAGGATGACAGGTTCGTGGCCAGCCTCAGCAACTTTGAGAGACCCTCCATAACTTAGTGAGACCCTGTTTCAAAGTAAAAAATAAAAATAGATCTGGGGGTGTAGCTTGAAGGTAGAATGCCCCTGCATTCAATCCTCAATACTTGAGGAAAAAAAAAAAAAAAAAAAGGTTGCCTTTGCTCCATATCTCCATATCAGTATGGAAACTTGGAAATTTCAGTCCTTTTATTCATTTATTTATTTATTTATTTATTTATTTGTTTATTTATTTATTTTGCAGGTCTAGGGATGGAACCCAGGGGCATTTGACCTCCGAGCTACAAACCCTGCCCTATTTTTTAGTCTTTATTTTGAAACAGGGTTTCACTAACTTGCAGAGGGCCTCACTAAGTAGTAGCTGAGGCTGTCTGCGAACCATGATCCTCCGGTCTCAGTGATCCTCCAGTCTCAGCCTCTTGAATCCTCCGGTCTCAGTGATCCTCCAGTCTCAGCCTCTTGAATGCTTGGATTACAAGCTGGCGCCAGCACACCCGGCCAGTGCTTTTAATTGTAGCTACTTCATTGGATACATAGGGGTAACCTGTTGCAATTTTAATCTGCATTTTCCTCGTTCCTAATAACGTAGACTACCTTGACCATTTGAATGTCCTCTTTTACATAGTACCTGTTCAAGTTTCTGGCCATAGAACTGATTCTGAGGAGTGAGTAGCCATTAGATAGAGAAAGCTCTAGGAACGTCACGCCAGCCGGGGAGCAGCATGTGCCAATGTGTAATATTCCAGGGCAGGAGGGCAAATGGATGCTCAGTGGGAAATCCTCTACTAAAAGGTAAAACTTAACCGGGGACTAGGAAGTAATGACAGCAATGCTGCCCAGATGGAAGTTTAAAAAAAAAAAAAAAAAAAAAAGGACAGGCAGGCAGCCCCACGCAGTAATGCCTACTGTTTTCTGAGAAGCATTTGACAGTCAAATATCTGAAAGCTGAACAGAGCTTGTGCACTGGAAGAACAATTTAGTTCTCAATGAATTAAAAGGTTGTATGGCAGATCCCAATAAGGTGTGTATTCCATCTTCCGGCCTGGGTAAGCAGGTGGGCATGTATGCAGCACAGAGGGGATCAGGAGAAGCTACTGAGGCCTTACTGTATACTCCGGGTCCTGCTTCTGTTCCCATGTCCCCCCATTTTTTTTTTTTTTTTTTTTTGCGGGTCTGGAGAGGGAACCCAGGGGCATTCAACCTCTGAGTTACACCCCCTGCCTATATTTTATTCTTTATTTTGAAACAGGGTCTCACTAAGTTACAGAGGACCTCACTAAGTAGCTGAGGCTGTCCACGAACTATGATCCTCAGGTCTCAGCCTCCCAAATGCTGGGATTACAAGCGCTCGCCACCACGCCCTGCTCCCCTGTCCCTTTTTCCAAGGCAACCTCCAGTCTTTGCTCCCTGAGGAGTAAAGCTGGAACAAAGGAGGAAGGGCCAGGGTCACATAGCAGCAAGTGCCCATGGCGTGTGTCCATGGAGGAGGCTCCCAAGCCCCTTAAGGGAGGTCCTGACATTCCCCAGGCACCTGAAGGATGCCAGGCCTTTGTCCCCAGCAGCCACAGGGCTCCGGCGGGGCCTCTGCATGGTGGCTTCCAATTGCTAGTTCTCAGGGGCCCCATGAAAGGCTGGGTTCGGGATGTGAGCGGTAGGGCCGGGCAGTGAGCATATAATAGGCTAATCGTGGGCTGTCAGGTTGTCTGCTGCAAGATGGGGGTGCTGAGGGAAAGGCTTGGCTTCAGTCTCCACTCACGGAGCGGAGCCATGTGTTTGTCCAGGGCCCTTATCTCTGGTCACACGGCTGCCACTGTGGCCAAAATAAAGGGCACAGCCAGCTTCTGGCAAGCCAGGCTTTTCACACAAGAATGGACTCCTGGGCCCCAGAATCCTCTTCACAAACCTTCCAGAGGAAACGCCCCCTCAGCAGGAAGCTCTCTGGGCCACAGTCTGCCTGAAGCCTGAGCACTCTGGCAGCCTCAGGCCCAGTTTCCACCAGATGCCCAGAGAGCCAAGCAATCAGATCTGGCCTACATAGAGGAACTTTATTCTGGGTTATTCAGAGAATCACAAGTAGTTCCCAGGCTTTTGGATTTAATGGGCTAGTAAATTTTCAGAAAAGGTTTCAGTGACCCATATAAATTTGCCAACCTCTTGTTTTCTCAAGTAATGACATGTGACTCTGGTTTCTGCTGTATTTAATAATCATCACCACCATTAATTATCTACTGTATGCAAGGTTCTTTGCTGGGTGATTTTCCAGAGATATCTCATTAGATATTCACTGCAAGGTATTCTTTTCCTATTTTCTGGACTCAGAGGGTTTAAGTAAGTTTGCTGATGTCACACAGCTAAGTAGTAGCAGAGGTGAGGTTTGAACCCATTTCTATTTTGATTCCAAAGTTGGTGTCTTTTTCACTATATGGTTTATTACCTCTGACATACTATAACTTATCTTTTTATCTTTTTTTTTTTTCAGTCCTAGGGATTGAACCTAGGGCTTGCACATGCTAGACAAGCACTCTTCCACTGAGCTACTCTCCCAGTCCCTGATATTATTTTTTTCTTTGCAGTACTAGAGAACAATCTCAATCCCAGAGGCATACTGCCACTGACCTACATCCCTAGCTCTTTTTACTTATTTATTTACTTACTTATTTTCGAAACAGGGTTCTCTAAGTCACCTAGGCTGGCCTTGAACTTGCAATCCTCCTGCCTCAGCCTCTCAAGTACCTGGAATTACAGATATGGGTCCCCATGCCCAGTTTCAGATGCTGATTTTAAACCTTTGATGTTCTGATGAGATGGGTGAATGAACACATACAACTAAACACATACAAACTAAAAATTGAATACTGACAAACCAAAAATTACACTTAAATTCTGTCTTCGTAGAGAGGTTTGCATTTTTCTTCAAATCTCCTTCAGTGTTTTCAGTATTTTTCCACCTAGATTTGAAAATAGTATGAAAGCTAGAGACAAATTCTGACTTCGTGACTCAGTCTAGTGTTAACATCTAGATGATACATGTTTCTTTTGAGATGGTGAGAAACAAAACTTCTGGAAGCCTGTTTTGCTGGAACGGGACTGGAAACCAGCCTTTGCCAAACGGCGTTTGTGAGGGAAGCTATTACAACACGCGCCACATTGCTCCTGATCAGCTGCTAAGTGGAAGGTCCTCGTAGAAGTGTTTGCCCTACAGACCTAAACTGTTGACCCCAGAAATGAGGAAGAAAACGCAACCTGACTTTTACTGTTTGGCCAGAAAACAAAAGATGAAGGGCTAGATTGTGCGGTTATTCACAAGGACCGTGACAGACCTCCCTCCTAGGAAAGGGAGCCGGGCTGACATGCGTTTCTCTGATATTCATATCTGAAACCTTCACCCCAGGTTGTGATGTGCAGTCAGCGCTCTGCAGCCACGGACACAACTGCAGGTGGTAAATACCGGGAAAAAATTGCATCTGTTCTAAACACATAAAAACTTTTTTTTTCCTTTTTTTTGTGGTAATAGGGATTGAACCCAGGGACATTCTACTTCTGAGCTACACTTTCATCTCTATTTTTTATTCTTTATTTTGAAACAGGTTCTCACTAAGTTGCAGAGGGCCTCGCTAAGTATCTGAAGCTGGCCACAAACCTGTGATCCTCCTGTCTCGGCCTCCCAAGTACTGAGATTACAAGCATGTGCCACCAGGCCCAGCTTAACATGTACAAACTTTCTTGGTCATTTTCCTAAACAATACGGTATAACCAGCATTTCCATAGGGTGAGGTATCATAAATCTATTATATAGAGATGATTTAAAGCACATGGAAGAGCCAGGTACAGTGGCACATGCCTATAATCCCAATATTTGGGAGGCTGAGACAGGAGGATCACAGGTTCAGGGCAAGCTTGGTAACTTGGCAAAACCCTGTTTCAAACTAAAATAAGGCTGGGGCTTTCAGAGAACATCCCTGGGTTCAACCCCAGTACCAGTAAATAATTAATAAAGCATACAGGAGGAAGCACAGAGGTTATATGCAAATAGCGTGTCATGTTGTATAAGGTACTTGAGCATCAACTGATTTGGGGTTCCATGGGGATCCTGGACCAGTGCTTCAAGGATACCAAGGCATGACTGTGTTTGGAGAAAGGGCCTTGAGAGGGTCCATGAGGCATAGGGTGAGCTCTAGTCCAGTCTGACTAGGGCCCTTATAAGAAGTGGGAGTGACACCAGTGATTCCTGTCCATGGAGGAACGGCTGGGTGAGGAGGGGCTTCCTACCCAGGAGCACCTCAGGGGAACCAAGCCTGGTGATGGTTTGGGATTTTTAAGCCACCCAGCCTTAAACAACAAATGAATACAAGAAGGATTGGCTATTGGGCAGGGGTGGAACCCCCTTTGAACCCCACACCGGTGCCATGGTTAAGAGAGACATCAGTAGAAAGTGAGAATGGATCTTTTATTACCCAGCAGGGCTCTTTATAGTGAGTCTGAGAATCAGCTGAGGAAATGGTTTCTGTGAGAGCAAAAGGGAAGTCAGGTGTGAACTAACAGTGATCTACGTGCCCAGACTGTCAGCTAGGGGTGTGCTTTTTGCAATATAATGTACATTATAATAAAAATGTGCCTCTGGCTATTATCCTATAATCATGAATTTCTTTCCTTCTCTTTCTCTCTCTCTCTCTCTCTCTCTCTCTCTCTCTCTCTCTCTCTCTCTTTCTTTTTTTCTTTTTTTGGTGGTACTGGGGTTCCTGGAAGCCCTTCTACCTCTGGGCTACACTCCCAGACCTATTTTATGTTTTTTTTTTATTTTTGGAAACAGGGTCTCTTAAGCCAGCGCGGCTGGCTTCGAACCTGCACGATCCTCCTGTCTCTGACTCCCAAGCGTGGGGATTACAAGCGTGTGCTACCACGCCCGGCCATGAATTTCTTTAATGGCTAACAATTTATGAAATAAAAATGTCATTGGCTTGCTGGGCGTGGTGGTGCATGCTTGTAATCCCCGCGCTTGGGAGGCTGAGACAGGAGGATCGCACAGGTTCGAAGCCAGCCTCAGCTACTTAGTGAGGCTCTCAGCAACTTAGAGAGACTCTGTTTCCAAATAAAGTATAAAATAGGTCTGGGAGTATAGCCCAGAGGTAGAAAGCCCCTGGGTTCCATCCCCAGTACCACACACTCACACAAAAATGTAATTGGCTAGAGTAGGGGTTCACGGTATAGGCTTCCCTCTGCTTGCCAGGGCTCAATTCTTGTCCTGCTACCTTCTGTGTGATTTGGGGCAAATTGTGTAACTTCTTTTTACATCCGTTTCTTCTCCTAGAAAAATGGAGATAATGATACCTACTTTATAGGGTTGTCTGAAAATTAAATGAGCTAATATATGTAATTTTCAGCTGGGTGTTGTGGCACTTGCTTGTAATTCCAGAATTAAGGAGGCTGAGACCAGAGGATTGCAGTTCGAGGACAGCCTCAGCTACTTAGTGAGGTCCTCTGTAACTTAGTGAGATTTTGTTTCAAAATAAGAATAAAAAAATAGCACAGGGGGTGTAGCTTGGAGGTCAAATGCCCCTGGGTTCCATCCCCAGACTCTCAAAAAGAATGAGGGTCATGGTAGTGTGTAAGGTGAAAAGTGGGTATTTAAGTTTGCCTTTAAAAATCGCTTGGTTGATAATTTCTATGTGTAACTAAAGAAATTTTGTATTGTATGCAGCCCTCAATTTCTCTGTAGACAAATGATGTCAAGTATTTAAGGTCAGGATGAATTATTCAGGGGTCCCTTCTTGCCTGCACCAACTGAGTCCAGGATAGAGAGAAAGAAAGAGAGAGAGAGAGAGAGAGAGAGAGAGAGAGAGAGAGAGAGAGAAAGAGAAGAGGGAGGAGAGGGAGGAGAGAGAGGAGAGAGAGAAGGAACCTGACTAAAGAGAAACACTGTATAAAGATTTTTTGGAGGAAATGATCAGTCCACTCAGAAAGTGGTAGGTCAGCTATGCAAATTAATTATGAAGTTTGTTGCTGTTGTGTTTGTTTGTTTGTTTGTTTGTTTTGAGATGGGATATTGCTATGTTTCCCAGGCTGACCTGGAACTCCCAGACTAAAGTGGTTCTCCAACCTTAGCCTCTCAGGTACTGGGGACTACAGACACCACTGTGCCGGCTATTTAGGAAGTCCTATATTTGGGTGGTGGGAGATGTTTTTAAGAGAGCTTGTGTCCCAGAGAAAGGGAAATAGCTGAAGGGCTGCTGGGTTAGTTCAGATGGTTGGAAAAAGTGTCAGTGTCAGCCTGAAACTGGGTAGTTCTCTTGGAGCTTGACATAGTGCTTAAGAGTGGTCAGGATAAAGAGTGATTAAGGTTGGACTTTGGGATCACTTTGGAGCTGAGGGACTGGACTCTTGTGCTATGAATTTCTAATGGTTGTGCACCTGTTAATCCCAGGGCTGCAGTTTGTAGCCCGTGGTTCTTTTCCACTAGTCATGTAACTGTGCTCACTAAACAGCAGCTGCACAGAGAAGTGGTCATTGCTGAGGTCCAAAGAGGAGGAACTCCAGAGTCCCGAAGTAGTTGTGCAGAAACTTCTAAGGGCTTTCCAACAGCATAATTGATACAGGGTTTCTTTTCAGAAAACAGTTAATTGGTTAAAACAAAGTTGAATATAATAGACAATGCTAATAGTTTTCAAATTGGACTCTTTAACATCTTCATGGTGCCTTTAGGGAAGAAAGCTGTTGAAATACTGTTGGTTCATTGGCTCTTTTAACTTATAATAACCACAGAACATTTTTTAAACTATAGGACATTTAATAAGAAATTATGATCATGGCTATTAAGTTTATGTATTGGGTCTTATATTACCCTGGGGATATATATGCATCTCTTCTGTGTATATGATACATGACTTACAGTTTGTGTCACATGTATACCATCTATGTCATAAATTATTTCTTAAAGTGCCTTAGCTTATTAATGAAACATTTCTTAATGTATACATTAACCAACTAAAGCAAATATTTCAACATATCATTCCTAAAAGAAGAGGTATTTAAAAGTGGACAGCCGGGCGTGGTGGCCCACGCTTGTAATCCCCGCAGAAACAGGAGGATCGCGCAGGTTCAAAGCCAGCCTTGCTGGCTTAAGAGACCCTGTTTCCAAATAAAAATATAAAAAAATAGGTCTGGGAGTGTAACCCGGAAGTAGAAGGGTTTCCAGGAACCCCAGTACCACCAAAAAAAAAACCCCAAACAAACAAAAAACCAAAACAATAACAACAACAACAACAACAACAAAAAGTGGACAGATGTTTTGTGTTTTAACAAAGCCCTCTTTAGCACCTGGAAGCTTCTTGTTGTTACTGCCATAGTCCCATTTTGTTTGGACAATGGGCATAAGGTATTTTTAAACACCATTTCTTATTATAAAAGCACTATATATTTACTGAAGAATATTAGAAAATTATAGAAAAGCCTAATAAAAAGAATGTCATCCACAGCACCATTACCCAGCATAAACTATCATTAGCACATTACCTACTTGCTGGGTGCAGTGGTACACTGTAATCCCAGTACATGGGAGGCTGAAACAAGAGGATCACAGGCTTGAGGCCAGCCTCAGCAACTTAATGAGGTCCTTAGCAACTTAGTGAGACTCTGTTTCAAAATAAAAATTAAAAGGGCTGGAGGTATAGCTTAGATGTAGAATGCTCCTGGATTCAATCCCCAACAAAAACAAAAACAACAAAAACAAAAATAAACCCCTATTATCTACTAATCCCCTCCCTTCTGCCCTCTCTCTCCCCTTTTCTTCTCCCTCTATGTATGTGAAAATAATCACATGCTGTCATTTTATATTTAATCATAGGATGTTTTTCCATTTGACATTATGGCATCAGTATATTTTCATATTATTAAGTATTCTTCAAAAACATTTTGCATGCCGGGCATGGTAGCACATGCTTGTAATCCCAGTACTTGGGAGGCTGAGACTGGAGGATCTGGGTTCACAGACAGCCTCAGCTACTTAGTGAGGCCCTCTGCAACTCAGTGAGACACTGTTTCAAAATAAAGAATAAAAAATAGGACTGGGGTATAGCTCAGAGGTAGAATGCCCCTGGGTTCCATCCCTAGTACTGAAAAAAAACCCCAAAAAAGGATTTTGCTGGCCTCATAGTATTCTATCTTACATTTACCAATGTTTAACGTTATCTTCAACTTTTTGCTACTGTAAATAATTTTAATCCACCGTGTACATATTTTTTTTTCAGTACTGGGCATGAAACCCAGACTCATTCTACATCCCCAGCCCTTTTTATTTTTATTTTGAAACAGAGTCTTGCTAAATTGCCCAGGTTAGCCTTCCACTTGTGATTCTCCTGCCTCAGGCTCCCGAGATACTGGGATTACAGGTGCACACGCGCCACTGTGCAGATTTGTACAGAAATATTTGAACTCACTTCCTTAATACAGCTTAGGGAAAGCCTGGCGTCGCTGACTACTGCAGTGCCGTCAGCTGTAGGGATCTGAATACGCTCATCACTGTCTTTGGAAGCCTGTTTGTGGGCTCACCCCTTAGCAGAGCGTCAGGACTTGCTCCAGCACACCTGCTCCGAGGATGGATGTTAACTTTAAAACGTATAAGCCGTGACCAAGGGGAGTCTCGTTCTTCTACTCACTTTCCTTTTATTACTACTGAGGTCGGATCTATTCTTCCATGATGGTTGGCCCATAATCTTGAGAACATATCTTTTAATATACTTTAAGAGGAACCAACTGTACAGTCCACAGTGAACACTTCACATCAGCATCTTCAGGACTGTGCTTACCTTCGGTCTCCTGGAGTCCTTCAGGAAACCTCTCAGTGAAGGAAACTGATGATAATAAAGAGCCTGCGTGTCTGAGAATGACTGATTCGGAGTCTAGCACGTTTAGGCTAGTGGAACCCCTGAGTTACGTACACTCTCTCAAGCTTTACTTTCCCCAACTGTAAAACAGGGCAGATAATGCTCACAAAAGTGAAATGGGAATTGTTCACGCTTTGAGTAAGAGGTAGCTATTATGTAGGAGTGAGGAACGTTTCTTTCTTAATTGCAAGACAGACCTGACAGATATATCAAGGCATGACGGCGGGACTTTTTTGGGGACGGAGTGGTGCCGGGGATCGAACCCAGGGGCATCCTACCTCTGAGCTACATCCCAGCCCTTTTGGTTTTTTTACTTTGAAACGGTGTTTTGATAAGTTGCAGAGACGGGCCTTGAACTTGCGATCCTCTACTCTCAGCTTCCCAAGTGCTGGGCCTGGTTTAGCATGACACTCTTAGGAGGCAGAGCTTTTCAAGTCCCAACCGATTTCATGTTTCACTTCATTTTACTATTTAGGGAGGTGGGTTGGCTGGGAGATGGCTTGTGCTGCCAGCCCAAGAGTGGCCTCAGAGTCTTTCAGGACATACCAGTGCTGCCCTGCTACTTGGTGCTTGAGAAATTTGCCCTGAAACTGATAGTGGGAATCTCCTTTGCTCCCCCCTTCCCTCTTCGGGGTAAAGAAAAAGAAAGAAAGAAAGAACATGCTTCAATCCCACTTCTAAACTGATGTGATCATCCTAAGGTCAGTGGGAGAGTCTGTCGCCCTTTAACTTTATGCTGCTTCCGCTCACTTTGTGGTGATCTCTAAATATAATCACATTCATATATATTGATACTGAGGATTGAACCCAGGGGCATCCTACCTCTGAGCTACATGCCCAGCCTTTTTTATTTTTTGTTTTGAAACAGGGTCTCCCTGGGTTGCTGAGAGTCACGCTAAGTTGCTGAGGCTGGTCTCGAACCTGTGACCCTTTTCTCAGCTTCCCAAGTACTGGGATTATAGGCATGTGCTACTACACTGAGCAATATAATACCGATTCTCAAAGACTTTTCTTACACTGATAATTCAGTTCCTTGTAGAATAGATTTTGAGAATGCAATTTTTTAAAGATTTCTAAAACCAACTCTTGCAGTTTTAATTATATTTACAGTCTTACACACCAAGGATGTGACTGTGATACAGACTAGCTGTCTAGGGCCTGAGCAGGCAGGCTGACAGCTGAGTGGTTAGTAGTGCGAGGCACCTGACATCACCGTCTCAACTGCTTTCTCTTTCATATTCTTGTACTTTTCTAGCTGACGAGGTCCAGAGACTGGGTACGATTCCATCAGCAGCTGCCACTGAGAATCAGCAAGGTTCAGAAATGTCAGACATCCTTCGGGAGCTGCTCAGGGTCTCTGAGAAAGCCGCCAACATCGCCCGGGCATGCAGGCAACAGGAAGCCCTCTTCCAGCTGCTCATCGAAGAAAAGAAAGAGGGAGAAAAGAACAAGAAGTTTGCAGTTGACTTTAAGACCCTGGCTGATGTACTGGTGCAGGAAGTTATAAAACAGAATATGGAAAACAAGGTAAGAACGGCCACAGTGAGGTAGCTGCACAGTATGTGTCTCTGTGGCTTTTACTGCCCCTCAGGTTACTAGCAAATAGATGTCATGGGTTTCCCCTTGATTTAATTATAATATCAATAAAATGCTTTGTAGAGGTCTTTAAAGTATAGTAAAGAACATATGAATTACTATTCTAACATCTAGAGATGAACATTTTGCATAGAACATTTCATTTACTAATGAGTTTCTTAATCAATAATGTGTTCTTTGGAACACAAGAAAAATTTAAATCCTCTTAATCCTCCAACTATAGTAAACCACAGCCATGTTTTGCTAAATGTTGTTAGTTATTTCCTTTCCATGTGTAGGTGTACATGACCTGTATCAATTACCTCAACAGAAATGAAAACACACTGTTTTTTTTTTTTTTAATTTGGTATGTTCAGTCATACCTTTGACCTTAACCATTCATCTAATGTTTGCCTTGGCTATGGGCTGGTAGCTGGATAAAGTCTCCCTTTTTTTTTACTTGAAAAACATGATCATAACTAACAGTGATTGTGATCCTAAGCAATTTGAACTAGCTGGAGAAAGAAACAATGTTCAGTAGTAGTAGTAGTGGTGGTGGTGGTGGTGGTGGTGGTGATAGCAGCCATTTATAAATGCTATGTGACAGGCACTGTTCTAAGAGCTTTAAATACACTAACTCATTTAAGCCTTATAACAAATTCATGAGACAAGAGTTATTATTCCAATTAATGAATGCAAAAAAAGAGGACACAGAGCTTAAGTAGTTTGCTTAAGTTTACACTGGCAAAAATGGCAAGTCTTTGAACAGAGGTTAAAGGTTTTTTTTTTTTGCAGTTCTAGATTGCCTTTTCTATGATAATCTAATAACTCTTTTTAGATTTTAGAGGATAGAACTTTATGACAGAAATCATTAGAAGAGCCGGACGTGGGCGCACGCTTGTAATTCCCGTGCTTGGGAGGCAGAGACAGGAGGATCGCGCAGGTTCAAAGCCAGCCACGCTGGCTTAAGAGACCCTGTTTCCAAATATAAAAAAAAAAAAAAATAGGTCTGGGAGTATAGCCCAGAGGTAGAAGGGCTTACAGGAACCCCAGTACCACCAAAAAAAAAAAAAAAAAAAAAAAGAAGAGAAATCATTAGAAGATACTAGAATATTTTCTATGAAATGCCTAAAATTGGGAGAGTCATTTAGAATCGTTCAGGTGAAATCTTAATCACAGGCAAGAGAAGAGAATCAGTGACTCCTACCCATGAATTTTTTTATAAACTAGACTTTTTTGTGTGTGGTACTGTGGGTGGAACCCAGGGGCTTTTCTACCTCCAGGCTATAATCCTAGAGCTATTTTTAAAAATATATATACTTTATTTAGAAACAGGGTCTCACTAAGTTGCTGAAAGCCTCACTCAGTAGCTGAGGCTGGCTTTGAACCTGTGCGATCCTCCTGTCTCAGTTTCCTAAGTGTGGGGATTACAAGCGTGCGCCACCACGCCCGGCTTTAAACTAGACTTTGTTATGCCCTATAATATCCGACTGCGATAAACTACATGAAGTTTGTTTTTGTTTGTTATTGATCAAGATGGGTATAAGTGATGGTTAAGCAACTGGATTAGATATGTATTGACATTAATTTTTATGAAGTAATATTTGCCCGAGAGCATTATAACAAGTTCAGGCAATTGTTCATTCATGAAGTGAATACCAGAACTTATGAACAAATAAGTGATATTCTGTTTTGGCTGTATGGAATATTTTTATTTTATGGCCTTTGTATCCTATAACCCTGGGAACAGATCCATAAACAGACTCTGGAGACTGAGCTTAGGTCCTTGATGATCGCTAGTCCTTGTTGGCGTGTACTATCTTGCAAAAGAGACAACAAAAGCAAAAACAAAAACATGATTGTGGGCATGATTAAAGCTTTTGGCCATCTGCAGATGACTGAGTTCAAATATTTGAAGCATTTCCTTGCTTTTGTTCCCTAAGAACATCATGCATATCAGAATTTGGCAAATATTTTGAGAAACATTATCTTCACTACTGAGAATCAAAAGCAAAATGTATCCCAAAGCTTTTTGTTATACCAAGATGAGAGGAGATTCTTACTTGACTTTATTTATTCACTCTATATTGATACATAAATTATTGGTCAAGTAGTTCTTTTACTTTTCATTTGTGTGTGTGTGTATATGTGTGTGTGTGTGTGTGTGTGTGTGTGTGTGTGTGTATAGATTGAGCTCAATGGCTCTCTATCTCTAAGCTATACCCTCAGCCCTTTTTATTATTATTTTTATTTTGAAACAATGATCTTGCTGCGTTGCTGGGATCCTCCTGTCTCAGCCTCCCAAACATTGTGATTTCAAGCATGCACCCGTACACCCAGCCTTTCTTTTTTTTTTTTTTTTTTTTTTTTTGGTGGTACTGGGGGTGGAACCCAGAGGCTTTCTACCTCTGGGCTATACTCCCAGACCCATTTAATATTTTATTTGGAAACAGGGTCTCACTGAGTTGCTGAGAGCCTCCCTAAGTAGCTGAGGCTGGCTTCGAACCTGTGCGATCCTCCTGTCTCAGCCTCCCAAGCACGGGGATTACAAGTGTGCACCACCACGCCCGGCTTTTTTTTTTCTATCCCATTTTCCTAGCCTAAAAGTAAATAACACTTCTGACAAGCATAGAAACACACTTGGAGGTGAAAATAAAATCTAGTGTTATCTTCTAATATATCTAGTCTCAAGTAATAATTTTAGGTACTTGATCAATAACATTATCTTGGATAAGTTACTAGGGTGCTCAGATTTCTACCAGGATTTGGACTTTCTAGCGGGGCAAAGGAATAGGAAAATGTCAGAAAACTAAGCACAAAACCTCGCTGGCTTCAACTTTTTATACTTTAATCGGTTTCTAGAATTGGAAATTTCTGAATTTCAGACCCAATTGTGCTTTTGAGATATAAAATGGAAATCTGTTCAGAACTGAACATGTGTGTATAGTTTTGTTGTTGTTTTGCTTTTTGTCATACTCTGAATCCTTTAGTTTCCAGGCTTGGCAAAAAATATTTTTGGAGAAGAATCCAATGAGTTTACTAATGATTTAGGTAAGTATGAGAATCCTTATGAGTTTTTGTAACTGAATAATTATATGGTATTCTAATTCCCAGTTTATACTATGAAATAAATGGATGTCTGGAAGTCTTTCAATATAAGCAATAGAATATATTTGGATGTTAATTAAGTTCCTACCTCAGAATATCATGCCATTTAAATTAAGAGATGTGATCTCATAGAATAATTTAGCAAATCCATATATCATTTTAAATACAGAA
Organism: Muscardinus avellanarius; assembly: GCF_963383645.1. Lineage (NCBI taxonomy): Eukaryota > Metazoa > Chordata > Mammalia > Rodentia > Gliridae > Muscardinus > Muscardinus avellanarius. The sequence continues at coordinate 47,129,458 of NC_137787.1, read as the reverse complement.
CTATAGCATTTAAACAATTTGTGAATTAACCTTCAGAAAAATTGCATGGCCCTTCGAGAATCTAATGGAGGTTACTGATACCCCCAGAAAGATGCACATCAATATATGAATTGTGCAAATATTTCAGGCCCTAGATTTAAGCTTATTTATGGACCTATTGGGATTCCATGGCCCTTGGCTAAGACTGTAGAGGAGGAGGCCCAGGTCCTGAAATACAGGGCCATCTTGAACCAATCATCTTATCATTTCTCAAAGTCTCAGAACCTTGAAAAGCTTCTTTTTAAAATATATGTACTTTTGCCAGGCGTGGTGGCGCAGGTTTGTAATCCCAGCATTCGGGAGGCTGAGACCGGAGGATCGTGGTTTGTGGACAGCCTCAGCTACTTAGTGAGGCCCTCTGCAACTCAGTGAGAGTTGGTTTCAAAATAAAGAATAAAAATAAAAAAAAAATAGGGCAGGAGGTGTAGCTCGGAGGTCGAATGCCCCCGGGGTTCCATCCCCAGACCGGCAAAAAAAAAAAGTACTTTTATTGGTACACTGTAATTACACATCACAGTGAGTTCAAAGTGATATAACCATATATGCACACAGCATTTGGTGTATTTCTTTCCATATCCCACCTTTTACCCCCACCCCATACATATCAGTGAGATTGGTGGTGTTACCTTCATGTACGGAGACAGCATTAATCAAATCCATTAATCAAAGCATTTCCTTCTTCAGTCTCCTTTTTCTCCTCCCAATCTCTCTTCCCCCAATCATCTTTCTCAACTGGTCTCTCTCCTCATTTATCTAAAGTTTCTTTTGTTTTCTATTTTTTCTCTAGCTTCCACATATGAGGGAAAACATACAACGGTTTATAAAGGCTCTCGCACTATGAGGTTCCTTTTAGTACCAAGTGTTTTGTTTTGTTTGAGCTGAGTCTCCCCATGTTGTCCAGACTGGTCTCAAATTCCTGAAATCAAGTGATCTTCCTGCCTCAGCCTCCCCAGCAGTTACAGAAGGGTACCACAATGCTGGGCTAGAACAGTTTTCATTCTTATTTTCTGTCTTGTGGATGGATTCTACTTCAGTGATCTACATGTTTCCTGGTAGTAGAAGGAAAAATATAATTCCTGTCTGATTATTTTCAGAGAAACTTTTTTTCAGTTTATTTGGGATTTTGTTTGTTTAATGATAGGAAACTAAAATAGTGAATCTTAAACATTGACCATGTGACAAATAGTTCAATATCTAAGAGCACATTTACAAAAGATAGGTGAATTGAAAAATTTTAGTCTCCTTCATGGGCTATATATTAATATGGGCTATATAATAATATGCTTAATTCTATGACATTCAGTAAGAAGAGAGAAATCTCCTTTAGACAAAAGGTTAAAACTAATTCCAGTGGTTAACTCACACACACACACAAAATTATCATTAAAAAATCCTACATTTTGCCGGGTGTGGTGGCGCACGCTTGTAATCCCCGCACTTGGGAGGCAGAGACAGGAGGATCGCGCAGGTTTGAAGCCAGCCGTGCGCGCTGGTTTAGGAGACCCTGTTTCCAAATAAAAATGTAAAAAATAGGTCTGGGAGTGTAGCCCGGGGGTAGAAGGGCTTCCAGGAACCCCAGTACCACCAAAAAATAAAAATAAAAATAAAAATAAAAATAAAAATAAAAATAAAAAAAATAAATAAATAAATCCTACATTTAAGCCGGGCGGGCGTGGCGGTGCATGCTTGTAATCCCCGCGCTTGGGAAGCAGAGATAGGATGATAGTGCAGGTTCAAAGCCAGCCGCGCTGTTTTAAGAGACCCTGTTTCTAAATAAAAATATAAAAATAGGCCTTGGAGCGTAACCGGAGGTAGAAGGGTTTCCAGGAACTCCAGTATAACCCCCCCCCCCAAAAAAAAAGTCCTACATTTAGGTTTAGGGGAGGAATAAAAGGGGATAGAGACATAAAGAAGCTAACAGTTGAAATAATGCTATATATGTTAAGCTTCCAGTGCCAATCTCAAAGATAGCTTCTGGGGAGGGAGAAGATGGGACAGGACCAGAGGGAAACGCCCAGTGAGTTGTTTGCATGTATATCCCTATCACTTTGTATTTCCATGTGATGTAGAGTTACAATGCACCAATTTAAAAATGCAAAGAAAAATTCTACATTCAGCTGCTTTATAAACAGTTGTTTTAATATTTCATTTATCTAGACTGATTGGGACACAAAGCCATTCACATCCATTTTTGTTTGTTGAAAGGGAAGAGGAATGTGGAGCAGGGAGGAAGAGAAAGACTGTGGTATGTGTTGTGAACACAGGCAGGGCGGGATCCCAGATCCCCCTCTAAGTGCAGCGGGGACTCACCCGCCAATTTCAAGCAAAGGGAGTGAGAGGATAGATTTGCCTGTTTGAGTGGTACTGTGACTTTTAGTAAGCCCAATGTGCGGCAGTTATTAGCATTACTATTTCCCAACTTCAGTAGTTAAGTTTTAATTTTCAGTCAATTTAAGTGACCGTTTCTTGCTGATTCAAAGTCACCACTGTGGGCTGGGGAATGTAACTCGATGGTAAGCCCTTGTTCAGCATGTGTGAGGCCCTGGGTTCAATCCCCTGCACCAAAATAAAGAAATAAGTAAACAAACAAACAAACAAACAAACATCAGAGGCATCATCGTAATAGATGTATACTGTGCTTCCGAAACTTTGCTGACCATATCATCACCTCAGGATCTTGTTAAAATTCAGTGAGTCTGGGGTGAGGCCTGAGGTTCTGAATTTCTAACAAGCTCTGGTTCTTGGAACTGCTAGAGTAGTTAGGAATATGTATCTATATATCTAACAGGCTCCAAATGCCATCTTCTTAATTTTAAGGAGTTTTGTTGTTGTTGTTGTTGTTGTTGTTGTTGTTGTTGTTGTTTTCAAGAAGCTTGTCCCTTCTTATTACTATTAATTTACCTTTTTTTTTTTTTTTTTTGCGGTACTGAGGATGGTACCCCAGGGGCATTCAAGCTACATCCTCAGCCCTATTTTTTATTCTTTGTTTTGAAACAGGGTCTCACTAAGTTCCAGAAGGCTTCACTAACTGAGGCTGGCCATCAACTGCGATCTTCCTGTCTCAGCCTCCGAGGTACTGGGATTATAAGCGTGCACTACCACATCCGCACACCGAACTGCATTTTTTTTTTTTAAACCAACCTCTTCCCTCCCTTCTGTTGGAGGCTGGAAAGGAGATTACCCAAGAGGCTAAGGGGCACACTTAATGTGATGGTAAATCAAGTGGACCTGGTCACTTTAGTTTCCTTGGGAGAAGCACCTTTACTCACATCCTGCCATTGTGGGTCATATAGTTTTACTATGTTTTACAAAGTATATTAGTATACTTTGTCTTAGATTACTGAACACAGTTTTTAGTCAAAAACAGTATCATAAAAGGAGGGGGTAAAAGCCATTCAGTGTACTGATAAAAATCTCCATTCTTTTAAATAAAACATATTCAGACATGAACAGAGTATGTATAATAAAACTCAAGCTAGGCATGGTGGCATATGCCTATAATCCCAGTACTTGGGACACTGAGACATGAAGATTGCAGGTTCAAAGTCAGCCTAAGCAACTTAGTGAGGCTTTTCAGAAATGTAGTGAGACCTTATTTCAAAAACATATATATGATATACATACATATATATATATATATTATTGCCACATATTATTGCCACTACATATATGTATATATATGTATATGTATATATATATATGTATATATAGGTATATGTATATATATGCCACTATATATATATATATATATATATATATATATATATATATATATGGCTGGGGGTGTAGTCTGGAAGTTGAAGGCCCCTGGGTTCCACCCCCAGTACCACACACACACACACACATACAAAATAAATGAATGAATAAATAAGTAATAGGCAAAAGGCAAAAGTAAATAAACAGTAATGATCAAGAACTGTAGGATTTTTTTTTTTTTTTTTTTTGGTCCTGGGTATTGAAACCAGGGGCATTATATCTCTAAGCTGTACTCCCAGCCCTTTTTATTATTATTTTGAAACACAGTCTTACTAAGTAAGTTGCTGAAACTTGAACCTGCGATCCTCCTGTCTCAGCTTCCCAAGAACTGGAGTCCAGGTGTGCACCGCCATGCTCAACTTAGATTTAGGGATTTTTAGCTGGTCTTTGGGCCGTTAAATTGGGCACAAAATTGTGCCTGCGTGGGCATTCTTCTGAGGAGTAGGTCTTTTGGTTCTGGGAACGTGGCCTTTCTATTGCCATGAAGGGATGAAGCCATGAGGCATCTGTGACTGGGAAGCACCAGGGTGATCCTGGCAGCCACCCAGGCTTCAGAACCGCTGGCCTGAGCGCACTGACCTCGCCTCATGCAAGCACTCGGCCTTGCAGCTTCCTCCTCTCCTCCCTCGGTCCCCCACCCCTCTGTTGTTCTTTGTCAGCTGAAACTCTTGAAATGTAATGGACTTTGGGTTTTTATTCTAGGGGAAAAGATCACCATGAAACTGTGTTCAACGGAGGAGGAAACAGCAGAACTTCTCAGCAAAGTTCTTAATGGCAATGAGTCGGCATCGGAAGCCTTAGCCAGGGTTGTCCACCAGGATGTCGCCTTTACTGACCCAGCCCTGGATTCCATAGAGATCCACATTCCACAGGACATTTTGGGAATTTGGGTGGATCCCATAGGTATGCATGGGAGAGGATGTTTGCCCTATTGCTTTTATTTGTTCTTATCTCTACTTTTTTTTCTTTTCTTTTTGGCTTGAAAAAGTAAACATTGTTGAGAATATAGCTTAACTCTCCAAGAAGTGTTTAAAATTTAAAAATTTGGAAATGATAAGTGAAATCGGGTCTGGTGGCCCGTGCTTGTAATCCAGTATTTGGGAGGCTGAGACAGAAGGATTACAAATTTCTGGCCATACTCAGCTACTTAGGGAGATCCTCTGCAACTTAGTGAGACCTTGTTTCAAAATAAAGAACAAAAAATAGGGCTGGGGTGTAGCTAAGAGGTAGAATGCCCCTGGGTTCCATCCCCAGTACTGGAAAAAAAAAAAAGACTTTCAGGAACCTGGTGAGGTGGTACACACTGGTAATCCCAAAAGGATCACAGGTCCCAAGGCCAGCCTCGGCAATTTAGGCAATTTAGCAAAACTGTTTCAAAGAAAAGGGGAGGGGGAGGTTAGGGATGTAGTTTAGGAGTAGAATGCCCCTGGGTCTGATCCTGTACCCAAAACAGAGCCCCCAAAACCCACAAAAGGCTTCCGGTGCCAGGCTGGTGAGTGAGTACAGGAAGTGCTCGCAGCTGTGTCCACTTGAAGGGTACTCAGCGCCAACAGACCACCACATGTGGGAGGACAGGCCAGATCTTCAGATTGTTTTTTAAGAACCCAAAATCTAGGTTTTTAAGTGAGAGCTCCCGGTTAGTTGTTGTTGTGATGGTGGTGGTGGTGGTGGTATTGGGGTTGGAACCCAGGGCCATTCTATCTCTGAGTTATACCCCCAGCCTTATTTTATTATTTTATTTTAAAACAGGGTCTCACTGAGTTGCCTCACGAAGTCGCTAAGACTGGTCACAAAAGTGCAGTCCTCCTCTCTTACCCTCCCAGGGACTGGCATTACAATTGTGTGTCACCACACCCAGGTGAGCACCCAATTTTTAATCATAATTTAATTGAATAAACCAACAATAAAAAATGCATTACAGTTTAAGCAAAACGCAACTTAATATATGTCATGAGCTGTCAGTTTGTGAATCTGTGTAACCCTTACCATTATTTTTTGGTCTGTATGGTGATAGATCTATAATCTATATTTTATCACTTTAAAAATGTAGCCCTTAGTCAGGCATGGTGGCACATGCTTGTAATCCCAGCATTCGGGAGGCTAAGACTGGAGGATCACGGTTCTCAGACAGCCTCAGCTACTTAGTGAAGCTTTCCTCAACTTAGTGAGACCTTGTTTCAAAATAAAGAACAAAAAATAGGGCTAGGGTGTATGTAGCTAAGAGATAGAATGCCCCTGGATTCCATCCCAGTACCGCAAAAAAAAAAAAAAAAAGTAGTCCTTAGCCGGGCATGGTGGCACACGCTTGTAATCCCCGCTCTTGGGAGGCAGAGACAGGAGGATCACGCAGGTTCGAAGCCAGCCACGCGCGCTGGCTTAGGAGACCCTGTTTCCAAATAAAAATGTAAAAATAGGTCTGGGAGTGTAGCCCAGAGGTAGAAGGGCTTCCAGGAACCCCAGTACCCCCCCACACACATACACACAAAGTAGCCCTTATTCTCTATGTTGTTAATACAAAGGTATTCATTCTAAGAAGTCCCTCCTCCTCCTCCTCCTCCTCCTCCTCCTCCTCCTCCTCCTCTTCCTCCTCCTCCTTCTTCTTCTTTTGTTTCCCACCTTACTGGCATATCCCACCCAACACAGCTGGGACCTGGCATTATGTTGAACAGGCAAACCCCCGCCCTGCCCATTTACAAGCACATTAACACAGTGTTGTAGAAATGGGCTCCACCTGCTGGGCATGGTAATACATGCTTATAGTCCTAGCTATTCAAGAGGTTGGAGGCAGGAGGATCACTTGAGCTGAGGGGTTCTAGAACATCCTAGACAACAGTGAGACCTAATCCCAATAAGTTAAAGCGGCGGGGGGGGGGGGGTAGTGGAGGAAGGAATGAAAAAAGAAATGGGCTTGGTCATCAGATATATAACAATCAGCCAGTGGGTTATATTTAGAAACTAAGAATTTTCCTCAAAGTCTTTTACCACCTAAGGGTACATTGGCATCAGTTACAATTCCTGAGGGGCAGGGATCTCCTGTTTCTCAGTCTACCTGGGCTGAATCAGTTGCCTGTCTCTGGATCTCTTGCCAGGCACCTTAACTATGTTCTAACTCACTGCCGGCTGAGGGGGAAACAGGAATACCATCAACTTCTTCCCTTTTATGCTGCTATTATTGTCTTTCTTCCTTCTAACTTGAGAAACCCAATAATAATAACACAGAAAATTCCACCTCCAGGCAGAGACAGGAGGATCGCAGTTTGAGGACAGCCTCAGCTACTTAGTGAGGTCTTTTGCAACTCAGTGAGACCCTGGGGGTGTAGCTTGGAGATAGAATGCCCTTAGGTTCCATCCACAGTACAAAAAAAAAAAAAAAATTACACTTCTGGCAGATTCTTGAAAGGAGACTTTTCTATCTCACATTGTACTGGTCCTCTGATTAATAACAGTTCTAAAATATCCCCACCATTTATCCTGAGTTATTTGCTTTTAAATGCTTTTGACATATGACAAATATTTGAATACTTATTCTATGCAAGGTGCTTTGCCTGTTGCCACAAGAACTGTAGCCAAGTTCTCTCCCTTCCTTTCTCTTACAGTCAGGCAAATGAGACATAAGCATCTTAAGAGTGAAATACAAGATGTCAAATAACAAATCAAGATCCAAAGGTGCCATGTGCTAAACTCAAATTAGTAGAAAAAATATATAGGACAAAATTTACAGCTGTGTTCATCTTTTCTCCTAAATAATCTTTACCCAAATTCCAACACATTTATTTTTCAGATTCAACATATCAGTATATCAAAGGTTCTGCTGATGTTAAATCCAACCAAGGAATTTTCCCCTGCGGACTTCAGTGTGTCACTATCTTAATTGGTGTCTATGACATACAGACAGGAGTGCCACTGATGGGAGTCATCAATCAACCTTTTGTGTCACGAGACCAAAACACGCTCAGGTAAAAGAGGAATTTTTGGTATATTATGGTTTTTAGAACTTGGCTTCTTGCCAGGATGACTACTCAACATCCCCATGTCTCAGTACATTAAGGTGTCCCCACTGAAAGTCTGTGTGTTTGAATTATAGTTCTTTCTATTCTCAGTCCTGGATTTGGAATCATTTTATTTTGAGACAGTGCACTCTAGTAGAAAATTTATAAGGAATACTATCTTAGAGAAAGCATGGTTTCACATTTAGGATATAGTGATCCAGTTCTGTTTCCAGAATGCACTCCAAACCAGATTAATGGAATGGTATTGCCAGGCATGGTGGTACACACCTGAAATTCCAGCTATTTAGGGACATTGAGGCAGGAAGATAGCAAGTTTGAGGCCATCCTTGGCAACTCAGCAAGACCCTGTCTCAAAATAAAAAGAGCTGAAAATGTTGATCAGTAGTAGAACATTTGCCCAGGCTTTAATCCCCAGCACAAAAAGGAAGAGGAGGAGAAGGAAAAGTAGGAAGAGAAGGAGGAGGAACAGCTAAAACTTCTAAGAACATCTATCTTCTAGAACAAGATAGATGTCATCACTATATAGCTGGTTGAACTTTTTTCAGAAGAAATTCAAAAGAAAATGTGAAAATGCCCAGTGAGAAGATGGATAAGTGTGTCTAGGATTAGAATTGACCATTTCAGCATCACTTCCCGCTCTGTCCCTCTCTCTCTTCACCCTCTCTCCAGTCTCCTCAACAGCACAGGATGGCCAGGACACCAGTTGACTCTAATCCATTGCCTGTGCTGGGGGTCGACTCGAGAGGATTGCAGAGTCCAAGCAGGAGCAGCTTCAGTTTTTTCATTGAAATAGGTCATATTTTTCCATGTATGTAGAACTACGTATTTTTATTGAGCCTTGAATTACTGCAGCTAAAAGAAGTCTGCTCTTTAAAAGTCATAAATTTATACCCCTGAAATTTTGATATTTTTTCTTTACCACTGCTTCCTTTCAACCTCAAATGTGTTTCTGTCATCTTTAAAAGGTCATTAAGACATTTAAAAGAATTGGAACAGTATGAGTCATGTATCATGCTCATGGCCTAGAAATGGAGGGGTTGACAAAGTACTTAGTGCCATAGATTCTAGAGTGAGACTGCTGGGTTTGAATGTGGGTTCTATCACTTAAAAAGCTGTCTGGGTCTTAGCAAGTTATTTATTTTCTCTGAGCCTCTATTTCTTCATTTGTAAATAGAGTAGATTACCCAATATAGAATATAAGTTAAACATTGATGAGTGGAATATGCTACTATTATTGTTGTTGCCCAAAACAAATAATATTGAGTCCATCTTTCTGGGTGTTAGAAGCCACAGTGGAACTGGTGATTAGGTGTGGTAGTCAGCTTTTTGTCATTGTGACCAAAATACCTGACAGGATCAATTTTGAGAAGGAAACATTTATTTGGCTGATGGTTTCAAAGATTTACTCTGTGGTTGGCTGGCTCCAGGAGAGAAACAGCACTGTGGCAGGGCCTGAGAGAGGAAAGCTGTTTAGCTCATGGAAGCCAGGAAGGGGAGGGGAGAGAGAGGGATAAAGGAGGAAGCAGGAGCGGGAGCCAGGTGCAGATAAAGTGTTCACGGCCATGCCCCAGTGACCCACCTTCTCTTCCATTCTACTCCTGGGAACTTTGCTGGATTGGAGACCATACTTTCAACACATATATTGCATATCCAAACCACAAGAAAATAAAAGAGTAACTAAAGTGACCCAAAACTTGTTAGAAAGATTGTAAGAAGTTTGAAGACTGATTTATCTATTCATCTTTTCCCCTTATTAAACTTTGAATGGCAAAAGTGATAGTGAGTTTTTATAGCATTTCTTGAGACTGGAAATCTCACAAATGTTTCAGTGCTTTCCCAGAATGGTTTGATAATAAAGCGAAATTGAACACATTCCTAACCCTTCAAGAATTCAGGCAGCTGCATGAAAAAATGAATTAACTGATTTATTTGGAAATGATTTAGCTGCTTGGCATCTATTTCTAGGCTCAGGGGCATTAAAACTCATTATGTTATGATGAATTGTATATTTTTTCATATTATTAAGTTTGACAGCTATTGCAAATAATGAAAAAACAATGTGATAATCATCCTCCCAAACAAAATTTTTCTCCCATAGGTGGAAAGGACAGTGTTACTGGGGCCTGTCTTACATGGGGACCAACATCCATTCACTGCAGCCTGTCGTCTCTAAAAGGAATGGCAGCGACGTCCAGACTGAAGACGCCCGCTCCCAGGCAGAATCCTCCCACCCTTTCTCAGCAGTCATTAGTACCAGTGAAAAGGAGGCCGTCAAAGCCGCATTGTCCCATGTGTGTGGGGACAACATATTCCGGGCAGCTGGGGCTGGTTACAAGAGCCTCTGTGTGGTCCAAGGTCTTGTTGACATTTACATCTTTTCAGAAGACACCACATTTAAGTGGGACTCTTGTGCTCCCCATGCCATCTTGAAGGCCATGGGTGGCGGAATAGTTGACATGAAAGAATGCTTAGAAAGGTATCCAGAGACGGGGCCACACTTGCCTGAATTGCTGTATCATGTGGGAAATGAAGGTGCCGCTGGGGTGGACCTCTGGGCCAACAAGGGGGGACTGATCGCGTACAGATCCAGGAAGCAGCTGGAAACGTTCCTGCGCCTGCTCATCCAAAACCTTGTGCCTCTGGGGACACAGGTGTAGATGGACTCTGACCTCAAAGTACATTGAAACTGAACGGAAACGCTTTCCCATTATCCTCTATCTTTTGAAGATAGTTGTGTCCTATTGATGGTTAACACTCACCCTCCTTTTTTGAGGAGTATGTCTCCATTATGTGTTCATAATGTTAATTCCAGTATATTAATGATATTCGTGCAGCAAATTGGTGTATGATATTCTTACATTGAGTACCATGTTCATGTTGCTTGAAATACTTCAATAAAGCATTGAAGAAAGAAAATATTCAATTAGTAGAACTACTCTAAGTATTGAAGTTATGAGAGAAATGTCACAAATATTTGGAAGAATACAGAGGGGAAGAGGGTGGCTTGGGTTCATTTCCTATTCTGAAGGGGAAATCTGCAGTCTAAAAACTGTGAACTTTCTAAAACCGTACAATGTAGCCAGTGCATATACTTAAGATAGTGTTCTGTGCTCCTCACGAGAAGGAAAGCCTGGAGCAAGCGTGCTCCCTCCCACCACGCAGAGACAGGGAGGGAGCTGGAGATGGAGTTACACACAGGGAGGAAGGGAGACGCATGGGGAGCACGAGGGAGCGATGTGGAGCGATATATACACACATACACTAAGAGACAGACACACAGATACAACAGAGATGGGTACACACGGCCCTCCATTTCTTTTCTTTTTTTTTTTTCAGGTTGAGCACACATTTTTATTTGCATCATTTGTTTGTAATACTTTCAGGACATTTAGAGAATAACATTTTATTTTCTGTCTGTGAGTGTTGCTGTGTCTGATAAGGAAGGTTTATGTGTACTAGTATTCCTCATATAGCTTCTTATATGACTGAAAGCAAACATCATCACTAAACTTGCTCTCTAAGCAGAAATTACAGTGCTTTACGGCCCTCCGTTTCTGTAGAAGGAGATGGAGTAAAGTGATTTATATAACTTTTTCATATTTACTATACTTCACCAAAAACCAGAGGTAACCATGCCTGTAATCTTAGTAGTTGGGAGACTAAGACAGAAGGATCTCAGGTTCAAGACCAGCCTCAGCAATTTAGCTAGACTCTCAGCAACTTAATAGGACCCATTTCAAAACAAAACAAAAGAAAATTTAGAAAGGGCTGGGAGTGTAGCTTGGACATAGGATGTCCCTGGGTTCAATCCCTAGTCTGTCTGTTTTTCTCACACACACACACACACACACACACACACACACACACACACACACTTTAGATACCTGCAATTCTATGTGTACCAGTATCCCAGGTTAAATATTCTTTGGGATGAACACAGGGCACTTGTATTATTATTTATTTTAGTATTCTCCATAGCAGTCCTGTAACTCTCTGGTGTCAATTAGAGATCAAACCCTCAGCTCTGACCACCCTGCGCCCTCTGGGGAGCAAAGTATGTTCCTACAATGGAGAAAATAACTATTTTCCCCATTCTGTTCTGATACCCTTAAATTTTAAATTTAACTGTCAGAATTTAATTTTGTACTGTTATATATACAACACAATGCTTTGAAATATGCATACACTGATAAATGGCTACACCAGCTAATTAACATGTATTATCTCATTACTTTTTTCTGTGGTAAGAACACTTAAAATCTACTCTGTTAGCAATTTTCAAGTATACAATATATTGGTTTTTTTGTGTGTGTGATACTAGGGATAGAACCTAGAGGGTTTCTACCTCTGGGCTATACTACCAGACCTATTTTATACTTTATTTTGAAACAGGGTCTCACTAAATTGCTGAGGGCCTCACTAAGTAGCTGAGGCTGACCTCGAAACTGTGCGATCCTGTCTCAGCCTCCCGAGCGTGGGGATTATAAGCGTGCGCTTATAATACACACCCGGCTTATGATATGTTGTTTTAACTATAATCATCACATTGTACAACAGGTCTCTTGAACTCATTTCTCCTGTATAACTGAAATTTTATATCCTTTGGCCAACATCTCCCCAATCACTCCACTGCCCAAAGCCTAATGACCACCATTCTACTTTCCAATTCTATGAGTTGGACTTTTTAAAATTCCATATATAAGTAAGACTGTGAGGGTTTTTAATTTTTTTTATTTATTTTTATTTTTTATTTTTAATTTTTTTATTCATGCAATGTATTCATACATCATAATGGTATAAAGAAAATATTTTTGTAGACATACATGCACACATCGCCCAGTTAGCCACTACCCGATCCCCACCCCGTTCCCTCCCCATCCCTCCTTTCCATGCTTGGCTTAGTGGTTGACATCTAGTTTTATAGCAATTTATCCAATATTAACGATGATAATCTCACAAAACAGTTTCATTTGTCTGATACCAAGCTTTTGATGACTAAAAGATAACAGTTCAATATTTCTTTTTGCTTTCTTTCTTACCAGAGAATATTTTTTTCTTTTCTTTTTTTTAGGTGAAGCTATCATACATTTATTTATTTATTTTTCAGAAAAAATCTATCCTGATATGGAATATGAACTCTAGATACCCAAAACAATCTCGAAGGAGAACAAAGCTAGAAGATGTATATTTTCTGATTTCAAACCATATAAAGCTACAATAATTGAAACAGTGTAGTACTGTTCCAGAGGCAGATATATAAACCATTGGAGTTAAATAAAAGCCTAGAGATAAATTCTTCCATATATTGTCAAGTTATTTTTGACAAGGTTTCCACAAACATTTGGTGGTGGAAATAATAATTTTTTAACTAAATATTGTTGAAAAATAATAATTACATGAAAAATAATAAAATTGGACCCTTACCTAACATATTTACAAATATTAACTCAAAATAGATAAAAGACCTAAGTATAAATCTTAATACTATAAACTTTTAGAAGAAAATCTGGGTCATAAAACCTCACAACATTGAAATTGGCAGTGATTTCTTGGATATGATTTCAATGGCGCAGGCAACAAAAGGGTAAATAAACTCCCTAAAAAATAAAAAAAAATATTGTATATCCAAGGACAATGTAAACAGAGTTAAAAGTTGCTGATAGAATGGGATAAAATATTTCCAAATGCTATATCTGAAGGTATATTAATATTCCAACTAGAAATCCTAAAAATTAGCAACAATAAAAGCAAACTGTACAATTTAGAGATAGGTAAAAGACTAACATAAATAATGAATCTCCACAGATAACCAATCTTAGCTGTCTATTGGATGGAAAATCTTGTTTCTCTGGTTCTGGTGTGTGTTACCTATTTCTTCTTTGTAGTTAATCTCTTTGAGTATTTTCTCTAGTGCTGGTTTTGAAGACATAAATTCCTTCAGTTTCTGTTTGTCATGGAAGCTTCTTATTTCCCCATCTATTTGATAGAAAGTTTTGCTGGGTAGGAAATTTTTGGCTGGAAGTTGTTTTCTTTCAGGGTTTGGAATATGTTACTCCAAGCCCTTCTGGCTCTCATGACTTGGTTTGGGAAGTCTGGAGTGATTCTAATTGGTTTGCCTCTGAATGTCAGTTGGCCCTTTGTTTTTGTTGCCTTTAAGATTCTCTGCTTGGCTTCCACAATGGTCATTTTGACAATTATGTGGCGTGGGGATCCTCTTCTCCGATCCTGTCTAAAGGGAGTTCTATAAGTTTCTTGGACCTGTGTATCGACCTCTTGCTCTATGTTTGGAAAATTTTCTGCTATTATTTCCTTGAAAAGATTGTTAATCCCTTTGGTTTCACCTTCTTTTCTCTCCTCCATTCCAATTATTCTTAGGTTAGCTCTCTTAAAATGGGCCCATATTTCTTCAATGTCAGATTCCTGCTGTCGGATTTTTTTTTCTAAATTAGAAACTATGCGTTCATTTTTTGAATGATCATCTTCTAGGAACGAGATTCTATTCTCCATGTGGTCTAATCGGTTGTTTGTACTTTGAATTGAGGCCTTTACTTCACTAATTGCATCCTTTATCTCTCTTTGGCTCTCTCTGAATTCTTTTTGAAACACCTCTATTATTTCCACAGTTATTTTCCTGATTTGATCTTCTATAAATCTCTGAATTTCTGTTTTATTAGGTTCTGAGGTTGTGGGCATTCATTGCTCCATTGTTATTCCTCTTTCCCATGATTTTGGAAGTTTGTGCCTTCTCTGGATTCTTCCCTGGGTCACTACGACTTCACTTAAGGTGCTGTGGATCTCGAGTCTATGGTATCTCAGTTCCCACTACTCCTTTACTAGGTTGTATCACAGAGTCTCAGACCCTGGGAGTCAATCGAGGCTGCTTTAGACCATGGGGGGTGCCAGGTTGGGCGTTCTCCTATGATGTAATATCTCTGCCACCACCACTCCCCCACTGGGTCAAGTCCCTGGGAGTACAGTACTGGGATTTCTCCTCTACGGGCCCCAATTTGACTCACTGTTGAGTGCGCAGATGGAGCTGTCGTGGACTCGGTGAATTATCTGCTGCTGCCGCCGGTAGCAATATGGCGCCGCTGCTGCGCCCTCAGCCGTGAGGCTGGCATATTTCTTTTCTGTTTTTGAACTCCACTCTGGGTCCCTGCAGGGTGCGCTGAGCCCAGCCCCTGGGAGCTTTAGATGCTCCCTGCTCTGAGAGATCTGCCGAATTCCTCCCAGCTGTTCCGCAGCGGCTCACCCCGGCTCGCTGTCTGCCGCTCCTCTCTGGAGCTTGGTGGGCTGTTGAGTGTGTTGGTCTGGTGCCATCTGGTGAACTCGCCACTGCCGCCAGCAGTAAGGCGCTGCTGCCGCATTCTCGGGCGTGAAGCCGGCGTATCTCCTCTCTGGTTTCTGGGTTCTGTTATGAGTTCCCTTCCTCTCTGGAGCCTGGTGCTGCAAGGCAAAGTGGCGCCCACTCCGGCTGCAGCACTGCGGTCTGGTTTCTGGTGTCTCGTTTTTCCAGCCCTCTTTTTCTCTGTCCTTTAAAATTACATTTTTTGTTTCTCTGCTGATGGTGTTTTCTGGCTATGAAAGGCGCTGATTTTGTGGTAATAGAGATTGGTTGTTTGCGGGGCTCGTAAGCCCCGTTTTGCTCCGTTGCCATCTTCCCGGAAGTTGGTTTTTTATTTTTGTGCTTGGTTTATTTCCCTTAACATTCTCAGCTTCATCTATATTGTTGCAAATAAAAAAATGAAAGTATCTCCTTTCATAAGACCAAATATATATTCCATTTTGTATATATACCACATTTTCTTTATCTCTCCATCTGTTGATAAATACTGAGTTTATTCTATATCTTATATTGTGAATAACGCTTCAACAAAAATAGGGAGTACAGATATGTCTTCAGCATAAATGAAATTATATTTCCTTAGTCGAACACTTTTTAGTATTTTGCTGCACATTAGCAAATCCAATGATTTCTTTAATGATAGGGTTAGCTTTTACTTAAAAAATATTTTGGAACAGTTTTGCTAAGTTATTGCACGCTGGCCTCAAACCTGTGATCCTCTTGTCTCAGCCTCCCAAGTACTGGGATTATAGGTGTGTGCTACCATGCCTGGTTAGTGTTACAGCTTTTACAAGTCTACCCTGTGCTCTGTGATTGTGGACTCTCACATTGTATAGTTTTGTCACTCACCATCTAATTTCTTCACATAACACATTAGAAATATTCACATAACACATTAGAAATAAAAACTCAAGACCCCTGCTCCCACAGACACCAGCATGCATAAATAAAATATGATCCCCAAAAATAAATCTGGTGTCCCTAAGAGCATTCACAGAGTATGTAAATTATCAACATGCAGTGAAAAGAGTCATCTCCAGTAAGGGCAGTTTCTCAGTTAGTTGGAAGGGGAAAAAAGCTGGAGAAAAATGGGGATCAATATATTCTGTAAATATCTATTGTATACTGTCAGCCCTTTTTATTTGTGGATTCTTTATTCAAAACTCAACCTGCCTTGGAGGGAAATTTTGTCATTTTTTCTTGTCATTATTCCCTAGACAATACGGTATAACAACTATTGGCATTGAACTTAGGTATTGTAAGTGATAATTTAAAGTATAAAGCAGGCTGTGCATAATTTACAAGCAAGTACTGCATCATTTTATATAAGGAACTTGAGCATCTGTGGATTTTGGTATTTGGCTCTGTGAACCCCTCTGATCCTGAGGGACAGCTGTATATTCATTGTGAATCTTTGCAGGAAAGACGAGACCCTTCCTTGAGCCATGTGTTCACTGACAAGGCTGCATTGTTTGTCTTGCATAAGCCACTCCCTGGTGAGTATAATTTCTAATTTTAATTTCTTCACAGGAAGGACTTTAAAACTCAAAAAGGCCGAGCGGTGGTGCATACTTGTAATTCCCGCGCTTGGGAGGAGGAGACAGGAGGATCGCGCAGGTTTGAAGCCAGCCTCGCTGGCTTAAGAGACCCTGTTTCCAAATTTAAAAAAAATATATAAAATAGGTCTGGGAGTGTAGCCCGGAGATAGAAGGGCTCCATCCCCAGTACCACACACACACACACACACACACACACACACACACACACAAAAGTTGAAAAGGAATCTAAGAATATAAATCATTCTGTATTTTTGTCATTTGTTTGATTTTTGTGTGTGTGTGTGTCTGTGCTGGGGATTGAACCCAGGAGCATTTTACCTTTGAGCTACATGCTTCCCAGCCCCATTTTATTTTTTATTTGGAAACAGGGTCTTGCTAAATTGCTGAGACTTGCTAAGTTGCTGAGGCTGGCCTTGAACCTGTGATCTTCCTATCTCAGCTTCCCAAGTGCTGGGATTACAGGCATGTGTTACCATGCCCAGCTCATTCTGGATTTTTATAAATTCTTCCTCTATTTTTATAGTGTTCTAATATTATATGTTAATTTTCTCATATTCTACAGTATTTTTAAAAGACTCATCTTTATTAGTCCTTACCAAAGCCTTTGACTCTTTGTTTTTATATGACATTTTATATGACATTTAGTTAATAAATTTAACTATTAAAAATAAAATTGAAATATAGAGTTTTAGAAAGAATACAGCAACTCTTGGTACACAGAAAACTCATTTGCTAGGAATAGAAGTCAGGTAGTGATGGCGAGACACTTAGAGAGGAAGCCCTTGACCACAAAGGTCAGGTTCCTCATGGATTGGTCAGTATGCTTTATAGGAGAATGGACAGGGAGATTAATCTACCAGGTCACTTAGGTGGACCGTGGTTGAAAAAAAATAGCTTAGCTTAAGTTGCACACCAATAAGAGAAGCCTCTGGAAGTCCAAGTCAATGCTGATTCATCCCTTGCTCTCAAAACCCACAACTAATCACTCAGGAAACCTTGGCTCCACTTTCAAAACATTTCCAGAATTCCACCATTCCTCACTCCTCCTCCTGCCGCTCAGCATGCCCCAGGTCCCCTTTGCAACTCACCTGGATTCTTGCAATAATTTCTAACTTCCCTCCACACCCCTCATTTTCAGTGCAGAAGCCAGAGTGGTCATTTTCTTTCTTTCTTTCTTTCTTTCTTTCTTTCTTTCTTTCTTTCTTTCTTTCTTTCTCTCTCTCTCTCTCTCTCTCTCTCTCTCTCTCTCTTTCTTTCTTTCTTCCTTCCTTTCTTTTTGTGGTATTGGGGGTGGAACCCAGAGGCTTTCTACCTCCGGGCTATACTCCCAGACCTTTTTTATATTTTATTTGGAAACAGGGTCTCACTAAGTTGCTGAGAGCCTCCCTGAGTAGCTGAGGCTGGCTTTGAACTCGTGCGATCCTCCTGTCTCAGCCTCCCAAGCGCGGGGATTACAAGCGTGCGCCACCACGCCCGGCTCAGAGTGGTCATTTTCAAATGCATCAGATCATGTCCCTCTTCTGTTCAAAACAAACTTGTAAATAGCTCTTCAGGGCTCTCAGGAGAACAGCCCACAAGGCCCACCATCCACCCTCCTCATTTGCCCATGGAGCGGGAAGGCATCTGCTCTTACTTTCTGCCATGGTCTGAATGTTTTATCCCCTGTTAAATTCATATGTCGACATTCTTACCACTATGGCAACAGAATTAGGAGGCAAGGCCTGTGGGAAATGATCAGGTCACAAGCGTGGTGCCCTCAGGAATGGGGTTAGCGCCCTTATAAAAGTGGCCTGCACGCTGCTTGAGCCAGCGAGGTCTGGATCAGTCCACTGAGTAGCCAGGCCACTACTGGGACCATCAAGAGTGGGATTGGTACTTGCAACGCAGCATGCACAGAGAAATATCGCAGAAAATATAAATCAGACGCTTCTCTTAATCAGCAATAACTAGGAGGAAAAGGGCAACAGGAAGAGGTTAAGCTATAGAAAGGGCCCTATAGTGAAGCAACTAATGTGACCAATCAGAGGGTATGTAATACTGGAGGACGGAGCCTCTTTAAAACGCAGGAGGTACATAAACAAATGTATCAAAGTAAATCACCAAAGAAGTGTGGGACGGAGGGGGGGGGGAGGGAATGGGACGGGGGCTGGAGGAGGGCTAATTGGATGATGTGTGCTTGTATATCCTCTCAAGTCTTGTACTCCAATGTGATTGATATATGACTACAATGCACCAATTTAAAAAATAAATAAATTAAAAAAAAAAAAAAAAAGTGGCCTGCAGCCGGGTGTGGTGGCACACGCTTGTAATCCCCCCACTTGGGAGGCTGAGACAGGAGGATTGCACAGGTTTGAAGCCAGTCTTCGCTGGCTTAAGTGAACCTGTTTCCAAATAAAAAAATATATAATAGGTCTGGGAGTGTAGCCCAGAGGTAGAAGGCCCCTGGGTTCCATCTCCAGGACCACCAAAAAAAAAATAATAATAAAAAATAAAGTGGCCTGATAGACCTTTCACCTCTTTCACCAGGTCACAGCAAGAAGGTACAGTGTATGAGCCAGAAAGCAGGCCCTTTCCAGACATTGAAACTTAATGTGGGGTTTTCCAGGCTCCAGAGCTAGGAGAAATAAAGTTCTGTTGTTTATAAGCTACTCCATTTATGGTATTTTTGTTACAGCAGCCCGGATGGACTTAGACACTCTCTCCCTTGCTCAGTTTGTCTCAGCCACACTGCCTGCCTATCTCTCTTCCTTCTTTTCAATTTGTTTCCTTTTCCTTTTCCTTTGATGTTTTTATTTTCATTTTTTCCTGTGGTGCTGGGGATAGAAACCAGGGCCTGACCTTGCACATGGCAGGCAAGTGCTCGACCACTGAATAATACCCCAGCCCACACTGCCTCTTTTGCTGCCCTCTGAACTTGCCAAGTATGTTCTCTGCTCCTTAGGACCTCTGCATTTGCCATTCTAACTGGAATGTTTTTTCCTGATAGCATCACGGTTCCTTCATCTCTGCATCAGTATGATCTTCACTTACCATTCCAGTGCAACCCACATTCCCTCTCCCTACCCTGTACACCCTCCCCTGCCTTTCATCAATAACACCTTATGGCCCCTTCTCTCTCCCTCTAGAACATCAGCTCCACAAGGGCAGAGATTTCAGGTGCCATCTATCTCCATTGCCTAGAACGTGCCTGGGTATACAGTCAATGTTAAATCAATGTTGACTGAATGAGTGTGGGCTCAAGCACCAGACAATAACTAATATGCAACACCAACTATGTCGGTATTACTTTTAGCCATTATTTTTATTTATTTTTATTTATTTTTTATTTATTTATTTATTTATTTTGGTGGTACTTTAGGTGGAACCCAGAGGCTTTCTACCTCCGGGCTATACTCCCAGACCTATTTTATATTTTTTTATTTATAAACAGGGTCACACTAAGTTGCTGAGAGCCTCACTACTAAGTAGCTGAGGCTGGCTTGGAACCTGTGCGATCCTCCTGTCTCAGCCTCCCAAGTGCGGGGATTACAAGTGTGTGCCACCACGCCCGGCTAGCCATTATTTTTAAAAACACCTCAGAAACCTCTGTTACAATGCTGAGAATTAGTCCCATAGTTGAGCAGTTAAATTCTTAATTTCAAAACAACCCCATTCCTGCTTGAAGTAACCTATGGACTCTTGTGCCAGAGAATAAGCATCGGCACTTCCAAGGCTGACATTCATGATATTCAAGTCCGAGGGAGCAGCCTGGTTGAGAGCTAATGGGGGAAGTAATCAATGGTTAGATTGCTTTTCCTCCATTCCCACGCCTTTCTGATCCTATGGCAGGAATAAGAGTTATCATAGCTGGAATGCAAAGAAAACAGGCCATTTCATCTGTAGTGGAAGCTAAACCATCCCATTGGGTCTGAGAATGAGTAGCCTCAGTTACCATGTGGTTTACATTCATCTGCATTAGGTCAAGTGTTTCTAAAAGTATAAATCTCTATATCAAGATGCTTTAGCAACCTCATTCTTCCAAATAAGCTCAACTATGCCCAGGATGATGTAATATATTAGAATAGCTATGAGAACAAACTTGTCCTGTTCAAATGTCATGCCAAGGTAAGAGAATAAAAAGCCAGGCAGAGTTTGGCTTGTCCTTAGGACATAAGAGAGAATTTCATTAAGGTGGGAAATTTATAGCTTTAATATTCTTGCTCCATGAAGACAGATGTCTTTGTGTGTGTCATACTGGAGATTGAACCCAGGGGCATTCTACCTCCGAGCTACACCCCCTGCTTTATGTATTTATTTATTTATTTATTTATTTATTTATTTATTTATTTTGGTGGTACTGGGGTTCCTGGAAACCCTTCTACCTCCGGGTTACACTCCCAGACACCTATTTTTTATATTTTTATTTGGAAACAGGGTCTCTTAAGCCAACAAGGCTGGCTACGAACCTGCGCGATCCTCCTGTCTCCGCCTCCCAAGAGAGGGGATTACAAGCATGTGCCACCATGCCTGACTTCTTTTTTTTTTATTATTATTATTCTTTATTTTGAAACAGGGTCTCACTAAGTCGTGGAAGACCTCACTAAGTAGCCGAGGCTGGCCTTGAACCTGCTATCCTCCTGTCTCAGCCTCCCAAGTACTGAGATTACATGTATGAGCCACCACGCCCAGTTACTAGGAAAGATTTGTGTGTGTGTGTGTGTGTGTGTGTGTGTGTGTGTGTGTGTGTGTGGTACTGGGGTTCCTGGAAACCCTTCTACCTCTGGGCTACACTTCCAGACCTATTTTATACTTTTTTTTAAAATTTGGAAACAGGGTCTCTTAAGTCAGCGCAGCTGGGTTTGAACCTGCATGATCCTCCTGTCTCTGCCTCCCAAGCGTGGGGATTACAAGCCTGAGCCACCACACCCAGCTTCTAGGACAGATTTTTAATCAATTTATTATACGATAAGGCAGGTCATAAATATGGTAGGTAAGTTCTGTAGTGGTTTAGTGATTTTTTGTTTTTGTTTTTGTTTTTGGTGGTACTGGGGATGGAACCCTTCTACCTCTGAGCTACACTCCCAGACGTATTTTATATTTTATTTGGAAACAGGGTCTCTTAAGCCAACGAGTCTGGCTTCGAACCTGTGCAATCCTCCTGTCTCCACCTCCCAAGCACAGGGATTACAAGCATGTGTCACCATGCCCGGCTATAGTGTTTTTAATAAATTCTAAGAATTATGATCTGATTATCTACTTTGAGATTTCTTATTCAGTCTATAGGTAATCTAGATTTCTTTTGTACAAATGGTAGCCACTAGCTTCCAGTGGAGACAGAAGGATCGCACAGGTTTGAAGTCAGCCGCACTCGTTTAAGAGACCCTGTTTTCAAATCTTAAAAAAAACAAAGTATAAAATAAATAGGTCTGGGAGTGTAGCCCAGAGGTAGAAGGGCTTGCAGAAACCCCAGTACCACCAAAACAAACAAACAAACAAACAAAAAAACAACAAAAAAAATTTCAATGAGGAATTTAACATTCTTTCTGTTGGTTAAAGTGATAATATTTTGGATATGTAGGATTAAATTAAATATGCTGTGCCATGCATGGTGGAACAAACCTATTGTTCCAATACTTGGGAAGCTGACACAGGAGGATCACAGGTTCAAGGTCAGCTTCAGCAACTTAGCAAGGCCCTCAGCCACTTAGACCCTGTTTCAAAATAAAAAGTAAGAGCCGGGCGTGGTGGCGCACGCTTGTAATCCCCGCGCTTGGGAGGCGGAGACAGGAGGATCGCGCAGGTTCGAAGCCAGCCGTGCTGGCGTAAGAGACCCTGTTTCAAAAATATAAAATAGGTCTGGGAGTGTAGCCCAGAGGAAGGAGGGCTTCCAGGAACCCCAGTACCACCAGAAAATAAAAATAAAAAGTAAAATAGAGCTTGGGGTATAGCTCAGAGCTCATAGATAGAATGCCCTTGGATTTAGTGCCCAGTACTAAAAAATAAATGATTTAATTAAAAATAATACTGCCTCAATTAATCTCACCTTTTTTTGGTACGTTCATTAGTATAGCCACCAGAAAATTTTAAATTACACATGCAACTCCCATCATATATCTATCGAAAAGCACTGGTTTAGACCCTCTACTTCTGTCCGTTTCAGTTTTACTTGGTACTTTGAATAAACTACACAGATAATTAAAAGCATAAAGCCTAAGTTAATATTTTTATTTTTAAGGATAGTTGCTTTATTTTTTTTACTTTTTAAGAGATTGGGTTAGCGAATACATCAGGTAAAAGCATTTAACAGTTTCTAAGTGTACACTTCAGTGGCATTAGGTGCGTTGGCATGGCCGTACAAATATCACCGTCACCCATCTCCAGAACTTTCCATCTTCACCTTAAACTCCGTATTAAAACTCCCCATTTCTCCTCCCCCAGCCCCTGACAATCTTACCTTTGGACTTTCTGTCTCTCTGAGTCTGATTACTCTAGCACCTCATCTGTTGGAATCATACAGTGTCTATCTCTTTCATGTCTAGCTTATTACACTTAGCATATTGTCTTCAAGTTTCATCCCTGCTGTAGCCTGTGCCAGAATTTCCTTACTTTTAAAGGCTGAATACTATTTGATTGCATGTATTCCCACCTAGACTGCTTCTATCATTGTGGAAGCTATTGTAAACAATGCTGCTATGAAGGATCACAAGTTCAAGGCCAGCCTGGGGAACTTAGTGAGCCCCTGCTCTCAAATAACAAGGGCCAGGGATGTGGGTCGATCTTAAAGTGCTTGACTAGTGTGCACGAGGGACTGTGTTTAATTCAATCGCAGTGCAGCAAAATTGATAAATAATGCTGGTATGAAAAATGAATGTATAAGTACTAGATAATTGTCTTAATATTCAGAAATGTAGAAACAAATGATTAATGATTTAGGATAGGTAGTTCTATGCCACGCTTCATCACAGAAGTAGAAATAAAAATTCTCTAAAAACAAAGAGCTTGCCGGGCATGGTGGCACACACTTGTAATCCCAGCATTCAGGAGGCTGAACCTGGAGGATATTGGTTTGCAGACAGCCTCAGCTATTTAGTAAGGTCCTCCACAACTTAGTAAGACCTTGTTTCACAATAAAGAATAAAATATAGGGCAGGTGGTGTAGCTCCGGAGGTTGAATGCCCCTGGGTTCAATCCCCAGTCGGGCAAAACAAACAAACAAACAAACAAACAAACAAACTGCAAAGAGCTCAAGCTAGGCATGGTGGTACACACCTGTAATCTCTGTACTTGGGAGGCTGAGATGGGAGGATCAGAGGTTCAAGACCACCTTCAGCAACTTAGTAAGACTCTCACTAACCTCATGAAACCCTGTTTCAATACAAAAAAATAGAAAGGACTGGAGGTGTGGCTCAGAGATAGAATGCCCATGGTTTAACTCCCTGTACAACAAACAAACAAACAAACAAACAAACAGTAAACAGAAAACAAAGAGCTCATGAAAACGAGACATTCTATGTGAATTTCAAATAGCTTGTATAGATGGGCTTAGAATTATTTTTATGGGTAACAAATAATGCCTACTAAAAATTGTCCTGAATCAGTTATAAAAATAATATAGTAAATGGTATTTAAGATATTGAACCCTATGTTCCAAAATGCTATTATACATTTAATTTCATTATATTTTTAAAATGATGAGTCTAATTGCATATCCCTGGATTCCAATTTCTCAGCTGACTAGATATTTTACTTGCATTTAAAAATCTCTGGATAAATGTCAATCTCAATATCCTATATGTGGAAGGAGGGAAGGAGGGAGGGATCCAGGGAAAGCCCACCAAGGGCTGTGCGCATGTGTGTATATTATGATATGAGACTATAAACACCAATAAAAGTATAAAAATAAAACCAAACCTCTGGATAAAGAAAATGTGGTATATATACACAATATAGTTTTATTCAGCCATAAAGAAAGCAAAATTATCTCATTTGCAAAACGAAATGAATGGAACTACAGAACATCATGCTAAGTGAGATAAGTCTCAGAAAGTCAAGGGCCATATGTTTTCTATCATATGTGGAGGCCAGAGAGAAAGTAAGAAAGAAAGGGGCATTCATGACAATGAGGAGAGAGACCAGTGGAACAGTGGAGAGAGGGGAGGGGGATGCTCAAGGGAGGAAATGGGCCAAATGTTATGCTCCTATATAAAGGTATCGGTACCAAATGCACTAGCGTGTACAGGGAGAGAGCAGGAGGGAGTAGCGTGTCGGGTGCAGAGGGAATCGCAGCAAGAGATACAGTGTATCATCTCTGAATCTCAATACAATGTGTAATTACAATGCAGCAATAAATGCCTTAAGGAAGGAGAAAATATCATAATAAAAAGCCCTGAGGCTTTAACTTTTCAAGATCTGCTCTTAAATGCATTTTCTCCCTATTCTTTTCACCTGTTATTCTCTGTGTTGGCCACCTACTTCCACTTAACCCTCACCTCTAACTCGGCCAACTGGTCCTAAGGATTGAGGAGGGGCCTGAAGACCCTTGTCTTTAATTGGCTTTGTATGTGTTGCCTTGACTCCTTTGTCACAGGATCCTTTTACGAGATTTGAGGGGGGTTTTGTTGTTGTATTTTGGGTAGTGAGGCAAGCGCTCTGCCACTGAACTCCCCAGCTTCTGCATGAGATTTTGAAGTGTGAAGGGATGAGCATTCTGTGAGGGCGCTCTGCAGTGTTGCCATGATAGTAGTATAAGAAGACCACGGTCTCTATGTGTATCGTCTGTAAGATAGCACTCTGTGCAGAGGAAGTCCAGCCAGGATATGTCTCTGTACCAGCAAGTGTTAGGCTTAACTATGAGTGGCAGAAATGCAAAAATAACAATGGCCTAAGTTAGATAAAAGTGGTACATGGAATGGTACATGGTCTCAAGCTGAAAAGCGGCTATACCCTAAAGTCTGCAGGAATTCGCTTCTTTGGCCCACCATCCCTCTTCCCCAGGCTAGAGCCCTTTTCCTCCCCAGCCACACAATAGCACCTGCATTTCCACAGTTAGGAAAAGACAAAGGAAAGAGGGTGGAGGATGTTTCATCTCCTCAGGCACAGTCTAGTCACATGACTACACTCAGCTGTAACGGAAGCGGGAAAACATCTCCTTTTTGGGCAGCCATATATTCAAAACTCAGGGTCTTATCACCGTGGGAGATGGGGAACAGGTGCAGGAAGACAGCCAGAAACCTCTATCTCTCAGCACTGTGAGTTGTCCCGACTTGTCTCAGCCTGGATCTGAGCACCCATCCCCGGTCTTCTCAATGAGAGCTCATAGCCAGATACTCACTTATCAAATTAGGATGCACTTATTCACTTTATCCCCCAAAGAATTAAAGTGCTATAAACATAGGCATCCTTCAGGATGACAGAGAGAGGAAACTTACTGAGAACAAAATCATGATGGAAATAGAAGGCAAATTCAAGTAGGGTTATTCCTTCCCTGAGACCTAGGAGAAATTTCTGAGATTCTTGACCATGGCAACTTGCCTCCAGGCCACTGCCCCCTATCAAACCATCCCTCTGCCTCCCTCTGTCAGCTACTCAGCATGAAGACAAACCTGAGCCCAGTCTGCTCTCTGTGCCTCGCTTGGCCATTTGGCTGAAGGAGTCACTGAGCCCAGTCCTCCACACGGGGCCACCCTCCTAACCCTCACCCCCAGCCCGGACCATGCCACTGCAGTCAACCTTCAGCCAAGCCTCTGTACCCAAAGTGGCAGAAAGGCAAAATATAGATGTATGTATTCTCTGTTCCCCAAAAGTAGAAAAAAACAAAAGTTTTTGCTGTTTTTTTTTTTTTTTTTTTTACAATTTTCTTCTTGTCCCAGCTTTGTTTGCATTTGTTTTTCTCTAAGTGCTAAATGTAAGAGGAAGAAAAAAGTAGAAACAGTAAGTTGTGGCCTTTTCCATCCGTAGCTTACAGTACTACTGTCTGGCTTGAAAGTTAGAGCAGAAAACATGTTCATGAAGCAAGCCCAAGTACCTGCAGATATTGCTTGAGGGTGGCAGGAAACTCAAAGCCTGGTATACATGCAAAGAGATCTTTGGAAATGGTATGGTGAAGTAGCTATTTTGATCACTGACACCTTTCTGAAAAGATGTTGCTTGATTTTTCTATCTAATGCCCACGCTAGCCAAAATTCTAGTTCTAATAAAACTATAATTCTAAGTGAGGTATTGCTTTTCTGGGCTGTATTTTCAGCATTTATAATCTTAAAGGAGCCATGATCGTGCAGGAATAAGAGCTTTCTCCCTTTACCTACTATGAACAACAATAACAACAAGCCCAAAACACACAAAAAACAAAAACAAAAACTACCCACGGCATCCTCGTCCTGGTCTGTGACCTCTGCAGTTGGATAAGGCTCCCCTCTCTCTTTTTTTTTTTTTTTTTTGTTGTTGTTTTGGTGGTACTGGGGTTCCTGGAAGCCCTTTACCTCCGGGCTACACTCCCAGACCTATTTTATATTTTTATTTAGAAACAGGGTCTCCTAAGCCAGCGCGCGCAGCTGGCTTCGAACCTGCGCGATCCTCCTGTCTCCGCCTCCCAAGCGCGGGGATTACAAGCGTGCGCCACCACGCCCGGCATGGCTCCCCTCTCTGAAGGTTGTCAAGTTCCATCTAACGTTCTGCTATTACTGTGGTGAGTCTTAAAAATTTCATCATTGAACTTGTATCTTGTAAGTTATGTGGAAGGGACCACAGAGATGTGCAGGAATGGTGGAGTCAGGGAGCCCTGAAGCGAGTCCAAACACCATGAGAGTGACATGTGTTTTGCTGTGAGAAGAGGGTGCATCCTCCTCCACCTCATCGCTAAGCTGCCTCTCATCAGACCACAGAGGTGAGTTGGTGGGCTCAGCTGCTGGACTCCAACAAACCTCTCCACCAAGATTCTGTGTGACAGGGGAGGGCTACTCTGACAGCTATAAAGCTATCTTCTGAAGCTAGCCACACCGCACTGAGCGCAACCACCCAGGGCCCCTGAATGTTCTCATGTCCCCTGAGGACCTCTTGGGGAAAGCTAGCCTCCAGCTTCAGTTAGACTTTGCATCCATACAGGCTCCTGTCCTAATGGAGGCTTTAGTCATTGGATTCTAAACTCAATCAGAGCTCACTGTGTGGTTAATGAGTCTCATCCATCTAGTATGACCCCTGTGAGACTTCTCATTTTCTCATTCTTTGGGCAATGAAGACTTTCTTTGTATGGCAACAAATCATGTGATTTGTGAAATTAGGCTTTAAGCATCTCCTGGCAGTAAGCATACAGGACAGGAGAGATGTGCATCATGTTTGCTCCTCCTCTCGGTGTTTCTCCAGCCACACAATGCCACCAGAGTCCCAGCAATGGCAGGCTGGGCACGGCAGCCTTGGCTGTAATCCCAGGACTTGGGAGGCTGAGACAGGAGGACCACAGACATGTTCAAGGTCGACCTCAACAACTTAAGTGAGGTCCTATTCCAAAACAAAAAGTAAAAAAGATTGGGGGTATAGCTCAGTGATAGAATACCCCAGGTTCAACCTCCAGTACAGAGAGAGAGAGAGAGAGAGAGAGAGAGAGAGAGAGAGAGAGAGAGAGAGAGCTTTTAACACATGCGAGGCCCTGAGTTCTGAGTTCAATTCTTAGCACTGTAACAAACATAGAGAAAAACAAAAAATATATATTTAAGGGGGAAAGAGGAAAAAGAATTATCTAATTTTGATGATTTCACATGAATCTGCATGAATTATCTAATTTTGATGATTTCACATGAATCTGCATTTAGAACTAGCATTACATGATATAAAGATGAATGGTAAAATTGTTGCTAATGGTTTAATATTTTAATTTTTTGTTTCTAGAATGACATTAAGTAGCCAAGAAAAACAACACAAGAAAACAGGATGAGTTGAGAATACACCATAGAAGAAAAGAAAAAACATTTCTGATACCTGTGTGTGTGTGTGTGTGTGTGTGTGTGTGTGTGTGTGTGTTACTGGGGATTGAACCAGGGGTATTCTACCTCCAGACTATACCCCCAGCTCTATCTTATTCTTTGTTTTGAAACAGGGTCTCGCTAAGTTGCTGAAGGCCTTGCTAAGTTGTTAAAACTGGCCTGGAACCTGTGATCCTTCTATCTTAGCCTCCCAAGGACTAGAATTATAGGCACACACCATTGCATCCTACACTTTGGTATCTTTAATAGCAACTTTCCTCCTGATTTTATTTTTTTTAATTTTAAATATTTTTTGTTCTAGAGATTAAACCCAGGGGGCATTCTACCTTTGAGCTACATCTCCAGTATACACACACACACACACACACACACACACACACACACACACATATTGTTTTGAAACAGGGTCTTATTAGGCTTCTGAGTGTTTTGCTAAGTTGCTGAGGCTGTCCTCAACCTTGCAATCCTCTGATCTCAGTCTCTCAAGTACTGGAATTACAGGTGAGCACCATCAATGTTTGGTTCCCTCCCCTTTTTTTAGAACAAGGTACCCCACATATTTTGTTTTATTTGCTAGATAGGTCCAAATCCAACCCACAGAGAAGCTAGATTCATCCCAAATGAAGATTTGTTTTAGTTATTTGAAAACTGACATGTAAAGACATAACTAACCCAGGGCCTGCTTTAGTACATTTCTCACCTGGCAAGAAAGCTGGTACATTCAGCACATCCTCTCCTTCGCTGTAATGTTAACACTGTCCACCAGGTGTCCCCAGCAGATCTGCTCAAGCTCCTATGAAACATTCAAGGCAAATAGTGGCAAAGCTGTTTTTCCAGTAGGTTACTGTTTAACTGAATCATCATGTAACAACTCAGTCTTTTCATAGTGTTTTAAATGATCACCACTTACTCCTTAAAGCTGGAAAAGATGAGTAAAAAGGGAAATTCAACATCCGGATGCAACTACTGTTATTTTAGTTCTCTAGTATTTTCTTCTATTTTTAAGAGAATAAAAGTTTGAGCCATAGAATGGGAGGAGATATTTGTAATATATAATATAATATGTATTATATTGTTATATAATAAGGTAATATATTATAAATTTTATGTTATAATATATATAATTACACTCATACCAGCAATATAAGAGGATATTAGTTGGTTTAAATTCTCTCCAATATTTGATATCAATTTTTATCAAAGTCTAGCCATTTTGGTGGAGGAAATAGCGTCTCTATATAGATGTGTTTGTTTTTGTGGTACTGGGAATTCAATATATATATTCAATTCAAGAAATACATATTCTATATATTATAATATATATTACATATATGTGAGATATTATTTGTAATATATATTATACATACATATATACATATTGCATGCACGTATACATACATATTGACCAAGGAATTGTATTCAGAAGAAATCAAGACCTAAAAACCAACATAAATAAGACAGGAAGCCCACCTGAAAATATGCTAGGCCCTTTACAAAGTGGAGTGGTTAGTCCGAGTGCAGTAGTATTTACAACTAACGGATTACAACAGAGAGTGTTCAAATAACCAATAAGCATATCGCAAATTATTAGAAAAAAATGTATCAAAGCTACATAGAATCTGGGTGTGGTGGCACATGTCTATAATCCCAGTATTTGGGAGATTGATACAGAAGGATCACAAGTCTGAGGACTGACTCAGAAAGTTAGCGAGGACTTGCACAACTTAGTGAGATTCTGTTTCAGAATAAAATCTATATAGAAATGCTACTTCATTCACCAGGATGTCTAACCTTGATAAAAACTGATATCAAATATTGGAGAGAATTTAAAACAACTAAAATCCTCTTATATTGCCGGTATGAGTGTACATTTGTACAACTGTTAGAAAAATGCTTGGCAGTACTTAATAAAGCTGAACATATGTCTATTTTATGATTCTTTGCTCAGTAGATACCTAACAGAAATGCATGTAAATATACATTAAATGATGTATACAAGAATATTTATAGCAACATTACTCAAATTAGCCAGCACTATAAAACTAAGCAAGTGAGTGGGGCATGGTGGCACGTACTTGTAATCCCAGTACTTGGGAGGATGAGACCAGAGGATCATAAGTTCAAGTTGAGCCTCAGTAACTTCATGAGATCCTAATAACACCATTAAGATAAAATCTTAGAAGTGGAACTGCTAGATCAAAAATACCCATTTTAAAATGTGGGTGTTGATGGCAAAGGGTCCTTCAGAAAAGATATACTAAGTTGACATCATCATCAGAGAATGAAAACTCATTTTCCTCATGCTTGCCAGTGTTAGATATCATCAACCACTCAAGTCTATGTGAAGAAAGATCAGGTTGTTTGAATTCAGTTGTCCTTCTTTAGGATTAATTACATTATGATGAGATTAGTCGGTCAACTGTAAGTAATCAGTGAAACCTAGTGTGCTCCTTGTATATCATGTCACTGTACTAAGTAGATAAAATTTACTTTATAGAATCAATGAGCAGAAATGATAGACATAAATTTGAACTTCAAGAAACCTTTATAGGACTTGAGATGTCCAGCTATGGAATGAATTACAATCCAACTACCACCATCGTACAGACATTAGACAGCTTTGAGCAAAATCCAGTTGACCCCTTTTCTGAGATCCCAGCCATGACATCTGGTTTTCATGACAAATCAGATTACTTACATTGGTTTTACTTTTTCAGTTGTAAAATTCTGACATGCCCTATTTTTAAATTATTTATCTTTATGCATCTTTTACTTAAAAATCCCATCTATCTCTATAGCATCAACTATAATATGTATTAAACTTTCAAATTTATAAAAGGAAGGAGTTAAGGAAAGCATGGATAATGTACCAGTATTGGGAATGACCTAGGAAGATTTGAGAAAGCTATGATTATTAATATATTTCAAAAACTGGGTGAGGGGCAAATCTGTGCAAGGACTTGGTTTCTGCCTAAAAGCAGGCAACTATTACAATGTAAATTAACATAGCTAAAAGTAACAAGTCAATAGGAGAGGAGAACTAGGCCTTTTTATACTTAAAGACAGATCTACATGATAATCTAGGGAGGGTGGAGCAGGGTTTGACCTTGTCCTTCATGAAAGGAGACACCTCACCACACCTTGCTGGGGGGAGGAACCTTACCTGGTAAGAGGAAGTACCTTACAGGGATGTTCACTATGTCAGAATTACGAAAACAAGATGGAGGTCATAGGTATAAAAAGTCCGGTCCACGTGTGATCCCTTTGGTGTATTCATTCGAGTCACCCCTCTATGTCAGTCTGGTATGGAACTGTACCTATCCTCTGTATTTCTATCTTTCTAATAAACTTCTTTAAATCTTCAGCAACTGTTCAAGCTATGCATATTTATTCTTAGCTTAGGACAAGAACCCGTGGTAATTTTCTGGTTTTGGTCATTTGGGGTTTTGTTGTGGTTTGAGGGAAATTGTGTCTGGGACCCTAACAGGGGTCCCTGGGAACAGTTTCCCCACAACCATATTCTCCCAATCCGTAACAGATTTGAACAGAGAAAAGCCCTAATATATCTTTCTTTTAAACTCCTGATTCACATTTCCAACTGTGGGCTGGCAATTTTCCCCTCCATATCTTGCCAGTTCATGAAACTCAATGGGTCCCTAGCACCCCCCCCCCCATCAGACTTCTCCAGGAAACTCTGGAGGCCCATTCTCATCCTTGAGCTCTTTCTCTCTGCTCTCTCCCCATCTCCTGGCTTCCAACAGTCTTTGATCATTCCAACATCCTAGTCAACTGCTTCTGACCAGACCTCTCCTTGCCTCGGATCACACTTGATTGCGGTTGTTGGCAGGGCTCTAGGAGCCTGCAATAGTTTCAGAAGCCTGGACCAGGGGCCGCGTGGGTTTGGCTCTACCGTATGGATGACCTGTGACTGCATGTAGGCACAGAGGATGACCTGTGCTGCAGCCTCTCCAGTGCAGGGCAGTCACAGAGGCCCTTCCAACGCCGCCTCCAGCACAGGGTAGCTGGTCCTAGAGTCCTCGTTTCCCTAAAAACTCTCTGGTGACGTACCTACTAGCAACTAGACATTAGTTTGGCATTCAAGGCCTTCTACCTGCCTTGCCTCTACCTACAAAATAGGAAATGAAGAAAACAGATGAGAGCGTCAGAATCATTCCTTAGATTTTGAGTCTCCTAGCAACTGGTTACATTTTGCTAGGTTTCTGAGCCTTTCACTCTGAGTATGTGCAGTGCCGGTGCCAGCCAGCAGAAGTACGGGTTCCGAAGAGAAGAGTGAGGATTAAAGAATGCAAGCATGGGAGGGCTTCTAGTCACTACTAGTGCGCCTAGGTTTATTCTCTTGTGGTATTTATACAGTTTCTAGCTTTGGGTTGCACAGGAATGCAAGAAAGACAAGTCCAAAGTACATACATCACAGGCGAGTCAAACAATACCCTGGTACAACACAAACCTAATCTTATCTAGCAGACAGAACAATAGTCAATCTTCTGAGAGAGTCTTAATTACTTTGAAACTCCCATGACTCCAAACCTTGTTGACTCTGGGTGAAGGACAGTCAGAAGTACTCTTTTAGTAAAGATAAGGGGAAGACCTTAATGGTTCCCCACAATGGCCAAGGACATGGGGAAGTACTTAATGGCTCCCCACAGTGCAGCGTTGGGATGAGAAGACCTGAAGAGAAATTGCAGGCAGAGGGCAAGACTCACTATACTACATTTCTCTGAGATTTTAAGTCCTCAGATACTGGCTGTCCCAAATCCCCAGACAACAAACTATTATTTCCACCTTCTCAGCCCAATGAGACAGCTGAGAGCTGAGAACTGGACTGATTCACATACACACACACTCTCTCTTTCTCTCTCTCTCTCTTCCTCCTCCCCTCTGTTTCTCTCTTCTCTCCGTATCTCTGCTGGGGTCTAGCCCTAGCAGAGTCGAGGTTCATGTGTTGGTGAGGGGAAGCCGAGGTCGAATGAGAGAAGCCACGCGAGATTAATTTCCTCCATTTTATTCAGGATTTGTTACAACCTTTATACTTTTTTTTTTTTTTTGGCAGAAAAGCAAGGGCATAGTCATGCAAGCAGGATTTTCAAGGACAGGAAAAGTTATTTACATACTTCAGGGCAGGGTGTCAGACATTTAATTAATCATAGTATGCTTTGTCTCACTTTATAAGGCTGACTCAAACTTCATCTTATACAGTGGCTCTAACTAAGGTCAGTTTGAACTTAATGTTTGGCCCAAACTTTATCCTTGGGAAAAAATCTTTGCTGCCTGAGTCTCTCACAAGCCCCTGCCTATCAGTTTTAGTTATAATGTTTATACATAAAATCCCAATTATACATATTAATCCAAATAATCCTAAAATAATTTTGTGAAGAAAGGAATGCTAGACATTTTTCATGGGGGATCTACATCATTGTGGATCCCCTGATCGAGCTTTCTCAAGATCTGCATGGCATGCTGTAGCATGCTGTAGCATATCTCCCTCTTTCTCTCCCCTAAAATGTGACTTTGAAAATACCTTGGGTTAGGCAAAGATTTCTTAAACAAGACATCAAAAGTAGTAATTATAATGGAAAAATAAGAAACAACCCCAACGACCATCGATAGAAGAAAGGTTAAAATAACTTGTAGTTTCTCTATAAAATGGCATATTATGCAACCAACAAAGAAGACTTACATCTAAATACACAATATCAGAAGATGCTCATGGTACACTGCATTGGCCAAGTGTAAAGAAAGCAAACTACACAAGGGTAATCCATTTGTAAATATATATTTTGGTGGTACTGGGGTTCCTGGAAACCCTTCTACCTCCAGGCTACACTCTGAGACCCATTTTTTTAATATTGTTATTTGGAAACAGGGTCTCCTAAGCCAGCGCGGCTGGCTTCAAACCTGCGTGATCCTCCTGTCTCTGCCTCCCAAGCGCGGGGATTACAAGCATGCACCACCACACCCAGCTAAAAATATTTTTGAAAGTATAAAATAGTTAACTTATATACAGGAAACTATTTCATGGTAATTATACGGCAAAAATGGCTTCCTTTTCTTTAGTTTGTTTCAAGTAGGCAAGAATGACTCTTATAAGTAGAAAATACAAAAGTTGACACAAAATTTTATTTAAAAAGTTACCCAGCTCTTGGGAGGCTGAGACTGGAGGATCGCAGTTCGCGGACAGCCTCAACTACTTAGTGAGGCCCTTTGCAACTCAGTAAGACCCTGCTTCAAGATAAAGAATAAAAAAATAGGGCTAGGGGTATAGCTTGAAGGTAGAATGCCCTGGGTTCCATCCTTGGTACCACAATAAATAAATAAATAAATAAATAAATAAATAAATAAATAAATGAATAGTTAATACTTGGGCTAACATTGTACATACCTGCTGGAATATAAGCTTGATGGGAGAAGAGAGCTAGTCTGTTTTATACTTGACTGTATTCCCCGTACAGTTACAAAATAGGCACCTAATCAATAGTATTGATTGATTGAATAAATGAATGAAGTATATCCAAAAATCTTCAGCACAAATATTAAGACCTTGGAGCTCATTTCCTGCATCTAGTTATCTCCAAAGAGTGTTATTATAGAATTTGTGTGTATGTGTGTGGTACTGGGGATTGAACTCAGGGGTATTCAGCTTCCAAGCTACACCTCATCCCTTTTTATTTTTTGTTGGAAAACAAGGTCTTGCTAGGTTGCTGAGAGTCTCACTATGTTGTTGAGGCTGGTCTTGAACCTGCAATCCTCCTGTTCTGTCTCAACCTCCTAAGTATTTGGACTATCGGCATGTGCCAGCCCATTATAAAAGAATATTTTAAGGGGAAATTTCTTGAATAGAGACATGTTCTTTTCCTCAAATAACAAATTTCTGAAATATGCTATAAATATATTTATTTCTCTGCTGAGATTGCAGGTTCTGTAATACCATGGCCTGTTCTTTCTCTTCTCTTTCACTCCACTTCAATAAGGACTGTACCAGAACTTTGAGTGCCTAATAAATATTAACTGAATAATTGTTCAATTATTGATATTTCATTACTTATTTATTATCAATGTTAAAAATGATGACTTAGTATTTAGGGATGAAAACTATTTTATTTTGGCAATATTAAATTTAGTACAGAGCCAACTTTTATCAAGCTAAGTAGAGCTAGACAGAATTGGGGTTCCTTTTATATTCTTTATGTGCCATATCATAACATTTTAAATATAGAATGCATAGAAAAATATTATTATAAATTTTCTATAAATTTTCAATAGTACCACCACAAAAATTATGTTTACAGTTGAACTGTGAGAGTATATATATGTTAGATATATAAAAACAATTTCTTCCCTTTTTTTTTTTTTTTTTTTTTGCGGTGCTGGGGATGGAACCCAGGGGCATCCTACCTCCGAGCTATACCCCCAGCCCTATTTTTTATTCTTTAATTTGAAACAGGGTCTCACTGAGTTGCAAAGGGCCTCACTAAGTAGTAGAAATATTTTATTTTTATTTTATTTGTTTTGAGGTTATTGTGATTGGAATTATTTTCTGGATTTCTTTCTCAGTGGGTTCATAGTTGGCATATAGAAAAGCTACTGAGCTGGGCGTGCTGGTGCATGTTTGTAATCCCAGCATTCGGGAGGCTGAGACCTGGAGGATCACGGTTTGTGGACAGGGTCAGCTACTTAGTGAGGCCCTCTGCAACTCAGTGAGACCAGTTTTCAAAATAAAGAATAAAAAATAGGGCAAGGGGTATAGCTCGGAGGTCAAATGCCCCTGGGTTCCATTTCCAGACCTAAAATAAATAAATAAATAAATAAATAAATAAATAAATAAATAAATAAAATAAAGAAAGAAAAGAAAAGAAAAGCTACTGATTTTTTAAGGTTGATTTTTGTATCACCCTACTTTGCTGAATTTGTTTATCAGCTCTAGTAGTCTTTGGTTGAATTTTTTTGGTGGGGAGGTCCTCTAGATATAGTATGTGTCATCTAAAAAATAAAGATAATTTTACTTTATTTTTTTCTTTTTTACTTTTGGTGGTACTGGGGATGGAACCCTTCTACCTCTGGGCTACATTCCCAGACCTATTTTATATTTTATTTGGAAACAGGGTCTCTTAAGCCAGAGAGGCTGGCTTCGAACCAGCAAGGTCCTCCTGTCTCCGCCTCCCAAGCACGGGAATTACAAGCGTGCGCCGCCACGCCTGGCCCTAAAGATAATTAAAACTTTTTTTTTTCTATTTGAATTCCTTTGATAGACTTCTCTTGTCTTACTGCTCTGGCAATAGTCTTAAGGATTATATTGAAAAGGAGTGGTGACAGTGGCTATCCTTGTCTCATTACTAATTTTAAAGGGAATTTCTGTAGTTTTCCCCCATTCAATATGATATTGGCTTTGGGTTTATTGTATATTGCCGTAATGATGTTGAGGTATGTTTATTCTCTTCTGATTTTCTGCAGTGTAGCATGAATTCCATTTAACATGAATAGATGTTGAATTTTTGTCAAATGCTTTTTTAGCATCTATTGAGATGATCATGTTATTTTTGTCTTTAGTTCTATTTATGTAGTGAATAACGCATTGATTTGTGAATGTTGATCCTTGCTTTTCTGGGATGAAACCAACTTGGGGACAGTGTACAGTTTTCTTGATGTGGTTTTGAATGCACATGGCTATTATTTTGTTTAGAATTTTGCATCTATGTCTATGAATAATATTTGGTCTGTAATTTTCCTTTATTGAGGTATCTTCATTTGGTTTTGGTATGAATGTGATACTGGCCACATATAAGAAGTTTGGAAGAATTCCATCTCTGTCGATGTCACAGAATAACTGGTGAAGTATTAGGTTTAGTTCTGTAAAGGTTTTGTAGAATTCAGCTGAAAACCCATATTGACCTGGAATTTTCTTTGGTGGCAGACTTTTAAATTGCTGTTTCTATCTCTTTGCTTGCTATTGGTCAGTTTAGGTTTTCTATATCCTCTTTGTATTTCTTATTCTCTATTTCATTGATTTCTGCTCTGATTTTAATTATCTCCTGCCTTTGCTGGCTTTGGGACTAGACTGCTCCTGTTTTTCTCAGTCCTTGAGGTGTGTCATAAGTTATTCGGTGACTTTCTGTTTTTCTTATGTGGGCACTCAGTGCTAGAAATTTTTCTCTCAACACCACCTTTAAAATGTCCCATAGACTTTGGTATGTTGTGTCTCTATTTTCATTTAATTCCAGAAATTTTGTTTCTCTCTTATTTTCTCATCTAGTCCTCATTCAAGAGTGTATCATTCAGTCTCCATGTATTCATGCAATTTCTTTTGGTCTTCCTGTTGTTAATTTCAACCTTCATTCCATTGTGATCTGAGAAGATGCAAAAATTACATTACTTGACATCCTCCAGTTCTATTACGTCTGGAAGCTTTCACTGTAGATGGTTTAAGATCTTCCACATTGACAAACATGTCATCTGTGAATAAAGAGTTTTACTTCTTCTTCCTTGTGTATTAAATAGAATCTCTAGTAGGTTGTTGAGTAGATGTTGCATTTTGTCAAATGCGTGTTCTGTAGCTATTGGGATGATTATATGGTATTTACTTTTTATTCTGTCAATAATAGTGAATCACACTAGCTGATTTTTATTATTAAGCCAACCTTGAATTCATCCAGTGGGTCACATGCTATGCTTTCCAGTATATTGCTGGATGATTAACTTGCTATAAGTTGGTGGATAATTTTTGCATTTATTTTAGAGATATTGGCTTAATAATTTATTTTGTTATATTTTTGGGCTTTAGAATCATAATGAAGGCTGGCCTCAAACTAAGCTGGGAAGAGTTTCTTCTCCAATTTTCTGAGAATGTTGATAAAGAAGTTGTACTATTTCTTAATTAAATGTTTAGTAGAACTTGTCAATGAAGCCAACTTGGCCTAAAGTTTTCTTTGTGAAAAAGTATTACACTGCAAATTCAATTTACTGAGTAGCTATAATACCTATTTTTATTATGTCATCTCTATCTTGTTGAGATATCTTTGATCATTTTTATCTTGAAAGAATGTGTGCATTTTATTTAAGTTGATAAAATTGACACAAAATTATTCATAAATTTTTATTCAGTCTTTTAATAGTACCTGTAGTGATCTCCCCTCCTCTTTTAATGTTGGTAAATTGTGTCTTCTTTCTTTTTCTCCTATCCAATCTGGCTAGAAGTCTATCAATATTATTGATCTTTTCAAAGAACCAACCTCTAGATTTACTGACTTGGCAAAGATTATTCATGAGATCAAGAGCCATAACCCATAAAAATAAAAATTTGCTAATTTGGAATTGATAAAAATTTAAAAATTTTGCTCTGCAAAAGTCACTGTAAGAGAATGAAATGTCGAGCCATGAACTTCAAGCAGCATTTTAAAATTACATACTTAGTGGAGAATTTGTATCCAGAATTTAAAGCTCAATAATGAGAATTTAAACAATCTAATAAGAAATGGGCAAAAGATTTGATCAGATACTTTATCAAAGAGATACATGCCAATTAGTGTATATAAAGATGCAGAACATTTTTAGTCATTAGAGAAAGTCAAGTTAAAACCACAATGGCATACTCCTACACACCTAAAAAGTTAAATCATTGTAAATAAAATGGGCTAAAATTTAAATGTGGTGAATACCAAGTATTGCCAAAGTAACTGAAATTGCCATATACTCCTGGTAGGAATGCAAAATATTGCAGCCAAATTAAAAAACATTTTAGTTGTTTCTTACAAAGTTAAACATATTCATGCTTTCTTTTAGTTGCTGGGACTCAAACTCAGGGCTCCATGCAGAATAGGCAAGCATCCTACCAATGAGTTACACCTCAGCCCAAAGTCAAACAGATTATTACCATATGCTCCAGCAATCCTGTTCTTAGGTATTTACTTTAGTTAACTGAAAACCTTTATTTGTACAAAACCTATATGCAAATGTTTATAGAAGCTTTGTTAATAACAATAAATAACTGAAAACAACTTAAATGTCCTTCAATCTGAATGTATTAAAAAATTATCTTCTTGCCGGGCGTGGTGGCGCACGCTTGTAATCCCCGCGCTTGGGAGGCTGAGACAGGAGGATTGCACAGGTTCGAAGCCAGCCGCGCTGGTTTAAGAGACCCTGTTTCCAAAAATAAAAAAAGCATAAAATAGGTCTGGGAGTGTAGCCTGGAGGTAGAAGGGCTTCCAGGAACCCCAGTACCACCAAAAAAAAAATATTTTCTATCTGTACAGTGGAATACTATTCATCAATAAAAATGGATAAATTATTGATTCATATGATATTAAAAGTAATTCATACAATATCAATGAATCTTAAACAGATATTACTAAATGAAATAAATCATGCCCTAAAAAGGCTACCTTTTTTTATAACTCCATTTATATCACATTCTGGAAAAGGAAAAATTCACTCTTTTAAGATCCTTTATAAGGAGCTAATCACATACAGAAGGGTGGATCACTTATGGTTTAATCACCTTCTAAAAGCAACCTCTTGCCAGGCATGATAGAGTAAGCCAATAATCCTAGTTCTTGGGAGGCTGCAACAGGATGATCCCTATTTCAAGGCCAGCCTCAGCAACTTATCGAGGCCTTCAGCAACTTAGCAAGACCTTGCTTAAAAATAAAAAGGGCTGGGGGTGTAGCCTGGATGTAGTATGCCCTTGGGTTCACTCCCCAGAATAAAAAACGGAAAAAAGACTCCACCTCGGAACACTATTGCATTGGGGATTAAGTTTCAACATAAATTTTGAAAATATTCAAACATCCAAATCAGAGCAGAAGCTTCACAGTGGAAAAACTTAGTATACAAAAACTCAATCCAGGCCGGGCGTGGTGGCGCACGCTTGTAATCCCCGCGCTTGGGAGGCAGAGACAGGAGGATCGTGCAGGTTCGAAGCCAGCGGCGTGCACTGGCTTAGGAGACCCTGTTTCCAAATAAAAATGTACAAATGGGTCTGGGAGTGTAGCCCGAACGTAGAAGGGCTTCCAGGAACCCCAGTACCACCAAAAAAAAAAAAAAAAAAAAAAAAAAACCTCAATCCAGGAATCAGGATCCACATGGCAGGTAATGGAATAAACAACATATGAGTCCAGTGTGGCCTGAGAAGGGCACACTGCCTTTGTGACATCCTCCCAAAAAACAAGTGGCCTTAATCTAACTATGAGAAAGTATTAGTTGTCATAAATTAAGGGACATTCTACCAGCTCCCTGCCCATATTCTTTATAAAGTATCAAGGTCATGAAAGACAAGGAAAGATGAGGGGCTGTCACAGAACAGGGGAGCTAACAGAGACATACATGTCACGTGGGAAATCCTGCATTAGATCCTGGAACAGAGAGAGGGTGATGGTGGAAAGACTGGTTACAGTCAAATAGGGTCTGTATTAGGCTTTACGTAAGGTATTGGTAGCAACATTGATTTCCTTGTTTTGATAATTTTACTATGTAAGATGATAATATTGGGGGGAAGCCGGGTGAGGGGGTCTGCAGGAGCTCTCTGTAGTGTATTTGTAACTTCTCAGCAGTATAAAATTATTTCAAAAACAAGTTTTTTTTTTTTTAAAGAAAAAAAAAGACTTAAGCCAGGCATGGGGTCACATACTTATAATCTCAGTATTTGGGAGGCTGAAACAGGAGGATTCCAGGTATACGGACAGCCTCACCTATGTAGTGAGGCCCTCTGCAACTCAGTGAGAGCCTGCTTCAATATAAAGAATTTTTAAAAAGGGCTGGGGTGCCAGGTGTGGTGGCGCACGCTTGTAATCCCCGCGCTCGGGAGGTGGAGACAGGAGGATCACGCAGGTTCAAAGCCAGCCTCGCTGGCTTAAGAGACCCTGTTTCCAAATAAAAAAGTATAAAATATAGGTCTGGGAGTGTATCCCGGAGATAGAAGGATTTCAGGAACCCCAGTACCACCAAAAATAAATAAATAAATAAAAAATGAAAAATAGGGCTTAGAGGTAGAATGCCCCTGAGTTCAATCCCTAGTACCAAAATAGAAAAAGAAAAAGAAGACTTGCAATATTAAGTGGAGGCAAGGATGTGTATCCTGTGATTTTGCAGTTACAGTTTGAGATACATATCATGTATGTGTACCAGAATATAAGATCAAGGATGCTCATAGCAACATTACTCGTAATTGCCAAAAATTGGAAATAATCCAAGTTTCTCAGAAAAATGAAAAAAAGTCTAATTTTTGCATATTGGAAATTAATAACTGCGCAAGAAACATATTTTGAGAAGAAGAAATCAAACACAAAAGATTACATACTGTCTGATTCCATTTATACAGGGTTTTAAATCAGGTGAAACTAGCTTATGAGCTTAAAGTCAGAATGACTGTAACCTTTGGGGAGGAACAGGGTGGGTAGGAACCAGTAAGAACCACAGGGGAGCTTGCTAGGATGCTGGCAATGTTCAAATTGTTGCTAATGGGGTGATTACATAGTTTTTTGTTATATTTATTATAACTCATTGAATTATGTCGTATATACTTTTCTATATGTTTATTATATGCTAATAAAAAAGTTTTAAAATCTAAAATATAAGAAAGTACGTGTGTATATACCTGTGTGTGTCTGTTTGTCCATGTAGCTGAGCTCTATTTTGAATGCCCTGGTTTAAAAGAAAGGAAACCAAACTACCAAACTAATGCGTGCGCATCTATGTTCATAGCCGCACAACTCACCATAGCCAACTATGGAACCAGCCAAGATGCCCATCAACAGATGAATGGATTACAAAACCGTGGGATATGTACACAATGGAATTTTACTCAGCCATAAAAAGAACACAATTACATCATTTTCAGGGAAATGGATGGATCTGGAGGACATTGTGCTAAGTGAGATTAGTCAGTCACAAAAAGTAAGAAATCAGATGCTTTCCCTAATATGTGAAAGCTAAGGAGAAATGGGTCATAGGAGGAACTCTAGATGAAAAAGGAAATCCCATAGAGGAGCAAACAAGACAACCTAACAGTAGGGACGGGAAGGGGGAAGAAGGAAATTCTCTAAAGCACACAATGTACTTAAACATATCGAAGTCAACCACTAAGCCAAGCGTGGGAAGGAGGGATGGGGAGGGAATGGGGTGGGGATTGGGTAGGGGCTAACTGGGTGATGTGTGCACGTATGTTTACACAAGTTTTTTACCCCACTATGATGTATGAATACAATACACCAATAAAACATTAAAAAAATTAAATGCCTTGGTTTGTATTAGACAGCTGTGAGGCTGGGAATAGAGAAGTCATTATGGAGACTGTTCTGTTAAGTCCCCACCCCATTGGATGGCTCTGTGTAAGGAAGTGAAGGGATGGGTAAGATCAAGCATATTAGAAAAATTCCAAGGAGATAAAATGACAGAAGTTCATGTTTGATTGAAGGTAAAGATTTTGGACTCCCTTCTTTAGGCGTTAAGGATTGAACAAGATGAAAGTGTTGTTTTCGTAAAGTTAATCTGTGTATCACTCATAGCATATGCTACTTTCTGACATAATTAATTTAACTATAATTGACTGATTTAGAACCATGCTTCTGTAAGCCACAAGCCTCTTGGTAGAAAGGGCCTGTTTTGTGCTTCATTTTATCTTTAGGGCTTAACTCTCTGCCCAACTGTGGTAGACTTATTATCATTTAAAATGACCATAATTAGAGCTGGGTCTGGTAGCACACACTTGTAATCCCAGCATTCGGGAGGCTGACACCGGAGGATCGCGGTTCGCGGACAGCCTCAGCTATTTAGTGAGGCTCTCTGCAACTCAGTGAGACTTAGTTTCAAAACAAAGAATAAAAAATAGGGCAGGGGGTGTAGCTCAGAGGTCGAATACCCCTGGGTTCCATCCCACACCCACAAAAAAAATGACCATAATTAGATGATAATACATATACACCATATGGTATAGAACTAGATTGGAAATAAACAAGAAAAAAATATTAGAATCCAGGTGTGGTGGCGTATACCTACAATCTCAGTGCTTGGAAGGCTGAGACAGAAGGATCACAGGTTTGAGGCCAGCCTCAGCAATTTAACAAGATTTTGTTTCAATAAAAAATAAAAAGGGCTAGGCTATTTCTTAGAGGTAGGATGCCCCTAGGTTCAATTCCCAGTACCACCCCCCACCAATTTTGGAAAATACATGAGGAAAACTGCATTAAAATAATCTATTCTTCATTTCTAAAACCACTTATTAAACATTTTTAGGATATGTTATTAACCTAATGACAACTGTCTATATCAAAGCAATAGCTCAGCCTCATACTCAACAGTCAAGTAACAGAGGTCTTCATAGCAAGGAAAGTCATAAGACAAAGGACAACTATTGATCCTTATGAATGTTTACCATTAGTCTGTTGATGTAATAAAATTAGGAAGAATTCAAGTATTGAGAAGGAGACCAAGGAATCATTATTTATAGTTTGATATGATATTCTTCCCATAAAACTCAAGAGAAATAAACAAAAATAAACCAGAATTAAAAATTTAAATATGTTAACCTTCTTCCCTCCTGTTGACTTCTGGAGTCATTTCTTGGTCTAGGATAGGTCCCACTTTGTCCTCAAGCCAAGGCCGAGGAAAGAAGGGAAAGTGGATGGTAGCAGGAGCGGAGAGGAGCTGACCCCGCTTTACGGCCACCATGGATGATGCACGGTGCTCACTTTCCATGCCTGTCTCTCTGCTCATGGGAGCACATTCCAACAGTCAGGCTCTGTGTAAGGCAGCCACAACCCTGAGACTCT
The DNA here is from genome assembly GCF_963383645.1 of Muscardinus avellanarius. Lineage (NCBI taxonomy): Eukaryota > Metazoa > Chordata > Mammalia > Rodentia > Gliridae > Muscardinus > Muscardinus avellanarius. The sequence goes on along the minus strand of NC_137787.1, from coordinate 47,085,019 downwards.
GCAGAGACACGGGTTCTGATGCAGCTCCAGTGGCATGCCAGGGCTGCTGGCCACGCCCAGATCTGTTCCCTTCTCCCTTCAGAGTAATAGGAGTCTCATCTGTGCATGAGGCTGCTCAAAGACTACATTTCTCAGTCTTCCTTGCAGATAGATGTGGTCATACAAACAACTTCTGACAGTGAAATTTAAACAAGTAGTATATACAGCTTCTGTTTATGTTCTCAAATGGAAGGAAGATGCTTTCCCCTTCCTCCATCCCCAATGGTTGAAATGTCCACTCAGTGGTAAGAGTTAAGTGTTATATTTTGGCGATGCCCTGATGGACTTTGCAATGAGAAAAGATGCAGACCAGCACAAATCCCCTGGTCCCCAACACCATCGAGGCACCTATTTACCTACATGTGGGTGTGGGTGTGTGTGTTACTGAAAATTGAACCTAGGGGACATTCCACCTCTGAGTCACACCCACAGCCCTTTTTATTTTGAAACTGGGTCTCACCAGGTTCTTGAAATTCTCGCTAAGTTGCTGAGGCTAGCCTTGAATCTGTGATTCTACTGTCTCAGCTCCCTAGTACTGGGATTACAGGTGTGTGCTACCATACCTGGCTTACCTACAATTATATATGAAGAATAAACATCTTTTATCTTGTTTAAACCAAGTATGTGGCTGTGACTGTGGATTCTCCTCTGTGCTAATAAATATGGTGAACAACAGTGAGACATTGAGACATCCCGTCTTTAAGGTGTTCACAATGTAACATGAATGTCAAACAAATCATTACAATAGTTAAGATAAATGCCATGACAGAAAAGACATGTGGTCAATGAGGCCACTTCGGAGCATCAAGACTAGTCCGGGGAGGACATACTGTTTTATCTGGAATCTGAAGGAAAGCACGGGCAAACCACCCATGCCCTGACAACACTCTTCTCCAGGTTTCAGTGACTACATCCTGTGGAATCCCCTCCTGCTATGGCTGATCCTGTCCCGTTCCTCCCTGTTTACCCACTGGCACATGCTGGTCTTCCTTGGGGCTCTCTCAGCATGTTCTTTATTGGGTGGTTCTCTCCGTGACTGTAAATAGTGCCTCAGTACTGATGAGTGCCAAGCCCGTCCTTTCCTCTGAGCTTTGGACTCATATTTAATTGTCTACTTCGCAGCTCCACCTGCAAGTCTCACAGGCATTACAAACTGGTGTCAAACGTGAACTCTTCCTTTCTCCCCTCCAGCCTGCTCCTCCCACAGTCTCCTCCCTCTCTGTAAAGGTTATTCCAATGTACCCAGTTGTTCTAGCCAGAAATCTGAGTCATTCTTAACACCTCCTTTCCCTTGCCTCCCACAGCCAATGCATCGCCAAGTGTGCTCACACACATTCAAAACCTCCTTCAAACCCAGCCGCTTCTCTCCGTCCCCACCGTGGTCTGTGAGCCAGCCCCTGTGCGGCACACTCTTTTCTGCTGGTTGCTACCTCAGGAAGCATCACTTCCCGTGGGCCCGCTCCTCCTGTGCTCCATGCAGCAGCCACAGTGACCACTGCAAAGCACAGACCCAATCTCTGAAACCCTCTGCAGTGGACTGCCTTGAATTTAAGTTAAAAATTCCAAATGGTTCATAGGAATCTGCCTGGCCCAGCTCCTGCCTGTTTCTCCAACCTCATCCTATCCCTTATCCCACTACTTGTTTCATTTAGTCACTAGACCCTCGCTCGTCAGGCTGTTTCTCCTGTGGGGAAAGGTTTTCTCCAGAACTCTTTGCCTGGCCATCTCCTGCTTATAATTCAGGTCTCAGTTGAATGTTACTTGCTTTTAAAGGGCTTCCCTATTCTCCACTCTAAATTATATTCCTCTGTTTTTCTCTTGCATAGCACCTTGTTTTTTCCTGTTTAAGAATTTTAGTTGATTCTCAAAAGCCATTTCCCTTTCTTTGTAGAAATAAAATTTATCTGGGCATATAGCCACACAGCTAAAGAACAGGTTTCCCTCCTTTGCATGCAGATGTGGTCATGTGACTAAGTTCCAGCCAGTAGGATGTGGGTAGACATGATGCATACAGTAACTGTTAGGGCTTCTCTAACTGACTGGGTTTACAGTCTCCGTGGGCCATGTTTTGGGCATGTGTTGGGAATGGTGTTACCAGAGGCTGCCACCCTGGACCTGAGATGGAATCCATGTGTCCTGTAGATAAGGGATGGGGCTGCACTATCAGTCTACTTATGAACTGTCATGGGAGAAAAAACATTCTAATATTCTAATGCTATGGATTTTAGACTCTCTTCTCTCTTCTCTTCTCTTCTCTTCTCTTCTCTTCTCTTCTCTTCTCTTCTCTCTCTCTCTCTCTCTCTCTGCAATAAAGGAGGCCTGAGGTTTTAAGAAGAGGAGCAAGGTCTGCTGGGTGGACATTCCGAAGCACAATACAATGGGAAGGATGCCTGGGTATATACAGCAAATAAATCCCATGGCCAGTTGTTTTGAAAGACTGAAGTTGCAAAGTGGAAAGCTAACTGGATGAGAGAACATACTGAGGTAGACAGGCCAGAGAGACCGTTGTCACAAGGAAGAGGAGAGAGGACCTCATGAATTAAGATAGCTTGGGGATGGAAAGAAGAGGACAGAATCCAGAAATACTTCAAAAGGTATACTCAGGAGAGTTTGGCATTTGGACCCCTAGCGATGCTAAGGTCCTAATCCCAGGCACCTGTGAATATTCTACCTTCCAAGGCAAAAGGGACTTCACAGACATGACTAAGACTCTTGGAAGGAGTAGATTATTGTGAGTTATCAGGGTGAGTGAGTTCAGAGAAATCAAGAGGGTGAAAGGCAGTGGAGATGGAGACGGAGCAGAAGTTAGAGCTGCGTGCCTCGAAGGTGAAGAATGGGCCCTGCGAGCCAGGGAGTGTGAATGGCTTCTAGGGCTGGGGAAGGTCTAGGGAACGGCTCTCCTCTGCAGTCTACAGAAGGAAGGCAGCTGTTAGTTTGAATCTGGAAAGTACCCCCAAGGCTCAGGTGTTGATGCTTGGTCCCCAGAGCAGCAGTGTAGGGTTTGAGAAGAGATGGGACCCTGAGGGTTCGGATCTCACCAGTGAAGAAATCCATTGCAGGGTTCATGACTGCATGGATTGTTAGGAGGCGGTGGAAACTATAGGCAGGGTGGTCTAGCTGGAGGAGTAGGTCACTGGAGCTGTGCTCTGGGAGAGTGTATTCTGTCCCTGGCCCCTTCTCTCTTCTTTCTCTCTCTCCTTCCTATTTGTGGTGAGGTGAGCAGCTCTACTCTGGTGTGTTTCCCGCCATGATGTCTGTCTCATCTCAGGCCCAAGTGATCATGGGCCAAAATAAATCTTTCTTCTTTTTAAGTTATTTACTTCAGGTATTTGGTCCTAGTAATCAAAAGCTGACCTACACCGCATCCCTACAGTCATCTTGATTTTAGCCCACTAAAACCCACTTTGGACTTTCAGAATTGTAAGAAAACCTACTAAGCCTATGGTGACTCACTTTGGCAGGAAAAAAATAGGGTGTGGGTGGGGGAGGTTGAAGAGCATATGAAGTGAGGGCTTTGAACAACTGGGCAGAAGACAGTTTGGGGACCCAGGTGTAAGAAGGAGTTAAGAGGAGCGGGTGATGACGTACTGATGTGCGACTTCATGAGGCTGGGATGCCCGAGACACACCCCACTGGACAACGGCCAATAGACCTGGCACTCAGGAGAGAAGCTGCCCCAAGGGAGAGATGTCGGAGCATCTTCAAATACTCTGTTATTGAAACCAGAGAATAAGAAAAAGAACATTCACAGAAAAAAACAGTCAGAAGAAAGGAAGGCCTAGAATAAAATTCAAGGAAAATTAAAATCCAAATGGAACATACAAAGGGGTGTGGCCAGGAAGAAAGAGGACAACCCAAGGGCTGTGGGTCATGGAAGTGAGAGAAGAAGAGAGTTTTAAGAAGGTGGGAGTTTCAAAAAGGGGACATCACCTCTTCATTTAAAAAAATTAAGAAAAGTTTAAACATGGTCATATATACTTGGTACTAGGGGATAAGTACAGGGGCAGTGTTTAGTGTTGTTGACAGGTGAAGGAAGAAGTGGCCAACACCATTTTCATAAAAGCAAAATGCCCACCCCTTCCATATGAACATACACATTTGTCCATATTTAAGTGAGCGAGGAGAAATGTATGGTTAAGAGCCAGTGCTTGAAGTCAGACTCCACAGGATCAAATGCAGATCATTCGTTTACTAGTGGTGTGATCTCGGTTAAGTTCCACCAGTCTCCTCTTTTGTAAAATGGGATAATAACAATAATAACAATCCTCCCTGTATGTGATTACTGGGAGATTTATGTTAATAAATATATTAAAAGTGCACCAAGTCCTGCCTGGCATGTGGTAAGTCCTATATAAGTGTGAAGCACTTTTGCTATAATTATTGCCCACTGTAATGTATTTTTTTAAAGAATAAACTACTCAGCCAAAGGAAAAAATTATTAGAAAGATAAATGAATTTGAAGTATAAAAAATTATCTGTAAGATTAAGTAGTACATATACGAGCTGATCATAAAGAAGAAAGGTTGAAAGGACCATGTAGACACCAAATATTCTTGACAGGCTAAATATTCATGAGGCACTCAATATTCATTAAGGCTTAGCGATCACCCACTGGCAACACCCGTGCTTTGCTCTCTGCCTGAGTTAGGCAGATAAAATCCATAGCTACTCATCTGACTAATTGGTGAGCTAGAACTACAGGCAGACACACCTGCTCCTATGTCTGCTGATGGAGCAAGCCTGTATTGGGTCTGGCATCAGGCACGTTCTGTTTATCAGGTTTCCTTATTTGACCTCCACTATGGTCCTGTACTGTACCATCAGTAGGAGAAAATAATGCAGCTGAGGGTGTGTGTGTGTGTGTGTGTGAGAGAATTTATTCCATATTTCACAAAATATACTACTCAATTGTACCCTATCCTAAATGTGTTAATATCTCCACTTTTCCTTGGCTTCTTTATTTTTATTTAAACTTTTTTCCCCCTTGCAGTACTGGGGACTGAACCCCCAAAGGCTCTCTACCATTGAATTACATTCTTAGCCCTATTTATTTTTCTATTTTGAGATAGGGTCTCATTAAGTTGCTTAGATGGGCTATGAATTTGTGTCCTCCTGTCCCTGCCTCCTAAATCCCTAGGATTACAGGCATGCACCAAAGCATGCTGTCTACTCTGGCTTCTTGCTGTGTGTTTTCAATTGCCTCAGTAAGTTTTGGAATTTCAACATTTTTTTTTTTTTTTGATACTGGGGATGGAACCCAGGGGGATTCTAACTCTGAGCTACACCCAGTCCTATTATTTATTTATTTATTTATTTATTTATTTATTTATTTATTTATTTATTTGTGGTACTGGGGTTCCTGGAAGCCCACTCTCAGACCTATTTTATATTTTTTTATTTTTGGAAACAGGGTCTCTTAAGCCAGCTGGGCTGGCTTCGAACCAGTGTGATCCTCCTGTCTCTGCCTCCCAATCACGGGGATTACAGGCATGAGCCACCACGCCTGACTTTATTCTTTATTTTGAAACAGGGTCTTACTGAGTTGCAAAGGGCCTCACTAAGTAGTAGCCGAGGCTGTTCATGAACCACAATCTTCCTGTCTCTGCCTCTTAAACACTGGGATTACAAGTGTGCGCCACCACGTCTGGCTTCAACATCTTAATTATGTCTTTGAACCTTTCTGTGCAATGACCTCTGGGATAGCTTGACTAGCTGTGTACAGGAGGCTAATTTCCCACACCATACCCACTGCTTAGCTCACAGAATAAAGTGGAGGAGTGGCAGATCACCTTTTCTTTATGTGTATTTATATCTTTTTCTTATATTGCTTTTTTTTTTGTGGCAGGTCTGGGGACGGAACCCAGAGGCATTTGGCGTCTGAGCTACACCCCCTGCCCAATTTTTTATTCTTTATTTTGAAACAGGGTCTCACTGAATTGCAGAGGGCCTCACTAAATAGCTGAGGCTGTCCGCGAACCACCATTCTCCCATCTCAGCCTCCCAAATGCTGGGATTGCAAGCATGTGCCACCATGCCCAGCTTGCTTTTTACATTTTTAAAAATTAAGAAAAACTGGGCATGGTGGCGCCCACTTGTAATCCCAGTACTTGGAAGGCTGAGACAGGAGAATTGCAGGTTTGAAGCCAGCCTCAACAACATAGCGAGGTACTCTGCAACTTAGTGAGACCCTGTTCAAGAAATAAAATTGAGCCGGGCGTGGTGGCGCAGGCTTGTAATCCCCGCGCTTGGGGGGCGGAGACAGGAGGATCGCGCTGGTTCGGAGCCAGCTGCGCTGGCTTAAGAGACTCTGTTTCCACATAAAAATATTAAAAAATAGGTCTGGGAGTGTAGCCCGTGGGAGTGTATACCGGAGGTAGAAGGGCTTCCAGGAACCCCAGTACCACCAAAAAAAAAAAAAAAAAGAAATAAAATTGAGTTGGGGGTAAAACTTGGAGGTAGAATATCTCTGAGTTCCATACTCAGTAACATATAAATACATAAATAAATATTAAGAAAAATATAAACATGGTAATACATATTTGGTACTGGGGGATTGGACCCAGGGCATTCTACCTCTGAGCTATATCTCCACCCCTTTTTTGTTATTTAGTTATTTTTTTAATATTTTTGGTATTGGGAATTGAACCCAGAGGCATTCTACCTCAAGCTACACCTCCAGCCCTATGTTATTCTTTTTTTTTTTTTTTTTTTTTGCGGGTCTGGGGATGGAACCCAGAGGCATTCGACCTCCGAGCTACACCCCCTGCCCTAGTTTTTAGTCTTTATTTTGAAACTGGGTCTCACTGAGTTGCAGAGGGCCTCACTGAGTAGCTGAGGCTGTCCGCGAACCGCGATCCTCCAGGTCTCAGCCTCCCGAATGCTGGGATTACAAGCGTGCGCCACCACGCCCGGCCCTATGTTATTCTTTATTTTGAAACAGGGTCTCAGTAAGTTGTGGAGGGCCTCACAAGTTGCTGAGGTTGGCTATGAACCTGTGATCCTCCTGTCTCAGCCTCCCAAGGACTGGGATTACAAGCGTGCGCCACCACGCCTGGCTCAGGCCTTTTTATTTTTCAATTTTGAAAAAAAAAATAATGTCTCTAAGTTGCTGAGAGTCTTGCTAAGTTGCTGAGGTTGGCCTTGAACCTGCAAACCTCTCAGCCTCCCAAGTACTGGGATCACAAGCGCATGTCAGGCTAAATGGTAGTATTTAGTTGACCTAGTAGATGTGGTCCAAAACCCTGACAAATGAAAAGGAACGCGGCTAACCAGGAACAAAAGTCCTGCCTTTACAAACCCAATTGAAACAACACTTCCCCACGCTGACCCTCGAGGCTACAAATTCCTATTTGAAACAGAAACACTGGCTTTGAGCTCTAGGATGATTTGGTTTTACTCTTCAACATGAAGCCACCTGTAGGTCCAGAACTATCTTTCTGTTCTCTTTTCTCATGCAGGAAAAGACCCGAAGCAGGTTAGACCTGGAATCTGTTTGCTTTCCTCCTTTCTTTCCTTCCTTTTTATTTTTTTCCAATTTGCTTACTTAATAGTTGGATGAATCAGGAGAATGATGATTCTAGTAGGACAGCTACGGCCTGGGCACTTCATGAGCCATTCAGCTCCAAATACTGGGGTAGGAAGCAGCTGTCTCCTGGCCACGAGGGACCAGAATCTGTCACTCTCAGTCCAATGATCACCATTATCATTTTCATTTAAAACTTCAGCACTCACCACCTTTAATTGTTTTGCTTTTATGTGTCAATATTGCAAGTGCTTTCATTAAGAGGCTGTGTTGTAGGTGTCAGGGCCCTTTTCTGGGGCTCCTGGCAACTTCAGATTGCTAATTGTTTCACTTCTTTCTAAAGAGGGACTTGAAATTTCAGGGCCTATAAAATTCTCATCAGTATGAATTTATGATTAGGATCTTAAAATCTGGATTTAAAACAAGTCAGCATTCTCTTTTACAACTTAGTAAAAATTACATGAAGTAGTTGACATTAACTTTGAGCCTGGGTTTCCTTAGTTGTAAAATTAGAATAATATTACTTATACCCAAAAGATTACAATAAGGCTTAAATAATACTTGAACAATGCTTCATACAGAGTAAACATTAGCCACTATTATTTCTGTTGTTACCAGGAGAAGTCATCAACTCTCCGAGAACAGGCTCTGGCATCCCCTAAAATCCACCACAAGGGCACAAACAACTTGGGTTCCCACCCTCTCTGCATGTTTAACCAGAAATGCAACTTTAATTACACTTGTAGTGCAGAATGGTTACTCTTTAACAAGGTGCCAGATACTACCTAGTGCTTGTTAAGAAGGGTGCTTTGCCTCTATACTCTTGTCAGTGAGTTCTTCAAACTCACTACTTTTGCCTTCCTCCATCCCCTTCCTCGCCCAGGTCAAATGAGGACAGTCCGCCAAGACTGTGACCAGAGACACAGAGATAACTCATCAGCAGCTTTAAGCCTCTTGTCTGGAACCTAATAAGTTGCTCAGTAAAAGCTGGCAGGAAAAATCTCCACACCAGGTGGCCATCTACTCCCTGCCTCAGGCCCTAACCCTTTGCAGCAGCTGAAAAAAAAAATATATATATATATAATAAATATAAACATAAAATTATAAAATAAATAAATATAAAATATATAAACAAGTATATAAATATAAAATATATAAACAAATATATAAATATAAAATATATAAATTATATTTATATATAAATATAAAAATAAATATAAAATTATATATATGTATAGGCCTGGGAAGAGGTGGGTGTCTCAGGCTAGAGTGTGTGTGTGTTGTGGGGGGAGGGTACCGGGATGAGGAGGAATGGGGATGGGGAGGGATGGGGATGCGGATGGGGATGGGGATGGGGATGGGGATGGGGATGGGGATGGGGATGGGGATGCGAAGGGCCGGGGCCTCGCGTGCTCTCCGGGCCCGCCTGGGTCCGGTCCCCCCGGCCGGGCCGCGGGCGGGCGGGCGGGAGCGGGAGGAGGCAGCCGACGCATCCGCCGCCGCCGCAGGAGGCGGAGCGCTGCACCTGGCGGCCGGTCCTCGCGCGCAGCCCGGATCCAGGTCCCGCGGGCGGCGGTGCGCGACACGGAGCCCGGAGCCGCGGGAGGAGCCGCGGTGCGCTCGGCCTCGCCTCCGCGGCCCCCGCCCCAGCGCCCGGGATGGTGCGCGCCGCCCCGCGCCCCGGGGACCCCGCGCCCCGCGCCCCGCGCCGCTGAGCCGCCCAGGTGAGTGGCGCCCCTGCACCTGCGCCCGGCCGAGCGGCCGAGGGAGCCCCCCCCCCCGCACTTCCGCGGACGCCGCGGAGCCGGGAAAACAAAGGCGCCGCCCGAGCCTCGCAGCTGCGGCCGCGGTGCGGGGAGGTGGCCGGTCCGGGTCCAGGCCTCCGCGCCGCCCCTCGTAAACATCCCCGCGGAGGGGGTGGCTGCCGGAGCGTCCACGCCGTCCCAGTGACCGGAGTGGCCACTTGTCTGGCAGGAGGAGGAAATTGGCATTGTCTGCCTCCGCAGGTGAATAAATATGGGGGAAAAATAAACCCGCGTCCGTGGGCCTGCTACCACCCCAGGGGAAATTCCGCTCCTCCTGCTTCTTCAGATCAGTGATTTGTCCCTGAAGCTCTGTTGGGATCCAAGTGGGATCTGCTAGTCCTTCTGGGTCCTACTTATTCCCCATATGGTAATTTACCTGTAAATTTAAGTAGGATGGTAAGCTTACCCCCTTTTTATTCCCGCCCCACGTGGACACACAGGTGGATTAATTACCCTGAAGGCAGGCACATGGTGCCTTTTGCCTCTCCCCCACGCAGTCCGAGCCACAAATATTTTCTTTAATAAAAATATTTAATAAGCACTTCACAGAACTATTGGAACCTATAATACCTGGTCTATTGGTTGTAGAAAAGAACCTGAAAGAGTTGAGATTCCAATCCCAACTGGTGTCTAAATAGTTTTTGCCCTTGGAGTTATTACATCTGTCTGGGCCCCAGTTTTCTCGCATTTGAGAAAGATGGAGAGAAGTCCATGATAATGTGTGAACCTAACCTCTTCAGTGGAGGCGAATGTGAATTGTGGGTGGACATACGGTTGGCTACCAACGTGTACTAACAGGAGATGAATATGTGGTGGTCCCGTTGTGGGCGCTGCATTTCTTCCCCAAGACCTGGGCACTAGCGAGATAAAGCTGTATGCATCATTGATGGCCTTGTTAAGTAAAAGGAGAGGCTAGAGTCTTCATCATTAGGAAACTTGTGTTTTGACAAAGCTGCTGGTCATCGCAAACAAGGAGAGCACCTTTCATTTATTTAGTGAGAGTAGAATGGATGGTATTTATCACAAATGGTAAGAAAAATTTCGCATTGCTTAGGGAAAGGTTGAAACATATTAATGAGTCGGATGCAAGATACTCTGGAGGAACAGGAGAGGGCGGGTAATTCAATAATAGCTCAGCTAAAGCTACTAAGCATGTTTACAGTAATTTATTTTAAAGGCACCTTCTGTCTCTATCCAAATAAAATAAAATCTTGAAGGCAAACTGAAACACAGAGACAAACCAGCCAGGTTTCCAGGTATTTGGTAATGTGGGTATTGGACTAAGTCCATCATATATAATTTCTGGATTATTAACAGTGATAAGGCACTTTTGAGCACTTATGTTAAATACATCATCTTAACACAGTTGATTTTTAAATCTCTGTAAGATGTCTTTCCTCTAATTTTGCGCATGATGAAAAGGAAGTTCAGAGTAGTTAAGCAATTTACAGTGACCACATAATCAGTGAGAAGTGTAGTTAGGTTTGACCCTGTGTCTGACTGCAAACTGCAGGAAATTTCCACATGGTGTCCCTACCTACTCAGGACACTCAAGTCTCACCACCTACGCAAATGTTTTCCTGTGTTTCTTGCCTTCAAAATTAACTTTTCTCCCTCTCTCTCTCTCTCTCTCTCTCTCTCTCTCTCTCTCTCTATATATATATATATATATATATATATATTTACATGTGTTAACATTTATCCATGTAGGATAATCTATTTATTTATAGTGGATGTAGACTAGTACATGTGTGTTTATTGATTTGTTCTTCACTATTTTTAGATTAAAGTGAATATAAAAACTAATATTACCAAAGATAAGTTTAATATTAAGACAGTATTTTGTTGTTGTTTTACTTCTTTTGAGAGTAAATCTTGATTTAGCATTTCCATTGTAGGGGAAAGGAGAAATGCCATACATGCATGTCTGTTAGCTGCTTTGGTAAATTGATTAGAAAAAAAAACAAGAAATATTAAGTGAAAAAAAAGCAAGTTGCATAAAGATTTCTATTTATTTACTTAAATTTGCATATAGGCATACATATATCTCCTTGCCTTCAAACTGTTGAAGGTGGTTACCTGAAGGAGGTGGGATGGGGTGGAAATAAGAAGGTGTTTTTACTTATAATGTTAGGTTTGGACTATCAAAAACTGAAACAGGCATATATTATTATATAAGCTCTAAAGGGAATTAAAAGAGGAACAGAATTGATCCACTTTATAAAAATCCAAAACTAGAAAATTGAATATGCCTTAACTCTGTACTATTGTTAAGAAAGTGAAATGAGGCTGGGTGTGGTGGCTCACACTTGTAATCCCAGCATTTGGGAGGCTGAGACAGGAGGATGGCAGTTCATGGACAGCTTCAGCTACTTAGTGAGGCCCTTTGCAATTCATTGAGACCCTGTTTCAAATTAAAGAATAAAAACTGGGGCTGGGAGTGTATCTCAGAGGTAGAATGCCCCTGGGTTCCATCCCCAGTACCACAAGAAAAAAAAAAAAAAAAGTGAAATGAAACGCAGGAGGCCACAGAGAAAGATAGTGTTCTTGGAATTGCAGGTTTTGGGACAAAGAGTAGAGAGTCTTAGATGACTGACTTCTACTTTTTCTAACTGTAGCTATAGCATATTCTACAGCTGCCCAGCCTCCTCAATAAGAGCAGATTAGGTGGTACATATCAGTTTATCTGTTTAAACTAGGGCATAATAATTTATTTCTCCTTGGTTTTGCTGGTGGCTGCAAGCATGGAAGCATAATTATCCTCTACAGAACAGTCTGGGAGACAGCAGGAGTAGGAAAAGTGAGCTTACCTGCTGTCTCATCCACGAAACCATGACATTCTGGATGATATTAGGCATAATTATATCTAAGTATAATATAAAGCAGTAAATATAAAGCATCAAGTTTTCAAGTTAATCTAGTCTGATGCAAATATATTTATTCAATATAACCACAAAATTCTGTCCAGTTCTACATAAAATTAAGAAAATAATCAATGCTTAGAATCCTTAAAGATCAATACAATTCCCTGCTTAGACTTAGAAATCCAGAGCCAAATATATTCATACTTTTTAGAATCAAGAAAACACACAGTTCTTCTAAGTAAACTTGGTTCATCATAAAAGTGGTAGGTAGTCTTGAGAAAGTGATCACTGTAAAGTTGTTGTTGTTGTTGTTGTTGTTGTTATTATTATTATTATTATTATTATTATTATTATTATTATTTTGGTGGTACTGGGGTTCCTAGAAGCCCTTCTACCTCCGGGCTCCACTCCCAGACCTATTTTATATTTCTGAAACAGGGTCTCTTATGCCAGCGCGGCTGGCTTCGAACCTGCCCGATCCTCCTGTCTCCGCCTCCCAAGCGCAGGGATTACAAGCGTGCGCCACCACGCCCGGCCCTGTAAAGTTATTTTGAAGAAATATTCTGACAATCTTGGATATCATCCAACATTTTATTTAAGGTTTTTGGTTATGATCTAGGCAGAGGGAAATCTGTCTTTTGATTTAGGAAGCCCTGTTAATTCAAGTACAAAAATCCTGCCCTTGTATAGAGCCAATTTGTTAAAATTTTCTTCCCTAAAGCAAAGCTACCAAGGCATTTTCCAGGGCTCAGCATTTGGATTCCTAGGAAAGGCACTCATCTGACATGAATTCTTCATGGGGCAATGAAAACACCTTAGTGCCTCCACCAGGAATGTTCCATTTGAGTTTACAATTCTTTCATGGTTAGTTGCCCAACATGACTGTGGCCCATGTACCTACCACACTGGTATTTTGGAAGTGAAAGGGACTTGTGTCAGCTTGGTTTGTTTTCCTAAATTTTGAATGACACAGTATTTAGGACTTAGCTCTGTTGTCATATTCCTGAACATTTGTAGCTGTTTTTTTTTTTTTTTGTTGTTGTTGTTGTTGTTTTGTTTTCTACATTTGAAAGATAATTATTTACTGTTTTGTAAAATGGCACTGTCTCAAGCTCAATGGCTAGGCAACTTTTGGAAACTACCAGTGTCAGTTGCTAAGATAAACAATATTTAATTTGGTGGTACAGAGGCCAAAACAAAAACCAAAACAAGTTTTAAAAAATATGAAGCAACTAGCTGGACAGTGGTGTACACTTGCACTCTTAGTACTTGGGAGGCAGAGACAGGAAGATCGTAGTTTCAAAATCAGCCTCAGCAGTGGTGAGACTTTTAGCAACCCAGTGAGACTCAGTATCAAGATGAAAAGATAATAAAAGGGCTAGGGGAGTAGTTTGAAGATAGAATGCTCCTGGACTCCATCTCCAGTACCATAGTAAATAAACAAGTAAACAAACAAATGTGAAACCAATCTTGAGTTTTGGTGACACATAATAGTATGTGCCTTGAGACATACAGTAATATATATCTGCCGTAGCTATTACAACTCTGGTTGATAGTTTGTGTTTCTAAAATCATCTGTATACCTCTACTACTTCAGCACCAAAAAAACTAAGCCCACTGGTCAGTTGTATGTATCAAAAGTAGCGGCCATCTGCCTTGGTCCAGTGCAGTGTCAGCTTGGCTGAGCCACAGATGTGCTGGTACTTGTGCTGAAGGCACGTCAAGGGTTTGGAAATGTAAGTGAGAGCTCTTACTGCATTGTAGGGCGTGGGGGGGGGGGTGCTGTAGTGAAAGAGAATGGGGCAAAGATGGAAGAAACTCAAGCTATGGAAACTTGAAATGCAGGCAGCGACACCATTTTTGATGTTTACTCTGGGGTATGTTTGAGAATGGGAGACTAATTCAGGAAACATTCTGCAAATAGAACACAGGAAAGTTCAACTTTGAATGACTCCAAAGACATGTTTAGAAGTGTCTTGATCTGAGACCAACAGTGGGCCTGGGGGAAGAAGGGGTGTGGGGGCACCATGAGTCAGCTGTGGGCAGAGGGAGCTCTGGTGTGGCTTTGAGGAGGATGGAAAGGAGAACTAGAAAGAGGAACTGGTGCTGCCTGAACAAGCCTGACTTGTGGGTTAAGAAGGGAAAGTGAGGAACAAGCCTGGACTAGCAGTTAGCTGCCTGTGTGGGGAAACCTTCACCTCGCAGTCAGGTGCCCTCCGTTTCCACGTGGCCACTCTGTGTTTCGGTCACTTTTAGGGATGAAGGTTAAGGTAGAACAACTGGGGCCCAGGACAAACAAGGATTCTGTCATATAGAGCAAAGCATGGATTTCCCTACACTAAACACATACATTCAAACCACACGGAGTGGTGTGCACACTATGACTTTTAAGAAATGCACTGTCCTGATGAACATGCTTTGATCCAGAAGAGTGGAGCCTCTTTAGCTAGTAAGAGTGCTTCCTTAATTCTGTTGCAAAACAGTGTCTGTGTAATTGTGATTAACATGGACAGATGTGCACCCATTTCACCTTTATGAGGAAACCTAAATAAAAGACTTCATTGTATTTTTAAAAGGGGAAAAAAGACACACATTTTAATTTCATTTTCCATATAATGAGGCTTCCTATTGAAGGTGTAGGATCTTTTCAAAGTTCAAAGTCCTTGCAACAGGCCCTTTCAAATGGTTTCTACTGGGAAGCAGAAAGCATTAGTGGATAATTAGATTTCAGTTTAGAAACTTTCTATGCACTCCAGGAACTCCAAGATTAAAGATATACTGTATAAGAAAATAATTAAAGTAAGTCCTAATTTTCCTACTCAGAGATAATCCCTAGTAAAATTTTGGTATTATTTTAAAAGACACTAGTTTAGATGATTGCTTATATATCCTTTTTCTCACCAGTGTTGAACATTTTTATTTTAAAAAATTATTAATATGGCATGTATGTTAAAGCATATTTTTTTCCTTAGTGAGTTAGGTAATAAAAAGGTTTTTTTCTGAAATTAATTATGTCATTATAATTAATAGTATATGGCAACTCTCAATTTACAGAACTCTAACAGCATAAGAAACAGAAATGAAACAATTTTAGATTATCCATACTATAATCTGCTAAGGATATAAATTATTCTTTTAGGTAATAGTGCATTTAAGGGATGGAGGTAAAAATTATAGATGGTACCTACAAGTCTATATAAAAAAATCATAGATGGTACCTACAAGTCTTAAATAGTGCATTTAAGGGATGAAGGTAAAAATCATAGATGGTACGTACAAGTCTATATAAAAAATGTATTTTAAACCTTGAGGCATATATTCTGGTTTAAATGGTAAATTCATAAATGTGATTCATAAATGTGTCTGATTAGCCAGGCATAGTGGCGCACACTTGCAATCCCAGCATTTGGGAGGCTGAGACAGGAGGATTGAGGTTTGTGGACTGCCTCAGCTATGTAGGCCCTTTGCAACTCAGTGAGACCCTGTTGCAAAATAAAGAATAAAAAATAAGGTTGGGGGTGTAGCTCAGAGGTAGAATGCCCAAGGGTTCCATCCCCAGTATGGAAAAAAAAAAAAAAAAAAGAAAAAGAAAAAAAGAAAAAAAGAAAGAAAAAAAGAAAAAATGTGTCTGTGAAGGAAGCAACTATAAATTTCTATTGAAAATGCCTTGTTCTCTGTTCTCTTTAATTGTCTTAACTTTCTCAGTGTCTAATAGTATCAGAATAACCAAATGATAATATCAGTCTTTTATTGAATAAGCATTTGTTAAGGACCCATTATAAATATAGCATTAATATAATATACAAAGTACCTGGTGTTTTATTACCTCGAGGTAGATTTTTATTTTTCATTATAATTCTTATTTTTCCATAGTTGAATAAATATAGCATTAACATAATATACAAAGTACCTGGTGTTTTATTACCTCGAGGTAGATTTTTATTTTTCATTATAATTCTTATTTTTCCATAGTTGAATTTTTCTGTGTTCTAAGTATTTTGTATTCTTGAGCCCATAGCACTATACTACTTATATTTAGCCAAGTCAGTCCTTTCTGAAAAGATTTGGGGAAAAATTGTGTATTTTTATATGAAAGAGAGATTCACACAATTAGATTCAAGAACAGTTCTCAAAACCATCCAAATTGAGTTACAATTTGTTTTTTAAAAAACAGATATACACAGTGTATAAATTGCTTTTGCTTCTAAGTATAGCAAACTGTATTTTACTGAGGAATCTTTCTGTAAAACCTTAAATAATTGCCTTCAATACAAAACTTTAAAAAATCCCTTGTTTTAGCCAGGTGTGATGGTGCACATCTTAATCCCAGTATTTGGGATGCTGAGACAAGAGGATCACAGCGTTGAGGCCTCAGCAACTCAATGAGGCTCTCATCAACTTCGTGCAACTCTATTTCCAAATAAAAAGTAAAATAGGGCTGGAGGTATAGCTCAGAGGTAAAATACCCCTGGGTTCAATCCCTAGTCCCACAACAAACAAATGGAGTCCTTAAAATCCTTCATTTTATACTATGAAAAGACAAATCTAAGCTTTTCCATGCTAGCTATTGGCAAAGAAACAAATTTATATTCACTAAAATAATAACTAATTTGGTCGTAGAGACAGCTTTCAAATGTTGAATGCTTACTTGCCACTGTTTCACACACTGCTGCAGCCTGTGATCAGGTTCTCTCCATCCTTATGCTTAACCTTTCTTAACCTTTTACCTGTATAGTTACCTAGAAAGAGTTTGGAGACTTTTCTGTTGGTTTTTTTTTTTTTTTTTGGGTAGCACTGGGGCTATAGTTACACTCCTAGTTCTATTCTATTTTTTATTTTGAAATAGGGTCTTGTTAAGTTGACGAAAGAGAGCCTCATTAAGTTACCAAAGCTGGCTTTGAACCTGCAATCCTCCTGTCTCAGTCTCCCAAGTACTAGGATTATAAGAATGTGCCACCCTGCCCAGCTTTGAAGACATAATCCCAGTTGTTCTTCTAGGGTGTCCTATCTGAAAAAAATACATGATGGTAGAAAGCTAGTAAGGGTTGTATTAACATCTATTATAGAAATAAACATATGATAGAATGAATATACTCTTGAAAACAAGTAGAACATAAATGTGTGACACGTTTATTTACAGCTTTCATAGGCCCCTGACAATAACTCACGGCTCTCACAAGCTGGGATTGCTGCCTTGGGGAAGCAGGTGGCTGGTGACGCAGGCCCACAGCTGTGGCTCATGGCTGGAAGGGCCAGCAGGAGCCCCAAGCCCTGGGCGAGGGTTTCTTGGTGAGATGTGTTGGTGGTACCCCAGATGGAAAAGTGGAAGGAACCTCCTCTTATATATTATGCCCAAACTGGCTCAGTGGCGGGCTGAGACAGGAGAATCTCACGGTGGAGGTCAGCTTGGGCTAATTCAGCAATACACTGTTTCAAATATAAAATAAAAATGACTGGGGTGTAGCTCAGTGATAGAATGCCCCTGGGTTCAGTCTTCATTACCATAAAAAATGCACTCTATAACCTTTAGGTTTTTATTGATGTTAGTTCAGTACTCTAGTTATTCATACTAATTGTAGTATTATTTCAACTGGGAATGGTTTCTAAGCTTCAGCACGTGAAGTATAATGAATATTGGAAACCCTGACTGTTCATTTGATTATCATAACCAAGGAAATTCATTGGCCTACCTGACTGTTGATCTTTGCTTAGGAAGAGATGAATATACTTGTTTCTACTTTGATAAAACTTTCTCTTAACTCTTTTAAATTTCTACATTGTATTCCTTCTCAACAAATAAATACATAGTATCAACAGAAAATTTAGTTTTACTTCTTATCTTGAACATCTATTGAATTTTTGTTATTGATGGGGAAACTTACAAGATATAAATATCTTTAAGTATTAACATATAACAATATCTTTAAGAATTTATATTGTGTAAATATTTTTTTTCTTTTGTGTGGTGCTGGGGATTGAACTCAAGGCTCCTCACATGCAAGGCAAGCTCTCTGCCACTAAGCTCTATCCCCAGCCCTGGCATAAATGTCTTGTATACATTTTTTTAATGCTGTAATATGAGCTGTTACTTGTTCCTCCTGCTGGTCTTGTTTTAAGATGGAAAGTTTTATTTGAAAGGTAGAAGGAAATGAGGATCTGCTTCAAATTTATATTTTAAACTATAAATAACTGTCTTGGTACAATATTTAATCAAAAGCCTAAAACAAATAGGAATCTGCTTCCATGGTGATTAACAAGGGCTAAAGGACTTCAGTTGTGAATTTTTAAACTGACATTTAATTGTTTCTTCCCACAAAGTGAAAGTGAAAATCTACTTGGTTTTATTACTAAAGCCACATTTATGGTTAAAAGTGATCCCCTCGCCCTCTTAAGAGATCAGAAATGTAAAAATGCTTCTACAGAGAAGTATATTTTAAATGAGTAGTAGTTTTAGGCCATAGGTACTTATTATCATCTCAGTCCATAATACAGCAGTGCGTTCTCTAGTGAGCCAGTGCCCCACCCACGAGCCTGTGAACTAGAAGACAGACATGCACAGAAATCCATGAGCACTGGCGGTAAAATGCTAGCCTAGTTCAGGGGTGGTGCCGAAGAATTCTACAACACTCACGTGGACAGGATGCTTTTGTAATAATTACAAAATAAATAGTATAGCCTGGGATAAAATCACAACTACCACCACTGCCATCACCAAGTGTTCATATGATGTTTTTGAATTAACAGAATGTGTTTGCATATACTATTTCATTAAAACCCCGGAAACTCTCTGTGCGTCAGTTGACCTGGGTTTCTATTTTTATCCCCATTTTAAGATGAGGAAAAGGAGGCACTGATTTGTCAAAGCCAGGAAAGCTGCTGGGACTTCTCCCAGCTCCGCTTCCTAAAATTAATCTTTGATCACATTAAACTTTAATAAAAACCTTATATGTTTATTGTCATCAAGGTACTCATCAAACAACAAGTATTTTCTTGAGAGCTTACAGAAATAAAGTGAAATCTGCAAAATACTAGATTCCTCCTTCAAGGATGTATAATCTTGTTGGGTGGACAAGGAGCTATCTAGAAAAAGATAGGGGTGATTATCTATGAATCCTGTTAACAGCTTAGGTGTGAGTGCAGTTGCCAGCAATGGAGGAAGGAGTGAAGACAATGTTCTAAGTTAATTCTACTTCCAGATGTTATAAAAGGTTGCATTAACTACAGCTCACAGAGTACTGTTTGTTCTGAAACAATACCACACAGGGGTTTTGATCGCCTGTAGTGATAAGACCCTCATACCAAAATAAAAGTTCAAATGTCAGGACATCCTTAGGGGCTGCAGTAGAAAAACTTGCCTGTCTTCCAGGCTGCAGCTATAATGACTGTAACATATGAATGTGTCTGTTCTACTCTCAGGCTTCATTTCTGTCAGAGGCTCCCCATTGCTCTCAAATAACACCCACAACTTGTTATATTGGGCACTGTGTTAAGAGTTCAAAATGCATCATTTTTTTTTTATCCTCACACCTACCCTGATGGAAGGGGTTATGATGTTCTTCATTTGTATATGAGAGTATGACTTAGAAAAGTGAGAAGCTTTTCCAAACCTAAAAGCTAGTCAGGGACAGAGGCTGGGATCAGCCTCTGAGTCTGTCGTTGCTGCCCACTGACCCCTCAGCACGTGCACAGGCCTCTGTGGGGACTTCTGTGTCACCTTGCTTGTTCCTGTTTTAGCATCATGTCATGATTGTGTTTGCTCTCGGGAACCACTCGGTCTTTACTGATGAGCCTTGGGTCACCAAGCACATGTGCTATCTAATGGATGGTGCTGAATTTATTGCTGTTGAGTTGAAAAACAGAATCATTTGTATGTTGTATCATCCGTCATCCTGAAGTTCAAGGCCCTCCATGGTCTGCTGCTTTCTGGCGGTTTCACGTGCCCCGCAGCCCTTGTATAAACCTTTTAAGGAGGCTTTGTTTCCTTTTCATTCTCCATCCTAGAATAGTTTTTGCACTAATTTTTGCCTAAGGTAAACTCTATCTATCTTCCCAGTTTCAGTTTAGGTTCCTCATTTTCTTGCCAACGCCTCTCTGAACTCCACTAGTATTTCCATTTCTATTTTTTTGTTGTTGTTGTAGTTACTTATGCAGTGCTGTGTGGCTTCTCTTTCGTTACCCTTCTGACTTGTCTCACATTATTTGATGTCTCCTTGTGCTTTGGATTCATCTTGTGACTATAAAGCAGGTCTTTGGCATTCCTAATTGCTATGCAGAGCATTGAGAGGCAGTATCTGCTAAAAGCACGGACTGAGTTTCAGCTCTTCCCCTGATTCCCGATGTAAACAAGGGCTACTTATTCGCTTTCTCCAGGCCTGTTTCCTCATCTATAAAACAGGAGAGCAATCGCAGCCACTCCCAGAGAACAATTATGAGAATTGAATGAGTTAACACTTGTTAAGTCCATAGCAAATGTCACGTAAGTGCTGTACTATTTAGTAATAATGATGGTAAAATTGTGAACCTAGTCCCTACTAAAATACAAATACATTGTCAAGTTGGAGCAACGGCACGTAATGGATGATTTTGTTTGTATAGATCTGTTTGTCATCTAGCAGATGAGTTTTGCTAGCTGCCCGGGAAAGTCCTCCAAGAACGGCAAGAGTGGCTGTTTCTGTTTTCTGGCAGGAGGTTCAGTCCCAGTGGAATGCTGCTGGTAGCAGCTGGGGAGGCTGGGGCAGAGCTGAGTGCCTGGAGGGCTGAGCGTGGAGACTGTACTGACAGGACTAGACCTAGTAGACCTTCCTGTTTTGTAGCTTCTCACAAACTGTCTTAGCCATAAAGGAACCACTGTGTCACAGTGCACTAGAAGGAAGAGGAAGATTCCAAAATAGCCATTTACTTTCATGTACTTTACTGACCTTGTGCCTTGTGTGACTGTTACAAAGACAATTTCATATTTCTTTTTCCTGATACCAGCTAAATGTCTAGCAGATGCTAAAGAAATCCTGATTTTTTTTTTTTAAATAAAGGTCATTTGAGCTGGTATTGCATGCTGCATCCCCGAAGAAAGCTCTATTCAGAAAGATGCTTGGGATTGTAGCACATAAATACCAGGAACCTAGGATCATTTGCAGTGACTTCTCTTAGTCTCTGCTGATAATAGGTTGCAGCAGTGGTTAAGAGCCCTGCTCTGGACTCACATTGCTGAAGGCATTAGGAATGCTTGGGGACAAGTGACAAGGTAGAGCTAGCTCTGAGGTTCCGGTCAGCTCCGTGTCGCAGCTTCAGTCCCGATCTCTGGGCAGCGCTAGTTGATGCTGACAATGGTCCAGGAAGAAGGGCGCTTCTGGGTTGTTGGGGGGTCGTTTCCTCTGCATCCCGCAGGTCACCCTAGCACTGTACTCAGTATCACCATGTCTGTAAGTCTGACCCTTGGTAATTATTATTCCAATACTATATTCAGGTCTGAGAGGATTTTTTCTTCAAACGTTTAATCCATTTCTTTTCTCATATTTATGAATAGCATTATATGTTTGAGCCATTTAATTTAAATACTTAATGAAGAAAGGTATCTATTTTAACAAGAATGATTTCATTGCCTCTCATCAATAATTCAGAAATACCTGTTATTCGAATGATTCTGTGTTGGTATGGGTAGGATGCCTTTCTGGGTTTAAAAGGTTTTGTTATATTTTCATGGTGGTGTATTGATTAATAGCATTATATTACCCTTGATGAGAAATTTTGTGGTTTTCTAAAAAATAGAAGCCTTTCTTATCCAATCAGGATTAACTACAAACATGCAATAGTGATTTCCCAGAAAAGAGCATAAATTTCTGTGTATAATTTGAAATGATTTTTCTTTTTAAAAGATTTTAAAAGAATCTTTGAGTTAAAAATTTAAAAAAAATATTACCTGAATGGATTCAGGTTGGTTGACCACTATCTTAGTCTGCACACGCTGCTATAACAAAATGAGATCCATGGACTAGTGGCGTAAACAACAGTTTATTTCTCCCAGGGCTGAAGTCTGGGAGTCTAAGGTCAGGTGCCAGTAGATTTGGTTCCTGGTAAGGATCTTCTTCTGCCTTCTCTGTCTTCTAAGCAAGAACACATGGAAAAAGAGATGTCTCTTACCTCCTTTTCTGTAAAGACACTAATTCCATCATGAGAATCTCATCCTCATGACCCTTTTAAAACTCAAGGACTTACCTCCAAATATAGTTATATTGGGGTTAGGCCTCCAGCTTATAAATTTTGGAGAGACATAGATATTGAGCACAAACCAGTATCTTAGTAAAATTTTCTTCTCACTTTTTACAATATTAAGTACGTTGTTCAGCATATCAGTATTTTTACTACTACTTATGCTTGCTCTGTCTATACTATAATAAGTGAAATATAATCTGATGTTCTGCTTTGGGACATGTTTTAATTTTATTGAATTTAGAAATTGTTTTAGATTGGCTCCTATTGTCCTTCATTCTGTGGTTACATAGATGATGTAACCTTATTTAATTATTTTTTTATAACGATTTCTCCATGTTTTTAGTTCCTTTCATCAAAATCTAAGTATGACATAATATTGGGCCTAAAAAATTAACATCCTAACTAATAGTTTTTGCTTGTATATTTAGATTTGAAGTTCTTATGAAAGTTACTGCATGTGACTTTCATATAAAAAGTACTGAATGCTATATTATAAGGCAATTCCTTAACCACTTTGCATTTGTTGATATTTTGAGAACTACTTAACATCTGGACTTATATAACAGGAGAGACCTTGTATCACCTTATGATAATCTAAAATCATTTGAATAAAAAATGGCTCAGGAGAATGTCATTCATCAAGACTTAAGCCAACATCAAAATATAAGATATTTTGCAGTTTGCAGTTAGAATTTGAGCATCTGTTCTTTATCATAACTTGGACATTTCAAGGAATTATGACCTTTTAAGAAGATTTTGTGACCTTCTCTGACCTACTTGGTAAAGTCTTAGCAGTTGATTTATGTGGGATAATTAAAGGCCACTAAAGGGCACCTGATTAGAATTCATGCAGTCAGACATTCTGTATAGTTCTGAAAAATTATTTTAGTCAGTGATAGGATATTACAAGTGGTTTGTACTGTTGTCCCTTGTACAGCCCAAACTCACATAACTGCATATTTCATTTTCTTTTTCTAATTAAATTGACTGATCCGTAACAACATAAACATTGTACATATCAGTGGAGTCCCATTTGGTGTTTTGATACATGTACACATTGTATAATATATAAATCAGGTTAAAAATAGCTAGTTCCTCAAACATTTATTATTTCTGTATGGTAAAAACTTTCATTATAGTTTTTTCTAGGCTTTTAAAATATACAACTCATTGACTGATTTTCATTTTTGTAATGAGTTATATATTTAAAAACAAACCAGTTTTAAAGGTGTTTTAGTTATCTTTTTTCATTGCTGTAACCAAAGTGCCTGACAAGTACAACTCAGAGGAAGAAAGGCTTACTTGGAGCTCACACCTTCAGAGGTCATCCCATGATCATCTACCACTCAGGTGGTAGTGCTGAAGCCACTGAAGTGGCATGTCCTTTAGGGCATGGCAGAGGAGGAAAAAGCCATTCTCACCTCATGGGGTTAGGAAGCAGAGAAAGGGGGAAGAGGAAGGGGAAAGAAAGAAGAAGAGGCTAGGGACAGATAAGTCCCAAGTGTAACAGAGCCAAAACTGTAACAAAGTGAGATGGAGCCTGCTGTGGGTTCTTGTTTTTAGCTAATTTAGAAAAAAATAGCCAGAACTATACTGCTGCAAGCTTAAGTAATTTTTATTATTACAAAGGCAGAAAGAAGAGACAGAATTATTAAAGCACTAAATCAGAGGGACAATGTAGTAGAGTGCCTTGAAAATAAGACACTGAAGTTTTTTTGAACATAGAATAGTTATTATGGATATATTATCTCCCATCTTGGTTGACCAATAGTCTTTCTATCTGCTCCTGACCCGACTAGGTGTGGCCCTGCCCATTGTCTCCGGTGCCAGCCTTTTGATATGATTATGAGGATTCACTATCTCCCATCCTGCTTGACCATGAGCCTTCTTCCTGCCCTGATGCAGGTGTGGGCCAGCCCCTCATCTCTGGTACAAGTCTTTGTTAAGACCAAAATGTGTTACTTAGCTAACCAAGTCAGGGTCCCATGGTATCTGCCCTCATTGAGGAAGGCCTGTACCATCCTCTCACATCCTTGGGGAGTTTTAGCCTATCTGCTAGAAGTTATTTATTATGTAAATTTGTCTTTAAAATATGAAGACCCTGGGCTACAACTCTTTTGTGTACTTACTAAGCACTTTTGGTAACAGCTGCCTCCCTTCCCTGCCTGAGTGTCTGCACAGCACACAGGCCCTGACTACTTTTTATGTTTTGAAATTAAAACCAAAGCAATTTTTCAATACGGACACATTCCCCATCACCAAGGCCAGGCCCCTAGTGAAATACCTCCTCCATTACCAACATATGCGCTTTGGGGAGATGTTTGAAACCAAATCACAACAGAACATTTGTTAAAAAGCAAACAAAACCCCTCAGACTTCTGTATCCTCCCTTTTCATTTTTTTCCTCTCAGAGGTAACTCCTTTTTTTTTAGGTGTTTTTTTTTTTTTTTTCCCAGTACTGAGAATGGAACCCATAAGCGTTCTACCTTTGAACTACACCCCCAGCCCTACTTTTTATTCTTTATTTTGAACACAACAAATATTTCTTTCAAAATTGAGCTTAAGAAATAAACCACTTGGGAACTAATTTCAAAGGGGAATTGCTGTTCTTTTGGGTGGTGAAATGGAATTAGAACTGCTGAGTTGGATATGTGAAGATACTAATGATGAAAGAAAAATAATTATAACTTAGAAGAAAATCTTTCATGTCTAAGCAGCAAAAGATTAGATTTTGCTTTTCTCTCAGTTTTTTTTTTTTTTTTTGTGTGTGTGTGTGTGTGTATATGTGGGCATTCCCCTTAGCATTAAGAATATGAAGATTTGGAAACTACATGGAAGTGGTAAATATACAACTTTGCAAATATATTAAATACCACTGAATTGGGTCATTTGTGAATGTTTGGTTTCATGTTATTTGCATTTTAACTCAACTAAAAATTTTGTGGCTTAAAAAAAAGCCAAAGCACATCAACAAAACTAGTAGCTACATGACACCTTGCTTTTGGAAATAAAACTAAATTGGCTTTATTATTCAGACCTCACTAAGCGGTGTTTCTGTTACCTGCCTAGGAGTTTGTAGAAGCAAAACAACAACAAAAAACAAACAAAAAACAACCAACAAACAAAAAAACACTTGTATGAATGATTCTGGGAGATTTTCAGAATGTTAATTCATTTTGTGAAAAGAGAAAGCAAGATTATTATAATGGATGGCAAGTAAAATTGATGGTTCTCTCTGGTGGAAAAGGTGACAAGAATCACCAAGTACCCAATGTATGAATATGTACATTATAACTACATAGCACAGATCTTGGTGCAAGCAAAAGCACTGGACTATATCATTTGTATAGCAGAAGAAAGGGGAAATTCTGGTGCCATGTGATACTGTCCCTGTACATTTTTGCCACTGATATATTGTAATTGTTCACGTGAAATAATTGCCTCTTAAAAAGTGTTGATAGCATTTTATTACTTAAAATTTGGCAGTTTGGTGGAGTGTATTACAGCACGCACCCTGAAGCCATGATATCAGTCAGTATTCAAATCCTGACCCTGCTGCTTATTAAATTCACCAAGCTTCATTTTTTCATCTACAAAATTGGCAAAATGGTAGGCATGTTGTGACGAGTGTGAACTAATGCATGTAAAGATCTTTAAACGTTATCTGGGATAGCGTAACTGCCCAGTAAATGTTTTTTAAACACAAGCAGATTGAATTTGCTTTTCTTTCCTTCCTTCCTTCTGTTCTTACTTATTTTCAGTTCTAGGGATTGAACCCAGGGCATCACGAATGCTGCTAGGCAAGCACTGTACCTCTGAGCTACACCCACAGCCCTCAATAAATGTTATCTTCTATTTTTTTCTGTTTCCTTAAATTGCCCTCCAGAAAAGCATATCTAGAGTAATGCACATGATGTAAGCAGTGGGGAGACTGCATCCCTCACCACAGAGCCTTGCCGTGGTCCTAGAAACCAGCTCCAGGCATGAAGATGTAGTTGGTGCCTCCTTCTCAGTGTCATGGCGGTTAAAAACAGATTTCTGATTTTCTATCGAAGCTATATTTACATGTCATCAATATCTATATTTACATATCATATTCATTACTAAGCTATCTTTTAAGTACCTTTAATCACTAAAGAGTTTTATTTTTATTATTTTTTATTTTTTTGGTGGTACTAGGGTTCCTGGAAGCCCTTCTACCTCTGGGCTACACTCCCAGACCTATTTTTTTAAATATATTTTTATTTGGAAACAGGGTCTCTTAAGCCAGTGAGGCTGGCTTTGAACCTGCGTGATCCTCCTGTCTCTGCCTCCCAAGCGCGGGGATTACAAGCGTGCGCCACCATGCCCAGCGCTAAAGAGTTTTAGACTTCATAATGCAATAGATTTGTTGGAATAATATAACCAAGAAACTATTAATAATGTTTATTTTCAACTCCAATATTTGGTTTAGACACAATCACTCTTATTTGTACATTTTTCCTGAGAGTCGGTGAAAATGGATGAGCTGGGCATGGTGGTGCACACTTATAATCCCAGTACTTGGGAGGCTGAAATAGGAGGATTGCAGGTTTCTAGCTAGCCTCGGCTACTTAGTGAGGTGCGCCACAACTTAGTGAGACCCCGATTCAAAATAAAGAATAAAAAATAGGGCTGGGGATATAGCTTGGAGGTAGAATGCCCCTGGGTTCAATCCCAGTACTGCAAAAAAAAAAAAAAAAAGAAAAGAAAAGAAAATATTGAGAATGAATCTGCACTATAAAATTGCCACTGAAAAATGTAATGAAGCCAGGCATGGTGGCATATGTTTGTAATTCCAGTACTTGGAAGGCTGAAACAGGAGGACCACAGGTTCAAGGCCAGCCTCGGCAATGTAGTGAGACCTGTTTCAAAATAAATAAAATAGGATAGGTGTGGTGGCACATGCTTGTAATCCCAGCACTCGGGAGGCTGAGACAGGAGGATTGTGGTTCATGGACAGCCTCAGCTACTTAGCATAGGCCCTTTGCTACTCAGTGAGACCCTGTTTCAAAAAAAATAAAATAAAATAAAAGACTAAAAAATAGGGCTGGGAGTTTAGCTCAGAGGTAGAATACCCCTGGGTTTCATCCCCAGTACTACAAAAATAAATAAATAAATAAATAAATAAATAAATAAATAAATAAATAAATAAAATAAAAAATAAAATAGGACTGGGAGTATAACTCAGAGGTAGAATGCCCCTGAGTTCAATCCCAAGTACCATCCCAACATACACAGAAGGAAAGAAAGAAAAATGTAATGAGTCAGTGGCCATAAGGAAGGATTATTCAATTTTATGCTGTTTTTCTTTATCAGGGCTGTATGATAATAAATGATAAAATATAATTCTCCAATTATTATGTTAGCACCATTATTAAACTCTTCAGCTTCCTGCAAGATTAATTTCTATATTTACATGCCATCATATTCATTACTAAGCTATCTTTTAAATTTTTCTTTGCAGATCAACAATCAAAATTTCAAAGGACATAAACTTTCTGATGGTGGTGGTACGCCATGGCGGCAGATGACAAAGTTGCCATCTTAACTGACGATGAAGAGGAACAGAAGAGGAAATACGTGCTTGCCGATCCCTTCAATGGCATTTCCCGGGAACCAGAACCTCCTTCCAATGACACACCCTCCTCCACAGAAACATCTGCTATTCCCGAGGAGGAAATAGACTGGATAGAGAAGCATTGTGTTAAAATAAACAACGATCTTCTCATCTCTAAGGTTTTTTATTTTTTCTTCTACTCTGCCTATGGCTCCCTCTACCCACTTTTGCCTGTGTATTATAAACAGCTGGGCATGTCACCCAGCCAGAGTGGACTGCTGGTAGGCATTCGATACTTCATCGAATTCTGCAGTGCCCCCTTTTGGGGTGTCGTGGCAGATCGCTTCAAAAAAGGCAAAATCGTCCTCCTCTTTTCTCTTCTGTGTTGGGTTTTATTCAACCTGGGCATTGGATTTGTCAAACCTGCCACCTTGAGATGCGTACCAAAGATTCCCCCAACGGCTCGCCCCACCAACTCAAGCCATCCGTTAACCATCCTGCCAACAAATTCTTCTGCTGTCTCCTTCCCGACCACATTACCAAAAATGCGTGGGAAAAGGGACGTGTCTCCTTCCATCGAGCCAGTGACATCAGAGACAGAGCCCGATATCTTGGATGTTAGTCTCTTTTCAACAGTTCCCACCAAGACCCAGGTACCCACTCTGCAGCCCCAGACAGAAGAAATCACGCACCATGTTCCAGACTTGCCCTTGAATGCAAGCACAGCAACCCCTCTCCCCACCGGCAGCGGAACCAGGGAGACAACCACTGCTCTCGTCTCCACCACCAAATCTTTACCTTCTGACCAGGTTGCTCTAGTTTACGATCAACAAGAGGTCGAAGCGATATTCTTAGTGATCTTGGTAGTTGTCATAATAGGAGAATTTTTCAGTGCCTCCTCGGTCACGATTGTAGACACAGTGACACTCCAGTATCTGGGGAAACACAGAGACCGCTATGGATTGCAGCGCATGTGGGGCTCCCTGGGCTGGGGCCTGGCCATGCTGTCCGTGGGCATTGGGATCGACTACACCCACATCGAAGTGCTCATCGACGGAAAGGGGTGTAAACCCCCCGAGTACCGGAACTACCAGATTGTCTTCATCGTCTTCGGGGTTCTCATGACCATGGCCTTGATCGTGGCTACTCAGTTCCGGTTCCGCTACAACCACTTCAAGAACAGTGATGCTAAAGGGAAGGAGGTGGAGATACCTCAGGTGGAGAGGAACCACTCCACCGAGTCCTCGGAGGAGACGCCCACCGCCGCCAGCCACTCGCAGACCTTCAGCTTCTGGGACTTGATCAAGCTGCTGTGCAGCGTGCAGTATGGCTCGGTGCTGTTTGTGGCTTGGTTTATGGGCTTTGGCTATGGCTTCGTGTTCACCTTTCTCTACTGGCATTTGGAAGACCTGAACGGGTCCACCACCCTCTTTGGAGTCTGCTCAGTCCTGAGTCACGTGTCGGAGCTGACAGCTTATTTTTTTAGTCACAAGCTGATTGAATTGATTGGCCACATCAGGTAAGAAAATGTTTTACTGTGGAGGTCCCTCAGTCATGCGACTTTATCTTTTTATAGTTTATAGCTCCTTTGTAGCATATAGAAGGACATTATCATTTGTGCTGGAGGTAGGGTTGGGGTGGGAAGAGGGCTTTCTGTTGCTCTTCCTCCTTAAAATAGAAAGAAAAGAAGGTGGGCACAACCTAGTTGGGTTGTGTAAGACAAACAGTAAAGAAAACAACAACAACAAAATGACAGCCTCTTCTTCCCCACGGTTCAGAAAAGATCCAGAGGCTACTTAGCTATGAACTAAGAGACTCTTAGGATCAATGTTTCTAGGCATAAAACGTGGGCTTAGTGGACTATATTATTCCATGGCCTTTGGAGGGTCCACCCTCCCCAGACATCTATGAAGGAGGGGCCAGTGAATAAGATAGACAATGCTTTTCCAGGCTTAATTTATTCTTAGCCACCTACTGACACAGATAGGGTTTGAATATGTAGCATATGAAGATGATCAGGGACTCAGTGGCAGAGCATAGCACTAATAATAATAAAAAGACTTTTCAATTTAATAGAGCTATGACATAATACTCCATAATTCCTAATCCGTGATGTTACACAGAGAAGATTATTATATAATGTTTTTTTTCTAGTTGTTACATGAATCTTTATATCTTTGCCATGAAGGCATGGGCTTTAAAAAAAAAATCTTCCTCTCGCCTAAAATTTTACATGATGTCATTTTAACAACAACAATAATGATAAAGTTGGACACAGAGCCAAGCGTGGTGGCGCACGCTTGCAGTCCCAGCTCTTGGGAGGCCAAGACAGGAGGATCGCACAGGTTCGAAGCCAGAGTCAGCTACTTAGGCTCTCAGCAGCTTAGTGAGACCCTGTTTCCAAATAAAGTATAAAATAGGTCTGGGAGTAAAGCCAGGAGGTAGAAAAGTCCCTAGGTTCCACCCCCAGTACTGTGCTTGTGTGTGTGCGCACGCACACACACACACACACACACACACACAGTTGGACATGGTAGTGTGCACCTCTAATCCCAGTACTTGGGAGGCTGAGACAAGAGGATCACAGGTTCGAGACCAGCCTCGGTAACTTCATGAGGCCCTCAAGAATTTTAATGAGACTCTGTTTCAAAATAAAATATAAAATAGGGCTTGGGGTATCTCTCAGGGTAGCATGCCCTCCTGAGTTCAGTCCTCAGCACCGCCAACCCCCACATACATTTGTAAATGCCTACTGTTTCTGTGTTGTGTTTCTCACCATTGGTGTTTGTCCAAAGCTGATTTAACAGCACCTTGAACTCTAAATTTCTATGTTCTGTTGTTGGCTCTAAAATGCAGAGCCAGCTGCACTTAAACATTCTTGCCTTCCAGAAAATCATGATGTATCTGTCCCTAAAATTTCAAATTACCATAACTCAAAGAAAGCAACTGTGTACAGCATTTGTATGGATGTGCTCATCTATAGAAACTGTTTCTATACAGTTTGTTTGTTTCTGTCTATACAAATCTGCTGTTTCTATAAGAAATTAGACAATGACAAGATTTGAAAAACATGGATCTTTATTCCTTTTATTTCCTTTCTAAGTGAAGAAAATATTTTATAATTTAAAGTTTCAACCTAGAACCATTTCCCCCAGAAACAATTGCGAGCATTTGTCCTTGTGTGGTTTGTTTTTGCGTTGCTTTGGGAGGCTGCATTCTGTTCTGTCTCTCTCTCAAGTGTTTGACCCTTTTGTTGTCACTAAACAAAGTCAGGCACTGTGTGAACGGTTCTCAGACCCACAGAATCCCCAAGGCACAACCAGTGGGAACTTTTTGAAAAACAGCCTTATAATATTAAGGACTTAGAATGTCCTTTAATGTTCTTGTTCAGGCCATGTTTGTATTTTATGAGCTATGGGGATTGACCACTATCAACTAGACACATCTCTGCAGCCTGAGTATGAGCAGATTTCACTGTTAATAGTATTATTGAAATCAGATGGGTGTGATGGCACATGACTGTCATACCAGCTACTCAGGAAGCTGAGGCAGGAGGATCACAAGTTCAAGTCGAAGCTCAAAATAAAAACATAAAAAGAGCTGGGAATATAGCTACATACGCATGCCTGCACCCCATCCCCACAGAGTAATAAAGTTACTAAAAAATGATACTCATTTAGGTGTTACCAATGAAGGGAATTCTTAGACATCATTATTTAATCAGTCAATAGCCTTCAGTTGAACACTGACTCAGTACAGAAGATGCAAATAGGTTTTATTTTCAAAGATGTTGGTAAGCTCTTCCCATATGCTAAGAAAAGGGGATTCTCTTCTGCCTTTGCCTTTTATCTGAGATTTATATTTTCATTACAAATCCAAGTGGGTTCAAACTGCATTTGTTAATGACATGAGCTTACACTCATCTTTTTATTTCTTGATTGTATTAGTTACATATTGCTTTAAAGTCTGTAGTTTACATAGCCTCAATTTTCTGGTTTTATGTGTAAAAAAAGCATCTTCTTTTCCTATTTATCCAGGAGGTGGCAGGTGGCTCCTTTGGTCAGATCATTGTTTCCAAGAGCCTGCTGGAATTCTGTCACTATATGGTCATTGTCTCTTTTGAACTTTAATTTTTGCCATTAAAGTATATTATTTTATTTTATTTTATTTTTTGCGGGTCTGGGGATGGAACCCAGGGGCATTTGACCTCCGAGGTACACCCCCTGCCCTAGTTTTTATTCTTCTTTATTTTGAAACTGGGTCTCACTGAGTTGCAGAGGGCCTCACTAAGTAGCTGAGGCTGTCCACGAACTGTAATCCTCCAGGTCTCAGCCTCCCGAATGCTAGGATTACAGCATTAATAAGCTGTGTGCTACCACGCCCGGCTTATTAATTATTTTATTTTATTTTTATTTTTTTGAAGATTTAAAGAAGTTTATTAAAAAGAAATACAGCAGATAGTTACAGCCCCATGCCATTCTGGCATGGGGGGAGGGTGGTCCAAGCCAATTCACCACCCCCCAATTATTTTAAATATTTAAAAAATATTCTAAAGCTGGGCGTGGTGGCGCATGCTTGTAATCCCTGCATTTGGGAGGCAGAGATAGGAGGATCGCGCAGGTTCAAAGCCAGCCTTAAGAGACTCTGTTTCCAAATAAAAATATAAAAAAAAATAGGTCTGGGAGTGTAGCCCTCAGGTAGAAGGGCTTCCAGGAACCCCAGTAACACACACACACACACACACACACACACACACACACACACACACACACACAATTCTGATAGCTAAAGCTAATTCTGATAGCTAATTATTATTTCTACCTTTTTACTCAGGCAGAATGGCTATTTTTCTCTGAGTAACTATTTTGGGAGCCCAGTCAGGTGGTGATTGTTGAGATATGGGGGTTAACATGTGTAGTGGTGGCAGCTTAAATTTTTAATTGGAAGAATATCATACATTAAAAAGTTGAAGATGAAGGCATGGTGGCGCACATCTGTAATCAGAACTATTCAGGAGGCTGAGGCAGGAGGATCACAAGTTCAAGACCAGCCTCAGCAATTTAGTGAGACCCTGTCTCAAAATAAGATAAAAAGGGTTGGGGTGTAGTTCAGTGGTAGAGCTCTTTCCTAACATGTAGAGGTCCTGGGTTTAGGTCTCAGCACTAAAAAATATATATATTTTGAGGAAGAGAAATGGTCTTTCAAAAAATTCTTTCTGTACTTTTTGTGTTGTTATTGTTTATTTGTTTTGTTTTGTACTGGGGGTTGAACCCGGGGACATTTTATTTCCAAACTATACCTCCAGTCCTTAAAAAAAATCTTTTTAAAATTATGAAAAAAGGTCTCACTAAGTTACTGAGACTAGTTATACTCAAACTTTTGATCTTCCTGTCTCAGCCTCCCAAGTAGTGGGATTATAGGTATGTGCTATCATACCCAGCTTTTCTAAGAATTCTTAGTGTTTATGTATTCCTTATAGGATCATAACAGTAGATATATCTGTGGCTCTTTTATATTTCTGTACTTTTTGTTTAGCATTTGGGATTCTGTTAGGAATTTTAGGAGTCAGAAGAAAAATTCACGCCAGAAAATGTTTTTTTAAAATATCATGTCTAGCACCAGGCGTGGTGGCGCATGCTTATAATCCCCGTGCTTGGGAGACAGAGACAGGAGGATCGCGCAGGTTCAAAGCCAGCCTTGCTGGCTTAAGAGACCCTGTTTCCAAATTTAAAAATATATAAAAATGGGTCTGGGAGTGTAGCCTGGAGGTAGAAGGGTTTCCAGGAACCCCAGTATATATATATATATATTTTTTTTATGTCTAATTTTTTTTTTTTTTTGGTGGTGGTGGTACTTGGGGTTGAACCCAGAGGCTTTCTACCTCCGGGCTATACTCCCAGACCTATTTTATATTTTATTTGGAAATAGGGTCTCAGTACGTTGCTGAGAGCCTCACTAAGTAGCTGAGGCTGGCTTTGATTCTCCTGTCTCAGCCTCCCAAGTGCGGGGATTACAAACGTGCGCCACCACGCCCGGCTTCATGTCTAGTTTTGAACCAGTTAGTATTTTAACATTTCACAATTGGGGCCCAGTTTTTCAGGGAATCAGTCTAACACACACACACACACACACACACACACACACACACACACACACACGCACTGATTTCTTATTTTGACCTTGGATTTTTTCCCTCTCTAAAAAGCTTCTTTCTCAGGTAAGTAGGATAATGCTTACTATGTACACAAGAAAAAATAAATTTCTTTTATTTACTATCACAAGACTTTGGAATTTACACCAAGTATATTTCCAGGCCCATTTATACAAGGATAATTTGAGCTATAAATGTATCTTAAGGGTATATTCATCTTGCCGACTGCTTTAACAGCTGTGAGTAGGGCTGTGACCAAATAAATTACAATAGAGCATTTGTAAGCATGAAAATTGTTATTATCCACAATGTTAGGCCATTCCTTATGTTATTTGAGTAAAATTATTTTCATTTTAAGGGACAGACAAACATCTACTGAATCATCCCAACACTTCTCCTTGAAGTTCTTATATTTAAGGTCATGCCATGCAGCTGTTATCCAGTGGGGCTTGTATATTACCCATATTTAGTTATGAAGTACTACTTAATAGTAGCTAAGTACCCAAATGGGCTAGTCAGTCAGTGGGGGAAAGGGAAATACTTAATGCAGATAGCAAGAGGAAGAGCACCAGGTTTTCCTGAGGCAGCGCAGGAGAGTCCAGAACAGAGATCAAGGTGCTGGGCTGCAGCTCAGCTGGGAGCACAGGATGGAGTGCGTAGTCTTGGAGGAACAGCAGTAAGCATTAGAAGAGGGAGGAAACTGTAGCCTGGGTGATGAAATCGAACTGGACACTAAAATACCTAGGGGTCCTATCTGTGGGGGCGGGGGTTGCTTTTCTCCCTCCCCTTGTTTCCGCTTACCTCTGTACTATTTTCTAACCCTGGACCTGTGGGCTCTCAGGTCCTCTCTTTACCCTGGATGAAGAGCACTGGTTTCTGCAGGCTGAGTCCCAGGATCTGGCGTCCTGACTTCTGCCTGGGTTGGGCTGATGTGTTGACTTCCAACCAGTAGACTCCCAGGAGGACTGCTAAAGCTCCTGCTGTTCAGGCCGCACCCAGGGCAATCCCAGCTCGCTCTCCTGGCAGCTGTGCTTCTTAAAGCTCCTACTTGATTCCTGCACACAGCCGAGGCTGAGAGCCACGGAGCTGATGAGAGGCGTAGGCAAGAGGGTTAGCAGGAGGGAGACAGGGAAAACCCAGGGCATTGTTCTTGTGTTCTAGCACATGTAGCATATTTGTATAAATCTCTGCGATCATTCCCTCTGATCTTCCAGGTGGTTCTCCCCATGTCCTCTGGTAGTTTCCTCTCATGAGCTGATTAATTCTCAGCTGCCTACAGAATCTCAGATAAATAGGGTGCAGGGAATAGAAGCTAAGGGGCAGGTGGTTGGCAAATACAGGAGAGTCGAAGGTCAGATGGATGCTGGGATGAGGAATGTGAACTTTCTCTGGAGGCAGTAAAGAGTTATAGCAAACTTAAAAGCTGGAACAGGCCATCGAGTTTCCTATGTGATAAGCACTGTCCTGCACAATGTGCAAGAAAACTTTGAATCTGGAGCCCATTGAGAATGTCTTAAAAGAGTCCAAGTGAAAGATGAAACAGGCCTCAGCTACAGCAGGAACAGCAGAAATTGATGGAAAAGATACATTTGGGAGGTAACATTGATAGAATGGTTTGTTTGCAAGGGAGATGCCCACATTTCCAGATTGGGTATGGTAGTTCCACTGAATCTAAAAGGAAATTCAGAAAAGAGATGTAGAGCTAGGGATTGAGGGAGGTGGTTATAATAATCTGAATTTGTTGTTGGATTAAGTTGAAGTCGAAACATCTGGAGGGGGGTGTCCTGCAGACAGTAGACATGAGCTGGCATAACCCTGAAGCTGAGTGGAGAGGTTAGGGTTGGGGATGCACATTTGGAACAGCTAAAACCACAAACATGGATAAGATCAACAAGGAAATCTACTGGGCTGAGAAGATCAACTATGGTTGTTTCCAAGATAGCATTCCAGGTTTCTGACCTTTTGAGGTGTTGGTCTGTGCTTGATTGCTTGAAGTTGGTGTCCCCGTGTGAGCAGAGCAGGTGTCATGGGGACTGTGCTGTTTGGTCATTACTGTAGCCTGTTCCACTTTTGCTTCAGGAGCACTTGACCCTGATGCCCTCACTTGAGCCAGGCACTCCACAGGCATTTAAAAGCGGGCTTATGGCATAAGCAGAGAAGGGGAAAAGCAAGGAAATAGGAGGAAGTGAGAGAAGGAAAGCAAAGCACAGAAAGGAAATAAGTGTTGTCTCCAGGGGAGGATTTCTTCCTGTCCTCATTTATGAAAGGCAGCCTTCACAGAAGTCACCAGCACAGACTTAGAGGCAGACCACCTGGTTCCCAGCCTGGGTCTCCCACTTGGATTTGTGTGACCATTGACAAGCTACAGAACTTGTATCTGTTTTATCATCTGTAAATAGACATATTAGTACCTGTCTCTTAAATTTTTTATGCATCCTGCTAAATGGGATAAAACACGCTAGTTGCTTACAGTAGTGACATATATTCAGAGTTTATTTTTATATTATCCCTTTGTCAAGCTTCTGATATTTTGCTTAATCTAATATTTTGCTACAAGACCATGTACCTAACAAAAATACAAATTACAGTAAAATATCAGAAGTTTATAGATTATTAAGGCTGTCCAATCAAGTTGTTTGGGGTTTTTAAAATAACTAATATTCCCCCTCAGAAACATCTTGGTCATATTGAAAATTTTTTCCTTCCGATTTAAGATAACAGTAAAGTGCCAGATAAATGACATTAAATACGTGTAAAGCCTGTTCCCTGATGTGGCCTTTATAGTGTAGAATGTTTTGTTCTCATAAACCATAATATGGTATTAAAGATTAGCCTAGTATAAAGTTAATTAGTACTATACAATAAAGTACTTTTATTTTTTAGGATTTGCCTGTTAGGTGTCAAAAACTGGTGATTTGATATCTTCTGGCTAGTTAATAAAATGAAATGTGCTGACTCAGCACTGATAAAGTGAGTGTGTGTACTGGCAGGTGACTTCACACTCGATGGGTGATTGTTCTCGGTCCTACAGACATTCTAGAACACAGTTTAGCTACAGCATCAGTTCTGCAGTGACCAGTGTTGGTTTTTAGAACGTGAAATATGAGTGGTGTATTGCAGCAGATTGGGAATTTGCTCACCATGTCTCAGGAGGGTGGACTGCAGACTCAAACTGTGTTCTTTCCTTTTGGTGTTAGAGAGAATTTATGGTTCTTTGGAAGACATTGTTATACACAACTTAGTTTTGTTGTTTTTTGTTTTATTTTCTCACTTATTATATAAAATGTATGGTAAGGCACACACACACAAAACAAATGTAAAGGCACAATACAGCTTATAAAATTAACGAGCCAAGCATTTCTATAAGGTTTAACATTCTATCATTTTATGGAACTTTGCTTTAATTTCGAAAGTGAGTATTGGGTCCATCCAGCAGCTCCCGTTTCCTTCAAGAGCAGTTATTTTATGAAGACAGTATTTTGTGTTGTTTTAAAAATTCCTATATTTTTATACAAAAATCACATGGTGAAAAGAAGTGGCTTCCTTTTTTTTTTTTTTTTCCTACTCTGTCCTTTGATAAAAAGAACTATAGCATGTAGATCTGAAGTAGATCCAGAGAGAAAGTCGTCCAGGCCCCTCATTATAAGTCTCCACCCTCGGGTGTGGCCTTGGGGCCTTGAGCTGGCTCTCTTGCTCCTTACTGCAGTGGGCAGTCTTGGTCACACTCAATTGGCTGACTCTTAGTTTTACTCATCTTTAAGTCTGGGTGGCAATATTTATTTTATAGGGAGATCAGAAAGAATTTGTGAGAATTTATGTAAGGCACTTTGTGTGGAGTCGGGCAGAAAGCAAAGATGTGGGCAGCAGTTGTTGTTACTATTGGTGGTGACAGTCCGCAGCACCTGACTATCATTTTTAACTCGTGGGTATGTAAGAGAATAGAGAATCTATGTATTTCACATAATAATCAGTAGGCCCAAATATTTTCTATGTTCCTTTTCTAGAATCTCTCTCTCCCTCTTTTTAACATACTGTGCCCAGTTTAAAGGACTAGAATTTTTATTTGTTGTCACCTCAGCCTTTCGCAGTGCAGAGAATGACTCGAGTAACCGGTTCTTCGAGTCTTTCAGGGCTGGCACATAACGAGAACTGGTCTAGATGCACAGAAGACAAAAGACCTCATTTCCTACACTGGATGGCCTAGTGTATAAGGTTTTACTCCTTTCCTGGTACTTTGGCTTAGAGATTTTATTTGCAGTCAATTGGAAAAAGTGATAATTCTCTTCATTAGAATTACATGATAATATAGGAAGAGATAATGCTTCCTGTAACTGGCTGGCTGTGCAGACAAAAGCAAGACTGTTTTCTCTTTACCCTTAAGGTCTAAGGATTACAGAGCTTCCATTTGAAAGCAGTCTGATTTTGTATGTGAGTAGATAATTTGCCAAAGGAGATAGAGCATGTGTCAGACACTGGTGCCAGAAAAAAAATATTATCCTACCTCTCCCTTGATCAATCAAAGAGCATGAGTATTTAAAATTTTCAGCCAGAGATGGGCATGGTAGCACATGCCTTTAATCCCAGTATTTGGGAGGTTGAAACAGGAGGATCCCAAGTTAAAGGTCATCCTTGGCAAGGCCTTGTTTTAAAATAAAAAATAAAAAAGGGCTGGGGTATGGCTCAGAAGTAGAATGTCTCCTGGGTTCATTTTGTGTGTGTGTGTGTGTGTGTGTGTGTGTGTGTGTGTGTGTGTGTGATGTATGTATGTAAATATATATGTATTCCTTTTTGAAAATACATATTTTTAT
Source organism: Muscardinus avellanarius (assembly GCF_963383645.1). Taxonomy (NCBI): domain Eukaryota; kingdom Metazoa; phylum Chordata; class Mammalia; order Rodentia; family Gliridae; genus Muscardinus; species Muscardinus avellanarius. The sequence continues at coordinate 47,046,043 of NC_137787.1, read as the reverse complement.
CAAAGATTTTCTATGGGAGTTAAGTCTAAAAACTCTTCACCCATACAATAATGATCTCCAAAGCTGATATTACTTTTGCCACCATCCAAGGATCTTCAAGAGTTTCCTTTCGTGTGATGAGACCCAACTAAGATTTCACCTTGCTGAGCTTCGTCTGAGTTCTAATAATCACAGACTTATTACAAACTCTGAGGTATATACTATTTTATCAGTAGGAAAGCTAGGTTAAAGCACAATTTGGGGAGTTGTACCAGATCTCTTGACTCACTTTCCTAGTAGTAACTGTTACCACTGTTTGGCTTCCGAAAAAATAAACCAAGCTCAGAGGTAGTGATAACTGGGAAAGGTATATGTCAGTATTCAAATCTTCCCAGCGACTCAGTGGGATCTGAGTTTGAAAGAAAATGATTTGGCAGTGCCAATGATGTTTCTAGAATTGAGTAAGGGTGACAGGACTGTTCATTTAAAGAAGCTAATGACACATGGACTATGGACTAGAAATTTCAAGTTGGCCAAAGATAGGAAATTTACAGTAGCTGGAAGCTCGTTGATGTTTGTTCTGCATCTCCCCAACCCAGTATAGATACTGGTGGGAGTCCAAGAGATAAATATTTGGCTCCAGTCTGTTTGGCATTTATACCTGGCTTTAGAGCTGAGCTTATATGTTAGCCACCTAGAGAGTCATGTGAGACTGTACTGATTGTAGTTTAAAATGAACCAGGATGTAGGAGGTGAGAGGTGTAGGAACCCCAGGATTTTAAGGGGCAGGGATTTAGAGATTCCTACCACACTGCTCTCAGAAAATATGGCTGGCCTGTGCCACTCAGCCACTAAGGCAGGTCATGAGCCATAAGCACAAACATTTATTGAGAGCCCTCATATTTAATGCAATCCTAAATGTTTTAGAAGAAGCTAAACAAATCCTCTTTCTTTCTCTCTGACTTATAGGCACAGTAAAAAAAAAATAAGTATCTTGACATATACAATATTAAGATATTAGTATATTTAGGTGGGTCTGAGATGGAATTATGTTAAAATAAATATTATAGATAGGAGAGAATTTGAGCTTTTCTACTTAGCGAATGCAAAATCAGTGACTTTAGTATTTGTCTTTTTTTTTTTTCCAGTACTGGGAGTTGAATTCAGGGACATTCTACCTCCACTCTATACCCCCAGCCTTATTTTTTATTCTTTATTTTGAAACAGGGTCTCACTAAGTTGTGGAGTACCTCACCAAGTAGCTGAGGCTGGCGATGAACCTGTGATCCTCCTAATTCAGCCTCCCAAGTACCAGGAATACAAGCGTGCACCACCATGCCAACATCTTGCTTTTATTTTAGCCAAAAGTGCAGTGGGTAATCTTCTCTTCCACATGGGTAGTTGGATGAGAACATGAGGATAGGCCTGTATGAAGTCATCACCACTGGGTTTTATTTTTTATTTTGTGCAAATTAGACAATATTTGGGTTGTTAAAATAAGCAGTTGTGAATTATTCCTGTCGTGCTAAGTCCTCAGTTTATATACATAGGCCATATGTTATATGTGTCGTCCAGATCACAGCACTTATAAAACAAAACAAAGTAAACAACACATCTGGTTATAAAATGAAGTAATATCAAAAGCAAATTGTTTATATATTTCTACGCATTATTTGTTTTAGGACTCTGTGACTATAAGCTACCATATCTGTAATACTTAGCATACAAAGTGATTGTGAGCTATTATTATTTATATGTAGGTAGATTTTTTTTTCTTATTCCCTTCCTCTTTCACCTTCAAAGACATCGATACCCATTTTTATAGGAAAAGCCTCTAAGAGGCATTTCAGGTCTGGATCTTCATTATCAAACTATAATCTGTAGAATCTCAAAAATAGAAGAATTTGTGATCAGTGGTTCAGAATGAGTAATTTGGTTTTTATAGTACCTTGAAAGGAGTATCTCTGCAAAGAAATATATATTTCCATATTATATCATAGTCATCAGACCGACTGATTAATAACAGCCCTACTTATAATCAAGCAGTTCATAGTTCAGAACAGAAGGCCATTGTTGCAAGGTAGTGTAAATGAATCCAGGGCTGTTAGTTACTGGTGTCCGTTTTGGTTTCCCATTCCACCTTCTGTGGCTGGGTCAGTCGAGGCACTCACTGAATTAAAAGAGCAAGACTAACTCTTTATGTGCTGTAGTTTTGTGATTTCAGATCACCACCATCCAACAGGCCAAGGAGGTGGTCAAGGTGTGCACTGGACAAGAAGAACAAAAACAACCTCTACACTTTGATTACAGAGACAATCACTGCAGAGACCAATTTAGCCATCTGTAGCGTGTTGAAGCTAGACATTCCCTATGACCAGAAGATAGCATTTTAAGTTAAGGCCTTGCCTAGAGGAACTCTTACATACATGCAGAAAGACATAAACTTTGCTTACAGGCTACTGTGACTGTCTTACAGTGAAGAAAAGAAAATATGCTGGGATACTATTCTCAGATTTTCAGGCTCTAAAACTTTAAGAAGTGTCTTTTGTTTGAGCCCCTGGACTGTGGTGTCTTGCTGTGGCAGCCTTAGCAAAGTAATGTACATCTGTAGTCAGAGCTAGGAGAACCTAAAGTGGCTATAGATTCTTAAGATTCCCACATCTTCTGAGAGAGGTCACTAGCATAAGAACTCATGGCTTAACACAGAGGGGTGGTGGTAGGAGGAAGGGCCCTCGGTGACACACTTGTTTTTCTGCATGTATATGCATTCATGGTATCAGGTACAGTGACTGGGCACATCTACTGTGCAAGCCTAGAAAAGAACAGATCTACCACGATTTGTCCAAAGTCTACCTTTCTGAAAGAAGCATGAGATATCATCCCAGGTTCTTTGGCTTTAAACTCCATGGACTCTATTATTTTTATTTTTGCAGTGCTGAGGATGGAACTCGGGGCCTCATCATGCGTGCCGGGCAACTGCTCTACCACTGAGCATCTCCCCAACCCCACCCCATGCTATTCAACATATATCAGACTCTAATATTGGTGTCATCAAAGGAGATAAAGACTAGTGTTTTTATTATTTCATTTTAATTAATCAAATTACTATCAATTACTATGACTGTTTCCATATCATTAAGCTATTGCTGCGATTAATTATATTTTTCTTGGCTCTGTTAATGAGATTTTGTTAAAAAATCTAATATGTTTCAAATACAGGTATTTTAGCAAATATTTGTGGAACAAGATTTTAAGTGAAAGTGGCCATTAACGTGTGATGATAAACTTAAAGGCAGGAAGGCTCTGCTGACAGTAGAGAGGGCCCAGATTAGGCAGTGGAAGACCCAGCTAAGTTTATTTAGCTGCATGACTCTGGAAACTTGGTTCACCTTTCCGGACCTTGATTCCTTCAGTTCTAAAATAGTTTAGATAATAACCCTTGTCCTTTCTATTTTAGAAGATTACTGGAAGGAATAAATGAGAAACTAAGTGATAAAATGCTAAAAACGTGGAGAATATGATAGAAATGTTAGTATGGGCATGGTACCAGGGGTGTGTCCAGTGGAGGTCTCAGAGATCACGGTGTTGATGCTGTTTCTTAATTAATGTCACAGAAAGGGACAAGAGTGGTTTAAACAAAATATATTTGGTCTCAGTTCTCCATTAAAAAATAATAGAGCAAAATTTCTTGTCATAAAGGTTTACTAATTGATAGGGTTGTGGTAGGGATGTTTTTTATAATTGTACTTACACTATTTTTTTTCTTACCTACAAAACCCACAGCTTAAACGACACCTCAGAGAGAGAAAGCATTTAGCCTTATGAGTGGGGATTGCATGGAGTTAAGTGTGGAAACTAGTGAAAGTTCAAGAAAGAAAAAGAGATGACTCCATGCCCAGTGTGGCCTTTGGGTAGTTAAGAGTCTTTATGATGAGTAATGTAGGGCTGCATCAGGCTTCAAAGAATAAAAACAATCAGGGCTCTTTTCAGTCCCCTGGTAGGGAGCCCTGCTCAGAATATTTCCCAGAATGCCCTAGTGCGAGGTTGATGGATGCAGCCTGCACCTGTGGTCAGAGAGACCCTGGTCAGAAGTGTCTTTGCCAATCTCTCTGTGGCCTGTTCCCACCACTCTTCTCTCACTGCCCTCTTTTTTGTTTGTGTGTGTGTGTGTGTGTGTGTGTGTGTGTGTGTGTGTGTGTGTGGTCCCTAGTTTCTGCTTCTTGTCCAACCACACAGTCACCTCCAATGATTTCGTTTCAAAGCCCACCTGCTTGACTCAGCCCCCACCCAGTCTGCAGGTTGGTGGAAGCCCCTGCTCACCCGCATCCTGCCTCAGCATCGACACCTGCGGTTTCTGTGGCTACCTCAGCAGAAATGGTCTTGTGGCTCATTTCATTTCATAAGGTAAAATTTTGCTTCTGGGTGAGCATTTCTTTTGAGATCCCGGATATTGGATGGCTGCTGAGTGATATTTGCTTTTCTCCTTTCCTCTTACCCTAGTCTTCTCAATGATTCGTGGAAGTTTAAAATGTCAACTGCCTTTTGAAGCCAACACAAATATCCATCCATCCTAATCTAAATATACAGCTGTGTCCTAAAGAGTAACCACATGAACACTGCCAGTCTTCCACGTAGGGACCTGCCTTGGAGGCAGGAGGCAGATCATACATTGCTGTTACCTCTAAAGGAGCACTGTTGGGGAAGGGGACAGGGACTTGAGCTTCCACTGGCCAACTGATTTTGTTGCCCCATTCCACCTCTCTGGACCATTCCTTGTCTCTATGAAATTATAGGGTTGGAGGTGATGCTATGGCTTCTTTTAGTTTGCATTCTGCTGATCTTTCTACTTTGGTCGATTTTAGTATTAAAAAAAAACCCTGTACATCAAACTTCCCTTTTGCCTGCTTTGCCTGCACCCTAATACTTCACCCTAAGACTCGGCTCAGACTTTGAGTGGTTTTTCTGCTAAGAAAAAAATGTGCACAAGGGCATTCATGCAAACGTACCCATGCTGAGCTGTGAGAGCCATCCAGCCAGTGATAGAGGATGTGGTTTATGATAGCAGTGCTGGGATCTGTGTATAGAATTTTTCTCTTTCTAGAGCCAGTTAATCCAAATGGAAGTTGGGACCCAAACATCTCAGACTTTTCTTTGAATACTAGCTCAGGCAGAATTTGTTAAAGATATGTTCACTCTTGCTGGAATATTTGCATTTTACTTAGTGGTAGATTACACATTTGCACAGTGCTTTGCCATTTTTCTTTATATGCTTATTCGATCTTTTCTGAACCCCTGTAGTACAACCCAAGCAGTTATGACCACTCCTGAGGAAAGCCCACTTCAGGTCTGCCTGTGCTGTGAATTCCACCACCTCAGTGCAGCGCAGCACATACACCACCGTACTGCCCATTGTAAAAACGCACTAATTAGTTCTGTTTGTACAAGCCTTTCATTTTACATCAACTCCTGGAAAAGTAAATAGCAATGCCCTAGATAAAGTAAATGAGTAAATATGGTCAAATTAGGTTGAGCAAAATGCTAACAGTCCTCCTTTAAAGATGTAGTGTCAGTCTGACAGCTGAGACCCGGGGAAGCTGCGATTAGTATCACACTCTTGATTGTTACTTCTTGGAGAAAGTAGCTCTCCCGGAAAATACTGACATTTACCAGATGTAGTTGCATTTGTGAAGAGTTGCTAGAGTTTTTTAGAGGGGGCATTTTTTATGGGGTAAATTTTGTTCATTGAAAATTCATATGTTGGAGGCCTAAAACCCAGTACCTCAGAGGGTAGCTGTATTTGGAGTTAGAGTCTTTAAAGAGGTGATTAAATTAAGCTGGGAATGGTGGCACATACCTATAATCCCAGGATTTGGGAAGCTGACACAGGAGGATTACAAGTTCAAGGCCAGCCTCTGCAAATTAATGAAATTCTCAGCAATTTAGCCAGACCCTATTTCTTTCTTTTTTTTCTTTTTCTTTTTTTGGTGGTACTGGGGTTCCTGGAAGCCCTTCTACCTCTGGGCTATACTCCCAGATCTATTTTATACTTTTTTTTTTTTTAATTTGGAAACAGAGTCTCTTAAGCCAGCACGGCTGGCTTTGAACCTGCGGGATCCTCCTGTCTCCGCCTCCCAAGCACGGGGATTACAAGCGTGCGCCACCACGCCCGGCTACCCAGACCCTATTTCAAAATAAAAAATAAAAAGTAATGGAAGTGTAGATTGGTGGTAAGGTTCCCCTAGGCTCAGTTCCCCCAGTAACAACAAACAAAACAAAACTGAACATGAAAAAAAGACAGTTTTAGGTTAAAATGAGATTGTCAGGATGGGCCTTGATCCATTATGAAGCTTATCTTTATGAGAAGAGCTTAGAACATAGACAGTCATAGAGGGGTTACTATAATATGTAATAGCACAGGGAGAAGATAGCCATCTCTAACCCAAGAAGAAAGGCCTTAGAAGAAATCAACTTTGCCGACACCCTGGTTTGGAACTGCTAGCCTCCCAAATTGTGAGACAGTAAATTTCTATTGTTTAAGCCATCCAGTCTGTGATATTTGATGTGGGACTCAGCAAACTAACACAATCATGTAGGTGTGGCTTCAGCCCTGTGTAGAGCCACTTTCTCCGATCCTTGTGAGATGGTTACCTAGCTTTCGCTTGTCACCTTCTGGTGATGTAGAACTCACTGCCTCACAAGGCACCTAAAATTGTGCATTACTTGGAACTTTGTAAAAGTAGCAGAAAATTTTACTCAAAGTGGCTTATAAGCAAATAGGGCATGCGTTATCTAATTGAAAAGTCCCACAAATGGCCTGAGGTGTCTACTTAACCAGGTCCCACATGATGCAATCAGGACCGGGTCCTTCCTCCAATCAGCTCCGTCTCCTGTTGGGCAGGCCAACCCAGGCTGATGCTGGAGGTCAAGTCCAGCTAAAAAGAGGGATAGCAGCTGAAAAGGCAGCTTCTGCTGTGCTGTTCAGCAGACAAGTCCTTTGTCTTCTGGAAGGTCCTGCCTGCAGCCTCGAGTTTCCAGCTCCCTCAGGATTGCCTAACGTTGCCTCGGCCTGCACTCGCCTCTTTTTCTTTTCCCTTCTTATTCTGGTCCTTTTTCTTTTTGTCAGTGATCTCTTAAAATGTGGTGCCTTTCATTGTATCCATTTCTGCCATGGTCAAAGTCAAGAACAGTGGGAGTGTTATTGCCTTTTGATTTGGTCATGATATCCCTTTGGCCTGAATTTTAGTGAATGTATTTCATTCCCTCAAATTTAGCTTAGGGTCAGGCCGGGCGTGGTGGTGCACGCTTGCAATCCCCACGCCTGGGAGGTGGAGACAGGAGGATCGCGCAGGTTCGAAGTCAGCCTTATTGGCTTAAGAGACCCTGTTTCCAAATAAAAATATAAAAAATAGGTGTCTGGGAGTGTAGCCCGGAGGTAAAAGGGTTTTCAGGAACCCCAGTGTCACAAAAAAAAAAAAAAAAAAAATTTGCTTAGGGTCAAATGATACTCTAGAAGCCGCCTTCAAATTAATTACTGGGCTGAACATCAGTGATTCTTCTCATGAACTTATCTCATTTTTACATTATATGTACCTTAGCTGATATCACAAAGCATTTTAAATAAAATTGTGGTGTGTGTGTGGGGGGGGTCATTTAACTTTTAACCAATTGGAAAATATAACCACAGAATGACATATTCTGTCTTCCAAGTGGTTGGGTTCTATTGAACAAAGTTCTGTTTGGTTTTGAACATCTTTAGTTTTGTACTTGGAGATGAATAGTGGACAGGTAAAAGAACAATGGAGAGATGAAAATACAGCCTGGGACCAGCACAGTGACCCTGCTGATGGTGACTATCATTCTATTCTTGCCTTATCAGTCACTTAGAGACAAGTGGTCTGAAGGCAGAGAAGTAAAGATCAATTTAAGACCAGCAGAGACTCAGACTTTGCTTTTAGCCTTTCCTTTTCTAGCAGAAACAATAGAAGTACCAGGATGCAAAACCCACATAGCAACCGGCTGTTGTTTCTCCCTCCTTCATTCTTCTGATGTGCCGCCTGGTTCTTCCGCTCTGCTCTGCAAGGCTGGGTCAGTGGCTGGCTGTTCCTGCTTGGGGATAGGAGCTGGGCAGCCCCAGGGACTCAACTGGTGACCCCTTCAGCTTTGGGAAGCCCATGGACTCTGAGCTCTGCGGCTTGTATGCTGACCCTTCCGCTTCTGGTGAGATAGGCCTGTGGCAGGCAGAACCCTGTTATCTGCTTTTGCACATGTTAAGTTCCATTGTGTGGTGCTTCAGGATGCCCCCCAAACCAAATTGTAGCTTGCTATTTATTGAACTACTTCAATGTTTGTCTTCAGCCATAGCCTATTTACATTAGTCAAAAATCTTGCTGAATATGAGCGTGTACTTTTTCAATCATCCAGTTTCTAGGAGGAATTAAGCCCATTCTTTTTTTTGCCAACCCATCACTTATTTGTGTACCATAACCAGGTATCTTAAAATACACATCTGCATATACATAATTATAAGTACAGCTGGGTGTTTTGGTGCATGCCTGTAACCCCAATACTTGGGAGGCTGAAACTTGAGGATCAATTATAAACTAGAGGCTCATTCACCACACACACACAAATAAGTACATATATGCATAGTGTATATTTAAGTCTTGTTCACTGCTATGTCCATAGCACTTAGAAATATGTTCAAGAAATATTTGTTAATTAATATTTAAAGAGCCCATATTTTTCCTCAAGTCACAAGTATTTTATTGAGTGCCTGCTGTGTGCCAGGCACTGTAGGTAAAACTAAGCTAACATAACATTAAAGCCCTTGCCCTTCATGGAGAACATGGTGAAGCTATAAATGGGCACTTACAACTTATACCCACCATCTGTTCTAAAATTGCCTTTGTCGCATGCTACTCTTATTACTGACCTCCAGTTATGAGAAAAGGGATTGTGCAATAACTGGCCTTTGTTACTATAGGTGTTTATTAGGTACCTCTGTATCTCACTGAGAAGCAATTTTCAGTCTTACTCTGTGTTTTCAGACTCCAGTGCTCAGGAACACTCCAGGACCCTGAACATGTCTCTCTATTTAGCATAAAGAAGAATTTAGCTATCTACAAGATGACCTAGTAAAACATATTTTTTTCTTTTTGTGGTACTGGAGATGGAACCCAGGGGCATTATAATTCCGAGCTACACCCCCAGCCCTATTTTTTATTCTTTATTTTGATGCAGGGTCTCACTGAGTTGCAAAGGGCCTCACTAAGTAGCTAAGACTGTCTGTGAACCACAAATGCTGGGATTATAAGTGTGTGCCACCACGCCCAGCTTTATAAATTTCTTTTTATCAGCAAATTTATCTTCTAAAGGTTCTGCCACCTCCCAACAGCACCACCAGCTGGAAACCATGAGACTTTGGGAGACATTTAAGATCTAAACCATAACAGGCTCCTCTCTCTCTTGGAATTCTTGAGAAAAAGGTTTTGTCAGAAAAGAGAAGGGTTTGGGGGTACTTTTCTTTAAAATAATGAAAATGCTTCTATTTACTGAGTGCTTATTTTGGATGACTGGCTGTGCTGTAACCATCTTCACAGACTTGCAGAGTAGATGTTACTGACCCTACTTGATATATGAGGAAACTGAGTCCTAGAGAGAGACTCTGATTGTGATATTAGAAATGTGGGAAAGATATAAAGGCTATATCAAGTTCATTATTCACTCTGTTGGTGGTAGTCTGAGACCTAAGGGTCCCAGATTCTATTCTTGGAAGCCCTTCTACCTCCCGGCTACACTCCCAGACCTATTTTATACTTTTCTATTTTTGGAAACAGGGTCAAACCTGCGCGATCCCCCTGTCTCCGCCTCCCAAGCGTGGGGATTACAAGCGTGCATCACCATGCCCGGCTTCACAGGGGTAGAAGTTTGAAGGCATAGTATAATCTACCTCTTAAACGAGCTGACTTTGGGGTACTTTGGGTCAGGAGATTCAAATAAAAAGTCATGGCAACTCTTACTCAGAGGCGGGCTCAAAAGGAAGGTTGAAGATAGGCAGTGTGAGCTTCAGGAGGGTGGATCACCAAATTTGTTGTATGATGGGATTGTGAGAAAGTGCTATTGAAGACAGCTTGGGATGAGTTACAGTAGGGTTCTCCACACTGATTCAGTATCAGAATAGTCAGGGAGCTTTCAAAAGCACCACGCCTAGGTTTCAACTACAGAGACCTTTATTGAGATGGGTGTGTAAGTCTTGACATTTGTCGTGTGTGTGTGTGTGTGTGTGTGTGTGTGTGTGTGTGTGTGTGTACTGGGGATGGAACCCAGGGGCATTCTACCACTGAGCTATACCTCCAGCCCTAGTTTTTATCCTTTATTTTGAAACAGGGTCTTGCTGAGTTGCAAGAGACCTCACTAAGTAGCTGAGACTGTCTGCGAACCGTGATCCTCCTGTCTCAGCCTCCCAAATGGTGGATGACAAGCGTGCACCACCACACCCGGCTTGACATCTGTCATTTTTAACAGTTACTAGAGTATATCTGATGGTTTAGAAATTAATGAATGAGGTCAAGGATCAAGTCTGTGACTTACAAGCCAGATCTGGCCTGTTGCTTCCTTCAAATGGCCCATGAACTGAGAATTCTACCTTTGAAATGTTTTTTAAAAAGTCTCAAGATAGACAGGTGTGGAGATGTTTATCTGTAATCCCAGTACTTAGGAGGCAGAGACAGGAGGATCTCAGGTTCAAGGCCAGCCTCAGCAACTTACTGAGAACCTCAGCAACTTAGTAAGACTATGTTTCAAAATAAAAAATAAAATAGGGCTGGGATGTAGCTCAGAGGTAGAACAGCTTGGGTTCAATCCCCAGTACCAAAAAATTACAATAATAATAATAATAATAATAATAATAATAATAATAATATTATTATTATTATATGATACATTAAGATTTTATGAAATTTAAATTTAATTATTCCTAATGCAAATTTTATTGGAGTGCAGCCATGCTCATTTGTTTACATACTGTATGTGTTACTTTCCCACCACAGCAGCAGAAGTGAGTAGTTGTAGCAGAGACCATGAGGCTCAAACTATTGACTTTATGGCTCTTTGTAGAAAATGTTGCTGACCTTGACTTAGGCTTCATAGAAATCACAGAGCTGGGTTAGAACATAAAGGGGTTTGTGTAATTTGTTTTATGTTTCTGCACTGTGTTTTGTTTTTTAATTTCCTGTGTTATTTTTTTTTTTTCCTAGCAGAGGGAGGTTGATGGCTGGATCAGTAGTAACAAGTCTGCTCTACAAAATTTTTATCAAACAAGATTGAAACATACTTTTTTCATTAAACCACAGAAGTGCTTTGATATAAAAATAGTTTAGCCGGGCGTGGTGGTGTACGTAATCCCAGCATTCGGGAGGCTGAGACCAGAGGATTGCTTTTGAGAAGACCCTCAGCTACTTAGTGAGGCCCTTCACAACTCAGTGAGACCCGGTTTCAAAATAAAGAATAAAAAATAGGGCTGGAGGTGCAGCTCAGAGGTAGAATGCCCCTAGGTTCCATCTCCAGGACCGCAAAAATAAATAAATAAATAAATAAATAAATAAATAAATAAATAAATAAAGTTTAAAATAATTTAATGCCTTTCCTTGCTTCAAAGTTGGGAAGAAGAGAGCCATGTTTATAGGGATGATTTTCATATAAAAATATAGTTGAACAGGATTAGGAAAATACTGATTGTTATGTTGGTTTATGTCTTTTATTTCTAATTTTTATTCACTTGAATTAAAAAAATGCAAGAAAACAATTAAGGCCAGAAACAGCAGAAAATGAAAAATAACTGAGAAAGAGAAATCCCTACTGCAGGCTGTGTTTTGGACAGAAAAGCCACTACTTGCTTCCAAACCGGTCTTCACAGTTCGAATAAGAAAGATGGAAATGTTATGCTTGGGTGCACCACTTTAGGCCTTTGCTTATTTTGTACATATACATATATATATATATATGTTATATGCATGTACACACACACACACATATATATATATATACATACAGGTGGTATATACATATGTACATATGCATATATAGAGTGGTGGTAATAATGATGAGGTGGGGGAGTCAGGAGATTGATATATATTTGTTAGTGTTATAGGCATATATCATAGATATTTAAGAAATAATGAACATGTTTATTATTCATTATTATCTGGCAGTTTTTTATGCCCTTAAGTATCTGCTTACTAATCTCCTTGGTGTCCTGGGTATTATAAGCCGGGTCACATTTATGTTCACATGTTCTAATTTTTATCCTGGCCTTCCCCCACCATTGTGAAGTGGCTCCAGTCCCAGGCATATTTACTCTACAGCCACCTGGAGGGAAGCCAGCCATGTCATTATAGATGGGAGTATGCCCAGACTATCTTTAAAAAGCATCCTCTCTGTTGCTAATTAGGTTTCAGGAAGGGTGATGCTTGCTTTTATATTAAGCATTCAGGGAAGGCTGAGGGTAGATATGTTAGAAACACTCTTCTTATTCATGGTTAAATTTGATTGTCCTTCGGCTTCCCTGCCCCTGAGTTTGGAGTCCTGTCTGTTACATGACAGATAGTTTGGGGAGAAAAAAGAAGTAGGTAATATCTGCATGTTTCATACCGAGTCCTTGGTTTATTTTCCTTTGCCTTTTTTTAGGGTTCTGTACATTGGCCTGGCCTGCAATACAGCTCGCTACATTTATATTTCCTACCTGGAGAATGCCTGGACTGTCCTGCCCATGGAGGTTCTTCAAGGTAAGCTAATTGCTGGAATTGGAACTATTCCTCTACCTAAACAAGAAATGACTGTGTAAAAGCCCCATGGCCTTCAGCATCTGGTTCTACAAAGGAAGGGTGGAGCTGCTGTTTGATATGATTTTGAAGTGGTTGTTAAGGAAGAGATGACGTCAGGGGGCTGGCTCTTCTGTGACCCTCAGAGCTGCTCTGTGTTGAGTCAAACAAAGCTGGATTTGGCCCACACCCTTGTGATTAAACAAAGGAAGAGGAACTCTAGAATAAACTCCTAAGAATAAACATTAGGCCCAGGCATCCAGAAGTGGTTTAAAGTATTAAAGGATTTATCTTTCAAAGGTTTAGATGCTTTTGGCTTTTAGGTTGGCTATTTATTTTTTAAATATTGTCATAATTATTACATCTGGTGGATTATAAATAAAGCTTTAGAGTCACATTATTGTTTTCCATGAACCTTCCAAATCTTTGCTCAGACATCTTCATCTGAGCCTCTCCCCTTCTCTACGCTGCTCCCATCAAAATATAACTGAAAAACATTTCTCGGAGGCTCTTGCCATGTAGCTTCAGAGCATTGGAAACCTGGGTCTGTATTCCAGGCTCAGATAATCCCGACTAGATCCTGAAAACCCCCTTTGGCAACTTGGCTGTCAGTGATTGGCATTAAGATCTGAACAAAGGCACAGACCAGATCGCTGGCATGGAGTCAGCTGTGACAGCTCAGGCTCCTGAATCATTCATTTTACTAAACAGTCTTTGATTACATAAAATTTCATTATGTTTATTAAAGATTGCCATTATCATTTTTCCTATCCCTCAGAATACAGGTGCAGTTCAACCAACACAATTTTTTTGTCACAACTTTGATCTTTTAAGATAAGAGATTCAAAATTATACATCTAAAAAAAGGTACAAAATGCAAGCTCATTCATCAGATTCCATCATGGCAATGAACAAAAAAGAATATTCTAGTTTAAAAGATATATCATGTGCCGGGCGTGGTGGCGCACACTTGTAATCCCTGCGCTTGGGAGGCGGAGACAGGAGGATCGCGCTGGTTCGGAGCCAGCCTAGCTGGCTTAAGAGACCCTATTTCCAAATTAAAAAAAAAAAAAAAAAGGTCTGGGAGTGTAGCCCGGAGGGAGAAGGGCTTCCAGGAACCCCAGTACCACCAAAAAAATAAAAAAAATAAAAAAGATATATCATTTATACTCACATTATACTTATGACATTTAAAAATATACATACTTTAAAGGTACTTTTGTTAGGCTGGATACCATGGTATAATTTGTGAAAAATTTGTTTACAAATATATAGCAAATTTGACTTATAATAAGGAATTATTGTTTGTGATAATTAGAACTCTGGGAGGATTTTGAAGTGAGACACATATCTTAGCATTGTGTCATTTAAAATTTTAAAAATGGTGGGCGTGGTGGTGCATACCTGTAATCCCAGTACTTGGGAGGCTGAGACACAAAGATTGCAATTTCAGGGACCAACCTTAGCAACTTAACAAGACTCTCAGCAGCCTAGTGAGACCCTGTTTCAAAATAAAAATATAAAATGGTCTGGGGGTGTAGCTCAGAGGTAGAATGCCCCTGGATCCAACACACACACACACACACACACACACACACACACACACACACACAGCAATAAACTTGAACTACAGGAAAGAATCTTGCAATAATGAGGTATGTGCAACCCAATTCTTAGGATTTCTCATTTATATTTCCTGTTCTTTTCTTGTTTGGCTTAATTAATTTGCATATTAATATTGCATTGTGCACAAACTCTAGAACAAGATTTTTGTGTCTACCAAAAATGTCTATTACAATAATGTATGCATATGTCTTTTTTCTTCTTTAATTTAATATTAATCCCATGGGGGGGGGGGGAAACAAAGCATAAGAGACCCAAGAAAAGAGCATGCATGAAATTGTTAAAAGAACAACAGAGGGATTTTATAAGAAGGGAAAACAAATGCTATTGTGAATTTATAACCTTTTTTCCTGTTAATTTATCAGATGTATTTAATGGCTAGTAAAAGCCAGGCAACATGCTGGGTACTGGGAATGTAATTTAAAAAGAAAAAATTAGCTCAGACCTCAAGGTCTCACCATCTGTTCTGGAAGCCAGATGTGTAAACACATAATTACTACACACACACAACTATGCTAGGTAACTGACCAGGAAGGAGCTCAGTGGAGGAAATAATTAGCTTTGCAAAGCAGAGAGGGGGAGGATGAGGATTTTATTGAAAAATCCCTAAGGAAATCACATATGAGCTGCAATTTGAAGGGCCAAGAGGAGCCCACCAGGTGGCCTCAAGCAAGTGGGCATTCTGGTGTAAGGAAGGGTCCTGTGTCTAAGCAGGGTGGAAAGCAGGACCGCTGTGTTTAGGGAACTGAATGCTCCACCACAGCAAGGGCTTGTGGATCTTCTTCATCCCAAGCTGCTGACCCCAGAAGTACTTTTATTTTATTTTTTTGTGGTACTGGGGGTGGAACCCAGAGGCTTTCTACCTCCGGGCTATACTCCCAGACCTTTTTTATATTTTATTTGGAAACAGGGTCTCACTAAGTTGCTGAGAGCCTCACTAAGTAGCTGAGGCTGGCTTCGAACCCGTGTGATCCTCCTGTCTCAGCCTCCCAAGCGCAGGGATTACAAGCGTGCGCCACCACGCCCGGCCAGAAGTACTTTTATAACACCTGTCTCAGGGCAGAACATCCCAGGCTTGCGAGAGCTGGCCATGCTCTGAACCTAAACTGGAGTTCTTCGTCCTGTGGCTGGCTAGAGTCCCTGCCTCTGCCTCTCTCTCCCTCTCCCCTCCCTCCCTTTCTATCTCTCTCTCTCTCCCCCTCCCTCCTTCCCTCCCTCCCTCCCTCCCTCCCTCCCTCCCTCCCTCCCTCCCTCCCTCCATCTTTCTCTCTTTGTGTGTGAGTGTGTTATACTGGGGATTGAAACCAGAGGCATTATACCTCTGAGCTACACTCCAGCCCTATTTTTTTCTTTTCCTTTTCCTTTTGCAACAGGGTCTCTCTAGGTTGATGAGAGTCTCACCACTTTCTGAGGCTGTTCTCAAACCTGCCATTCTCCTGTCTCAGCCTCCCAAGTCCTGGGATTACAAGTGTGCACCACCACACTCGGTCTCTGTTTCATTTTATTCTCCCCATGTCAGTAGAGATTTAGTTACTGTTGGAGCAAGAGAAGAAGGAGTCCTGCAGGTGCACAGTTGCCTAATCCAGCAGGGGCTCTGTGACAGGCTCCACGGAGTTCATTGTTTCTGACGTGGGGAGAGCTGGTTTCACTTGTTGGCAGAAGTGAGCATGAATATTCTGGCTGCTCAACAAAAGCAAGATTCCTTTGTTTGATCCACCCCACAGAAAGCAGAGACTCATCCATGTGCAATAAATTCCTCATCACAGGATACATGTCTGACTAGAAAGGTTTATTTTGGCAGTCATGATTCTGCTGCCTTTACAGGGCTTGTCCAAATGACTTTGAAGCCCCTGCACTTAAAGGAAACTCTACTTAGGATGCAAGCAAGAGAGAAAATGATCATAAAAAAGTTAAGGATTTAATTATAGAAGAAGCCCACTCTCATGATAGATGCCCCTTAGTTCATTGACTGGGAATGTTACCTGATTATTATTCAAGTTCTGGGAAGAGGAGACTCTTTAACATTGATGACTTTAAATAAACCCCAAGTTTGTTTGTTTGTTTGCTTATTTATATATTATTTATTTTACTGGGTATTGAACCCAAAGGCATTCTGCCACAGAGCTACACACCTCCAGCCCCTTTTTTGTTTGGAAACAGTCTCACTAAGTTACTCTGTGCTGTCATGAAACCTGTGACCATCCTGTGTCAGCCTCCCAAGTACAGGGATTACAAGTGTGCACCCCCATGCCTGCCCCTGCCCCCGCGTTCTCGATCATCCTCTCAGCGTTCTGAGGGCCAAGTCATCCCCCTCTCTGTAGGTGCCCTGCCAGTGGGAGCTGGGTAAAGATTTGGATGAAAGATGGCTTCTTAATGTCACCAGTGGGAGGGCCTGAGCTGACGTTATGAAGCTTTACTCGGCTTGTCTCACATACTGCGCCTGCCGAGCTGAGTGGGAACCATGTTTTCCTTCCTCTTATGTTTTGAAAGAACATAGAGAAATTATATATGCAGCCCTTATCTGACAGGAAATTCTAGATGTGATTGCTATATGAATGCCCGAGATAGACAAATACTCCAGGTTAAACATTTCAATTAATAAATTGTACAAAAAATTAATATAAATCAGAATAGTCTTATGAATTGTAATAGAGTAATTTTATTCTTTGTCACTCCGTTTCTTACAGCTATGAAAAGTTGTAAAATGTTTTCTTCAAAATAGGAATTATTTTGTCCATTTAGTATTTGTTCAGTGAACTGTCTTCTGGTTCAAAAATCCTTTTCTGGAATTTGCAACACCTTTACCCCCCCCCACCCCAGTTAACGCTCCTTTTTCTGAATTCTTCTCAAATTGTGGACGGTTTAGTCCTTATTTGTTCTCAAATTATTTTATAAATGCTAGTTTGCTAGTTTTGTTTCCTTAGTTTAAATCTTTCACACAAAGACCATGCCTAATGAGGATCTTTTGAACTGTCCAAAGAATTGTGCATGTAGAAGATATATTATAAATGCTTGCTATGTGATTGGTTCATAGTCCCCTGTACCAGGTACTATAGTTGGTATTTTATAATTTTTAAGTCTCTTGAGTAATATGGGAAAATTTTATAAATATCTGAAGAAAAATTTAAAATCTGAACACACACCATCATAGCGCTTTCTAGGATGACATCTTGCCGCATATGTAAAAACATTGGTGTATTTTAATCATATACTTACTTATATATTTGCCTTGCTCTATAAGTTATTTGAGACAGTTTACCAAACTATGCAATAATCTGGAAACCATAAAGTGCTTGGGCTTGAAATAGACTATCTAGGCTTGGATTTTAGCTCCCCTGCTTATAAGCTCTGTCTCTTTGGGCAAGATGTGTAATTTCTCTAAGCCCAAGACTTCTGAGCTGTATAAGGGGTTGAGATATGTGTTAAGTGAATAACCCCATATCAAGTACCTAGCCCAAAACCTACGCAGAGCTAGCATCCAGTAGATGTTAGGTAGTATACAATAGCAAAAGGTGAGATCAATTATAAACAAGTAAAAATCAGCACCAGGGGAAGTAGAATTTAGAAGATTCTATTCTGAAGCATTAGGGCTGAGGGTGTAGGCTCAAAGGTTAAAAGCACCTGGGTTCATCAGTCCCCCAAAAAAATTCTATTCTGAGATTAAACAGTAATTATGCATGAAAGCCTGGCCATAACTTAGGCTCTGAGGCATAAGGGAATGATGACTAGTCAGCACACACTGTGCTTAGTTATCTTTGAGGAGTGACATTTTTACTGGATTTGATATCAAAACAGTACTCATGTGTGGCTGCATGTGGGAAAACACTGAGCATGTAGTACACAGTGTTGCTAAGTCTTGACATTAAACACACTCAGTGTGGGGAGGTAGACTCCTCAAACCTGCTGTAAATGTGCCGGAGGCATATGTTGGCATGTAAAGTTCCTGAGGGCCCCCAAAACACGGTTGCACCAGCTAGAGACTTTTTTTTTTTTAAGGAACTCACTTTTTATTTCTTTTAACTTGTGAATTAAACTTATAGAAGAGATCTGCTGCTTGTTTTCTCTGTGTGCTTTAACTCCCATATGAGACTGGGAAGTTTTCTCCAACCTTACCCAGTGTACCTTTGATCCATACCTGCCTTCTTGCCCCATACGCCTGCCTTTGCCTCCCTAGTCACCGACCATTGATTCAGCTGCACTGGGTGTCAGGCTTCCCGCTGTAGCCTGTTCTCAGTCTGTTACTCCTTCTAATAGGTGCCCTCTCCCACCAGCTGGATTGTAAACTCTAGTGGTACAGTGTGCATGGGGACATTTCTTGCCTCTTAAAGCCTAGCTGGGTGCCTGGCACATGGTGTAGATGCTCAATAGATAATGTTGAATGGATGCATGAAGGATGTGGACATGTTGGTCTTTAATAATAATTGCCACATATCTTCTATGAAGTCTCTTTCATGTGAAACACCATAGGTTCATTTCATTGCTTCTGGCTACCTTTCTCTTTATCCTGTCCTCTGCTGTTTTTGGAAATTCCGTTGTTCTTGGTGGCCCCAGCTCTGGCAGGGGGCTTGGCTTGCTATTCACCTGCTCTTTGCATTTCTTTGTGGATAGACAATTTCTCAGTGTCCCTTGCAGTTAGGTATGAGCAGGTAGCTGGATCTGACCAGTGGAATAGGAGCATGAATGTCACTCCTAATCCTGGCCCATAGAATTTCCCATGTGCTTCCCTCTCTTCTCCTCTCTGTTGGCTAATAGTGAAACCTGGGTAACCAGGCCTTGAAGAGGGCAGAGGCCATGCAGCCTATCTCTGAATGGCTGGGGGGCAGAGCTGCCCTCTTGTCTCCTGCCCATTGGACTTTACTCATGAGCAAGAAAAGAAAACATCTACAGTGTAAAACACTGAGATTTCGAGGTTTATCTGTTACAACAGTTAGCATGGCCGTAACCAATGCAGACGCCTTCTCTTACTGCCTGCCCTGCAGAGCCTTTTTTTTTTTTTTTCCTCTGCATTTGAGAAACACACTGACCTCGTTGAACTGCATGCTTTGGTCTGTCAGTGGAAAAGGTCTGTCGAAGCTGATTCCATGTGCCAGTGCTCAAGGGATAATTATATTTTGTTCAGTGAGCATACGTCAGTGGCAGAAGTGAGAAAAACAAAACAATCCTAGTTCCCAATAATTTGATTGTCAGTTCTCACTCCTCTCTGCCATTATAATGAGATTTTCTCCAAGCTGAGGAGCATTTAACAAAGAGTGCTGTCAACTTGAGAGAAAGGATTTTTTTTTTCTTGCTCAGACATGCCATTTATTGCAGTGGAACACTCTTGTGGGCCAAGACTGAACAATTTTGCAATGCATATTGCAGAACCAAATACCAGTGTTGAATATTATAAAGCAAAGAGTCATTTGGGGCATATAAAAATATACATGATGTGTCAGCTATTCAAGGAGGGGGAAAGGCAGTAAGAATATCCATGTTTTTTATGAAGGCAGACTGTTGGATATGTTTGATATTATCAACAAAACCTCTCAAAGCCAACAGTTATGTTCACTACAGAACACTTGAACAGTTATCAGGATGGGGAGTCTAGCTCTTCAGTATTTAAGTTCTAAACTTAGATTTCTGATATTCAGATCCTGTTTAACTCCGTTGTCCCTGTGACCTTAAACAAGGTATTCTAATTTCTCAGTGCCTTAGTTTTCTCTTTGTAAAAAAAAAAAAAATAGTACTTATGGCTGGGAATAATCTATGTAAATAGCAAAATTTTTTGTAGAGTAAGCTGTTATAAAATATTAATGAAAGAAAGTTTTGTTAATCATAATTATTTTTTAGTGATTTGAGGTTATTCAGGCATATTGTATGTCTAGACATGTAAGGCCTTGACAGTAGATAGTGTACAAATATCTATTTTTTAAATTAGGCCTTCAAAGCTAATCCTGATGGACCTCAGGAAAGAAAAAAAGGACCAAGATTCTAAATTTGTGGGATCTATTTGGTCTTCAAATCATTGCCAACCAGTATATTTATGAAGCACATATTATGTGAGTTGATGGATTGCTACTTGAAGTATTTCAGTAGGTTTATGTCAAGTAGCCAAGGGAGGGTTAACATATATTGCTAGGAGAGGCAATATGTGTGCCCTTGTTACTAGTACCCAGTCAGGGGGTGACTTTTTTTTTTTTTTTTTTTTTTTTACTGTTTGATCTACCAGTGTAGGTATCTAATATTTGAAGGTTTAAAATTAAGTAGCTCTAGTGTAAACACATATACTCATGCAACTAAATAAATTTATTTATTTCATCACACAGAGAATAATCATCTACTGCTTTTTCCCAGGTTTCTAATAAAAAGTCAAGAAAGTAGAAGCATTTTCTTTTCCTATCTTATGATATCTGTCACCTAAATTTTATAGGAAAACTGTCTTAGCACAATTGCTAAAACTTCCTTAATATTATCTTACAACTATGTAAAATGATGGGAAAGTTTTAGATTTCTAAGGTCTTTAAATTATTATTTTAAACATAGAGGACCAGAACACAATTACAGTAAAAACAGCAGCAAGAATTTATTAATAAAGCCGGGCGTGGTGGCACACACTTGTAATCCCAGTACTCGGGAGACTGAGACAGGAAGATCACAGGTTCGTGGCCAGCCTCAGCAATTTGTGAGGCCCTCAGCAACTTAGTGAGACCCTGTTTCAAAGTAAAGAATAAAAAATAGGGCTGGGAGTGTAGCTCGGAGGTAGAATGCCCCTGGGTTCCATCCCCAGTACCGCAAAAAAGAAAAAAAGAATTTATTAATAAGAAGATGAAAAGAGTTGCATATTCAAGTTTAAATATAAGAATAAAAACACCATAGTTGTCTTAAGATGACGCTACTAATCTAAATCCTTTCCTATGGGTTGCATAGTTTGCTAGTTTCTTTTCTAGGAAGTAGAGTGGATTTAATTGATCTTTCATTGATATTATATTTTGAACTCAATTATTTCAGGGAAATTTATATTTAACCCTCCATCTTCTCTGAAGAATGTTGAAGCATACAAGTATAGTGGTTTCTATTATTCTGCTATTAGTACCAGAGGAAAAAAATTGTACTGTATGCTTTACTGTTTTTTCCTTCCACAAATACCCTGAATTACTTTAAAGACTGTAGTTCCCAATTATATTCCCAGTCCCAAATAAACAAAGGAAACTCTAGAAATCTAACTGGAGAGAGTCTTTTACAACTCCCACTTAGTACCAGCCAGCACATTCTAAAAATAACATAAAAGCTTTCTGACTACAGTCATCCTGCTGGAAAATGTTTTAATTATCTTAGAAGATTCAAAGTTTTAAAAATTTAATTTTGACAGGGGAAAAAGTAAGAGAAAGAGAGTCCCTATTATCATGTGTGCCCAAGCCTTGACACTTAAGAAAATATCTTCAAGAATTATTAAAATTATAACCCAAAAGTATATTTTAATGTTTTAGTCCTTTGACAAACAAAGTCATCTTTGTCTACTTGTAAATCCTGCAATTGATTTTCGAGACGCAGTCACCAATAAAGTTAACCTTCAACCATTTGATTTGGTTTTATTTTATTTTATTTATTTTTTTTGGTGGTACTGGGGGTGGAACCCAGAGGCTTTCTACTTCCGGGCTATACTCCCAGACCTATTTTTTTGTATTTTATTTGGAAACAGGGTCTCACCAAGTTGCTGAGAGCCTCACTAAGTAGCTGAGGCTGGCTTCGAACCTGCGCGATCCTCCTGTCTCAGCCTCCCAAGCGCGGGGATTACCAGCGTGCGCCACCACGCCAGGCTCTGATTTGGTTTTAGTTCTTTAGAAATCATTTAGGGATGGGTCACCAATTTGGACTGTACTAATGAATCTGACCAATTTTGAGAAAATGAATCTTATTTCTTGAAGTTTGAATTTTATTCTAGCATTGATAAAAATATGCTATATAAAAATAAACTTAACATAATCTCTAATAACAAATGAAACTATTCCTACTATGTACTACTGTGTCAATATTTATAATGAAGAGTTCATTTGGGCATTATTTAAGGAAGCTGACATTATCTAGGGTATTGCAATTGTTTAGCCAGATAAAGCAAACGCTTTATTGACTCTTATGGAAATTAATTATCTAGCCCTTCTTTCTAGTTAAAAAATAGCCTAGGTAGGGCACAGTAATAGAGTGCTTGCCTAGCATGTGGGACGCCCAAGTTTGATTCCTTTCACTGAGAAAAACAAAAACTAGCTAAAATGATGACTGAAACATAGATAAGGCATAGGAAAAATATTTTGATGTTTCTCAGTCAACTCTGAGCCATATAATCTGTAATGTGCTAGGTACATATGCTGTTTATTCTATTATGGATCTACTTAAGTAAGGTCATTCCAGGTGATTTTTTACATTGTGAATTTTCCTTTTTTTGGGAGCTGGATATTTTGTATTCCTTTGAATATTCTTGAGCTTTATCCTGAGATAGAGCTAAGTTTCTCAGAAATAGTATGAACCTTTTGGATCTTGCTTATAAGATGAGGTGAGACTAGAGTAGTGTTTAACCTTGGGCTTGTTATTTAACACAAGACCCTCTTGAGTCCTCTACAGTTCCAGGAACCATGAGTTTTTCTAGGTTGGCTGATGGAGACAGGCACTATTTCAGCCTCTTGGATAATTCTTTCCTTGGCTTTGAGTAGTTTCTGCACATGCTTTGCACCAGTAAGTACTCTGCCTAACATTTTATAAGAACCATTTGTGGGTATCTGGAACTTCCTAAGAAGCTTTCTCCTCTCTGGTATTCCATCCTGCCGCTCTAGCTACCTGTCCCCTAAGACTCTTGGCGCCAGTTGGTAAGGCTCCCCTGTGTCTCATCTCATGGGTATACTAGCTCAGTGTCTGCATATGTGTTGTCCAGGTTTTTTAGTTATTTTAGGAAAGAGGGTAAATCTAGCCCGTTACCCCCATTCTGGCCAGCAGCAGACTAATGTTAAATCAAATCTTGAAAGAATATTGACCTTTTAGTCTTGTTTTCCTGAACATAGGTTGAGTTTTTGATTCTGTTATCTCCAAATGAGATTATTTTTTTCCCCAGGAAGAGAGTCCTTGATTTAATTTATACAGAACCAGATGATTCCTTAATCCCTTCTAGCTATAAAATCTATTGTGATAGTTTCTTTTTAAAAATTTTACAGAAATCAGTGCTTTAGTGAAGATTTTATTTCAGTTCCCCTTTATTAAAATAATGACAATTTTTTTTAACCTGTTGTCACTATCTCTTGCTTCCTTCCAACAGATGGTGAAGATATAATAAAACTGTTGTGAGGCATTATAAATTGTCTCCACACTCCTTTGGGAAACTTAACTCAAACTATATATTCAAAAGCTTAATAAAAATTGTTATATTCTTTGAATGATTATCACTTGTAGAATTATAGCTTATGTAAATAATCTAAGGTATATTAAAAAGCAGTATATCACAAGAGGACTTTAGATAATAGAGAAGAAGCCCCAGAGGAGCAAGGGAGGTGGTCCAGGGGAGAAAGGATTAATGAAGAAAACACTTCCACTGACATAATGTACATATGTGAAAACACCAATACCAATCTTAATATCACATATGGGGAAGGAAGCAGGGAGGGAGCGAGGCGGGGGCGAAAGGGCCCAGAGGTTGTTTGGGATGATGTAGAAGTCTGGAGATGGATTGTGATAATGATTGCACATTATGAATATACTTAATTTCATTGAACTGTACATTTTAAAATGATTAGAATGGTAAATTTTATGCAATGCATACTTTACCATAGAAATATATATGTATACTTACATGTACATATATATGTGTGATACATGTATTTAACTAGGTGCCTAGTTAAATAAATAATTCACATTCCAAAAAGGGGTAACCAAAGGAGTTCTGAACAGCCATTTGATCCCCCTGTTCTTTCTCTTTCTTCTCCAGGAGTGACGCACGCAGCCATCTGGGCGGCTTGCATCTCTTACCTCAGTGCTGCCGTTCCCCCAGAGCTGAGGACGTCTGCGCAGGGCATCCTGCAGGGCCTTCACCTGGGGCTGGGGAGAGGATGTGGCGCTATGATTGGAGGCGTGTTAGTCAATTATTTTGGTAAGGAGGTTTTCTTTTTTTTTCTTTGGTGAAAACATAATTCTACCTCAATAAGTATTCAAATTATTACTAAAGTTTCCCTGGAGCTAAACCTCAGTATTTGCACTCTCTTTCTAGATTTCCTGGTAGTCATGCTGTGAAGCATGTGGTTGGTTTGTTAAGATTAGAGGCAGCTCATAACTGTGGACATTCCTCTGACAGTTTATTGAGATGCTATACAGATATGTCACAGAAGCCAAATGAATAAGCACATGTGTTTTGGGTTTGACAAAAGATAGCCAAAAGCTGCTGATAATAATGCTAAAGAAAGATTTGTCCTTTGAACCAGGAAAACTGAATCATACCCTGGCTTTGGTCATTCCATTACATCTGTTTAATACAAACCTGCTTAGATCTCTTTTATTGCAAATACAGAGGCTGAGGTAGAAATGAGATTATTCTGTTCCGGGGATCTTGACTGCTCAGTCGTCTATGTGAGGTGGGCCTGGGAACTGTTTAAGCTCTGCTGTTCTAACTATAGATTAGGAGGACGATTTAGGACTATTTGTTAATAGGAGGGCAGTAGTCTTCAGGAAGAGGAGAGTGCCACTGACTATTATGTGTGGTGATGAAAGGCACTCAGAGACAATTCTTTTCTTTTCTTTCTTTTTTTTTTTCCTTGCGGCACTGGGGATGGAACCCAGGGGCATTATATCTACGAGCTACACCTCCAGCCCTATTTTTTATTCTTTATTTTGAAACCGGGTCTAACTGATTTGCAAGGGGCCTCACTAAGTAGTTGAAGCTGTCTGCAAACCGAGATCCTCCCAAATGCTGGGATTACAAGCGTGCGCCACCACGCCCAGCCTGCTCAGAGAAAATTCTTTACAAATGAGCCTGTATACCGGACCCACAGCTGACCCAGCACCAGCACCAGGGCCAGGGCCCCCTGACACATACCCAGCCCTGGGTTTTTCCATTATCTGAGGCTAATTGTAAGGGCACTTTCTCTAATCCATTGACATCTGTGCTTTCTTTGACCTGAACTTGAGGATGTTGATAGTTTGGGATGGGGCCACCTGTGTTTCCTTCAGCTACTCTATTGTGTGATGTTTGTTTTCAAAGGGGCTGCTGCAACCTTCCGAGGAATTGGCATGGCCTGCCTGGTGATCCTCCTGCTCTTCGCCCTGATCCAGTGGCTGGCAGTGCCAGATGAGGAGGAAGGTAAATATTCCCGTTCCTTCTTGATGGTGAAAATGGTTCAAACTATGGGAATTCTGCAACTGCCCCTCAGGAACCAGAAGCACAAACAGTGTGCAACAGGTCTACTTGGCTAGGTTTCCTCTGTGGTATACTGATGAACCCATGTGGACCAGGTTAGAGAGAAGCCACCTGCTACACTGACAAGAATAGTGCTCACAGTGAATAGCTTGGGGGTTTCTTGTTTTATTTTATAGTATTGGTTTTAAACTTCCCTGGTATTCAATGTACATCAAATACATATTAGGTTACACAGTAATTATACCACTAGAGATAGGGAGTGGTTATTAATCTCTATGCCTTTACCTTTATTTGAAAAAAAAAAAAGCATAAACCTGAAATTTGAAGTTTTCCCTGAACCAGGCATAACCTTTATTGAAGTTATTTTGCAAAAGGGTGGTTATATGAAATGTAACTCGCAGATGAGAACAAGTTAAATTAACTTTTTTGGGAGGAGTACTGCGGATTGAATGCAGAGATGTTTTACTGCTGAGCTATGTCCCAGCCCTTTATTCATTTTTTATTTTAAGGGGGTCTTGCTAAATTTCACAGGCTGTTCTCCAACTTTTGATCCAACTTCTGAAGTAGCTGAGATTACAGCAGTCCACCAATGAGACCAGCTAAGCCAACTTTTTAATGAAGAAAGCCAACCAGTAGAATGCAAATATTCTTGCTCAGCTGCTGGGCCCCAGCACAAGACTGGTGTGTTCTGTCCTCCCAGGAGCACAGGTCTCAGTACCAGATGTGCTTCAGTGAGTGGAGAAACTCACTTGTTAAGAAACCTTAGGGATGGATTTTAGTCCCAGTGAATTATTCAAGTAAAAAAAAAAGAAGAGAAAAAGAGACCGCCACTGATTTTTCTCACTTTGGTTCTTTAATAATATCAATTGGACCACATATCTTACAAGCTTTAGTCCATGCCTTCTGTAAAAGGCCAGTTATAATAGCTACTGTGTGCCTTTTCCTGTTTGGATGCTACCTTTAAAATTGTACTCCTATAATTGGACCTAAAGCAACAGTCACTGTGAACTATGCTCCGCAGGTGGAATATTTAAGTTAAGTGAGAGATACATTTCTTAAGTAAATATGTTAATGTCTATTAATCCCTATGTGTAAATTCGGAAAGATAGAAAACTGAAAAAATAATTTAAACATCATTTTCTCTCCAGACAAGACAATGTTGGCAGAAAGGATTCCTGTTCCCTCCAGTCCTGTTCCCATAGCAACCATCGACTTGGTACAGCAACAGACAGAAGATGTCATGCCACGCATTGAGTCCAGACTTCCGCCCAAGAAAACCAAGCACCAGGAAGAACAGGAAGATGTGAACAAACCAGCCTGGGGGGTCAGCTCTTCTCCCTGGGTGACCTTTGTCTACGCACTCTACCAAATTAAAGAGATGATGCAGCTGACGAGAGACAGCCGTGCTTCTGAGATACAGCCTTTACAGGTAACGCTCTTCTATGGAGCTAGCAATATTACCTTCATTGAAGATGCTTTGATTATTTTAATCAAAGCCATTTTATTCACTTTTCATTCATTAATATTTACTAGAAATTTGGTGAGAAAAAATAGACATGCCAACAAATAACTTCATATACTGTGTTATAGGGGTATTTACAAAAATCCCACAGAGGGAAAATTTTGCCTTATGGAGTTCAGGAAGGCTTCACAAAGGAGCATATAAATTCATGAAATAAATTAAATAAATCCATTCCAACCTGTACATTTCTTTAAAATGTCAGATTGATGCCGGTTGCAACAAGAATATATTGTTCTTGCTTTTGGAAATCTTTGCCAATTTTTTAAATTCCAGAATTCTAGTGGAAACATATTATAAAAATTCAATAAATATCTGCTGAATTAGCCAACTAACAACCTGATCCACTGTATGCGTTTGACAGGACTCTTAACCCAGTGGAAAGATGGTTTGCTGTGGTCTCACCTGAAAAATAGTGGTTTTTTTTCTCCTTCTTGTCCCTAGAGGAATGCTCTGTCCTGAGTAAAGTCAAACCATGCTGATAAAGTCAGTAACTGTTTAACTAAAGTAGTGTCCTGACTTTGGAAATGAGAGAGGCTTCTGTGAACAGTTTGGCCAAAAGAATCAATCTGCTTCCCCCTTTAATGTTAGACTCTTGCGTTTGCTTGATAAGTTCCGTCCATTTTGTTAGCTCTGTAGAGAAACTTTCAGAGAACCCAGAAGAAATAAAAGGACAGACTTAAAAATAAAGAATAATTTAGATAATTTCCTTTTTAGAAAATTTGCTGAACTATCTTAATTAAATTTATCTTGACCTTGTAAACCTACATAACATCTTGGTGTAATTTAGCCAAATCTGATTCTAAGCTGATAAACATATGCATGCCTTCCCATGTACAACCTTCCTTATTTATTTATTGAGATAATAATCTCATATGAATCTCCTACTCGGTCTAGAACTGACACTGGGCGGGAAGGAGCACATGGATTTCAAAACCTTAAAGCAGCGTGTGGAGCAGGAGAACTGATGCTGTCTGCTGCTTAACAGTTTCCACATGAGCTCCTTCTCATTTTCACACAAACCTATTAAGCTTAACAGCATTAAACTTTTTTCTGATATGGGTTAAAGATTAACAACAACTAGCAAATGTGGTATATTTATTCTCATGAAGAAGTCATTATACTAGGAGTGGTTTTTTTTTGTAATTTCAGAACCAATCACAGAAATGAAAACTTTTTTCTTTTTTATTTATTTATAATCAGCTATTGAATACAAATTTAGTAGAATTAAGAGAAAACTTCCTTTTAAAAATCATGGTTCCAAGCCGGGCGTGATGGCACATGCTTGTAATCCCAGCATTCGGGAGGCTGAGACCAGAGGATCGGGGTTCGTGGACAGCCTCAGCTACTTAGTGAGGCCCTCTGCAACTCAGTGAGACCTGGTTTCAAAAACAAAGAATAAAAAATAGGGCAGCAGGTGTAGCTCAGAGGTTGAATGCCCCTGGGTTCCATCCCCAGACCCGCAAAAAAAAAAAAAAAAGAAAAGAAAAGAAAAATTAAAAAAAAATAAAATCATGTTTCCTGACTTGTAAACCAATATGGCATTTTACAAAAATGTTCTAGAATGAACGTATATACTCAGTTACTTACCCTGGTCACCAGGCCTTTTTTTTTTTTTTTTTTTTTGGTGGTACTGGGGTTCCTGGAAGCCCTTCTACCTCTGGGCTACACTCCCAGACCTATTTTATATTTTTGAAACAGGGTCTCTTACGCCAGTGCGGCTGGCTTCGAACCTGCGCGATCCTCCTGTCTCCGCCTCCCAAGCGCAGGGATTACAAGCGTGCGCCACCACGCCCGGCTCACCAGGCCTTTTTTTAACGTGGCTGTTCTGTCTTATTTAGCTTTTTGTGTTTATGTTGAAATCACGCATATATACTTTAGGACTCTTCATTGCAGGATGTTATTTTCCCAGGTAGCTCCAAGACTGAAAATCCCTCATTTACTTATTATTAGACCAGGTGTCTTCTGTTCCTGGATTCTGTACTTAGTGCTGCCTGTCATGTGTCCCAGGGTACTTGCCCAGTGCCTTGCCCTGGGGGACTCAGCGAATTCTGGATGGTGTCAATTATTTTCCTAGTAGCAACAGGCATTTTGGTAATAATGTTCCTTTATCCACAAGATGCGTCTGCTTATAGTGTTTGTGTTTTTCATGCGGCTCTGGCAGTTACACCTAGGAAAAGAGATGAAAGGTAAGACAAACTCTCCCTCTTCCTCCATTACTTGGTCCCTGATACGGGCCCTTCAGGATAACCTCCCCATGTTTGCTGTGTCTTACTTGAAAACATGCAAAGGGTCGGATTCACGTCCCCTCTCTCACCATTGGTATCTGTGTCTTCCTTCTAGGTGACCAGTGAGAATCGGGGAAATTCTCCAGCTGGTGGAGCCCGACCTGTCCCACGTGAGACTCACTCTGACCCACCTAGAAACCAGCCATCCCCTGAAGCAGCAGCATCTCAGCCACAGAGCAGCCCTGCGCACAGCGCGGGCCCTCGCGTGGAGGAGAGCGAGGGGCGGCAGGCTGGGCCTGCCCTGGGAGGGCACTGAGGGCTCCCGCTCATTACACCTGCATGGACCTGGGCTCCTCAGCCATGGCTAGGACCCAGCACCCTCCCCCCGGGGAGCTCAGCACCACCTAAGCTTCTCCATATCTCAACTCATTAACACAGAAACACACACACACACCCGAGCTACAGCGCCTTTTGGCAAAGAGAAGTGAACTTCCATAGTCCCGTTGCAGTTGCAGCAGGGAAAGGCAGTCAGAGGACTTCCATGGTTGAGTTAGGACCACAGCACTCTCTGCTAGTGCAGGAAGGGTAGAAGCCAGCAGTTACACCAAATCAGAGAACAAAGGGTTTAGAGGTGACTATTGGTATAATGTCCCTTTTCTCATTATTTATTCTAATTGTTGGGTTCTTGATGCAAACTGGGAAGAAACAGAGTACATCTATAATTTTGTTTCTCTTGAAGAGAATCATTTTAAAAATTATGAGATGTATTTAAAAAATAACCAGATAAAAATAGTAGCTATACTTTTTGTTTAAAATTTAAGAGTTTCACCCTAGACTTTGCATATCTCTAGCAAATATATTTTTATATGTGTATGGTATATAATGAAAATAGTCATTTCTTTGAGCAGCAAAAGCTATTATGGACTACTGCAAACTAAACTGAGCTTTAAAATGCCTTGTTCTAGATGGGCTTGGAGAATGACTAGATATGATGGCATATTTCAAAGAAACCAACCAACTCAGTATCCTATGACTATAAACAAGGGTTTACTAAATATATTTATAGGGGAGACAGCCTCTGTTGCTACTTATTATTGTATAGTAGTTTGGGCTCTAATTAGCTGGTGGAATAAACCAAATAGAAATCACCAAATTTCTAAAAGTTTCTTTAACTAAACAGTACTATTGACAAAGAGCAGTATGAGATATAAGTGCCTGGGGGAGGGACACAACGTTTTGTTTTGTTTTTTGACAAAATGTTTTAAAATTCCAGAGTGGGTCAGTTTTGTCTGAAAGGTGGTAAATAGGAAAGTAGGAGCTTGGGAAGGGTGGGGATAATAGGAACTTTCTAATGACTGAAGAATCAGATTTCAGTATGTAAACAATCTCAGTGTATTCTTCCCCAAGAAGCTATAGTCGGACACTGGACCGTTTAGATTTAGGTCTGCAACTAAACTTATTATAATTACAGTTATAACAATGGTTGGGTGAATCATGCATAATGCTTGCTGCTAAAAATGAACGTGGAGGTTAAAAGGAAGCCCACAGGGAGGGAGGGCTGTGGGAAAGGGAAGCGTGACAGCTGTGCAGGAGCCCAGGAGAGAGGAGAGGGCAGTTAGGAAGGAGCAACTGAGCCTCTGGCCCTGACAAGACAGGGCCGGTTGTAAAATGAGGGCTTCACCACAGGGACCTGCCTCACACTGCATCTGGTAGAAGAAAGTCCGTATGTGGATGGCTACCTTCACCACAAAACATAGCTTAAAAGTAAAATAACAGAAAGAGATAGAATTAAGCAAATAGTTATTTTTGCACTTGAACTGAAATGTACTGTACTGTAAATGATCATGACTCTCATTTTAAGTGACCTTTAAGATCAGATGTATTTATTATGCTTGTGTAATTACAGAAATAAAACAGTGGGTGATAGACTGAACCTCACCTATGAATGGACAGTATGTGGATTTGTGAAGCTGACTGTAGGAAGTCAAAAACTTATATTGTATCTTGTGTTTACAGTTCTGATTTATTCCTTTGGAAAGCCTGCTGTTTGGGAAGTGCACAGTGGACATGTTGAAATAAAAACAAATGCCATTTAAAAAATATTTCTTAAATGATAAAGATGTGACCAAACAAGTAAACGTTCCTTTGCTCTGTAATGAATGAGACCAAACTCAAAGCACCTTTGTTGTGAAATGTTTACTGTGAGAATCGATCCAATACTGCAGCAATTTCCAGCCTTTTGAGCTGACACCTTCATGAGTTTGTGGACTTTGTGACTTTTCTTTCCTGTCTTCAAAGTGCCATATGCCACTTTAAAAAATATTAAAGTGAATTCAAACTACATCTTGATTTGAGAATTTTATATCTCCTCTTAAGATCCCTAGAAATACTCAGGGATGTCACAAAGCTCAGGCTGGTAATCACTGCTTTTTTTTTTTTTTTTTTTGCTTTTCCCCCTATGATTGTAGAAACAGCAAATTACCCCCAGGTACTGAGTTTGTGTGCATCCAGAGGGACTAGTAAATGACTGTTAAACTATGCCTCAAAGCTTTAAGAAGAATTAATAGATTCTAGTTCATTCCAGCCGGCACTACACCTCTTGAAAAGCCTAAGGACTCATAGGAAGGGCATGCTCCTTTCCTGGCCTCCTATCCTCCCATGGCCAGGAAGCACATGGCCGGCTACGGGCTTCCCAAGGAGCTGCAGTTCCTTCCAGGGCCACTGGTGCTGATCCATCTCCCCTCAGCCAATCTGGAGCTACCAGTGAATCTGAGAAATGGAACCACAGTCACAGCTGTCAGGTGCTTGTATGCCAAAGAAATTATCATTTTGTCCTTACGAAACCCTGGGTGGTATGTATCATTTACACCCATTTTTTTTTCTTTTTTGGTGGTGGTAGTGGGGGAACCCTTGTACCTCTGGGCTACACTCCCTGACCTATTTTATATTTTTTATTTGGAAACAGGGTCTCTTAAGCCAGAGAGGCTGGCTTTAAACCTGCAGGATCCTCCTGTCTCCGCCTCCCAAGCGCAGGGATTACAGGTGTGCGCCACCACGTCCAGCCTCATTTACCCTCATTTTAAAATGTGGATGGGGCGGGGTACTGGGAACTGAACTCAGGGACATTCTACCTCTGTGCTACATTCTCAGCCTTTATTATTATTGTTGTTGTTGTTATTTTATTATTTTGAAGCAAGGTCTCACTAAGTTGCTGAGGGTTTTACTGAGTTGCCAAGGCTGTCTTCAAACCCGCAATCCTCCTGTCTTGGCCTCCCAAGTACTGGGATTATAGATGCACACTACCATGCCCAGCTAAATATAAAGATTCTGCAGGTAACAGCAGCTTAAATTATGGGAGCAAGGGCACAAAGCCATGATTCAAAATCCTCTTGATGCCAGTGTCCTGCTCAGCCCAGCATCTTCCTGCATCCATGGAAACAAGGAGGTCATTCCCCACCTATGGTGGGACAAGCCATAAAGCAGCCCTGGCCTGAACCATTCTATATGTGCCTGAAACACGCATGTGTGGTTGTATCTCTATTTAGGATTTCAGGATATTCTCAGATTCTTTGTTAACTGTGAGAACTCTAGTACCATTACACTTTAGAAGTGACTTGAATGATATAGAACTATAGAGAAACTCCCAAGGTGAATAGACTCTGAAGACCCGGACCGAGCACGGGAGACAGCAAGGGCAGACACTTAACAGCTCAGCACCCTGAGGCAATGGCACTGCAGGATAGCACTGTCCCGCAGGGTTTACTAGAAAGGAGATATTCTCTATTTGCACCGTCCAGTATGATAGCCACGAGCTACATGTGGCTGGCTGTTAAGCACTTGAAATGTGGATAGTACGTCTGAGGAATTGGATTTCTAGTTTTAAGCAGCTACATGAGGCTCATGGCTACCATGTTGGACGGTATTAGAGAGGAAGAGATTACCACTGAGAGATCTCTGGGCCTCTGTTTCCTGCACTTTTGCTTGAGAAGTCAAGGCCCTAAAATTATGTTCTATAAAGATGAGGTAATGCTTGTGATTGTGGGGAAGAAAAAAAGTGATTTTTCCATTCAGCAATTCTTCAACCTTTTCAGTGAATTGGGACAAAATAAAGGCAACATCTGAAGCCCCAACCCTCTGCTGTGCTAGTTCAGAAAAACTTCAAGAATACCTACCTAAGACTTCAGAGACGTCAGGCAGTTGAGAAAGCAACACTTTGATGAGGCCAGAATAAAGGGGTGAGAAGGGGAAGTGGCTTCTCAAATCGAAAAGGAACGTACTATACACCAGGACCAGCTGTGGCTTAGGATAGGGAGGGACTGGAAACTTGCTTATCTGGGTTGGGAGAATGGGAGCGGGGTGGGGGGGGGGGAGGCATCTCACTCACCCAGGTTCCATCTGCTCTGGGCAGCTCATTCAGGACTGCTTTCCCTATTGTGGCTGTAGGAAAGTGTCTGTTTTTACATGGCAACTTGGGGGCCGTGTAGTGCTAGAGTTGGGAATGTGGCTTCTGGAGCCAGAGAGTCTGGATTGAAGTCCCGGTTCTGCCAGTGAGAACTTAACATACACACATAACCTCTCTGGGCTGTGAAAGTTTCCTCTGTTAAACTGAGGTGATTTTAATACATCACATCTACTTTACAGATTGTTCTAGTGCTTAAATGAGAGCCCTGACACATGCATTTCCCATATACCCCGCCATTATGGAGCCAGGAGCCTGGGTGGGAGAAATGCAGTCTTATTTCCCCAACCAGAGCCACACTTTGGGTATTTTATACACATTTAAATCTATAATAATATTCTGTTCTCCCCAACTACAATGCCATGCTCAATATATCTACCTACACCTAGTAACCTGTACAAAAAAGCTTTCAGTTCCAATGTGCATCATAAACACTAAGTGTTAGAGATGTAGCTTAGTTAAGAGATAAAATTAACCAAAATACAAATTGAAGAGGATAAGAAAAAAATGACAATGACGAAAATTCCCAAATATGCAAGGTTGTGCCAAGAGGGAGAGGTTTAAAGACATTGTTCCATGAATTCCACTTTTCTTTTTCTTCCGAGTGTCAACAAAAGTAAACAAGAAGTGCTCAGTCTTTTAAAAAAGTATATGCTGTGCTCTTTCTCAAACAGCTAGCTGAGGAGGCTGTCCCCACACCGTAAGCTTGTGTTTCAAAAGATCAGGAAGTTTATTTTTGTCCTCTGAAAAGATCAGTGGGATATCAGAAAAATAACATCTAAAGCAGTGTCTAGGCTGATGCTGTCTGTAAACTGTTGCTGGTGTGACGAAACAGGAAGGAAGCGCTTCAATAGCGCACGGCAATGTGACACCATCCTGGCATCCTGGCACAGGATCACTGATTTATATTTTACATGTCCTTAAAAAAGATCATTTTCTATTTCTAAAAAGTTATTTTTGGTGCGTCTTATACCAGACATTGTGATGAACT
The DNA here is from genome assembly GCF_963383645.1 of Muscardinus avellanarius. Lineage (NCBI taxonomy): Eukaryota > Metazoa > Chordata > Mammalia > Rodentia > Gliridae > Muscardinus > Muscardinus avellanarius. The sequence goes on along the minus strand of NC_137787.1, from coordinate 47,011,058 downwards.
GGAAGAAAACCGATCCATCACCCCAACCTGAATCACGGTCTACAGTGTGCATAGCTACAAGGCACAAAAATTGGCAAATGCAGAACATCAACAGCTGTAGTCACCACTCATATGCACTATCCATGGGGCCATTTCCCTAATTTTCTTTAAATGATGGGGTTTGAACTTTAGGCCTCACATATGCTAGGCAAGCACTTTATCACTGAGCTACTTTCCAACCCCTAACATATTTTTTAAAAAGATGGCACAAAGGGAGTAGCAAGGGCATGAAGGCATTCACATGCGGGCTCACATTTTGCCATGTTAGCGACTTGTTCTTCACCTTCTGAGTCTTTCCTGAACGTACGATGAAAATATTAAAATATATCAGAATGGCTATGAAGTTCACATGGTCAGACATAGAAGATGCCTACTATGTTGCCTAACGGATCGCCAATAAATATTTACACTCTTTCCTCCTTTTCATCATTGCCTTTTTTGAAACAATGGGCCAAACTTAAAAACCTAATTATTTGCCAGGCGTGGTGGCACACGCTTGTAATCCCAGCATTTGGGAGGCTGAGACTGGAGGAGGATGTGAGGACAGCCTCAGCTACTTAGTGAGGCCCTCTGTAACTTAGACTCTGTTTCAAAATAAAGAATAAAAAATAGGGCTGGGGTGGGGTGTAGCTTGGAGGTCAAATGCCCCTGGGTTCCATCCCCAGACCGGCAAAAAAAAAAAAAAAAAACCAACCCTAATTATTTAAATAATGAAGAACAGCTATCCTACTGGATATATCTTTCAAGATTTATCCTGGTAAATATATACCCATCCCAAATCTGGTGACCTAATATGGTATCACATCCTAGGAATCACAGAAAAAAATATGCAATGTCACCCTTAAAAAGACAACTTGATTCCTAAGCCAGAGAAAAGACTTAAGATACTTAAAAGATGCCTGAGTAAAAACTTACCCAGCAGAAGGAAGTGGGATGCACAGTCAACAGCAAAACGTGAGATACAGCAGTCAGAGGAGAATGTTGGCAGGTTTGGGTGAAGGAAGGGGAAGTCTTTGCCAGTAGATGAGTATCTCATCCCATTAGCAAGGCTAGCCGATGGGAGAGTCTCCATTTGCCTCTTTGGTATCAGGACATTAAACACATGACCTATATAAGAAACTCCCTTCAATCTGTTTCTGTTTACCAGCAACATTCTTAAAATTGGACCCTTCATAAATTGGTCTTCTGAGAGAAAATCTGCTGGTCGTGTCAATTCACCTATTTTTATCCTTATGCCAGTTCTATTTTGGGCTGTGATCACAAGGTGCACTGACTATATGAATTGGCTAATGGGAGACCTGTCTTCTTATGGAAAATAGAGGCCTCCGAATCTAGAAGGCCCACCGTCACACCTAGAAGACTGATTTATCAATGTCATGCCACCCAGCAGGCAGAGGGCAGCTTGTTCCGGGGGTCATCTAAAGATATCTCTGTGTTGCAGGCTTCCTCAAAATCCTACCCATTATCTTATCTATGCATAAGATCTCATTTTTAGTTGGACCAAAAAAATGTCCATCTTCAATTTTAGGGAATAAAGACACAGAATAACATGAGATATTTTTTTACACTATTTCAAGGTGTTACTTCATCTACATGTTTAGATATGTTGATGTAACCCCTCACCAAACCTCTTAAAATCTAAAGTCCCTTAAATTTTCAGTTTTTTTGAACAAGTCATAAATTCAAATATTGTCTTAAATGTCACATAAACACTCCGCTGTAATTTAGCCCTAAGTGTTATTGGAAAACTATGCAACTAATCCACAAAGCATTTTTTGTGGTATGTAAAATGTGTTTTAAAATCTTTTAAAAATAACATTTGAATGATGTGATTGTTTAAGCATGGCCTACACTACTTCTCACCCACATATTTGGTGTCAAATAATCCAACTTGCTAACAACAGAAAGCTTTTGTGAGGCACCAGCATACTCAAGAATACAGCAAAGGTCTCCGCTACGCTCCATCACTGCACACCTGTGATGGTGTCAAGCACAAGCCAACTTGCAGCCACCTGTGAAGGGCACAGCCATTTTACCAAATAGGCATTTAAACTGCTCAAAAATCTTTAACAATTAGGCAGACAAACAGAGGCCAGTGTATGGTAACTTAGTGAGGCTTTGTTTCAACATGAAAAATAAGAAGGGCTGGGGGTATAGCTCAGAGGTAGAAAGCCCCTAGGTTCATCCCCTAATACTACACACAAACACATAAACACACACACACACTCACACACACACAGGAGGCAGAGAGAAAATAAGAAGGGGTAGGACAGAGGCAAAGAGAAAAATCCATACATTTTGTGATGGGGATTAGAATTGATTAGTCCTATAATAAACAAATCAAAAGAAAACAATGTAAATACATCAAAAGTATCACCAGTAATGCTTTTAATTGTTTTGCTTCTCACAGTACGCACATAAGAGAAACTGACAAATCCATGTTTCCTTCTCAAGCTTGAAAAACAGTATCCTAGAAAACTGATCTTTTTCTGTTTTGCGAGTTGTTGTAATTGTGGCTTTTTGTCCTCTAGGAGCTGCTGCTTTCCAACGCAGACTCTCCCCCATGTGGCTCAGGTAAGGCCTTGCTATGGCCTGGGGTTCACACCAGCAGACCCAAAGATGTTCACCTGTGGTTCATATCACATACATTTTGTACAATACAAGTTGCCTCTTGGGAGGTGAACTTGATCAGCACAAATTTGGATATATCTGATACATTTATAATTCATCACCAATAAATAGAATTATAAAAATAAAAATTAGATTCAACTGTAGTAAAAATATTAGCATTTCTGTAAAAATGTTAGAACACTAATAAAACTGAATAAAAGTTGATTTTTTATTTTTATATCAAAATCTATCTAAAGGCACAGATTAAATGTAGTGAAATATACAAAAAGAAAAAGGAGGAGGAAAGGAAAGGGGGTGGAGAACAGAAAGGAAGGATAAAAGAAAGGAAGGCTCCTAATCTTGAAAGATGTCTGGTAAAGACTGACCTGTTAACACAAACATACTGCTCCAAAGAGGAAATTGCCCTTGAAAATCAATCTAGAAAGTTCCAATTGGGTAGCCACATTCTTATTTAATAATTAGAAAAGCTCTACAAAAATTGGCTCAGGAAAGTGTTGGTGACAAAATTCTCTGTTGCTCATCCTCCCTCCCCTTGATACTCTTCTCTTGCTAAGAGGGAATCTTTATAACCCTGTTACAGAAAAAAAAAAAAAAGCCTGAGTCTGATTCTCAGAGAATCAGTTTAGTGACACCTTAACCCACAGATTGTTTTGCTGGGTTCAAATCTCAGTTCTGCTTTGGCCTCCTTTCCGTAGGCCAAAGCTCAGTCTCCTTTCACTCTGGGGTTTAACATCATGAATCAAGAAGCAAAGATTTGTTCTCTGTAAAAAAAAATCACAAATCTGTTTTTGTAGGAAGTCATTACAAATATATATAGCTAAACATTTTTAAATGAATCTCAAAATGTCACAAAAGTTTAATGCCTCCAATTTCAACATATCAAAATATAGAAAGCAATTCTAATTTCTAATCCTTATGGTGTGTATACATATATATAAAAATCTTATTAAAACTTTAAAATGTAATCTTAAGCCGGGCGTGGTGGCGCATAATTGTAATCCCTGCGCTTGGGAGGCTGAGACAGGAGGATCGCACAGGTTCGAAGCCAGCCTCAGCTACTTAGTGAGGCTCTCAGCAACTTAGTGAGACCCTGTTTCCAAATAAAATAGAAAATGGGTATGGGAGTATAGCCCAGAGGTAGAAAGCCTCTGGTTTCCACCCCCAGTACCACACACACAAAAAAATGTAATCTTAATAAAAGTTTCCCTTTATCACAATTATTATGTAACAATTGCCCATTATCTAAAAAAGATGCCAACTTTGTGAGACCCAAAGGTGGGACCCAGGGTGATGGCCCCTGAGCTCGTATTGCAGGGAGTCCTCTACCTAAGCTGTAAAACACCCCATAGCTGAAGTTCTGCCAGTGCGGCCTCCAGAAAGCTTTGTGGTCGCGGACAAGTTACTTCACCTCCTCAAACCTCAACTCTCCCATAATTAGCACTTTTTAAACAGGCATTCCAAGAAATATTAATCTCATGAGAAAAGGGTTCTGCAGTTAACTCCGAAGCTGCTATACACAATGTCTCCTTTTTCAGAAACTCACAGTGTACATTAGCATTATTAAAGACTCTTGAGAAGTCCTGCAATATATCTGTTCAACTTCATTCCAATCTTACTTGACCTCAGAATCCCTTTGCTGACAAGCTGACTTCGTTAGTATCTTGGGGTCGATACACTGGAAAGCACTCGTCCAGCGTATCAAACTCGGGTCTCTTCCAGCACCGTATAGATGAAATGTAGGAAGAATAATGCCATCTTCTGACACAGGTTCAAGGGATTTGGAGGATTTAGTGCCCTAGTGTTGACAAGGAACCTGTGTATGTTTACTGGCTCCTTGAAGAACAATATGATTCCCTTGTTTCTAAGGCGACTCTTCATTTAAGGCAACCAGGAATGACCGTCACAGAATCTTGGTGCCTACCTACAGCACAGTAAGTAGCAGATTTTGCCAAGATCTCCTCAACATAGTTTAGTTTTCCTTTCCAGTATGGCTTAGTTTTCTCCACGGCACATGCTTTACCAGGTCCTGTCTTTTAACCACTCCTGTGCTGGCGTGCAATCAACTTGCAGGCAGACTGTCAGTCTGTAGGCTGAAGAGCTGCTGTTCCAAGAAGGAGCCCCCAAGGCCAAACTGTTCTTCATGCAGATGGATTTCTTCAGGCGACAAGTGGCTTGCTCCAAGAACAAAGTCTGCAAATCTAAGTAAGGATTTTTTCCCATTAAAAATGAAGTCATGTTATCACAGGAAGGTCTGTTTGGAAGAAGACGTGTGCCCTTGCTACTTATCCCCTTTTAATTAAATTCATCTCTGTGTCAAAAGAGGATGGCATTTATACTCTGGGTAGAAACAGGGAAATGGCTTCTGTGATCCTTCTAGAGATAGCTACTCAGGGAAAAGGTAGAGATGGAGGCAGATAGAGGAGCACCCAGTACAGCCAAATGTGCCCACCAATGTTTGCTAATTCCTCCGTCCTCTCTATTTGTTTTCTCTTTTAGTGCTGGGGACTGAACACAGGGCGTGTGCATGCGAGGCAAGCACTCGAGCACTGAGCTATGGTCTGAGCCCTCTTCTCTATTTGTCATAAGTTTAGATTTACTCTTCATTATGTTAGTGTGTCAATACCTTCACATCAGATCACTATTTTCTGGGACATTGGCAGTTCTACTGCAAAGTCACAGCAGAGGAAAGAGAACCTTGGACAACTTGACATCACCCGTGATCCAGGGGAACAGTCTGTTTCTAAGCTGAGGTGCCCATCCCAAAACACTTATTTTCCAAATAGTTTGAAACCAAGCTATGGTCAGAGCAGGGCTTGCCTTTTCGGAGCCTGGAGTCTGGAGACGGCCAGCCACGATGGGAAGTCAGGTTTGCGGCAGGCTCTGCGCAGCTCCTCCAGAGCACTGGAAGTTTCCACGTCCGCTTGTTCTCTGTATTCCTCCTCAGTGAGCAGCTTAACCGCCGGCCGTCCCGAAGTGAGCCATTGCTTCATTTTACTAAAAGATGTGACATTTGGTTACAGATTCCTGCCCAAAACATGTTTTCACTGCCATTCAGCATATCTGCTTTTCATTGTCATTACAATGACTGAGGTATAGAGAAGATGCAGTTGGGGCCTAATGTATGCTTCCCTGCTTCCCAAACTAGCATAAATGTCCTAAGAATTGATTTCTAACAGAGACATTAATTGCATTTTTCTTCCTCAGTGATTTCTAATCACACAATCAGACAATTAAAAGCCTGGCCCCTCTGGGCTTAGCCTGCTGGCTTTCTTGGGCGCTATAGAAGCAAGCCTTGGAGATGTCCTTTTATGGAGACCTAGTAAGTAGGACGCAGCCACCACTTACTCTTTAGACCAAGAGGCTGGATTTGTGGGGCATCACTTCCACCTAGTGGTAGCGATTCTGTCTCCTACTAGAGAGAAAGAAAATGCTGCACAAAGGGCTTTTAGGTATGGTTACGGATATTAGTTCCTTCACTGCATGCAAAAAGGCTCATGATTGGAACTTTCTTTTTCCAACCAGGAAAGACTTAATTCTAATAAAATGTAGATCTAAAAAAAGAATAATGATCACGAGGCTTTTAAAAAACATCTACAGTGTATCTATCAATGAGTTTTTAAAATGTTTTGAGATGTTTTTGAATATCATTTAACCAGAGATTTTAAAATCTCAGCATCATAGTTATCAGGAGGTTTCTAAAACAAACATATTCTCTTCAGGACTGGGACCTAAGTAGTCTTTTATCTTTCTAAACTCATCTGATAGCTGATGAGCAGGACTGAGAAACCACTGACTTTGTCTCCTCCCCTTTTCTGAATAGCTTGCCTGGTTTCTGTAGAGAAAAAACCCTGTGCCCTGAGCCAGGAGACTGGGGCGCAGGCCTGGCTTTGGGATTTACTTGTTGCATGGACTCAGAAAATTCCTTAAGAGCTCTGAGCTGCACTCTGCTCATATCTAAAAACAATGAAAGCAAGCGGGGCTTGGTAGCACACACCTATAATCCCTGTACTTAGAAAGCTGAGACAGGAAGTTTGCAGGTTTGAGGCTAGCATGTGGTAACTTAGCAAGATCTTATTTTTTCAAAATAAAAGGTAAAATGGGGCTGGGGATATAGCTCAGAGATAGAATGCTACTGGGATCACTCCCCATAATGACGACGATGATGATAATAATAAATAATGAATATATATAAAAGCAGTAATATCTACCTGATGGGGTCTTTGTATAGATTAAATGAGTTATTTTGTGTAAAGTGCTTAGCCCAGTGAATGGCTTATAGAAGTATTCAATAAGGATAATCAAAAGAGCACTGATCATTTATTATTAAACTATATGTAAGCCGGGCATGGTGGCGCACGCTTGTAATCCCCGCGCATGGGAGGCGGAGACAGGAGGATGGCGCAGGTTCGAAGCCAGCCGAGCTGGCTTAAGAGACCCTGTTTCCAAATAAAAATATAAAAAAAAAAATAGGTCTGGGAGTGTAGCCCAGAGGTAGAAGGGCTTCCAGGAAACCCAGTGCCAACCAAAAAAAATTTAAAAAAATAAAATAAACTATATCTAAACAACTCTTTGGAAACTAAAAAGTACTGTATACAAGTCAAGATATCATTTATTTAGTTTATTTAATCTGTAAATGACTGTTTTATTCTCTACTTCTTCATCTAATATTTGGCTAGCAAAATTTAAAGTTGACAGACTTATAGTATATTTTGATTATTATGGGATGTACAGCAAGTGCATAAAAGAGCCATTGCATGGGTGATGGGACACACTTTGCTCTGGGCAGGGCAGCTGGATGGTCAAAGGGGAAGAGGAAGGAATTCGATGCTGGCCTCCTTGGGCCACAAGCCTGGCAAAGGGTGCGGGGCTGGACCAGCATTCCCCTGCAGAGGGACCTCTGGATGTCACAGGCACTATGGGCCTCAGGTGGATGAGGCATGGAGAACTGCATAGCTCTGACCCCTCCATGGGCACTGCTGCCTTTCATTTTCTGCCCCTTTGTGTGGACTTCCTGTCCTGTCGCTGCTGCCTTTGTAACTCAGTGACAGTGCCACACGCCCAGTCACCAGATCCACAAACTGCCTGTCACCAGCCTTCTTTCTCATGGCCAGTTTGTTTGAACATCTGCCAACTCCCTCTCCAGGGCAGCCTAGTGCCCTTCTCCAGGTCCTCAGTGCTCACCTGGACCCCTGTTGTGTGAGGGCGGGTCTCTGCCGCAGGGGTCTCCCCTTACCCACTCTCTGAGCCAGGAGACAGATGGGCCACAACCTGGTAGCCCATGAGTACTCTCTGGTTTTATATATATATAAATATAAATATAAATATATATATATTTATATATATAAATATATATATTAGATTAGCTGCCAACTTTTAAAAATGACATTCTAATCTCAATTTATGTTTCCAGTATTTTTAGAAAATCAGAAGATCTAGCAACATGAGACCCATAATCATACAGCAACAATCAGCTCAAGCTGGGTGGTAACTGCCCCTTTTTATGAGGGTACATTTTAGAATTTCCCACCATCCTCATGGTCACCCCACTGCCACAGCCCTGCCTGGCACAGTACCTGTCTAGGCCTTAAGACATTTGTATTTATAGAATCTGAGTCAGCAGCAGCTAGAAAGAACTAACTAAACTACATACTGGTTAATTGCACCACCAGGTACAGATTAGACCAGGTCCCTTGGCAGGGCCTGCAATGTCCTCAGTCTGGGCCATGCCTACCTCACTGGCCACCCTGATAGTTGCTGCCTCCTGATGGAACCAGATGGGGCTTTCTCTCAAAAAAGCCCATCACTGTTTTTATGGGTTTTTTTGGGTGGTACTAGGGGTAGATCCCAGGGGCTTTCTACCTCCAGGCTATACTCCCAGACCTATTTTATATTTTATTTGGAAACAGAGTCTCACTAAGTCACTAAGTTGCTGAGAGCCTCACTAAGTAGCTGAGGCTGGCTCCCTCCCGTCTCAACCTCCCAAGCGCGGGGATTACAAGCGTGTGCCACCACACCCAGCTCCCATCACTGTTTTGATTCATTTCTTAAGTAATTTCTCATCTAGAAAAGTTTTCCTGAACTTTCTTAATATTCCCTTAGTCCCAGGGCAGGCTTAAGCTCTATTTTAACATTTAAAGACATACAAATGCATGTCTATGCCTCCTCACGTATGTACCTGACATGAAACCAGGTGCTTAGACCCCTGGCTGAGGAGACATGATGCAGCTATGACACCTGACAGCAGAAGTGACCTCGCATGCCTCTCTGTACTTCAAAGGCCTTGAGCCTTAACCTGAAACCTAAGAGCAAAGAAAGTCCTTAACCTAAGAGCAAAGAAACCTAAGAGCAAAGAAAGACCTTGCAGCCATGCATCATTTGTTCCATTTTTCTAGCACAATTAATACACTAAAGCAGCATTTGGCTCCAAAAAAAAAGAAAATGAAGAATAAAGGTAGAAATTTTAGGTGATGCAGAGCCCAAGTAACTTTGCCACTGATGTTAGTAAATTGTGAGTGAGCTCTAATCACACAGGAGGTGGCGATGCACCTCTGAACGAGTAATGGAGACTAGAAATGGAGATGGGATCGGGTGTTTGGCGCTCTTTTTCCTCACTCTCCCTGAGTAAATTTAGAAAAATCTCCCCCAAACAATCAATAAAACCAGAACTCAAAAATGTCAAATATATTAGAAACAGAAAGGATGAGGATACGTACCACTTCACATAAGCGAACGCCTTCAGCGGGTAGCGCAGACCCCGGGAGGACATGAGAAGAACCATAACTGTGAAAGCAAAGTGCGGTGCGGCCACACCGGCGTAGATGAGAGCCAGGGCGAGGGCCCGCAGCGTCCACGCCAGGAGGCTCCTGCTTCTGTCGTCAACAAGGGGCCCGTGTTTGTAACAGGCAGCAAAACTGAAAAGTCCTACCACCAAGACATAGCCTGGAAGAGCAGAAGAAGGCAAAATAATGCCAATCTGAACTTGAAAAGTTATATTAAAAAAAAAAAAACTGGCAGAGCCTTGACTTACAGGTAAGATCTAGGAGAAAACTTTAATTTTTGTTTTCTTTGTGTGTGTGTGGTACTAGGCGTTGAACTCATGGGCATTCTGCCTCTGAGCTATACCCCCAGTCCCATTTTATTTTTTATTTTTGAAACAAGGTCTTAGTAAGTTGTGGAGGGCCTCACAAAAGTGCTAAGTCTGGCTTCAAACTCGTGATCCCCTGGCCTCAGCCTCCTAAGTGCTGGGATTACAAGTGTACGCCACCAAGCCTGGCTTAATTTTTGTTTTCTTTCCACTGAAGTAAGGTCTAAAAGCCTATAGAGCTACTTTTCCATATGAGATATTAGGCTGACTTTCGTAATAATACAGGAAGTATAATCACTATAATGATACTATATAAGCATGTCTGGTTTTTAGTTCAATGTTTTAGATTTGCAAGTGTCATCAAGGTTGTTTTGGTCAGAAATAAGTCACATTGGATGCCACAAACTGATATAAAATCTATTTTCTATTTTTATTTTCTAGTCAAAAAAGGAAAATGTAGCTGGGCCTCGTGCACCCATCTATAGTCCTAGTACTTGAGAGGCTGAGACAGAAAGATTCAAGGATATTCAAGGATAGCCTCAGCAACTTAGTGAGACCCTGTGCAAAACAAAAAAATAAAAAACGCTGGAGGTGTAGCTCAGAGGTAGAATGTCCCTGAGTTCAATCTCCAATAACACACACACACACACACACACACACACACACACACACACTAATAATTAAGTGATTGTACAGGAAAATTCTCTTGTTTTTTGGAGATAAAAACTGAAAAATTCAGGGAATTATACCATGGTACCTACAATTTACTTTAAAAACAAATATTTTAACATAAAAAATGAGCTAAGAATATAGAATTTTCAAGTAAAACAAAAAAAAAAAAACAAATTGCTTTTTAGAGGTGGCATACTTATGTGAAATTTGATGGTAAGGATTCTCTCACTGTCCATTACTTCCTTATTTAGGAAAAAGATAAGCAGGTCTCAGTGCCACACACCTGTATTCCCAGTAGTTGGGAGACTAAGACTATTGCGACGATTGCAGGTTTGAGGCCAGCCTCAGCCACTTAGATGCTGTTTCAAAATAAAAAATAAAATAGGGCACAGGTATAGATGTGAGCTAGAGAACCCTGGGCTCAACCCCCAGTATCACAAAAAACAGAAAACAAACCAAACAAACAGATAACAAATTTTGGTAATGGAAAACAGATGTCTTTTTCAGATTTTTGAAAAGTCATGTTTTCATTAGTCCCTTATAGTTAGGATTCTCATTGTTCACACCGAATACATTAAAGAAAAAAATAAAGAGCCACATTTTAGAGAAACTTTTATATCACAAGTTAGATATGGTAAATATGGTAAGAGCTTAACCACAATTTAGAAGCATATGCAATCAATAGAGATAAATACTTTACTCTTTCTATCATTAGGATATAAAATTATGAAAGGTTATAGGGAAATAGTTTAAAATGAATTCTAAGTGAACTAAAATCACCAACTACAGGTAATTTCAATTCAATACAATATTATTGCTAATACTATTGTTAATAATGTTTTTAGTAATAATATATAAACAATAATATTGTTAATAGCACCTGTCTTTAATTCAAAATGAAAATTTAGATGCTAGAAACACATGTCAAAAGGTCTCTATTGTACCTTTAAGCTCCACCAATAATGAAATGTGCTTCTAAATATTTACCTACCCAATACGTACATTCTGTGTCCATACCACAGCCACTTCACATCTTCCATCAGTTGGTACACAACATACACTGAAGCAAACCAACAACCAATCATTAGAGCCCCAAAGGTGCTATACTGTGTGTGGAAGAAAATAATACACATATTTTGGTTTATTCAGTCTCATAAGAATAGAAGCAAACAAAAAAACCTTTGCACTAGAAACTTCTACATCAAACTGAACATAAGTCAAGTTAAGATACTCTCTAAAAAGATGGGTATAGTGGTGCACGCTGGTAATCCCAGAACTTGGGAGGCTCAGACAGGAGGAAAATAGGTTCAAAAGCAGCCTTAGCAACTCAGTGAGATGCTCAGCAACCTACTAAAACACTGTTTAAAAAAATTATATATATATATTTTCTCTCTCTCTCTCTCTCTCTCTCTCTGGAGTCTTGCTGCTTAAGGCATGGTCCACTAAACAAGGATGTGGGCATTACACAGGAACTTACTGGAAATGTGTGCTCTCAGACCCTACTACAGACTGCTGAACCAGAATCTGCATTTTATTAAGACCCCTAGGTGGCTTCCATGCACATTAAAGTTGGAGAAATGCTATTAAGAAGAATAAATTTATCTCAAAATAATAATTCTGGTGTTGCAAGCTTTATTCAAAGTAACAGCAAAATTACTATCATGAATTCATATTTATTTATCCTCAACTAAATTCAGGGAATTATTGAAGCTGTGTTGGATAACTAAAAACAATGAAGAAACACCCAGACATTGCTTCATGAAATTCTTAAGTTCTGTCAAGGTAAGAGAAATTTTTACTCAATATCAAATCAGCCTCTTATCGCTCATTTAAAAACCTAAAAAGCACACATGCACCACCTAGGGGAAAAAAGGTTTTCAA